>NC_091634.1:55755321-56955321 GCF_027580195.1 Bos mutus | reverse complement strand
CTGGCTGCAGCGCCCACGTGCGTTTTTCCCGTATTTCGCGCGTGCGCCTGTGGGCTGGCTGCAGCGCCCACGTGCGTTTTTCCCGTATTTCGCGCTTGCGCCTGTGGGCTGGCCGCTGCTCCGCTCTTGCTTCTGTACCATCTTCGCTCTAGGATGGAGCCGCAGGTGTGGTTCCCGACGGGAGCATGCTGTCGTCATAGGAAAGAGAAAGAATGGTGGTCGGACCGCACAGTGGTTCTTCACGTTTCTGTCTCAGAAGGGGTGTGGCGTGGCTTCTGTCACTCCACTGGCCAACACAGTCACATCTGTCAGACAGAGGTCAGTGAGCTTGAGCCGGAAGGGCAGCAGATGACTGCGAGCAGTGGTACAGGGAGCACAGACGGGGTCAAGAAGAACCAGTGCACGCTTACTGCGGCAGGTCATCCTGGGAACTGGACTCATAGTGGGTGCGCTTCGGCAGTTCAGTACCCGTGAATTCCAGATTAGAATTGAAATCACCGGTATTGTTGCTGTATGCGCATGAGAGCACGAAACTAGAAAAACAGAAAAAACTGCTTACAATGACCAGCGAAGCGGCGATTGGAGGAAAGCAGCAGGTCCTTGAAAGAATTTTTAGAGGAGGATGTTTTCCAGAATTGGAACTACCAGCTTCCAACTCCCCTGTAGAAAACCCTTGGGGCCAGGTGTTTGCAAATAGTTCAAAATTCAGAAAGGTGATACACTGCGTATTTTTTGTACTACTCAGGGTGGCAGACTTAGAGCCAAAGTCCGAATTTGGTCTGAGGATTGTTTTGTAAATAAAGTTTTCCTGGTGTGCAGCTATGCCCATGTGTTTAGAAAGCCCTGACTGCTTTCAGCTGCAGTGGCACAGCTGAGAGGTCAGGGACCACGTGCCCACGAGGTGCGCAGTAGTTACTGTCTGGCTCTGTAGCCCAGGGGGCAGCAACTTGTAATTAAACACATACCTTCCTCTGCATCAAAATGAAAAGATGTTCACAGAATAATGACTTGGGTCTGCTCTCAACAGCTTTCGCTACCAAATGGTTGTTGAGCGTTCTGTGTTCAGGACCTTTGGGTCTCACAGTCTCTTTCCAGCTTTGCCACTGTGGAGGACACACGAAGCAGTAGGAATGGAGCAGAAGAGGTGGTTTCTTTACGCGTGTGCTTGTTTTGCTGCTAGTAAAATCATGGTTGTCATCTTTAACACACTGTTTTTTTAGGGTCTAGATTGCTGCCTTCCAGCCTGGGGCCTGCACCCTGTACCCTGGCCGGGATGCAGGTGGCAGGCCCTTGGGAGCAGCGTGGAACCACCCTAGCGATGTCTGTGTGTCCTGCTGGGCTTCCTTCCACATCGTCCCTAAAGCTGTGCCCTGGGAGCTGACAGGGTGCCTGTCAGTGCAAACATCCTGACTTCGGGGAAGCAGGTGGGTCTCCGGGCCAGAGGGCATGGAGTGCGTGACAGATGAAGGGTCCCGCTCCACCTCAGTCCAGGCAGGGTTGGAGTCCTGACAGCAGGCTCTGCCTTGAGGCACGTTATGTACACCTCAGAAATACTGCTGTATTTGTCTCCTAAATGCATTCTTGGGCTTCCCTGGTGGCTCAGTGGGAAAGAATGTGCCTGCCAATGCAGGAGACTCGAGTTCGCTCCCTGGTTAGGAAGATCCCCTGGAGAAGGAGATGGCAACCCACTCCAGTACTGTTCCTGGAGAATCCCATGGAAGCGGAGCCTGGCGGGCTACAGTCCATGGGGTCACAGAAGAGTTGGACATGACTTAGTGACTGAACAACAACAAATACCTTCTTAGCTTTTTCTATTCCATAGCTCTTGTAATGCGTAGCCTAATCAGGCTAAACATGTTTAATAATCCCTGCCTCTGGGCTCAGTGTTGTAAATAGTATCCACCCTAATTTTGCTGAAATGTGATACACTGACAAATTCAGAAATAGGGATCATGTTCTGAGTTTGGGGACTCTCTCATGTGATGCTAGTTATAAAGCCATTTTCATAAGTTTTAGAGTTGTACTTTTATTTGAATATTGGCATTTCCACCATTTCTGGGAGAGTGTGGACTAAGTAAGGAGGTTACAGAAACACGGTACAGACACCACCATGCTTGCTTACCGTGCCAGAGTACCATGCAGAGACCCCTCGGCCAAACATCCCACCCAGGCTGGACACCAGCTACTGGACAGTGTGGAGCAGTCTCATCCCCTGCCACCTGTATCCGGGGTTGTTGTCGTTTGTCCAGTTTCAACTTGGCCCAACATTTTAATATTTATCCATGTTCTCCCTGCTTCCTGAGGCACTTCGACTGCTCGAGAATTGATTTCAGGAAATATACTTAGGGCCTTTCTTTTTTTTTTTTTTTTTTTGCACACACTTGGGTTGGCAAAATGCATATTTGCATAGAAATAATCTTTAGTGAGCTCTCCTTGCAAGTGTGTCAGATTTATAAACATCATGACTATAAGGACATATTCTTGGATCTGGGTTTCCTCCTTGGTTTATTTCTTCTTTCATTTGTCATGTTCTGGGTCACTCTGCACTGGATTTATTGGGTTGGAAATTTTGTTTTTTGAGCAATTTCTTGGCCCAGGTTGTGTTTCTGTGTTTATATTAAAGCATCGCACCAGATTTTTTTTTCCATCTCAGCGTTCACAGGCTCCTTCTGGTGAAGACACAGCGTGTGGTCCGTAAGCCTCTTCCACCTGCCTCTCCTCCCACCCCCAGCTTGGCCCAGGATCCCTCTTTGAAGATGGTGGGCTTTAACAGCAGGCAGGGGAGAGCAGAGACCAGATGGTTTTACCTCACACCTGAGAGAGTGCCAGGGCTCTGAAAGAACACCAAGGTTAATGGCCAGAATGGGGCTGCCAAGCTCAGTGGGATTTGCTTTGACTGGCGCGGCGTTCTGTTTAACCGAGCTTTCCGGTTAACTGATGGCTGCGTCAGCCCGCCGCCCCAGCCCCGCCTCCTGCCCACCGCCCAGCCCCGCCTCCTGTGAAGGGTGCCTCCCTGTCTCCCTCCGCTCTGGCCACCCCTCATCCGCATCCCCGTCACGTCTCTTCTTGACTGGTTTCTCCCTCCGGTTCGCATCCCTGTGCTTTTCTCCTTCCAGCTGTGTTTCCTCTGCTGTCACGCACATTTCCTGTTTTCCTCTTGTCCGGCGGCCTCAGTGTGACTTTTTATTGGCTGGGAAGTGGCATCTGGCCTGGCGTCGTCGTCCCCGAACCGTGTGCTGTTGCGGTCTTGTGGACAAGTTGGCTTGGGTCTGTCCTTGGGTCTGCCTTGGTGTGCCTGGAGGCCCAAGTTCACTGTTGCCGCAGCTGAAGGAGGGCTTCCACTGCCCGGATATCTGCTGCTGATGTTTAGCTGCGCATTTTAAGGGCACCTGTATTTTCATTTCATAATACCTGGGCAGCAGGTAGTTCTTGGAAGAACAAGATTACTTGGAAGAAATATGGTGTTCTATCTTTTTTCTCTCCTCTCCCCCCTCGCCCTGCACCAAGATTCTAAGCTCAGGCTCATAAATGAAGTAGTTCTTCCTTTTTCTTCAGAAGCGAACTTCTCTTTTCTTGCTCTCATTGGCAGGTGGGTTCAAAGGTGGGTCCATTGAGTCCCCCTCTCCTTTGTCCATGCCACGGTGTGATTGAGGACCTGTGATTTGCTTTTAACCAATGGGAAGTAGAAACGATTAAGGAATGTCGCCTCCTTGATTAGTCTTTACTACATGGCAAAGTAAAGAGACTTTGATGATATAATTAAGGTCCCAGATGAGTTGATTTTAAGTTGACATATCAGGGAGATGTGGGCCTGAGTTAGGTTAAAGCTGCTAACACATTATTGACTGGAGATGTATCAATACATTTTTAGAGAATGATACAGTTGACATCACCGTGCAAAGTTGTTAGAGCTTAAAATTGATCAAGGGTTCATTATGCAACCTAAGGTTGTCATTATTCATATTTTGCTCTGTTAGGTTTTCATTCCAACCTCGCGTGTACTATAAATGTAAAAATTTCAAAAATGGTGCATCACGAAATTTTGAGTGAAGAAGAGTTTTTCAGGAATTTTAGGCAGGCACTTGCTCTGATTGTCCTAGTATACACATGTATACTGGTGTGTCAGTAGATGGTAGTTCTTCAGAATGCAGTTCTTATTCAGACATGAATATTAGACCATCAGAAAGACAGAAAAACTTCAGGGATTGGTTTTGATGCAGAAAGTGAAAACGAAACTCACAGTGCTAGAGAATGCGCCTTTGCTTCTACAGAAGAGTGGATGGAAGGCAACATTTCACAAAAATTAGAAGACTTCACAGCTGTGTCAGGAATAACTGTTGGATATAATAACCCACAAAGTGTTTGTGAAATAACGGAATTAATTTTTGGCTACCCAAAATAAAAATCGCTGGCCGCAAGTGTTGGTTTATGCAAAAATCCCCAGGTCAGTAATGAATTAAAAGACTCAAGTCAGAGAGACTCTCCACTGATGGTTTTAAAGACCTAAGCTGCCATGTTATGAGAGGCAGGTGATTTCTAGGATCTGAGAGTGGCCCAAAGTAACTGGCAAGAAAATGTGGACATCAGTCCTACAACCTCAAGGAAATGAATTCTCCCAACAGGCTGAGATGGTCAAACTTCCCCAGCAAAGCCTCTGATGAGATTCACAGGCCAGCTGATCCCTGAATTTCAGCCTAGTGAGACCCTGAAGTTGTGAACCCAGCTCAGCAAGCCACACCCACACTGCTGACCTATTGGAAGTGTACGATACAAAACATTATGTTGTTTTCAGCCAATGAATTTGTCACACAGCAGTGGAAAAGGAATGCATTCAGGGTAGCGGAGACTTCACCTGTCTTTGGCATTCTGCTGCACAGCAAGTTCCAATTCCTAACCAGGCCACAGAAGGCAGCCAAGACGATGACAGCCCCAGAGCAAATACACATTGTGTAAGAAGGTCCCACTTCTTCATGATTTTCAGCTCTGTGCTAAGAGGAAAATTACAGTGCCAAATTCCGTGTGAGAATCATAGACACACTCGCACTTAGAGCCACGTATTGTCCATCCCAAAACATGGCCAGGAGCAGCTCATGTGACCAGCATGTGGCTAGGAGGAGTCACCTCCTGGCTCACTGAGCAGAAACGAGGTGACTTCAAGGTATAGGTCACACTGTTCACTTTATAGATGAGGAAAGGAGGAATCCGCGGCCTCTCTCAGGCAGAACTCAATATAAGGCCTCCGTCTTGAATCGCATTGACCCGAGAGGTCATATGATTTCCATTCGTTTATGGAGCAACTCAAGGGCAGAAGTGAAATTGGAATCTCACTTGTGAATATCTGAATCCTTATTTTATTTATGTATTTATTGAATCCCCCCTCCACACCACCACCACTTCGGCCCCCCAACCCCTTGTCCAAGAATCATCTTTCCCTTTAAAAACTCCCTGGATGCCCCAGCATTTTCCCCACTAAAAGCGATGTATTTCTCACTGTGAGACCCGATCGGGCCGTGCAGAGTCCTCGCTTCCTCCCATGCTCACCCAACCCGAAATAATTGTCTGTATGTTCCTTTTATTGTCACCTCTGAAACAAGATGAAGAAACCAGTGGTTTGCTTTAGAAGGCATTAACTTCTTTATCACATTAATACTGACTCGTATCTTATTTCCCACTTGCAGTAAGAAAAACCATTCAAATCTTTTCCCTCACAGGACAATATCTTTAATAGCTTCTGTGTGTTTCCTATTTTTGGCTGTTTCTGTATAAACAGACTTAATCTAATAGCATGCTGAACCATCTAACTTGGCAGAAATTCAGAAAATCACTCATTTCTATGGCAAGCCGGGATGCCAAGAAGGGGGAGGAGGGGAAGCCCTCACTTTTATTGCAGAAAGATTTCTCTTAAAGTTGTCTTTCATGAACATAATATGTCTATCATTTGAAATTCTCCAACACCCTGACTGGAAATTATTTATTGCAGAAAGACACAATGGCGAACGAGAAACTATTACTCCGTGTGCAATTTCTGTCTTCGTTTCCTTTCCCTAAGAAGCAGGAGCACATGAACTCCGTTGTGAATGCTGGTGTGGTCATGGAGGATGGCGCCCACCTCTGGGCTTGTGCGCTGAGCCATTTCCACCCCCTGAATCCAAAAGTTGAGAACATCACAGCCCCGTGCAACGCCCACCTGGTGGCCTGGCCCAACCCAGAGTTCTCCCCCCGTCCTGGAACAAGAGCCTGTTCTGGGAGAAAGCATCCTTGCTGTCATTCTAGGCGAGCTCTCGCCACACACACAGCACCCATTCTGATTTGTTGCCAGTCACACGTCGCAGATCCTGAGTGGTCTAAGAAGTCCCGGGTCCCGCTCCTGAGCACTGCTGGAGAATCTCACACGTCCTGCTGATGGAGCCTCTGACGGCTCAGTGTTACGGGTTCTTCCGCCACCCCATCCCTAGACCGGGGTCCCAAAGGATCGCAGCTCTGGGCTCTGTTCTCTGTGCCCCTCCACGGTGCCCTTCCTCACCACAGGAGAGGGATTCCAAGGGCCCTGTGGGCTCCCTTCAAGGGTGACTGGGACAGGACACTCCCACTTTCTGAAGGCTCTTCCTGCAGCAGAATGAAATTCACACAAGGACCAGCGCCCTTTATCAGAGAGGTCAAGGTGAGGGGCAGGATGCTGACCGGCCACCTGAGGGGTCTCTCTGGGCAGAAGGCGAGGTGGGGTGAGCACCAGGGCCTCTTCCCCTGGTCAGATTCCCCGGACCTAAAGTTTCCTCTTCAGTTCGTGGTCCTGAAGCCCTGCCCCCACCAAAAGCCCTTCTGTCTGTTTAAAATGGAGATTCCCAGGTCTGCCGTGGACACTTAGTCTAGGAGTTGGGTACCAGGGTGGGTGCCGGCAATCTGTACATCTGTCCAGCTCCCACAGTGATTCTGACACACCCTTGGGGCTAAGAAGCGCCCTCCTATCAGAGCTGGCACCTCCATAAGGATGAGATCCCTATTCTCTTGCTCTTTTGTATGCTTCCCCATGCAAGGATAATTACACAGAAGCAGCACAGCAATGCTTGTTGCTAGATTTATTCTAGGCTTTCTTTTTTCTTTTCTTTTTTTTTTAGCTGTCTTTGTCTGCAACTTTGCAAAATAAACCCCGCGGTCACCCCACACTTTGTGGGTAGCTTGCTAGAATGGAATTTCACTGTCTTAAATCGGGGGTTAATTTCTTGGTTTCAGCTGAATTGTGAAAGGGAGTGGAGAGACCCTTGGAAAAACACGAATATTGCTGCTGAGCGCTAGCCAGGCCCTTCCCTTCCAGCAAGTTCCATGAGGGATTAAGAGGCTGGCTGTTTTCAACCCCCTGTTAGTGATGCTTCCAGACCCCCTCCTCGCTGAGCATTTATCTTGCAAAGGGCATATTTAGAGATGTTCCCATTCTATTTTATCTGCAGAATTACTTTCCGTTCTGAGGTCTTTTGTATAAGTATTCCTTGAACCCATTCCAAAAAGTGGATTTTTAACCCAATAGACCATAACTGCAGTGTTTTATCGTGCATACATATTTCAGAATGTGAATGTAAGTAGATTTAGCAAAGTTAAAACAAAATTAAAACTTTTCAAAGGGCACCAGTGCTTGCTTTCCCGTGTTGGACTTTTCCCTTTGGAGTTCTTACAGCGTTTAAAAGATTCTCTAAAAACAGGAAGACTTTTTCACTTGGGTTTTTTTTTTTAATGTACAAGAGATGGGGTTCAGAAAACACTGGTGAGGTTTGGCCTCCCTGCAGTAAGTAGCCTCGGTAACTGCCTAGGCTCAATTTTGAATCTGAGAGTTAGTGCCATTAAGATTAGCATTGTGCTGTCAGTCAGGTTTCTAGCTGGCACGTTCTTGTGCCCTCTTGTTTCTCTTGAAATCCCTTTCTCAGGCAGAAGCTAATGTCATTGCTCTGGAATAGAAATCCAGTCTCCCCACCACCCTATTCACCACTCACCTGCTTAATCCCCTTGCCTGGCTGCCTGTTTCCCTTGGGATGGAATCTGAAATCCTCAACTGACCCTGCAAGGACCCTGCCCATCTCCGCAGCCCACTGTCATCCCACTCTGCCCTGCCTGCACACATCCCAGCACACACAGAACTTGCCACAGGGCCTTTGCGCATGCTGCTGACTACCTGGAGTAGTCCTCGCCTCCTGCTTTAGGTAATAAACCTTTGCTGATTCTTTAAAGGCTCAGCTAGGTCTTTCCTTTCAGCAACTCACACAGTTACTTTATCTTTCCAAGCTGTATTTTCTTCTCTGTATCTTCTTACTGGGGTTAATAGCTATGTCTTCTATTTGGAAGGAGAGGACTTTTTGGAGAGAAGTGAGGAATAAATGATATGATCCGTGAAGCCCTTGGCGGAGCACTTGGCACGTGGTAGGTGAGCGTGCTCTGAGTGTTAGCGGTCATCCCGGAGCCGTTGGCTGCCTCCCGCCGTGAGCCTTGCCTTTGGATTCCTCCACAGTGGATGCTGCAGATGGGGTTTCTGCTGTGGCTGTCTGTCTTCTGGTTTTTGCTGGGAGTATATCAAGGAGGTCAAGAAAGGGAGGAAGAAGTAAGGGAGGTGCTGCTATAAGCTCTATCATGCCCCCAGCATACGCCCTGAAAGACCCTCTCTTTCCCCGCTGCTGTGGTCAGAGTGAATGTTACTCCTCCGGTTCATGTTTTGAAATCCTAATCTCCAAGGATGATGGTACTAGGAGATGGGGCCTCTGAGAGGTGCTTGCTTCATGGGGTGGCGCTCTCTCAAATGGGGTTTGTGGCCTTTTAATAAAGGCTCCAGAGAACTCCCAGCCCCTTCCACTATGAGAGGCGACAATGAGAAGGTGCCAGCTAGAAACCTCCTTAGTATCTGGCCCTCTTTGCACCTTGCACTCTGACCTCCAGCCTCCTGAATGGTGAAGAAGGCATTTCTGTTGTTTGTAAACCACCCAGCCTGTGCTCTTTTGTTACAGCAGCTCAGATGAACTAAGATCCCCACTTACTCACTTGGCTGTATTTTTGGCCTAATCACCCTCCCACCCCTCCCCAACCCCTGCAGAGTGTAAGGGAGAGAAAGGGCCGTGTGGAGGTGAGATCCAGCGTTTGTTACCCTCGTTTTATAGTGAAGACACTGAGGTGTGCAGAGCTTCTGTGCCGCCCGTGGACCAGTCCCCGCCCTTGCTAACTTCCAGCCAGCGACTCTGCGTGTCGCCCGCCTTCAAAACAGAACCACGAGCCCAGGACTTTGGTTAGGGCCTTCCTGTGTTCTCCGGAACACCAGTGCCCAGCCTTTCACTGTGCAGCGTTCCAACAGGCACGCAGACAGGCCTCTGGCTCGGGTGATGGCACTACAAAGGCCCCTGCTTTTCATAAACGGATCACCGTGAGGCTGCTTCTCAAGAAAGCAGCTTCTGCTGCCTCCCGCGCGCTCTTATGCTCTGCTGCGAAGTGCAGAGTGGAGCTGGCGGGTCTCCTTTCCTTCTCTACTCCATGTGTGATTCATAAAGGGAGCTCGGCAGCTTGTGGGGCACTGCCGCCCCCTGGACCTCGCCCCCAGGAGCATCAGGAGGGCGTGGGCCCCGTGTCAGTCCACTCACCCATGGGTCGGCTCGGAGCGGGGAGGGGCTGTCCTGTGGAGGTTGTTTGTTTAAGTTTCTTCAGGTTTCTCTTTGCAGAGATCAGTCCCAGCATTGCTGACCAGAGGGCCGTTTGTCCTTTCAGTAGTGGTCTGACCCCCTGGGGGGCCCAAAGTGGCACACACACCCCCCGAGACTGGGACAGCTCCCCATGGGGACTGTCCCTGGGCTCCATCTTCCCACAGTGCTCCCCACCCAGACATGGGTTGAGGGTCCAGCCGTATTCTTCTAGACCTCAGACCTCTTTTTTTTTTCTTTTTTTTTTTTTTAATTCTGAAGAACATCTCTACAATGAGAGATTCGCTCTTCTGAGTCTTCTGGAGCTTTACTGTACAATACTAGTACCCAGGGGATAGGAGCGCCATAGTGCTGAGAGCTGGCTCACCATAGACCAAGTGTTTCGTTACAGATACATGTGGAAATATCCAAGTTTTGGAATGGCGTCCCCCGCTTTTTATATATTTGACTGCTGTTGCACCACTGTCTGTCTCACTTACTCATTCCTGCGCCAGAAATCTTCAAGTGGAAGAGCCAGTGGAAGCAGTAAAGCTCCAGGGCCCTAGAGCCGGTGAGAAGGCATCCTGCCTGTGAACGTCATCCACCAGGAGCGTGGCCCAGGGCCAGTGGGTAGAGTTCAGTTCTGGGCTGGAATGTGTGTGTTGTGGGGCAGGGAATTGGGGTCAGTGGTGCATTTGTGAAAGAGGAGGAGGAGAAAGGGCTCAGAGCAGGAAAGAGCCTGGGAGACAGCTAGTATTTATAAAGCTCCTACTGCGTGCCAGGCTCAGTGCCCTGACCACACTGGGCATCGTCACAGAGTCCTGAAGGCAGGCCTGCAGAACCTGGCCCCCCCCGCCCGTTTACACAGGAAGCCTTGCCCGACGGCAGCAGACTTCAGGTCTAAGTGTGTCTGGTGCTGAGAGCATGCTCTTTCCCCTGAGTGTCTGCGGTCAAGTGTTGCCTGACTCAGGGTTTGCTGGAGCCTGGCTCTGGGCCGGAGTTGGTGGCGTGAAGCCCTCTCATTCCATGCCTCGAGTATTTAGTCTGTGAATGCATCCCTCAGTCCATCACCCAGGAGGCGTGAGCAAGGGCGGCAGGTGGACTTAGGTCTTGGCCACCCTGACTTAGATACCGGTGAAGGGACCTCTCTTAGACCTCTCCTCTGGGAGGACAGGCAGGGTTTCTAATGCGTAGCTCCTGACCAAGCAAGAAGGGAGACTGTGGCTTGAAATGGGTTGTTAGGGACTGAATGTGTCCTCCAAGATTCCTGGGTTGAAGCCCCAGTGCCCAGCATGGTGGCCTTTGGAGGGAGGGGGTTAGATTTAGATGAGGTTATCCTGGGGTCAGTGCCCTGATAAGATGAGGACGGCAGAGTTCTGTCTCCTGCTGTGTGCCCTGAGGAAGGGCCCTCTGAGGACACAGCCTGGGGCGGCCCCTGCAAGCCTGGAAGAGAACTTTCACCACAGGTGAGATCCCATCTCGCTCAAGGTCAGGGTCCCAGGACCTTGATCTGGGACTTCCCAGCCTCCAGAGCTGTCAGAAATCAGCATCTGTTCTTTAAATCTCCCAGCCTCTGGTATTTTCTTACAACAGCCGAGCAAAGGCATGGGCCTAGCACACTATGACCCACAGAATCAGAAGCCGCATACCTGGGTCCGTGTCATGGATTGGCCAGGTATTTTCTCTGGATCTTGAGCAAGTCACTTATCTTGTCTAAGCCCCAGTTTCTTCATCTATAGAATGGGGATGCATTAGCAACCTTCCTCAAGGCTCGTGAGTGCATGCTAAGTTGCTTCAGTCGTGTCCGACTCTGTGACCCCGTGGACTGTAGCCCACCAGGCTCCTCCATCCATGGGATTCTCCAGGCAAGAGTACTGGAGTGGGTTGCCATGCCCTTCTCTGGGGATCTTGCTGACCCAGGGATCGAACCTGTGTCTCCCGTAGCTCCTGCACTGCAGGCAGATTCTTTACCGCTGAGCCACCAGGGAAGCCTCAAGGCTCAGTACCCATTAAGCACTCAGTACTTAGCACCACTGACATCATTCACAGCATCATCATCATCATTAAGAGTCAGCCCCGTTCACACTGTCGTCAACGTCACTCACATCGTTGTCACCCCGAAAAGCACTAGTGTATGGCTTCCATCTGCCCTTGACCAGGGGTCCGTGTTGGGAAAATCTGTGAATGGCAGATACACACAGAACCCAGAGGTCAGCCTTTCCATGCAAGCTTCAGTGGTGGCCTCCTTAGGGGAAAGCATGCTTTGGAAACCAGGTCACAGAGGAAAGTACCTTTTATTGTACAGAGCCGAGAGGTCTGTCGTGGACGTGCGGAGGGAGCCCGGCCTAATTGCGTTGATAATACAATCCCGTAACTCATTCTGCCAGCGCAGAGGTGGATGGACGGTCCCCGTCGTTGCAACTGTGCTTTGCCCCCGTTCTCCTAGGAGAGACATCAGCGCTCCAGTAGTGATTAAAATGCCTTGGACGGGCCCTTGCTATTAAGTTTGTGACTTCAGTTTAATGAAAGGTAGTATATTAAAATGGAAACACGTTATTGTTGATAAGGACTGAACATGTATAAATCAGATTAAAGCTTCGATAATCAAAATGCAAGGAAAGAAAGCTGAGGGTTATTGGCTACCTACTATGCACTGTTTGCTCCTAGCACACTTAGAGACATCACTGCAGGACACCCTGCACCTTCGAATAAATCAAGTCTGGCTTCTCTGATACATTCATATATTTCATTATCAGACATTCAGGAGATTACGAGAGAGGCATCCCGTTGACTGGGGAATAGTTGCTCCAGATGATAAGCTCTTTGGACTAGACCAACACTGACTTAATGAAGTTTTGCTGTGTGTTATTATTTTTTTCCTGATAGAAAATCAAGTGACTCTTGTCTTCTTTCACTGTTCTTAGCCCCTTTGCTTACTCCTTATGACCCCCTTCTTTCTGATTCCATAGAAACTTTAAAAAAATCTAAATTGATGGATTTCTTTTAGCTTTAAGTTCCTAGAATTCTACCAGGGACCTGACAGATGAAGGGTCAATTGCCAGGGTGTGCAAACAAAAGTAGACAGCTTAGCTGAGAAAGTGCAGAGAGAAGGAACAGCTCCCCACCTTCCCTGGAGCCAGGCGTTAGTTCCGGGTGAGGGTCCAGAAAGTATTCAGCCTCCACTTAATTCAGCTGCTTCTACAGGTAACTTCTTCATGGGGCCAGCATGTGCTGCATCATTTAAAGAATTCGTAAGACCAGAGTGAGGGTCTGTGCGTTGGGGAGAACTCCCTATCTGACTGGAGAGGCTGGTGGGGTCTGGGCTTGCTCCCCTCCACTGCCCAATTCCAGGTAAGGCCATGTACCCATTGGAGACATGTGAGTGTTCCCGCCTGTCCATCTAGGGCATACCAGGGACCCTGGGATGACCAAAAAAATAAAAAAATTGGTAGTATACATTGAGCTGCCCTCCCCCCTCTTTCGTGGTAATCCTGTAATGATAGGTACTCCCACCCCCGTGTTACAGATGAGGATTTAAACAGCCAAGAGGTTGGTGTGTGGTCGTGGGACTCATCCGTGGACCGCCTGGCCTTTGAAGACCAGTCTCGCTGGAACTTCCTACTACATTCATTGCTGTTCAGTTGCCAAGTCGTGTCCGGCTCTTCGCGACCACACGGCCTGCAGCACACCAGGCTTCCCTGTCCCTCACCGTCTCCCGGAGTTTGCCCAAGTCCATGTCCGTTGACTCGGTGATCCCATCCAACCATCTCATCCTCTGTCAGCCTCTGTCTACCACATCGCACGTCCTTATAGTCCCTGACATCATTCTCGGAACAAAAAAGACAAAGAGGGGCCTCGAGAGGTTATTTTCTGGGTGTCCCATGGTGAATGGCGCAGACCTAGCAAGCACACGGGAGAGGCCCAGGCCCCCTTCTGAAAGCAGAGGTGAGCGCCTCGTGGGGTGGGGGTGTCACAGGGCGCGGTGGGTGGGACTGGACAGGGAGTCGCTCTCAGCATGGCCGCCTGCACGTGCAGCGCCTGACCTCCGCCCCGGGTGCTTGCTGGAAGAGCCTGCCGCTCTCCTGGCTGGCCAGGCCTCCTCTCCCACTCCAAGCCAAGCTCTTCTCTTAGGATGACTGCCCGGCGCCACACGCCACCCTCAGCACTTTGCGGACATTGTTTACTCTGTCAGTTCAGCCAAACGGGGAGGGACTGTCACTCTGCCCGTTTTACAGATCAGCCAGCCAGGGTTTGGAGGGGTGAGTGGTTTCGAGTCCTCAGTAGCTACTGAGGGGCAGAGTCAAGCTCTGACCCCAGGGGCTGGGCTCAGGAGTCAGCCCTTCCGTTTGTAGACCGCTCTGCTCAGAGCCTGCCTCTTCTCCCTCCCCGCCCTTCCCTTTGATCCTGGTCCAGCTTACCTCTCCCTGCCCTCGTCTTCCTCCATTGCCTTTTTTTTTTTTTTTTTACCCAGTGCAAACAGCCTCTGAAAGGCCCAGCCTGCTGGCCTTGGGTTCTGATAAGATCTGGCTGTTGCTCCCTTTGTCTGGTCTGTACCTGCCTTTTCTGAATGGCCTTGTTAATTGCAATTGACTCCCCTAGAATGTGGATGGCAGTGCTATTTGACACCAGACTAATGCCTCTGACTTCTCCTTGGTGCCTCCAGCAGCAGGCTGGAGGGGACAGGAGGGGGGTCAGAGGGAAGACAGAGCACTTCTGATTCCAATAAAATACATTAGCGCGTTAGAGCTCTTCTATTTGTCAAGTCCACCTCTCTCCCTCTCTCTCCCTCTCTCTCCCTCTCTCTCCCTCTCTCTCCCTCTCTCTCCCTCTCTCTCCCTCTCTCTCCCTCTCTCTCTCTCTCTCTCTCTCTCTCTCTTTTTTCTCTGTCTTTCTCTCTCTCTCTCAGATGTCATTTCTAGGAATTCACAGTAAAATGAGGAATTATGGGGAGATATCATAGTTGTAGCTCCTGGAAGATTCAGGTGTTTTGTTTGTTTGTTTTGGGCTTTGCTGTTGTTGTTGTCATTTTCGAGATTTAGTCCTAAGCATGAATAAAGAATCTTGAAGGATAAAACCTCAGTGTTCTGAATCCAGAGCAAGAGAATTAATAGGTCTGGGAGCTGGTGGTGGAGCTTGCTTTTCTGCAGGCCTGCTAAGTATCAGGCCTGCCAAGTGTCAGGCCTGCTTTGAGGACATAATCTTCCAGCAGTCCTGTGAGGGAGGTATATAAAGAGCATCTGAGAGCTAGGAGAACGGAGCCTGCAAGACTGGCTTTCTGTCCAGTTCTTGGTCATCACTGTTCTCTTAACACCAGGGGAGGAGATTCAGTTCACAAGCCTATGTATGTATCATTAGTTGGACCGCCTTAGACCTCAAGTTGGGCAGAGTTGCTTGTGCAGGCGGTCAGGCCTGGTGGGCCTGCCTACAAGGAGACAGGCACTGTGCTCAAACATTCTCATGCTTTTTTTTTTCTCATAGGAACCTCCCAAGGTACCTGCGAGGTCAGAATTAGTCTCCCATTTTGCAGATGAGAAAACTGATGCACAGGAGAGGAAAAAATATAAAGATCTGAGGTCACATAGTCTGTTCATTACTGACCTGGGAGTAAAGGGGGGTGGTTCAGGATGACTGAGCAGGAGCGGTGGGCTTGGGGGAGCATGCCCTCCCCAGCTCCAGGTGCCCAGGCCTGGCTGCTCTGCACCCGTCCCGGGTGGATGAACAGTAAAGAGGGTTCTGACGTCAGCTGAGGAGGCCCAGGAGGAAGGAAGGCATTTGGGGCCCACCGTCTGTTTCCTCTTTTTTTTTTTAATGTATTTTTATTTTAATTAATCTTTTTAATTGGAAGAAAGTTGCTTTACAATATTGTGTTGGTCTCTGCCATACAACAACGCAAATCAGCCATAACTGTACATATATCATCTCCCTCTTGAGCCTGCCTCGCATCCCCGCATCCCCTCCTTCTGGGCCTCTGAGTGGGTTCTAGAGAGGTGGATGAACCTAGAACCTGTTATTCCAAGTGGAGTCAGTGAGAAAGAGAACAGCAGACACTGTATATTAATGCGTACACATGGCATGTAGAAAAGTGTGCTGATGAACCGAGCTGGTGTCTCATCTTTCAGTTCAGCCTTGTGCTGGGGCCATTTCTGCTGTGGGACCACGCAGGCAAGGGAGCGACATGGGAGAGCTGGGCTCAGAATTTAAAAAAACTGAGGAAACAACAATCTATCTCAAGAGTCCTAAGGAAGCAGGTAGAGTGTCTGAAGCTGCAGATCTTACAAGCCGCTTCAGTGATGAGTTGACAGCATTCAGCACCTAAAATTCCAGATGTTTGAGTCCTCTTTCAATATCAGCTGCCGCCAAAACTGCCTCTTTGGGCGGGCCTGGCCTGCAGGGCCCCCCTTTCAGAGGGGCAGGGCCCCCAGTTCCTCTGTGTCACCACCCGTGTCACCTGCCTGGCCCCAGGGTCCTGGGGTGCTCAGTGCCTGGAGTGAAGAAGGAGTTTGGATCAGGAAGAGCCACCAGCCGCTGCACGTCTCTGATCTAGGCATTAGTTTTCTCCTGCATTAAATGGAATCCCCGAAACCCATACCACAGACTTGCTAGAAGGGTGAACAGTGTGGCGGATACAGGTTCTTCAGTAGCTCAGAAGGTTGTCACAGCTACTCTCATTTGTTTGCATCCCACACCCCCAGCTACCCATCAGTCCCAGTCCTTCAGGGTTCAAAGCATGAAAAACCAGAAGCCCAGAGGAGTGTCTGGGAGAGGACTGGAGGGAGGCAGGCTTCTGAAGGGAGGTACCTTCTCCAAGTACCATTCTTTTCCGTGGATTTCACAGTGACCCTCATGAGGAACAAAGCTTTTTGAACCTGTGTTTATTCTGCCCCCTCCCCCACCAGGAGATTTTCCTAAAGGAAAAGGCATAGGAACCCCCAACCCCAAGCCAGAATCGAGTGCATATATGACAATAGGAACCATCCTGGGCAGGAAAAGGCTCCTTTTTAATTAGAATCCTGGAAGGACATACCCTCTAATTGCTGCACTTGTAGTGTCAGGGCTATCAATATTGGTGCCTCTTTCATTAATAAACTGGCAAGTCAGACGCTGCAGGAGGGGGAGGCCCCTCCCCCCGCTCCCCTTCCCACCCCAAGCTCCACTTAGTCAATGGCAGACACCGCGATCAAACAGGAAAAGAACATGTAAATCAGCTGCATTAATTCCGCAGCCCCCAAATAGGTAGACGGAAGGGTAGACACGAAAGGGATCCTTCATCCGTGTGCCTGCGATGCCCTGGCTCTGGCGAACCCAACCAAGAGGTAGTTAAATGGCCCCGCAGATTGCGAGTGACTCGGGGAATGCCTGGGTTTATGTATGGATTAGCACCCTGATAGACCCTGAGTTGCAGAAGACGAAGACTAATTACCTGACAACGCTCCCCTCCGCTCGCCTGGGCCATTGAAATTAATTTCTGCTCTCAGGCTTGGCAGAAAGCAGCTGCAGAATTTCAGTTCAATACTCAAATTAACGGGGAGCCGGAATTATTTCTCCGCACGGGCGGTGTTAGAGGAGTGGGCTACCAAATAGATCTTGATCGCAGACACCAAAGAAAGCATTATTCCTCCCTTTTCATCAAGAGCCTTGGGTCCGTGGAAGGTGCTGAGGAGGAAAGAAGAAATACCACTGATTTTAATGGAGGGTAAACACTTAAGTGCGGTATTAAATGGGGTGTGACATCCCTGGGTAGGAGTCTTCTTGCCCCACCTCCCCCCCCCCAATATTTTACAATTTCTCTCCATTTAACAGCAACAGCAAAATATTTAAATATATGGCCCTTTCGTATATACCAAATTGGAATTCCTCATCAAGGGGTATTTGTGAATATTTCCTCTCCCGCATGGCTTGTCATCAGGATGTACATTCACTCTTATTTCAAGGGTAAGGGTGCGATGTGGAGGGGGCAGTAGCGAGGGGGTGCAGGGGACGGGGGAGAGGGGAGAAGTCAGATGTGGGATTTGAACCCAGGGCTTCAGTCTCCAACTTCCTCTTTCTGTCCCTCCATGTTGACTTTTTTTTTTTTTGCTCCAAGACCCTTCCTGTCTGGGCTGCCTGCTTGCATTCCAGCCTCAGTGGGAATCCATGACGTCTGCAGAGCGCCATCCGTGTGCATCAGGCCAAGTTCTTCCCCGTCCGGGCCATCCCTTCTCACCTCGTTTGTTTCTGTGATCTCCCGACCCTCAGGGCCCGCCAGACGGATGAGATTCACAGGCACGCCATGTTCTTGCCGGGGGCTCCTGCCAGCTCAGATAAGCGCAGGCCCGAGGCCACTTCCCTCTTAACCCACTGTGCCTTTTGACATGTAACCTCAGTTACACGTCAGGACTCATCAGTGGGGACTTGTGGGCCACCAGGCACGTTGGTCACAGGTACAGGAAGAGCATCACTGTTCTAGCCCTGCCCAGCCTTTTAGGGTCGGGACACAGTTAACAGATTCTGGAATCCCGCTGTCAAGGTTCAGGTTACATCCCTCATCTTGGTGTTAGCTGTTGTGTTCAGTTGCTGAGTCATGTCCGACTCTTCGCAACCCTGTGGACTGTAGCATACCAGGCTCCTCTGTCCTTCGTTATCTCTTGGAGTTTGATCACGTTCACGTCCATCGAGTCGGTGATGCCATCCATTCATCTCATCCTCTGCCACCACCTTCTGTTTTGCCTTCGGTGTTTCCCAGCATCAGGGTTTTTCCAGTGAGTCGGCTCTTTGCATCAGGTGGCCAAGGGGTTGGTGCTTCAGCATCAGTCCTTCCAGTGAATATCCAGTGAATGTGCAATCCTTTAGGATTGACTGGTTTGATCTCCTAGCTGTCCAAGGCACTCTCAATGCTCTTAATAGATGTGAAACCCTGGGGTTATCGCTTCTAATATTAACATCATTACTAGTATCTACTCCTTGGAAGGAGAGTTATGACCAACCTAGATAGCATATTCAAAAGCAGAGACATTACTTTGCCAACAAAGGTCCATCTAGTCAAGGCTATGGTTTTTCCTGTGATCATGTATGGATGTGAGAGCTGGACTGTGAAGAAGGCTGAGTGCCAAAGAATTGATGCTTTTGAACTGTGGTGTTGGAGAAGACTCTTGAGGGTCCCTTGGACTGCAAGGAGATCCAACCAGTCCATTCTGAAGGAGATCAGCCCTGGGATTTCTTTGGGAGGAATGATGCTAAAGCTGAAACTCCAGTACTTTGGCCACCTCATGCGAAGAGTTGACTCATTGGAAAAGACTCTGATGCTGGGAGGGATTGGGGGCAGGAGGAGAAGGGGACGCCAGAGGATGAGATGGCTGGATGGCATCACTGACTCGATGGACGTGAGTCTGAGTGAACTCCGGGAGTTGGTGATGGACAGGGAGGCCTGGTGTACTGCAATTCATGGGGTCGCACAGAGTCGGACACGACTGAGCGACTGAACTGACTGACCATTGTTGTTACTGGTATTACTACTAGTACCTACTGCATGGGGATTCTGCAAGGATTAAGTTCCTGGAAGTGAAATACTTAAAACTGTGCCTGGCCCAGAGTAAGCTCTCAATAAATGATGGCTGGGCAGTGACACCTGCCCCCGGTAACCCAGGCTCCATAACCCAAGATACGGGCCTCTTCTCTTTGCCTGAAATGACAGGGGAGCTGTCTCTGGACAGCTGTGTAGACCCGAGATCCAACTGTACTGAGCCTCTCCCTGCTCTTTTCACGCCTAAGAATTAAAACAGAAACATGTACTCTTAGAAAACAGTTACCACTTACTAAGTACTTGCCGTGTGCCTAGCTTCCTCATATTTATCCAACAACAAAGCCAGACCACAGAGGCAAACCGTAGCTGCCACGGGATTTGTGAGCAGCGCGGACACCACACAGCCAGGTCAGGGGACCTGAGCCTGGTCCTCGTGTCTTCAAGCCCACGCGGCAGCCACGCGCCCCCTTGTGCCCTGAGGAAGCAGTTAGGCCCCTTTGGACATGACCAGCTGTAGGCCTGCGGCCTGGCGGAGGGATGACTTCCCGGTGTCGTCACCACTGCCTCGAGTCGGCTGGCCCCCGTGGGAGAGGAGGCTAATCAGCCACGCACCGAATCTGCTTAGGAGGCTGTTTCACATAGTTTTTATACCCTGGCTCCTAATAAAGGTCCCATTATAAATGATCGTCTCACTATGATATACTGGTTCCTCACCTTCTAGGAACTGATTTAAAAGGAAGCCCCGGACTTGTTGTGGCCACGGAGTTTATTCATATTCTTTGCTCACTCAGCAGCTGAGGCGGTGTTGGGGGACAACACCCCACTCCTGCAAAAAAAAAAAAATTTTTTTTTTTTTTCCAGCATGAGGCATTTGCCATAATGAGTAACCAGATCACTTGATGTCCTGATACTTCATGAAAAAAACCACTCCTCCTCTGTCTCCCATCTCCCATTCTGATTTGCTTGGGTTGTGTATGCTTCGCTGGCTATGCTGCTGCTGCTGCTGCTAAGTCGTATCAGTCATGTCTGACTTTGTGCGACCCCATAGACGGCAGCCCACCAGGCTCCACCGTCCCTGGGATTCTCTAGGCAAGAACACTGAAGTGGGTTGCCATTTCCTTCTCCAATGCATGAAAGTGAAAAGTGAAAGTGAAGTTGCTCAGTCGTGTCTGACTCTTCCTGAACCCATGGACTGCAGCCTACCAGGCTCCTCCATCCATGGGATTTTCCAGGCAAGAGTACTGGAGTGGGGTGCCATTGCCTTCTCTGGCTTATAGAGGAGGGAAAAAGTAATTATTACCTTATGTAAGTGAGAATTCCAGGATTGGCGTGGGTTCAGCCTCTGCTGGACCTGGGTATTCAGATGTCATGAACTTTTTTTCTTCCCCTGTGGGGCTCAGCTTTTCCCTGTATAGATGTAGAAGCATCCTCCATTGATGATGGTAAAGCGAGATGCAACTTTTGTCAAAACCTGGAGTTGACCAGTTGACTAGCATTGATCTTGTTGGCTAAGGGAAGGGGGTTGGGATTCTTGGTTCAGCCTGCAGGAATGTTTGCACAATATAGGTCATATGCCATCACGAGATGCCAAAACACACGGATTGGGACCGAGGATACGACTGTCTCCCTCAGGAATTAGGGTGCTTCATGGGAAGGGCAAATGAATGCCAGCCAGGCACACGCAGACCATGTTGAAGAGCTCACTTCACAGTCTGGCTCACCTCTCTTTCCACCTTGGAGACTGGCTGGTTACTCTGATTTCTTCTGCCTTTCTCCACATTTATGGGCTTCCCAGGTGGCTCAGGGGTACAGAGCCCACCTGCCAGTGCCAGAGACAAGAGAGACTTGGGTTCGATCCCTAGGTCGGAAAGACCCCCTGCAGACTTTCTGCACAAATACATCATTACACAAATCACAGGATTGTAGAATAATGGTCCCTTTTCAACATGTAATCAGATACTTTGCAGAGCACCTTTGGATCTGTTAGGGAAGGAGATAAATTTCAGCCTGCCTTTTTGGCCTAATTTGCATTGCATTAAACCTTCCCTGCTTCCATTCTCTAAGAGCAGGCCTATTCCTCCCCATTTAAAAAATCATAGCTATATTTCCTCTGTGCTCACTAAGCTCTAGTCCCCACACCAGCCCTTAGAATGTCACCTCCCTTCTGCCTCAAAATAATCACAAGTGAACCTCAGGATCACCTGTCTGCTAAGTGGAAGATCCTGGCTTTAAACCCTAGATCCAAAACAGAACGTTCTAGAACATAGACCAAACATGTATTGGCTAAGGCTGGTGACATGAAACCAAGTTTTTCCTGCTTTAGGGAAATCCCAACTATTTTCCTCTCCAACTCTATAAAGACCTAGAGATTTTTTTTTAAAACTGCTGTTTTTCTAAAGAGCAACATTAGTAGTCACTTTGGCAGAAATTTCACATGAACAGTGAGCTTTTCTTCTCCATTTGCTTTAGCGCAGTCTTTTCCATTGTTCATCCAGCTTCTTGGACCCTCCTATCCGCACACCGCACTTATTCACCCAGGACAGGTGTGCGGCACCTTGGAGAAGATGAAGGCTGAGAGAAGATCATCAGACAGGAAGTATGTTGAAAGATGCCTGAATAAATTACCACCTCCCAGGAGCGGTATGAAAAATGGCTATTTCTGTAGGACGCCAGAGCACCTTTTTCCTCTCAAATTCACGCGTACCCCCGTACAAAGGCTGGGGGCGACGGGGAGTCTGTTCCTAGGCTGTGGGGAGTTTTCTGAGAATTCAGTGCCCTTGTGGTCGGGAGGCACTGTGGGTGGTCCAGCCAGTCTCCCTGCACAGGCTGCTTGTGGGAAGAGTTTTCATCACAGTCTTTTTCCTGGACAGCTTTGGGGTAAACGGTTACGGGTCACTAAATGGTCTTGCTAATGAGAGACTGAGTATACAAACGGACAATGGCCAGGCCGTATCTGATCATAGACCTCTGACCTGCAGCCTCTGCAGCCGTCAGCCAGAAATGGTCAGGACTTGGTCAGTAACACCCAGCATTGCTAATTTCTGTCCTTACTTCCAACTTCAGGACCAGCTAGAGAAAACCAGATATGCTCCCAAACCAAGCCCCTAGGATGTCACGCTCCTAGCTGTTCTGCCCCCCGCTTCCCCAGGCTGACGGCCTCCAATCATAACACACTGAAGCCTTCCCTTTTCCTATTAGAAAATGTGCCCTCTTCCTTGTCTGCCTCTGAGCCTCTGCCCAACGCCCCCGATGGTAGCTGACTCCCCTGCTAGAACAAGCTTTGACTAGAAGGCCCCTGTTTATTGTCCTTTGGGTGGCCTTGGCTTATTTGCTAGGCTGACTTTGCCCTGTTCACTTTTTTCACCCAGCTCTTCCCCTGTCTGTCATCACACGACCTTGATCTGCCCTACCCCTCCCACTCTCTTCCTCTCCTCTACCACTGGTCCTTTTGTTTTGTTTCCTGTGTGTGGCCACTTCTGACCTCAGTAAAAATAACTTTGTTGCATTAACACGATCATTTTATCTGTTGAAAGTCCAAAGTGTCCAAGTGGGCGCACCCATCATCTCATCTAACCTGTAGGGAAACCTGACAGGTACCCTCTGTCCCCATCTCACAGGTCCGGTTAATGGACAGTCAGGGGAATTGAGTGATCCTGGCGCTCTAAGGAAGGAGGGAAGGAGGATGAGAAAGAAAAGAAACAGGAAGAATGAATGAATTTTTTTAAAAAAGGAGAAGAAAAATCGTTTGGCTGAGTTGTATAAAAATGATCTTTTTTTGTCCCTTTTAATGTATCACTACATACAGTGACCACAGTGTTTCTTCAGTTTATTCAAGGCATAGTTCGGAGATGAAAAGATGTGTATATCTTCTCAGTACTCTTTATTTTTAAGATTTTATTGGCTTATAGTTGATCTACAATGTTGTGTTAGTTTCAAGTGTACAGAAGGTGATTCAGTTATACATACACATTTGTTTATTCTTTTTCAGGTACTTTTCTCATATGGTTATCACAAAATAGTGAACAGAGTTCCCTGTGCTGTACAGTAGGTCCTTGCTGGTCGTTCCCAGGTGGCTCAGTGGTAAAGAATCCGCCTGCCAATGCAGGAGACTCAGGTTCCATCCCTGGGTTGGGATGATGCCCTGGAGAAGGGAACGGCAACCCACTGCAGTATTCTTGCCTGGAGAATCCCATGGACAGAGGAGCCTGGTGAGCTACAGTCCACGGGGTCACAGAGAGCTGGACATGACTGAGCGACTGAGCACGTGTATAATAGTGTGTGTATGTTCATCTCCAGCTCCCAGTTTATCCCGCCCCCTCCCCCCACATTTCCTCTTTAGTAACCATAAGTTTATTTTTCAACATCTGCAACTCTGTTTCTGGTTTGTAAATAAGTTCATTTGTATAATTAAAAAACATTAGATTCCACCTATCAGTGACGTCATATGGTATTTGACTTAGTATGATCATCTCTAGGTCCATTCGTCTTGCTGCAAATGGCATTATTTCATAGGTCCATTCGTCTTGCTGCAAATGGCATTATTTCATCTTTCTTACGGCTGAGTAGTATTTTGTCTTTCAGAAAAACATACTCATTTCCGTACATTTGCAGATAACTTCCTCCTTAAATTCCATCAGCTGGAGACAACACGCGCGTCCCAAGTGAACACAGATTGCAGTTTTGTCGCCTGTGTGAAATCAGGGTCCCGGTACTGTTGCTGCTGTCGTCCACCACGACGGGAGCCGGGCACAGCGGCAGCCCGCTGGTGAGATGGTAGCGTTCTCCCAGTGCCTCAGCCTGACCCTAAAGCCTCAGTGGTGCGGGTCCAAGGACAGCCAGCTTCGGCGCATTCCTCACGTGGAGGTTGTCCGCGCTCGTCTCTGAGGTCGTGCAGTTCGCATATGTTGTCACAGTGATGTACTTAGGACAATGGAGGTAATCTCAGGGACTCGGATTTAGTGGTTTTAAATCAGAGGCCAACATGGATTTTTAGGAATTCCGTTCACAGTAAATTTCAGGCCTGGTGAAAGGTTAGGGAATGGGTTTCCAGGCCACATCTCGCCCGCCCCACAAACCTCACCTGGCCTGCAAAGGTGCATTTCTGCCAGCCAGCCACCTGAGGCACACAGGAAGTTTCAGAGCTTATAGCATCACCTACATGACGAGCCTTCCAGTGAGAAGGGGGCGGGGGAAAAAGTGGGCTGGCTGTTGAGTTTATATCCTTCACTGTTGTAACGACGAGAGTCTCCTTAATGGAGCGTCTCCCAAGCCTGGCACTGACGGGGATTTGGCTTTTCTGAGCTCAGTTGATAGACCCTTGGCTGCTGGAGCCATCGCCCATCTGTTCAGCCACCGTATTCATGAGCAAGTTGGACGCCACCGCAGCCCCGGTGGCCGGCATCTCTTGGCTGGTGTTAGGATCCACCAAGGTTTCCTGCACTGTCAGGCAGCGAAGTAGCCCCATTGTACAGCATCTTTAGTTAAACGGCCCTGCTTCGTGTGTATCCCTCCCCAGCACGCTTAAACGGGCACGGTGAATGCGAGAGGGAGCCCCGAGGTGCCGGAAGCCTGCGGTTCCTTTGTGTCTACAGAAAAAATGTAACGATCGAATTAGACTCTTAAATATCTGTGGATGTCAGGTTGAATACAGGCAGCTATTCAGTGTCTTACTCTGGCAGGAGAACAAGTCCCCTGGAGGTGGGAAGCCATGCGGGTCCCTGGAAGTGTGAGCAGATTGTTAAGAGGGTATCAGAGATGGGCTGGAGGGATGCCAGGTGGTACCCCTGGTGCTCGTCCAAGGCCCAGGGCTCAACTCTTGTCTTTACCCGGTACCTGCTGGGCAATTCCTTCTTTTCCCCCACCCAAGACCCTCTGTTCCTCCACCTGCAGAGACCCAGCTCACCTCCCCAGGCCGCATCCAGCCTTCTCTGGTTCTCCTCTTCTCCAGCCGCTGGTTCAGGTAGGAAATGAGCTCTGGAATCAGGCCCCCTTGAGTACAAATCGGGCTTACTCCAAAGTGGTGGGAGTCATAACCAACCTTACTCTTCCTGAGCCTTAGTCTTACCACCTTTAAAATGGGAAGCCTTATTTACTGTACCTGATGGAGTTAGATGTTGTGCAGGTGAGATGGCTGGCAGAATGCCAGGCACAGAGATGGTCAGCCTCATCAATCGCTTTCTTCCCTTTTTTTTTTTAATTTATTTTTGGTTGCGCTGTGGTCTTCACTGTTAGCACAGGCTTTCTCTGGTGGCGAGCAGGGTTACTCGTCATTGCTGCGTGTGGGCTTCTCATTTCGGTGGTGTCTCTTGCTGCTGAGCGCAGACTCTAGGGTGCGAGGGCTTCATGAGTCGCAGCTCATGGGCTCTCGTGCAGGGGCGCAGTAGTTGCGGTGTACAGGCTTCCTTGGCCCGTGGCGTGTGGGGTCCTCCTGGGCCAGGGGTGGAACCCACGTCCCCTGCGTTGGCAGGAGGATTCTTACCCACTGCTCCGCCAGGGAAGTCCCTCGTCCTTTGCTTTCTTGTGGTGATTATTTCCTGTGGAGATCAGGTATCCGATGAATGTATGGCTGGCTTTCCTGGGACTGTTTTAAAGGAAATACCTCCAAGCCCCTCACGATAAGCCAGGCCCAGAAGGCGACTTGAGAGCAAGGTTCTGAGTTACTTAGAGCATGTTTGGAAGCTGTGCCCCATGATCACCAAATGCAGTCGCGGATGCTACAAGGGGCTGTACAGGAAGCTGCGATGAATCACGAAGACCGCCAGCGGCTCACCCTCCTCTCTGGCGCCCAGGGCACAACCGTTTCTCAGCCTGGTCGAGGTCTCCCTTCGAGTCCCCATGACAATTGCTCGCGGGGTCAGCACCCAGCCACGAGCACCAGGACTCCCAGCCCCCTCCCTCCCTCCAGGACTGAGGGTTCATCATGCTCAAGAAGCGGGTGCTGGGGACAAGATGCCACAGTCCTTTTCTTTTTAGAGTCTTACTTTTCTGGAATGAAAACAGAGTTCGTAGATAGGCACATATTTCTTTTATATATGTATGTATTAGACCATGAATTTCTTAATCTTTGTTAACTCATGAGCTAAGTAAATACTTTGACTGGACCCAGGCATAAGGCCTGATTGAACTTTTTCCCCCCCCCTCTCTTCTATCAAGAGTCGTGTGTTACTTTGAAAAAGTTTTTTTTTTTTGAATATGTAGTCAATAGTACACATGGTAGAAAGAGGAGGAAAAAAAATTTAGGCACTTAGGCAGAAGAAAATTTAAAAGTTCTGTTAACTCCACTGCCCTAAGATGATTGCTCTTAATATTTTGTTATTTTTTTCTCTCCTCCACGTGATGACTTTTTAAAAAACAAATTTGGGTTTAAGCTTTTAAAATGTTTAAAAGTTTAAACATTTTAAAAAACATAATCTGTGTGTATATGTGTATATATACATTATATATTTTCTCTATATATTTTCTTTTTTCTTAATAATTTCTCATGTCACTAAACATTGCTTAGAGAAATTCCTGATTTACTAAGAGTGTACCATATGAATGAATTGTATTTTGTTTAACCATTGTTAGATAGTTAGCCTTTTTATAGTTTAAACACTGTATTTAAAAAAAAAATTTATTACAGTATAGTTAATTTACAATGTTAATTTCTACTGTTCAGCAAAGTGAATTAGCTATACGTATACATATATCCCATATTCATATACATATCCCATGTACATATACATACATATATATCCATACATAAATGGATTTTCTTCTCGTTTGGGTCACCACAGAACGTTGAGTAGAGTTCCCTGTGCTAAACAGTAGGTTCTCATTATGAACACTGTATTTTTGATTTCGCATAATTTTTTAATTTATATATATTTATTTTAAATTTTATTTTTTTTCTTCCGGTTTTATTGAGATATAATTGACAGTGCCTTGTAAGTTTACGGTTGTCCAGCATAATGACTTGACTTACATCGAACATGAGACGGGCAGTGTCCTTTTAAAGATAAGAACTCCAGTTTGATATTTCCTCGTGCCTTGTATATTTTACCACGTAAGCATAGTGGTCATGATGGCTGACTTCCCCAGTATCCTTTCACTTCCACTGAGTAGCCTAAGCCCTAGGTCACACCCTCTTTGGGAACTCAAACTGTTGCAGAAACTTCCTTGTAAGTCATCTCTTTGCTTCTTAAGCAAAGTGCCTTCCCTCATCCTCAGATGGAGGGACGTTCTCCAAAGGCCAGAGTGACGTCACGGAATGAGCCCTGGGTGCAGAGTCAGCCAACGTGATTTCAGACGAGCTCTGACCCTGCATCTGGGTGTGTGGTTTGGGCAAGGCTTCTCAGCCTACCTCATTTCCAAGCCCCCTACTATTAATAGTAAACCAGGTTAATATACTGACATGAGACTCATGAGGCGGGAATTCCTTCACAGACACAGAATGATCATACAGTTACTCTCACGGTCTACTCTAGTGATATTTATCAAGCACCTACTGTGTGCCAGGCTCTATTTTACATTCTAGCAATATGGCAGTGAACACACAGCTAACTCTGCCCTCATGGTTTTTATATTCAAATGAAGGTGGCAGAAATTAACAGGTAAAACAATACACTCAGTGCTTTGGGAAGAGGGACTCAAGTTCTATCTAGATTCTGACTTTTCCAGGATTTAAATAGTAATTTTAGGTGAGCAATTCTTGTTTTTATCTATCTGTCAGTCCATCCAACCATCCTGCCCCCTGGTTCCTCCCTCTCTCTTATTTATATGTGTATGTAATCACGTATTTTATATTCTAGAGTCTTTCTCCAGGATCTAAGTAGTAATTTTAGGTGAGCAGTTAGTTTTTTTGTCTTATCAAACAATCTATTTGCCCATTCCTCCTCCCCATTTGTTTGTTTATTGCCTTTGAACTTCTTAGTCTCTCTCAACCTACATCCTGAGTAAATTGATTGGACATTGGGATGGAACCTATTTTTGCCATTATCTGGATTTCTGGAAATAGACCAGTATTTCTCAGATTGTGTTCAAAGGACCCCTGGATGTTGCGATTGTGTTTTCTGATGTGCCCACACATGTGTGTGTGAGCACGTGTGCACGTGTCTGTCTCGGTGATGACCTAGAAAGATTAACTGAACATCTACGGTTCACCTGGGCGACCACCTTGAAAGCAGCCGCATGCACGTCAGGGTGCCTGTGCTTGCGCTGGGAGCTGGTGGTGACTTTGGCCTCGCGCAGCTGTCTCCCCGGCCTCTGGCACCTCCGTCCAGTGTGCACTGCTGGTCCTCATCACTTGTTTTTATGTCTCGTTATGTCACCAAGGCGAAACTGAGGCTCAGGGAAGCTTCAAGGCCTGTGGCCACTCAGGCCTCTGGTCGCAGGCGCAAGAGTGGACCCAAGACCCACTTCCCTCACCCCGAGCTTCTGCCTCTCCCCTCTGTCAGCAGCACCCAGCGCCCAGGGACTCAGGCTCCAAAGCTGATGTGATCACTGAGGATAAACCAGCTTACTAGATGCTCCAGAGCTTGCCTTTCCTTTCTGAGAACTTGATATAATAAAGTTGGCTTGATCTCCCCAGCCCGTATCTTGAGGGAACGAGTAAATTAAACAAGTAATTATATCCATAATGTTTTCAGAAGTTAGAAGATTTAAATATATGAATCTCATCTGAGTGTACCGCCTTTTGTCTGCAGTGTTTCCTGCCAGAAGATCTCTTGACAGGAAATAAACATTAAAATAATCTTTAATCCCTTGTCTGGTCTGTTACCATTAACAATTGATGCACTTTAATTTTGTGGGATTTTAACTACAAAATGGAACGGCTAAGTAGTGATAATTGGGTTTGGAATTATACGGTCATTTATATCAACAGAGATGCAAGAGGCTGGGAGGGAGGGTGATTAATTATTTACTATTTCCTGGCTGTGGTTCCTTTTATAGAATTTTCTGATATGTTCTGCTGTGAACAATTATCACCAAATGAAAGTAAACAAATCTGTGATCCGAAACCTGATTTAGAGGTTAGACTGGATTTAGGTGATCCGGGCTCGGTTTTTCAGGGACCCCTGGGCTGTCCATGCTCCCCCGTTCAGGGTCCCACCCGCTCTGATTTGGAATATGGTTGTCTTTGCACGTCTTGAAAACTTCACTGTGCACAGCCCTGGGGAGACGCCTTGATTTGCCAGGGGAAAACAAAACCAACATGGAGTCAGAGGTCTGTTCAACACCAACGGCAGGTTGGGAGGGAGCGTGGCTTATTCTTCCCTAATCCTGATCTGCTTCATCACCGCATGGGGAGACGGAGGAGCAGAAGTACCGCATCAGCTTGAGAGGGAGAGTGACGTTCTGCTGCTGCTTTCCATGTGAGCAGACGTGTGCCCGTGCCTGTGCACCTCTTTGCGCCCCCACACCCACCCCCGATGTGCAGCGGCCCGTGAGCGTCACGTGACCAGGCCTTCTCGGTGGGCGGTCACGGCCCAACACGCGTTTCCTCTCTCTGTCGCCTCTCGGAGACGCGCATCCACAGGGCGCATCCCCGTGTGTCTCCTTGGCCCTCCCTCCACCTGACTCCTTCAGAAGCCAGGGCTGGGCGCCTTCAGCAGATTCCTCCGTCTCCTGCAGACTGGCGTGTTCCGCAGGCAGCAGGAGGGCGCGCAGAGAGAGGATGTGGACGCCGCCCAGCGCAGCGGCCCGTGAGGCAGTCAAGGGCACTCGCGGTCCCGGGATGCCGGGGCCTGCGAGCTTGTTTGCTGGTCCAGGTGTTCCCTCTGGGCTCCTGCGCGCGTTTGATCAGCAGATCATCAGGCCTCCTGGTGCTTTCTGAGTATACGAGCGGCACCTCCCCTCGTCCACCCACGCGGCCCAGACGCCGGAAGCACGTACTGGCAGCCCCTCACCCCACCCCGTGTCCTGCCGTCACTGAGTTGCGTCACCCAGGGCCTCAGATCTGCCCCGATGGTCATCCCCATCATCACCACCCCAGCTCCGCTCGCCGGGGTCCTTGACCGGGGTCCTTACCGTCCTTCCTCCCTGATGGCTGCACACCCGGCTGCCCTGGGCCCGCAGCGCACTCACCTCTGCCTGACGCAGGTAGGGCCTGGGGGCCGGCCGGGACCCCTCCTGCTTTTCCCAGCCTGTGTTTCCCGGAGGATACGGGGGCCACGTGGCCTTTGTAGCCTGGGAGGGTGAGCAGAGAAGGGCTCCAGTCCTGCTTTGTTGCTGGCGCTGTTGTTTACTGCTATGGCTTGCTCCGTTTTGCTTTGGTGGGGAGGGTGGCTGTTGGTGATCGTTCTCGCCAGGAGGAATCGTGTAGCGCTGGACACTCTTGGGAGGCAGGACTCAAGGGCCAGGCGACTTTGGTGTTTGCCTGGTACCAGAGTGTCTCAGCCTCACACTATTGACTTGTGGTTCTGGTAACTCATTGCCATGAGGGCCTTCTTGTGCTTTGTGGGATCTTTACCAGCAACCCACATCTCTACTCACTTAGACGACAGCAGCCCCCACCTCCCTCCCAAGTCCTGCAAAGCCAGAAATTTCTGTGGAGAGTCTCAAACATCCCTTGGCCAGGGAGCAGAATCACCCCTCCTTGAGAACCCACACTTCATACTCTTCTCTAGAGTATTGATTTTTTTGTTTTTTTTAATCCAAGGGAAAGTTTTTATACTCTTATAGAACAAAGAAAAGTGTTGATAAAACCAAAAAATGATATGAACTTCAACTTTGTTAAATGTTCACTATGTGCCAAGCCCTACTCTAAACACTTGGTACATGATCGGTAATTTAATCCTCACAAGAGTGATGGTCCTAGGCTGATGTTGGCATAACTCTGTTCTCTATTTCAGACCTCACACCACCTTCTTCCCTCTAAATTGGTGTGTCTTCTCAAGAGGACACCAGTCATTGGATTTACCCCCACCAGAATCCAGTATGACCTCGTTTTAACTTAATTATATCTGCAAAGACCCCACTTCCAGATACAGTCTGAGGTTCCAGGTGGACTTAAATTCTATGGAAATGCTATTTAACCAAGCACAAGCACACTCAGCCTCTGCATGGTGCACAGTGACCCGACCACTTAAAGTGCAGATGAGCAAGTGGCAGAGCTAAGGATTCAAACCACAGTCTAAGCTTGTGACCACTGGTGACTCTCGAAGCCTGGTCCTCGGCCCAGCGGTGGGGGCCCCACCCCCCGGGGCGCTTGTTGGGCTTGCAGGTTCTCATGCCCCGCCCTGCCCCCACCCCACTCCAGACCTCCTGACTTAGAACCTCTGCGATGGGATCCAGACAGTTTATATCAGCCAGCCGTCCAGGGGCTTCTCACGCACCCCAAGGTTTGACTAGTCTGGCGAAAAGTGCAATGTAAGAAAAATATCTTTCAAGCCCTCGTTTTAACCACTTATCAAATGGTTCTTGAGTACAATTATGCATCACTTACTCCAGAAGGTTGGGCAGGAGAATTCTGTTTATTTGTCTAAAGGGATCTTTTCTCCTAGTTCCCCAGCACCCAAAAGCATCTGAAAAAAAATCACACTGATGTGATCTTTGCCTCCATGAGGATGGAAAGCGCCGAGTCAAAGATACATTGGGAAAAGTATTTTCATTTGTCTAAGTCTCTCTGCTTATTTAGACGTACAGCCTGACTCTTCTCAGATGTTTATTTCAAGAGAGCAAACCACCAGGCCTCCAGCTCCCTTTCGTGAGCTGCCTTCTCCTCCCCAGGGCCGTCCCCACCAGGAACTCAATGCACTGTTTGTGTGTACAATACAGTTGCCTCATTTTAGGCTCGCTGATACATCATTAATTGACCTTCATCTCCTATTATTTCACCTCAAGCAAGCACATCGTTCTCCATGGTGACATGGGAGTTCTTGAGCTTCTGTGTGCCAGCGTTTACTCTTTTTAGCAAGCGTTATTATCCTCTGTTTCAAAGGCCCTTTCCCCCATCTGTTGCCTTTTGTATACTCTGCTTCTTCTTTTTTGTTGTTGTTATTTAATTACAGGTTATATAAAATAATGCGATCAGCAGGAGGGAGCTTATTACCTTACAGGGAAAGTATTGAAAGTAGATTGGCCACCGCGAACCAACCCCTTACCATGCACTTCTGCACACGGAGGTCCCACATCTGTGGCAGAAACCCCTTCCGTTTATTTGAGGAGGTTTGGGGTGGGCTTGGGGGAAACAAAAGGAAATCCTAGGCACTGATGTTCTCCCTGGAGGTGGAGGAGGCCCCTGAGTGCAGGAGGCGGCTCCAGATGGACTTCTCGGTTTCTGGCGGGAGAGGTCCTGGGCTGGAGATGTAGTGATGAACACCCAGAGCTCCCCGCATCTTCTGTCACGAAACCAACCAGGGTTTCCAAATATTGGGAAAGCATTTCCCATCACTTTGTTCTTATTGCCGCTTGCCACTCCACTCGGGGGAAGTAAACAGTAAAAGCAATAGAAGCTCATGGTGAAATTTCAAACCTTTGATAACATTTTAAAAACAAAGTTTTCCTTTGTCCCTCATCTCCTAAGCTTTCTCCAAAAGAAACCACCTATTAAAGGTGTGCTGTGGATTCTTCCGGAAACTTCCTACATGTTTACCATCAGGTACAAATACGTGTGCTGTATATATATGTGTGTGTGTGTAGATATATATATATATTTGGTACTGATACGTGTACAGATATAGATACGTGTACAGAATACTACAGTGGGTAGCCATTGCCTTCTCCAGAGGATCTTCCCAACCCAGGGATTGAACGTGGGTCTCCTGCATTGCAGGCAGATTCTTTCCTGTCTGAGCCACCAGGGAAGCCCATAATACATAGCTTTTTAAAAAGTACATGCAGCCAAGACCACTGAATACCATTTGTTTATTACCTTGCTGTTTGCGTGCGGTGACGTCTTAGAGCTCATTTGGTTCCCTGCATAGGTAGTGTGGCTGCCCGGTGTGCCGTGACTACATAATAGTCCCCTTTATGGGGTCCTGTCATTCCCTCATCCACTCCTCTCTCGACACATGTAGATTGAGTCTGTTTTGCTTTTCAACATGATTTGGTGATGAGCACGCCTGCGTATGTGTTTCTTATCACAAGGGTGACTTTCCAGAAGCAGATGCGCTGGAGCACAGGTCGTGAGCATCTTTGACCTGATGGGTTTCATAGGAATTGCCACAGTGTCCCTTCGAACAGTGGCACCAGTTTCCTCTCTACTGCCTCCCCTGAGAATACATGTGTCACCCCAGGAATTGTCTCCAGCAGGAGCAGGAGAAGCAGAAGAGAGGGCTGGATCACAAATGACAGGTCAGCAAGTCAGTAATCAGCACCCTATTTTTAAAAATTTATGTGGTCATCATATTATAAGCAATCTCTTATAAAGCAACCACTTCATAACACCGTAGCCCAATCCCCAAGCTTGGCATTTTTTTCCCCTCCCTTTTCAATACATGACATTGATTTTCTGTATGACTTTATCTGCTTAATACAAAGTGGGATTGAACAGTTATTTGTCTGGATTTGACCATTTCTTATCAAACATTTATGATTTAGCATTCTCCACAGCGTCTTCTTGTAAGGTGTTTCTTATTTTTATCTTTTTCCGTAAAGGTAGGATTGTGTTGACAGCGCTGTAATAAATCTCTCTTGAAAGAGATGGGTGGCAGAGGGTGGGGAGCGGGTGGGAGCCATGTGTCTGGGCTGTTTGAGGGAAAGCTTCAAGAAGGGGCAGCACGGGTTGTTTCTGGACCAGAGTCCTCATCTAATCCTTATTAACTGATGTCCTGACTTCGGGGTTTGCGACATACAAGAATTGGGTGCTTCTCCCAGATGGTAAAGAATCTGCCTGCAATGAAATTGAGAAGGGGAATAACTACCCACTCCAGTATTCTTGCCTGGAGAATTCCATGGACAGAGGAGCCTGGCCAGCTACAGTCCGTGGGGTCGCAGAGTCAGACACGACTGAGCGGCTGACACACTCACACACTAGAAGCGTGGAAAGATGCTGCTCTGACCATGGCTCGTCCGGCATGTAAGTGAGGCTAGTACAGCCAAGGACAGATCTTAGAACCACCTGCTGTCTGCACATGGACTGATGTCCCTGTCAGGGTCAAGGCAGGGTCACAGGCAGTCACTGAAAATCTTGGTCAGAATTTAATCTGCAGACAGGAGATTGGAAAATTGCAGACCAGAAGCCATTTCCTGTTGTTGTAAGGATTTGATGAGTTAGTGCAGGTAAAGATCTCACGGAATGAGGGGTATGTAAATATGGATCATTGCTCTAAGAGTAACTCCTCTTCTTATTTTTATTATCCATATTTTGTTTTTGCTGCTCCAAAACTAGCTGTCTGGCACTGCTGCAGAATCCGGAGATGCTAGGTTAAATTAGAGAAAATCTCATTGCTCCTGGAGCTTACATTTAAGTTATAGAGGGAAACAAATACATGAGATTGTTTCACATGGAAATAAAGGAAGAAAAGGAAGTTGATAGTGATTGTATATGTGGTCAGAGATGGCTTCTGAGGAAGATGATATTTCAACCAAATCCTGAATGGTGACAGCCATGCAGACAACTTACGACAGAGAATCCCAGCCAGAAGCTCGGCCAGTGCAAAGGGCCTGGGGTACAAATGCGCTTGCCCCGTTCAAGGGACAGAGAACACCTGCTGAAGTTGGAGCCAAGTGATAGACGGCAAGATGGAGAAAAATGCTAGATTGTGAAGCCACCACAAAGAATCTGGCTTTTATCCTAATCATGAGGGGAGTCATTAGAAGTTTAAAAGCAAGAGGGCAACGTGGTTTGATTCACACTTTTAAAAAGAGGTGATTGCAGTCTGTAGGAGGCAAGAGGAAGGACCAGTCGGGAGGTAGCCCAGGGACCTAAGACAGCAGTGATGGTGACTTAGACGAGGTGAATGAACAGACGGAGGACGGTGGTTACACTCAGGATCCATAATCCCACGGAGCTCATTTGAGTGTAATTGTCTGTTGGCCTCTGTCCCGCTGGACCGCAGACCTGAACCCTGCTTGTCCACATCCTGATGCCCAGCGTGGGCTGGCCACCCAGCAGGCACCCACTGGTGTCTGCTGCTGCATGTTGCTGAGGACCACCCATGGAGGAAGGGGCAGCTGGAGCCAAAGCCGCCTGGGCTTCTGGCCCCGGATCCTGAGAACTTCTGCCCCCATCAGGCAGGCTCATGCATGGCCTGTCTCCTGGAATGATGCCTTCAGCCCTGTCCCCTTCCTCTAACGGAAGCGCTGAGCTTGTAAATAATGTTTTCCTCTTAAAATGTGAGCAGCCAGAAGAGCCTGTGGTGTCCCAACTCCACATGCAAATATTTTTTTCTTTCCTTTCACACATGGACAGGGAGTGTCAACACTGGTGCATCTGGGAAGAACAGGCATGTCAGGTGGCCAGCGGAGCAGAATCTCAGCCTGAGGATCCATTGTGTTCTCCCTGAACTAGGCTTATTGAGGCTCTCTTTAAATAAAGTGGGATGTTTCTTAATAAATTAGCAGTTAAAAATAGGAAAATAGACTCCAAGGGCGGAAAAAAAAAGAAAGTCCCAGGCAACAAGAGCCCAATTCTCAATGTGTGCGTGCGTGTAAAACGGAATTTGCCAGACATGAATAGGCACTTACAATGTGACTAGAATTGTCTCTGTCATGTGTCAGCCTAATAGCCCAAACCCCGGTTCAATACAATGAACTCGGGAAGGTTTGCTTAATGAAAGAACTGACGTTTTCTGTGCAGTGGCCGCATTCATCAGCCCGCATCCTGTTCATTACACAACAAAGGGCTGCCAATGGGAATCGGTACGGTCATCTGTTAGGTAAACGTGGTGGGGACAAAAGATAGCCGAGGCCAAGACCCGTGGAACGTTCTGAGATGGTCTGGCTACTGGAGGAGCAAGCCCCGGTCAGGGCCAGCGCGTTTCCCAGTTGACGCAAGGGCCTTCAGAATGCTGGGCTGAATTCTAGTGACGCCCCATCCTGACGTGTGCGTCCCGGGGGACCCTGGCAGGCCTTTCTCACTTATCCTCAGCATCTCCCTCCCCATCACAGCGTCAGTAGGGCTGCTCACAGTGAGCGGTATCACCCTGCGTCTGGGCACGGGGGCGACTCTCCCTTCCCACCCGCTGACTTGCCTTGGCCGGTGGAGTCTGGGTGGATTGATGTGTCTGCAAGACACACTCTCGGAGGCAGAAAGTTTAAGGGTATCGCGCGTGCTGCACCACACCCTCTGCCACGCTGGCCGGCAAGATTTCCGACACCGCTGCCCTGTTAGAAGAAGGACAAAGGCAAGAGCCTCAGCCGACCCAAGATGGACATGGAGACGTGAATCGTGCCTCTGCATTGTGACCTAGGACGCTGAGACGCGGGGGCTTGCTTGTTCCAGCACCGTCACCCCCCGTCAGGCACAGAGGGAGCCCAGGGTGACAGTCAGACCAGGGCGACCGGAGCCCAGAACGGCCGGTCGCTTCTTAACATACCTAAAGTCTATTTTGCAAAGTTGGAATGTTGTAATTTACCTTTTTTTAAAAAAATCATTTTAAAGATCTATGTATGTCAGTAAATTTCAGTTAGCCTCTAGAGTCATTTGTAGGGGGAGCCTGTTGGATGCCTTGAGCAGATTCCTTCTGTGAGTGTGGCCGGAGTCACTGGAAATTGCAGACAACACGAGATCTGCTGATTGGCAAGGTCATCTGGGGAAGGTCCATTGTGGAGTGAGGAGCAGGCCCATTAATTCAAGGCAGCGGTGATGGGGGGGCTGGTTTACATCAGTCCTATCTACCTCTTACTTAATGGGACTGTTTGGTTGTGTTCTTTCCTGGAGAGATTAGTGATTGAAAGGAGGAGATTTGGAAAGGAGAGATAAAAGTTTGCATTTAATTCTCCTGACAGGCAGCCTCCTAAGAAGGCTTCCTAAGGGGGCTCCATAGTAAATTCAGACTTAAGTCAGAGGACAGCATCTCCAAAAGACAGTACTGATGTCCAGGTGGTGACATTTCCATAAAATAAGAGACTTTCAAGGGGCTTGAGGGAAGTTACACTGTCTTCACACAATCTCTAACCCTAAGAACCCCAACCCGTTGGCCAAATTAATATCTCCTTACATAATTATCACAGGATGTTTTTGAGGATAGAATCTGCATGTATTTGTTTGTTGAATTTATTCATGCCTGAGATCATGGTTTCTTTCCTGTTCCTTCTGCCCACGGTCTTCCTTTCCCCGAGTGGGGACTGTGGGCTTTCACAAACCGGCCGCAGCTCCTGTCTCCGTACGGTCCTTGTGGGTTTTAGTGTGAGCTTTGTTAACGGGCTCAGGACAGTGAGCAGCAGGCAGTGTGTGAAGGCTCCCTCTGGCAGCATGGGGAAGCCATGGCTCCTGCATGTCCGGCAGGCTGGGGTCTGGTGCTGCCTCTGCCATCCACTCACTGAGCCACCCCGATCGTGCCACACGCCCGTTCTCAGTGTGTTTCCGTTTCCATAAACTGAGGACAGAAGCAGCACCTTAGCACCTTTCTCAGCCCGTAGACTGGGAGGAGTAGACGAGCTCGCGCCGCTGCAGCGTAAGGTCCGGCCCCTGCCACTATGGAGAGTGTCAGCGCGTGCTCGCTCCTACTTCTGTTCCTATAGACGGAGGCAGGGGTGGGGGCGTGGCCTTTGCCCTGAAACCCCCGGCAGCGGGGAGGAAGTACAGCACTTGGTACATTGTTGACTGCCAGTCCCAGAGAATCCTGGCTCAGTGAAACGAGGAGGCATCCAGAGTCCTGACTAGGGCAGCTCCAGGTGGGGTGGCTTCAGGGTTCCGTGTGCTTCTGTGTCACCACTGTCCACACAGTGGATGCCCCGAGGTGAGTCTGTGATGGGCTCGGAAGTGGAGACGCACGTGAGCTACAGAGGCAGATGGGAATTGACCTTGATCCTAGTTGCCAGAGTTTGAAAGCTCTGTATCTCCGTTTTCCCATCTGTAAGATGGACACAGCAGTGTCGCCAGTCTCATCACACAGGGTTGTAGTCAAGGAGCTTTGTGTTAACTGCACAGCCCTGTGCCCGGCACAGTGAGCTCTGGGTATGAAGTCTTCAGGGATCTTAAAAGGAAAGAGATGTTCAGTGTCACTCACTGGCGGCCGGGGGGCCGGGTGCTCAGACTTCAGCTGGTGGTGGACTGACACTGCAGCACGCTTCCTGTGCTAGAATCCGTAGCCTCTGCCTTGGAAAATCGTTCAGAAGGGTCTGCTCTCACCCTTAATTAAAAACAGGTTCACAACAGCCATGGCTTTTTAAAAACCTACGTCATTGCTTAATGCAAACATAATCTGCCATGGAAAGAATTCAGTTTTTCCCACTCTTAGGAAGCCCCTTGCACATGCATTTCTTCGTTCTGTTCAGTGGCAAGAGTGCACGCCACTGCTGAATGGATTTGCTAGTATCTTCCCTAAGAATCCACGGGTGACCTTGTCTATAAACCTTTGGCATTAAAACTTCAGGTTTCTGCTCCCCACAGCAGACCGTCTTTCTCAAAGCAGAGCCACATGTCTGTTCTAACAGCATTGTTAGACTTGGGCAGGTTGACACTACTGCTTAATGAATTATCTTGATGTGAATATGCTTTTCTGGGTCTTATTTTTTGTGTAATGTGATAAGGATGGAAGTAACAGGATGCTGATCGGAACACCAATTCCTGCGCTCTTACGCTCTAACGGCCTCACTGGAGAGCCTCTCTGTCGTGTCTCACTGTGTCACTGTCTCTCCGTCACACTGAGCCTCCTTTGCCCATCCTGAAAGCATCCGTGCTGCGGCTCTGGAAGCGAAGGTGGCTCAGCGGCTTCTCTTGTGCCGTAGAACTGTGTAAAGTGAATGGTGGAGCTGTTCTTACACATCTGCTGTTTCTAAATCACCTGATCATCTGGTCAGTGGCTGGTGCCCTCAGATCCCCGGTTTCCTCATCCGTCAGCGGAGCTGGGAGATGTCCCCATCTCCCTGAGACGCAGCATCAAGACTCAGATGAGACAACATACGTAAAGCACACAGCCTGGTCCACCCCAAGTGTGCAGTAAATAACGACCCTTATTATGGTTGCTGTTATTTAGAATGCAAATTTATTTAGGAATGCATAGTCAATATTCAGTTACCCTCACTGATAAAGAGGAATAAAGGTATAGATTGCAAAATAGAAAATACATGGAAAGATTGCTGGGTATTTTACAGTGGTGAGGTGAACACACATAAGGGCACCAAGTTCTCAGGCACCTAAGTTCCTTCCTACTCAGCCCACCCCAGCAGGGGTCGGCCTACAAAGGGGCAGTGTAAGAAATATGATTCCTGATGTCCTACAGGGAAAATAATTCAAGTTTGGATAGCTGAGAGTTAAATGTCACTTTGAGCTCCAGGATCCTGATTGGAAACCATCCCATCACCCTTTTTCACACCCACCTCTAGGAAAAGTTTAGAGTACTGGCAGGGCAGCAGATACGTTTAAATGACTTTTTTCAAATGGCAGATTTCATGAAATCAGTCACCAGAAGACAAGCCAAAAAGAATTTTTCAGGGAGCTTGGAAATGTCTCTTTCTGTCTCCCCATCTCCATCCCCACCCCATGGTGATAACTGTGGACAGAAACCTTCCCAAACACATGAAAATGCAAACTGGGGCATTTGTCATAACAATTCCGTGCCTGTTGATAGACTTCTGTAGCCAGGTGTGGTGACCAGAATATTCACACACTGGCGAGGCCACCGATAGTGTCCTGTTGATAGACTTCTGTAGCCAGGTGTGGTGACCAGAATATTCACGCACCGGCGAGGCCACCGATAGTGTGCTGATAGCTGTTTCTGGAACACGTGTGTGCTCGTCATCCTCCGGGTTCTGTGGTCACTCGGGTGTGTGTCTGTGTTCTGACAGAAGCAGGACTGTTAGTGCCCCCCGTAAACAGCATAGCACGAGAAAGCATCCCGTCTGCACACCTCACCTCAGCCGCCTGTGAGCAGAGGGAGTCCGTTCTACCTCGTGCAACCAGATGCTACCGCTTGCCAACTGAGCAGCCGAACAGGTGCTTCAAATAAAATGGTCCAGCGAAACTGCGGAAACCAGAAAGACCACAGAGATCCCCCAGAAGACCATCGCTGGCCCGGAGCTCCCCCATTTCCTGGTCCCACATTTGTACCGATTAGGGCCTGACAGCTCTTGAGTTTCCAGTGATAACAGCCATCTGACTTGATCGGAGTTCAATGGATTTTCACTAAAATAGAATCATCGCCCGGTGATGGATAGAAAAAGTGAAGCAGTACATCCTGATAAAGGCTGCGCCTGCCTCCTTCCTCTCCCCAGTGGTGACCTTGGGCAGTCCACGAGAGAGCCAGGCAGAGCCCCGGTCGCCGCCGCCGCACGTCAGGCCTCGGAAATATAAGGAGCTTTGAAACCCGCCATTGGGGTGGATAGGGGAACGGCCTGAGATAGCAATGGATCATGCTTAGAGGGCTCGGAGGGAAGCAGGGGACGCTGAAGGTCAAGGCAGGCATGTCCTCGTGGAAAAGATCCAGCCCTCACTCTCATTCACGGGAGGCAGTGGGCCTGCCAGGCGAGATCCGGAGAAGAGTACAATAAAACAGGGATTTCCGGAGCATGTAATGTTTTCTCAGAGGCACAGGGCTCTAGAAGATGGTGCAGAGTGTTCGCTGCCCAAAGCGTGAAAGGGAGCCTCACCCCACCCCACCCCAGGCTCTCCCCCTGAATAGCAAGAGGCAGACTGCACAAGGACCCACTCAGCCCCTTGAGAAACCGCCTCTGTTTTCCAAGCTCTCCAGCCCAGTGAGCTCAGCCGACTGTGAGTGTCATGAAAACCCCTGATCATCCTGAAGGACGCCAGCCCCGGAACAGAAAAAGAAACGCAACCAAAACAGGGCATCCAGGAAGCTCCCAGGCCAACTGCATCCTCCCCGCACCCAAGCCCCACGTGCTTGATGGGGTGGGGAAGAAGCTTCTGGGCGGTTCTTCTGGAAGAAGTGAGACGTCGGCAGGCGCCCATTAGTGTTGGTTACAACTTGCTAAAAGAAAATATTAAAATAAAAATGAGATCATAAATTTGGAGCCACAGTCACCAAGCCTAAAGTGCAAATTGCCAAACAAGTCAAGAGACTCATTAGCATTTTATGTAAATCAGTTATTACTGTTCTCCACTTCCTTAATTATCCATGTTATTTCAATACAACCCCTTCTTTGATGTCCCAATTCTATATTTAAATAGTGCAAGATTTCTATCGTTTCCTCCCGCAGAGGTTTGTGCCATGCAAAAAACATGCCAAGAGCAGCTATTTTAGAGACTACAGGGAAATGTTTAATTGGTTCATCCCATTTGAGTTATGAGGGCGTATTACCGAGCACATAAAATCAGAAACACGGAAAGCACTAGCTTGGAGAAGTTGACTAAAACCTTCGAGAGAGAGAGAGAGAGATCACTTGAAATTTCGCCCCCAAGACTTTTTGGGTTCTCCGTGGGAGCTGATTCAAGGGGAAATTTTGCAAACTCCATTGAATTTTGCTAAACGATTGATTTATAATTGAAATATTTGGAAACAAAACCCCAAAGCCCTCTTCCCTCTGGCACAGAGTCTTCCTTTTGGTCCATTAGAGGGAGCACAAGAGGACAGAGAGGAGGAGAAGCGTGGTGGATGTGTGAGCAGGGCACGCAGTTCCCACCTCGCTGCTTTTCAGTTGATCTTCAGCGCAAAAGGAACCAGGGACTTCCCTGGCGGTCCAGTGGTCAGAACTCTGTGTTTCTACTGCAGGGGGCACAGATTTGGTCCCTCGTCCAGGAAGTAAGATCCTGCATGCCTCGAGATGCGGCTGAAAGAATTTGTTTTTAATTAAAAAGAATGAGGAACCATCGCAAACTTGAAGATCACCAACTTGAAGACCGAGTTTGCTGATGCCTTGTACTCAAAGTTGTCTAGAATTAAGGCGGGGTCAAAGTTGTCTAGAATTAAGGCGGGGGGTGGGGGATCTCAGAAACTCCAGCAAGCAATGTCTTTTCACTAATATATGAGCTTCTGCTAACAGTGCAGCCCAAGGGACTTTCATAGTCACTCAAGGCACCTCCTGAGACTCCGTCCTCTTTGCCACTTGCCTGTGTCTTTCTGCCTCCCAGCCTATAACCTCTCTTGTTTTTAAATACTTTATTTAAAAATAAAAATAGAGGCTCTTCGAATGTGAATTGTAACCGAACATAGAGGTACAAGGGAATTCCCTGGCGGCCCAGTGGTTAGGACTCAGTGCTTTCGTTACAGGGGCACAGGTTTGATCCCTGGTTGGGGAGCTAAGATCCTACAAGCTGCAGGGCACAGCAAAAGCAAAGCAAAACAAACCCTGGAGGTAAACGGATGGAACTTAAGTCTATAACCATGTACTTTCTGGATAGTCATTATATCTGATCCCCACCACCACCCCCTGCCAAGGAAAGAGCAGGTCTGAGAGAAAGCCAGGATGGTAAAGTAGGATTTGATGACTGGTAGACGCCAGTATTCCTGCCTGGAGAATTCCCTGGACGAAAGAGCCTGGTGGGCTACAGTCCACGGGGGTCTTAAAGAGTTGGACGTGACTGAGCTACTGACATATATAGAGTCCAGTTCAAGACCAAGCTGTGTAGCTCGGTTCGGATCTGTCTCAAAGTCACCCCACAGTGGAACATGACTGACAGTGTTTGTCATGAGCTGTCCTACAGATTAGCATTAATATGTATGTTGACTAAAAAAGATGCTCAACGTGAGAGTTGCGAGTTAAGTTTTATTTGGGGCAAAATGAAGACCACAGCCCATGAGGCAGCACCTCAGATAGCTCTGAGAGATGGCTCCAAAGAGGTAGTGGCCGAAGGTCAGAAGATGTGACTTTGCTGAAGGGGGTGTTCAGTGCAGTCAAGCACTTACCTTACAAAAGGTCTTCTGCTAATCAGGAGGAGCTGATGTCACCATGAAAGGATTTAGTGTTTTTCTAGGTATGAGGAAATGCCAGGATTGGGATCATGAAATCAGTTTCTGAAAATATCTAAGTATATCTAAAGACCGGTTTCCCTGGAGCACAGAGTGCCTCGTCTCTGCTGTCTACCCTGAACTCCTTCAGGGCTATTGAAGGCCAGCAGCTGCAGCAGCTCGTGACCTGATCCTTGTAGAGGCAGATGCCATAGCAGGTGCCACTCTGTAGTTGACCTATATGAAGTGGGTGTATACAGTAGGTGACTGAGTGCTAAGCTTGAGCCTCCATCCTAGGGCAGCCACTGTGCCGAATGTTTACATAGATGATTGGATTGAAACAAACACTCAGAACACGCATCAAAATAAGTATGATTACTCCTGTGTATCTTTCACAGAGGAGGTTTTCTGGTGCTTAGTGGTTTGACCATGGTCGCACGGACAAGCACAGACACGGGGATCTTCATCCAGAAGTTCTGTAAGCTAGAACAGTCGTTTTAACAAGAACCATGCGCTGTAGTAAGCTTAAAAGAAGGGAAAAGAACCGCAGCATTTCTATATCTTATGTCTACTTAAATGAAGAATATTTACAGAAAACTCAAATCTGTAGACTGAAATGCTTTAAGTCTTTAATCTGACTTACTGGTTATTTATTTAACAGGAACTTTTATGGGGCTCACCATGTTTCAGGCACAGTCCTGAGCACTTACAACTAGTAACTCATTTAGCCATTTAATAAATATTTATTTTGAGAGCAGACACAAGGTTTTATGGAAGAATTCCACAAAGCCGGGAGCGAGGACCCTTCCTTAGGGCTGGTGATCTTATAAGTCCCTGGGCTCTGGCCAGTGTATATGCCCCCTTTTTTTTTCTTTTTTTTTTTCAAGATAAATTGCATTTTTAAAAACATGATTTTTCTGTTCAAACATATGGCGTACTCATTATAGGAAGTTTGGAAAATATAAGAAGTTGTAAGAAAGAAAAAAAAATTAAGGATTTATAATCCTCTACACGTTGTCAAAATCCATCCAAGATTTTAGGGGAAAGAGGAAACACAAGGTCCAGGACCGGGGCTGTCTTCAGCCTCTCCTTCCCTTTGCTTGTTTAGAGTCTCGGAGTTGTTGAGAAGTAACTACTTATCATAAAAGCTTAGTAACTGGAGGGAGAGCCTGCCGGGGGTTCTAATTCCTGAGCCCTGTTTCTTCTATTTACGGCTCGCTGTCTTCTGCGTGGACATGAAAGTACCTCCACCATAGCCTCAAGTGGGACATTTCTTTTCGGTCCAAAACATGAAACCTGGCATGCCACCCCTCCCCGCACCAAAAGTAGCCCCTTCTGTCGCTAACCCCCATTTAAATCGTGCCCTTTGGACCTTGGTTGCATGGACTATTCTCCGCCTTCTGTCTTTACTATTTTCTTTACCCTGGGACTTCCTGTTGTAGAAATCTGATCGCTTATCTGAAAAGCTCCTGTGCACGCACACCGCACCCCCCCACAACCCCTGCCAGTGACTGGTGGGGTTTCATCACCAGAAAAGCACATTGTTCCAACTCTAAAAGTCTGCAGTCTAAAATCATCATCATGTATTTTCATCAGGATGAAATATCGGGCGCTCTGCTCTGTGCAAGGTTTTATTAATGATGTGCTGTCAGGGGCTGGATGTTCTGCATATTTGCATATTAAACAGCTGAGTGAAGAAACATTCTTTTTATTGCTGCAGGGAATAAATCAGTTTAAAGCAAGTTCTCATCATTTATACTCCTTTCAGCTAAGTCTTCTTTTATTGAAATAAATTGTTGAAGTGCTTTTGCTCATTCTTTGAATACTGATGAAATTTACCTTGATAGGACCTCGGGAAAAATAATATTTTCTTAAAGGTGCAGTATTGTTCCATTTCTGAGTATTACTTTAATACATTATTGATAAGATAATTTAGAAATAGCAAGTGAAAGGGGATGAAAAACAGTTTTGAATAAAGAAGGTTTTTCCTCAGGATGATTTTGCAAAATGCACTTTTATTGGTGGAATGTAAGCAAAAAAAAAAAAGCCCATAAGCCACAAAAAGTGCTTGTTTTTTTAAGTGAACAACCAGCTATTTTTGCATTCAAATCCCAGGGGGCGTAGTCCATCCATACACAAGGACATGGTGTTTGCCAGATACCAAAACTCACTGACCGCTGGGCAGGCACACAAGACGTCCCGGGAAACGTGGATGTGTTCCAGTGTGAACTCCGCCTCGTCTCGGGATCCGGGTGCCATGGCTGTGACGGGATCCTCACACATGGTTTAGGCTCCCATCTACTCTTCACCTCCTATCTCTTCCAGAGCTTGAATGCCTGTGTTCAGATCAACCATGTCCTGAAAACATTAAAATATGTATATGTATTTATATATATATTTTATATATTTATATAAATATATATTTTTACATATTTATGTATATATTTGCCCTCATGATGTTTTGAAAACTTTTAATTCCTTGCCATCATTTCAAAACTTGAAATTGGGAAATTTCTCAGAAAAATCCAGATTTCTGGCCTCTCTCATGAAGACAGAAGATCAAACTATCTGTTGCTGGGTGGCACGGTGCTGGGTGGGATGGGTCCTCCGGGACACTTCCATCCCCACCACTCCCTCTTGTGTTCCACTAGCATTAGCCTTTGTGATGCCTTCTGAGCATCATTTATTTCTTCCATGCCCGGTCCATAGCTTTTCTTTTGGCAGTGAACTCAGTTATATAAAGTCACTGGGCATTGCCTGGTGTGGAATAAGCACCCAGAGAGCATTCAGTGCAGTTCAGTTCAGTCGCTCAGTCATATCCGACTCTTTGTGACCCCATGAATCTCAGCACGCCAGGCCTCCCTGTCCATCACCAACTCCCAGAGTTCACCCAAACCCACGTCCCTCGAGTCGATGATGCCATCCAGCCATCTCATCCTCTGTCATCCCTTCTCCTCCTGCCCCCAATCCCTCCCAGCATCAGAGTCTTTTCCAATGAGTCAACTCTTCGCATGAGGTGGCCAAAGTACTGGAGTTTCAGCTTTAACATCATTTCTTCCAAAGAAATCCCAGGACTGATCTTCGGATGGACTGGTTGGATCTCCTTGCAGTCCAACGGACTCTCAAGAGTCTTCTCCAGCACCACAGTTCAAAAGCATCAATTCTTCGGCGCTCAGCCTTCTTCACAGTCCAACTCTCACATCCATACATGGCCATTGGAAAAACCATAGCCTTGACTAGACAGACCTTTGTCGGCAAAGTAATGTCTCTGCTTTTGAATATGCTATCTAGGTTGGTCATAACTTTCCTTCCAAGGAGTGTCTTTTAATTTCATGGCTGCAGTCACCATCTGCAGTGATTTTGGAGCCCCCCAAAATAAAGTCTTACACTGTTTCCACTGTTTGCCCATCTATTTCCCATGAAATGATGGGACTGGATGCCATGATCTTTGTTTTCTGAATGTTGAGCTTTAAGCCAACTTTTTCACGCTCCTCTTTCACTCTCATCAAGAGGCTTTTTAGTTCCTCCTTAAAATAGATGTGGACTTCAGAACTGAGCTTAGTCTATGAAATAAGTGTATTCTTTCTTGTATGATATAGCTTTCTGAATATAAAACCAAGCATTTCATTAGCTTGCAATTTTTATTTTCCAAAATTCAACTCATTTCTAGTATATAGCCCTCTCAGCTTCTTTAAAACTGTGTTTGGATATCCCTTCTGGGACAGTCCGTGGAGTCACAAAGAGTCGGACACGAATAGCGACTTCACTTTCCCTTTCTGGTGGTCCCAGTAGTTAAGACTGCACCTTCCGTTGCAGGGGCTGCAGGTTTGATCCTTGGTCAAGGAGCTAAATCCAACATGCTGTGGGGCAGAAAAATTAAACAGGAGCAATGCTGAAACAAATTCAATTAAGACTAAAAAATCTTTTTAAAAAATCCTCTTCTCACAATTTCCTTCCCTGACTGTTGTTCTTGTTCGGTCACTCATGTGTGACTCCATGGACTGCAGCATACCAGGCCTCCATATCCATCACCAACTCCTGGAGTTTACTCAAACTCATGTCCATTGAGTCGGTGATGCCATCCAACCATCTCGTCCTCTGACGTCCCCTTCTCCTCCCACCTTCAGTCTTTCCCAGCATCAGGGTCTTTTCCAGTGAGTCAGTGCGTCTCATCAGGTACTCAAGACTACCTGGCTTAAAATGGCAAACATCTTTCTGAGTTTTTCCCTTCTCGAATCTTCCCCACTTCCATTTTCTCTGTAGCGTGCATCGCCGGCCCGTGTCACCATCTGAGGGACAGTGTTTCTCTGTTTCATCTTTTCATTTGGTAATTGTGTCGCCCCTTCCCCCACTAGCAGGTGACATCATCAAGGCCCAGGATGTTGTCTCTTTCAGTTTCTGTCGTGTCCTGAGTACCAGGACCCCTGCCAGCCACTTAGTAGATGCGGTGAGCACGCAATGAATGTTAATTGAGTAAATGACTGAGTGAGCGAAGGCCTGCCTGGCTGGATTTGCTTATTACAGATCGGCCTCCGTCTCTCTAGAAATTCACTTCAACAGGTATTTGAGGACCTCTTGTAAGTAGGGCCACGTGCTGGCTGTAGCATTGAAGAACAAGTCGGATGTGGCAGAGATCTGAAACTTAGGAAGCAAGTCCAGGCCAAGGGTCTGTGCCAAAACCATGGTGGTTGTCTGCACATCTGTGAACTGGTCTAGGCATAGATTAGGATCTATAAAATACTAAAAACATGTAGACTTGGAGACCAAAGTCCTTTGAAGAAGATGAGATCCAGGGTGGGCCTAAAGGAGGATCAGGATTTGAATGAGAGCTAAAATAGGTGGGGAAACAGTGACAGACTTTATTTTCTTGGGCTCCAAAATCACTGCAGATGGTGACTGCAGCCATGAAATTAAAAGACGCTTGCTCCTTGGAAAAAAAGCTATGACCAACCTAGACAGCATATTAAAAAGCAGAGACGTTACTTTGCCAACAAAGGTCTATCTAGTCAAAGATGGTTTTTCCAGTAGTCATGTATGGATGTGAGAGTTGGACTGTGAAGAAAGCTGAGCGCCGAAGAATTGATGCTTTTGAACTGTGGTGTTGGGGAAGACTCTTGAGAGTCTATTGGACTGCAAGGAGATCCAACCAGTCCATCCTAAAGGAAGTCAGTCTTGAATACTCATTGGAAGGATTGATGTTGAAGCTGAAACTCCAATACTTTGGCCACCTGATGTGAAGAACTGACTCGTTGGAAAAGACCGTGATGCTGGGAAAGATTGAAGGTGGGAGGAGAAGGGGATGACAGGAGATGAGATGGTTGGATGGCATCACTGACTCGATGGACATGAGTTTGAGTAAACTCTGGGAGTTGGTGATAGACAGGGAGGCCTGCTGTGCTGCAGTCCATGGGTCAGAAAGAGTTGGACATGACTGAGCGTGTGAACTGAACTAAAAAGGAGGGGTGACTGGAAACTTACGGTTTCCCCAGACCCTTTTGTGGGTGAGGCACAGGGTCAAGTGCTCAGAGCGGTTCTGAGAAGAGTTCCTTCTCTTCCCTTTTTACCCCGGAGATCAGTGAGGCTCAGAGGGGGTCATCCACCTCCCCAGGGTGGCATGGCACATTTGGGCACAGTGGGCCCAGCCTGCAAAGTCTAGACCTTTCCCCCCTGAACCACACTGCTTCCCACAGACGGAAGATGGGAGACCAGGGATGGAGGCCAGGTCTGCAGTGTGTTCCTGGAATCTCCTTGATGCCACTGGGTGAAGTTACTGGCCGGGGGGATCAGCATCTCGGATGCAGGGAAGGCTTAGGCAGGATCGTGTCTCCTGCTGGGCTGTTGCTGTGTGTACAGACGTGGAGGTTTCTAGGATCCATTTCTCAGCATGGCGGTGGTGAGGTCGGGGTACAGGGCAATCTTCAGAGAACACCACAAGTGAATACAGATTGGTATAGGCTTTTTTTTTAAATATTCTTTTTGCTCAGTCTTGAAAGAAAGAGTAAAAAGCTCCTTTTCCTGTTTCTCTGCCAGGAGTAGTGTCATTTCCATGTAAATAATTTGTGACAGGAGCTTCTTATTTTTAAGCAGAAAATGCACATTTAATAGAAGAAGAAGAATGTCCGAACATCCGCTCATTGGCAGCTGCCGAGAGAGTGCCAGTGCTGGTTGTTGCCCGTAGAACGTGATGCTCTTATCCAGGGGTCACCTGCTCAGTGCCCTTGCCTTTGCTGGGGCACAGCTCTGAGAGATGCTCCCCAAACCCACCTAACCTATGGCTGCCGGGTGCTTTCGGGGCTTGGAAATCTGGAGTCAGAGCAGACCTGCGTTAGGATGCCAGCCCCCCCGCTGACTGGCTGTGAGACTTTGGGCTCATTATTTTGCCTCCGTAAGCCTCAGTTTTGCCATCTGCAAAATGGACATAATGTTAGCCTCTGCCCTCAGAAGCTTTGTGTGAAGTTTAGGTAAGACAAGGCATCTAGCACCGGGCTATCCAACACCAAAAAAATTTCCATTGGCCACTCAGAACCATCTCATTTTAAATTACTTAAAATTTAAAATTCAGTTTCTCAGGCATACATATCAAGCGCTCAGCAGCCACACATGTTATATAGCACAGATGGAGACTGTTTCCATCACCGCAGAAAGTTCTCTAGGCCAGCCCTGGGCTAGTCCTCTTAGCTCAGCATCTGGTAGAGAGGACACTGTTGGTCCTTAATTTTATTTCTCACTCCTCTTTAAGGAAATAAAGAAGATGTTTTACATACTTGAATCAGAGTCCTTGTAATCATGACTTCAATAATTTAAGGTTAGCAGCATCCAAGAATCCCTGCATAAAGGTGGAAGGAAGGAAGCAGTACAGACAGGAGTCTCCGAGGACACAGGAGAGTTTGAAGGTTCCGAATCCTGCTCCCAGGGGAGTCCCGCGTTATAGGTGATAACCTGATTAGCCAGAGCCTGGCTCCTCGTTAATTACCCAAAGTGGATGGGACAGTTTCCAACACTCAGCACAACCTTTTCATGTTGACTCTGCCATTTCCGGTTTGGCTTGGAAAGTTGCTAAGTCGGTGCTTCTTCTCTTAAGCTCTGGTTGGCATGAGAGTCCCCCAGAGGGCTTGTTAAAACCCAGTTCTTGGGTCTCACCGCCCGCCCCACCCCAGTTCCCCTAACTCTCTCGGTTTAGGCTGGGACCCAGGACTGGGTGTTTCTCAACACTCTCAGACAAGGCTGAAGCTCCCAGCCCTGGACCATGCTTGAAATAGCTATTTTTCAGGCCTCTGTTGCTTTCTGTTTGTGTGTGTGTGTGTGTGTGAAGAAACATTCTTTGAGCTCTTATTGTGAGAACTGAAAAAATGAATATATGTAAAGTCCACAGCCAATGAAATTACAGAAACTTAGCCAAGAGGATCTGATGTTACTATCATTTTATTTTGCAAGTTATTATTTTTACATCCACAGATCAGGATCTGCTAGAATCGTTTTATATTTGGCAGTTTGTCCTGTGCACCATGCCGCTGTCCTCCCATGAAATAATACTCTTGGATTTAAACCTTTCAACCCAACGTCCAGTCATTCTGGACCCTTGAGGACAAACGTATCTCAGTGCATGCAGTTGCTGTCACTCTCAACCAAGCACTCCTCCCTTTCAGGGTCGTTTGCAATCGGTAGAGCTCACCCCACTCATTCTTCCACAGCCCACAATAGCGAGAGCAAGGACATTGTCAAACCTGCTCGCCCGCTGCTAAGAGTGTGCTGCATACCTCGCAAAGTGAATGTTTTAGAAACACACGCATTATTTTTGTTTGGAAGCAAAAGCATTGATGAGTATCAGCTCCAAGGGGGAGACGGGTCTTTCCCAAGTGAAGGATGCTATGACGATAACCTTTTGTTTTCGGATCAGAAATCTTCATTATCAAATCTCCAGATTCTGTTTCCGTTTTCCAAAATGGCAGCTCAGGAGAAACGTCATGCGTTCCTGACTCGGGTTTTTTCAGTCTCTGTGATCAGCCACAGTCCTTGAGGACTTGAGGGAGTTTTGATATTAGATATCAAATGGTAGTGGTTTGAGTTTGAAGAGCTCATCACAACGTATAATTCAGGTTTTCTGAGTGTCTTAATTAGGCTGCTTTGGTCACGAGGGACAGAGAGTCCTACTCACGTCACCTCTTTGAAAGAAAGATTCACCGTAAGAGATGTTGGCATGCCAGGAGATGAGGCCGCTTCGGGTCCCCGTCTCTGATGATTCCCTCCGGCACATTTGCTTTGTTCTTTTTCTCTGGCTGCCTTCTCGTGCCAGATGCCGCCAGATTTCTCTCTTCTCCTCCCCCGCTCTTTTGGCTCCCCACTCTTGGTTTTTGCTCATGGCAAGGCAGCTCAACTCCACCCCATGGATCAGCCATCTCTGGTACAGCAGGCTTAGTCTGTTTGCCAAACCCCAGTCCAGGAAGCCACTGGCCTGAGTCACCTTTTGCATCAGTAACTTGCAAACCACACTTTTGGATTGACTGCCTTTGGCCCAGGTGTACCTGGGCCTGTGATGTCTTCAGCTGTCATCAGAGTAAGAAGGGAGTGGCGTCAGGTGGTGGGAGGCATGCCCACTCAGTGGGAGAGCCCGCAGGCCATGGGGGTTCTCTTGGGAAGGGCAGGTGGGTAGGCATGACTGGTCCGGTCCATGGTCCTGAGGTGTTACAGTTCAGGCCCAGCTGAACTGGAAGGGCTGCTGTAGCATGTTGGGTCAGATCAAGTTCAGCGTTCCTCTCCGCCCCACCCATCTGCAGTTGTCAGATTTATTATGGGACCTCACTTTGTGCAGGCCTGCCTGCCGCCTCCATCATGCTGGGGAAGCGCGTGGAGTCGCTCAGGAGCCCCCCACCCTCCCTGCGAGTGGTTCAGAAGGACCCCGTCCAAGTCGCTGACTTTGGGGTGAGGGGCACCAGTAGGCTCTCTCCAGCACAGTCTCAGTTCCAACTGGCTTGAACTCTAAGTACCATGGACCCCCTTATACTGAGCTACAGAAAGGCTGCTGTCAACACTGCGCCCGTTTGTTCCTACTTGTGTTTAGGGAGGCAGTCACATCTTCCAGAAAGAGGGAGCCTGAAAATACACTGGTTATAAGCTGGCCTGGAGAAGCTCACGAGCAGGTACTAGCGCGTGAGGACACGCCACGTTTCTGTCTTACTCCAGTGTCTGCAAAAAGCACGTCACGGGCTTCCTTTGGGAATGTCCCCACTTTGATTGCTATTCTGGGCTGCTCTTGCACACGGTCCTTGCGGGGAACTTTTTTCTCTTCTACATCTGTCATCACCTGGCCCACGCCCTGAGATACAGCCCTTCAGCCCGGCAGCAAGATGACTTGTCAGAGTTTCCATCCTGATTTTATGACCCCGGCAGGGACGGAAGGGGTCTGTGAGGCCATTGTGTCCGTCCTCAGCCCAGGGAGGATTGTTCCTAGTGCTGCAGCCAAGTATTTGGTCCAGGTCTCATTTCAAATGACTCAAGTGATGAGGTCCCCAGACCCCACCTTGGGACACTAATCTGCAGCCTAATCACTCTCACTGTAAGATTTTTTTTTTCTTTTTTGGTGTGTGTCTAATATTCAGAGTCTGACGCAATAAGGCTATCAAGAGCTAAGTCTGTTTAAAGTAACTCTTCACCTAGGAATGATCTCATAATAGTCACTGTTATTATAAATCTTCATCTTGCATGGGAGCTAAGTGCAAGTTACAAGGAGACCTAGGGACTGTTGATCCTAAAATGTAAGAATAGCCCCAAAATGAGAATTAATGCTGAAAAGCAGCTCCATTTACCAATGATAACTGTTCTGTGTATGCTATAATATTTCACATAGTGATTTTTTTTTTGGCTTATATGTTAAGTGCAAAAGCAGAAGAGCTCCTGCTATTGCATGCTTAGCACAAAATTCATAGCTTCCCTCTTTGAAACCACTCTGACAATTGCTCTCAATCTGCTTGCCAGGGAACGAGCTCTTGGCCTGTGTCTTTCTCCCGCGTGCGGGGTCTGTCTGTAATCTCAGTCACTGCTGAGAGCCTGGTGGGAGGTTAATTTTTGCTGGGAGTAAAGATCTCAGGGTAGAGTTGGGGAAGGTAAGAAAGAATGAAAGGGAGAGAGAGAGACTCAAAAGGAGGGAGAGGAGCAAAACGAGAAATAGCAGTTGGGAATTAGAAATGTTAAAGAAAAGAAAGGAAGGGAGGAGGTGGGGAGAGAAACAAAGGGAACTGGGTGAAGCAGGAAAGGAAAAGCAGGTGAAGACAGGCTTGGGAACTAGACTGGGGGTGGACATCGATACCGTCAGTACCAAACGTTCCCTGCAAGTGTCTCCTTGCGGATCCCTCCTTTGCTGTAAGAATTGAGTTTTCCAAGGGTCATTTCCAGACCAGCAGCCACATCACCTGGGGGTTTGTGAGAACCGCACACCCTCTGGCCTCTCGTCAGACCTCCCGAATCTGAAAAGCTGGGGAGAGGTCCAGCCAGGGTCTTCCCAAGCCCTTCGATCTTAAGGACCACTGTCGTCAGACGTTCTTCTAGGACTCAGACTGTCTGTAAGGATGGTGGTTGGAAGGCCTTTGTATTTGTAGGGAACTACACCTATCCTCCACATGCCGTCTCACCCTGTAACAGGAGCAAAGGCTGGGGCACCCCCTGCCGATCCGGTGGTTAAGACTCCAGGCTTCCAACGCAGGAGGCATGGGTTCGATCCCTGGTCGGGGAACCAAGATTCCACGTGGCGTGTGTCATGGCCAAGAAAAGAAGAAACAGAAGTTAATGAACAGAAGCCATTATTTCTTCATTTCTGAATTTCACCCAGGACCACTCGCGATACCCTGAGAATGAGGGACAGACTCCACATCCCCAGCAGCCGAGGTGTGAGCCACACGAGTTTGGCGGAACATCACGACACGTATCAGCTCTCTTTATGTTTCCCCCGTTGAGTCATCATGGCCAGCGAGAGAGCAGGGATCATTAAAGAGTTTGTTTTCATCTTTATTTTATCATTTAAAACATATTTTTCCAGCAGGAGCACTGAGGACATAAAAGGTTGTGTGTTGAGTAGACACCCAGATTAGCGGTTTCATTACCATCCACTCAGTTTTCTCGTCTTCGCTTCCCATGCCCTAGTAAATCGGAGTCATTTTAAGTAGATGTTGGAAATACGAACCTAATACGTTCTTGACATTCCCATAGCCTACTCAGAATTTAAAATCAAAGTCCTCATATGAAATCATCCGTCTTAGGCGAAAGGATTGCATTTTTCAAAAGGGGAAAACTGAAAATGTAAAAAGCCCTCCCTTGTTTTCAGCCCTGGTTGTCTCAGGATCCTTCTCCTGCTCACCAATAAGTATTTATCATGGTTAAGTGAATAATCATGGGGAGTCAGACCCCACTTTACTGACGCAGCTTCTCAGGGCATCCTAACTGTGACTCTGCCTCCTCGTTTTATGTTTCATCAGAACACGCAGGCGTATACTTTATGAGGTTGGGTAATGAAAAGAGAGAGATCTCAGTAACCGTAGTTACAAAGAATAATTGTTGCCTATAGCTCCTCCACCCTCCGTGGGAGTAGCCTCCACTGCACAATCCAGGGCCAGCAGTCCACAGCTCAGTTAGAGCTAACTCGCTTCATTTGGGGGCATTAAGTTATTCTAAATTAATACTGTATTTCACATCCGCAGGTCTGACTATTAACTGGATTTGGGACCCTTCAGGGTTTGTTATTTAGTGTCCCTGAAGCTCTCAAGGAGGCATTTTCAAATTCCTGCATTAGGACAGATTAAAAATTGGTTAGAAAGGCATGTTAAATAGTCTAGTCCCCTTCCTGTGCCCCTTGTGCCTGCAGAAGCGAAAGAGAGAACTTGCAAGTGAGGTTAGATGTGGCCTGGCGCACGTGCTGGCTTTCCTCTGTTTGCTGCTGAAATAGGGCTTCTTTACCCTAGAAAATGATTTCTGAAATCTCTGTAGCCTGTCCCAAAGTCAAAATCTAAGCCATACTTACCAGGAATCATTATATGTATTTTTTCTTTATGCTTTACAATTTTCTGCAGTAAAAGTGCATTTTGACTATAAACCAGAAAAGAAAAGAAAAAAAAAAAGTGATGCCTCACTACAGGAAAAAGTGACGAGACATGAAAATGTTTTGAAAATCATGACTAGTTAACCCCTAGAAAACAGTTGTCGGGTTCTTGCTTCATTATCTGCATCTTTAGTTATTCATCAGAAATCAGATTTACCTGAAAACCTGACTTCTTGAAGGTTATTCTCGATGAGTCAGTTGTGTGCTTTTTTTAGGGAAGATGCTGATGGATCCGTCTTTTCCAGGTCCCCGCGCACTAACCCGTTTCACTCCCATTGCTCCTCTGTGTTTAGAGCGTAGAGACTCGCTCTCATTAGATGAGCTCTAAGCTTTGTCCCCTGTGTCATCCTCGCCAAGGCCGGCCGCCCCCGCGCCCTGCTCACGCCAGCCTCAGGGTTTACTTCCAGGCCCCCGCTTGTCGCCCAGGGCCGGTTCCCTCCCCACAGCCCTCCGGGGCCCTGAGAGCACTGGCCCTGTCGCAAGGTCAGGACCTGGGGAATTCGGGGGGTGGGTGGGGAGAGACCGTGGATGCTGCTGGGGATCCCCTGATGTGAGGGGCTGCACCCCCTCCCCAAGAAAGAATTATGCAGCCCCCAGATCGCAACAATGTCGCTGTGGAGAAACCCTCTTCTAGGCACTCCTAGTCCATCGGCAGGCCATCATCATCCTGCACCTCGCGTGCGCTCTGCCGTCCCACTAACCTTGAGTCAGCCTTTGCTAATTCCTGCTCAGGCTTCCAGAGACCTCCTTCCCCACCCCACCCCAAGCCTCATGTGTCTTTCAAAAGCCTTTGCTCAGTCCTACAGTGTCCTGGGCCAAACTCTGCCCTCCCTTCCCCCCAGACAAAGGCTCTTCTTGACCAAACTTGAGCCCGGTCCTCTGAGCCCACTCCTCAATCAGAGCACAGTGTTGACAGGGGCCCCCGCCTGGCCAGGTCTGCGTAGCTCAGGCCGAGCGAGAATCCCGAGTCAGGTTAGAGAGGATCCCTCCACCGTTGGTATCTGATTCCCCAGGCCTGTCTTCAGCAAGAACTCCTCTACCTGTAATGTCTTTTCTTAGTAATTTTTTTTTTTTTTATCTACCAACTTCACCCTGCCTTTCCCAACCCACTCCTTGGTGTCTTTACTGTATTCGGAGTTGAGTCTGATCGCTCCCCCTCTTGCTATGGTCTTGACCCCTATAGCCCTGAATAAAACCTTCCTTAACATTTTGACAACCCTCAGAGTACTGCTTTCTTTATAACACCCCACCCTGCATGGCCAACTCTTCGGGGTCAGAGCCTTGTTGTGGCCTAGGGCCAGGTGTGGACACAGTGGTCACCTAAGGGATGTTTGCTGAATGAATATCTGAAAGCATTTGACGGAAAGAGAACACAGATTTCAGTGCACCCATAGCCTCAGACTCCAAAGGACACACCTGGCCTGGTTCTTTGTCTTCCTCCCTCCCTCCAGGCGTTTTCCAGCTGCCAGCTGGATGTGTGTATGAATAAACTCTACCATTAAGTCCCTGAATTATTTAAGCCCTACCAGCAATTCTGTGTGAACTATAGAATGGGATGTATTGCATATGCGTGCACTTCAAGAGCGCCCGTCAGCCTGTCCAGGATGGCTTGATGTTTCTCTTAGCATCGCATCAATACTCAGGTATTCTCAGATATTGCAGGTGGCCAGAGCCTTTGTGTTCAGACTTTTGCAGGCGTTCCACCAGGCCCTAATCTATATGTCCGATGCCAGCTCTAGACCCCGCCTTTGATAATTCTCCCTGAGCAGATGCATTCGATAACAGCTTCACTAATGGGTTCTGACTTCATCAGATGTATTAATGACTTCTTTTTCAAAGTCAGAGTGCTTTGAATACAAGTCTTCACTGCTTTAGAAGTTCATAAAAGCAAAAGCACAGTATTTCCCCTGGTGTCTGTACAACAGAGGAATAGCCTCACCCCCAGGGCCTGGAATTCTAGCTGTTTGCCTCTTGTTTGCAATTCCAGAGTCCAGGCTGCCGGGCAGAACATCCCCCCCGGCCTCCCCCCCACCCCACCCCCGACCCTGATTCCCTTTTGCCTGTCTGATTTTGGTGAACTCCTTTCTTGCAAAAGGCTTACAGTCACTTCATCTGCAAATTCATTGTATCCCATGACAAAGATGGAAAGGAAGACCCAGAATTGGCCTGCTGGCTGTCTTGAAGAGCATCTTCTCACATTACGAGTCCTGCACACAGAGAGAGCCCAGTTTGCAGACGGGAAACGGATGTGGCAGACAGAGGGTGTGGTTCAACTTGGACCCTGGACTGACTAACTCCAAAGGCTTTACACAGTCCATTTCTCCACGCTGCTCTTAGCCATAGCGGTGAAGGGAAGAAGAGCAGCAATCTCTGCCTTCCAAGGTCTTCTGAGTGCGTGACCGATGTTCTTCAAGAGGCAGAGGAAGCCATGGTTTCCTTAACATTTCCCGACACTGCAATCCTCCCCCAAGTGCACACTGTCTTTATGGAGACCATTGCTGTTCGCCACTCACTGCCTCAGTCGTGTCTGACTCTTTTCAACCCCATGGACTATATACAGCACCCCAGGCTTCATTGTCTTTCACTATTGCCCAGAGTTCGCTCAGACTCACGTCCATCGAGTCGGTGATGCCATCCAGCCATCTCATCCTCTGTTGTCCCCTTCTCCTCCTGCCTTCAGTCTTTCCCAGCATCAGGGTCTTTTCCAGTGAGTCAGCTCTTCACATTGAATGGCCGAAGTATTGGAGCTTCAGCTTCAGCATCAGTCCTTGCAGTGAATATTCAGGGTTGATTTCTTTTAGGATTGACTGGTCTGATCTCCTTGCTGTCCAAGGGACCCTCCAGAGTCTTCTCAATACCAGTTTTCATCAATACTTTGGTTCACAGTGAGGCTTCATAGAGCCATGCCCATTCGCTGCAGAGTTGCCAACACCTGGCTGACATCTGGTGTTGAAGAATGAGGGGACTTTGGGCTCCAACACACAGAATGAACCCTTCCAGGTAACACCTGTAGATTTATAGTTATTCCTCTCCAACTAGAAGGGCCGTAAGCCCGAATCCTTCACTTTCATGTTTATTGCACTTACAAGTGAGGATGTATTCGGTGCAGGGGCTGAGGTTGCTAGTGGAGCCCCATAAATAAGTTATGTATGCTCCCTGCTCACCACGATGACCATCTTAATTTCATGTTCCTTAAATCGGGGTGTGCATATCCCCAGTTTTCCCTGGTGGAGTGCCTGTGCCATATTTTATTAGAAGTCAAGCTTTCTTAAAAAGTCAAGCTTTTTAGTGACTCAATTCGGTCACTCAGTAGTGTCCAACTCCTTGCATCTCCATGGACTGCAGCATGCCAGGCTTCCCTGTCATTTTAGTGATAAGCCTTATTATTTAGAGGAAAACACACACAGATTATTATCTCACAGAATGCCTCTTTTTTTTTTTTTTTTTTTAAGATAGAGCATGGGTTTTCAAACACATATCTCCTCCTTACTCTTGCGGATCTTCTTTGCTATGAAGATTTGCCCATAGAAGATTCTGAAAGCCCATGTGGACATCATCACGTTACTCATTTTTATCTGTCGTCTGGATCTCACCTTTTGGATCTCTCTTTCCTTAAAGTGGAGCAAGATGCTTGCAAATGCATGTTGCTTTGTTGTAGATAGTATGCCTGTTGAAAAGCAATTATCTGCACCCCGCCCTGGGTTCTCAACTCAGATGTCATTCCTGGTTTTGTTGGCCTGATGTTGTTGACACCCACCTCCTGGGTTTTACTGCCACGGTGGAAGTCCAGTCCCCTCCCCGCCCATACATACATTCCCCTCTCTGCATCACCAGGGAGTGCTTCTGCATCTCAGTGCACTTGGCTTTTATTTATCTGGGTGGCACACGTGTGCTGTAATGGACATGGGCCTTTGTTTACCTGTACATAGAACAGACAGTCACGGGGAGTGTCTCAGGAGGCGGGCAGCCCACTGTGTCCTCTGGGGCCGTGCAGACGGCAGTGTTGCCCCCGTGGGGACATGTGGCCGTGTCTGCAGACCTTCCGGCTGTCACAGCTGGTCAGGAGTGTGGGGACATGGTTGCTGGCATCCGGCAGGTAGGGAAGGAATGCTGCAGACCATCCATGATGCACAGAACAGCACCCCCCCCACCACCCCCACCCAGAAGATTAGACAGCCCGACGTGTCAGCAACGCCAGGGCAAGCGGTGCTGGTCTAGGAGATTTCATTCTTCTGTAGTCAAGGCGGTGATACCACCTCTCTTTGCCATCTAAAGTCGTGGTGTGAGATAATGCAAAGTTAAATCCTGTGATCTTAGAACCAGTGAGTGGAGCTGGTTGATCTGTAAGAGAAATGCACTCTTTGCAGTTGTCAGGAAGGCAACCCTACATAAAAAACAGGATTTAAAGCCAGCTTAGATTTACTTCACTTAGTATGAATCTCTAGATCCACCCCTGTTGCTGCGGATGGCAGCGGTTCTTACTTCTTTGTGGCTGTATAATATTCCATTGTGTATATGTGCCGCGTCTTCTTTATCCACTCCTCTGTCCATGGGCTTTTAAGGTGCTTCCATGTCTTGGCTGTTGTGGATAGTGCTTCAGTGAACCTGGGGGTCAGACAGAAAAAGGCAGATGTATGGTATTGCCTGTACGTGGTATCTCGTGGTCCAGATGGACATATCTGCCAAACAGAAAGAACCTCACACACATAGAAAATAAACCTCCAGTTTCTAAAGGAGGAAGGGGAGGGGTTAATTAGAATTCGGGGATTAAAGTATACCCACTACTGTATCCAGAATAGGTCATCCACAAGGACCCACGGTGTAGCGCAGGAAACTGTACTCAGTATCTTGTAGTAACATCTGATGGAAGAGAATCTAGAAGAGTGTGTGTGTATATATTATATATATATATGTTTATACTCAGTTATACATATAACTGAATCACTTTACTTCTGTACACCTGAAACTCACCCAACATTGTAAATCAACTCTATTTCAATAAAAATTTAAAGGAAAATAAAGACAGTTGAGAAGCAGGAAGGGCATGGGTTAGGGCTAGGTTCAGAGGAATCCCCAGGAGGCCCATGGGGCATGCGCAGCTGTGATCAGGCCACGGCCGTGTCCTCCAGTGCATCGGCAGCCCTTCAAACATGAAGAGCCTTGTTTTCAGGGGACCTTTCTTCCCGCTCCTCAAACAATACCCTGGCTTTGTCAAGGGAGCAGCAGCCTTCACCGAGAAACCCTGGTCAACACATCAGTCTGACTTTCCGTTGCTTAGCTCCAGCGTCTGTTTGAAATTCAGAGCAAAGCCATAAATCCCACTTTGCTTCTGGTAGCAACCTGCATGATGTGCCGATTGAGCATTAGAAAAACAGTAAATCCAGCCCATTTATTCACATTAACCAGCCAAGGCGTCCCGCGTGCCCGTGTAACGACTGGAAATTACTGGCGTGGCCTTGTAGACCATGAAAAGAGGGAAGCATATGGCAGAATTCACATGTGAACAGATTGCTTTTTCTCCTAAGAACGCTTGATTAGAATATCCACTCTTCCAGCGTACGGAGGGTGCTCTCCCTGCCTTTGATTGAAGCTCCAAGTCACCCCACCACCCTTTTTTGTCGCCGCATTCTGCTGTGCACCTCACGCCTCCTCCTGCCGGTTTCTGAATGGCCTACTTAAACCTTGAGGTGGGTCCTTCAGTTTCCCATAAATTAATAACACGTCTGTGAATATTTCCTGGCCGATCTTAGAAGCCTCCGTCTGTTCCAATACTGGCACCGCGAAAACGGGGGACAGATAAAGCAAGCTTCTTTCAAACGTCCTTCCCGTGAGAGGCAAAATATTATTAATCTGGACTGCCTGCTACTTTCATTTACCGTGTTGCTGCTCATGGGATTACAGGCACAAAGGTTTCATAAATTTCAAATGAAATACGAACATTTGTTGTCAAAATACTCTTCAGCTATGAAAGCCTTACTAGTGCTAGCTCCATTTATTATTATTATTGTTACTGTTGTTATTGTTATGGTCTTTTTATCCACAGGCATTTACATGTTCTCAGTCCTAGGGAGCCAAGCTCCCCCTCCCCTCTCCTCCCCTCATTCCCTTTTAATTGTCTCTTGCGTCTTTTGAGTCTCTTCCCTCCTCTTGCAAGCAGGAAACAGGAAATCAGTCCGTGAGGGAGTTTTTTTTGTCCCTCCTGCCATACCTGGCTGTAGTCGCTTTGATTACAGGGCACACTCCTGCCCTCGTTTGTGAGCAGAGTCCCTTGTCTGTCACAACAGAGGTAGTTCGTGGGGGTGTTTAGACTGCTGCATCCACGAGTGACACCCAGGTCCCACCTGGGAGGCTGTCGCCGGCCCAGGATGGCTGGGGGGCTGGGTGGGAGACAGCAGAGCCAAGCTGGACAGGCAGTTTTTGTGGAGAGCAGCCAGGTCACCAGCTGCCAAGAAAACAGCCTGTTCCAAATCCAAGGGGCATTGCTCACCTGGATCAGAGAAATGGGAGTGAAGCTGTTAGCTGAGAGACCCAAGAAGCTGACAGAATGGATGGATCCAGGGCGAGAATGAAATAATCAGAGCCATTTAGTGACCTCTGACCAGGTGCCAAACCTTTCAGTGGCCCAGGAGTGTGCCACAGAATGACTGTGGAAGGAAGGGCAGGTGTACTGAGTCAGACCAGGGTTCTCACAGTGGGGTCCCCTGACCCAGCAGCCTGGCCGTCACTTGGAACTTGTTAAAGACACAGATTCTTGAGCCCCCCATGCAGATCTACTGAATCAGAATCCCCAGGAGTGGGGCCTGCTGAAGCCCTCCAGGTGATTCTGACAGTGGTCAAGTTTGAGACGCAGCAGGACGTGCAGGGGACACAGCAGATATTATCGACACCTGGCCTGGGAGTCCGAAGTATTGTGCCGTTGCCTGGGTTACAGGCCTCCGGGCAAGTCTCTTAAACTCTCAGCACCTGGCATCTTCCTCCCCGAGGGGGATAATCGTGCCTGTGGTTCTGACCTCGCAGGGTTTTTCTAGAATGATGCTGATCCCAGTGACAGCAGCTAAGAACCTCTGTGTTCCCACTACTGCGTACCAGGCTGGGTGCCAGACACGCATTCCACACACTGTCTGTTCTGATCCTGACCGTTGCCCTTGAGGTAGGTGTTCTTAATTACCCCCAGCTTAACGCTGGGAAACCACGTGGCTAGCCGGCCTGCTCAAGGCCAGGCTGCTGATCGGCAGGGGTCACGACAGAGCGCCCTCCTTCCAGAGCTCACGCCGGCGCTGAGTGGCTACGGCATCTCACTGGATTGAGAGAGCGTGAAAGGGCCTGGTGAGGCACAGGTGCCATGCGAAAGAACAGAAAGCAGTGACACCAGTGGCATTCTGTGTGTGTGGCTGTGCACACACAGGCGCACACACATAAACGTGCGTGTGTTGTTGCTGTTCCGTCGCTAAGTCATGTCCTCTCTTCTGCGACCCCATGGACTGCAGCCCGTCAGGCTCCTCTGTCCATGGAATTTCCCAGGCAAAAGTACTGAAGTGGGTTGCCATTTCCTTCTCTAGGGGATCTTCCGCACCCAGGGATCGAACCTCTGTCTCCTGCATTGGCAGATGGATTCTCTACCACTGAGCCAACGTGTTCACGTGTGTATGTCTTAAAATTAATTCTCACACCGGCGTCTTTGCTTGGGGTCTCCCCTCTGTGGGAGCCTTTGGTCTGGCTCACCCCCTCTATCAAATGGACTCACAGTCTAAACTGGGCCACACAACCCAGACCAGGTCTGGACTCGGGCGTCGGTGCCAGCGAAGAGTCAGCTTTGCTGTGGAGTACACGGTCTTCTCTTTCCCACCAACCAGCAGAGGGGAGAGGATTCGAGACTTGGATGATCACTGGGGGTTTCTGCAGGCTTCTAGGGCAGCCTTTGTGAGCGGAAGACAACTTTGAGAGGTTTGCCTCGGTTTTTCAATTAAAAATTCCTTCACTCATGTGACATGTTCCAAATCCTAGCTTTTTTTCTGGGCTTGTAAGTTCAGTTTACAATTCTTACTATGTTGCTTGCAAGCCTGAAAAATTTTAGCAGTCATTTTGGAGGAGCTATAGAATAATATTTCAGCTCACTTATGCATTTAAGTGAAGACCTTGGAAATGTGACAGTGCATTACAAATGTAATATTTTGATTTCCTTTTCAAGAATTTTTACTGACAAACTTCCTAAGAATGTAAGTAATTTGCATATATGTATAATAAGCTACACTTCAATTCTGAACTTTAAGTTTACTTAATCTTCTGATATTTTTATAAGTTTTATGGTATTTTTGCCTACACTGTGTAGTGATTACCACTTATACATTTAGAATTGAAACTGTTAGGCTAGTGTGTAATTCTAGAGTAGGGATGAGCAGACTTCTTTCTGTAAAGGGCCACATGGTAAGTATTTCTGGCTTTGCAGTCCCAAGACTGTCTGCCACAACAATTTAACCCTTTAATATGAAATCAGTCCCAGACAGTACATAAATGAATGGACCTGGCTGTGTTCCAGTCAAACTTTATTTTTTTTTAAAAAAAAAAATATTATTGCTAAATGAGATAGATAGTTCCTTTGGGAAAAGCAAATATCTAAAGTTAACCAGACCCTGATAGTGGGAAAGATTGAAGGCGGGAGGAGAAGGGGATGACAGAGGGTAAGATGATTGGATGGCATTACCGATTTAATGTACATGAGTTTGAGTAAACTCCGGGAGTTGGTGATGGACAGGGAGGCCTGGCGTGCTGCAGTCCATGGGGTCACAAAGAGTCGGACACGACTGAGTGACTGAACTGAACTGAACTGTACCTCAATTATACTGTCTGAAAAACAGTATTTCTTTTGACAGCTTTTTGGAAAGAAAGAACTTTAGAAAATTTATTCACAGAGTACATTTCTTTTATCCCTTCAGATTCACTCACCATCCTTCTTAACCATAACAATAAAACTTTATTGATAAAAACAAGCAATGGGCCAGATTTGGCCCAGGGGCCATAGCTGACCAACCCCTATTCCTGAAGGCCAAACTCAGACATTACAAGTTCTTAAGATGCCACATGTGTGAAGCTATGCCAACACCATAGCATTACTGTTCTCATTTTGATTATCTCAATATTTTTGTGTGTAATTCTGTCATATAGACGTGACATTTTTAGGCTTAATCCCCACACTGGCTGTCTGAGTTGGGAGTTAGTCTCTGCCATGTTTAGCTGTGTGGCTTTGGACAAGTGGCTTAAGCTCTCTGTGCTTATTCCACTCATCTTTAAAAGGAGACTGTGATAGTACTTACAGGGCGGTTGTAAAGAGAGCTTTCATCCTTTCGTGTAAGTCTTCCTGTGGGTAAATGATTTCTCTGTAGTAAGGAAGGAAGCAGTGATGTCGTATCAGACAGTGTCGGAGTCACCTGCCATGGAATGCTACATCTGGCTGTCAGCATCCTGAGATTTCTTAAGAGCCCGGGAGCCCCCTGGCCAACGTGTGAACTCATTTCTCCTGGTCTCCAGTGCTTCTAGGACAACCGCCTTTTTATAGAAGCAGCGATTATCCTTCATTCATATTTCCTAAAGAGGATAACTCACTTGTTCTCTCTGATTACTGAGACTTGCACCCTCCACCAGGTGACACCTCACTTAAGTGAGGTTTGTATTTCCTTGGGCACTTTCCTGAAATGATCTTCTGGCCAGCTCTAAGTCACCTTTGAACTTGATGGAATTCTGTACCCTGTTCCCCTGTGTTCTGTCTCTCCAGACCAGAAAATGATATCTGGGCATCTCTCGGGGATCCTCTGACTTGCAGTCACATCTTCTGTCTGAGACAGCGGTTCTTAGCTGAGGGCGGCACTGTCTCTTCCCCGCGCTTTGGGCATTTTTGGTCACTGGGTAGCAGGGTGCCGTCAGCCCTGGGGAGGGTAGGCGACTGGGGAGCCAGGATGCTGGGCATTCTGCCGTGGGCAGCTCAGGATGCTGGGGACGCCCCCACCTGCCACCCTCTCCTTGGGTCCTCTTTGTGACAGACACCAGTAGGTGGGCCAAGGAGTCTTACAGAAGTGTGCACAGTTCCACAGTCAGTGCTGCCTGCACGAAGGAGTCTGCTAGGTCCAAGGGCACGTGAGCCCGGAGGACGGGCCGGGCCAGCACCCAGGGGTCTCCCTTCTGACCCACATGACTGCTTCTTACTTTGCCGCCCCGTTATGCTTCTGTGCAGGATTTCTTGCGGCATTTACGGACCTGCAGTGAGCCTGGCCGCAGTCACCGCGAGGTCTCGCTGGCTGTGTCCTCCAGGGCCAGGACTGGAGAAGCGGCCGTCACTAGCATGGTACTTGGCACAGAACGGTTGCTTAATGAATATTTATTGAACAGTTTCCAGCTAATGCAAGAAAGCTAAACAGTACAACACCCGGAGGATTGAAGTTTATTGAAAATCGACCCAAAGGACTATGGTGAAAAGACTCTGAAAAGGCGGGAGTTGTGGGGGCGGGGGGTGGCAGAGGAAGGAATCTGTGTTTATTAAGCGCCTTCAGTGAGTGCTGCAGTAGATGGTGCAGTGGGACAGACAGCCTGGGGCCAGGCTGCCCTGGGTTGAATCCAGGCTGCCAGGCTAAGCTGTGTGGCCTTGGCACGTTAATCAGCCTCTCTGTACTTAATCTCGTTATCTTTGAAAGAGTGATCATCTCACAGGGATATTGGAGAACGAAATGTACAGGTTCCAGGAAGTGCTTTAATAGGCCCGGCAGGTAGTGAGCACCACACAGGTGTTTGTGTTGGGTTATTTCCTTAGCTCACTTCTTCCTGATGTTCCCAGGTCATCCCCATATGACAGGTGGGGAGACTCAAAGTCTGGTGGCCTTGTAGCACGTGGCAGCCTCGGACTGAAAACCAGCCACCCGCTCCATCCGACCCCCCACCTCTCCTCCTGCCTCGCTCCATGTTTCCTTCCCTGCATGGGGAATTTGGGGACCAAGAGGAGGAGAAGGACTTGGGGACACCACACAGAGGTGATGTGTCTGAACCATTTGGTGAACCAGAGTTCGGGTGCGGGCTCCTGGGGACCCGGTTGGGCTGAGCTGAGGTCACTGCTGTGAGATGGACTCTCCTGTGAGCCATCCTCCGGGGCCCAGCACGAGTTGCCCTTGGCGATGGCTCCTCTCCCCACGTGGGCAGGGGGAGCGGACGGCCCCAGCAATAGGCGCAAAGGAGGAAGCGCAGGGGCTCCTGACACCGGGACCTAGCAGACGCAGGAGCAGGTGTGTGGCTGCGTGTCCAGGTGGAACGCCAGCGGTGGAGAAAGAGAGCACGACTCACACGTGGCGAGGGAAAGGGAAGAGGCGGCCAGTGTGTCCTGGACACATTTTTCAGAACACACATGCTGCTGTTTAGTCTCTCAGTCGTGTGCAACTCTTTCCGACTCTGCAGGCTGTAGCCCACTAGGCTCCGCTGTCCATGGGGTTCTCCGTGCAAGAACACCACAGTGGGTTGCTGTTTCCTTCTCCAGTGGATCTTTGCAACCCAGGAATCAAACCCAGGTCTCCTGTGTTGGCAGGCAGATTCTTTACCACTGAGCCACCCGGGAAGCAGAACATGCGTAGAAGAGAGCTGAGTGTTCTGGGGCCATGGGAAACACTTCCTGGGGCATTTGCACCCCTCCACCCCCTTTTAATCCCGCCATATGCACCACAGGAGAAAGGAACCATGATGTGCATTCTTGAGACCTGATGCCCCCCACCGGAGTCCTGGGCTTGAGCCACAGACACCTGCCCCAGAGCTTCCGTCCTTTGGCACAGGAGAACTCTGTTCTTGGCGAAGGGAGTCAGTCTCAGAGGCAAGCGTCTGCTCTTTCAGGACCCTGCGATGACGAGTGGGTCAGGGCAGGCTCCCCTGAGAGTGAGGTGTCTGAGGGCTGGAGGGACCTTGACTTCAGCCAGGAGGGCAGAGGGGAGGGCCTTAACTCTGGCTCTCGTTCTCCCCCTGCTCCTCCTCTCAGTGTCGGCACCACCCCAGGCTGCCCTTCGCCTTGTTTGCCTCCAAGGCTAGTCTCTGCCTCTCCCCTGTCTCCTGCGAAAAGTGCCGCTGTAGAGGCATTAAAATCTCTATAAAGGAGACTAGGAAACCCCAGAAAGTCCACATGTTTGAATTGGGGGGACAGGAAAATAAATGTTTTTTAAAAACCTAGATATGTTTCTAACCATCCCACAGATCTTGACCTCCTAAATGGGAAGATTTTTTCCCTTAATTTTAAATTCTCTGAATTTCTAGCACAGCGGGTAAAACATAAGACTGTGACCATTTTCCTCTTCTCAGTCTCAGCGGAAAGGAGGTTTTGAACTTAATTCCTTTTCTTTTTTTTTCACTTGTCAAATTTATATACCATAAAATTTCCCATTTTAACCATGTATAAGCATCTAATTCAGTGGCATTAAGTATATTCACAGTATTGTGCAACCATCACAAGCATCCGTCTCCAAGGGAACTTGCTTCTTAAATCTCCCAGCTGTGTGTTTCACATCGTGATGTCCTTCAACTCAGCCTGGTGGAAAGGGGCAGCTGGGGACTTTTTTTTAATCGCTGACAGTTGTGTTACCCTCCCCCAGTGGTCTAACCTCTCTGAGCTTCAGTTTCCGTCTGTAAAATGGGAGCACATCTCCCCACCTTAACGCCCTGTGATCTGAAGCTAGTGAGATGACAGGCGGGGTGGCCTCTAGAGTCTGCTCATCACCCCAGCTCTCTGGTGAGGCTTGAGAGCATAACACACCACCCACCTCTCCTTCTCACTGGTCTGCATCGTCCTGAGACGTGGTCCTCCTTTTTCATACGTGGAGCGTATGATAGATGAGGTCCCAAGAAACAGCAGTTCCTGTAAGGACCATGTGATTGCCTGCCGTTGCTCAGGGCCTCGTGAAGGCACAAACGGGTCGATGTGAGGAGCGTCCCGGCTTGGTATCTGCTGGGCTCTCTCCGTACAGTTGACAAAACTCCAATCCATAAAAACCTGTTTGAAATTTCCATTAGGAGATTTGCACAAGTGGTTAAAATTAGTCATGCATTCTTGGTCTCAACTGCAGGAAGGGTGTCTTTACTGTGAAAATGATTATGACATGTTAAAGCTGCGTAATAGTAAGCAGACAGTTTTCCAAGCTGCCGGGCGAGTTCTGGAAATGCTCTATTTATTTTCTCCCTCCTGACTCCTTTCTTTCAGGCAAGACTGCCGGTGCGGTGACTTGGAAAACAACTGAGGCCCAGCAGCTTCCAAGCTTTGGCATCACGTGGCTTCATCTGTAAGCCAGGCCAGCTCTTTTATTTTTGTAAGAGGAGGCCTTAAAAACTAGCAGCATTCCCAGTTTGCTCACCTGAGCTCCCCCCTCACTTAACATTTCTAGAAGGACAGCATAGCATCTAAGGCCAGGGCGTGGGCAGTGACTTTTGTGTGCTGAAGACCAGCTGCCTGGTTCAGTTGCTTATTTACTCCTTTTTAGCGCAGCGGTGTTTTCAGTGTTAGAGAAAAGGCTGTGATTTCCTTTGATATTAAAAAGCCAGCCTCTTATATTCTCCAACACCATTTGCATTCAGTCTGACGGCCACTAAACCCATATGTGGATTTTTTCATCTGAGAGCGTTTTCTGTCTGCATGTTGTTTACATTTATCAAGCGTTGTCCTGCCCAGTACTTTACATCTATTGTAGCCTCTGGGCCTAGCTGACAGCATGGCCCACGTGAAACGCGAAACAAAACAGTGGAAAGAGTCAAAGCGTCTCCTTTAGAGAGAAGGAGAGAACGGGGAAGGCAAACATGGCCGTGAAAATGAACCGTGTGCTGAGCGGAGGCTCTGCCTTTGCTCTGTCGTCAGCGTGTCACTCGTCAGTCAAGCTCCCCCTCCCGCTTACACACTCGTTAAGCTAATCCAGGAGCCCAGCTTTGGCTCAGCTCTTAGCCTAAAAAAATGAGGAAGGAGGATTTCATGAAACAAATATTTAAAATAACAGGAAATAACTGGGAATATCTGATGTTGTTTGGGATTATCTAAACAAAAGAGTTTAATAGTTATTTGCTTTTTTATTTGCTCTGGTTCTTTGTCTTTGGTGACTCTGGAATGCCACATACACCATCAGAGTAGGCTACTTTTGTGCACACTAATTAAATATAAGGAAAAAACCAAACCCTTATTCCTGCAATTCGGGCACTTTGCCACCAGGTGGCGGTAGTGTGCCTTGATTAAAGAATCTGAAACAGCCCTTATTTAGTGAGGTTATTTTGTGGTTTAGTGCTATGGATATAGAACTGATTTAGATAGATTTGTCTCCTCAAGAAGCTTACCTTCTACTGTGCAGTCACAGATGGCAGGGTTTTTCTAAAACTGGATTCACTTGTTTTTCTCCTCTCAACCCCATTCCACCCTGCACTCCCATTCAGAGTAGGAGACTTTAAGGGCAAAAACTGTTCTCAGATATCTTAAAAAGTTACCTCAGACTCACCCGCCTGCAGAAATCTCTTATTTTCCCCCAACATTTGTGCAGAACCTCCAAATGTTTGAAAAGAAAAAAAGCACACACTGAAAGATGAGCAACGCACGCGTGCCCCCGCCTCGCCACCTGTAGCATCACAGAAGCACTGGGGTCGCTGGACACCTTCACGGGCTCCTTGTTGCAGCTTCTTTCTCAGAGCATGCTGGGACTTTTGCAGAGTCTGGAAGAGTTTGAATCAGAGCTGTCTCTGCCACGTCAGGAGTGGACAAGGAAATGAGGGCAGGGGTGCTCGAAATCAGTGGTGGTTCAACTTTCCAGGCATAAAAGACCCCCTCCCCTCTGTTCTTTAGTTGGTGCATTTTATCTGTTGGCTGAGAAATATGTCCTAAGATAGTGCCATTTGAAGTTAAATAATCACCTAGAGTAATTTAGGATTTCATTGGTTAGTGTGTTTGCCTACACTTAGAAAATATTCTTTTCATACTAAGCATGTGCTAAGGAAGAGGGTGGTGAGGTAATTCTGTATTATGTAATAATTCCCAGTGACTTATGGGAATGAGTTGCTCAAAAGTCTTATGTAATATTCCCAATGACTCTGTCTGGTAGGTCTTCTTAGTACTCTTGTATAAAATGGAGTTCAGAGGATTAAGCTAGTGGCCTGTATCTAGGGAGTGCACAAGCCAGGATTCATATCAAAATGATCCAAGTGCAGTGTTCAGAACACGTGGAAATTTTGCAACCCAAAGTATCTAGCTTCTCCAGATTATAATCGCCGACTCAAAAAGAATGAAAAGTGCAAGTGTGAGTTGCTCAGTCGTGTCTGACTCTTTGCAACCCCATGGACTATAGCCCACCGGGCTCCCCTGTCCACGGAATTCTCTCGGACAGAGTGGGTAGCCATTCCCTTCTCCAGGGGATCTTCCTGACCCAGGGATCAAACCCAAGTCTCCTGCATCTGCAGGCAGATTCTTTACTGTCTGAGCCACCAGGGAATAGGAAAGAATAATCAGGAATAGACACAGTTTCTTCTCTGCAGCTCCTCTGGGGGAATCATGGGCACCTCCCATTGAGAAGCCTCACTGCAGACTCTGAGGGTCAGAGACCACCCTTGGGAAGAATGCTCTCCTCTGACAGGTGCTGTTGAGAGCAGATAGGGCTTTCCCAGGGGCACAGTCCTGCTGGGTGCTGCAAAGGTGTGCCTGGGGTGGGGGAGGAAGTAACAGAGGCAATGGCCCTCACCTGCCAGAGAGCCTTAGATGGGGGCTTCCCCTCCCCCAAACAGTCCCCTCTGGAAGATGAACGGCTTCTCTGAGCGTCAAGATGAGTTTCTATTCTAAAGCAATGAGTAGACAAGCCAGAAAGCAAGCCAGCAGAGAAGGAATGGATGAGGCTGCACAGTCTGCAGAACATGCTCACATGCGTAATAGGACTCTCCCCACAGCCGTGTGGATGGGGCAGGGGTTATTTTTACAGTTAACCTCATCCCATAGCTGAGGAAAGTGTACCTCAAGAAGTATGCTATCCATCCCCAAGTTTTGTAGATGTTAAGACTCAAATCCTATATCTAGCATCCTAGCATGACCACATAAAATGTAAGACACCCAATTCAATCTGAGTTGTGTCTCTGCGTGTCTGTGAGGGCTTCCCTGGTAGCTCAGTGGTAAAGAGTCTACCCACAATACAGGAGACCTGGGTTCAACCCCTGGGTCGGAAAGATCCTCTGGAGAAGGAAATGGCAACCCACTCCAGTATCCTTGCCTGGAGAATCCTCACGGACAGAGGAGCCTGGCGGGCTGCAGTCCCTGGGGTTGCAGAAGAGTCAGACACGACTGAGCGACTCAACAATAACAATTTCTTTGTATAAATGTAGCCCATGCAGTGTTTGAGATATATTTATATTTGAAGAAAATTGTGTGGGAGATACTTAGACTAGGAAATAATTTGCTGTTTACCTGAAATTAGAATTTAACCAGAATCTGCATTTTTGTTTGCTCGATCTGGCACCTGCTCACAGCATCTTGTTTCTGCCCGCTCTGCCACATGGTCTGAATGTCATTCTATGATTCAGTAACTGCCCTGGGAAATCACAGTTATTTTGAGGGTAGCTCCTTATCAAGCACGTGTCACCTGCTAAAAGCTTCACTTCCTGTGTTGCATCTCCTCACACCTTGAAAGCTGGGTCTCCCTTTTCAGATGAAAAAACTGGGGCTCAGAGAGAGTAAACAGCTTGGTCAACAGCTCTTAATTAATGAAGGTGAAAACTAGGATTAGGACCAGCATCTGTGCCTCCAAGGGCATTTCTTATAGGCATCCACACTCCAAATCCCACTCCAGTATTCTTGCCTGGGAAATCCCAAGAATAGAGGAGGCTGGTCAGCTACAGTCCATGGGGTCTTAAAAAGAGTAGGACAGGACTTAAGCAAATAAACAACACTCCAAAAAAAAAAAAATAGTTTTGTTTTTTTTTTAATTTAAAAAGAAAAATGATGTTCACAGTCACCCAGAGGTATAAAGCCCCTTGTAGGAAGAACCCAGGGGTTGGCTTGAAGAATTTGTCTCTTCACTGCACCCAGCTAAATGCTTCCCACCTAACAGGTCCTCTGCACATACCTGTTTGCTGACTGATGTTTCAGCAACAGTTCACAAAATAAGTGGGGGCGGGGGGGTGGGTAGTGGAGAGAGTTGAAAACTCAGTTCCATTTACACGTCTGTTTTGCTCAAGATGTATTTAAAATTTTGTCAGGACCATAAACTGTGTTTCCAAACACGAAGATAGATCGGGCCTCTGACCTCTTCCGAGGTGACATAATTCATCCGAAAGGTTTATCGCCCTGTGTGCCATTTCACGGTTCCCTACGATTCCTCGTTCTTCTCCCTCCATTAAGGGTAGAACGGGCAGGAGGACAGAGGTGAGGGTGAGAGCTGGCCAGTTCTGTGTGCGCGGAATGTGGCCCCCAGGAGCCCCAGCCCTCCTGTTAACACCACGCTCTTATCCCGTAATCACAGCCTGCGGGAGACAACATCACAATTCATCTGGAAAACGAGATTAACTCATTTAAGCTCGGCACTGATCACAGAGAGGAGAGTTGGCTGGTGCCTGGCTGAAGGGCAGCCAGCAGATTCCTGCCCCCGTGGCGCGGGCGGGGCGGTCCCGCGGGGTCCTGTGCATCTTTCCGCCCCTTCCTCATCAGAGCACCTCCCGAGCCGCGCAGCTGTCCGCGCAGCTCTGCAGAGAACTTCTCGGGTCGGTATGCTGCAGTGTCCCTCACGCTGCGGCCCCCTCACACGTCGTCGAAATGAATCCCCGTGTGACTTGGCGCTGGTCGACTCACGCGGAGATTGGATTTGCGGTTGCGTCAGGCGCCTGCTTCCAGAACGCAGGTGCGCGGTCTCAGCGGCTGGGGCCCGGAGCGGAGGCTTATTTTCTTCCACTTCCCACGTTCCCTTTCTCGGGAGGTGACTTCCCGCAGGGATGTCCCCGAGGCTGACCTGCTCTGTCTCTCCCACCGGGAGCCCTGAGTACAGGTTCTGTACCCACATCTAATGGTCCCCCAGATTGCCCAGCGGCCTGTGCGTCTGAGGGACTTGGGGGCCCATTTCCCATAGGCGCAGAGAGGCACCACGCTGAATATGCAGTTAACTGCCCGGAGACTTGCTTGTGGAAGCAGTACATTCAAGGAGCGGGCAGCGGCTCCCGCCCTCTGCACTGTCCGCGCCCACCCCTCTTGCCCAGTGTGCGCCCAGCCTGGCAAGCCTTTCCAGCACTGCCGTACTGCGCACCTGGGCTGTGCCGGAGCTCCCCCGTTCTCTTGACACAGTTCAAGTGAAGGGACCTGAGTGGGTGTGTGTGGGTGTTTCTCTTCTCACTAAACAGTCTTGTTTTCTGCTTGTTCACGTCCTGACATCTGGACCACAAATAACTTAGCTGTTTGTCAAGGCCAGCTGTTAGGACCTAATGACCACTCACCAGGGATTTTAGAAAGGGAAGGGGACACATCACGATAGGAGAGTATTTCGAACGAATTTCTTGAAAACCAGCTGGCTTCATGAGCCAAAGATGCTGTGTGTCTGGCTCTGTTCTTGCCAGGCTGGCCTCTCTGTGATGGAGAAACCAGTAGACCACGAGTCCTCCAGCGTTTCCTGTAGATTGTTTTGTAATGTTCAAAGTAATAGAGAGTAATATGCATTTTAAAATATATCACTATTCCTTTTGAAGAAACATACCATTTCTGGGGCTTGTTCAGTAACAATAACTGAATAATTGCTTCAATACACAGGAACAAGATGCTCTTATCACGCAATTGTAGATGCTTTGGAGGGAAGTTTTAGGACTAAGTGGCTGCAGCCGTTCAGAGCTTTGCTGAATATTTAACAAATTTTTTGTGTGGCTCCATCATCTAAGAAGACTATCAATTTTAGAGCATACAGCTGTTCAGGAATAATAGTTTGAAAGACCGGCCCCAAAGATCTTGGTGATTAAAGTGTGAACAGATGACGGAATGATAAACCTTAACACTTAAAACGTGTTTTTATAGTTCCCTCCCTATGTAATAACATCGTCTGATGAATGTATTTGCAGTGAACAGACCGAGTGAAAGAACCTTCCATAAGGGGACCCAACACAGTTTGAATATAAATGTTTGCCCCCAATTCCCCTGTTAGTGATCGACTGTATGTACTGATCAGTGTTAAAAAGGGGGCACCCAGGAGCCCCTCAAAGTCCTCCTGCGTACACACTCCCACTTATAAACGCATGCCTTGCGTGGGTATCGATCGCAACTATTCCATAAACACATCTCGCAAAGTCCCTCTGTGCCCGTGCCGTTTAAATTAGTCCAAATTCAGAGCAAAGGTCCCTTCCAGAGGGAAATAGCATCTCTTCCAGCAGCTGCCCCTACCCCAGCCCTGGCATGTAATCTTTTGTAGGCTGTGCCAGGTTGGTGAAGACAATACCCTCCCGGCCCTGCAGGGCACCAAGCCCCCAGGTGCCTGTATCCTCGTTGTAATGTCCCTTTGTGTCGTGTGAGGTGAGGAGGTTCTCTGAATGCAAAGCCAACGTGCAGGTGACTTCAAAGTGTTACATGAATTAAAAGCACGAAGGAGACTTGGCCACCAGGTGTAACGCATGAAGGTTGTTTTCACTTGGATTTAAATGAACCTGCTATCGAAGACTGGAGGAGGAAATGGTAACCCGCTCCAGGATTCTTGCCTGGGAAATCCCATGGACAGAGGAACCTGGGGTCGCAGACGAGTTGGACGGGACTTAGCAACTGAGCAGGCACGCAGTCTCAAAGACATTTTTCTGAGACAATCAGGGAAACCTGAATATGGAGAAGCTACTGGGCGGTATATAGCAACTATTGTTAATAGTAGGATACTATCTTAAATAGAACTCGTTTTGCATTATAGACATAGACTGGTACGTTTGTAATTGAGATGATGTGATGTCTGGGGTTTGCTGGAAAATGACCTAGAAAAAGTACTTGGAAGACAGGGTGAACAAATCAAGATGGATAAATGTTGGTAACTATGGTCGACTATGGATTTATATAGCTAATTTCTCTATTTTGGGGTATGCTTGGAAGCTTCCATAATGAAATACCATATAAAGGTCTCAAGCGACAAACTGCCAGGAAATGACTGTTAGAAATAGCCAGTATCAGATTCCAGGGCCTCTGGACAGGGCATCGTGTGAGCCGGAAGGGACAGCTAATTTCTGGTAACCAGACTGGCAGAGTTCTGTCCTTGTGCGGTTATTATTATCTGGGCCCTATTATGGGTTGAATTGCATTCCCCTAAATTCATACGTGGATGTCCCCTGCCCCGGAACTTCAGATTATGACTGTGTTTGAAGATAGGGCCTTTAAAGTCGTGATTAGGTTAAAGGAGATGACAGAGGAGGAGATGGTTGGATGGCATCACCAGCTCAATGGAGATAAGTTTGAGCAAACTCTAGGAGATGGTGAAGGACTGGGAAGCCTGGCGTGCTACGGTCCACAGGGTCGCAAAGAGTCGGACTCGACTTAGCGATTGAACTGAAGTTCAGATGCGCTGTCAGGATGGACCCCAGTCTGATCTGAGTGGTGTCCTTATGAGAAGAGAAATCCGGGTGCACATGGAGGAGCCCGGGCTGCACGCTTGCAGAGGAGATGGTGTGGGGATATGGAGAGGAGGCGGCTGCTTGCCTGCCTGGGAGAGAGGCCTGGCCTGGGGCTAGGGGCCTCTAGCACCATGAGAAAGGGAGCCCCAGTCGGGTATTTTGTTACAGAAGCCCTGGCAGACTAATGCTCAGGTACGGTCTGCCTACAAGGCAGTGAGAGAGAAAGACAGACCTGGGACTCAGGGGGCCAGGAGCCGGACTGCGGTCCCCGCCCTGCCTCCAGCTAGGAGGGTAGCATGCCTGCCCGTGTGCCCACCTTCCTGAGCTGTCTCCGTGAGGCTGTGTCTGGTGGGATGGGAAGAGAAGTGGGGAACAGGAGACAAAAGTATGACTTTCGGGGACTGGATGAGCCGAAGCTCTTCCTCTGTGGGGCCCCCTTCCAGCACGCAGCCATCTCCCCCGCTGTGCTCAAGTGACTCCCGGCTCCGTCGCCCCACTGGGCCCCGTGTCCTGACGGCCCGCCCCGTGCACTGCCCTGCATCCGTCTCTCGTGAAGGATGCCGAGGGCCGGCTGCACAGAGATGCTCTGGCAGAGCACTTTGGCCAGAGGTGCGGTTGTCGAGACCTCTGGAGATGGGTGAGGAGGAGCCTAACACGGCGTCGGCCCTCGGGTGGGGTTAGGACAGAGTCCATGAAGGGGGAAAGTCAGGGTGAAGGCTGAGAGGCAGGCGGGGCCACGCCACACAGAGCGTTGCAAACCACAGTGAGGGCTCAAGACGGTCCTCTCGTTGTCACGCAGAGCCGCTGGCTGCTGTTGCGCTGGAGGGGAGGCCATGTGAGCACACGGAGAGGAGGTGTCTGACCTGTGACGCGCGATACGCAGCATGTGCACGGCTGACAGCACACAGAAGGCGGGGCGCCGTACGGAATCTGTGTGTATACTCCATGTCGTGTGGCTGATACAAGATGTAACACATGAAACGCTGTGATAGGACTCATGCCAACGCCACAGCTACCGGGTAGGGAATGGGTGCGGACTGGAAACAGAGACCGATTTAGAACAGCTGTCCCCAACCTTTTAGTACCAGAGGTTGGTTTCATGGGAGACAGTTTTTCCATGGACTGGGGTCCAGAAAAATGGTTTTGCGATGGTTCAAGCACATTCCTTCAAGCTCCCCTGGTGGCTCAGCTGGTAGAGTCTGCCTACAGTGCAGGAGACCTGGGTTCGATGCCTGGGTTGAGAAGATCCCCTGGAGAAGGGAAAGGCTACCCACTCCAGTATTCTTGCCTGGAGACTCCCATGGACAGAGGAGTCTAGTGGTGTGCAGTCCATAGGGTCACGAAGAATCAGGCATGATTGAAGCTACTTAGCACGCACATATCGTTCCTCTCCTTCCTCCTCACCACCTCTTCATATTTATGCTTGCCTCTCTGTAGCTTCCCACCTCTTTGTGATGGGAAGCTGTGTGCTGGTTTGAAACCCATTCAGAACACAGTGGACTCTACACCAAGTGGCTTGTTGTAAATGAATCCACTCTGACTGCCGTTACTTTAATGGCACCTAAATGATAAATGTTAATAAAAAAGCATTTTCGCTTGAGAAAGCACAATGGTATTTGTTGCCAGACTGCCAAAGCTGTTTGCTTTATGGGAAGGGATTTGAAACAAGGGGTTTTGGTGGTTGTATTTTTGCTTCAACAGTTATTTATGGAGAAAGTATGGGCCATTGCGTGTTTATAGTATCTCTTCTTTATGGATGCCCAAGTTATTATTTTTTATTGGTTTGGGTACTTATTTTGCACATTTGTAAACAATTATGTAGTTACACAGCTGTTGTACCACAGAGGCCACATGCATTCCCTGTTAAGTTAAAATTCCATGAGGGCTTCTCACTGGATACCGCCATAAAAGAATTACTGCAGTTCCAAAAAGCAAGAGACAGGCAGGCTCAGGAGCTATCATTGGGTTTTTACAGTGTTTGGAATTAAATAAATGTCATGCTCTTTTGCTAACTTTAGAGTTGGCATCAAACTTGATAACTTTATGAAGTTTCTTTTTTTACAGTTCTTCACTGGAAAAGTCCCCGATGCTGGGGGGGATTGAGGGCAGGAGGAGAAGAGGGCATCAGAGGATGAGAGGGCTGGATGGCATCACCGATGCAGTGAGCATGAACACTGGGAGATGGTGATGGACAGGGAGGCTGGTGTGTGCAGCCCACATGGTCACAAAGAGTCGGACACGACTGGGCGACTGAACAACATGAATTTTCTACCTTTATCCACACTTGAATAGAGAGCTTCATATTTGACTGTTTGCCACAATATTAATGAATGAATGACTATTTTGATAAATTCTGTACCCTTCTCCATAATCTTGATGGGGAAAATGCATAGCTTAGGAGACTCCCTGTTTATCTAAGAAAAGTTTTTGAACAGAAAGTATTTATTTAAGGTGACAAATATTTATGGAGCCCCTGATTCATGCCAGGAATTGTTCTGCTGACTCAGAGGAGAAATGCAAAGAGGGATGGAGAGAGCTGAGGAGAAGGGGATACGATGGGGCCACTTGTCCAGGGTCTCGGAAAAATACATAGCATCTGGGGCTCTTTTCAAATAGATGGAACTGAAACGTCATTCATTTAAGAAAACTCTGTAGGGTCCCAGGCACTGTAGAAAGTTGTAGAATTGAGGGTGTGAACGAAATGAGCAGAATCCCTGCCCAACAGAACTCAGGGGGTTGGTGAAGACTGTGGTCCTCCCCATCACACATCCTCTGCTTGGCTGGTAATCTCTTTCCTCTCCCAGCCCGTTGTCTAGCGGATGACGTCATCACAGAAGCAGTCAGTGCACCTCGCCATTGACTCAAAGCCAGTGATCGTGGCCAGTGGGCTATTCTGGGGAGACTCCCCCATGCCCGTCTCCTTAACCGTCTCTGCTCATTCATTCTTAAGAGACCACTGCTTGCTGAATCTTCTGTTGGGGGTGTCAGCTTAAAGAAAGAAGAAAAATATATCAAGCTTGCCTGAAAAGAGTACACAGCCTCATTGAGGAGATGGTCACATATGAAGTGAATAGGTCTACAGATGTTAATACAGGCATCCAAGGAAGAGCATCAGAATGAAATGCTGACAAATGGGAGACGCTTGTGGTGTTCATTAAGAAAATGAGTGGCAGCGGGGGCAGGTGTTAAATATGATTTTTTAAAAAGGAAAGAAACCCTGGGGCACATTGAAAGCATCTTTTGAAATAAGCATCTTGATCGAGATAAGTTAGTTTTTCCTATCTTAGTCTGGCTCATAGTATTTCTGTGTACACTTACAGCGTCTGAAATGTATTAGTAATGTTTGTAATTGACCGAATGGAAAATATCAGTTAACTTCAAGCAGTAGTTAAAAATGAATCCGTAGGTGAGAGTTTTATCTGTTTCTCTCAGCCTAAGAGTCGTCAATCAAAAACAAAACAAATAAAGAACAAAAAAAGGAAAGAAGAACGTAGTGTTTACTTTGCAGTATTCTTCTGCAAAATATTGTTTCACTGTGCCGTTTTATTCATTTGAAGCACGTTTTCACCAAAGTGTTCTACTCTAAGCCAGTCTCAGTTCAATTTACAGTGAAAGGGTTTTGTTTTGTTTTTTTTTTGAGTTTAGATAATTTACATATAAAAGCGTTACTGTACATTTTATAGAACGACTGTTCAGAAAACAACAATTTCAGTTTAATCGTATTGTTATTCTGCAAGTTGAAAACGCTTCCCTCTTGCTTCTTAGTCTTCGTAACAACATTCCTTCTTGTCCTAATTTAAAATTGTTAGTGTTTGAAAATGGATGTGTTCCTGTTAGACCCCACCAGTAAGACTTCAGGCCCACTGTGACTTGTCTGATGGACTTGAAGATCATGTGCACCAGTGAGACACAGAATCTTCATAATTATCTGAGCATGACAGGTACATAGCTCTTTCTAAATTATTTTCTTTCTTCTCCCAAGAAATTTTGTTTGCCAGTGGCCATATCTGTTTTAAAAACAAACAAAAATACAAAAAAGTACTTACACCTCCCTTTATGTTTTAAAATTTGCCATGTTCTTTTTCCCCTTTTCTTCAACCCCCTCCCCCGCCCCCGCCTGTTTTTTTTTAAATGACACCGTTGTTCTGGAAAAGTCCTCAGGAGTCAGTTGCTGCACCTCAGAATCTTTTATCACAATGAGCCTTTCAGAAACAGAGCCAGATGTTCAGACCACCGTATTTGTCCTCGGAAGCCTGCCAGTGTTTCAGATTCTTGACCCTGGAATTGAACTTGAGGCTCTGACTCTATAAAGACAACCCTCAACTTTTATGATTCTGAAAGCTTGGGTTACACTATAAATTTCCACCAGTCCCCGCACGTCTGTCTCTTGCAGGATTTCAGGTTATTCCCCAAGTCTATTAGGCCGGCCACATCGGAGTGCCTGCCTCTAAGGCACAGGAGATAATTGCTGGCTGAGAGCGTAATCAGCTGTTTAATCAGGAGCCACAAAGCTGCATTTAACATTTGGTTCCAACCGAAAGATAAGTGCGTCCCCCGACCTCCACCCCAGGAATGAAGCCCAGGGTGTGTTTCCAGGGACAGAGAAGCCGTGCGGACCACTGAGGAGTGCGTGCCCCAGGGGCTCCCGGTCAGCTTTTGGGCTTGCTGTCGCCAGCTTCTGTTCTTACCAGCCCCTATGTTGGAGGGGGTGCAGGTGTGCATCTGTGTAACTCTCATAGCCTCACATATCCCTGTACTGTGGTTCTTGATTTGGGTACCATGTGGTTTGTGTCTTGCAGTAGACAAGGGTCATAAGTTCCTACAGCCTGTTATCCTTTCTGCAGTATCCTTAATTTACGTGTCCCATGGAAAAAGCATTTTCCATAGTGAAAAGAATGGGTTTTTTTGCTTCCAGTATCTACAATTCCCCTTTTCCCCTTTAGGTTTTAACTACCGCATTATAATACTGTTCACATTTACTTGCAAATTCCTAGGCCCCATTGAAAAAAAAGCATGTGGTGATAACAATTTTTCTTGTTATTAGTCTATGAAAATGCTTAAGGCCAGAGTTCAGAGTATTTTCCCTGCTTTGGCAGCCCACTCCAGTGTTCTTGCCTGGAGAATCCCATGGAGGGAAGAGCCTGGTAGGCCACAGTCCATGGGGTCACAAAGAGTTGGACACGACTGAGCTGCTTCACTTTCACTTTAGAAGTCATAAGTGTTAGGTTCAGGGCAATCTGAACTGTTCATTTCAGAAAAATTTATCAAGGCTTCCCAGGTGGTTCAGTGGTAAAGAATCTGCCTACCAGTGCAGGAGATACAGGAGATGTGGGTTTGATCCCTGGACCAGGAAGATCCCCTGGAGAAGGAAATGGCAACCACTGTAGTATCTGGCCTGGAGAATCCCACGGACAGAAGAACTTAGTGGGCTGCAGTCCATGAGGCTGCAAAGAGTCAAACACGACTGAGCATACACACACAGAGACAGGATACGTGCTTGGAGACTGAGGCGCCTGGGTCCAAAACCTGACCCACCACTTACTGGCTGGCTGACCCTGAAGAAAGACCTCAACCCTCGCTGAGCCTTTTCTGAAATACTGAGTGACTGAGAGCGTCCTCACAGAGGTGCCCTGGGGTTGACTAGAGGTGTACGCGGTGCTGAGCGTGTAGGTGATGCTCTCAAGATTCTTCTCCTTCCTTCCTGCCAATAAAGGGGCCCTGCTTTCTGTTCTCATGAAGAGGCCCATCGAGCAAGAACAAATATATGTATAGAGCCTAGAATGTTGGATATCACAACAAAGCCAGGAAACCCATCTATGTACGTGTGACTGTCTCTCGGGGCTTCCTGCCCATTAAGGAGCTATTTATGTAAACTATTAAATGAGTTAGAATCCAGCCTTTTTTTTTCCCCCTTGGGAAGTAGTAGTTTGAATGTTAGTGCTTTTTAAAAATGTATTTATTCCATTTATTTGGCTGCACCCGGTCTTCGCTGTGGCCTGTGGACTCTAGTTCCCCGACCAGGGATCGAGCTGCAGCAGCCCCCGGTTTGGGAGCATGGGGTCTTCACCACTGGATCCCGACCAGGGATCGAGCTGAAGCAGTCCCCGGTTTGGGAGCATGGGGTCTTCACCACTGGCCCACCAGGGAAGTCGTCTTCTGTAAGTTTTAAGTTCCCTCTCCAGCCAGCTCTGCATTAGAATCACCTGGGAAGCTTCTGAACCCTCCCAGGGGCAGAAGGCGTGGTTTCTTGCCTTTGATGTCAGTGTCCATCACAGTGGCCTTTGCAGTTAGGTGTCCCCCCAATGAGGACTGAGGCAGCAAGAGTCAGGGCGACTGCAGGGTGCCCAGGGGCCCGGTCTGTGATTATGGGTGAACGAGCGCCATGAAACACGCCTTGCAGCTTGTCTGGCCTGCGCACGTGTCTCCTCCCAGCTTCCTCTCGCTCTGTGCTTCTCCCTTCTCTGCGCTCACAGAGCCCCAGAGCTGCCTTCCAGTGTCCGCAACCTCGCTGCTTCTCTGGCCATTGAAGCCCCCTCCAGGGTCACTCCTGGCAGTTGGCTCACTGCTTTCCCATCTCTGCCAAGGTCAAAAATAGACCTTTACTCCTTGGCATCAGACTGAGCTCGTTCATTTAACAGATAACCCTAAAATTTCCATGACTGAACTTTTAATTCATAATAAGGATGTATTTATCCCTCTGGTCACGGTCTGCTGTGAGTGCTTTGGGGACCTAGACTTTATCCATCCGGGGTCCTCACCTTCCATTCTCGGAAGGTTTCCATGGTGCCCTCTTCTCCAGGCCCAGCAGCAGAGCAGGGAAACGAAGCATCAACTGCAAGGGACGTTTCTGGGCTAAGCCTGGAAGCAGCATTCCTCACATCCACGCTCATCCTCTGGCAAGAATTAAGGGCATCCCAGAAGAAGGAAGAAGTGGGTTTAGTGAAGCTCTCAGCAGCCTTTGCCTCATTCCCCTGTTCTGGATCTCAACCCTTCATTTATATCTATAATTAAATCTTTTGGGAGTGCCCGTCACAGTTGGGACATGCTTCTAGGGGCTCTGGGTACCAGCAGTGAACAAAGTCCCTGGTGATAAAATAAAGTAGTTGGATTGTATTATCTTGACAATAACTTGCAACTTAGATTTTTCACTGCGTTCTATCAACATTAGAGTTTCCATCAACATAACTTTTAGCAGCAACTCATGAGAATAACCATCCTTTCTGTCATTTATTCATACGTCTCCTTTTTCTGGAAGAAATTATGGCACATGGTGTTTTTTTTTTTTTTTTTTTTTTTTTAAGCACATTGTATGTACTACGAGGCTCATCCTTATACAAACTGGTAGAGTTACTGGCATGTCCTGCTTTATCCGTTCGGTCAAGTCAGAGCCCCTTGGTCTGGGGAATTTGGAGGAGCAGACCCACACATGTGAAGTTCCCTGGTGAAATGACAAGGAGCTAGGAAAACATTTCCATGTCCTTCCCTCTTGGCTTACATCAAAATCATCTCTTTGCCCTTGAGTTTGAAAACCAGTTTCCATAAGCTCTGCATAAATATCGCATTGCCACTTTTTCTACCCTCCAGGAGACACTTTCTGGGGAGCAGCGAGCATGATTTGATGAGGTTTTATGTGTATGTGGAGTTTTCCAGACATATCTCATCCCCATTTCTTTCCCTTAAGAGTTTCTCAAGGGTAGCAGTGAGTTTTATTTGTTTCTCTTTGCATTTCCTGTGGCTGAGCACCTTGTAAAGAATCCCCGATGTCTAGTGAGTGTTTTATGGGTGCTGGTTGTGTTCACGTGCTATCTTGGTTTCTCTGGGCTGTTGTAACAAAGGACTGACAAATGGGGCAGCTTACAGTAATGGACGTGCAATCTCTCGAAGGCCTGGAGACTAGAAGTCCCAGATCAGGGTGTCATCGGGGCCGTAATTCCTCAGAAGACTCTCGGGGAGTGTCTGTTCCATGCCTTTCCTGTAGGAAAGGTATCGCTTCAGGTATTGCTGGCAGCCCTTGGTGCGCCTTGACCTGCAGATGCCTCATGCCAGCCTCTGCCTCCATCATCACTTGCCCTTCTCTTGCGTGTCTGTCTCTTCTCTTCTTATAAGGACACTCACCAGTCGTTGAATTAGGGCTCATTCTACTCTTGATCTCCAAAGACCTTACTTTCAAAGAAGGTCACATTCACAAGTTCTTGGGTCCAGGATTTCATCACATATTTTGGAGGGACGCAGTCCAACCCGTACTACGCACCACCCCTTCCACAAAGCACCACCACGCACAAACCCAAGTCCCGATACTTCACACAGTCCTTGAATTCATCCAGGTCTGACGGATGAAAACATGAAGGAACAAGCAACCTGATGAGTTAACGAGGTGGCTGGGAGTTTAGGGAAGGCTCCTGCAAAGAGATGGCCAGGTAGCCCAAAGATTGTGATCCTATCGTATCCAGGCTTGAGTCTCTGGTTGGCATCTTTGGTGGTGGGTTTTAGCAAGGTTTTCAATGCTGCCAAGGAAGATCCTCCCTTAGAACCTTTGGAGCGAGCTTGGCCTTGCCAGCACCTTGAGTTTGGACTTTGGCTTCCAGAACTGTGAGAGAATACGTTTCTCTTGTTTTAGACCACCCGGTTTGTGGTCATTTGTTACAGCGGCCACGGGAAACCCACACCAAGGGTAGAGACTCTGCTCGGTCACTCAGCTGCTGACGGTCAGGGATAGGATCAGAACCCACAGTTTTGCTCGAACCTGCCATGCAAACACCTCTTCCCAGATAGTAGAACCACTGCCAGCCCAACCTCCCGAGACTCTGGTTACATTCAAATCAGACTGTGCATGTGAACAGGCACACAGCAGCCTGACAAGAGCCAGTCACGTGGTGGTTGTTGTTTGCTGTTGTTGTTTTTGTTTTGTTTTGTTTTTGCTCCTTAGCACAAGTTGTTGAAGAATTCTTAGCAATGTTGGGAGTGGAACTACTTGGCTCAAGAATATAAAGCTGTTTTGCCTTTAAGGCTCTGGTTACATCTTGTCTAATTGCTTACTGAACAGCATATGTATATATGTGCATATGTGTATGTGATACATATACACACACATATATACATCAGGATAATTTCACTGATGAGCCTAGGACCTCAGATCCAGTCTTCTCTCTCTCCTTCCCTCCCTCTCATCTTCCACCCTCCCTTCCTCCTTCCCTCTCTTCTTTCCAACATTTCCTGATAGCCCGTGACCTGGGCTGTGTTAGGCACACCAACTCCATAACTGAGATATGGCTTAGGATTCACTCACACAAGTCCAGGAGAAATAAATCTTTGAGGAGAAAAAGAAACCCATGAATAACCTCTCCCGGCTAATCATGAGGGGTGTAGGGAGTCTGTTCCATCAGGGAACCACAAGGAATCCAAGAATCCCAAGAACTCAGTAGCCGTAAGAGGTGATAGACATGGGGCGATGATTTTGAAATCTGTGCCTGAGGCCGCCCTTACTGATTCCCTTCTAACTAATTGGAATGTGGGACCAAGGGGCACTGTAGGACGTCTGAGTTTAGGTCATCGAAGGTGGTAACAGCTTTGACGTGGTTCTGTCTCACTCATGGGATGCTTACCATCGGAGCTTGGCCACCATGCTGTGAGGAAGCTCAATTGAACACGTGTGGTCACCCCAGGGAGATGCCCACGCAGACAGGAACTGAGGCTGCAGCAACCATCAGACCCGAAGTGAACGTCTGAGCCTTCAGGGGAGTCCAGCCTCCCAAATTGTGACACAGGGAGGCCCACCGTCCCCCCAGCACCCTCTGCAGATTCCTGACTCATGGGATTCATGAACAGAAGTGGTGGCTTTACACCTCTGAGTTTTGGGATGACTTGATGCACAAGTAGAAGACGTGGAGTGTGTTCTAATCCATATTTTAGCAGATGTTTATCAGAAATTAAGCCCTGACACTTCATTAACCACGTGTGGGCATATCTGAGAGTAAGGAGATTTGACTCAGATTCTGAAGTTAAATAAAATGCAAGGCAATCCATGGAAGTCTGTTGAAATATTCCTGATCTGGCCTGTGTTCCAGTGGGTTTTGGGCCAAAGGCAGGTGGGAGCGATTGTCTCTGTGGTTCTTAGGAAGGGCTTGGGAGTTATCTCCGACAGCTCTGACTTCCTCTTATTCTGAGAATGTGCATGGTGTGTTTGCAAGAATAAAGAAGTGGTGTTCATTCTATGGCACTGCTGACACTGAGTGGATGGCTGTTGATTGTCTTCTCATCTTTTCTCGCTAGACTTTTTCAAAACCCATTCCTTTACCACCACCCCCCTTTTTTGTGGTTTTTCACATTTTAATAATGTGAAGCAGTGTTTCCCAAACTTCGTCTTTATGCTCCATTTGCACCTTTTGTCCTGTTTGCTCCTTTCATAAATTGTTTGTTTTTAATCTACCTTTGTGTATACTTAGATTACCAATTGCAGCTATTTATGTGGAAAGTTTTATATGCCTAATATAAGTGGAAGACCAGTGTCATTTATCTAACTATAAGATATTCATTAGAAGTTACTGAGCCCCAAACAGTGGTTTTAAATTCTAGTTGGATAACGTACGCCTGCTGGTGACTCTGAAATTGAAGTGTTTGGTGTTGAGAAGAAACGTCGGCACGAGACTTGTTGTTTTTTCTAGTGAGTAGAGGATTGTAAGAGAATTGAAAAGAGATTTTTTCCCCCTTCATGTATGTCTCTGGAGTATAGCCTCAGAAGCCTTGAATTTACCTGTAATATTTACATGCCACATTTGCCCAGGGTACCTTTCCATAATCATCCTAATCAGAACCTCATAAATGTTTGTTGAGTTCATGAACCTGCTTGTCTGATGGATTCTGAAAGAGCTGATGGCTGCCATTTCTAGTGACTGGAGCCATCTCCTTACAGACTTGGGAAATCCGTCTGGCCCTTAACACAGCCGAGCTGGAGGACAGAGCTGGCTTATGTGTGATCGGGCTGTGAGGGTGAATTTTACATGACGGCTCAACTGAGCCCTGGGTGCATGCAGACGCTTAGCCAAGCAGAGTACCAGGTGGTGTTTGCACAGGGGTTTTGGATGAGACTGACATCTGAATCTAGGCTGAATAAATTCGATCATCTTCTCTAATGTGGGTGGGCCTCATAAGATCTGCTGAAGGTCTAAACAGCACAAAAGGCTGACCCTCTCGTGGCTGAAGGGGAGTACTCCTGCCTTAGTGGTTTGATCGCTTTCCTGCCTCTCGACTCACACCGAAACATCAGCCTTTCCTGATCAAACCCAGCAGCTTTCAGACTGGAACCTACAACACCAGGCTTCCCGAGCCTCCATCTTGCCCACGGAAGATCCTGGGACCTCTCAGCTTCCATAGTCTCATAAGCCAACTCCTCATCAGTGGTTAATACATTAACGAGTCCGTGTTTATGTATACCCTGTGGATTCTCTCTCTCTCGAGAAGCCTGATGAACACGGACGCGAGGTTCTGCTTGGAGGTGCTTCACCTCAGGGAGCCATTCAGACGTGGCCTGTGCGCATTCCGGTTGGATGCCCGCGCCTGCGGGTGCTGGCGCCCTCTTTGCACATCGCCTCTCAGTGTCTGCAGACGCAGGCCCAGTCCCTGAGGGGCGAGCAGAGGCAGCGCCTACGGCTGTGGATCGCAGCCTGGACGGCCTCTCTCCAAGCCGTCCTTTCCCCTCTCCTGGCCTCCCTAGACCATGAGGTCCCTGGGGGCCACGCCCCGTCATCCGTGTTTCTCGTTCTTAATCCACGTTCTACATCCCATGGACGAGGTGCGCCAGGGATTCTGTGGGTTCCAAGGTAACAGGGGCCTTGCCGTCAGAGCCCGGCTGGGCTGGGTGGCTTTCAGCAGCTCCTGGTGGGCTCCTAAGGGGAAGCCGCCATCTGCCGGAAAGTTCGAGGTTCTGACAGCATCTTTCTGAAAAACAGTTCTATTAGGAAGAAGTGATGTTTGAAAGCCCGCACGGATGTCCAGCAGGTTGTCACAGAGAGGAGGCTGTGGTCTTTTGACGATTTCAGGAGCTGGTGGAGTTGAGTAGGTGGTTTTCCGCCGTCCTCATATTATGTACTGAGTGTGCTCTTGCCACTGGGTGATGATTTTTTTTTGTTGTTGTTACAATAGTTCGACATAAAATCGGTGTTTATGTGTGATTTGTCTTCTGAAGATTCTCTCTGTAAGACTCTGGGGTTGACGAGTGAAAATGTGGCTCTGTGTAGCCAATAAGAGGCCCTGAAGAACATGGGCTTTTTAAATAATCGGACTTGCACTGCTCTGGGACTCTTGGTATATTAAAATGTGAATCTATCTGTGTTTCTATCAATTTTATTAGACGCGTGCATGTCTGCACAGAACAGTGGCTTGTTTGCCCAGTCCCTTAACACCCTCTGGTTCGAGAAGCTGCCTCACGTGTCGTGTCGCTTGCTGCTGCCCCTGAAATGGTCAGGTGGGGAGCGGGCGGGACTCTGCCTGATGACAGATGTGAGTGTGGACAGAAGGCACAGCTGGGCTCTGACCAGGGCTGCCTGGTCCTGGCGCCCAGGCCCCTAACCGCGGAGCCACACTGAGCTCGCCCCAAGCGAGGTTCGGGGGGCAGAGGGGGACAGAAGCGTTCCCCTAAACAGCATCCCGTCTTCATGCTTTTATGCCCGTGGGACAGTGCTGTTTTTTCACCCTCATCATGGAGACCCCCAAAAGGCCACATCCTGTGTTGCCAGTTTCATCCTAGCCCTAGGAAGGTGTAGCAGTATGGGCCAAGTTCAATGGCCAGAAGCTCTGGCTTCCTGGTTGACTCTGCTTTCTCCGTTGCTGGAGTAAAGCATGGAGTCCAGCATTCTGTTCCTTGGCCAAGAAGTCACGGAAGCTTGAGGCTCATCAACAGGAACCTCCGTAACCTCGGGTGTGTCCCAGCTGTGCTGTGACCTCCCCAAAGCTAAGGCCATGGATTTTCTTCCAGATGCTCAAGTACCTGACTCCAGAGGTATTTGCTGAATGAATGCATGATCCCGAGGACCATTCTTGCAATGGTTAGAGGGAGGATGGCTTGTGCACAGACCCTCCCCTCCACACTTCGACTGTTAGGACCTTGCTTAGGCAGTGATTACTGAGGAACCTGCTGGGTGCTTTCAGAAAGCAGGCTACCTGTCCCCAGAGGTTCTAGCATCGCCCCAGCCCTGGGAGAATGTTCTGGGTGGATGATGCTAGGCCTGACCAACAGAGGACTGAGCTGGGATGGGTGTACAGAGACCCCCTATTACACTCTAAGCAACGGGATATGTTACTGAATAATTGGGGCTTCCCAGATGGCTCAGTGGTAAAGAATCCACCTGCCAATGCAGGAGACGCAGCCTCAATCCTTGGGTTGGGAAGGGCTCCTGGAGGAGGACATGGAAACTCACTCCAGTATCCTTGGCTGGAGAAACCCATGGACAAAGGAGCCTGACGGGCTACAGTTCATGGGTCGCAAGGAGTCAGACATGGCTTAGCAACTAAACAACAGCAAACAGCATATTGACTCTCCTGGGGTCAGACAGAAGAAGAAACCTGTGCATTTCTTATTACACACACACACACGCCCCTCCATAAAGGTAGACAACTCACTCACTCCAAATTGTCTCCCCAAAGGAAACCCTGCTTCAGAAGCCATGCGCTGCGGTCCACCCCTTTGTCACCAGCTCCTGCTACTACCTAAGTGACTCTGTCCGGGGCCCCTGCGCCCCCAGCCCCTGTCCCGCCACCCCCAGGCACAGCCAGCGGCCGCCTCAGCCCTCTGTTCCGCCTGGTGCTTCTGAGCCGGAAAACAGTTTTGTCTTCTGAGAACCCCATTTCTTAGAAAGAAGCCCCAGCGCCCCCAGCCTGAAGTTGAAAGAAGGGCTCAGGAAGGGCTGGGTCTTGGGGCACGTCTCCAGTGCTGATCTGACTCAACCCATCGGCCACGCCTCTTGTGTTTCTGTGTGAAATCACCCGTCCAGGGGCTCCGGAAGGCGAAGCCCCACAGCCCCATAGGCACAGAGCAAACGCCGATGTAACTTTTGAAGACCGTCCTGGCAGTAGCTGTGAGCTTGGACCTCTGTCCGCCCCCACCGCAGGCTCTAAGGCTGGGGGGGAACGGCCTTAGGACGTCAGTTTCCAGGCTCTCCGGTGGTCAGAAGGTCACTGTGGAGGAGCGGGCGTTCAGACATCCAGGTGCAGAGGATGCCAAGTGTAGCAGAGGGCGCCCCTCCTCCCGCACGTGGGGTGCCAGTTACTGCCTCTTCGTGCTGGAAGGGGACTTGGAATTGGTTTGGCACAAAGGTTAATGCGTTCTTATGGCTGCCGGTTGGCCCCTTGAATCGCTGGTAGTTGGGGCAGAGGAAGCGTTTAATCTGACGCACTGAGTGCAGGTCCACCCATGGTTGTATGGTGGTTGCAGCGGTTTCTCGGTGCGTGCGTGTGTGTGTGTGTGTGCGCGCACACGTGTGCGTACACGCACATGTATACGGTTCAGATGTGCTCCTGCTTTTCCGCCTTTACTTCCCCTCTGTACACAGGGGCTGTCAGTCCCATCCTCTGCCAGCTCACCAGCCTCCACCCCCAACCCCCAGAGAAAACAGAACACGGGCTTGCTGTCTTCTAAATCGTGTCGTTGGAGAAGTGGGTGAAACAGGTTCTTCTCTTTCACAGGCCAGGGCTCTCCTAAAGGGCGTGCACCCGTGATGATATGCTAGGGCGGAGGTCAGGCAACTGCAGGCACGACCAAGTCTGGTTCTTATAAATAAAGTTTTATTGAAATACAGTCACACCCTTTGGGAATTGCCCAGGACTGACGGGCGGGTCATGGTGGAGAGATCTGACAGAATGTGGTCCACTGGAGAAGGGAATGGCAAACCACTTCAGTATTCTTGCCCTGAGAACCCCATGAACAGTATGAAAAGGCAAAATGATAGGATACTGAAGGAGGAACTCCCTAGGTCAGTAGGTGCCCAATATGCTACTGGAGATCAGTGGATAAATAACTCCAGAAAGAATAAAGGGATGGAGCCAAAGCAAAAACAATACCCAGCTGTGGATGTGACTGGTGATAGAAACAAGGTCCGATGCTGTAGAGACTCATTGGAAAAGACTCTGATGCTGGGAGGGATTGGGGGCAGGAGGAGAAGGGGATGACAGAGGATGAGATGGCTGGATGGCATCACTGACTCGATGGACGTGACTCCGGGAGTTGGTGATGGACAGGGAGGCCTGGCGTGCTGCGATTCATGGGGTCGCAAAGAGTTGGACACAACTGAACTGAACTGTGTTCACATTACAGTGGACAGTTGAGCAGTTGTCCCACAAAGCCTCTAATATTTCCTGAGGCCTTAACATAGAATGGGCTTCCCTGCAATGTAGGAGACTTGGGTTCGATCCCTGATTTGGGAAGATACCCTGGAGAAGGGAAAGGCTACCCACTCCAGGATTCTGACCTGGAGAATTCCATAGACTGTATAGTCCATGGGGTTGCAAAGAGTTGTACACGACTGAGCAACTTTCACTAGCATAGAATACAACTGCTGACCCCTTAGGGTTGCCGAATTTAGCAAATAAAAATGCAGGATGCCCATCGAAACCTGAATCTCAGAGAAACAAAGAAATGTTTGGGTTTTTTTTAATTGAAACTGTATCTCACATTTAACTGGGCAACCTGTTGTTTTTTCTTTTCTTTTTGATCATGTGGAATGCAGGGATCTTAGTTCCCCAACCAGGAATCAAACTCGCACCCCGTGCAGTAGAAAAGCAGAGCCTTATCCACTGGGCCACCAGGGAAGTCCCCAGCCTGTATTTTTCAGTCTGGGTGCCCTATAACCCTTGTAGTAAGCTATGGGAAGAAAACATTGCAGCTTCTGTTTACATGTTTTAAAATCTTAAACCATATGTAAATGTACAGTTCTTGGGGGGTTTGTTCAGAATTTAATTTTACTGCTAGTGGTGCACGATCAAAGCAGTCTGGAGACCACTGGGAGGAAAAACTCCCACCCGTATGACCAATCCGGGTTTCTGGCATGACCTCAGGTGAAGCCTGGTCGGAGGGAAGGATGCAGATTCCAGCTCTGGCTGGTCCCATTGTTTAAACACCCTGGGCTCTGTGCCCTCGTGTGGATAATGGTCTGTCTCTAGTCGATGGGGTGCTTGTAGAAACCCATCCGTGTTTGTGTCCCAGTGCCGGCCAGAGCCCACGGAGTGTGGTGGGCGCGCCACGAGTGTCCTCTTCGCAAGGAGTGTGGTGGGTGCGCCACGAGTGTCCTCTTCCCCGTGGCTCCAGTGGAGACTGGCCTGCAGGGGTGGGAGGACAGAGGGCCCCAGCACGCTGGGCAGAGCTCCCTCGCGCCGGACCCTCTCCCGCTCGCGTCCTTCTGGCTGCAGCAGTGACTCACACGGGGTTAGGCTGTTTGTGTCTGTGCTCTGTGCTGTGGTTTCGGTTCACATGGGGTTGGGGACGCAGTTTTGTTTTCATTTTGGTCGGTTGTGTGAGTTTCCACCCTTCACCTCTTCAGTAGCTGACGTTCTTGTGAAACTCTGCGGGGATTCATTGGAAATTGTCCAGTCAGTGACTCGTGGTTCCTGGTAAGAGCTGGGCAGCAGCATCCAGTTGGGCACTGGCCACTTCCTGGGCATCCAGAGACGGCCCTGGCCTCTGGGAGGATGGGAGGGGCCTCACTAGGTCTCCCGAGCATGATTGCCACCCCCAACACACGCTGCCCGCAGCCATGCTCGAGCAGGAAGTACACTGATCCAGCCCCCGAAGGGACCATCTTTCCTCCCTGGGACATCCACCTTCCTCCCTGGAGCACCCTCCTTCCTCCCTGGAGGAGGCCCTTGAGCATCGTTCTGTCTCAGTACCACAGTGGTCTCAGCAGCTTTTTTGCTAAGCTATAAGTCAGCCCCCAATTCCTGTCTGTTCCCAGGGCAAGGTGCAGGCTGGTAGAGGAGGGCCACGCTTCCTGCCCAGGATGGCACAGGTGCCTCCTCCCTCTGAGGGCAAGGTGACGAGTCGAGAAGGAGGCCAGAAGTCCCATCTCCTGTCATGACAGAAAGGAAGTGGTGTTTTCCACCATCCATTTCTCCATTCACCAGCAAGTTCTTCTGGGGGAATCTACTCCACATCACACCTGGCCTTACACACCAGGGGAACCAACGTGTTTATGTCTCCACTGCCCTCGAGAAGCATTGTTTAGAAGAGAAATCAGAAGAGTACCCAGTGTTTCTGAGGCAATGTGATGGGTGTCGGGGCATGGAAAAGCTGGGTGTGCTTTCAGAGCACTGTGCCAGGGACATGACACCGATGAGAAGCTGGTGCTTCAACTGGGCTTTGAGGTCTGAGTAGGAGTTTGCTAAATGGAGAAGCAGTGTGGGGAAGGGCATAACAGGTGGAAGGAAATAGGAATTCTAAAGCTCACGGCTTTAAATGGTTAGATAGCATCACCAACTCCGTGGACGTGAATTGGAGCAAACACCATGAGACAGTGGAGCCCAGAGGACCCGGGCGCGCTGCAGTCCACAGGGCCGGGAAGAGCTGGACTCAACTTAGAGACGGAGCAACAACGAAACTCAGTCTCAGCACCGCAGGGTGTGTCCGAGGTGCTGCGCGGGATTGGGGGACTTGTTTATGTGTGTTGAAGCGGCTGCACGAGCGTTGCGTGCAGAGGAGGCAGGAGGGGGCCAGCTTGGAGAGCGGCCATGGGCTCCAGCGTGCGTCTAGTACCCGAAGACAAAGCGGAAACAGGAATTACTAAGGAGCTAAAAATCGAAGCGGGCTTCTTGACCTTAAAAGCCCATTTGACCAAAATCATCAGTTAAGCAAAGAAGAACAAAACTCACTTTTTTCTCAAAGTCTTAACAGCCCGCAGTTTCCCGCCACGTCCAGACTTACTTCTTACCCGCCTCCCCCCTCCCCGGCAGCCCTCACAGCCTGCCACTGTCCAATTCCCTCCCCACACTGGCGTCCCCAACACCTGCCTGCTCGCAGCGTGTACCACTGAACCCCCAGCACCCATGATGCTTGTTGCCACTCTGTTGATCAAGAAACCAGGGTCTCATGGGGCTGAAGAGTTCACCTAAGGAGACCAAGCTGGTTCAGAGCAGCATTTGGACTTGAACCTGTGTCTTTCCGTCAAAACCAGGGTCCTCTCAGCTAGGCTCTTTCCTGGAAGAACCCACCCTAATGGCACTCAATCAGGTTCTGTCGGGGGACTGATGGATTACAGTCAAATTTCTTAGCCAGCTTTGGCTGAACTGGGCATTTCTCCCCACCTCCAAGTCCCTCCACCACCCACTTGCAGAGCCTGAGTCTCCAAGGCTTCGCTCCACGGGTACTTGGCTTTGAGAAAAACGAGCGTGTTTTTCATGCCTGGGTGTCCTGGCCTTTCCTCCCTGCTCATTTGCAACCGAACGAGGTGTGTGAATGCATGATATAGGGGCGCCTCGTTTCCATGTTCTGTTTTGGGGGGGGGTCCCTCCCCAGAGAAGGTTTGGTGGAAATCTTCTCCCTTTGCCTCTTTTTCTTGGATCTGCTTGTAAATGAAACATTTTAAGGGCTTTCTTGGCCAGAGGATTTTTTTCTTTTTTATTATAAACATAAAACGTTCATTGAAACATTAAACGTTTCACAGCTGTTTTTCAGCACATAAATTTTCATCGGTACCCACCCCTGACTGTGACACCCTCCTCATATACTTCTCCTCCTCCTCCTCCTTTTTTTTTAGCTCCTCACATAGTTCCAAGACCAGAGCTGAGGGTGGGTGGTGGGGGCTGGATCACAGATAAAACACAACGGCGACTTCTAGTCCAGTTGTTCAGTTCGGGAAAGCACATCGTGTTTGACAGCAGCGAGGAACGTGCAGGGTCCTGAGCCCTGCTGAGGAAAGCAAGGGCTCGCTGCTCCTCCCAGCCCGGACCTGAGCCCTCCGTGAGGCTGAACCCTGCGCCCAGGCTGCGGAGGAGACCGCCAGGCAGGCCTCAGATGCGTCTCCCCTCCCAGCGGGGCAGAGCGGGGCTGCCTCTGAGAAAGCCACGAGATTGCAGAAGGCCAGCCCCACGTGCACAGGCCAGCCCGTGGTGCCCCCTCCTTTACCGTCTGTCTCTCCTGCCCCGGAGAGTCTGCCGTGAGCTTGCACAGTGCGTGGGCCCAGGGCGGTAGAGGATGGACGGTCAGCATCCCAGAGCTCAGCCCTGGTTCTTTTGTAAAGAACTGTTGCTGACGTTTGGTTGATTTGCAGCGCTGTGTTAGTTTCTTCTGTATGCCCGAGCAGCTCAGTTATACATGCGTCTTCACATTCTTTTCTACTGTAGCTTATCACAGGGCACTGCAGAGAATTCCTTGTGCTCTGTAGTGGTTATTTCCCTCTTTACATACACTGGTTTGCTAACCCCAGACTCACAGTTCTTCTCCCCCAACCCCTGGCAACCACAAACCTGTTCCTTCATCTGCGAGCCTGTTTCTCTCTCATAGATATGTTCGCGTTGTCATTTAGATTCCGTATATAAGTGATGTCATATGGTATTTGTCCTTCTCCGTCTGACTTACTTAGTATGATAATCCCTAGGTACATCCATATTTCTGCAAAGGGCATTGTTTCGTTCTTTTTTATGACTGAATAGTATTCCACCGTGTGTGTATATACATGCATACCTACACGAATACATACATACGTCATCTTTATCCATTCCTCTGTCAGTGGACGTTTAGGTGTTTCTATGTCTTGGCTATTGTAAATAGTGCGCTGTGAGCCTTGGAGTATGTGCCTCTTTTTGAATGGTGGTTTCTATGGGTATATGCCCCAGAGTGGGATTGCTGGATCCCATGGCAGCCCTGTCTTTAAATTTTTAAGGAACCTCCATTCAGTCCTAGTTCTGCATCTGCTCCATGACCAGGGATAAATTGCAGCCTTTTTCTTGGCCTCCGTTTCCCCACTTGCCAAAGTGGGGGCTGGTCCTTGACCTATTGCGTCCATCAGAGGCTGAACGTCCTGTGGTTCTCAAGCACCTTGCAGCTGAGATAACACTCCTGCAGGGCAGCCTGGTGCACGGTGGCCCAGGACGCTTGTCCATCTGTACCAGAGGGTGTTGAACTTGGACCACAGCACGTGGGCTCTGATGACCCTAGAGGATGACAGAAGAGTTCCCTGCCTGTCTCACAGTATACTTCTCCAACAGACCTCAGCTATTCCTCCCCCAGATGTGATTCATCTATTCCTGTATCTGGCATTTCTCTAGTGTGCTCTGTGTCCTGACCTCCGTGTTGAACTCCTGAAGTGTAAAAGTTGCCAGACCTTGAGCTGAGTAGTCGTTCAGTGCATTTTTGATGAAGGAATGAATGAATGAATTAGTCAATCTAGTCTGCACCCTAATAAAAGCTCACCACAAGTATTTATAAAATAGCCCTAAAGACTATATGCAGATATTGATGGCTGCCCAGTGGTGAACATGCTCAATGTGTTGGGAGCAGCCATTCAACCGTGTCTACCTCCAACATTTCCTGTGTGTTCCTCCATGTCAGGCCCTGGGGATGCAGAGCTTAATAAGACAGAAGCTTAACCCACCGTGCGGGCTGCAACCTTCACTGCTTGGCACACACCCTCCCACCAGTTTCCTTAGGGTCTTGCCCCCTCTCAGCACCGGGCCCTGGTTCCCCATCAGTCCTCATGCCCTAACCCATGAGCGCAGGCAGTGGAGTGAAATCCCTGGGCGCAGATAGGCATCAACAAGGGAGATCAGGTAAGCCGCTTATGTGAGGCGCTGTCGGGCCCGTGGCAGAAGGGTTCCCCGGACTCGCAGCATGCCCTCCTCAGTTGTTTTTCTTGCACACTCGGATTCCACTGCCCGGTGATATTACACCTGCATACACGAAGCCCTCTGTCACGGCAGCCGCGGATGCCGCCAAATTCCTTGTAAAGCCATATATCTTAAGTCGGAAGGAGCATCTTTGAGGGGGAGGTGAATTGATTTGCAAAGCAGCCCGACACATGGGCTCCTATTTCTCCTTGCAATCAAATAATTCATCTCTCTACCCCGAGGGCCATGTGAAATTGGAACCTGGGAGAAAACCTACAGCTGTTTGTAGTAGCGGGATCAGAGGAAAGTAGCCAAGTGTTTTCTAAAACGATTCCTTGCTGATCGCGAGCTTGGGTGTGTTGAAGGTTTTGTGGGATGGGTGGGCCAAAGCTCGGGTGGGCTGGCCCGCCATGACCGAGGGCTGCCTGGTTAGCTAAACAGGTGCCAGAAGCCGTGCTTGGTGCATCAGCAGCTCTTTGTGTGCCAGGCATCGAATATAGATTACCTTTAAGTCCTTAAAATCACCTACAGCACAGGTCGTGGCCCCATTCTACAGATGAGGAAGCAGAGCCCCAGAGGAAGGAGAAGAAAAAAGCAGGATTTTTAAGATAGTTAAGATCATAACAGACTGAAATGTTTAAAAAATGCCACACAGGCAGCTAGTCATTAAAATTCCTATTTAAAGTTTTTTTTGTTTTTTAAGACTGGAAAATACTCAAACTTGGGTTTTGGATTCTGGTGGAAGAATATTAAATCATAAAGAAATATTTAACATTTGGGTTTCAAAAAATACATTAGCAGTATGTATAATAGTTAAGAATGTATTTATTTTAGTACAGAAAAAATAAAGGTGAGGAACACACAGATGGATCATCATGGAACATGAGTTAGGCTAGAAGAAATATTTTCTGGTCAAGTTGAGAAATAGCTAAGGAGGAAAAACTCCAGATCTTAAAATAGGTGCAGTATATTATATATCTGTGAAAATGGGCCAAATAGATTGCCGCCATTAAATCCATGTTGGGTGTTGAGATCTCGGGTTACCTGGAAGGCAACTGTACTTCCTATATTTAACCAGGCTTTTTATAAACCATTCCTCTTAACACCTCAAACTCCATCCTGGGTGGTTATTTCATACCAAGTTTGACATTCTTTCACTTGGAGGGTCCTCAAAATAGAAGACCAGAAAGGAGCCTTTTAAAAGTCTGGCACGGTGAGCCGGCCGCTTTTCTGCCGAGTGACTGTGAGCAGTCCCAAATACAAGAGAAAATAAGGCAGTGCATGGAAAGCATTTCCACAAGTCCATTCCACATCTTAAAGTCAAGGAAGAAGGAAAACAAGAGAAAAGAGGAAAATTAGCCATTCCTCTTTGAAAGGGCACATCTCTGGATAGTCGCTGTGTGTTGGTCCCTCAGTCGTGTCCGACTCTTTGTGGCCCCACGGACTGTAGCCCACCAGACGCCTCTGTCTGTGGGGTTCTCCAGGCGAGAGCACTGGAGCGGGTCTCCACTTCCTTCTCCATCACAATAGCTGAGCCGCCGCCTTATCCAGGAAGAGGAAGAGTAGACGTGGTCCGGGCTGGCTGGCAGGTGGTCGCCGGTTAGTCCCGATCCCGAGTTGGTTCGTGCGAAGGATGGAAGTGCCCAGGAAGGCATATCGTGGCTGTCCTGAGGCTCCTAGGGGCTGAGCGGAAGGGGTGCCGCCAGGGCTCCTGCCTCTGCCACCAGAGGAGAAAATGCCCACCAGGACTGGGAGGTGCCAGTTGGCTCAGAAAAAGCCACAAATGAACAGTGCTATTTCAAAGAACCGATACCACACTTTCTTCCAAAGGAGACTTGAAGTGACTCACAAGAGAATCCTGACTCTACATGGAAAAGGCAATTAGACATATCGGAGAAGGCAATGGCACCCCACTCCAGTGTTCTTGCCTAGAAAATCCCATGGACGGAGGAGCCTGCTAGGCCGCAGTCCATGGGGTCGCTAGAGTCGGATACGACTAAGCAACTTCACTTTCACTTTTCACTTTCATGCATCAGAGAAGGAAATGGCAACCCACTCCAGTGTTCTTGCCTGGAGAATCCCAGGGACGGGGAAGCCTGGTGGGCTGCCGTCTATGGGGTCGCACAGAGTTGGACACGACTGAAGTGACTTAGCAGCATTTTATGTTTCAAAGAGCGTACCTGAAACTAATTAGAATGAAAAAATGAGTTGAAAATAGCCAAAACGTAATAAATTATTTCTGTCTACCAGCATTAAGTTTAACTGAGTTTGGGACTTCCCTGGCGGTCCAGTGGTTAAGACTCTGAGCTTCCACTGCAGGGGGTTTGAACATCCCTGCCCGCTGCTTGGTAAAGAAATTTAAATGTTGAAAATTTAACTGAGCTTCATAGAAAGGAGTCTAAAACAAAAAATTCTCTTTAACCAATAAAAAGAAGCATAGATGCATACTCACAAACCCTTATCCTGGAATAATCCTAAGAATTTATCAGGTAGATCCCTGTTTGTTAAAAAAAAAAAAAAAAAAGACTCAGATAATGGTACAATCTCTTAGAATAGAGTTTACTAAAGATAGAACATTCTTAAAAAAAAAAAAAAAAGATAGAACATTCTTCTATCAGTCATGCATGCCTTACTTTTTTACCTGGAGTAAAAATAGTATGCAATATTAAACTGTTAGTGAAGGGAGACATTTCTGTGAAAAGTGAAAAAATACAGAGGCCCCTTTACTTCCCAACATTCTGTGATTGGAAATGAAAGGGAAGGAGTGAAGGAGGGTGGAAGGAAGAAAGAAAGAAATTAATTCGTGTATTTTTAGAAAAAGACAAGAGGCATGGTAGTCACTCATATGAAAATGAATAACCTCGTTGGCACTCACCTCTGCTGCCTACCTGGCAGGAGGCTGCCACGTTTCCTGCGAACAGAACCAGCATTTTTCTTTAGAACCAAAGGAGTAGGAAGTAAAATGGGAGAGGGAGGGGCAGGGGAGAGAGAGCTCAGAATCCACTCAAAGCCAACAAATACTGACTAATTATTTAAAACAAATAAAGCCCAATCTCTCTTTTAATTTTAATTTTGTATTGGCGGGTAATTGCTTTACCATATTGTGGGAGTTTCTACCATACGTCAGGGTGAATCAGTCACGGGTGTACATAGCTCCCTTCCCTCTTGAACCTCCCTCCCACCTCCCCACACCACCCCTCTGGATTGTCACTGAGCTCTAGGTGGAGGTCCCAGTATCACACAGTGAAGTCCCACTGGCTATCTGTTTTACACATGATGACGTGTATGTTCCTAGGCTACTGTCTGAATCCGCCCCACCGTCTCCTTCCCCCACTGTGTCCGCAAGACCAAGCTCTCAATCCATAGAAGAAACACCACCACCACCACACCCGCCCCCCACCCCCCCTACACACACACACTCATCTCTGGTGTAGCATCTGTTCTTAGGGGATTCACTTGGATGTACAGTTGAAAATATACCTTTCCATATACTTTTCCGTGACTCTTGGAAATCTTGGTAAATGTTACTTAGTAGTTTTCACGTAAGTGTTGGAGAATATCAGATTAATACAAGGTTGTTATTTCTAATGTAATTTAGCTAACAAGGTCAGCAGATTTTTTAAACCACTCCTAAGGTCCCATCACTTCATGGGAAATAGATGGGGAAATAGTGGAAACAGTGTCAGACTTTATTTTTTGGGGCTTCAAAATCACTGCAGATGGTGATTGCAGCCATGAAATTAAAACACGCTTACTCCTTGGAAGGAAAGTTATGAGCAACCTAGATAGCATATTCAAAAGCAGAGATATTACTTTGCCATCAAATGTCCATCTAGTCAAGGCTATGGTTTTTCCAGTGGTCATGTATGGATGTGAGAGTTGGACTGTGAAGAAAGCTGAGTGCCAAAGAATTGATGCTTTTGAACTGTGGTGTTGGAGAAGACTCTTGAGAGTCCCTTGGACCGCAAGGAGATCAAGCCAGTCCATCCTAAAGGAGATCAGTCCTGGGATTTCTTTGGAAGGACTGATGGTAAAGCTGAAACTCCAATACTTTGGCCACATCATGCGAAGAGTTGACTCATTGGAAAAGACTCTGATGCTGGGAGGGATTGGGGGCAGAGAGAGAAGGGGACGACAGAGGATGAGATGGCTGGATGGCATCACTGACTCGATGGATGTGAGTCTGAGTGAACTCCGGAAGTTGGTGATGGACAGGGAGGCCTGGTGTGCTGCGATTCATGGGGCCACAAAGAGTTGGACACGACTGAGCAACTGAACTGAACTGAACTGAAGTCCTAAATCAGGATAAAAAATCTGTAAAATAAGTGTGTTTGTCTTCTGTTTTCTCATGATAACACCGTCTTAGTTAACATTCACTGGAGCACTTACTATGTGCTAAGGGCTTTCTATGCATTATTTTATTTAGCCTTCTTTGTAGCTCTGTAAGTGGCATCTAATAAACTTAATCACATACTCATCTGAACTACCTGGTGAGACAGTCCAGCCTGCTGGCCAGCAATCCCAGGGGTCGGGCTTCCTGATTGTAGTCAGTCCTCTTTCTAGCTTGCTTGGTGCTGCCCACTCCAGCTCAAAAATCAGAGGGGATAATTCTGGGGCCTTCAGTTGGCTGGTGCTTCCAGGAGAGTGGCAGCAATTCTAGGAATCGTCAAGGAATCTCATTTCACCAGCCAGGTGCAGAGAAAATGAGCAGGAGGAGTATGGAGTCAGGGGGACCTTGCATCTCTGCTTCTCAGAGTTCTTCACCGTTGTCTGTATCACTGCAACTGTTACTGTAGCATGTTACTCTGTGACAGCCTTTGGTATCCTGTCTGTATCCACGATATCCTTTATTCCATGATATCCTCCTCCTCACGGATGATAAAAGCATAAAAGAAGAAAACATGGAGTTGAAGGGACTTTTCCAAGGTCACGTGGCTTATGAGGAGCAGAGGTGGAAGTCTGTCTAGTACAATCCAGCTTATCCATCTCAAGAGGAAAGATACACCAAGGAGGATGATTATTAAATTACCACTAATGCGGACGCTTGTAATTACTCCCATAATTTTCTTTAGGCCCATCCCATAGGGTGCTGTTAAGTATGATTAGATTGTGATTGTAAATGGATTTGGCCAGGCAATTCTCTTTTACTCTGTGACAGCTTCTTCTCTAGAGGGCTTGGTCCTTGGAGAAACCATCTTTCCCAACTCTGTTTGCTGGAGGTGAACCTCTGAGAGAATCACTTCCCTTCCCAACAGCTGGACTTCCTTGGTTTGTAAAGTCAGCTGATGAGGCTCTGTGAGCTTTCAGGGAAGAAGACACGCCTGCTGATTGAAGAGAACCTAAGATCAGTGTGCAAATTACTGAGTAACCACAGTCATATGGTTGACATATGATGTGAGAGCTGGATAATAAAAAAGGCTGAGCAGCAAAGCATTGATGCCTTCGAACTGTGGGGCTGAAGAAGACTCTTGAGAGTCCCTTGGACTGCAAGGAGATCAAACCAGTCCATCCTAAAGGAAATCAACCCTGAATATACATTGGAGAACTGATGCTGAAGCTGAAGCTCCAATACTTCGGCCACCTGATGCAAAGAGCCAACTTATTGGCAAAGACCTGATGCTGGGAAAGATTGAAGGCACGAGGATAGGGGATGACAGAGGATGAGATGGTTGGATGGCATCACTGACTCAATGGACATGAATTTGAGCAAGCTTCGGGAGATGGTGAAGGACAGGGAAGCTTGGTGTGCTGCAGTCCTTGGGGTCGCAAAGAGTCAGACACAACTGAGCAACTGAACAACAATTGTCATATTTACTGATTGGGTGAATGAATGAACATAGGAATGGATGGATGAATGACTAGGTCATTAAGACTTCCTAGATAAGTATTTTGAAGAAGCTGGTCCAGAATGTTTAAGCCAGCACTGTCATGACACACACCAGTTTCTTTCTTCTCTCTTCTTGAATACCATGTTCTCATGGTTTTCTTTCTCTCCAAATAAATGGTATCTGTTAAAAATCAAATTCATTTCATGTATTAACCAGTGCAGCAGGCTTTGAACTTGTTTTCTGAAAGTGACTTTCCTTGCATTCCCTTTCTTTTGCCCCAGTTTTATTGAGGTATAATTGACCATTCAAACTGTATATATTTAAAGTATACCACGTGATGATTTGATAAATGTATCATTGTGAAATGATCACCACAGTAAGTTAATTCACACATCCATCAGCTTACATAGTTGTGTGTGTGTGTGAAAGCTTAAGTTGTACTCTTTTTGCAAATTTGAAGTACACAAAGGCAATGGCACCCCACTCCAGTACTCTTGCCTGGGAAATCCCATGGACGGAGGAGCCTGGTAGGCTGCAGTCCATGGGTTCGCTAAGAGTCGGATACGACTGAGTGACTTCACTTTCACTTTTCACTTTCATGCATTGGAGAAGGAAATGGCAACCCACTCCAGTGTTCTTGCCTGGAGAATCCCAGGGACGGGGGAGCCTGGTGGGCTTCCATCTATGGGGTCGCACAGAGTCGGACACGACTGACGCGACTTAGCAGCAGCAGACATAACATACTGTTCACTATAGTCACCATGCCGTCCTTCACATCTTCAGAACTTCATCTTATAACTGAAACTTTGACCAGCGTCTCCCCTTCTGCCCCACTCCTTGGTCCTTGGCAACCAACATTCTACTTTCTATTCCTATGAGTTCAATATATATTTTTTTTAATTTCACATATAAACGATACTATCCAGTATTTGTTTTTCTCTGGTTTACTTCACTGATGACTGTTTTCATGGTAATCAACAGCCTGAAAACTGGGCATATTAACGTGTGACCACAGCCTTGACCCAAAGAAAGGCCTTGTTTTGGTTATGTTTTCTGAAAGGAGAGAATAGAGATAGTGTCCCTCATGAGCAGGACCTGTGAGCTGGGCAGCATGTGTGAGATCTCTGAGGCCCTTTCTTGGCAGGTCACGACTCGGAGCTGTACTGGCTCTGCTGATGGGCACTTGCTGCTGTGTCCTGCAGTGCCCCTTGCCTGCTGGGGTGAGACTGCTGTGCCCAGGGACAGGCGTGTCCAGAAAGAGCTCACTGTCTCTACTGCCAGGGATGCACGAGCAAAAAGTCCTCCTTCTTGGAGGACTTAATCCGAAGAGTTTGAGGAGAGTATGTTAGACATGTTTTGGAGGTGGTAACGAATGTGGTGGGTGGCCCCACATTCTAGGTTTGGGTAAAGCAGGACTTTTCACTGTACACTTGAACCCTGTCCTTCAACACTGGATGAAGAGCCCTGTGATACTCTTGGTGTTAAGGCTGCATGATGCTGTAGAAAGAGCAGGGCTGTTTTTTGGCTGTTTTTCGGCCAGTATCCAGCAGGGCAGACTCACTGGTCTTAGAATAGCAAATGCCCCATGACTGATTAGTAGTCCTGCCTCAGGCCACTCAGGTGCCCGCACCCCCCGGTTCACAGAAGGGAAACTTCGGGACCTCTGTCCAAGGACAGGCCCAGCATCCCCTCCTGCTGGTCTGTGCCGTCTGTCCACCCGGTTCAGTGTCGTGTCTGATCAGGGCTGTGGGGAGAATTGTTGAAACATACCTGGTTCCAGCCTCACTCGCCTCTGCCATTTAGTAGCCTCAGGATCCCAACGTACCTCCCCAAGTCTTTCCTCCCCTACATTCTAGGCATATGAATAATTATTTCAGCATCATGGGATGATTCTTAAGACTAAATGATGAGGGAAATGTATGCCAAGCATAGCAGTTTTCCAGCATGTCATGGGTCCATCAGAAATGGTCTCCTTTAGATTGTATGATAAATTCCTCCCAGAGGGGGAGGCTTCACTTATAAATGCTTTCGTATTAGAAGTCCCAGAAGTCTCCCCACCTTCAGCCTTCTGTTTGAAGAAGCGGAGGACAGTGTCGGGAGAGAGAGTCAGGGCAGAAAATAAACAAAATAAGGGTGAAGATCACGGGAAACCTGGACCTTGATAGAGAAGGATGCAGAACACGTGTGCTTTTTTTCCAAACCCTTTCCAGTCGGCCCTGTTGCTTCAAGCGGCAAAGCAGATGTCATATTTTTGGACAGTTCTGTTCACTTGTAAGACTCAGTTTATTTCATGTGGATTTGGAACAAAGAAAAATCAATGAGACGAACAGCTCTGGGAGGCAGAGCGGAGGCAGTTGAGAAAGGACAGAACTGCACAGACTCTCAGACATTATTCAGGAGGCTCCAAAGTTTACTCAGCCTGGAATTCTGAAAAAAAAGATCAGTTAGGCAGTAGTTTACCTTAGACCATTACGAGATGGACTGTAGCCAAAACAGACTGTCAAACCCAGGAGAAAAGTTGAGAGAAGGGATTATTTTTAGTGTTCTAGAAAGCGGTAATATTCCCATGAGGGTTTTGTTAGCTATTGGCAATCTGTACTGATTATGGGTGAATTTTAGAATTTTAACACCCTTCAGTTTCACCCTGTTTTTAAATTCATTTTTCTACTAAGTCATAGTTCAGCAACTACCATACCTAGATTTGAGGTAGGCAGACCAGGAATCACATGTACGCTGAGAAGTGTAGCCCCCATGATGACCAACAGATAGTTGAGGTTTACCAGGCTAACAAATAAACAAAGATTAACAGTTGAGTTAACCTTTTAAAAGCACCCTGTTTATACTTAAATTTATCAGTGTCCATCTTTCTAAATTTGGCAGCCTTGATGACTCTCCTGATTGCCGTATTAGGAGGTCTGCAGGGTGACCCTGTAGCCAAAGGTGTGAGCAGCCCGGGGCATAGACACGCCCTGTGCATAGAGAGCGCTGGTGCAAGCCCTGCGTGGCCCTGGGAGCCACACCCATGCAGCCCCGGAGCAGCCGGGCGCCTGCCCTTCACTCGTTTCATGAGGGGAGGAAGGCCGGCCTTGTGCCCGTCGGAGCCCCGTGTGCTCACTGGCCCTCTGCTGCGGGGTCCGGCTGCTCCTCTCCAGGCTTCTGTCCATCTTGGTCCATCTTCACCCTGCTTCCCTCTACCTGTTTAATTAAGATTTAAAGCTCTTTAAGATGTAACTCATGCTAAAATTTATCTTTATATCAGTTCACAGTTTCATTAACTTTGTTTTAAAAGGAAGTTTCCTATCACCATCATAAAGGGGAAATCAATATGATTTGCCAAGGGAAAAGAAAAGATAAGGATAAAACTACATACCATGAAAATAGATCTATATTATTAATGCCATGTAGCTGTTATTACAAGAGAATATCCTAAGCCCAAGGCCTGTCTCCCCTTCGTGCAAAGGAGGTGAGCAACTTGCAGAGAGGCAATGGAGGTAAGCCGAACTAAGATGCTTTTCAGTCCGAAGGCTTGGTCAAGACAGAAGGAATAACTGTCTCATCCATCCGAGTGATGTAATGTGGGGTCCGTGAGCCGGCTGTGCTCGTCTTTAGTTTGGTGGGCTTGCTTGCGGCCTCAGATCTGAAGCGGGCTTCCCCCAGATGTGCCTCGTTTGTCTTTAGAGTGTCTTTAGACTTGTCGTCACCATTTCAGGCATCATCTCTGCAGGTCTGCACGGTACATTCCACCTTGGGACTGTCCTCTTTGCTTGGCGATTAAGAACAACTGTGGTTCAAATCCTGTGTCTCCTCCTTGCTGTGTGACTCTGAGTTATTTGAGAGACCACTCTGAGCCCAGTGGTAAGTGGACATGATCATATATATTCATCAGGTTATTGTGAGGATCAAGGGTGATGATGTATAGAGGACGTTGGCATTTGGTATAAAGTACATATGTCTTAAGTTGCCGTAAGTGTATTAGTAATGATTTTGAAGATTCTGTGTTCAAGTTTGGGGGAAGAATTGTCTTCCCAGATCTCTATTTTCTCTTTCAAGAAAGAAAGGAAAATTTCCTTGTGCAAACTAAACCCAGGGTCACACTATAGGCATGTTGAGTTCCTAGTTCTTGTGGCCTCTAGAAGTTAGGACAGCTTTCCTAGGGATTTCATGTCTGCATCTCCCCTCCCAGAACTGACACTTATCCTTGTCTTCGTCCACGAGCCAGGATCCTGGACTCGGGGTCTGACGTCCACACTCCCAGGTCCTGGGAGTGTCCTTGGTCCGTGTTGGACCTGACACTCGTTGAGATGTGGTAGCTCACATGCCTGAAAATCCCATGGACCGAGGAGCCTGGTGGGCTGCAGTCCATGGGGTCGCCAAGAGTCGGACACGACTGAGCGACTTCACTTTCACTTTTCACTTTCATGCATTGGAGGAGGAAATGGCAACCCACTCCAGTGTTCTTGCCTGGAGAATCCCAGGGATGGGGGAGCCTGGTGGGCTGCCGTCTATGGGGTCGCACAGAGTCGGACACAACTGAAGTGACTTAGCAGCAGCAGCAGCTCACATGCCTGGAAAGCACTGATGGACAGATGATAGTATGGGATTATTTCTTGTTCTGTTCTGATCACGATTATTATATTTTCTTTTCTGTGCCCAAAGGTTTTCTACTGTGTTTTTAACATCACTACCCAAGAGGTTAACAGGCTCATCTTTTCCAGACTTGGCTTGTGTTCAGCCATTAGCAGAACAGGTCAGAAAGAAGAGCCTTCATGAAGTTTGATCTGTTTGTCTTTATTAATTTATGTGGATTTTCTTGGCCCGTTCCCCCACCAGTTTAAAAGATGCAGCGAGCTTTCAGGGAGAACTCTTGAGCATCTAGGTTTTTTGATTTGGTTTTGTCTACTTGTCTGATGCCATCTTGGCTCCCAGACCAACATCAGGGAGAAATGTGCGTTGACTCAGTCTGTGGCTGGTCTGTTTTCCTTTCTTCATTCGGCTACCCCCAGAGTGTCTCTGTGGTTTGTGGTGGGCTCTCAGGTTTTGCCCTCAGGACTCTCACTGGTCTAGACAGACTGGTTTGTTTGGAACAGTTTGACACACTTAGGTTGCTTGTGACATCTGGGTCACCCCTGTTTAGTCTAACAAAAGATACTGATCACCTCCTTGGATTTTTGAACTCTCATTTGTTGGCATCTCAGGGTCCTCTTCAAAATCCCACATTCCTCGTTTGATATAGATATTAACCCCCTTGGTATGAGGAGAAAGAGAATTATCAAGAAAACAGGGAAGGAAATACTGCAATAAAGGCAGTCCAAGGTAGGCTTGGGGGCTTCCCTGGTAGCTCAGCAGTAAAGAATCTGCCTGAGATACAGGAGCTATAGGAGACACAGGTTCGATGCCTGGGTCAGGAAGATCCCCTAGAGAAGGGCATGGCAACCCACTCCAGTATCCTTGTCTGGAGAATCCCATGGACAGAGGAGCCTTGCAGGGTACAGTCCATGGGGTCGCTAAGAGTCGAACATGACTGAAGCGACTTGGCACGCAAGGTAGGCTACCTTCAAATTGAAGTCATTACTGTTTTCTTTCTGTGTGTGTTTGTGTGTATGTTATGTGTTATGAGAGAGAAGAGGCAATAGAAAATCTAAGAAAATAAGAAAGATTTGAGAAATTCTACAAGGAAGACAAATCAACAAATAAATGTCAAAGGAGTTTCTCAGATTGAAGAAATATGATTCCTGTTCAGTGTCAAATCTTCACTGGCCTTTTCACTCAAGTCATCTAATTCAATCCCCACAGTAACTATATGTGTTAGTCGCTCAGTCGTGTCCAACTCTTTGTGACACCTGGCCTGTAGCCTGCCAGGCTCCTCTGTCCATGGCATTCTCCAGGCAAGAATACTGGAGTGGGTTCCCACGCCCCCCTCCAGGCATAACTAGAAGGTAGAAAGTTGATCAGGTAGGTTCAGTTGTTCCATTGGATAGATCAGGAAACTGAGGCCAAAAGCAGTGAGCTGATTCGCCTGGGATCCCAGAGTCAGGAGCTTCTTCTGCTAAGAGCCAAAGGCAGCTGTGTCACTGGGCTCTACCCTTTCGTCTCCGCCCCACCCAGGCCCCACATCCTCCTACTCCGAGCCTGGTCTGTGGACCACCAGCGTCAGCCACCCATGGGGATGTGCAGACTCTCAGGCCAAGCCCAGACCTGCTGAGTCAGCATCTGCATTTTCACAAGGTCTCCCGGTGACGTGTTTGCACACTGCAGTTTCAGAAGCGCCGTTCCCCCCACCGCCACCCCCAGCTGAGCCGAGTTCACAGTCCCCTCGCTGAGCGCTGCTCAGGCACTGAGCTTCTGGTGGGGCCGCGGAGACACTGAGCCCCGGCCCCTGTCGTGAGCAACTCAGAGCCCGGGGCAGCAGAGCACGGGCCCTGTAAGGCTGGCAGTGCAGTAATAGCAGGAACATGGGGGAGGGGCGCTTTACCAGGAGCACTCTCTGCCGATGCTCATCCCCGACCTGCGTGGGAGGCCACCTCTGCCTGTGGTTGAGAGCAGCAGCTCTGGATTCGCATCGTCTGGTTTCAAGTCCCGGTTCTGCTACTTCCCAGCTGTGTGATGTGGGACAAGTTACTTAACCTCTCTGGGCCTTAGTTTCTGTATCAGTTTCTATATCAGTACAACAAGCAAGCACTATTATGGTTTTATGGGGAATCAGAACAGCACCCACTTGTGCAGCTCGAATGAGATGATCCTCGGGAGGGACCCAACACTGTGGCTGACACTCAGCTGAATTAATGTCAGTTCTTATTGAAGGCTGAGTAGACAGTAAGCAGCGGCAGCAACAACAGAGGGCCCGGAAGGGTTTGTTTCTGAGGTGGGACCAGATGAACGTAACTCTACGTGCAGAAGCATGGCATCCGGGGAACACACTGGAGCGTTTTTGTTCCATCAAAGGCCTGTTTCCCATACACCTGCTCTGTGCCACGCACTGTTCTAGACTCTGAGGACGTGAAGCTAGATTGACAAAAAACAGTTCCTCCACCTGGAAGCCTCCCAGACAAGGGCCAGAAAACCCTGGGTCATCTGGCATCACCCATGTATTTACTACCAGGCTATACGTTTCCCTCTAAGCACCGCTTCAGCCGCATCCCACCAGTTTCGGTATAATGTATTTTCATTCCCAGTCGTTCAAGATGTTTCCCCTGTGATTTCTTCTCTGACCTTCACATATTGATTGTAGCATTGACTCACTTGTTCTCAGCCCTGCCACCACTCACTGAGTATCTGCTATGCGCCAGACCGTAGCCTGCGGACAACTTCTGACCTCAGATCATTACCCAAAGAGGCATCCGCCATCCACCTGGGGGAGACGGACAGGAACTCAGCTCTTTACACAGAATACAAGAACTCCTTGTTCCAAATCTCTCAACCCAGCTTCTCTGACTCCCAAGGTTCTTTTCACTGCTCGATGGCAGCCTTTGAAGCCCAGCCTGTCCTGGGAATCACTGTGTTCTGAGCACCCAGCACAGCGCCCTGCCCACAATAGGTACTCACTGCAGTATTTTCTCAACACAGGTGGTGTTTGGTACTCATGAGTTTTGTCTCAGTCATTCTGGCCACTCTCTAAACCCATCTAGTTGTGACTGGTTTCCCTAATTTTCAGTTACTTTGTTAGGGCAGTTGAGCTGTCTCCTCACTCTGTGTTCCGCAGAATGGGGAGTTGTCCGGGCTTGTGCAGACCCCAGCGGCCCTGGACTCACCTGCCTTTCCTTCGCCCCCCTCATTGCACAGGGAAGCCCTCCTCCAGCTCTGCCTTCTCTCCCCTGGGGGCTGGGGTGTGTGTGGAGCTCCTCCCAGATCGTGCTTGGAGTGTGAAGTTTGCTCCGAGGGATCCCAAAGTGGTGGCCGAGTTGGATCAGCCGGCGCTCCAGGATAAACACCAGTCCACCATCTCTGTCCCGCGTGCCCGCCTTTCTCCTGCTCTCAGCAGTTTACGGGGTACCGTATTATCAGTCTTCCCCGCCCTTGCCTCTTCGGAAATGCGACCAGCGGCCATTAAATAGCTCCCATTCCTGCCAGAAAGGGTTGTTTCGGAGGGAGGGGGGCTGCCTTCTACCCCAGCCAGCAGTCCCTTTCAGTCGGCATTTCCGAGCTTGGCAAGTCCGGATTCCTCAGGGAGCCTGACCCGGGATGCCTGCTCCTCCGGCCCCACATGGCAGACATCCTTGTCCTCTTGGGGGAGGAGAATTCATCCTTCCGGGGAGATGGTTCTCGTGGGCATGGGTTTAGAGGGTCACAGCTGCTTCCATCCAAACCATTTACCTGATTCTCCAGAAACTGCCTCCTCTCCTTTCTGCCTCTTAAATTGATGTACCATCCGTTCGTTTATGTACCTTCCATTCATTGTTCATCTGTTGACTTAATCATGCTTGCAGTGTAGACTGGCGATTAACAGGGCGCATTCCAAAAAGCCATGCTGCCTGTTGTGATTCCTGGCTCCCCCATGTTACCTATGACGACCTTGGGCAAGTTGCTTGCGTCTGTTCAAGCCTCACTTTGCCCATCTGCAAAATGGGTGCAGGACTAGTGCCTGCCTCCTGAGCTCATGAGGATTTGGTGAGGTGATGTCCTCAGAGCGCTCAGCAGAGTGTCAGGAATGTGATAAATGTTGCACCGAGGTCTGGGCTCTGGTTCTGGTTGTTCACAGCAAAGATGTATTGGGCTGACTCTGGGCAGAGTTCCTAAAAAATTTACTTTCACCGACACCCGTGTCTTAGTGTCTAAGTTGTGCCTTCAGGACATGAACAGCTGCTTACTGAGATCTAGAGACACTGAAGGTTCTTAGTAAGACTTGGATCACAGTTTTCACTGGCAGTTACACTGAGGAGTGACTGACACGGAGAGAAACCAGAGGCAAAAATAATCAGTTTTGTAGGGAAAACCATCCCACTGTACTAACCAAAAAGACCTGGGGTTGTGGAGCCAAAGGGAATGGGTGGGGGAGATGGAATTCAAGGAGGTAGAAACTCTCCTGACTTGGATACTAGTGGGTTACAAGCAGTGAGGGATGTCTGGGAGTCGTGATGATGTGAAAGCGTGACAGAAGTCTGACTCGAAGCAAGAACCCATCTCTGGGGGCAGGCCAGCCGGAGGCATGCTAGTGTGCGAAGGAGAGCATAGGGGAGCATAGGTCCAAGGTGTCCCAAGCAGTCACAGAGAGGTGGGCGGGGAGGCAGGGCCTCTCTGCTCAGACATCCAGGACTCTTGCTGTATGGACTGGACTGCTTCAAATGGAGCATCTCAGAGGCAGTGAGGAAACCCTTAGGGTGAGGGCTCAGGTTTAATCAAGAGGGCAACCCTGAGGACACTTGGCAGCCTCAAAAACCCCTGGGACATCATTCAAACACTGTCCCCAGAGATTCTGATTCCGAAGAGGTCAGAAACTTGCCTTTCTAACAGGCTTCTGGGTGGTGCTGAGCTGCGGGTCCCCAAGGATTCCGTCAGGGAAACTCGAGTCACCTTGATTTTCTTCATTCCACTCAGGTATCTGCCATCCTTACTAAAATATGCAGAGGCCTGAGGAGTGAGTTTTCTGTCACTAAGCTGTAAGAAGAGGAATCCAATTAATCAAGTTTATTGGCATTGTTTGCAAAGTAAGAGTTAACAGGTCCAGAACCAGGGCCTGGCAAGACCTCCTGTGAGCTAGTACACAGTGCTGCCTCAGGGCTCCTGTGCCTGGCACCCATTCTTTTCATTATGGTAAAACGTACATAATATAATACTTATCATTGTAACTGTTTGTAAGTGTATGAATTAGTGGCATTAACTACATTCAGAGCTTTGTATAACCCCTAACTATGCCTCAGGCTTTTTCATCATCCTAATATAAACACTGTACCCATTAAGCAGTTAACTCCCCTGTCTTCATTCCCAGCAGCCCCTGGAAATGTCCATTCTACCTTCTGCATCTATGAGTTTGCCTATTGTAAACATCTCACGTAGGTGGGATCACACGGTGTCTGTCCTTCAGTGTCTTATTCTACTAAACACGGTGTTTTCAAGGTCTATCTGTATCACAGCACATATCAGAATTTATTCTTTTTATGGCTGAGTAATATTCCACAGTGTGTGTGTGTGTGTGTGTGTGCGTGTATAATATATATATGCCACATTTTGTTTATCCGGATACTTGGATTGCTTTCGCCTTTTGGCTTTACCTGAATAATCCTGCTGTTAATTTTAGCATACAAATACCTGTATGAGTCTCTGATTTCAGTTCTGCTGAATATATATCTAGGGGTGATTATTGCTGGGTCACATGGAAGCTGTAGGTTTCACCTTTTGAGAAACTACCGAACAGTTGGCCCCAGCATTTGTACCGTTGTACGTTCCCGCCAGCAGTATGACCCCTCCATGCTCACCGGCCCTTACTTTCTGGTGTACTGTGCTAGCCGTCCTAGCAGACGTGAAGTGATGTCTCGCTGTGATTTTGATTTCCAGTGACTGATGATGTGCAACATCTTCTCGTGTGCTTTTGTGTGTGTCCTCTGGAGAAAGTGACACCCATTTTGACCCTCAGATACCTTGTTGGTTTTGCTGCATTCCAGTGCCATGAGTCTCTACTCTGCTAATTTCTTCTAGTCCTATTTAGAATCCGAGGTAAAAAGAAAGCAGTAATTGGAACGGACAGTTGTTGTTTGCATGGGGGTTTGGTATTAAATACCATTGTGTTCTCTCATTAGCTGTATTATATTCTTATTATGTGTTTTACTAGGCAGTTGTAAGTCTTGGCTTTGGAATTTTGTTTGCTTTCTTCTTGGTTTATTTTGCAAGCAGACAGGTATGGCCACTGTGATTCTGAAGCCACTGTGCCACAGTGGAGAAAACAGTTAGAGGAGAATGAAATTGTAAGCAAACCAAAAATTGATCGATGAATCAAAGGGGAAAAAAAAAAAAACCTTTAGAGCTTTCTAATCTCCAAATAGTTTTTCTTTATAATTTTCTGAGGTTATGAAATGAACTCAGTAGATTGGAGTGTAGTTCATCGCTGTAATTGTTGAGCATTTTAATTATCAGGAGCTTTTTGTGCTTTCGTGAAATGCTTATTTCACAGCCTACTGGTGGGCCTTTTTGTCCACGGGAAAATAAATATTCACCCCAGAAATTAGGTGGTGAACCCAGCCAGGCTCTCCAATCGAGGAGAAAGGAGATCGAGACCAGCCACCCCTGTCCAGGGGCAGGAGGCCACGTGGGAGACCGACGCCGTGCCAGCGGGATGGAGGTGTGCGCACGTGTTTCCACCCTGCTCTGATCATCAGCCTGAAAACAAGCCCCAGAAGTTCCAGATCCGGGCCAAAGACGCCTCCTTTCCTCTCCCTGCTTCTGTCTGTATTGTTGTTACTGTCTTTCCTCCAGAGTTGCAGGGCAGGCCCAGACCCTCGGCTCTGGCATTCAGTACTGCGTGTTCTCAGCCTTCCAGATAGTTGGTGGAGGGTGGAGGTGTTAAATGGGAGTCAGGGAAGGGCTCGGAGATGAACTGGCAGCCCTTCTTCCATGAGTCCTTCGCACATCCCTGGCCCTGTTACGGGCCATGGTGTCATGTGGAGTCAGGGGTCACCATCCTGACATCCCACCCTGCTTCCTTTTTTCTCCTCTCTTCCTCACCTACCTACCAGGGTTTATCAACCCATCAAACACACACAGAAGCGAAGATAAAACAAAGTCTTCAAAAAAGAAGTGAAACCCGGGGACGTGAAGACTCAGACTCTCCCGCAATCTGATGGCTGTAAGTCAGGTTTCAGTCAGCAGGCAAAAGACACAGAGACTTTAACAGGGATTTCAGTAGAAAGATGTAGAAGGGCATGGCTGACCACTGAGGGATCAGATGGGGGTAGGGGCTACCCCGAGGGCCATGGCAGGCAGCACAGCCCAGGAAGGGGCAGAGAGGGACCGCTCTCCCCAGGACTGGGGTCAGCCGGCCGCAGCCCAGTGGGTGGAACCGGAGTTTCCGGCAGGGCTGCATGCGGCTGGGCTGGTGGGGCCCGGGAGGGCTGTCCGTGGGAGGTGCCCCACCGTGGGCGTAGCTGGCAGTCGGCCAGCGTGTGCTGGGAAGGGGCCTTGGGGTGGGGCCCTGGGGCGGCAGGGGGAAGCTGCCCACAGAGGGGTGCCTTCTCGGAACACAGGCCTGGACTCCTCCAGTGTCCCCCTGGCGCCCTCTGCTGGAGATGCCTAACATGGTGCCCTGTCCTGGGGTGGGGAACCTCTCCTTGGTCTCAGGCAGGGCAAGATAGGGGGTTTGGTGCTCAGAGGTCATCTCTTGAAGGCTGGAAAGGATGCTGATAATCACAGTAGGAAAATAAGTAGAGTGGGGAGGATAAGGAGCGCTGGGTGTGCTGTTTGATACGGAATGTCCCAGGAAGGTGACGTTGGAGCAGAGGTCTAAGGAGGGGACAGCCTGGTGGCAGAGCTCTCCAGACAGAAGGAACAGCAGGTGCAAGGGCCCTGGGGTCAGAGCTGGGGGGGCAGGTCTGAAAGGCAGCGGGGGAGGCAGCTGCTGTGCACTGGAGCTGGGGCAGGGCTGATGGGGTCCCTGGGCGTTAGCGTCTGGCCGGGGCACACAGGCTCGGGGAGTGGGCCTCCCCTCGCAGAGTCTCCAGCAGAGATGTGGTGTGAACGGACTCAGCCCTTGGCAGGATCACAGGCGGCGCTGCGCTGGGAGAGCACAGTGAAGGGTGGGGGGCCAGGACCCAAGCAGGGACCCCGGAGGCGGAGAACGGTGGCTTGGGCAAGGGACAGCAGTGGTGAGAAGCGGTCAGAGGCTGGCGGCGGTTGGAGGCAGCTTTTTTTTAATGGAATAGAAATGGATTGCAGAGAGAGGAAGGGATTGGCCATGTTTGTGAGACCTTGAACTTGAGTGGCCGAATGAATGCTGTTGCCACCAAAGCCTCTGTTTGAAGAACTTCGGTGTCCAAACGTAAATCTGTGTTCATAAGCAATCCCCATTCTCTGCAGGGGTGATGAGAAAGTTTGGGAATCAGTCATAATGGTTACATAACATCGTAAATATATTTAATGCCTCTGAATCGTGTACTTTAAAATGGTTGAAATGCCAGGTTTTCTTATGTGTATCACCACAGTTTAAAAACCTACAAACAAGGGTATTATGAAAATTATTCTGTTGTCTTCTCCATATACCTTTTCAAAGGATTAATAAAGTGCCAGTGAGGTGATGTTGACCTTGATCACTAGGTTAGTTGGATGTCTGATGAGTCCTTCTCTGTACAGATACTCACTTTTCTCTTTGTAGGTAATAGATACGTTGGAGGAGATTTTTACCTAAGAAAAAAAAAAGGAGGGTGGCCGCTGTTACCACCACAGCTACTGCCAGCCCATTCCAGGCTTCTAACAGCTGGAACCTACACACGTTTTTAGTCCATTTCCTAGGTGGGACACTGAGGCTCGATGGAATTAGGTAACATGCCCGAGGTGACGTAGGTAGGGAGTGGCTAGACTGTAAACTCCATGAAGACAGGGTCTTAGGCCACTGGGCTCGCCAGTGCTTACCCCAGGCGCTGTGCACAGGTCCCGTGCATGTATTAGATGCCATTCATTGTAGGCATACGCTGGAGTCTGGAGACACATCTGTGGCCCCGCTCCTCCGCCCTCTGCAGCTGCTGGTCTGTCATTAATGAGCTCTACCCAGCCCAGAGATTTCAGGAATGTCCAGCTGTTTGCTTGTGTGGAATGAACTGTCCTGCAGCCCAGCCTAGGACAACAGAAGTCACATGGCCCCAGACAGACAGCCAATAGCTGACCCACCCAGAGGCCTCCCTACACTGTTCGTTTTTTTAAGTGTTTTTTTTTTTTTTTTTTTTTTTAACGTGGACCATTTTAAAGTCTTTATTGAACTTATTTTACCACTGCTTCTGTTTTATGTTTTTTGGCCGCCGGGCATGTGGAATCTTAGTTCCCCAAGCAGGGATCGAACCTGCGTTCCCTGAATTAGAAGGTGAAGTCTTAACCACTGGACTGCTAGGGAAGTCCCCCTACCCCGTTTAAAATGCCGGGTCAATGGGGCACTTTGTCCTGCATGGTAGCTGAGGTCCTGTGATTGCTCTGTTGATGGGAAAGCGCTGTTCCTATTTTTAGACAGGTGGTGGTTCTCACTTATTCATAGCCCAGTGCTCGTGGGTGGAACGTGGAGTTATAATAGAGTGCAGGTGCCTCTCATTGCTTCCCGCTACTCACTGGATCGTGTTTATTAAAAAGGAAATCACAGTGGTGTGTCTGGAGCTGAAGTCTGAACAAATAACCCGAAATGAGGAGTCCCAGGAAGGTGGGCAGCGGGCGACAGAGAAAAGCACAGACAAGTTTGAGCTAATTGGGCTCAGCCCGTAGTTTGCATGTGAATTAGGAACAGGGAGCTGGGCCGCACAGGCACCATCGCGTTCAACCTTTGCTGGCAACCTTCACACGCCAGGCCGGAAGAGCCGGAATCCGAACTGAACGCGTTTTACCCAGGCCTTCCACGGAACTTGAAAACGGGATTCTGAAAGCATGTGGTTGAAATGAGAGCCTTTCAAATGTTGATAACTCTGCATGGATGCATTGGTGTCTGCACACATGTCCTCCTTATTGTTTTTTTCTCCCTGTCTCTGGAAAGAGGCTACCCCCGGGCTTCAGAAAAGAAGGGCTGGGGTCTTTAATTCAGAAAGAGTTCTGAGTTACAATAGGTGTTAGAATCCATGTTTCCATGTATCCTATAACTCTTTCAGTCAGTTCTTTGAGAGGCCAGTGTGTGTGTGTGTGTGTGTGTGTGTGTGCGTGCGTGCATTGGTACACAATGTGCGCACTGGTACACAAGTATGCACAGGCCATAGAAAAAGACAGTTCCTAGAACATGCATCGTTCTGGATTGGATGGTATCCCCGAGGGACTGTGCCTCGTATCACACAGACAGCCGAGAAATCTCTTCCTTCATTCAGCAAGTATTTACTCCCTAGTGCAAGGAGAAATCGAATGTCACCCTTGGCTGTAAGCACTCGTGGCCCAGGGTCTTGTGGGAGAGACACACCCGTGTGCAGGATGCTGGGGTCATGTGCTGTCGGGGCGCAGAGCATGGAGAGGTCAGTGCTGATGGGGAGTTTGGGAAGACTTCACCTACACCAGGGAGATAGGTGGATTTTTCTTCCGATCCAAGAAGGGAGGGAACAGGCTTTCCAGGCAGAGGCAGGAACACAAACTAGCTCAGGGACCCTGAGTGGATATGACACATCCACGGGACAGGGCCTCATCCCTCGGGGCAAGGGGCGAGGGATCCTGCAGGGTGAGGACCCCAGGTGAGGCTGGAAAGACGGATCAGCTGGGCAGGCGACCGCACACTGGCATCCCAGCCCTCCCCCGAGGCAGCGGGGCCATCTCAGGCTGTGGGGAGAACATCCCTCCATCAGACACGGTTCTGTTTGGGGGAAGTGTTTGGTTTTCAAAATACCTCTGCTCGCTCGCCTTGCCTCCCTGAATCCTTGCCCCTCCCCTGCCTGTTCGGCGAACTGAAAGGTGCTATCAGAACTATATTTCTCCCTCTCCAGTAATATCATGAAACAAAAATATCTCGTGGGTTTGCACCCTAGGAGTGATTTGACTGTTGACAGCGGAGCCTTTGAGAGCCTCTGTGTGTCGTTTCCCGCCCCACCATGCCCCTCTCCATGGAGGTCTTTGGCAGCTTTTTGATGAGTAAACCTGGCCTTGACGTTTGCCCCAGCATGATATTCTTTTGTGGCTCATCTGCTCCAAGAATTGAAGTACGCAGACTTATTCCTCATGTCTTGTTGAAACAGAGAAGTCACCGCAGCACCACGGAGAAGGTCAAGGACATAGGCAGGTTCTGACACCGCTCGTGCCTTCTGCAGCTGTGGAGGGCATGGCTGGGCGCCCCCCACCCCCGCCCCGTCCTGCTCCCATGAGGATGGGGGGTCCTTCCTTGTGGGTCGGACTTGGGCTGTAGCAGTGTGGCACCATCAGCACTTTACAGGGAGCAGATGTCAGTCTGATGAGGGTATTTAGAGAAATGTTTTTAATTTTGCTGAAGTATAGTCGATTTTCTGTGTTGTCAATGGCTGTACAGCAAGGTGACTCAGTTATATATACATATATATTCCTTTTCGTATTCTTTTCCATTTTGGTTGATCATGGGATATTGAGTATAGTTCCCTGTGCTACACAGTAGGACCTTGTTGTTGCTCCATCCTATATATTAATCTGCACCTGCTGGTCCCAGGCTCCCTCTTGGAGTCACGAGCCTGCTCTCTATGTCTGAGAGTCTGCCTCTGTTTCGGGGGTGTGTTCATTTGTGTCAGATTTCAGATTCCGCATGTAAGTGATAGCCTCTGTTTTTCTGACTTACATCCATATGACACTCTCTAGACACGCGCACGTTACTGTAGATGGCATTATTTTGTTCTTTCTATGGCTGAGCAGTGTTTCATTGTGTGTATGTGCCACATTTCCTTATCCATTCACGGGGCGGTGGACGTTTAGGTTGTCTGCATGTCTTGGCCGTTGTGGACAGTGCTGCTGTGGAGACAGGGATGCAGGCGTCTTCTTAACCGATAGCTGAGTCTGGGCACGTGCTCGGGAGCGGGGCCGCTGGCCCACAGGCAGCTCTGTGTCTCGTTTTGCTGCCCGTCCACTCTGTTTTCCACGTGGCTGCACCAGCGTGCTTGCAGTGAGGCTCTTGTTATAGTACCGGGAGCGTCTTTACTGCACTGGCTCTGTTCTTTTCTCCACCTGCTGTTTGCTTCAGCCAGTGGAGCACTGACACTGGGTCCAGCACTCTACTGAACCATCGAGGGGCACACACGTCCCTTTTATCCTGGCCTTCCTGGGCAGGGGTAAGTAATACCATGGCCCTCTTCAGCAGCCTGAGTCCTTTGGTGTCAAGGTCAGTGGGTAGCCACTCACACTCGACTCTCATGGTTGGATCCTGTGATGACGCTTACTCGTTTCCTCATTTACTTTTCTCTGGGGGAATGTAACTGTCTCCTACATGTGACATGGTCTTGGGCCTCTAGGAGAAGGTCACGGCTTGAGTCCAGGCTCCAACACTTGCTCACCGTGTGACCAGTGGCCACCCACGCCTCCCGTTCCTCGGTTTTCTCATCTGTGAAATGGGAGGCCCAGGATGAATTGTGAGCGTTAAACACGAGACACGTAAGCAGCGCCTGACAAATAGCACTCAAGATATCTGACCCTATTTCCCATTTAGCATCAGTCGTGCGTGCTGTGCTGGGACATGTCACCTTCACAGATGGGAGAGGTTTGGTATCCGCCTGGACTCGTCCTGCACCAAATCCTGCTTTCACATAACGAGTGTGTTCTCACACCGTTTGTGAAAGTTTATGGTCAGTCGGAGGGAAATCGGGAAAGCTGGGAGTGAAGATGAGGTCGGTAGAGTCTCAGTGAGTGTTCCTCGAGGAGCGTTGACCCAGGTTCCGAGCGGGGGCGGCCCCTGCTCCCTCCGGCCGCCCGCCTCTGCCCTGGGCCTTGCCGTGTCTACATCACCCCACGGGACTTTGCGGAGAGACGGCAGTGTTCCGTGCCTTCGTAGCCCCCCACGGCTACCGAACACCTGAAAGGTGGTGAGTGTGACTGAGGGACTGACTGTTTAATCTAAGTAAGTAGCCACATGTGGCTCGTGGCCATCACAGAGGGCAGCGCCTGTGGGCCCCTGCGTGATGCAGACAGAGACAGGCACTGTGCAGTTCATGAGGGGCTCCTAGTCACACAGGGAGCCGGTCAGGGTGCCGTGGGTGTTACCATGGAGACAGGAATGGCGAGCTGAGAAAGCAGGACAGGACAGTCAAGGATGGCGTCACAGAAGACTCTATCACAGCCCGCCGACCACTCCCGAAAGACCCCTGGGGGGAGGGAGTCCTCATTTTATCGTTGTTTACTCTCTGAGTCGTGTCCAGCTCTTCTGCGACCTCATGGACTGTAGCCTGCCAGGCTCCTCTGTCCATGGGATTTCCCAGGGGACAATACTGGGGTGGATTGCCATTTCTTTCTCCAGGGGACCTTCCCAACCCAGGGATCGAACCTGCGTCTCCTGCATCGGCAGGCAGATTGTTTACCGCTGAGCCACCAGGGAAGCCCCCTTATTTTGTAACTAAGCACCTTTTAGGGGCCAGATGAGGACAGGCCCTTTGCAGGGGTGCCGTCACGCTTGACCCTCATCATTGCTCTTGGCAGCCAGTGCACGGGTGGGAAGTCTGAGATGCAGACTGGTGACTCCCCACCGGGTCACACAGCTCAGGTTATGCTTAAATCAAGGTCCTCCTGACTCCCAGACCCCCTCCCCCTCAGGCCTCCTACTTCTTGATTGACCCTCTTCCCCTTGTCTCCTCTGTTGGATTCCTTTCAATATCCTGAGGCTTGGGGGCCACTGGTACACCCCCATCCATCCGCATTCCGACCAAAGCCAGATTTTGCCTAGCTGGCTTACCACACGGTGGCAAGGGAGGGGGCAGCAGCAGGCCTGCCAGCTGGTAAATAAGCTGGCATTCACCCCCGGGACGACTGACTCGTCTGTTGTGGACGGGGGCGCCACATGCTCAGGCCCCGACCCTGGTCCTGATATGACTGTGAGATCGGGTCGAGTCATTTCACAGTTGGGCTGAGTGTTCCAAGTTTCTCAGAAGACAAACACGGTAGCAATTCAAGGTATGAAATTCAAGGTGTGGCCTCAGAGTCATTTTGTTTAACAACTTATCTGCTGTGTTTTCTGAATAAGTAAAGTGAGACCATCACTCACCATCGCAGGTTTGCAGGCTGGTTTTAAAGAAGCCGTGCCTTGAGAAGCTGTCTGATCGAGGGTGTTGCCTCTCCCAGCCCTGACCCCGCTCTGCTCCATTCGTTGAGGGGACTGTGTCACCTGGCTCGTAACCCCCTGGCGTCTCATCCTAGTTCTGGGTCACCTTTCACAGGAGACATGCACATTTACCCAGCACCGTGCAGTTCCCCACAAGATGGCACTGGACGGGCATGTGATGTCCCCCCACGCCCCAGCCCTTGGCAGTCACCCTGTTTGATTCATTTTAAATCTCTAGCTTTTTTGGAGGTCTGACAGTCTGGATTAAACCAATGAGTTCAATCCACCTGTGGGATGTTATATCTGGACAGGCTTTATGGAGATCCCAGCATCACCTAAAATTATCTCTTCTACTTCTATCCCATCTCTGGGCAACATCTGCATGGCTCCAACCCATCTCATTTTATAAAAAATGAAATATTGGTGCCCAAGAAACGATGCTGCTGCTGCTGTGAGAGTGGCTGACATAAGTGCCTGGCTCTGTGCGTGTGCACATCCTTCAATCCTGGCAAGTCTGAGAATAGAGGGCATTACTGTCTCCATCTCAAGGCTGAGGGCACCAAAGCTCAGAGAACTGTAGCCACTGGCCCTACTTCCTGCACTAGTAAGTGATAGGAGAGGTGGATCACACACACGCCAGCCGGTTCAGGGGCTTGTTCTCCTCACCAGCCTGTAAGAGTGTCCTTGCCCCACGCAGCCTGCTGTTGACAGCGGTGGATTCTAGGCTGAGGTTCTCATTTTGTACCATCTCTGGCCCCAGTGGAAAAGACTGAAGGCAAGAGAAGGGGATGACGGAGGATGAGATGGTTGGATGGCATCACCGACTCGATGGACATGAGTTTGAGCAAGCTCCGAGTGTTGGTGATGGACAGGGAGGCCTGGTGTGCTGCAGTTCGTGGGGTTGCAAAGAGTCAGGCATGTCTGGGCGACTGAACAGCAGAACAACAGCTGGCCCCCCATGGAAAGAGAGGGGAAGAAGAAGGACCCTGGAACTGGGTGGCTTTAGAAAATTATTTCTTCCAGTTCCATCCTTCCTGCTTGACCTTGAAACAGAGGCTCTGGATTGCAGCCCCAGAGTGGTAAACTAGGGTGCCACTGAGCTATGTCTTTGCAAGTCCAATCGCATGTCCTCCTTGTAAGTAGTTATGGAACAGCTAGTGGCACTGCCCACTGGGATGTCCATGCTTTTTGTCAGCTGTTGAACCAGTGATGTTCCCGGAAGGTCCCGTCCCTCTCAGGCTCCTGAAGCCTGGAGGCAGAGCTCCTCTCACTGTGGTCTCCACCGCTCCATCCTTCTGGCTGGGGAAATCTGTCGGGCCCTCTTCCTCTCCCAAGACAGCAGGACACCCCAGACATTCTTGTCATTGTGTCATCTCTAGAGGCTGGGAGCCAGGCTCGCGGGTAGATACCAAGAAGGGTATCTGTCTGCCTCAGCTCAGGAGACTTAGGCCACGGCCATTCATTCATGAACCCACTGGTTCATTCATTCACTGACTGGTTCATTAAGCCGTATCCTTTGGCTGTTATGCAGGCAGTAGAGCTGGATTAATATAGCAAACAAGTCAAAAACACAAAGGCCCCTGCTGTAAGGGGATGCAGATGACCCCAGAGGGGGAAGAAGATGCTAGTGAGTAAACAAGTAAATAGGCAGGACAGGGTCTGAATGACTGTAATGATGGAATTAAACTCGGCCTGGTGGTAGCAAATGGAGGGGAGAAGGAACATCAGGGAAGAGACCTTCAAGGAGGTGATATTTGAGCAGAAAGCTGGGGGATGAAAAAGAGCCTGCAGTTGGAAGGGCTGAGTGGGAGGGAACGTCCCAGGCTAGGTGAAGAGAAGTGCAAAGGCCCTGGGGCGGGAAGGAGCTTGCGGACGTGGCTACGGGCATGGGGGTGGGAGAGAGCAGAGAGTCCCAGCGAGGATTTTATTCTCTAGAATAAAGGAAGTCACTGAAGTTTAAAGCAAGGACTCAGTGACATTTTTCAGAAGGTCTTTGTGTCAGTCTCGGGCACCGTGGCTTCAGAGAGCAAGAGGAATTTGTAGAGGAGCGAGACCATGACCTCAGGGCCAGACTGGGGACTGGACAAGTGGAATACCTGCTCACACCCCTCTGCCGCTGCTTCTCCTTCTAGGGGATTCTTTGCAATTGCAGCCTTCTTGAAAACAGAGCTTCCCAAGTTACCAGATAGCATTCAAAAGCCAAACAAACAAATGCTATCATTTCTGAAAGAAGAATCAAGACGGGGAAACGATGACACGCTCACCACAACTGAAGCGCTTGCTGGGCGTGTTGGGACCCTTGGCTTGTTCCAAAGCCCACGTACCTGGGGCTTTGCTCATGTTTGCCAGTAACTGAGCTCTCAACTGTAAACACGGCTATTTTGGAAATTCTGCATCTCGCTTTGAAAAACCTGGGAGGCCAAGAAAGGGGAGCTGTGTTTAGGTCTCGGAAATCTGCACCCTACCTTGCTCTCTACTGGCGGGGTTCGGTCAACCTCTCCCCACCCTTCCACCCCCACTGTGCCGGGTCTCCAGGAAGGAGACCCATGTCCTGTTTTAAGAACTGCTTTAGTTCTTGACCCTGGTGTTGCCAAGTTATAGATGGCGTAACCCTCTGAGAAGCATGGAGTTGAAACTTGCTACTTTTGTGTGCACCTACTCATAAAACATACTTTTTTCCTTTGTTTTCTCTAAAAGCTCTTTGCTAAGCTGCTAAGTCACTTCAGTTGTGTCCGACTCTGTGCAACCCCATAGACGGCCTCCTACCAGGCTCCTCTGTCTCTGGGATTCTCCAGGCAAGAACTAAAGACTAAAAGCTCTTTAGTCTTTTACATAGACATAAATATCACCTTCTAAATAAAAATAATGGTGATGACGATGGCTGTGGTGGTGGTGGTGGTGACGATGATGAGCGGCGATGGTGATGACGATGCTGGTGGTGGTGGTGGTGGTGATGCTGATCTTGGTGGTGGTGGTGGTGACGCTGATGAGCGGCTTGATGGGTGGTGGTGGTGGTGATGCTGATCTTGGTGGTGGTGGTGGTGACGCTGATGAGCGGCGATGGTGATGACGATGCTGGTGGTGGTGGTGGTGGTGATGCTGATCTTGGTGATGGTGGTGGTGACGCTGATGAGCGGCGATGGTGATGACGATGCTGGTGGTGGTGGTGATGACGATGCTGGTGGTGGTGGTGGTGGTGATGCTGATCTTGGTGGTGGTGGTGGTGATGCTGATGAGCGGCGATGGTGATGACGATACTGGTGGTGGTGGTGGTGGTGATGCTGATCTTGGTGGTGGTGGTGGTGACGCTGATAACTGTGATGGGATGGTAGTGATGCTGCTGCTGCTGCTGGTTGTGGCGATTATGACAGTCATGGTGGTGATAACAGTTTGGATGGTGGTCGTGAGGGTGCTGTTGACTGTTGATAATCGTGATATCGTGGGTACCGTGTGCTGAGCACTTGCTTTGCTCCATCCACAGCTCTGTGGATGTGATGGCTTTGACTCTTCACACCCACCCCATGAAATGCATACGGTCACCATACTGTCCTCATTTGACACATAGACTGAAGCAGGACTCAGAGCTCAAGGATATGGTTCCAGAGACTGCTCTCGCCAGCACTTCCAGACTTTGGTGAATGATTTGTCTTTCGCTTTTGTAAAATGAATGGGGCTGGTACATGTGGTAACAGATGTAAATCGTCACCTTCATCTGTCTTGATTCTCTTCCCCCGGCCTTCCTGCCTTCACCTTCCCTCTTCCTGCCCTCCCCGCGCCACCCCACCTGCTCCCGTCTCCTGCGTTAGATTCGTCTGCCTCTTGGTTTGCTTTTTTAAATTGAAGTGTGGTTGACTCACAGTATCGTGACTGTCGTGTCAGTTCGGGTGTATGGTTCTTGCGTTCATCTGTCTTCCAGTGACTGCTGCCTTTGCAGTCAAGGTCCATGAGCTTTCCAGTGAATTCTTTATGCTCCGTCTCCATTTTCCTTTCTTTCTTTGAGCTTTGCTTCTGCCATGACCTCCAGCTGTCCCCTCCACCAGCTGTGGGTTAAGAGGGAGCTTGGTGCTCCCCACTCTCATCTCGGGCTAAGGCTTCCAATATTTGTATTCTGCGGCACTCCGGAGATTCTCAACACTCTCCCAGGTTGCGAAGGAAAAGTCATCCAAACTGCTCGGTAATTGAATTCAAGAGTGATGGACCGAAAACTATTAATGCATTTCCTTCCCTGAACCCGCTCAAGAGGATCCCATCTTGGGCCCACCTCCCAAATGCAAGCTCCGTTAACTTTTAGGGTTATTTCTTTCCAGTCTTTCTTCTCTGTACTCTGCTTTATCATTGTTGTTGTTTTGGGGCATGTTCTGAGCTATTATCATCTTCATACTATCCATGCAATTTAAAAGTATTTTTTGACATTTTTACAGCTCTCCAAAGGCTTCCCATAAGGTATTTTACGAATATAAGATGCAATCAACTCTTAAGATTGTGCTGTTCTTTTATGATCCACTCAGAAAGGGAAAAAATGTTGTCTACTAAACAACGATCCAAAGCTTTCTTCTCTCCAGAGCTCGTGATCTCATATCTGTTTTTAAAAGGATCTTTTAAGTTAGACAGTGAATTTGTCATACATCAGATGGCCATTCCCATATGTTTCCATTTCTGAAAACATAGTGAATTTGGGTCAGAGTGCTGAATCGCTGCCTAATCTTTCTGAAGACATTTTAAATGTCAGTTAAACTCAACGCGGAGAGCACCACCAGTGGACTTATTACTTCCACTGGAATGTGGAACGTTTTAGCTCTGACCAAGTTCATAAGGAAAAACATGTTTAAACACACATGAAAGACAAACCGTCATTTATGGTGGCTGCGTGATGGTGAGATGTATGTGCTAGACTGTACTTAACTCTTCTCTTCATCATCAGACGTTTAGGTTCCAACAGGCTTCTCCTGAGCCCTCCTTACTGTGTATATGGAATCACACAGTTCAGTGAACCGTGCTGGGGTGGGTGGGGACTGGCCTGGGCTGGGGGAGAGGGTCCCCGGGGCCACGTTCTGAGGGGGAGATGCCCTTCGGCACCCCACAGCAGAGAGAGGGAACGAGGGCGTTGGCAACCCCACCCTATCCAGTGCCCCTTGATTAGCCCAAGGGCACACTCACAGCCTGTGACCCCGCCTGGGGTCAGCCAGGTCGCCCCTCGTCCCCTGGGCAGGAGGGCCCTGGGGTCCATCTGGGTGGGAGCAGGCCGAAGAACATAAAATCAGCTCCCAGACGGCCCTTGTGGCAGCAGCGATTACAGCCAAGGGAAGGCTAAATTCTAGAGGCTTGCACTGTCTCCAAGGAATATACTAATTGAGAAATAACATCCATAAAAAATAATTCAATACTAGTATGTAAAGCTGAAAACAATAACCGAGTGTGACTGGCTGTCTGGAATTAAGCAAAGTAAGATGAAGTGTCTTTTGCCAGCAGACATTCCCGGCACAGGGGAGCAAGGACCTGGGTGAATTCTGCCATCTCCTCACCGTCCCACCATCCCACCTCTGAGGGGCCGGTGCCACCGCTGGCTGCACGGACCGTCATTCTCAGCAGCAGCTTTCAGCGCCTTGCTCTGCAGTTTCTCTGGGCAGCAGCTGCTAGGAAAGAGGGTCACTTAAGTCTTTTTAGAGGCACAGCAGAGTTCGGCTGCGGAGTCTGTGGCCCTGCAGCCAGCCGTGTACCGGTAAATGCTTACCAACTGGCTCTCTGCAAGAAACATAAATTACAAGTGTGTGCATATACACACAAACACACACAGTTATTATACATTAAAGATACGATGGATGTGTAATGCTTAGTTCATAAATGGTAATAGTATACACAGTACTCTTTCTTTTTGCAACCTCATGGACTGCAGACCACCAGGCTCCTCTGTCTTTGAAATTCTCCAGGCAAGAATACTGGAGTGGGTAGCTATTCCCTTCTCCAAAGGATCTTCCTGACCCAGGGATCGAACCGGGGTCTCCTGCATTGCAGGCAGATTCTTTGCCATCTGAGCTACCAGGAAATCAATCACCGCTATCTAATTCGAGAACATTTTTATCTCCCCTTGCAAGAAATGCCATCCCCATTTCCCCGATTCCAGCCCCCTGATAGCCAGTAATCTACTTTCTGTCTCTATGGATTTGTTTATTTGGAATAGAATATTCCATATGATGGCACCCTACAACATATGACCTTCAGCGTCTGGTTTCCTACACTTAGCATAATGTTTCTAAGTTTCATTCATGGTGCCGCGTCTGGCAGATCCCCGTTCCTTTTTGTGGCTGAATAGTATTCCGTTGTGTGGAAGAACCACGTTTTATTTATCCATTCACCAGCTGACGGGCACTGAGTTTTGCCCACTTTCTGGCCATTTTGAATTATGCTGCTATAATAGTTCCCTTTGAATACCTATTTTCTATTCTCTCGGGTGTAAACTCGGGAATGGGATTTCCCGATCATATGGTAATTCTATCTTTGACTTTCTGAGAAGCTACCACTGGCTTTCTGCAGTGTCTGCACCATTTCACATTCCCACTCACAATGTGTGAGGGTTCCAGTTTCTCTCCATCCTTGCCGACACATATTTCTCTCTGCTTATTTGCTTGCTGCTTTTATTATGGTTGTCTTAGTAGACGTGAAGTGGTATCTCATTGTGGTTTCGATCAGCATTTCCTGAGTGACTAATGACGCTGAGCCTCTCTTATGTCCTTGTTGGCCATTCGCATCTCTCCTTTAGAGAAATGTCTATTCAAGTTATTTGTCCATTTCTGCATTGGATTGTTTGTCCTCGGTTGCTGCCTTATAATATTCTGGATGCTAGACCCTTATGAAATATGTGATTTGCAAATATTTCCTCCCACCCTGTGGGTTATCTTTTTACTCTCTAGATAGTATCCTTTGATGATGAAGTCCAATATATCTCTTTTCCCTTTTGTTCCTTATGTTTTGGGTGTTGTCTCTAAAACTCACAGCAAGCCGTATGGTTGTGTTCAGGGGTAAGGAAATAATTCCCACCTAGACTGGGGACACTGCAGATTTGCATGGCAGCAGGCATGGATAAGGGTGTAGTGAAGAATCGGGGATGTTAATACAATTGCATTGTACTTAGATTGACTCCAATTCATTCCCCCAAGGGCTTTGCCACCCAAACAGAATCACAGTTCTGTTAGCAAGGAAGGCATAAGGATTTGTCTGAGGCAAGCAAGTAACAGATCTTAGAACACAAGTGCATGAGAGCATCTCACCTTTAGAAATCTAAAAACAAGGTTGGCCAGAGCAGTGTGGGGGGTCTGAGGATGTGTTTGGTGATTCTCCCAGAGCAGTGTGGGGGGCCTGAGGATGTGTTTGGTGGTTCTCCCAGAGCAGTGTGGGGGGCCTGAGGATGTGTTTGGTGGTTCTCCCAGAGGTGGTCAGGGGAAGAAACACACAGGAAGGGCAAGGATCCCTCAGGATCCCCAGCAGGAAGCTGTAACTGTCCACCGCTCTGTTCTCTGCTCAGCCTGGATGCTTTGAGGTTTCACAGTAAACCGATCCCTGACTTAGAAGGGTGGAGAGATGTGTAAAGAATAAAAAACATAGCTGCAGACCTCTCTTGTGATGCTGGAGCTGAGAGCTCTTCATCCTGTGGATGCTCAGTGACCCCAGTAAGACCCGTATTACGCAGCTTCCTTCCTGCATTCAGTTCAAATGCGCATGTCCTTTCCTACTCAGCATCGGTCTGATACAGCACAGACTGACTGCTCTCAACTCACAGACACTTGCCTCATTTTGTATCCAGTTTTACTTTCCAGAAGCCCAGCTACGACTTTATTTTTTAAATGAAATTTTGCAGGTCATTAGCCCATAATGATTGAACGATTCTGGTTGTTAGCATAAAACACAGCTGTATACACGCGAGGTAACCTTTATTGTTTAAATATCATTCAGTGCCTTCACATAGCACACAGGAAAATTGTATTTTTTCAGACTCCTCAGCCATTATGGAAATGACTTATAATTTCATTCAGAAATGTTACAAATGCAGTTCATTGTTTCACTGCGGCAAACTTGGCCTAGGACTCCAGGTCAAGAATACTGACATTTTTTATGTGGAAGAGGGGCCTACAGCAGGCAGAGCTAAGAAAGGTTTAAGCCATATGGTCAGGTTCTTAATAATCCAGGCTTGTGATAGCAATGACCTGGATTCAAATCCCTCTGTGTGTGTACACAGAGGCCCAGATGTCAATTTCCCCATCCAAAAAAATAAAATGCGTAAATGGCATCTACTTTTTAGAGTTATGGGCTTTCCTGGTGGCTCAGTCAGTAAAGGTCTGCATACAATGTAGGAGGCCCGGGTTTACTCCCTGGGTTGGGAAGATCCCATGGAGAAGGAAATGGCAGCCCACTCCAGAGTTCTTGCCTGGGAAATCCCGTGGACAGAGGAGCCTGGGGGGCTGCAGTCCCTGGGGTCACAGAGAGTCAGACTGAGCGACTAAACACTTGTTCTTTCTTTTCCACCTCTTATGGTTACTGGCAGACTTAGGGAAATGAGACCTTCACGAGGTCCGCACGGTGCCTGCCCCGTAGCGAACCCTTGGTGCCTTACAGCTGCTGCCATCATTTCTGCTGTTGTCGTCACTGTTCACACGCTCACTGTTCGTATTAGCACTAGTATCACGGTGACACTCTGGCCGGGGGGATGCAGACCCCCGTCTTCAGGCAGCGAGCCCAGGCAGGACCTGTCGCAGAAGGTGCAGGATGAAGGCAGCGGGCCGTCTGTCACCTGCGGCTGCTGGAACCTGTCTGTCCTTGGGCGAGTCAGCGACAAAGACATGACTTTCCTTTTGTGCATTAACTCTTCGCCTGGCATACTGCACATCTCCACGGTTCATTATTTAATTCATCGTCGTCATATAAGCATTTGAGAAATCTGTACATGATATGATGTCTTCATATTATTGTAATCTGTAAATAATTGATGTCTTCAGGCTGGCTGTTTCTTCAGTCAGCCCGTTTTGTGTGTTGCTGGTTAAGGAGAACGCTCTTTGAATGATGGTGCCGATGGTGGTGAAGGCAGCGGTGATGTTGCTGATGGTGGTGAGAGGAGCCTGAATTTGCTGCGTGCTCGAAAGATGCTAGAGAGCATGCTGAGCACTTTCCAGACAGTGTGCCATTCACACTTCACAGATAGTCTCTTTCTACATACAAGGGCCCTGAACACTTTAGTTAACTTACCCATGACCTCAGGTAGAGGGTCTTAAGTCCAGCAATCTGGCCCTGAAAGTTGGCTCTGTACCACTCTGTGGCTGAGTACAGATGGGGAATGGAAGCCTTTCAATTCCAAGGGCCACTCTTAGACTGCAGCAGAGTTTTCTCCAAAATGGGTCTTGATGGAGTGAGTACTTACAAGGTCTTGGACATCAAACTTGGGATTTTAGGACACTTCTCGGTCTTCCTGAATCTAAAAAAAGAATTTGAAGTACAGTTTTCCTCACAGATTTCTGGAAAAATACCATTTGAGAACACCAAGCCTCACTGCCAATGAACATTAATTTCCAGGCATGATCTTGAGTTGTCATTCTTTGATTCCATGAATACACAACTTGCATTGCACTAGGCCCTGGGGATATAGTCTAGTGGGCAGGACCTTTATGTTCCTAAACCTCTATTTTCTTATCTGTAAAATAAGGACTATAATGACATCTGTTTAATATATTTGAGGATAGAGTGAAGCATGGTGCATGAAGTATCTAGTTGAGTGGCCGGCATACAGTAAGTGCCCAATAAATGCTGGCTAATTACTATCATTATCATCATCATCATCCTTGTTATTGTCAAATGAATGCAAAAACGTGAGGTTCAAGTAAGTGAGTAAAATGAAAGACAGTTGATGAACAAGAAAATCAGGTGATGTCTAAGCTAAGACAAAGAACCTGTTATGAATGTTTAAACCTTCAGGATCCAAGAGCCTCCAGGACAGTCCTACTGGTGCTTGCTCAAAGAGTGGATGGTGAATACTTGAGGCTGGCGGTGGAATGGCTCTGAAGGTCTAGTGTTGTGTGCATGCGTGCGTGCGTGCTTAGTCATGTCCAACTCTTTGTGACCCCATGGACTGTAGCCTGCCAGGCTCCTCTGTCCATGGGATTTTCCTAGGGAAGAATACTGGAGTGTGTTGCCATTTCCTCCTCCCGGGGATCTTCCCGACCCAGAGCTATCAGTTCAAGAACACTCTTTGCATCTTTTCTGGAACCTTCTTCTTAATTGGGATTGGCTAACTGCTTCAACAACTAGTTGCCGGAACTGAAGTTGATTTCTTGTTCACACAGCATAGTGTAGTTCACACAGTATAGACATGCAGCAGCTGGCGTCCCACACAGTGATTCAGGGACCCGGGCTTTGACATTTGGGTGTGGTCTGACCATAGGGCCTCCAAATTCTCTGCTAGATCCCCAAAATCCAGATTTTAGGAAGAGGAAGGTAAAGAACAAGGCTTCTAGGAGGTTTTCAGTGGGCCAAGCCTAGAAGTGGTGAGATCACGTCTACCTTCTTTCCATTGGCCAGAACCCAGTCATGTGGTCACCAACTGCAAGGCAGGCTGGGAAATGTAGTCCAATATGCCTTTGATCGACAAGAGAAATGTTTTTGCAGACTGATTGCTGCCTCTGCCTGGCTCTCTGGTGTTGATTACTTACTATATTGCCTTTTTTTTTTTTTTGCCTCTTGGGAAAAAATTAATTATTGTCCATATTCATCCCAAATATATCTGTTGATTAGTGTCATTTTGTGTTTCAGAAAGAGCACTGCCTGGGCTGGGGGCCAGAACTGCGCTTTCAGTTCCCTGCTTGGCCACTCAGCCGTCCTTTGCTGGGTCAGCTTGGGCTATGCAGTGAGCATCTCTGTCTTAAATTTACTGATCAACAGGATTGGAGAAATTGTACCTGCCCATGGATGGTGTTGGCTGAGGATGACTCAACATAATCCATGAAAGTTCCTTGTAACCAGGAGTGCTGGCCAAAAGGAAGCAGTTGTCTCAAAACAGACCCTCCCCACCTGAAGAGGAAGACAAAATTAGAAGAATATGTTGTATAGCCACGCATTACTCAATGTGCATTTTTGTTCCTAACTGTCAACATGGCAAAAAACAAATGAAAATCAGATATAAAGAGGCGGCCCTGACAGCCACAAGCTTATGCTCATTTCCCCAAATCCCTGAAGTGGGTGCATGGTGATGACCGCATTGGTAGAGGTGTTCAGCCCAGTGAGAGAGTGTGCCCCACCCCCATTCACTCTTGATTCTGCTGCTCCAGCCTAGGACCCCCTTAGTCAATTTTCCTGAGCTCCTGCTGGCTCATCTGAAAACTGGGAACATCTGTCCGGCTTCATGAGACAGGGATGAAGAGCAAATAGTGTCATAGAAAAGTCACTAGCACCCCCCCACCCCACCCCAAATCCCTGACTCTTTGAGGGAATCTAGGTTTTTTCAAGTCCAGTCTTCTTCTCTCCTTTCTGAGGAAACTGAGGTCCAGAGAGATGGGTGACTTGCCCACATTCCATAAGAAAAGATGGATGGAGCTTAATCCGGAACCCAAACACGGTACCAGCAAGACTGGCACTCCTGTAACTCCACGGCATTGTCTCCGTAACATCCGGCAAAACCACTTTGCGGAAGTTAAGCCACTGAAGGCAAGGACGCCGTTGCCATTTTAAATCCAAACGGAGGTTCTGCCCGGTGCTTGTGGAATCTGGTTCAGAAAGAGTGAGCATCAGGTTCAGATTGACACAGCTTTTCAAAGCAGGGGAAAAAAAAAAAATCTTGCCTTTCTCTGGCTAGAGGTCAAATGTCCAAAAAAGCTAATAACAGTACAAGAGGGACCCAAGGATGTAATCAACAAATGAAAGGAAAAAAAAAAAAGAGATGAGGGAACAAAAGGTATGTTATCATAATATGCCCCTTTCTGTTAGGTAGTCATACCCTGGAATCACTGTACAGCCTGTACTTGCGTCCTTAGGCAGAAAGCACCTTATCATTCCCAAGCTTAGCCATATATTTTCCCCACCAAGGGAGGTTTTTTCTTTTTTTTTCTGGAGGTGGGGGAGCAGTTTGTTTGTCATTTTGTTTCTTAAAGAGATTTACAGTGATTCTCTCTATAGAGTTTTTTCGATACATATATATTTTTAATTTCTTACCGTCTCAGGGGTAAATAAATATATTAAAATAAGCTATGGGATGTACAGCAGAGTATAACAATGATAAATGATGTTGTGTGTAATTTTTCTACTATTAACATAAAGTAATATAAACTGAAGGACACTAGTCTATTGAGAGGCTTAGAAGCTAATGTTCCATATCAGATGTGGCCAATGTCAGAACTGCATACAGATTAGGCAGTGTCCTTTTCTCCCCAGGGGAATTAAAGTTTGAGACACCACTCGCTGCCAGTGGTTTTACGGCATTTTGTTGGGGCCGGTGATGTCTTTCCTGGTCTATTAATTCAGGAGCCGTAAATGACAGTGTGAGCAAAATGCTTTTCCAGTGGGATGCATTTCATTTATGTGCGCTTGTATGGCCCCCACCTCGCCAATCCGTTTTGTCACAATAAGTGTTTTTAAATTGTCTACATTACCTCCACTTCATCATGGCCCCCCACGTTGGTGTCTTCTTCAAGGCTATTAGGTAAAGGCTGAAAATACGGAAAAGTCTGTTTTTAAAGAAAAAGGGAAGCAGTGCAGAAAAGTTCATCTGGAGTGAGTCTTCTCTCTGGCTCTTTTTTTTTTTTTTTAACCAGAGAGTTCATGGCCAGGGTACCCTCTACCAGGAGGAATGAAAACCCCAGGGCGAATGCTTACAAAAACCTTTTTTTTTTTTTATTTCCTGGTGTCCATCTGGGTTTGCAGACACACATCCCCACACATGTGATTGCTGAATTTGTTAGAACTCTTCAGCAAGGCAGATTTTCTTTTAAACGTGATTTTCTCACCAGTGATACAGTCTTGAAAGCTGGAGGTGTTTTGTATTATTTTAGATAATCTCTTTGTGACATCTCACTGTAGAGCTCATAAATCCACTCCAAATCCTTTTTTATGTAGGTGAGGGGAGCAGAAGCCCAGAGAGATGAAGGAAACAGTTCAAGGTCACCCAGCTCCCGGTCGGCCCAACGGAGCCCTGAACCCCGAGTCCTCTAGTGCGTCCTCGCTGGTCTTTCTGCCGCCCCGTTCTGCTCCATCTCTTTACATTCTCCGGACACGCATGTTAAAGGAAACGTGAAGAAGAGAAGGGGAGAAGCGGATGAGTCATTGAGAGAACAAATCTAGTGAGATACCTTTGGTTGTGTCGACAGAATTACACCCCACAGAAGAATTGAAAATACATGTCAATCACAGTTCCAGCTCTAAGCGTAACTAAAGAAGAATTTTTGTGTGAATGAATGCATTTCCTTGAAGTGCATCCCAGCTTTGGAGCAGGAATTGGGAACCTCCCCCCACGCCCGGATTTCAGGCATTGGAGTTGGGATTGATTCTCCTCTCCTCCTCATTAAAGTGGTAGAAGGGAACCAACGCTCGGGTTTCGCCATGCACATTGTTCTCCTCCGTTTTGGCTCTGACATGATACGTTTGCCACGGTTCATAAATTTTATCTTTGCACTAAAAACAGGGTTAGAATATCTTCAATGCAATTATAAAAATGTATTAAAACTGAGAAGGAGAAAAAATATGGCGGTAGATGCGATTTTAATGATTGTATAAATGTTCACTGTTCCGTAGCAAAGAAAGAAGTCAGGCTCTTCAGCCAGGGTATTTCCGAGGAATTGCAGGGAAGGGCCAGGCTTTCCATTCAACACAGGCCATGCGCTTTCAGGAGAAAGGCAGATGCGTTGCTCTGAGATGTTACTTGGAAAGCGGTGACCAGATGGAGTGATGTGAACAGATTCTGATTCCGTAGTAACCTCTAGACAGTGTGAAAACCACCCCTGGAAGAGGCTGTTACTCTCAGCTTCTTCCTTCTCCTAAGAAACTGGAGGAATGCAGACCAGTCAGGCACATACAATCAGAACTGGCCTGTGACACGCATCACCATTCAGAGACTGTCATAGGGTCTGTCGTTTGCTTCCTGTGGTAAATGTTTTGCAACATAAGCTGGTAATCAGAGGACAAGTCAGAGACAGCTAAGATTCCACTGCAGGCATTTGGGGTGCGGTACATGTGGGAATTCTCCTGATTTCAGGTCACTTTTGAGAATGGGAGAGAGATTCAAAAACACAAAAGCTTTGTTGGTTAAGGTCCATGTGTCAAGTCTAGATCAGATTTGTTACAATCATAGCAAAGTTCTCCAAAGATGACATTATTTTTTTTCCCTTCCCTGCCCTCACTTGACTTTTTTTTTCTTCTTGAACAGTCTGATCATTTAGAACATTGTAGCGAGGCGTTCCCTAATATAAACCTCAAGGCAGCAAGCTCTCTAAGGGCAGTTTTGTAAAACACAAAAATTGTCAGCGGAAATTTTGCCCTGGGTGACAGCTGATTTCTCCCATGCTACCATTTTCTGGGCAGTTGTATATGCTTTTCTCTTTCTTTCTCATTTTTTAAAAACACTTCTGAGGAGAGTTGCCAGCATTTGAATGCAGTTGAAATTGGCAAGGAACCTGGGTTTTAACTGGGGGAGGGGGAGTTCTTGAACTCTCCCTTGGCAGGTGCCCTTTCTGCCGTTTCACTCTGTCTCTGCACACAGTTCCCTGCAGTTTTAAAGTGGGTGGTGAGTTTGGGGTTGCAGACCTCTTATGAACACGGGCACAGACCCTCAGCCCCGCCCCCGCCTTCGTGTGTCTGGATCAGTCTCATCTCACTTTCTGACAGAGGGACATTTCAGTTTCCACTGAAAAGATTAAAGCTGCCCGGGATTTACGGTCTATACAGGGTTTTGCGATCTTGTATGTTTTTGAAGTCAGATTCCCCTGATCTGAAAGGCTCTGGTTTTGTGACTTGGGGTAAAAAGATCACTTAACCCCTGTCAACCTTCTATCAGCAAAACGGGAGAAAAATAGTGCCTGACTTGTAGGTTCAGTGAGAATTTAATGAGGTAGTGAGTGCACAGGGCCTGCCACGGAATCTGGCTCACAGAACGCTGCTGCGGCCACTTGCTCTCACTGTCCTTGTTATTCAGCAGCGTTGCCGTGGTGAAAATGGCTGAGGGTGTGCCGAGGAGTGGTTCTCACGCTTAGACCAGACGCAGTGGTCTATACACGTATGTCATGGCTCAGACGGTGAAGAACCTGCCTGCAATGTGGGAGACCTGGGTCGATCCCTGGGTCGGGAGGATCCCCTGGAGGAGGGCATGGCAAACCCACTCCAGTGTTCTTGCCTGGGAAATCCCATGGACAGAGGAGACTGGCGGGCTACAGCCCACAGGTTTCCAAAGAGCCGGACACAACTGAGCGACTGACACTTTCACTTTCACATTATGCACAAAAAACAGCGGGTTTGGCAGGGGGTGGCGGCCAGAGTCTAGAGGGGCTGATGTTTATTGAATGCATACAGCGCATTGTCATGCAGGCTCTGTATAAGTCCTTTAGTGTATGTTAATATTCCCAGCGATGCTGTGGGATGTGGCATGATGTAGTACAGAGAGGGAGTGTAGCTCTGTAAATGCAAGGGAACCAGTGAGTGCTGGGAAAACATGGCTGTTCAAATAAACCGGAAGTTAGTGATCTGTGGAAGGCTTTGGAAACCCACTGTATTAGTCTGGAACTTTCTTTGCTGCTAGAGTGTAATTTAGCTTGAGAATGGAGACCATACAGTTCCTCTCCCACCCCCCACCCCCAACCTAGTGCATAACTTTGTTCTCAGCACCTACCTATTTAAATATTTGGGAGTATAGTGATGTTCGGAACCGATAAATGAGTGGATGAAGCAGTGAATGAGTAGGGAAAGAGATGAGTTGACTTTTATCACCAGGCCTGCCGTAGAATCCTGGTGCCTCACACTGTGGCTGCTGGCATTGAGTAGGTGCTCTGTAAAAAGAGGGAAAAAAAATCATAATTTAATATTAAATACTGGAAAACATTTTCTTGGAGGATCCAACGGTCCTAATTTATTCCTTTCACAGGGTGCATAGCCCTTTTACATAGCCCCATGGGCTCCTCCTTAAATAAAAATGTGTGGCCACGCAGAACTAAGGTGCCACCCGCCTTCAAGCCACCACCTTGCTCCAGCATGTAAGTTTAGTGGCTTTGCAGTGCCTTTCTCTTGGCCGAAGAAGCTGCTGTCAAAATTGATCTCCACTCTCAAAAGCACGGAATTTATTTGTCAGGTTCATGCAGAATTCTGTTTTATACGGAGATTTTGCGTTCATGCAGAAAAGCATTACGGGTTTTCCTGGAAGTAAAGTCAGAAGGGATCTATTGGAAATGGGGGCGACAGGGAAACTTAAACAGAATTGAATAAATAAGAGAACTCGAAATTGAATGCTGCCTCCTTCTGCCTAAATCGCCATCAGCGGATTGAGACAGGTGTGTGTGTCTGTGTGTCTGTGTGTGTCTGTGTGTGTGTTTCTTGAGCAACAGTGTAGCATCTCCTTCTTTGTGGACCAGATGCAGAGGACGGAGAGCAGTAACCACATTACCACGAGGTGGAAACTCTTCTCGCAAGACAGCTCTCTCTCCTTCATCTCCCAAGCAGGCATGACCCCACGTCAGGGGCGGCTGGTGGCCGACAGGTCCGCGGTCGCCACTTTTTAATCAGGGCTGGGGGCCTCTTGGAGAGCCTAGGAGCTCAAGTCCCTCCTCTGTGCGCCTTTCCCGAACACAGCTCACCCTTGCTAATAAATTCCGAGGGCTGACATTGCCTGAGCTGCCTGGTCTTTGCCCTCAATTTCATTGAGATGGGCCATTGAAAACTCATTACAAGCTGTTTAGACTCTGACTTTGACTTTTGCTCGGCAGCGAGCAAAATTAACAGCTCTTAGAGGTAGCAAAAAAAAAAAAAAAAAAGGCACTCAGCCAAATAGAAAAAAATAAAAAATGAAAGAATCGAAATGATGAGAAAAGACTTTTAATATTGTCTCCATTAGTCATGCAAACAAGTGCACATCCGAGGCGTGTGTGTGCTGTGCCTGGCTCTCATTTGCAGCCTGGTGTGGATTGCAGTTCTCCCACTGCAGACAAATTCATACCCAGGCCTTCCCCCACAGCTCGACTTTTTTTTTTTTTTTTTTTTTTTTTAACATGTCAAGCAATGAGCCTTTGAGTGTAGCAGAATTGCTTCATAAATTTAACTATCACTTTCAAATTTCTGTTTTTTTCTAATTTAGTGCTTGATAGTTTTTTATGTGATAATTTTAAAATGCTGTTTATAGCAAAAGTTACCTTGATAGTACAGGTGTGCATAGAAAATTCACAGCCATCAATAAAAAATAGAGGAGAAAAAAAAACACCCTGTTTATACCTTAGGCATTCTGTGATTCTAAGGATGTTACCGCAGTGGTACTACAGGTTTTAAAAGCAATCCAATTAATCTAAATTTCTTCAAAAGTCACAGCTCCTAAAAGATTTAAATATTGCCACCTAAACCTAGGGATGGTTTCCGTCTGCATTTGGGAAGCTCGTGAAGAGTGTCTCTTTCTCTTGGTACTGGCAGCACATTTTGAAACTAAAAAGGTATGTGTGTATATGGTCATATAAATGAAGTTAAGAGGATTGCTGACGAAATATCAAAATGTAAGACATAGACTACAAAGTGTTTGAGATAGAGAAAGGAGTCTTCATCCAGAAAGGAAAAATGTATTGGAGGTAATACGTAATGCTCCTTAGAAAGCATCACTACGAACAAAGCTAGTGGAGGTGATGGAATTCCAGTTGAGCTATTTCAAATCCTGAAAGATGACGCTGGCACTCAATATGCCAGCCAATTTGGAAAACGCAGCAGTGGCCACAGGACTGGAAAAGGTCAGTTTTCATTCCAATCCCAAAGAAAGGCAATGCCAAAGAATGCTTAAACTACCCCACAATTGCACTCGTCTCACACGCTAGTAAAGTAATGCTCGAAATTCTCCAAGCCAGGCTTCAGCAGTACGTGAATCGTGAACTTCCAGATGTTCAAGCTGGTTTTAGAAAAGGCAGAGGAACCAGAGATCAAATTGCCAACATCCGCTGGATCATCAAAAAAGCAAGCGAGTTCCAGAAAAACATCTATTTCTGCTTTATTGACTATGCCAAAGCCTTTGACTGTGTGGATCACAATAAACTGTGGACAATTCTGAAAGAGATGGGACTACCAGACCACCTGACCTGCCAGTTGAGAAATTTGTATGCAGGTCAGGAAGCAACAGTTAGAACTGGCCATGGAACAACAGACTGGTTCCATATAGGAAAAGGAGTACGTCAAGGCTGTATATTGTCACCCTGCTTATTTAACTTACATGCAGAGTACATCATGAGAAACACCGGGGTGTGAGAAGCACAAGCTGGAATCAAGATTGCCAGGAGAAATATCAGTAACCTCAGATATGCAGATGACGCCACCCTTATGGCAGAAAGTGAAGAGGAACATAAAAGCCTCTTGATGAAAGTGAAGAGGAGAGTGAAAAAGTTGGCTTAAAGCTCAACACAGAAAACGAAGATCATGGCATCTGGTCCCATCACTTCATGGGAAATAGATGGGGAAACAGTGTAAGACTTTATTTTGGGGGCTCCAAAATCACTGCAAATGGTGATTGCAGCCATGAAATTAAAACACGCTTACTCCTTGGAAGGAAAGTTATGACCAACCTAGACAGTATATTGAAAAGCAGAGATATTACTTTGCCAACAAATGTGTGTCTAGTCAAGGCTATGGTTTTTCCAGTGGTCATGTACGGATGTGAGATAAAGAAAGCTGAACTCCGAAGAATTGATGCTTTTGAACTGTGGTGTTGGAGAAGACTCTTGAGAGTCCCTTGGACTGCAAGGAGATCCAACCAGTCCATTCTGAAAGAGATCAGCCCTGGGATTTCTTTGGAGGGAATGATGCTAAAGCTAACTCCAGTACTTTGGCCACCTCATGCGAAGAGCTGACTCATTGGAAAAGACTCTGATGCTGGGAGGGATTGGGGGCAGGAGGAGAAGGGGACAACAGAGGATGAGATGGCTGGATGGCATCACCAACTCATGAGTCTGGGAGAACTCCGGGAGTTGGTGATGGACAGGGAGGCCTGGCGTGCTGCAGTTCATGGGGTCACAGAGAGTCGGAGATGACTGAGCAACTGAGCTGAACTGGAGTACCACTTAGTCCACCAGCATTTCCGGCTGGTGGACCACAAGATGACATAGACGGCACACCTCAAGGGTGTGCAGATAGTGGTAAGTTCGACGTTGAAGTCCCGGTTATTCACCATGAAGACACAGACAACCTCTCATTTTGACAAAATGTGTGAGTGTCCAGTAGAAGTCACCATCACGATTTGACAGCCCCCTTTAACTGTGGATTTCGATTTTCTTTCAGTCCCTCCCAAAACTGTCAGGGGCTGTTTCAGGATCTGTGAATGCAGAAATAATAGGATGTTCTCCCGCCTCGTTGGATCCCTTCCCTAGCATCCCAGCAGCATGTGTCTCATCTTTCGCACGTTGTGCTGTCTTCAAGCCCCCAAGGGCTAGAAGTGGAAGATTCACTGAAACCAAGAAGTTTTTCAGAGCCCAACTAGTAAATTAGTCCAAAGCCATTTGAGACTCTGGATAGATCTTTGCAGTCATCGCAATACACTTACAATCCCATAAATCTAAGCTTTGCAATGTGTTCATTAGGCATCTTGTCTTTTCTTTTTTCAAATGTTCCATTTAATTCCTGGGTATATAATATGACTTCCAGATCTTTATCCTTTTCCTCCCAGACTTTCTTTCATGGGAACTCATCGTCTCACCATCGGATATCTTTGCTGAGGGAATTCATCCATTTGCCTATCTAGAGATTCATTAAAGTTTGCCCATTTTCCAGTAATTAATATATAACAAGCCACACCAAAATGCCACAGTTTAAAATGATAGCATTTATATCGTTCGGGAGTCTGTGGTTTTGGCAGGTTTGGGGTCGCAAAGAGTCGGACGCCACTGAAGCAACTTAGCATGGGAGGAATACCTTGGTCCAGTTGGCATCAACTGGGCATCTTGAAAGCTGGGATCTGGGGCCCTCTGATTCCCCCATGAATCCCGGGGCAGGGGTGCTCCTGCCTGTTGACTGGAGCACCCACACATGGCTCTGTGTAGCCTGTGCTCCCTCACAATATGGCATCAGGGTTCTGAGAGTCAGGATCCCAAGAGAGAGCCAAGCTGCCTCTGTGCTGCCTTCTGTGCCCTAGCCATGGAAGTCACATAGGTTGGTTTATCTGCATTTCTGTTTGTCCAGGAAGTCACCAAAGCCTTGCTAGGCTTCTAGGAAGAGGAAATAGATTCCACCTCTTGCTGGGGCAGTTGGGGCAGGGATCTTGGAAGACAGGGTGGAAATAATGCTGCGCCATTTTAGAAAAATGCAGCCCGCCATAGATCACAGGCGAAAGGTTAGTATCCTGAAGTAGTGTACCGGCCAAAGCACTGTCTGGGAGTCAGAAAACTTGGTTTTGAATCCCGCCCCTGCCCCTGTGTCGCTCACTGCACGAATGGGCCTCAGTGTGCTCATCTGGAAAGTGGGAGACGGCAGTGCTGACCCACGCCTTCATGCTGAAGATTGTGCAGATAACACAGGAGCATGTCCGCCGAGTTCGTGGTGTGAACTGGATGCTCGGTGAATCCTGGGTGAGTCAGTGCGCTGGGTCAGCGTCTGCGCGTCGCAGCCATTGTTTAGGTGTATTGTGTCCTCATCGGTGTCACCGAGTACATCCTTGCTGTTTTCATGAATTTCCCACCGAGTCGCAACCTGCCGCTGGCCGGCGAAGGTCAGGGAGGAAACAGATTAACGACATCTCATACGACAATGTCAAGATAGTTAAAAGTGTTTACAAAGCCCGATGACACCCCATGAATTTAAAGCAAGAAGACTGGAGCAGAAGTAAACCGATTCCTGTTCTTCTAAGCTTGAGCAGGGACCTTGATGCTTTATGATTGTTTTAAGGTCCATTAATCGTTGAATCATGAGGCCATGTAAAAAAAAGGACAGCTTCAGCATTCAGGGCTCAGGTTGATTTTACATGTTTCTGTTTCTACACTGTTTCTAATTAGTAACAGGAGCGAAAGCCCAATTCCAGCGCTGCCAAAGCAGAGTGCCACAGGGTAGGGCAACTCAATTTTACCTTGAAGCGTCTTATGATCCCTGGTAAGACGTATTTCCTTAGGTTGCAGAATGCCAGCTTTTAACATCACAGCCTTTAGCAGATTTTCTGAAAGAGAGCTTCCTCTCATATAATCAGGATCTCTTCAGACAGGTCCCAAACAAACTTTATAACTGCAGTAGCCATGAGCCACCTGTAGTTAATTGAATGAATTAAATTATATAAAGAATTTAAAAGTCGCTCCATCAGTTGCCCTGGCCACGTTACAAGTGCTCAGTGCAGTGACCATATTGGGCAGTACAGATATAAGATAGGACATTTTCATCTGGGGCTTCCCTGGTGGCTCAGATGGTAAAGAACCCGCCTGCAATGCAGGAGAGCTGGGTTCAGTCCCTGGGTTGGAAAGATCCCCTGGAGAAGGGAATGGCTACCCCACTCCAGTATTCTGGCCTGGAGAATCCCACGGATAGGGGAAACTGGCAGACTACAGTCCATGGGGTCACAAAGAGTGACACGACTGAGCACCTAAGTGCACAACACACTCACACACGCACGTGTCTCTGCAGAAAGGTTCAGCGGTCAGCACTGCTCCCAAAGTCCTTTCTCCGTTGTTTTTCTTCCTGTATTCATTTCAGAAGTAAAATCAGTCAGCTCAAACGCTCCATCTTCTCCCAGAGTCCTATGTGTCATCAAAAGGTACTGCCTTCTCCCATTTGGAGAACTTTCTAGAGCCTGGGCCTAACCAGCCTGGACTCCCTACAGCAATTCCCCCACAATTGTGTGTGTGTGTGTTTTTTTTTTTTATCACCCATGAAATTCAGCCTCGGGATCATCCCCTCTGCTTGCCTCTCCAAATCTCTTTCTTCTTAGACACTCATGAAGACCCCAAACCTGTGGTCCTCCTTGAGAGCAGGGATTCATCTCCCTGGCCTGTGGATGCCCTTGGCATCCGGGAATTACTCTAAGGCTGCTTCAAATCCGTGGATGTCACCAGTGTTGCGTTCTGTGGGGAGGCAGATCTTGCATGTAGGTGCAAATAGTTTTCAGATGTGGGGGAAAGCTGTTGTGATGTGGAAAGTGGAAACTGTTTTCAAGCATTATTGAATTGATAAGCAGCATTTGACCGTTACATACTTTAGTCAGTGGTTACTGAAGGCATAGGTGTCTGTGAATGCTTGGTGTCCTGAAAGGTGTTCTCCTGCTGGAAGAGTTGGCATCCAGCAGGGTAAGGAGGCTGACATCGATCCGTGGATGCGGGAAGCAGATATCCTCACCCGTGCATCCTTGATTTAAATGTGAGCTTCCAAGAGGCTAACAAGCCACCGCCTCTCATTTCTGGCTTGGAGCCGTGTATCCCATGTCATCTTCCCAGCAGACCTAAGTAAAGTGAAAGTGAAGTCGCTCAGTCGTGTCCAACTCTTTGTGACCCCATGGACTGTAGCCCACCAAGCTCCTCCGTCCATGGGATTTTCCAGGCAAGAGTACTGGAGTGGGTTGCCGTTTCCTTCTCCAGGGGATCTTCCTGACCCAGGGAAAAATCAGTGGTCACTAATAATTTCTCTTGGAGAAGGAAATGGCAACCTACTCCAGTATTCTTGCCTGGAGAATTCCATGGACGGAGGAGCCTGGTGGGCTATAGTCCATGGAGTCACAAAGAGTTGGACACGACTGAGTGATTAACACAGTACTTTCTCTACTTAAAAGATGAGTGCCCTGAGGCTCAGAGGGTCTCGCTTTCCCGGTGCCCTTGTGTGTGGTCCTGACCACCTGCCTACACTTCTCTTCTCTGTCCACCTGTCAACCTCCCCCATAGGCCACTCAGTTGGAACACACACAGTATAGTTGTGTGGCGTGGTGGAGCCATCTCCATTCCGTTAGGCTATTAGCCAATGCCACCGTTAGGGGGAAATGTCACGCATCTGATCTAAATGTACTTAGGAGAACTCTCAGGACCCAATGAATTATTATGGGGAGTTTTATGGCCCCACGGGTCACAGGCTTCGTACTAACTATATAGCTAATGAGCTCTGGACGCCATGGAGCACTTTGGATGCGTGGTGTTCCTTACACAGAAGGAGCCTTTCCCCCATTCCCATCTCAGAGGCTGTCTCAAGGCAGAGAAGAAAATGCATACATGCTTCTCCTGGACAGAGTGCTTTAGACCATGCATCCTTTACATGAAATGGAAGTCTCAGCAGAATGTTTCTACAAATCAGGTGTTGGTGGGGCAGGGGGTGGGGATAGAAACCAAAGCAAAGCCAACAAGGATCTAAACAAATCCACACGATATTCTAGGAAGGGGAAAAAAATAATCTTTTGAATGAAAATGTTTCTATTGTCGCTGATACAATTAGTTTCCCTGGCAGGTCTGAAGGAGGTGAAGTGCAGTATTGATTTTCAGATTGGTGGCTAAAGCCCCCCCATCCTGACTTCCCTGGCGCCCTGCTCACTGCTCCTACCTTCCTTCCATTTGCACTTGGGCGCCTTGCTTTCTCTGCATCCTCCCATCAGTGTTGCAGGAACCCCAGGCATTTGATCCAGTACCAAAGGGCTCTCTCTCCCGCTGCTTCCAGGTGCCTTCTAGAGAGCGAACACGAGGGTCAGCTAACAGGCTGCCTCGGCTTCCTTTGCGCCGCAGCTGTGAAGCCACGTTCTTGGAGGAAGGAAGGCGTGATGGAGGCTGTGCATCCAGGTGCCCCACAGGGAGTCCCCGTGAACTCCCGGGTGGTCGTCCCGAGGGCGTCCGCCACGTGCAGTAGCTCTGTCACACGTGGACGTCAGCTTGCCCACTCCCCGGGGTCAGCAGCCCACACTCAGCCCCCTCAAGGCACGTTCCCCCTCCAGCTCCCGTGGTATCCTGTTCATCCAGCGAACGTCATAGCACCAGAGAAGCAGTAAAACGCGGGCCTTCCAGAGCAGCGGTCCCCGACCTTTCTGACACCGGGACCGGTTTCGTGGAAGACAGTTTCCATGGACTGGGGGTGGGGAGTGACTTCAGGATGATTCAAGTGTGCTGCACTTAGTGTGCAGTTTATTTCTGTTATTGTATCAGCTCCACCTCAGGTCATCAAGCATTAGATCCTGGAGGTTGGGGACCACTGTTCTAGAGGGAAAGGGTTTCCTTTGCTACCAGGTAATCCCTCTGCCTTTATGGAGATTTCCAGAACCTTTAAGCAACAAGTTGAGTGTTAGGAAGGGCGACTCTCACACAGCTTTATTAGGTAGTCGTCTGATACTTCCATTCAGAGCTTCAGGTTCCCACCAACTCGAGTTTTCAAAACCATGCTGAAAGGCAAGAAGCTCCTGTGAGAAAGCACCTTTATCCCCATCCCATTTGCAGTGTCCACCTCGATCTGTTAAATAGCAGCCCACCTGACACACAGAGGGCTTCCCTGGCGGCTCAGCTGGTAAAGAATCACCTGCAGTGTGGGAGACCTGGGTTCCATCCCTGTGCTAGGAAGATCCCCTGGAGGAGGGAAAGGCTACCCACTCCAGTACTCTGGCCACTATACAGTCCATGGGGTCGCAAAGAGTCGGACACCACTGAGCGACTTTCACTTCACTGAGACACAGAAGGGTCTGCCCCATCACGCCCTCGCCGCATAGAGCTAGCTAGCGCATTGGTGTGCACACAGATGTTTTCCCTGTCTGAGACTGGCAACCGCTGGCAGTTCATAACGAGGCATCGACTTGTCGGCATAGAAGACACCCCCGCAGCGTATCAGGGGAACTGCTGTATCACCCGGGGCTCCTGGAGGCACACGTGTTGGCAAAACGCATTCGTAGTCCACCTTCGCCGTGGCTGCCACGTTCTGCGTCAGTGGGGACCTTTACCTTCAGCGGTTCCTCCCGAGTGACTCTTGCCTGCTCAACAGCACGTTCGGTTCTAATTGTTCAGCCTGCCTAATCCTGACTGAAGCAGGCCGTAATATCAAGCGTGGAGGAAGGTGGAGACGGATGTAGACTAGATTTGCTCTCCTCTGAAGGAATAACTAGATTAAGACTTTCTTTTCGGAGATAAATCATCTTATGCAGGAAGGAAGAAAAAAAGAGAAAAAACAAAACTCCATAGAAAAAGACAAATGACAGCCCAAGATCCAAAAAGACAAGTGCTCCGTCATTTTGTCATAAAGCCAGAAGAGACATGACGCGGGCTGCCTGGACTTTGCACCCACACACGTGGACAGACCCCAGGCAGACCTTCTGATGCCCGGAGCTTATTTGGTGAACCGGGGATATGTGGAGGGGCCCCGTGGTTTTCAGTAACGTGTAGCGTATTTCAGAGGTTTGTGTAGACAGGAAAAAGCAAGCGGTGTGCTGCTGTGAAGATTTGGCTTCTCACACCTTCTGAACTACAGAGGATTGCGTGGGAACAGTCGGTTAATAAAAAGTTTGAAGGCACTTTGGTAATCCACAGATTCCCACTAATTTGGGAAAATTCGTGTTCTGTGACGCCGTGAGTTGGAACATACCTACGTGCACACATATGCACATGTACATTCATGCAAAGTATTTATCTTTTAAAATGTTTTTATGTTAATTGATTTATTTTTGTCTGCGCTGAGTCTTCACTGCTGCGCCTGGCTTTCTCAAGCTGTGGGGCATGGGCTTCTCGCTGCAGTGGCTTCTCTTGTTGAGGAGCACAGTCTCTGGGTGCAGAGGCTTCCACAGTTGTGGCACGTGGGCTCTAGGAGCACAGGCTCAACGGTTGTGGCACACTTACTTAGTTGCCCCAAGGTTGTAGGATCCTCACGGACCAGGGATCAAACCCACGTTCCCTGCATTGGCAGGTGGACTCCCAACCACAGGACCAAGGGAAGTTCCCAAGATACGTGTTTTTCAAGAACTCTGCCATTGCTGATCAATTCATGGCCGTCCATCTTCTCTGTGATTCTCCTTGGGTCAGAATTCCCACTTTGGGGGGTTATATTTCCTGGTGCATTCATGTAACTAGAATGCCATTTAGAAGCCGCTGTTGTGTAGGTTCCCTGAATCTGCTACTTTTTCTTCCCTTCTTTCCTTCCTTCCTTCTTTCCCTTGCTTCCTCCCTCCCTTCCTCCCCTCCTCCTCTCCTTTCTTTATGTCTGTATCCTCTAAACTTTTATGATGCGGTAGAGTCAAGCCAACTGGGTTTGAATCTTGACTCTGCTTCCTAAGTGTCCTCTTGGTGGCTTAGCTCAGGCTTCTGTAACAAAGCACCATAGACTGGTGGCTTCAACAACAGCCACGAACTTCCCACAGTTTTGGAGGCTGGAATCCAAGCCCAGCATGCAGGCAGATTCACTTGCTGGCAAGGGCTCTCTCTGTGGCTTGCAGACGGCTGCCTTCTCTCTGTGTCATTGTGTGATGGTGAGAGAGAGCTCTGGTTTCTCTGTCTCTTCCAGAAGGATGCTAATCCCACTGTGAGGGCTCCACCTTTATGACCTCCTCTAAACCCAATCACTCCCCTGAGGCCCCACCTCTGAATACCATCACATTGTGGGGTTAGGACTTCAGTATATGAATTTGGGGAGGACACAAACATCAGTCTGAAAAGAATCAGTCAGGTGACATAAGCTTTTATGTGGTCTCCTTTGACTTGTTAGGATAATGACTTACCTTGTTTTGCAGAATGCATAGGCCTTTTAAAGCATAGTGATTTAAAGAAGCCTATAAAGAATTTATGCAGTAATGACTGAACAAATCGTAGTTGTTACAACAGCATCAAAGCCATCATTTCCACTGGTAGACAGTCAGGTCCTTGTGAAAGGGACTGGTCTCATCCTCTTTGAACCCCAGGCCACCAGCCAGCGCAGGGCCCAGCATGCAGTGGCGTCAGTGCTTGGCAACGTAGATGGAGCAGGATGTCCTGACTTGGAAGCACGGCTGCCCGTCTCCCGGGGAGGGCTGTCTGGTTAATACCTCACTGTGGAGGGGGGACGTCACTGTTCAGCCCCATCTCTTGGTGCTTCTGGTTACGAGACCCTCCCGTTGACATGGATTCAGAATGACAGGTTTTATGTTTTCTTATAATCTTATGTTTTCTTGTAATCTCAACTTCTTAAAAAAAATATGTTAAAAAGGAAAAGAAAAAAAAAAATTCTTATCCAAAGGCACTAATCAGAGTCAGTGCTAGCTAACAGGTCTCAGAATGAAACAAAACCTTCCTGTGTAGTTTATCTCAATCATAAGATAGGAGAAAATACCATCATTCCGTATGGTTTTTCTTAAAGGCATCTATTTTTTTTAAAGATTTTGACTCACCATTGAATTTGCCTTTAGAAATGGAGGGGAAAAAAATCAAATGTAAGAGTATTACTATGAATTTCAGAGAGAAACACAATTAGGGAATCTACCACAGAGGGTACATTGATGCTAGTCTATTATTTCCATCATGTCACAGGAAAGCACCGAGATGTTGGTGAGTTTTTTGCCATTGATTTGTGTTTTTGTTTGGGTTTGGTTACAATTTGTGTATATATCTTTTGTTCTCTATAATCGGTTTTTTGAATAAAATATTCAACTACTCACATTTACCTTTAATATCGCCTCTGACTTTTGCTATTTTGCCGTCATAGGTTGATCTTCTCCACAAGTATTTCAGGTCCTAAATACTTTCCATGGAATTTTTTTCTCCTGTTCTTTCCCCTTCTATTTTCTTCCCCCCTAAGCTGTACAAATGCAGCCCTTTTAAGGGCGCTTAGACTTTTAAGTCTGAGAATCAGCCTCTGTGCATTTCCTCATCCCACTCAGGTGTTTGATTAATAACATTTTTATAAGGTGGTGACCGGAATGGAGTGTGATGCTCCAGGCGAGTTTCGCCGGAGTCCAGGATGATCCGTTCTCATTTCTGGGGACACTCACTTTGTCCCGGTTAAAAGAGACATGACTGAGCCCACGTAGCCATGCGTGCCCGGCTGTACTGCGTGTGTGTGAGTGGGATTGGGGCGGGGTGGGGGGGTACTTGTGCAAACGCGGGCATCTGTCGTGCTCCCAAGGTCTCATCAACAACCGCAGGAGCCTCCTCGGAGATCAATCACATCCCCTTGGCGGGTGCTCTCTGAGACTTGTTGCGCTCTCTGTGTCGCCGTTAATTCCATTTGTCATATGTCAGAGCGGAGTGAGTGAGGCTCACTCAGGCCCGGCGCATTGTACATTTTTCCTTCCTTCCTTAGTCACCACCTTTGCTAATTTCAGGCGGTCAGCACATTTGGCAGGTTTGCAGCCGCTCGCCTGAGCGAGCCATTAATCTCGATTAGGAGAGGTAGCGGCTCCCCCCTCCCCTCCCGGAGGCGGCCCTGCCCCCTCCAGCCTGCATCTTGTCACATCTCCCTGGCTTTAGACACCCCCCATCCCACCACACCCCACAAAGGTTTTCTTTTGTCTTCTGGGTTGAAGATCTGCCCTGAAGAACACAGCCCTTGTACGCAGGCTTCAGCTGTCTGTGCCCAGCAAAGTGCCATCAGAGAAATCAAGAACTCGGCTGGACCCTCCCCGGCAGCCAGGGCCAGTCACCCCGAAGGCACCTCGCCATTTCTCCTGGAGAGCTTCAGCAACGACATGCCTTTCCTTCGCGTGTCTTTCAGGCAATCATTTCTCTCCTTTCTGGAGTTGGATCTCCCCTATCTCTCTTTTTCCTTTTTTTAATCCTCCTGTGGAAATCTCTCTCTTTTCCTAAAAAATCTTCAATCATTTTCCACTTGAACTTGAAGGAGCTATGTTCGAAAAATTGGTATGTATTGTCCCCCTGTACTTCAGATCTCCTGTGTCCTGCCGTAACATAAAATGGCAAGATGTGGTGACTTTTCTTGGAAAAAGAAAAAAAAAAATTTTTAATTAAGCCTCTACTCCAGAATGTTGGACTCTCACAGTATGCACCAAGCAGAAGGGGTGGCAGCCTTGGTTTGGAGTAAAAAGCACCTGTGCTCTTTGCTAACACGCGTGGTCCGGAGGTGTTCCATGGGCTGTGCTGTGTTCTATGGAATCACACACCACAAACCTGGAGGAAACCAGAGAAGACATCTAGGTTAGGGTTTCCAAATCAGATATTTCGGGGGAAATTTTTCTGCTTTGATATAACACCTAATGTAGCTGGTTAGTATATAAGGCATCACAGCCAAGGTCCCCTGGTTGAAGTTGGGGAATGTGGACAATGAGCTTGGACTTGACCTCTCGTTTGCCCTGGCAGTTAGGCCCTTGAGGCCCCCAGCGGCCCTCCAGCGTGTGGTTTCTGCCCTGATTGTCTTCATCCCTTTCAGTTCCCCCAGCCCTGCCCCAGTGTCCCGGGAGGCTGACCTCAGCGGCCTGTGCTGACCTCATCCTCAGGCCAGATCTCGAGATGCTGTGCACCAGTAGGAATGCAGACAAAGCAAGGCGCGGCTGTTCAGTCCCCAGGCTCACTCCCTGCAGGGCGTGTGGGGGCCTCCTGCCTCCAGTTTCAGCTGGCAGGGCTAGGGCGCTCTTCCTACTGTTACTAAACCCAGGACGCTGCTCGAAATCTCACCGGTTCCTGTGATCTGACACCTGCCTTTGCCAAGAGCACTTTTATCAAGCGCTCCTCAGATGACCACTTGGAGTGTGCCTCTGTGCCCCTGAAGGACCCCAACCCATAGAGATGGTCTGAGATCTCAAATCAGGACCCCTTCCTTGTCTAGTGCATCAGCTTCCATCCGAAACACCCATCTCTGGGGGCGGGAGAGGCGCTGAGAGAAGACTTCCGCTGAGTTCTGGCCCCGTCTTTTCCCCCGGGCTTGCATCCTCCCTGTCCTTCCTGTTTTTTTTTTTTTAAGAAATCTGGAAAAGGAGCTAAAGAGCTCCATGTGCGACTGTCAGTCCGAGGCCAAGGGCAGTTGCCGGCCGCCCTGACCGCCTGTGTTAAATGACCCTCGTCTGCTGCGTGGCCGCCTACAAGTCCGCATGCATGTCTGGCTCGGTCAGGGCCCGCGCGTCACCTTGAGAATGACTTTGAAGGTCCCTTCAGGGTCCGGAGGCCCCCGCCCCAGCCCACACCCTGGCCCCGCTCTTTCCCAGATGTTCCTAGGTCCCCTGGGTGACCTCGTGCGTCGTTCCTGGGATGTTACTCCATCATCCTTGACCCATACAGCTCGGGGTCTCAGCTGGAACCGGGCAGAAACATCCACGCATCTGTTCTGCCTCTCCCAAGTAGAGTCCCCCAGGCTTTAGTGGAAATACTCCCCGAGGTAAAAGCAGAAGCCAGCATTTGTTGCTGTAGTGAAATCCTGAACTTGACCCCTTCTGATAAAAACCTTGGATATAGAGTTGATGTAAAACAGGGGACACTGGCCGGGTCCAAGAAGCAGAAGAAAGAGGCACCCTCTTTTCCGACTCCGAGATCCCTAAGAAATCAAGCTATACCAAGGCTCACGTTGTCTCTCCTGATATCCCACGGCCTCCACGTGTAAGTTCATTGGCAGTCCTGGTGTGTGCTTCAGTATTTGTGCTTTTAATGGATACTGCAAGTGTGTTTAATGTGAAAATAGAAATGGAGGGCTCTTAAAAGAGCTTACTCAAAATCCTGCCAATTACTAAAGTCTACCAGACAAAAAGGAGCCACTTTTTTTTTTTTTTTTTATAAAAGGGAAAAAAATGTTTCTACAAAAGCCTGGCCCTTTGTCTTTAAAAATATTCATCTCTTGGGTACTGAATTATAATAGTAAATACAGATGTAGCTATGTCCCGTTAAAAGCACAGCCAAAATGTAGTACAAATGTTCGGGGCACTGGTATGTCACTTTAAATTGTAAAGTGTCACCTAAAACCATCGAGTTGCTGGGGAGAAATTGGTATTGGCTCTGAGTCTGCAGCTCGCTGTTCTTTGGGTTCCCAAGAAGGTAACATTTGAGGCAAAAGTCACCCAGTGCCAATGTGCCCGTCTGCGTCAATCTGTTTTAACTTCCAAAATTTTTCATTCCCTGGTTACAAACATTTGAGGATAAGAAACAGCCAAGATGCCACTGCAAGTCCTGCAATAGGTTATTGTCAGCCAGAAACTGGCTAGCAAACAGCCTGGACCCAAGACACTGGTCCAAACCAGTTCTGAGCAACTTGGGGGTCTGACCCAACCTCTCTGATGCCAGCGTGGAGTAACTCTGGGGAAATGGCAAAGGTCAAATCGTTCAGAGTCCTCTGCGGCCCCTAGTGGAGCTAAAGGGGCTGTTTATACCTTTTTCCCATTGCCGGTTTTTCTTAAATATTAGCTCTGTTTCATTTCTTTCTTCCTTCTTTTTCAATTCTGATTTGCAAAGAATAGGGAAGCTTAGCCAAACTGCAATTTCAAAGTATTGCCTCTTAAGCCCAGGCCAAGTGTGGAGACTTGATAGAATTCTGATTAATGCATCTTATTACATTAATTTTCAGAGGAACCCACAGGCATTTCTCCTCCTCCGAGCGCGGCCTGGCCTGCCAGAAGCATTTGTCCACTTAAAGAGCTAATATCTTCAGCTCCCAACGACCATAAAACTGAAAACCTATCGGAAGAGTTGGCTTCTTTAGATGTGCGTTCGGCCCAGTGCAAAATAGATACAGAACTTGGCTGAACTTTGCTTCAAATTTGCCAATCAAAACTCCCAAGCCCACGCCAAGTTGGCCATGAAACCTCGTGCTCGGAGCCAGCGCTAATTATGTCAACAAAGAAGCTCAAACGCAGCCCCGTTAAGTCCTGCACCCTGTGGGCGTCAGGGCGGCGGCGCCAGAGTGCAGGCACGCGGGCCCTGCTCAGACCGGCTCCGTCTTCTCCCGGCTTCCTCCTGCAACCCCCAGGAACACCTCAGGCCCCAGCCACCCCTCTCATCATTGACAGTCTTCCTTAGAAATGAGAGACCATCTCACTGGGTGTTCCGGGGAGCCAACTCAGAGGGGAGATTTCCCGTGTGGGAGTTTTCTTAGGGTCAACACCTGTAGGTAAGATGAAGCTGGCAGAGAGGCTGAGCTGAGATGCAGCCAGCAGAGGGTCCCAGCCGACCTTGCAGGGGCCTATGGAGCCAAAAGGGCCCATCGGTGTGTCAGCACCACCGCTCGGGCCAGTGTGGACAGGCCTTCATGCCCCCGCCTGCCTGGACTCAGCATCTCATGGACCGTCCCGGGAAGGCTGTGGCCTTGCCCAAGGAAGGACGTGCTCCTCTGCATTCGGTGCACCTGGAGGCCTGGACACCTGGAGGTCACAGGCCTCCCTTCCAGCCTGGGCATATCCCGGCTCCTCCCCTCCCTCACCATCGCAGCCCCCAGCACGAAACCCTCCCCTGTGAGTCAGGCTTGTCATGAGCTGTGCTGCAGCCCTTGTTCATCCGAGCCTTGGCGTATGGTAGAAAGCCCTGGAACCAGGCAGACCTGGATTTCAGTGTTATCTCTGCCATTACTGCTAGCTTTCCAGTGGGGGTAGTAAGGTGTCAGAGGTCAAACCAGTCAACCCTAAAGGAAATCAACCCTGAATATTCATTGGAAGGACTGATGCTGAAGCTCCAATACTTTGGCCATCTGATGTGAAGACCCAAATCACTAGAAAAGACCCTGATGCTGGGAAAGATTGAAGGCAGGAGGAGAAGGGTGCGAACAGAGGATAAGATGGCTGCATGGCATCCCTGACTCAGTGGACATGAACTTGAGCAAACTCTGGAAGATAGTGGAGGACAGGGAAGCCTGGCGTGCTGCAGTCCATGAGGTAACAAAGAGCTGAACACAACTTAGCAGCTGAACAACAACAAAAGGTGTCAATGAGGCGGAAACAAAATAATGCAAGTCAGGCCTTTTTCTTGTGGTTTATCTTGTCCTGTAGCCTGCATCGTTGCTGTGACCATTCTGAGTACCTGCAGCAGACCTGGCACCCTAGCGGGATCTCTGGATGCAGAGAACCCGTCCCTGCTGGCAGCAAGCATCGGGGAAGCCGCTTAAGCCTATGTGCCGACACTGAACAAGAACAGTGATGATCACCTATCATTTTAATGTCAGAAATCCAAGTGTGCAGTGCGGGATCACCCTTGCCCACCCGCAACCCGAAGCTCTGGACATGTTCTCCTCTGCCCGCCCTTGACCAGTGGGAGTAGCCCGTCTGTGTGCAGGAGACAACGATGGAATCTCAGAAGACCCAAGGGTATTGTCTGGGGACACCGTGGTACTCCTCGATCACTTCACCATCCTTTAAAAAAAACTCAAGCCATTGAGAAATTCTACCCAGAAGATTCCAGGCCCCATTCCTATTAGTAAAGTTGATGGTCGACTGCCAAGAAAACCTAGGCAGTTCTTGGGGTCAATAGGGCAGGATGACTGCACACCGCCTTCCTAACCCTAAAATATGCCGAGAACTCCAGTGAAAATAAAAACCCTGGGCCTTTGCTCAGGAAGGGGCCTCTTGGTTAAGTACAAAGCATATCCCTTATGTGAGTTTCCTCCTGCTACCATCACAAGCTAGGTGGCTTAGACAGGAATTGCTGTCTCACCGTTTAGGAGGCCAGAAACCCCAAATCAAAGTACTGGCAGGGTCTGTCTTGTTCTTTTTCTTCCCTGAGACTCAGAATCTGTTCCAGGCCTCTCTCGCAGCTCCTGGTGGTCGCTGGCATTCCTAGGCTTCACATCGCTTCAGTCGTGGCCACTTCCTTGCCTGACCTTCATCTCTCTGACCCTATATGTCCTTTTCCATCTCTTAAAAGGGCACCACCAGTCATTGGAGCTAGGAGTCACCTTTAGCCAGTATAAAGTCATCTTGATCTTTATCTTAACTCCACCCGCAAAGACTCTGTTTCCAAATAAAGTCACATTCTGAGCTTTGTAATGAGCGTGAATCTGGAAGGGCACTGTTCAGCTCCCCCCACCATGCCCTACAGCTTTCTGGGTCATTCCTCTTGGCCTGTTTGGCCGTATGCATCTTTTATGAGTCAGGAGCTGTGGTTTAACCTCTACCCGCCCTTCCCTCATGGTGAGCTTCCTCTGTACCTAATGAGCAGAAGAATAAAAGAAGGAAACTGAGGCCCAGAAGTGCAGACTGACTTGGGTCACACGGCTCGTCACGGGGGAGGCTGAGCTGGAAACCAGCCTCACCAGCCGCGTCCCGCCTCCCACGCCCCCTCCCTGCCCCCGCCCACCCGTGGTGTCTCCTTTGGAAAATCCCAAGGCAAATAAAGCAAACCAGTGGCAGGATTGTGAAATGCTGTGATGCTTGCCTTTGCCCCTGGTCTCATCTTAACAGCAACCAGAATGTTTACAAGGCTCAGTTATTCATTTTCCAGCACTGTCCCAGGGCCAAGGTCAGGTGACTAGCGGTATTCTTGCACCCGTGCATTATTTCGTTTGTAGGGTTTAAAGTTGCCTTTGGGAAGCGCCAAGGTGTGTTTCGTATTTCACAGACAAGGAACCGAGGCCTGGGGGAAAGTGGAATTCCATGGCTCACTAAACACCAGCTAAGACTCAGGCTTCTGAGTCCAACACATATCATTCCCATCCCCAGCTAGAATTTTAAATACTTTTTCTAATTAAAACATTATTAATTTTATCTGGCTGGGTCTGGTCTTTGGCACCCAGGATATTTGCCGCAGCGTGTGGGTTCTGTGTCCCGGCACACAGGCTCAGTAATTGTAACATGCAGGCTTAGTTGCCCTGTGGCATATGGGATCATCCTTCCCCGACCAGGAATCAAACCCGCGTCCCCTGCATTTGAAAGGAGATTCTTAGCCTCTCGACCCACCAGCGAAGTCCCTAGAACTTTAAATATTTAAGAAATGAAGACTTCAGAGTCTAGGCACATGCCAGAACCCAGAAGCACAGATTTGCTATCTGCGGCAGAGTGCTTTGCATCCTTCCATGGCTTTGCCTTCCAGAGTCACACTGCAGGGCCAAAGCTTTTTATAGGACAGCGTCCCTGTTGAACAGACACTTAGCATATTTAAGTTGGGATCCAGGGGAACCAGAGTGTTGGGGGAGATACCTAACGAAGGCTGTTTTCTCTTCAAGGATGCAGTAAAATTGAAAAGTAATCCCTCAAGGGCAGCCACTTGTAAATTAGGAAGGAAGGGGAAAAAAAAAGTCCCATAAAGACACATCACAAGGGGGTTTGACTAAGCAGAGGAACTGGAAAAAGAGAAAAGGAGGCTTGCACGTTGCTTGTAAATTGGTGAATAAATTCTGTTAAGGAAAGATTGGATTCACATTCAACGTGGGAAACAGGGAAAGGCCTTTTCTTGCACGCTGAGAAGTTTGAATACACTTTCAGGAGCTCTTCGTTATCTCAAATTAAATCTTAAATTGGGCTTGTGGTTCTCTGTGAATTAATACTCCGGCCTCTCAGCCCTGCTGCCGAGGTCATTCAAATCTAATGGTGGAAATGGTCGCAGGGTCAGCCCTTGGTCGGCGTTGTATAGAAGTGCCTTAATGATGCCCCAGACGTTTGCATTCTGCGGCCGGGTGGCTGGGCGGCGGGCACTGGGGTGGGGGAGGGCTCAGCAATCGCAGTATCGTACAGGCAGCCCGTGTGAATGAGGAAGTACAGATCTCGGGCCATCCCACCATTCAGCATTGAAGCAGAGGGCCGGTGCTTTCTGAAACAGGAAGATGTAAGGGAAGCCACCCTCACCTGCATGTTAGCCATGGTGACCCACGTCTCAGGATGCCACAAAGGTGAGGGTCACCGATCCACGTGATCACATACATCAATCCAGAGACAGTCGGTTCTCTGGACAGATGTGGAAGAAAGGCTTCTCCTGAGGCATAAACAGACCTTGTTTGGTAAAAACAGCCCTGGCCCCTGATGTCAGGGAGTTTGCATAAATATGTGCATATATTCCTGCAGATGTGTGCATTTCAGCCCAGCCGAGTGTGCACTGGTGTGAAATACACAGCGATACCTACTTCTCAGTGGATTCCTTGACTTCGCTATTTCTCTCTGCCCTGGTCTTTTTTTCTCCCTTAACTGGGATTGTCAAGCGCTCATGATCCTCCCAACTTGCTCATTGGTAAAATGGAAATAATAATAGGGCCCACTTGAGAAGGCCGGTGGATTAGAACAATTAATAAAAGACGGCCGGCACACAGTGCAGTTTCAGAATCCACTGGGGCTTGGCCTGCCGTGGAGGTTGCACCATGTCTGTTGGTAGTACCTAGGTGTCTAATCATGTGCGGCACATAGTAGGACCTTAACAAATGCAATGTGTTGTTATACATTACGTTGCTATATATAATCGGAAGAGAAATTATTTTTTGGCATGTCACTTCCTTCTGTGCAAAATTCCTCCATTTTACAGATGGTGGCAGGGGGACCCGAGAGCTCCCGTTAAATACCTTTGTCAGGAGATTTGACCCCACGGCTGTTCTTTCAGGACCCCAGTCTGCCTCTCTGTGGGGCTTTAGCAGATCCATCTGCAAGACACATCAGTATCATTGAAAATGGTAAAGGATGACCAGAATGGCTGATCTGCCGAAACAGTGAGCGCTGACACCAGTCAAGTGCTGCTGGGACGCCATACTCTGCAAAGAGCTTTACAGAGTTACATCAGAACGGCCTTCGGGAGGGCAGTGTGTTGGGCAAGCCCGCTTTACAGATGAGTGTAGTAAAGGTTGAAGGTATAGAGTCACTGAGAAGGTGGTGGAGCTGAGGTCTGGGTGACTCCAGGACCAGGGGTGTAATTTCCGAGACCCACCCCTGTCCTTCACATTAGCCTCCCAACCCCACTCTGGCTCCGTTTTCTGGCAGGGAGACTCTAGGGTTTGAAAGGACCTGAAAGATGAGGTCCCGGAGAACAGGTAGAAACCACGTCCACCAGCCTGTGGTATTGTTTCAGGACGGGAGCCTGGCTCACCCTGCTTCCCTGGGAAGGAAGGGCTTCTGGACGGATTTGTCTGCCAGCGTGGGGTGGGCTGGCTGACACGGTGCCGACAGAGGGGCAGTGGAAATCGTCAGGGCACGGAGGGGAATTAGGTCCTGCGAGTCCATAGGTGCAAACTGCGGCAGGCGTTGGCGACCGGGAGCCCTGGTGTCTCTATTAAATCCTCAGGCCGTGAGGCCTCAATGACACCCCTGCCAACCACACAGGACACAGCCAGTGACAACGAAAGAGGCTGCTGGCTAATCTCATCTGAGTGCCCCTCTGAGGTCCTGGGGACACCAAGGCTTCTGCTCCCTGTCGCAGCGGCAAAGATGATGGCAAGAGAGCCGTCCCCAGAGAGGACAGTGTGGATCCAGAGGCAAGGTCAGGGCCAGGGCGCAGAAGCGGAAGTCGTCCCTGTGTGTCAAGGAAGCCAGGGCTGAGAAGGAAGGGGGAGTTAGGCGGACATCAGGGCCTCACCTGCCATGGACAGACTTCTGACGTCGTCACCATCACTGTGACTGGTAACTGCAGCTCACAGGGTGTCTGTGATGCTCCCAGCGTGACATTTATCCTTGCTTACAATTGTCCTTGGTGGTGGTGGCCTAGTTGCTCAGTTGTGTCCAACTCTTTTGTGACCACATGGACTGTAGCCTGCCAGGCTTCTCTGTCCATGGGATTCTCCAGGCAAGAATACTGCAGTGGGTAGCCTTTCCCTTCTCCAGGGGATCTTCCTGACCCAGGGATCGAACCTGCATCTCCTGCATTGGCAGGGAGATTTTTTTACCACTGAACTACCTGGGAAGCCCAGTTTATAACAATATATTTATCGGGTCCTCAGTTCAGTTCAGTCACTCAGTCGTGTCCGACTCTTTGCGACCCCGTGAATCGCAGCACGCCAGGCCTCCCTGTCCATCACCAACTCCTGGAGTTCACCCAAACCCACGTCCATCGAGTCGGTGATGCCATCCAGCCATCTCATCCTCTGTCGTCCCCTTCTCCTCCTGCCCCCAATCCCTCCCAGCATCAGAGTCTTTTCCAATGAGTCAACTCTTCGCATGAGGTGGCCAAAGTACTGGAGTTTCAGCTTTAGCATCATTCCTTCCCTAGAAATCCCAGGGCTGATTTCCTTCAGAATGGACTGGTTGGATCTCCTTGCAGTCCAAGGGACTCTCAAGAGTCTTCTCCAACACCACAGTTCAAAAGCATCAATTCTTTGGCTCTCAGCCTTCTTCACAGTCCAACTCTCACAGCCATACATGATCACAGGAAGAACCATGGCCTTGACTAGACAAACCTTTGTTGGCAAAGTAAAGTCTCTGCTTTTGAATATGCTATCTAGGTTGATCATAACTTTCCTTCCAAGGAGTAAGCGTCTTTTAATTTCACGGCTGTAGTCACATCTGCAGTGATTTTGGAGCCCCAAAAAATAAAGTCTGACACTGTTTCCACTGTTTGCCCATCTATTTCCCATGAAGTGATGGGACCGGATGCCATGATATTGGGTCCTACTATGTGCCAAAGATGATTAGACCCTTATGTATCAATAATAAACACAACACAAGCTACGCTATGTGCCAAACCCTGCACTGTCAATTCTGATACTGTACCATGTGCCAGTTTCCTGTTTTATCTTCCCCGTGGGCTCTCAGTTCCCCGGCCGGGGATGAACTCTTGCCCCCTCCATTGGGAGCATGGAGTCTTAACCACTAGACCACCAGAAAAGGAGAAAATTCCCCAGTTATCTTTCATTAATTGCCACCACCGTTATTGTCTCTGATCCCCCAGCCTCTTAATCAAGTACTGTTATTATTTCAGTTTTACAGTGAGCATGCTGGAACTCGGCACTGGATTTGAAACCAAGCGGTGGAGGTGATGACACCTCTGTCGTGGGACCAGCTTCTTCTGCATCCGGTACGCACGCTCCTCTTTACTCCTAAAATGTGCGTGTGGTTCTCCCCACATCATACGTGAGGAAATCGAGAGCCCTGGAGGTAAAGGAACTTGCTAGAGCTATCTAACATGAATTGCAAGACTGGATTTAAGTCCTTGGTTCTCCCCTGTCACCGTGCTACCCCAGGCTTAGAGGAGGCACAGAGGGTTGGCAAGTGAGAGTCTGGTCTGATCCCCAAGGCAGGAAAGTGAAAGTGAAATCGCTCAATCGTGTCTCACTCTTTACGACCCCATGGACTGTAGACCGCCAGGCTCCTCCGTCCATGGAATTTTCCAGGCGAGAGGACTGGAGTGGGTTGCCACTTCCTTACCCAAGGGATCTTCCTGACCCAGGGATCAAACCCAGGTCTCCTGCATTGCAGGTAGATGCTTTACAATCTGAGCCACCAGGGAAGCTCAAAGGCTGGAGGGCCAGCTATTGCAAGGCTTCGAGAAGGCACGAGAGCAGGCCTGGAATGTGGTGCAGCCAGGCCCAGGCTTGCTCATTTGGGAGAAGACATGGGTTGAGCTTCCCTGGCAGCTCAGTCACTAAAGAAAAAGTGAAAGTGAAAGTCGCTCAGTCCTGTCTGACTCTTTGTGACCCCATGGACTATACAGTCCATGAAATTCTCCAGGCCAGAATACTGGAGTGGGTAGCCTTTCCCTTCTCCAGCAAATCTTCAACCCAGAAATTGAACTGGGGTCTCCTGCAGTGCAGGCAGATTGTTTACCAACTGAGCTACCAGGGAAGCCTGCAATGCAGGAGACCAGGGTTTGATCCCTGGGTCCAGAAGATTCCCTGAAGAAGGAAATGGAACTGACTCCAGTATTCTTGCCTGGAAAATCATTTGGACAGAGGAGCCTGGCAGGCTACAGTCCATGGGGTCTTAAGAGTTGGACACGACTCAGCAACTAAACCTCCACCGTGGTTGTGAGCCTCTGGACACCCCAGTGCAGAGGAAGGAGGCCGGGTAATTTTATATATATATTTATTTATTTATATATATACACACACACACACACACATATATATATATATATATATATCTGTTTGCTCTCAAGAAAGGAGAACAGTGTGACTGAGAGTCCGTCTCTCTCACTCATACCCCACCCCCGCCCTCTGTGCCTTTTTGATTTTTAATTTTTTTCATTAAGAATGTGGTAGCTGCTATCTGACTACTTACTTCCACGGCTTCCTGACAAGGCCTGCAAAGGAGAGTAAACAAATTACCCATTACCAGGGAAGCCCCGTCTGCCCCCCTTCCCCCTCCAGGCAGATTCCCCGTGTCTTCTTTCACCTCCAGGAGATATCCTCCAAGGTCACTAAATTAAGCCTTCAGACAATCGAAAAATTGAATCTCAGTACATCTATTTTCCTAACAAAATTTCCACAGCGCCGATTGGGGCTGACAGGTGCGTCCGCACGCTCTCCGCGCTGTTCAGGTCGATTTGGCCGGGCGGGACGGCATCAGCGTGTATTGGAGGGAACATGCATGCAGCTCCAGGCCCCCTGGGAGTTGTGCCTCACCCCTCGGTGCTGCAAAGGACGCTTTCCTTCCGTGCGCAGAGCTGTCCGGCCTTCTCCTCTGCTCCCGTCCTCACCCGCTGCAGCCTCCAGGTCGGGCGCTGCTTTTTCAGTTATTTATCGAAAGAGCTATTGCAATCATTGCAAACGCATTTAGGAATACTTGGAATCCATGTTTTCTTCGCCAGCACTAACAGTGCAGCAGTCATCACAGTCCTTGTCGGAGGGAGAGGCAGGGTGTGATATCTGGGGAGTGGAGAGCGGGTGAGAAGAAGGAGCTTTGCTCCCAGCCCCTCAGGCTTTGTAGCTGCCACCGCCTGGCTGCTGGAGGGGCCTGGAGAGATGAGGATCTGCCAGGAGGAGGAGGCTGTGGACTTCAGCTCCCTGATGGCCAGCTCTGTGACTCTGGAGGTCATGCCCCCCCATCCAGCCTCATGTCCTCCTCCTCAAGTAGTGTCCCAGCCAGCACTTCCTACAAAGACTGCACATGCGCTGCTGGGGGTCTGGGACATGCCCTCTAGTAGCCCACTGTGAGTGACTTATCTTAAAAGCTCCAGGAGAAGTTTGCATTCCGCTCAGATTACCTGTGTCCCTGTAAATGCAAAAGTGAGGCTTTTCTTTGCTTGGCTGTGAGTAACGCTGATGCTCCAGGAAGATGCACTGTGTTTATCCTGTGGCTTGGAGTGCCCACTGGGTACCCGACCTGGGAATCCCAGTGCATGTCCCCAGCCACACGGTGCCAGCATCCATGACCGCCACGGTCAGAGTGGGCTGCCCACTACGCGGTGAGACCTCCGGCACGTCACTTAAACTTCCTTGTCTTGAATTTTTTTTTTTTTCCTCGTCTATGAAACCATGATCATAATGCTCTCTACATGTTTAGGAGCATTGAGAAGATCAAAAGAGAAAATTCTTAAAAAGCATGAAGCATCATCCCTGGGCATAATAAGTGCTCATTACATGTTTGCAAAAATAGCAATTGTTAAAATTACATCCAGAAGCTTTTAATGAGCACCTGTTGCTGTCCATTCCAAGCCCTAGAACGAAGCCTCCAAGAAGATTCGGGAGCTGGTACCAGGAGAGAACCACACTTGACGGGTTCTGACATTGTTGCTGCTGCTGCTGCTAAGTCGCTTCAGTCGTGTCCGACTCTGTGTGACCCCATAGATGGCAGCCCACCAGGCTCCCCCATCCCTGGGATTCTCCAGGCAAGAACACTGGAATGGGTTGCCATTTCCTTCTCTAATGCATGAAAGTGAAAAGGGAAAGTGAAGTCGCTCAGTCGTGTCCGACTCTTCCCGACCCCATGGACTGCAGCTTTGATGGGCCCTGTGTAATTCTCTTTCTTGAATGACCTTCCTCTTACCTTGGGTTGCTTCTGTTTTTCCTGGATTCATGTGCTCATTCCTAGGTCTTCATAGCAGTTGTCTGCTGCTGCTTAACGCATTATCCCTAAAGGTTTATGGTTTAAAACAATAAACATTTAATATCTTACAGTTTCTGTAGGTCAGACATCAGTGAGTAGCCTAGATAGATGGCTGTGTCTCGGGGTCTCTCATCAAGTTTCGGTCAAGCTCTTGGCTGGGGCTGTGGTCGCTCAAGGCTTGGTGAGCTGTTGGTTTCACATCCAAACTGGCACACACATGTGGCTTTGGGCAGGAGGACTCAGTCCTTCACCATGTGGGCCTCTCCACGGAGATGCTTGGTCTTCCTCAACATATGGGCAGTTGGCCAGGTGGATGACCTCAGGGTGCAAGAGGTAGCCCCAGCGCCTTTCAGACACTGATCTCAGACATCACACACAGTCAGACACTGAAACCTCACCTGCGTTCTAGTCATTGGAAAAGAGCCACTAGAGACTATGCTTAAGGAGAGGGGAAACTGACTGCACTCGGCAGGGGTAGCTGTCCAGGAGCTTGTAGGCATGTTTTCACATGACCGCAGTCTGCCACTTCCGTCCGTGGGTTCTCACGGACATGTGATAGGCTCACTGGCTTAGCCCTTGGCAGAGGCATGGAGCATATAAGGAAATGTGTCTTCCCTCTGCGTCAGAGAAGGCATCACCTCCTATGGAGTGGTTGTAATGGGAGAGCGGACTCCCCAGAGGACTCCGTCACAGCAGTGGGTTCACAGAGGCCAGCGGGACAGCAGAGGCGGTCACTTCAGGGAGGCGACCTTGAACTCCTTCAGTCGTAAACCTTCGAGAAGTTCTTTGAAGACAGATACTAGCTATTTATAACCATTACAGCAGTGGCTTTGAAATCACCAGTGGTATCTTATTTTCTCCCCTGAGAGTTAAGAAACTTGCCTTGAAAAGTCACTTCTTTGAATAGTGTGGTAGGTCCGCCGTCATCAGACTCTTCATCTGAGCCTTTGTAGGATACAGGGAACGAAGCGAGCAGCGCCAGCACCGTTTCTCTCTCTGTTACACCAGGTCCCTCCGCCCACATTCTTCCTTATCTACTGCTTCTTACCCCATTGCAGACCCGATTCTGCTGGACAGCCGGGCCGTCTCCTGCTCTTCCCCCTGCCTCCTCTGCCTCCTCGCCCTCACTCTGCTTTACCACAGGGAAAGATCAGGTTCTGGTGCCCACAGCATGCAGTGCGGACCCCTAGGTTATCACAGCGCCACTAGGCTCTGCGCTCCTGTTTCTGGTTTTCCTTTGTCTTCTGTTCCTTGGGGCTTCCCTGGTGGCTCAGCTGGTAAAGAATCTGCCTGCAATGCAGGAGACCCCAAGTTTGATTCCTGGTTCAGGCAGATCCGCTGGAGAAGGGATAGACTACCCACTCCAGTATTCTTGGGCTTCCCCTGTGGCTCAGCCTGGTAAAGAATCTGCCTGTAATGCGGGAGACCTGTATTTGATCCTGGGTTGGGAAAACCTCCTAGAGAAGGGAGCGGTACCCACTCCAGTATTCTGGCCTGGAGAATTCCATGGACTGTAAAATCCATGGGGTCAGACATGACTAACTGACTTTCACTATCTTTTTCTATTCCTTTACTGCCCACTGTATTCCTTCCTCCTCTGGGTTGCTGACACTTGTGTAAGAATCCTGAATGTTTGTACGGCACTTAGAGTTTTCACAGCAATTTCCTGAGCATCATTTCCTCAAAGCATCCTCTATGAAATGGGGTGGGATAATACCCATTTTGCAGATGAGGATGCCAAGGCTTTTGGAGGATTGGGAAGTTACTCAGAATCATGCAGCTGATAGGTGGAAGAGAGAGCCTTCCAGCCAGGCCCTGCTGACTCATAGATTTTGTGCTTTTCCTAGCATAACATACAGGCAGACTGTACAAGTCTCTGAGGCTAGGTGTGGTGTTTCATTCTGCTTTGTATCCCTTTGGCTTTGGCCAACATTTCAAGTGAACGAATGAACAAAAGTGAATGAATGAAGCCGAGCCATCCTCAATCAAACCCAAACGCTGCTCACACACACAGCCCCGAGGCTGGCCTTCGCATGCACCTCAGTTACGGAAAGCTAGAAGTTGATATTTTGGAGCCCCATAAGACCAGGAACGCTGTGGCCTGAATGACAAAGAGATGCGGACACTTCCTCTTCTCACAAGTCTCATAAATCAGCATCGTCTGTGCTGAGCGGGGGCCTGTGAGTAGTAACTGCCAATACCAGGAGACCCGAAAGGCTGATCTGGGCCACCGGCCCCATCCACCCCTGGTTTGTGCTGAGTCTGCAGAATGTTGAAGTAAGGGGTTAATTTATAAAGTGAGCCCCAGGACAGTTTCCAGGACGGCCGTGCGTGTACCTCGTAAATCGGCACAAATTGCCTCTCTCTCTCTGTGCCCATCAGCTCCCAGGCAGACCACCATTCCCTGAGAGGTCTGCGGGTTGCCATCCGGAAAAACACAGGAAATGTGGAAAACGAATCCTCGACGGGAGGCAGGTGTGCAGACAGGGATGGAGGCTGGCAGGTACCGCACGGTCTGGGATTTGGAGCGCAGTTGCTGAGGATTCGTTAGGTAGAGTTTCCTTTGTTGCAGACAGAGGCTGGATTTCAGAAATCCTTGTTCTGTTATTGGATGTCCCTCCAGTCTCTAAATAGATTTAGGAATTTGTGTATGGCAGAAAATTTAAGGCCTGGAGGGGAAGCAGACAAAGAGGAAAGCTAACCTTGGTGTTTTACATGTATCAAATGGCTAGACTCATTTACCCAGAGCCAGTAATATTGGGAAATACATACATATAATGGCTTAGTTTTTATTATTATCATGACTATTTGTAACAGGCATGTGTATACACTGCATTTGTCTGAGTGATCACAGCAAGCTTTATTTCCAGTCTTTTCAAGGACTCAATCCTTTCAGGAGCTCTAGATGTTGTTGTAAATGTGCCCATTGTACAGAGAGGGCAAGTGAAGCTCCAGAAATGAAGCCCAAGGAGGACTGGCTAATAAATGGATTTGGGTCCGATTTCTCTCTTTCCAGCTTTTTTTTTTAAATCCTCTCATTATTATAGGGGTCTTTGTGTTACTGAGAAAACAAGTGCCAGCCTTCTAATAAAATGTCTCTGCCTAGTCAAATTATTTGATACTTCAATCTAACTTATTATTCTTTTAGCTACCACATTCCAAGTGATATACAAAATACCCTAATAGTAAATAGAGACTTGAAACTTACACATTGGTAACTTATCGAATCCTCTTAAAGGGGCTCAGTCACAAAGATGACTTTAAAAGGGAAACGTCCTTTAACATAAAAAGTGTCCACTGGCATGTATTCGTGAAGCAATTATAAATTGGGGGAGGTATGCTGGACATGGCATGAAATCAAACTGTCTGAGACCTTAAAAATATTAACACAGTTTTTCATACACAGAGCAGCTTTGGACCTTATGGCAGTCCTGTGGGCTGCTGCTGCTGCTAAGTCACTTCAGTCGTGTCCAACTCTGTGCGACCCCATAGACGGCAGCCCACCAGGCTCCCCCTTCCCTGGGATTCTCCAGGCAAGAACACTGGAGTGGGTTGCCATTTCCTTCTCCGATGCATGAAAGTGAAAAGTGAAAGAGAAGTCACTCAGTCGTGTCCGACTCTTAGCGACCCCATGGACTGCAGCCTACCAGGCTCCTCCATCCATGGGATTTTCCAGGCAAGAGTACTGGAGTGGGGTGCCGTTGCCTTCTCCTCCTGTGGGCTAGACCACTTATTATAACCGTATTTCACAGAGAAACAGAGATGTTCAGGGACTTGTCTGAGAACACATGGTCTCTGGAGAATTCATGCTTTACTAGCCTTACGTCTTGAACAGTGAGACAAACTTAGAAGAAGAAACTAACGTGGAGGAGAAAAAAGAAAAACTATTGCCAAAATATTTCTAGGAGACACTTAGAAAAATCTGTTGGACCTTGTTTAGTAAGAAAAGAGGCCAAATTCGAATCTTAACTCCTTCCGAGTACTTTGTTGTTTCTGACTTTCCACGAAGGCAGGGGTCTCAGATGTATCGTCACATGTACTTGCGATGAATTAGCAGACAGTGTAAAACGAGGCACCTACTGAAGCGGACTTCTTCACAGCCTCGCCGTCCTTGTTCCCTCCCCTGTGTTTCAATTCCAAAATCACTGTGACATGAAAATTGTGTATTCAGATTGTTCTATTGATTGGTTGGGAAAGTGACCTTGTATGCACGCATGAAAATGAAGCGATCTATATCACAAGGCCCCTTCTCTGCGCAGAAGCAGGAATGACAGTGGTCCAGAGGCGTTTGCTTCACACCTGGGTTGGCTCTCCCTCCTCGAAGGCTCAGAGCCCTTGGAAAGAGCCTTCTGTGGGGCTGGGCGGGTGTGAAATGTGAGGACCCCTGACAGAGGGCGAATGTTGGGGCAGGCGTCACGTGTCCATAGACGTGAAAAAGCGCCCTAGCCGGAGACAGGGGTCTTTCTTTGCAACTCGGACGGCGGCTCCCGTGGGACTGAATTCTGCTGCCTCTCACTGGCACGAGGGCACATTACCGCGGGGACTTCCTGGTGGCTCAGTGGGAAAGAGTCCGCCTGCCAGTGCGGGAGACCTGGGTTTGATCCCTGGGTTGGGAAGATTCCCTGGAGAAGGGAATGGCAACCCACTCCATATTCTTGCCTGGAAAAATCCCATGGACAGAGGAGCCTGGTGGGCGACGGTCCATGGGGTCACAGAGGGTCAAACACAACTGAGCGCCTAAATGGTAGCAGCAACACAGTTCGCATGGACCCACCTGAAGGCACTCTGGCTTGGAGCATCCTTGACTCTTGAAGGGGGGATCCCGCCTCTTATTTTCAGACATGAAAATACATTTTCAGAGTATTTTCAGGCACCTCTGCCTCCGGCATGTAATCTTGCATGCAGACTGAAAGAAAGGGAGTGAGTACTGTGAGTCCTGCAGAGGCAACGCCTCGTTTAATCCTCACAACGACCCTCCCGGTGGATGGCGTTAGTCCACTTGCCTCGTGCAGAAGGTGAGTCGCGGGCATGTATAGCAGCTCGCTTCAGATCAGGCAGCTGGTGAGTGGCAGAGATGAAGCTGGAACCCAAGATCTTGTATCTAAATTCAGACCAACTTAATTATTCTCTGCCTCTGAAGCCCCTGTGGTTTGGATTCCTAATCACAGGACTGAGATGAAATAGAATTTCTTAGCTGAGGGAGCCAGGCAGTAGATGGGCCTTTGCCAAGAACTTTTTTTTTTTTTCTTTTTAACCAGAGTCAGAGGTTAGCAGGAAGAGATGAAAGATGGATGGGGAAGTAGAGTAAAAGAGAAATGGAGGTTATTCTCCAAATGTAGAAGCTTCTCCATACAATGCTTTAGAATCCAGAGCCCAGATCATATTAACGAGAAGGTACTGCTTAGGGAGGGAGAGAGGAGAAGACAAAGCAACATGTAGAAACATTTAAAAAAAACAAGAACAGTGAGCTGCATGTAGATGGCTTTTATTGGAAGGGCCAGGCTGAACTGGAAGGCTTGCGCTGTGTAAAATGTCAGCTGCTCTTATCATGGTTCATGGAGATTACCTTTCAAGGCGAGTTTCATTTTCGTTGCTTCCAACCCTTGGAGAAGTGGACAAGGCAGTGACTCCTTTATTTCCGAATCCTCACCAGCAGCTTGCCGCTCCTCTGTGTTTTCTCTCATCCTGGATGATACCACATCAAGGCAATTCAGGGCAGCAGTTGAACCAAAAGCAATTTAAGTCAGAAATGGACAAATATGGATGTCGTTTATAAGGCTTGTTCAGAGGCCTCTGACATCACTCAAAGCCTATACACTTCTCGGGACTGAGACACTTTTTTTACCCCAGCAACGCAAGATTGGAGATTTAATACAGACCGCTTAGTGAGATGTCCGAGTGGGTCTTGCCTAGAAACCATTTCTTGGGGGAAGCAAGTATTTTGTATTATATACTGAGTTGGAGAGAGAGAGAAATAGTGATTTGAAACCAAAGTGAATTTCCCAAGGTGAATTTATATGAGTCACTTTGATTCACTCGCAGTAACACCATCGCTTCTCGGCCTTTGGGCTAAGATCGAGTGTATCTGCAGTGACGACGGCCATAGGTCTCACGGGCTTGGGCACGACACGTATGTGTGGGCGTGGTGGTTTGAGAGTTACCTTTAATTTAGCTAATTTCCATAATCGCTCTGCAGAAATAAAATCCATAAAGGCATGTAGTTTTGTCCCTCCTTTACAGTTGAAGAAGCTGAGTCTCAGACCCTGCTCAAGGGCACAGACACTTGAGTTGGGAGAATTCACTCCCTAAGGCTCCAGAGGTCCCTTTACGCCACCTCACTCTGGTTTCTAGAGCACCCTGCAAATGGGAAGGCAGAAGCCCTGTTTTGGCCACAGTCTTTTCTCTCTGCATCACGGGCTGTGGGAAAGCTGGTGGCTTGGGCGCCTCCTTGTCGAACTCTGTGGGGCTCTGCTCCGGACGGGAGTTCTTGTGGGTGGGAGAGAAGCACAGGAAAGAAAGGGAGCGGGGGATACGCGGTGGTCATCTGCAGGAAGCAAAGCCAGGTGTCATCCGAAGGCGGGGCGGCTAATTCACGCCGAATGCCAGAAGCCCAGGGACATTAAACTCAGGACAGAAACACTTACCAAACGCCAGAGGATCGAGGATCACGTCTCAGGAAAAGCGGACACACTGGCATTTCTCAGACACTGAATTGTTCAGACACCGCAAGAAGCAGTTGAGTCTTTCTAATTTTTTAATTTATTTATTGGGCTGTGCGAGGTCTTGGTTGCGGCACTTGAGATCTTCATCACTGCTCACGGGGCTTCTAGTTGCAGCGTGCCAGCTCTCTAGTTGTGGCGGACGAGCTTAGCTGCTCCACAGCCTGTGGGATCCTTGTTTCCTGAGCAGGGATCAAAGCTGGATGCTTAACCACTGGACCACCAGGGAGGTCCCACAGTTGAGTCTTAAAATGGTGATACTTTGCACGCTCACACATATATATACACAGAATGTTTTCTTTGGCTGCAAAAGAACCATAGAAGAAGAAGAATGGGAATTAAAAAAAAAAAAAAGAAAGAATCCCAAAAGGTTATGTGCTGCATGATTCCATTTACAGAGTTACAGAAATGGGGAACAGATTAGTGACTGCGGGGGTCAGGGGGAGCAGAGGCTGGAGGGCAGTGGGGGTGGCTGATGGATCAAGGGCCACGAGAAGGATCCTGATGGGGATGACAGCCGTTGGTACCTTGACCATTGTCATGTCAGTTTCTTGGTTGTGATATGGTACAAACTCATTTTGTCATGGTTATCTCTTGAGAAAAACTAAACGTTTAACTTAAAAAAGTGGCGGGAGCTTCCCTGGTGGCTCCGTGGTCGGGAATCCTTCCGCCAGTGCAGGACGCGTGGGTTTGATCCCTGATTCAGGAAGACTACACATGCCACAGAGCAACTGAGCCCGTGCACCACAGCTACTGAGCCTGGGCTCCAGAGCCCGGGAGGTGCCGCTGCTGAGCCTGCACGCCCTGGAGCCGGTGCTCAGCAACATGAGGAGGCACCGCAGCGAGATGCCTGCGTATCACATGGAGAGTAGCCTTTGCTCGCGCAACTAGAGAAAAGCCCGCGCAGCAGTGAAGACTCAGCACAGACAAAAACAGACAAACAAATATATATATATATATATATATAAATATATATATATATATTTCTCCAAAAAAAAGAATCTTTCTCAAAAAAAAAAAAAAAGTGATGGAACATTTGGGAAAAAATTCACCTATGAGCCCTCCACCCAGAGAGTCACTGTTTCTACCCTGTTCTCTCTCCTCTCTCTTTGCTTCTTCCTCTTTCTGTCCGGAGGCTATGTTTAACCCTCCTGGTCCGGCATGGCTTTTGGTGAAAAGGCAGCATCAAGGTCCCCTTCGAAGAAGCCGAGGGGCTGTGGGTAAGGAGTGGGCACATGTCATGTGCAGAGCTGCAGCCAACTCCCCAGCCCTCCCCCTGGTGCTAATCGGTGTTAAGATTTTGCCATAAATATTACTTATGGCTGTTATGCATCCCAGACTGTCAATACGTGTTTATTTTCCCATTTTAATTTCCCTGCATTCCCACAGTTATTGGGGTAAGGCTGACAGAATAAGCTTAGGTTTGAGGGGGGCTGCCCATCTGCTATGTCACCTCCATCCCTGGTCGATGTTCTTGCCAAGTGACATGCGTGGTTGGGGACAATCAAACAGAGATAAGGAAGAGTATGGCATGTCCTGAAAGCCCCGGCTCCCAATTACCAGCTCTCTCCCCAGGTCTTTTGCATGACCTCCCAACTCCAGGCACTAGCTACACCTCGAGGCAAATGAAAGCAAAAAAAACCTCCCTTAGTTTTTTTCTGTTGCTATCACTGATTAGCTGGGTGACTGGGGCAAGCCCCTTCGCTCCTCCTTCCTGAGTCTCAGTTTCTTCATCTTTCAGCCGAGTTCGTAAGTTCCTAGGCATTTGGAAGTTTCAGTGAGCTGACACGTATGGACTTGCTTTGCAAATACTCAGATTTGCGAATGAGTTAAATCATCATCATCATGGGATCCCATTGTCTACAGTGCCTCACATCTGACTTCCACTGTGCACTCATGGAATATTTTGTTAATATCGAACTTGGGTCTCCAGCATTGCAGGCAGATGCTTTACCATCTGAGCCACCAGGGAAGCCCACAGAATAATTACCATTGCTAATCTGAACTGTTCATGTTCCTAACTGCCTGACAGTTTGTGAAACCTTGAACCGCTCCGGGCCATACTTTTCTCATTTTGTTCTTATTTTAAAGAGAGACGCGTGTGTGGGTTAAGTGTGAGGAGGGGTAAGGTATAACACACGGTTAGGACTCAAGTACATCTTTGGTTGACTCATTCAAGAGTCCGCCAACCAGCTGGTGGACAGGAGCGCCTGGCCATGCAGTGCGGTTGTAATGAAGAGGGATAATGGCATAGCCTTCTCCTTTAACGTGAGAGTATCATAAGAATGTTCATGTTAATTGTATGTGGGGAGGGTAGGTTATGTTATTCATGAATTTCATTTCAGGACCTCAACGAGGAATTATAAAACATCTTTTTAAAAAGAAGGGTCTTGGATTGCTGGGCTTCAGTGGAACTGATCTAATTCACCGCCAAACAGGGCCTGCAGACATGTAGGGGCCCGGGTCTTCTCTGTGGGAGAAGAGATGTAAGAGTCGCATTAGAAAGTTGAGGTGCCATTGGCATCTGCCCTCCGAGGTGGCCAGGAGAAGTGTGTCATATGGGATCAGAGTGAGCAGAGGTGTGTCTCGTAAGATGATCCAAGGGGAGTTGACTCTTAACGGATTCAGTCAATCAGGAATTGAGGAGGAGGAGGAAGAAGACAGAGCTGGAAGTGGCTGTTACAGGATCTAAGATGATTGCAAAAGATGCATGTCAAAAAAAAGATGGGATGAAGACAGGCTTAAAAGAAAGTTTTCACGCTACAAGAAAGAAAGAAGCAAAAACCTAATATATAAACATACACCCCCCACACACACACTCACCACACACACACCCCTTCTTTCATGGGGTTGTTGATTGGAAAGGCAGTTTTTAACAGGGCTGGCTGTTTCACCGTAGCTGTAAGGAACAAAATCCTGCAGCTCCTGCACTCACGTTTGAGCCTTTGCTTTTGGCAATCATTCCTCTTTTCCATTTTTTTTGGCACCCTAGAAAACTTTCCATAAATAGTGCATTTAATGGAGTGTGTCCCTTTATGACTGTCAGCTACCATAACAGTAGAGGGAAATTCAACAAAAGCTAACATTAGAATGTAGAAGGTTCACAATTCCATGCCCTTCCTGAACTTGTACCTCTAGTCTGTGTTGCTTGGTAGATTTGGAAAGCCAAGGGCTCTCTCCTCTATTGCTCACTCGAGAATGCCCAGCTCGGGGGCTGAGATTTGCCCCTGCTTTTGGACATTAGCAACCTTTGCATGCAGCAAACCCATGAACGAATTGTGGTTCTCTGCTATGGATTAATCAGGAGTCCCTTGCTCAACTCAAGCAGGGAATCCAGTCTAAAGGAGGAAGTGAAAATAAAAAGGCACAAATGAGTGAGAAAGTTAGCAAGTCAAAACAAGATGCAAATGATACAGCATTAAGTCCCCGATACAAAGGCAGCCAGCATCGCTGTTGCATCAAATATTTAGCCAGAGCCAAGAGCAATTTTTTTATTATGTTTTTTATAAGTTTGATTTACTAATCTTCGGTGCACTCCCTATTTTTAGAGGTTGGCTCATATTTTTAATTTGTTTTCTCTGAAGCACTGAATCCTTGCTCGTGTTTTTCAGCTGTCCACTCAGTTCCTAGTGGCAGAGCAACACTGAAAAGCATAATTACGTTTCCTAATTATGTGTAATTAGGCAAAACCCAGATGATGTATTCAGCATGCTCTCGGAATAGCCAGGGGTCAAGGACTGTTGGAACTCAGTAACATTTTTATAAATAAGCCTGCTGCGTTGTTTAACTTCACGTGGGGGTCCAGGGTGGTCCTGGATGCCTTGTAGACCAATACAGTGATTGAAAATATATAGCATTCATTTATTTAGCCAAGGAAAACTGTAATTGATGCTCTGCCTCCTTTAGCCTCTCCCTCTTCTTCTTTAAAACCTGAGTTTAGATTTGCTATTCCCAGCCCAAGAGAGGCCCTCTAAACCCAGACCCATAAAGTTCTGCTTACTGACAGCCTAAGTGATATTTATTTTTTCCAAGCTTAATCCTTTTGAAACATGGAGAAATAAATACATCCTCTTATCTACCATATGCCTGGGATGGGAAATAAATTCTTATTTTCCTGCGGCGTGGTACCAGTGGGCTACAGTGAATAATTTGGGCCGCCTCACCAAAGATAATGGGGAAGCCTTCTCTATTACCAGTGATAATTATGAATCTCATAATAGAAAACATCCCGAGCCGGAGCATCAATCAGAGAAGATAAACAATGGGAAATGATAGGTATACAAAAGGGGAAATGGCAGCGGCCCATATGGAGGGAGAGGCCGCGGGATTCTGGCGGGGTTATAAATCATGGAGCCCAATCATCCCCACGTAATTAATATCCTCAAATTAAAACATACGTTCTTAAAGCAAGATCTCACAGACTCTTCAGCAGGGCAACTGGCTGCCTGACAAGATAACATCCGGGAACCACAGGGCCCTCCCACTCGCCTGAGCTCCTTCTTTATGACGCGGGCTGGAGTGGGCTGCAGCCCCGGCTCACAGTGTCCCCGCTGTGAGCTCACAGTGACCCTGCTCCAGCCCACCCGGCACCGTCCGCCATGAGGTCAGAGCCGGCAGTGGCCTTCGTGACTGCAGAGACTGCTCCGCCGAGGTGCTCAGTTCGAACTTCCTTGAGGAGCCTTCCAGCCCAGCAGACACAGGCAAACAGAAAACCTTCATTCCAAAGAGTACTCATCTCCTCCTAGTTAATAACCCTGCATCAGGCGCTTTCTTCTTATCTGGCTGTCATGCTCCAGTCCCAGAGTACTTTATTGGGCTTATTTTAAAAAATAACAATAAAGGAGCTCATTCATAACATTGAGAAAACAGTATCTATTAGTCTATGACTGCTGCTCAAAATGAAATTTAAGACAGTGGTTGGCTAGTTTATTTACTGCATCACGTGCGATCACCGACAGGATTTCTAGCCTTTCATCATATTGGTCAGCAAGTAGAAATTCACTGACTGTGGGCCTTCCTGACATGAATTCAAATAGGACTCTCCCACCCACCCCTCATTTATGAACGGGTCAGAGATTTGAGTCAGTTGTCAGATATGCCCCTACAGGCCACAAAATGTGCTCACAGATTTTGTCTTATAGGCTCAGTATAATATTTGCTAAAACATACATTTAAAGAAATATGTAATTTTTTGCCCCAAAGCAAGGGTTCTCCCGTGCCATATAATTTGCTAAGTGTGACTTTGCCATGTTGTAGCCCATAATTTATAGCCAGCCTCCACAAGGCAAAAAAAAAAAAAAACTCCAAGCTGTGATTAAGTAAGTAATAGACAAGGTAACTAATGTTCCCAGAAGGATGGCCTTCCAGACACCCATTTTAAGTGACAGTATGGTTGCAGGTTGAGATGTGTAGTCTTGTAGTCATTTAATTGAGTTACGGGGAATCGAGAAGCCATGTCGTAAACTGGCGCTGAGAGTGGATATTCCCTCTGCACATTTTAATGAGCCTCTGCCTCACTTTCCCCATTTAAAGTAAATGGGTTTGGGCCTCACTGTGCTGCCAGTTTTTCCCACAGAACGATTCATTTGGAAGTACTGTCCTTGTCCAGGCTTAACCAGTTCTGAGACAGCAGGCTGTGCAGGGTTGGATGCGGAAGCGTGGCAGAGGGGAAAGAGCATAGACTTTGGAAGCAGGCAAAACTGGGTTTGAATTCAGACAGCCATAAGGATCTGTGACCTTGGGGAAGTTTGAGTTTTGACTTTTTTTTTTTAATTTGTTTGTTTGTTTTGAAATCAATTTTGCCTTACAGGAAAGTCACAAAAATAATGCAGAGCGCCCATTGCACTCACGCTTCATCCAGCACCCCACCTTTCAGATACTAACATGATGTGTTTTCTCCAGTCTTAGAAATTCACATTGGTGCAATGCTGTTAACGCAGCTAACACTTAATTTGAATTTCGCTGGTGTTTCTACTCAGGTTCTCTCACTATTTCGGGATTCAACCTGGGTACCACTCTGCCATTTATTGTCTTGTCTTAGCAGCCTCCTCCGATCCGTGCTAGTTTCTTGGTCTTCATTAATATTATTTCTTAAATGACCTTGACACATTTGAAGAGTCTGGTGAATTATTTTTGTAGAATGTCCTCAGTTTAGATTTGTTTGATGTTTTATCCTAATTAGAATGAGGTTTTGTATTTTTGGCAAGAATATCCATATGTGGTTTGCCCTGGCTCAGCCCATCATATTGAATGGTACGTGGCATCAAAATGTCTTATTACTAGTGGCGTTCAGCTTGATTTCTTGGCTAACGTGTTGTCTTCTGAATTTATGCACTGAAAGTTACTTTTTTCCCCTTTGTAACTAGTGTATATCTTGAAGGAGTTACTTTGAGACTATTGCTCTTGAAATTTTCATTCACTAATTTTAGCATCTATCTGTGGATCTTGCCTGAAACAGGTTGTTCTAATAGCGTTCTATTTCCCTCATGTCATCTACACTTGTTTTATTTTTTTTTATTGAAATGTAATTGATTTACACTGTTTCAGGTGTACAGCAAGGTGATTCAGTTACATATACATATATCTTTTTCAAAATTTTTTCCCTTATAGATGATTGCAAAAATATTGAGTAGAGTTCCCTGTGCTTATACGGTAGGTCCCTGTTGGTTATGTTTTATATATAGTAGTGTGTATATCAGAGAAGGCAGTGGCAACCCACTCCAGTGTTCTTGCCTGGAGAATCCCAGGGATGGGGGAGCCTGGTGGGCTGCCGTCTGTGGGGTCGCTAGAGTCGGACACGACTGAGCGACTTCACTTTCACTTTCATGCATTGGAGAACGAGATGGCAACCCACTCCAGTGTTCTTGCCTGGAGAATCCCAGGGATGGGGGAGCCTGGTGGGCTGCCGTCTATGGGGTCGCACGGAGTTGGACACAACTGAAGCGACGCAGCACCAGCCGTGTGTATATGTTAGTCCCAAACTCCTGATTTATCCCTACCCCTCTTTCCCTTTTGCTAGCCATAAGTTTGTTTTCCTTCTATGTTTATTTATCAGAGTTTCTCTCTATGGAAGGCTATCCATTCTTCATTTATTTATTTAATCATTTGTTCATTCATATCAGTATGGACACAGATATTTACTTTGTTTTATAGGTCATAATATAATAATACTGTTAGGCGATTTGGTGCTCAAACTGATCCAGCTTTGGCCAATAAGAGCTCTTTCCGGTTGGCTTCTGTACCCTTTCCACATGGCCCATCACTTTTTGAGCGCTTCCTTACTTTTTGACACCATGGGAGGTTCCCTGTCATTTTGTATTTCTCTGTCCCGTTCTTGTAGTTAATTCCTTTCCCAGGGAATCTTGGTTGCATTTATTGGAGAATGGTAGTTAGAAACCAAGATCTGGGTGCCAGGTGTGTTCATTACTCCCTGGGAATCATTGTTTAGGACCTCTTGGTGGGCAGAGTCTGGAAGTATTAGTACATGTAGGTATACTAACTCATGCCCACATGCATATCTTTATTATTACTCTGTCTGTGTGGGTGTATGTTATATATCTTAAGGTATTTATACTTAAATTGTATATTTATAAATATATGTTCAGTTCAGTTCAGTAGCTAAGTCATGTCTGACTCCTTGTGACCCCATGAACTGCAGCACGCCAGGCCTCCCTGTCCATCACCAACTCCCGGAGTCCACCCAAACCCATGTCCATTGGTGATGCCATCCAACTATCTCATCCTCTGTCGTCCCCTTCTCCTCCTGCCCTCAATCTTTCCCAGCATCAGGGTCTTTTCAAATGAAAAGCTCTTCACATCAGGTGACCAAAGTATTGGAGTTTCAGCTTCACCATCAGTCCTTCCAATGAACACCCAGGACTGATCTCCTTTAGGATGGACTGGTTGGATCTCCTTGCAGTCCAAGGGACTCTCAAGAGTCTTCTCCAACACCACAGTTCAAAAGCATCAATTCTTTGGCACTCAGCTTTCTTTATAGTCCAACTCTCACATCCATACATGGCTACTAGAAAAACCATAGCCTTGACTAGACGGACCTTTGTTGACAAAGTAATGTCTCTGCTTTTTAATAAGCTGTCTAGGTTGGTCATAACTTTCCTTCCAAGGGGTAAGCGTCTTTTAATTTCATGGCTGCAATCACCACCTGCAGTGATTTTGGAGCCCAAAAAAATAAAGTCTGACACTGTTTCCCCATCTGTTTCCCATGAAGTGATGGGACCGGATGCCATAATCTTAGTTTTCTGAATGTTGAGCTTTAAGCCAACTTTTTCACTCTCCTCTTTCACTTTCACCAAGAGGCTCTTTAGTTTTTCTTCACTTTCTGCCATAAGGGTGGTGCCATCTGCATATCTGAGGTTACTGATATTTCTCCTGGCAATCTATAGGTAAATGTGGGAAAAGGAAATGGCAACTGACTTCAGTATTCTTGCCTGGGCAATCCCGTGAACAGAGAGGCCTGGTGGGCTATGGTCCATGGGGCTCCAAAGAGTTAGACGTGACTTAGCGATTAAATCGGAGAGGGAAATGGCAGCCCACTCCAGTATTCTTGCCTGGAGAATCCCAGGGACGGGAGAGCCTGGTGGGCTGCTGTCCATGGGGTCGCACAGAGTCAGACACGACTGAAGCGACTTAGCATGCATTCATGCACACGTAGTTAAATATGAGTTGATACCCAATTCATATCCAACACAATCCTGATTCTAATCCATATGAATACATATTTAAAAACCGAGTTCATACTTAATTCCAATCAAACACCATCTCACTTTTTTTGAGGATATTATTTAACCTTTCCAAGTCTCATTTTGTTCTTCTGTAACATGGAAATAATAGCAGCCACAATTTAAGGTTTGGGGAAGGTAGGTAGATTGTAAAGATAGTAATTTTTTTTTTTTTAAGAAAAAAACATTTTTCCCTCCACTGCATCCACACCCAGCCTATAAGATGTTGTTCATCTTCCCGTCAAGAGGCGGCATCTAATTGTCCACCACTTAAATCCGGTTGACCAAGTGACTTGCATTGACCAATGGGACCTTAGCAAAGATAATATAAGCACAGACATGAGAAGCACTTAGATAGCGGGATTTGCCCTCTTGTTGCCTAGGACCCTGAGACCACCACTAGAACAAGCCTGCGCTAGGCTGCTGGAGCATGAGAGGCATATGGAGGGAGCCTCATTGCCCTAATAGACAGCCTGCCGACCTCCAGCCATGTGAGTGAGGCCATTCTAGAGTCTTCCAGCTACTGGCTAAGCCAACATATGACCCCAGACACAAGAGTGAGCTCAGCGGAGATCAGTCTAGGCAGTTCACACCAGAGAACAGAACTCAGCCCGTGCGGACAAGCCTGGCCTTTTTATAAAGAGTGGTTGCTATTTTATCCACGGCATTTTGCAGTGGCTTGTTATATAGCAAATGCTAGTGAATACAAAAGACTTGGAGATAATGTACGGAAAGCAAGTAGCACAGTATCCCATTTGCAGATTGACTTCTGGATAACCTTTTAGTTATCCATGGGCTTCCCTCGTGGCTCAGATGATAAAGAATCCACCTGCCAATGCAAGAGACCCAGGTTCGATCCCTGGGCTGGGAAGATTCCCTGGAGAAGGGAATGGTAACCCACTTCAGTATTCTTGCCTAGAGAATTCCATTAACAGAGGAGCCTGGAGGGGTCACAGAGAGTCAGACACGACTCCCTAGGGTCGCAGAGTCAGACACGACTGAGCAACTAACACTTTGGTTATTAGTGTTATTTTTGAGAACAGCTTTAAGTTCTCTTTGCCCCCAAATACCTTCTCAGCCAATCTGACTAAATGTACTGCATTTGCTAACAGTCAGAACCAGTCCTTTGGTCTGGATCAGTGCCTTGAGAAAGAATCCCCGTGGGCGTGGAAGACTGTGTATTCATCAGCTCACACCAAGGTCGAGACAGAGCTCTGTAGATGCAAGACTCTAGGTGGAGTGAGCCTTGTAAACACCCCAGGAATGGAAAGTTCTTAATCTGGGGTCGCCTGAGGGTATGGGGAGCTGGTCCTGGTGGAGAGAGGGGAGAAGGTACAGAGCAGGAAAGCAGGAGAGTATGTAAGCAGGCCAGATTTAGCCTAATTAACAGATTTGCCTAGGGCTGACCCCGAAGCAAAAAGAAAGCGAAGGCTTGATGGGTCTGCTCTCCTTCTACCAATAAAAGTAGTGATGAGGTTGGATCACCAGCTCTCAGTCTCAGAGAAGAGGCTCTCAAAATAGATGGGAGTTGTGCAAAGAGGCCTGTACCTTCCTCTCCTCTATTTCCTTAATGACCGATGCATCTATCCAGCACATGCTTTAACCCTTGCAGACAAGTGAGTGTGCTTCTCTTTCTGCTACCCGTGGTTGCGTTTTCCATTTAGCAGTGAAAGTGCAGGCTGGGAAGTAACTGGCAAAGGCACCCTTCCCTTGAGCTGAGTAGGACAGGTGGGCGCCGTGTTGAAGTGGGCATGGTCACCCAGGGAAGGTCGGTGCCCTGAGCACAGCTGCCCGACTCTACTTGGTGTCCCCTAGGAAGCATAAGCGATTTAGCAGTTCATCTTAAGTTAAGCAACTCTCCCAGCCACACCACCCTTCTGCTCAGGCAGTCAGGCATCACTGCAGACCTCTTTTCCCGCTAGAAGCAATGATCCATTGAGGTGTGCAAAAGCTCCAAAAAAGGCTTGCAGTGACCTCCAATTCACCCATTCTTAGGAACTATGAAATCACACGAAATTGTCAAAAAAAAAAAAACCACAGCCACATTTTGAGAAAGGGCCTTCCTTGGCAAACTTCATGACGAAACCCAGTACACTTGTTTTTCTCACCAGACTAGATCTTTAATCTTGATGCAGTGAGCAAAGGAGGAAGCTTGCTTTTTTCCTACCAAAATGTAAGAGACCTCACAGAAAGTAGAGTGGGAACTTGACTTTTACTCTGCAGTTTTCACTACCAGTTCCTCTGTGTTTGTGTGTATAAAAGACCAAACAGGAAGTGAGTGACTAGGGGGAAAAGAAACGGAAGAGAAGAAAATAATAATACTTAGCTAATGTGTCATCATCTAGACAGCAGCCACTGTCGATGCTTGGTTGGTCCCACTCAAACTTACCCCTCTATAACTGGGTTTATTACTTTTTTTTAATACCATTATTTTTACTGTATTACATTTGATGCTGTATCCTGAGTTTTTCACTTAACCTTATAGCAGAAGTACACTCACCTATCATAACACAGGCTTTATTAATGCCAAACATCAGCTAGATAAAAAAAACTATTAACTGAAAGTTCTTATAACTTATCCACTCTTCAGTTATTGGGAATGTAATATATTATCTATAGTTCCTCACTATTAAAATGATGTTGAAATGAAACTCTGGCACATAAAGCTGTTTATTCCTCTCCCCTCCATTACTCAGGGTTCCTAAGAGTCCCACCCTTACCTCTTATTAATCAAAGTCTATCACCATCCACATTCACAATTGTTGAAATCTTACGTCACAACGAGCCTTACCCAGGATTTCTCTGTGCCTCGTACATCAGTGCCTATGAACCCAAAGTGTACGGACTCAGGGCTCAATTTGCAGAAGAACCCGGTTGGGACAAACAGATACTGACATCTTTGGTCTTTGAGCCTCACCATATCCGAACACAGATCAGTTGTTAGTGTCCTTATGTGGGAACATGTGAGCAGGACTCAGAAGCCATATTGGCTCAACCCAGAAGATTTCTGTGATCAATTATTAATATCAACCATGAATAAGGAATCAGGACATGACAGTCTCTCTTAGTATCCTGGTTTTGTCTGTGTGGTATTTTCTTCATGGTTCCTAGAGGCAATTTTTTTTTTTTTTTAATGTATAAAAAGTCAGTTATCTTTTGAAAGAAGTGGGCAGGTGTGAGCAATGGAAGCCAGATGGATGACTTTCCAGAAGCTTCCCAGGTGGTATTTACCTTGGTGAGTCCATTCAAAATATGAATCTCGCCTTCAAGTTTGCTAACTCTAAAATTAGATTCTGTCAACCCAGAAAGAGCTGGTCTTGCTGCAGACTCACAGTAATCAAACTCATTGAGATTGATCTATAGACCAAATACCCAAACAGTCATTTTCAAAGAGGGCTGTAATTATAACATAGTTTGAAATGCTCTTGTGAATATGAGCAGAAAGAACAGTGTTTCCTAATTGGTAGAATTACAGGGATGGAGCCAAGTAAAAATGTTAGTTACTTGATGGGCAGGTAATTGAAGCAAAGGTCAGTTGCCTGGATGACTCAAAAGCTTGGTTGCTTCAGAAGATAACAGGCTCAATACCTTCATAATAAGGGTATCCTGCACGCTTGTATCTGTTCATTACCCATCCCCCACACTAGGACTTGGGGCACCTTGTCTGTCTTGCTCATTAATTTGTCCACTGACCTGGGATGGTGCCAGGCACAGGGAGGTGCTTCGTACGTATCTGCTGACCCAGCGGGTCTCAAAATACCAGGTGACCCCAAGTGCAAAGTGTTTGTTCGTTCTGCTGGTGAGATACCCTCCAACTCTTTGCCCAGTTTTATAAATTTTAGGGTGAATAGATGAAGTGTTCAAAAATTTTCTTGTCAAATTTTATTTGTTGATGTATTCTCACACATGGTATATTAACTTTTAAATATTGGAGTTCTTTTTTTTTTTTTTTTTCATCCTGCAGTTTATAAAATAATGTTACACTCTTCATCACCATCAGTACAACCTCTTTTAGAGCCTCTAATGGAGTCCACTTCTCCTCCTCCTCCTTTTTTTTTTCCCCCCTTTTTTTGTCATTCCCTGCCTGGGAATTTTATACATGCAGACACACACACACAGACACTGGTAGTGAACGTCACTCCTCCCCTAGTTCTTTGAAACAGAACACTTTTCTAATCCCATGGACCGCTGGTCCTGCAATCCAGAGGGACTCGAATGAGGTACCCTTTTGTTTCTTAGGGTGACTTTTCCTTCTCCCATCTGACCCACTTTGAATTCATTTCATTGCTCAAATGTCAGAGTGCAGCCTTACATACTTCCTAGTCCCAGGGCCATCTAGATCAAGGCGGGAAGAGAGCCTGTGATGGCCAGCCTCCAAGGGGTCCCCTAAAGACTCTGGCCTCCTGGATTTCTTGCACTTCCTGTAGTTCCCTCCTGCTCTGAATAGGACTGACCAGGGACCATGAGCATGACTGTTGAGGCTCAGGGACAAAAGACACTGACGCTTCAGCCTTGCAGTCTCTGGGTCCATTCGCTCTGGGGGTGGGGGTGAGTTAGACGCCATGTTGTAAGGATGCTCAAGCAGTCCTGTGGTGAGTCCCACATGAGGAAGGACTCAGGCCTCCGGCCAACAGCCAGAACCAGCTTGCCTGCCATGGTGAGGGTGCCATAAACCATCCAGCTACACTGCCCCTGAATGCTTGACCCACCAAAACTGTATGAGATACGAAGTTCTTATCGTCATTTAGAATGTGCTAAATTTGGCTGTGATATGTTACTCATCATTGTTAGTACAGAGCCTGCCTACAGGATAAATAATCCAAGAGCTTAACAATTCAAAGTAACTAAATGTTTTTAGCTATTTTGTGATTTTAGCAGTTACACATTTTTGGACGGAAACTTTTAGAAGTTAATCAGTCTGTTTTCCCCCCCGCATCTATCACTTTCTCAAAAGGTTGTTGGCGGCAGGCTTCTTTCTCCTGATGATTAAAAGGCATCTTGGAGATGAGTCAGATAGTACCATTTATATCTCGGTTCTACCAAGCATTGGCTGACCTAAGGTCACATGCAGATCATTAGTGATGTTATAACTCAGTTTTCTCATCTGTAAAATAGGAGTCATTCATTTAGTTAGTGTGGGGACTTCAGATTTGTAAGATGTTTATTAATTCAGTGTTCCACATAGCTATGGCAAACTCATACTACATAGTAGGTATTATTTTTACTATTCTCATTATTCTTATTAACTCAGTTAATAACATGTAAAATCTAGAAATCAAGTTTTAGTAAACTTCCTATAACCCAGTTCGCTAAAACCCCCTCATTGGTCTCCATCACTCGTGAATCCTTCCAAGCGTGAGGTAGAATCTTGTGTGTTCGTCTCATCAAGGATTTTATTTAAAAACGTGAAATACTTCAGCCTTTCCGGGGTGGATAGGAGAGGAGGAAACAAACTTCTAAAATAATTCAGCATGCACTCTGAAAGCATGGTATAAATGCATATAGGCTTCCTGTTTTGAAGGCCAACTTGGAAGCATATATGTATATCCCAGGGAAGTTTCCACTGAACCCAGAGATGGCATGAGCAGTCCTTGGTGTAATGAATCAGTGAAACCCCCCTCACCTGTAAGTCTTCAGGTAAAATGGTCTCTCTATCATATGGAGATTCGGACACTGATGTAATTTAAAATGCTTTCAATATTATGGATGCAGACATATGCCTCTTTATTTCTGAAGGCATTTCCAGAATATTAGATTTAAAAATGAGCAAAAGAAGTGAAAAATAAGATTGTCTGTTGTACTGTCTCCTAAAGATAAGCGCTGTTATCACTTTGCTGTATAACCTAGATTTTTCTCAGCATATGCACAATTGTTTTTACATAGCAGTGACTCTGTTGAAGGCTTATTTCATGTTGTGTCCTGATACTTATTTTTGAATTAAAAGTATCACGGGGAACATTGTTCTTCTTTCTACTCTGTTTTTCAAGTTGATGAGCTTTTATCAAAAGTTGAAATGAAATTGTGAGTTGCTCAGTTGTGTCCATCTCTTTGCCACCCCATAGACTATAGCCCACAAGACTGCTCTGTCTACAAAATTCTGTAGGCAAGAAGACAGGTGTGGGTAGCTATTCCCTTCTCCAGGAGATCTTCCCAACCCAGAGATCAAACCTGTGTCTCCCGAATTGTGGGCAGATTCTTTATCGTCTGAGCCAGTAGAAGTTGTATTAGAACATGATAAAAATTAATTTTACTGTAGGCAAAATGAAAAGACATTACCATGCAGGTAACTTTATTTACTGTTTACCTGCAATTTATCAAACGCATCCCTTTGTTCATCAAAATAAAACCCTTAAGTCTTTCAGCACTTAACGTTTGAAATGATCAGGAAACAAGTTCTAATTTGGCAATGAATTCGGGAGATAAAGAAGACTGTCATTTAGATAACATCGGTAGCTTTCTAAAATATTTATTTACTTAATATTTTACTTCCTGTCTGTGCTTCTCTAAAGCTGTGACCCTTCACAGAAAAGCAGTAAAAAATGGCTGCATTGGGTTAAGACTAATACCTAATGAAATTGCATCAGCTAATATTTGAACAGCTTTGTTTTTTTAATGAAACTTTCAATGTGGGTGATGGGTTTTATTTTCTTAATGCATTAATGCCTTCTCAAACTTAGACTCCATTATTTCATTGAAAGAAAAGCATGATGTGCCTTAAATAAGTCAGAATTATGATTGATGATCGATCTAGGAAAATCAGGCAGTTGGGGGAGATAGTACCCCCGACCCCCAATTACTGTCTTTGTTCTTACAAGTGTGTTTAAATCCATTTCTGTTAATTTACAATTTGAAAGGTGGGTGAAGGAGCAGAGTTTGAAAAATAGATTACTGTCTTCATTAATACAGGTTTGACCTACAAAGTCTTCACGTACTTAATGATTAAAACCCAAAGTACTAAATAATAAATTATAAGAATTTATAGGAGTCATCATCTTGAAATTAGCTTACTGAATGTTCTTATCATAATAAATCTGAGTGGGTGTCTAATTTAGTGTTAGCTGACTAAAATTATATGTTACGGGCAGGGGGAAAAAAAAAACACTCTTGTTTGAAGACAAATGCAGTGAGTTTAATCACAGGTGATCTGAAAGGCACCTATCTTCCGCTGTATCCACTTCGCAGAATCTTGGGTGAAACTGGTTGAATGGAGATCGATTCTAATTTGTAAATCCAGCAGACGATAAAGTGCCCCCCAGCATTCCGATGATGTTTGCGTTAACACTTCCTGCAGAGTTGTAGTCCTTCAGATTCTGGAGATTGGGGTAGCAAAACAGGGAAGACAGCCTCTGCTCGCTTCCAACTTCAAGTCCGCTGTCAGAGTTGAAGGGTGTGTTTCTGTTGGTCAGCAGAAGGTGGAGGAAAGACAGACACCCCCGTTCTCCACTCTGTGAATCCTTCCCTCAAGATGTGTGTCAGAAAGGATATATCTGTCCACTGGACAGTTATTTACTGGACTTCTGCTCTGGATGAGTCGGATCCTGTATTAAACTCAGGTGGTATCGGAAGAATTAGGATTCACTCCGTACCCTCAAAGAGCTTAAAGTCTTTTATGGATGACAGACTCGGAAACAAATAAAATGAGCTTTCTCTGGGGAAAATAGGTGCATACAAGGTATCCAAGGGGAAGTGACTTTGTCTCTAGTGGAGCAAGGTGAATAATGAGGGAGGGTTTCTTCTAGAAGAGGGAAGAGAAGAAGATGAGGTGAAATTCGACCTTCTTTTCGACCCCATGGACTATACAGTCCGTGAAATTCTCCAGGCCAGAATACTGGAGTGGGTAGCCTCTCCCTTCTCCAGGGGATCCTCCCAACCCAGGGATCAAACCCAGGTCTCCCACATTGCAGGCGGATTCTTTAGCAGCTGAGCCATGAGGGAAGACTAGTAGGGGCTTATTAAGGGGAGAAAGTATCCAGGAAGATGCTATAAAGCAGCGGTCCCCAACCTGCAGGATCTAATGCCTGATGATGCGAGATGGAGCTGATGTGATAATATAGACGTAAAGTGCACGATAGATGCTTGAGTCATCCCAAAATTATTCCCCACCCCAGTCCGTGGAAAAACTGTCTTCCACGAAAACAGTCCCTGGTGCCAAAAAGGTTGCGGACCTCTGCTGTAGAGGGATTAGCATGTGAAAGGTTTCAGGGATGAAATAGACCATCTGTCTGGGCCACTGGGAATGACTGATGTTGGGGCACAAAGGGCCAGGGCAGAGTGATCAAAAATAATATTAAAGATTGAGGCTGTGACCACGTGGTGAAGAGGCTTGCAACAGGCCTGGATGCTTCACAGGAGATACAGCAGCAGTGAAGGCTTTAGGGCATCACTGTCGTGACTTTACAGTAAAGAGAAATCGAGTAATTCTCTTCCACATACTGTGAGATGGTGGCACATAAGTGATTTTTTTTTTTTTCAAACTTTCTTTTGATGTTGAATAAGAGAAAAAAAATACACATACACCCTTAAATAATTTACCCCAAATATACAAAGAGTTTTTGCAAATCAAAAAGAATAATGTGAACCTCCCACTTGAAAAATGAGCACAGTCAATGAAGGAGAAATTCCTTGAAGAAAATTGACAAACCTGGAAAAAGCCTCAGCCTTACCGTTAACTCCCAGAAACGGAAATTAAACAATGAGAAACCACCCCGCACAAAAGTTAAGAAGACAGATAACCTCCCTGATGGTGAGTGTAGAGAGTACAAAAGGGTATGAAAAAGAAAAGTTGTCCCTTTTTGCATAATGTAATTCTCAGCTTCATTCCTGATAAATTGCTTAAGCAATTTTCTGATAAACCCTAATGGGATTAAGACTTGTTCTGAAAAATCAGTCACCCATCTAGCCAACTGACTGTCACTCAAGAGTCTAGGCCCCTTCAACCAAATATTCTTCTCTTTCCATATCTAGCCTAACATTGACTATCTCATCCCTCCCTTTCTCTAGAAAATATCTCCACCAGGAGTGAATCTTTGAATTGATCCGCTCAAGGCCATTCCCTGGCAGCAAAATTACAATAGAACTTTGACTCATGCTCATAGCTAGACTTTCTAAAAAAGTTTTCCTTAACAGGGAAAAAGAATATGCACTATTAAAAGGAACATAAATTGTTTGGGGTCATTTTGGAGAGCTAGTTGGCAGTTTCAATACAAATTAAACATACCTTTTAGGTTGAGCAATTCCATTCTGAACCAGAAAACACAGAGATATTTTAATAAATAAGCACAGTTTCCCAATGAGAAGAATCACTGATTTTTTTTTTTTTTAGCATTTTACACATGTGTGCGTGCTCGTGTGTGGGCACGCACGCGCACACACACACACACACACACTGTTTATTTTTTAACCTGTGAATTCTGTTATTCAGTCTCTCAGTCATGTCTGACTCTTTGAGACCCCATGGACTGCAGCACGCCAGGCTTCCCTGTCCTTCACCGTATCCTGGAGCTTGCTCAAACTCATGTCCACTGAGTTGGCCATGCCATTCAACCATCTCGTCCTCTGTCATTCCCTCCTCCTCCTGCCTTCAGTCTTTCCCAGCATCAGGGTCTTTTCTAATGAGTCAGCTCTTTGCATCAAGTGGCCATAGCATCAGTCCTTCTGGTTGAAAACCTTTTACCTCAGCTTGGGACTTGAACCCATGTGGCTGGGGCTCGAACCCAGCCAAAATCCATGGTACCTGGTTTCAGGGCCTAATAAAACTCAGGTTCTTCATGTCTCATCACAGAAAGAATTCAGCGAGAGACAAAATGATAGGTAAGAAATGGATTTATTCAGATTCAGAGCAAAACATACTCCACAGACAGAGTATGGGCCATCGCAGAGGGCAAGTGTGGCCCTGAAATTTGGCGTGGCTAGTCTTTATAGGTTGGGTAAGCTCATATGCTAATGAGTGGGAGGATTATTCCAACTGTTTTTGGGAAGGGGTGGAGATTTCCAGGATTTGGGCCACCGCCCACTCCTTGGTCATTTAACAGTGCCGTGAAACTGTCATGGCACCTCTGGTGCGTCATTTCACTTGCTGATTCAGGATCAGGTCTAGTCTTTCTGCCATCTTGGTCCCACTTGGCTCTAGTCGGTTTATGCTGTGTCCTTGGGCCATGTTATTCTTTCGGAAGTTGTGCCCTGCCCCTTTTCCTCCTGTTACACAATGAATGTTCAGGATTGATCTCCTTTAAGATTGGCTGGTTTGATCTCGTTGCAGTCCAAGGGATTCTCAAGAGTCTTCAACACCACAGTTCAAAAGCATCAATTCTTCACCCCTCAACCCTCTTTATGGCCCAACTCTCACATCCATACATGACCAATGGAAAAGCCATAGTTTTAACTCTGTGGACCTTTGTTGGCAAAGTAACATCTCTGCTTTTTAATTCTGTGTTCCTATCAATAGGGTAATGTCTAGTATATTCTGCATAGCAAAAAAAAAGTTATTAAAAGGGCTAAATCTAATATTCATATTATGGGTTAAATATACACATGCACATATATGTGATGGCTGCCCACATTGATTGAGAAAGCAAATTGTAGGACAATGTGTATATTATTCCACTTTTGTTTTCAAAGAAAGCTCTAGATGTGCCTGAATGTTTTCGTGTGTGTTTATCACGTGATCTGGGATTGTAGTGACAGACAGTCACAGTCAACAGAGGTCACTTCTTGACAGGAAGGCAGAAAAAGTGGGAGATATGATGGCTCTGTGAAGGATGGGATTGCATTTTTGTTTTTAATGTAATTCTGTTGTTTGAATTTGTCCTCCCCCACCCCACCCCCACCACCCATCAGCATGTTCAGTTTTGGGAATTAGGGGAGAAAAGCGGGGGACAGAGATGTAAATTGCACAAATGTAACTGATGAAGTGGCCCCTGAAAGACACAGGACCCCACAACATTCTGGGCCATTGAGACGTGCAGCGGGTGTGGGCTGGCACAGAAGCAGGGTGAACTGGCCTGGAATCAGTTCGGCTAATTTCAGCTGTTTGTTTCCCCCACACAGAGAGCTGAGACTGAGATTCGGGAACAGGAAGTAGAAAAGGCAGGAATGAATTTGATATTTGCACCCCCTGCTGATTTCCACCCCTGCCCCCTCCCCTGCCTCGCACAATTTCTAATTAATTAGAAGGGTGATGCCTTCCAGAAAAGAGCAGACCTCCCTTTGGGGAGCTCACCAGGAAGAAGTGGGTCTTGTGGTGGAAGGGAAAGCTTTTTCTTTTTTTTTTAGTATTAAAAATTAATTAAAATGGAATGTATAAAAGCTCACTTTTTATCAGTAGTACCCATTCTGGAGGACCAGTTGCTGTTGGTAAATTTTTAAGCTTTTTCTGTTGCTGTAGATTTGGTTTTAAGGAAATTACCTTAGCGTTCAGCCTCTTTTGTGTCGTTTCCTGAAACTCGTGATCCCGCTGTGATTCTGTTGATCTGAGAGAAGGGAGAGTAATATTATATTAAAGTAATTGTCCATGGCCTCCTGTGTCAAAGGTTTTAACAGCTGGCAAATAAAACGCAATAGTTATTAATAGTTCTTTTCAAAGCAAGGAAACTGGTATGGGAACAATTTAATGTAATGTAACTTTGAAACTTTCTTTTTTTGCTTTTTAATGAAAGTATTTGCATCTCCTATTTTCACTTACTCATAAGTACATAGTCTCCAAGTAAACACCCTTTATTCTTGCTTGAATGAGAAATCATAATGAATTTGGTGACATGTTCTAATGGCTGACGTCGGCAACACTAATAGCTTAGATAAGGAGAATTTTCATGAATAAACCTTTCATTTAATCCTCAAAAAGAAATTGTAATGAATTCCCAGCCACATGGTAGCATTATTAACAAATATATAAACTTTTGGCTGGAATTGTGGGATCTGAAGTAACTCCCATCCTCACCTCTTAAGATGTAAACTTCATTAGTGTAGAGATTTTTATCAAAATTTATTGATATTGTACTATTATTTATACACTACTATTTATACTGTGTATCAGTTTCACCACAGTAGATGCTCAGTACTTATCTGTGAATGGATGGATGGATGGGTGGATGGATGGCAGTCCCGTTTTCTGAAAGCAATTGAATTCCCATACTTTGCGTCCTTGTAAAAATGATCACAGATTTAGCAGTTCCAGTGGGTTGCATGGGGGCCTCCAGAAGATACGCCCACATTCCATTCGTGTTGCCATGCAGATACATGGCTTCTCGCATCTTGCTTCTCTCACTTGGCATGTCAGAATTAGCACCATGCATTTTAACATGGTAGGGATCATGTGCATGTATGGATGGAGATAAGTTTAGGAGTTGGGCTTTGGATGCAGTCTCTGGTTTTTGACCTTGACTTTGATTCTAACCCTGACTCTTCCTGGCTGAGGATTTTGGCAATTTACAGATGCTCTCTGAACCTCACTCTCCCTTTGCTACAAAATGACAATGCTAACGGATGCTTCCTGAAATTGCTGTGAGGATGAATTGAAGCAGGTCCTGTGAAGTGTAAAAAATGATGACTGGCCTATAATAGGTGCTCAACAAATCATAGCTGGTGTTGTTTTGTTCTTAATAATAATGTGATTTTTTTAAGCTGAAGCTGATAGTATTCCACACAGAAAGGAAAACACACCTGTACCATTTTCAGTGTCCGTGAGTCAAAAACACACCAAGTCACCCTGAGATGCAGATTCTAGCTGGAAGTGTTGAGTTCTTCAAAGCATTGATAAAATTGGTCTCTCTGTCTTCCGTTACGTAGATTTTTCCACCTAGCCCCTGGTTCAACTTCTGTTTAATATGTGTATTACGGAAACAGCCAAGAATCCTTCTGCCAGTCTCCAAAGCAGTGACATAAATCCCAGCCTGCAATTTCACACATGCCTCACCGTGTCTCCAGGAGTCTGCTGGAGGGAGCCTCGGCCAGATTTCTAAATGGTCATTTCAGCCTCCCTCCCTTCCGGGCGCCCAAGACATGATTAACCTGCAATAACTGTGACTCCCTCATTAAAGGAACACTGTAGCAAGGGAAAAACCATTGAGACTGATCGAGACGTTCCGTGCTGGGTTTTTTGTTGTTGTTGTTTTTGTTGCTGCTGCACGTCAGCTGTGTGGGTGCCTCTTGTTCCTCTGTCCTTCAGGTTAGTAAAATCAAGACCAGTCGCTGAAGCTCTGAGCTATCAATAAAAGTTAACGTACCACAGGAAATTGGATGGGGAACAAGATCACTTAAGTGTTCAGGGCCACCAAGCTACTCCGGGCATCCCGTGTGAGCTGGTCGGCTCCTGCCAGTGTTTTTGTTGCCCCATCTTGCAACTTAGCATTCTTTTCTCAAGCAAATGGCAGAACGTGCAGATGAAGGACATTGGCAGTGAACCAGGAATACTGTGTTCCCAGCCACGATCTAGCCAGGGAACTGGGGGTGGTCTGTAACGCACCTCACGGTAGGACCATATCCAAGTCACTGACATTTCAAGTATTTCTTCCAATACTAGGGTCAGTAGGTGACCACATTCAGAGGCCAAATGTGCGCCATCATGGTTTGGGAGCAGACTCTGTCTTTAAAGATTCAAGTCTGTACTCTGGATACAGGCTGCATAAATGTTACAGCTGCTGCTGCTGCTGCTGCTGCTAAGTTGCTCCAGTCGTGTCCGACTCTGTGCGACCCCATAGACAGCAGCCCACCAGGCTCCCCCATCCCTGGTTTTCTCCTGGCAAGAACACTGGAGTGGGTTGCCATTTCCTTCTCCAATGCATGAAAGTGAAAAGTGAAAGTGAGGTCACTCAGTCATGTCCAACTCTTAGCAACCCCATGGACTGCAGCCTACCAGGCTTCTCCATCCGTGGGATTTTCCAGGCAAGAGTACTGGAGTCGGGTGCCATTGCCTTCTCCACCTGTTACAGCTAGAGGTTTCAAAATTGTGTTTTCTTTCACAGAGGCTCTCCCTGAAGGCTGGATTTAGTCCTTCTCTCCTCCGAGCTCAGTGAGGAGTTTAGTGCTCGCAGGTGAAAAAGGACTCATTCCACGACGTACTTGGCTCAGTGACAGTGCCTCACGAAGGAACGGTCAATGAGAAGAAAGACAGGTCAACACAAAGAAAAGGCCAAAGAGTGTCCCTTGCATACGGCTCAGAGGGGACAAGGCCAGAATTTTAGGTGCCAAAGAAAATCAAATAGTCATCTTTGCTGGATTAAAAGCAAAAATGAACGTAATCCTCGTGCATTTTCAGAGTTGTTGGTCAGCTCTTTGTTCTGGAAAGGAATTGGAAGTTCAGTACAGGCCTTAACATATACTGTCTCACTCCGTGACACTCCCTCATCTGTAGCTCATATAGCATCCGGTTTACAGACAGGCCACAGGCTTGAGGAAGTTAAATGAATTACTGATGTAAATTCCTAGAACTGGTAGACTGAACTCTGGGTTGTAGAACCACATTTCTCCAATCACAGAGATAGCCACTATAAATATTTGTGTTTATTTCTGTATTTTAGGTGACATTAATTTCGACCACAATTATCTGTGCACTAGCATTGATAATATAAATTGTATATACATTTCATTCAGCCATTAGCTATCTTATTAGGCCCCTTTGGATTCTAGGCTGTGGGGTCTAAGCTTTTCTTGATCTCGAGGTCTTGAATGCAGAGCTCTGGGTAGCATCTGCTGGCACTGAGGAAACTCAAGGTCAGCAGAATCTCCAGGAAAGACCAGGGGTCAACTCTGATGACCTTCAGTCACTCCCAGGTGTGCCCACTTAGGGGGCATCCCAGTCATGACTTATACATATTTCAGTTGTCTTTATTTTATCTGCAACTGGACCATAATCATCCACACAGGGTTATTCCCAAGAAGCATAACACCTTCCTCTCACCTGACCCAGGAGCAGTCTAGGTCAGGGGTGCATAGCAGATTCATTTCATGGGCCCATCGGGTCAGTTTAAACGTCCAGCTGATGTGGTGTGTTGAAAAGGGTCTAAAGTGGCACGTGAGCCCTTTGGGAGAGGACATCATGATCAGTGACGGATTCTGCTGCATTTCTGTGGATGGTGGGGAGTGGGGGGCCTATTATAATGTGTTCCCCACCCTGATTTAGGTGAACATGTGCTGTACACTTGTAGATCTCTATTTTTCAAACAACAGCAAGCGTTGCCTCAGCCAGCCTCTTAGCGGAGCTGAAAGCCAACACCTACAACAACAAAGTCAGCCATTTTGCTTTGGAATGAGTTTGCGTGTATAGGTTTATTTCCATCTTCCACGGTCTTTTTCTCCAAATAATCTCGGGACCACCACATTCAGAAAACACGGCAGTTGTCATTTACGTCGCCGTCTCAGGAGTCTGTTTATGTGGGCTCAAAGGTTTTAAAAGCTGAGTGACACGGATCAAAGTCTCCGGGACCTAACCATCTCCCATTCCTCCAGGGGGCTTCTTACGCCAACTACAAATCACTGATCAAAGTATCCATCTGTCACCTGTCCATTTGTACGTCCGGGTTTAAGTGATTTCACAGAGCAGGACTTCAGCATCAAACAGGAAGGGGGAAATCCCTTTACTTCTCTAAGAGAGGCTTTCTGAAAGGCAGGTGATGCCTTCCTCAGGATTCTCTCTATGTACATCCAGCAATCTGGTTTCTGTTTTGTTTGATGGCAGTGACCCCATTTCTCTAAATATGTAGACACATATCATGTTTGTCCATTCTTAGAATCATAAATGTTTTTAATGAAATAAAATATTTATTTTAAAATAATTTTAATTAAGATAACATGTAAAAGAACAACATTAACTTTGATATTTAATATCTGTGGTTCTAATACATTTCACTAATTTGAAAATACATATAATTTTCTCAGCAATCAGAGATCTGCATCTCATGCAAAGCTCACACTCTACATGTATACAGAATAACTGTGCTCTTCAAAGTGTTTTTGGATTAAAACTATAAATATTTCTACATATGAAAACATATAGCTTCACATATAAAGCTGTACATAAATTCAGAGTTGTAAGTTGTTCAAATTTTAGATTCATAATGAAAGTCTCTTGGTCGTGTCTGACTCTTTGTGACCCCATGGACTATACAGTCCCTGGAATTCTCCAGGCCAGAATACTGGAGGGGGTAGCCTTTCCTTTCTTCAGGGGATCTTCCCAGCCCAGTGGTCTCCCACATTGCAGGCAGAGTCTTTACCAGCTGAGCCACAAGGGAGCCCAAGAATACTGGAGTGGGTAGCCTACCCCTTCTCCAGGGGATCTTCCTGACCCAGGAATCAAACCAGGGTCTCCAGCATTGCAGGTGGATTCTTTACCAACTGAGCCACCAGGGAAGCCTTTTATATTCGTGGGAGCCCATTAAAGAACATTTCTTCTGGTCTTCTCATTTTACAGATGAGTAACCTGAGGCCCCGGCTTGAAGGTCTGGTGATGGCCAGGAACAGATACAGTGTCTCCTGATTCACAATTCAGTGTTCATTTTTCTGTCAGGCTGTCTCTGTAACTTCTAAAGAAATATTTATGTGTTTATTCATTTAGCTGTTCTGGGTCTTAGTTGCAGCATGCAAACTCTTAGTTGTAGCAGGCAGGATATAGTTCCCTGACCAGGGGTAGAACCCGAGCCCCCTGCATTGGGAGTGCACAGTCTGAGCCACCTGACCACCAGGGAAGTCCTTCTGTAAATTTTTTCAAAAAATTTGATCTTTTAACAGATGTAATGGTCCTTCCTCTTCTTTCCTCATCTTCTTCCTCGTCACCCCTCTACCCTCTCCAGTTCAGGCAGTGCTTGTGAATCTGAAAGTGTCTGCCCAATTCAGGATAAAACTTGAGTAAAACTTGAGAAGTCTCAAGTGTCCCACCAGCCAGAGTCCCCTAGATTCCTGGGTATGGTTCAATTCAGGAAATTTAATGTCTAGGTAAAACAATTAAATGCATCACCTCTAATGGCACGAAGAAGCAACTCAGTAAACATTTGTTGAATATCAAATCAGTGAATAAATGGCATTTCTAACACTGATGTGATCATTTCCAGCATCCTTGGGGCTTTTTTAATTTTTGGTGAGTCAGCCAGGAATAATAACCCTAGCTGCTGCCTGGAGACAGGAAGCGAGGGGCTCTCTGCCCCGTGGCTTTGTCCTCCTCCTTGTAACCTGTGTGCCCTGAACTCCTGAACAGCCAGCCGTGTCACGGTGGCAGGAGGAGGGAGAAGATGAACTTGAGCCCGGATGCCCGAATTTTTAAAGCCTCGCTGTGATATTTGCAAAGCATGCGAGGACAGCCGAGCTGCTGGCACGGGCTGGTCAAGCCCCCGGCTGTGTCCACCACCGTTTCTGATGCTTCTGCACCCGGGAAGTCCCAGGTGAGTCCTGGAAGCCACAGGGGACACCAGTCTCAAGGGACCCAGCTTACCCTTGGGTGACTTCGGAGCTGTGGTGACATTCCCACTTAACCCTCGACTGAGGTTTACCAGGAGGTGATCACACAGACTCTAGAGAAATAGCTGTTCGCAGGCTGCGTCTCCAGGCCATTACCTGTGCGCGTCCAGCCCTGTCCTGAGGGGACCCTGGCTATGGCCTCTCAGCCCTTAACCTGGAATGTCACTTCAAAAGCCAGCTGTGCCCATGGCATCAACCCTTCTAACCAAGACTGGTTTCTTTCTTTCTTTGTGTTTTGAGTATCCGTGGAGATACCATGGGACACAGGGTAGGAATTTAATAAGTTCCCATTCCTCTACTCACACATCCTACTTGCTTGGAACCAGGGCTGGAGGCGAGGACACACACTGTCCCGGTCGCTTCCTGAGCATCCCTCTCTTTGCCCTCCAAAGCTGCCATCTGGGTTGCCATTGTCATCACAGCATGGCACAGACTACCACGTAATTACCACTCGCGCAAATCCCCGTTTACATGCTCGCCACTTCTGTCCCTTGATGTGAGCCTCAGTCACACGTGTGCATTCCGTTTGGGGAAAATCTGAAATGTGCATTTATCTCCTGCCTGGGTACTGTGCTTCCGTAAAAATTATTCTTTAAAAATCTACTGCAGGTAGACAGATACACATACCATTAGTTACTGACCTTTGGCTCCTGGTTAGGATCAGGAAGGGACTAACTCCTACTGCCAGAGTCCTGTTCATCACCCTTCACAGTTACCATCTTCTTACCCTGATTTTTTTTTTTTAATAGTGACACAAGTATTTGCCATCTAGCAGAAGTGGTAAGAATGCAGATCATTCGGCCAGTGGCATACTTAATCTTTGGAAGAGACCTGTTCATTTGGGATGTTTTGAGGGCTCACTTCCTTTGGCAAGCCCTGTGTATCAGCTTGGGGAACAGTTGGGGAAGGGCAGGCACAGCTTAGGTCCAAGCATGTGCCCACAGCAGTCGGCATGCCGAAGGTTCTATAGACGAAGGAAGAGCCTCCAGGAGAGCGTAAGGAAGGACCCGCCAGTGGTCAGGGTAGGGGACCCTGGTATGAGGTGCCTGCAGGAAAGCTGCAGCCTGAGCAGATGTGATCCCAGGAGAGTGAGGGGCTGGGGTGGGGGGACAGCAGATCAGAGAGAAAGAGAGCGGCACTTGCTAAGTGGGGAGTCCTGCCCCCCCACCCCCGCACTGCAGCTTGAACTCACGCCTGCCCGAGGCCAACTGCAGTGGCTGGCACGTGGGATGGATTCCATGTTATTGGCAGAAGGCGTCGGGGCTCAGATGGAAAGTGACTGAAAGTCATATTGGCAGTGGGCAGTGGAGAAAATGTAAAATGCCTTCAGCTGTGTCTGTTCACAGAAGAATTTTCCTCTGGTTTACTTGTGTGTGTGTGTGTTTGATTAAATGTAGTAACTCAGTACCGTAATGACAGGCTGGCAGAACACCTAGCTGACCATTCCAAGCATAACCCTGTACACAGGTGTGCATTTGATCACGACGCAAGTGTAGAACTGATTCTCATTGGAACTGCTTAGAGGAGGTGGCCAATGATCCCTTAGAACCTTAAGGAAGCCAAGAGTTCCCCTTCAGGCACATAGATCCAGCGATTAAAAAAAAGAAGAGAAAAACAGCATGCATTTGAACCATGTGTCTCTACCCACATGGCTTCTCATTCCACGAATGCCTTTGAGGAGTTGGCCTCTTAAAGGAATCTCCCCATGGCCGGTGTTTCTGGGCATGTTATTAATTTCTAGTGAGACGGTTTACACACGCTGTCTCCTCCCACCCTGTAGACTCGGAGGATTCTGAAGAGGGTCAGGGATTGGCCCTCCCCGTCTTGAGGTCAGGGGTGACTGAGAGCAGCATGTGACTAAGCAGCTTCTGCAGGGAGAAGAACCAGCTCTAAGGTCACTGCTCCATGTTCACCGCTTCCTTCGGTCTCTACCGCTTGTGTTAAATCAGTAACAGAATTCTGGTACAGACCTCCCTGCGCCGGCCTTCGTGGCAGCCATCTCGCTTTATAAGCCACCCTCCACATTTATTATTCCCCCAGTATATGAGAGCTTTCTGTTTTCTGGCCCAGATTAGTATTTTCTCTCATTGTCAAGTGTCTGATCTGCCAGGCTGGGGATGAAAAAAAAAAAAAAAAAAAGGCAACTCAATTTGTCAGGCTTTACATTAAGGCGAGAAGGTGTTTTGGTGACTTGTTCATCTTTTTTGTTCTCTTTCTTGGCTGTAAGGAATTGGCCTTGCTAATCTTCCCGATTCTTCATATTCTTTATCTCAAGGTGTGGGTACCTTCGAAAGCCCAGTCCATTTCACCAGCCACCTTTTATCGAAGAAGCTTAAAAAAGATGGAGGCAAACCCATAAGCAAGACTCAGTTTTCCTAAGCCACAGTGGCAATTTCCTGCTCAATTACAACCCTGGGTACCCTTTTAACTTGCTTGTCAGCAGAGGCTCCACGTGTCCCGGATAATCTTCCAGTTGGTGACAGGGTTATTGACTTACAGGTTTCTAGGGCATCTTCTTCCTTTTTTTTTTTTTTTAAAGAAACGATACTCCCAGCCTCTTACTACTTTGTAGAAACTGGTTCCAATCCTTCCTCCTCCTGCTGTTCAGTCTCTGAGTACCTGGAGGTAATCACCCGCCCTTATCTGGTCCTACAGATTCGTTTTGTTTTGAGTTATGCCCACTTGGGGCCTCCAACCCTCTCTTATTTTTATAAACAGTCTCCATGATAATATATACACTCCAGATGGCTGGCAGCCAGCGTCTTCTCTGTTGTGCTGACGAAGGATTCATATTCCAACCCATTTACACAACGTCCTTGCCCCTCCTACCTTATAATCTTTTTATAAATTTCAGTTTACATTGTAACACTGGAGAACACTTAAAGTTCTGTTTCTTTCTCTCTTTTCCCATCCCCTCTTCTTTCTTCTCCCACCAGCTATCTTTAAAGCAGCTCTTAAACTTCTCATTTTAAGATGACACCTACCGACCATCCGTCTAAATAGTCTGTTTATTTACGGGCATGCCTTCTTTCCTGAACTTTGTGTTTCACCTGGAGTTTGCTCTGCTTTCCTTTGTACAAAAGAATGAATTTCCCGTTACTCTCCTGTGATAGAAACTCACCAATTCTCTGTTGTAATCAACAAATAGATGTCGAATGTTTGACTTTTTTTATAAAAAGGAAAAAAAGGAGTTTCAAGGGTAAGATCTGCCATCTGATGAATGTCAACGAAGTTTCCTCACTCACCTCTTTCTTCTCTCTCCTCCCCCCTCTTTAATTTGTTAATGCTCTCGACTTATTTTGCTTTGGGTAATTTTCAAAGTACTGCTTCCTCTAGAGATCTCTAAAAGGCAGAAGTTCTAGCTCTTAAAGATTCGCCATTCTCAGAACAGCCCAGTTAGGGTGCCCTCAGGTTATTTATAACTGGATTTTATCTCAGAAAATTAACTAAAAGAAGATTAACCAAAAATCTAAAGGAAAATGCCTTAAACACCTCATCTATTATGCTATCCTCAAACAGATATTTTCATCTTAACAGCTTGGCAAACCCAGCGGAATGCTCTTTCTAGTTTGGGGCATAAAATAAGATAACACTCTGAATTCCTACAGGAAATCTTATAACCCCACTTAAAATTAAGGCATAAAGTATGAAAATGCAAGTTTCCTCCGTATAGTCTTATTACTCTGCCTGTTAACATAAGTGGTTCCTATTTCTGCTGGTTCGAAGAGCCCCAGGACATTTAAATACCTCTTCCAGCAACAAATACTTTTCCTTAAACACCCTCCCAGGTCAGGACTGAGTCATGATCTTCCCTCAGTAATGAGGAGGATCCTGCATTCAGACAACTCTTTCATCTTCTCATTTATCCAGATGGAAGAGGAAGCCCGAAAAGTTAGTCCTACTTTATCCATCCAGGACTTCATTCATTATATTTCATTTCAGGAAAATTAAAAGGTAAAATCTTCAAACAGAATGAAAGGGCCTCATTGTTTGCTTGGCCTGCCTCCTCCCTCTGACCCCCTCCTCCTCCCTCTGACCTGCCTCCTCCTCCCTCTGCCCTCCTGCCTCCTCCCACTGACCTGCCTCCTCCCTCTGACCTGCCCCCTCCTCCCTCTGACCTGCCTCCTCCTCCTCTGACCTGCCTCCTCCTTCCTCTGCCCTCCTGCCTCCTCCCTCTGACCTGCCTCCTCCTCCCTCTGACCCGCCTCCTCCTCCCTCTGACCCGCCTCCTCCTTCCTCTGCCCTCCTGCCTCCTCCCTCTGACCTGCCTCCTCCTCCATCTGACCTGCCTCCTCCTCCCTCTGACCCGCCTCCTCCTTCCTCTGCCCTCCTGCCTCCTCCCTCTGACCTGCCTCCTCCTCCATCTGACCTGCCTCCTCCTCTCTCTGACCTGCCTCCTCCTCTCTCTGACCTGCCTCCTCCTCCCTCGGACCTGCCCCCTCCTCCCTCTGACCCGCCTCCTCCTCCCTCTGCCCTCCTGCCTCCTCCCTCTGACCTGCCTCCTCCTCCTTCTGACCTGCCTCCTCCTCCCTCTGCCCTCCTGCCTCCTCCCTCTGCCCTCCTGCCTCCTCCCTCTGACCTTCCTCCTCCCTCTGACCCGCCTCCTCCTCCCACTGACCTGCCTCCTCCTCCTCCTGCCCTCCTGCCTCCTCCTCCCTCTCACCAGCCTCCTCCTCCCTCGGACCTGCCTGCCTCCTCCCTCTGACCTGCCTCCTCCTCCCTCTGACCTGCGTCCTTCTCCCTCTGCCCTCCTGCTTCCTCCCTCTGACCTGCCTCCTCCTCCCTCTGACCTGACCCTCCTCCTCTGACCTGCCTCCTCCTCCCTCTGACCTGCCTCCTCCTCCCTCTGACCTGCCCCGTCCTCCCTCTAACCTGCCCCCTCCTCCTCTGACCTGCCTCCTCCTCCCTTTGACCCTCCTCCTCCCTCTGACCTGCCCCCTCCTCCCTCTGACCTGCCCCCTCCTCCCTCTGACCTGCCTCTTACTCTCTCTGACCTGTCTCCTCCTCCCTCTGACCCGCCTCTTCCTCCCTCTGACCTGCCCCCTCCTCCCTCTGACCTGCCCCCTCCTCCCTCTGACCTGCCCCCTCCTCCCTCTGACCTGTCTCCACCTCCTCTCCTTTTGCTTCACCTCTGCAGTTTCTCAGACATGCCAGGCGTGGCCCTGTCCCTGGGGCTTTGCCTTTGCCGTCTCTCTGCGTGGAATGCTCTCATCTGTCGCTGTGCGGGCTTCCCCTTCAGGTTCAGGGCGTTGCTTACACGCCCATTTCTCCGCGCACTCTTTCCTCCCCGCTGACTATGGAATGAAGCTGCCTCATGCCTCTTTCCCGCCCTGCATCCTGTTTCTTCATCTTGCAGATGTAGACACAGCCCTGTGTGAACTTTTTGCTATTCCCTGCCCTCTAGAATATAAGTTTGGGATTTCTGTCTTTTTTTGCTCCCTGGGGTGTAGAAGGTGCTCAGCCATGACCGGCAGCTAGTCAGCACGTTAGCGCTTGCGCGTTCGCTATGCTGCGGTTACTGTTGGCCCCTGCTCCGCAGGGCCGCCGTGAGGACTGGAGAGGGCGCGTGTGCAGGGCGTGCAGCTCGCCTGGCCCCTGCGGGCTCGGTAAATGTCCTCAGCGTCACTCTTCCATTTCCTCTGCACCCCCTTCCCTCCAGCACCCAGCATCTTGGTTCTTATCCCAGCCAAGCTGCTGAGGTCAACTTCTTGAAATCCACTGGCAACACATTCTAAGTTCTATGATCCGAAGTATTTGTTCAGGCAGAAAAGCTCAGGGAGGAAAGCTGAGGAGGAGACGGAGAGCAAGGATTATGGCCTCCAAGGTCGCCGACCTCAGTCTCCTCACCTGGAAAGGGGCTAACAGCGCCTGCCGGACTGACTGCTGTGCTAATGGGGGCTTGATGAAGTCTGCATCTCACCTGGAGACACAGCGAGTATGTCCACAGATAGCCCTTCTCAAATTCCCATTGGTTTATTGATGCCTTAAGGACAGGATTACGGCTCACAGTTTGTCAGGCTCTCTTCCACATCCCCAAACATCTAACACCATCCTGGATATCAAGTCAGCTCTCTCTCAAAAAAAAAAAAAAAACCAGACTGGTGACAGATCTCTTGGTCAATAAACCCGATGTCTGTCCAAGAGACAACATCGTCATGCCCCAAACTGGTTTCTCACAACCTGGAACCTCTCGAGTCTGCTGTACTGTTAACTGAGTTTAAACCTCTTATTTTTCTAAACATTTGGAACTCTTGTGACATGGTTTTTCATCTGACCAAAAATCACTGTTAAAACGTAGGAAAGTTGAAAGAGTGAAAACAGAGAGAAGATCCAAGTCAATGCTGCCATATGTAACCCAACAAACACTGATTTCAGGAAGGAAACCAGGATCTATTTTGTGGTTTATTTCATGATCGCACAGAGATGCTGGAGCAAGTCGGGCATCAGAAAAGCCGCCAGCCCCAAACAAAGATGTCTTTGCTGCCTTTGCAGTTTTCTCTCTTATTAACATGAAAACACTTTACATGGCTGGAAACATCTAAAGGCTGTTTTTTATTTTATTTTCCACTACTTCACTCTAAATGCTTCACCCCGTACCTGTGGAAATTAGACTGTCACCTGCTTTTCGCATCCTGTTTTCTTTGGTGTTTGTAATGAAGCCCTCTGGGAATCTGCGCGATTACAAAAATGAGTTACAAATCCTCATTCAGGGTACAAAAGTGTGTAGCTGCTTTCCTTCTCTGTTTAAATAGTCTACAAAACAAGAAATAATTAGTCAAGCACTATCAGTAATTAAGCACATAAGATGAACATTAAACAAACTGCAATCTTGCATCATTTTGAAGGTGGGTAGGCAGGTTTTCGCGTTTGGAATCCAGCCAAAACGCCCATCTTCATTCCCTTTGCTCCTTATTTATTATCGGCGAGGGAGTTCGCTTGCCTAAGCCGTGATGGACTCTCACCGGCGGTCCATCTGAGAGTTCACGAAAGTGTGAACCACTGTTTTTTGACAACCCGACCGCTGGGAGCGGAGGATTTCAAAGAACTTGATATATTGAGAGTGGAAAGACAGCGTGTTTCTCCAACATGGGAGTGTGTTTCAAAGTTAAGATAGGCTCACAATTCAGAGAACTGCCCTGCCTTCTTGTATATGATGACTTGCTCACAGAGACCTGTAAAACCCTGCTTCTTTCAGAACACTCTTCCTCATTCACTGCCCCTTCTTCAAGCCCCTGGGGCCTCTTGTAAAATTTTGTCTCCCGAGTCACCACTGCAACAAGCAAAAATCTTAAAAGAAGAAATTTTTTTTTTTTGCAGTTTGATTTGGCCAGGTTTTTCTTGAAGGCCAGGGCTTCTAGAAAACTGATGTACAGGTTTTGGTCAAAATCTATTTTCGGGGAAAATCAGAGTCCCCAACCCATATAGATGGGAGATGGAACATTCATTCCATAGACTCTCTGGAGTGCCTGCAATTGGGCGGCTTCCTTGCTGGGAGCCAAAGGAATAGGCTGAGTCCTGGAGGCGGTCACTGTCCAGCCTTAGAATCAAGCCTGATTATGACAGGACGCAGAGTATGCCTGTCTTGTCGCATTGCGTTCTTCCTCGTCCCGTGGTGTGAGATCTGGATGGAGGTATTTGCACATGATACCCTGGGTCTCCATTCATCACTCAAGAAGTCATGGCATGATCAGTGATTTTCCTTCAGATGGTTCCTATAGCGACTCCTTGGTTATAAGCATTTTCCTCTGGCATTAGAAAGAACTGGCAGTCAGTCGTAATCTCCATTTGATCTGTGATTTCTTTTTTTCCCATTAAAGGTAAATATCACAAGGCCAGCATTTCCTAAACGTGTGTAGTGTATGTCACAGCTTTCAAAGCCTTTGACAAGTATATCTAGGGAACTGGAACAGTACTGGCATTCCCACTTTACAGCTCCTGGGAACCAGGCCCAGAGAGGTTGAGTGACTTGCCCGAGATGGCTCGGCGATCTGACAGACCAGGATGAGCTTCCCTACCCTTTCTGTCTTTTCCATCGCACATGCCCCCGATGAAGTACCTCAGACCCCAAAGATGTGAGCAAAGATCATGTGGATACCAGATGTCTTAATTTTTTTTTAATATAACACTTGGGCATTCATGCATTCAGCAAAGATTCCCTGGGTGCCTGCTTTGTATGCGTCCTGCAAGCAGAGTATGTGATGGGGTGTGGAAGAGGCTACAGAATGGCAGGACACACACCTCTGTGGCTTCTGTCCACACAAGGAATCGCCACTAAACTGAGGACAGAAACCGCCTCCGTGTTCACCTTTCAGTGTCTCAGAGGCCCAGAAAATGGTGGGTGTTCAGGACAAGCTGATTTAGTAGTTGGTGACACCATGTCATACCTGGGACTCAGAAGGCCTCGGAAAATAGCGCTGTAACTTTGCTCCTGTTGAAGTTATCGTAGCCTCACCTCAAGGCTTTGTGAACTTGAGTGAGCTCCCTAACACATCTGGACTCTTTTTTTCTTGTCAGTGAATAGAGATAAAACACATTCAATGCAAGCGAGTGATATCCTGGGTTAGATCTTGAAGCAGAAAAAAGATAGGAGCAGAAAGCTGGGTGAAATCCGAAGTTTGTAATGTCTCTGGCTCACTTAATAGTGGTGTACTGGTGTTAATTTCTTCTTCTTTTTTAGAATATCTATTTGGCTGCATCAGGTCATAGTTGCAGCGCACGGGGTCTTTGTTGCATCAACGTAGGATCTTTTGTTGCAACGCATGGACTGTCTACATGTGACATGCAGGCTTCAGTAGTTGCGGCAATGGGCTTAGGTGCCCCGAGACGTGTGGGGTCTTCCCAGACCAGGGATCTGTGTCCCCTGCACTGGCAGGGGGATTCTTAGCCACTGGACCGCCAGGGAAGTCCCCCAGTGTTCATTTCTTAACGTACCTCGGACCTTGGGGGAAATAGGCTGACAAGTATGCATGAACTCTGTCCTGTCTTTGCAACTTCCTGGTAAAGCTAAGATTATTCTAAAGCAAAAAGATTGTGCAAGGAAAATAATCCCACTGACTTCATGATAATTGTAATAATCATCTTATGCTGTGGTAACAAAAAGACCACAGGTCAATGAGATTAAATAATAGAAATTCATCTTCTTATAATTCTGGAGGCTGAGAACTTCAAGGTCAAGGTAGAGCTGCTTTGGTTCCAGGCTCTCTTTCTGCCTTGCAGGTGGCTGCCTTCTCACTGTGTCTTCATATGGCAGAGAAAGGGGGTCTCTTCCTCTTTTTAAAAGGATACCAGTCCTATAAGATTAGGGCCCTTCCCTTACGACCTCACCAGACCTTTATTACCTCCTTAGAGATTCTGTCTCCAAATACCATCACACTGGGAATTAGGGGCTTCAACATAGGAATTTCAGGCGGACACCTTTTGCCCATAGCAATGATATAATTGTATAATCAATTGAGAAGATTTGTTAACACTGTCTACACAAACCAGAACGTGAGCAAGTCTGATCCTCCTACAATTCCATGCCTAAGTATGTGTTCACTGAAAGACAGGTACAGGAATGTGTGTAGCAGCATTAATCGTGGTCACTCAGAACTCTATAAACTGCCCAAATTCTGGCCGAGGTAAAATGGATAGATACCCCATGGTATATTCATACAACGGGCCAGCCCACACCAATGAGAAGGCACGACCCACAACCAGACCCAGCAAGATGGACTGACCTCGCAAACACCGTGCTGAGAGAGAGGGGGCAGGTGCAGAACAGGGCATCCTACGTGACCGTGTTATGACGACTTCAGTTAGCAGGCTCTCTGTGTGTTAGGAGTCACGGGCGGAGACTGTTGGGGAGCATGAGATGGGCTCTCCGATCTTGCTAATATCCTGTTTCTTGGTCAGGGTGCCGGGTGTATCCCGTTTGTGAAAATTCATTTTGTGATCCTGTGTTTGGTACTTTTTTTTGGTTTTGAGCGTATGTGTAACTCCAGTAGAAAGTTCACAAGAACATACAAAATCTCATCTCATGGCTGTTGAGAGAATTAAATTAGGTGATGGATGTAAACCACAGGCCGTGCATTTTATTTCTTTTCCTGAATTTCCCTCCCAGCCTCAGTTCATGCCCCCAGAGACGCCACCATCCGGCCGACAGCCAGGTCATTGGGAAGCGTTTCTTCCCAGAGCACACTGTTTTGTTCTTGACCAGAATGGCACCCGTGGTACAATGGGCAAGCGTCACATTAGCTGCTGAACTGCCTAAGGCCCCTGGAGTTTGCGGAGCATGGTCAACCAAGCGGTCAGCCCACTCCTCCAGGAGCTCACTCACGGTGGGTGGAGGCTACTAATCACTTGCCACTTTTTTTTTTTTTTTCAATAGTTCTTGTTATTTGTAAATGGGAAAGGAACACACACACACAAATTGTTCTTGCCTTCTTCCATCTGTACTTTCTTTACTAAATTATCCAGTCCTATAAATATTTGAATAACATTTGGTCAGGATAAAATCTTTCCTGTCAGCTCAGTACAAGAACACTTTTTGGCTCCTGAGACCATAACAGTCAGATAAATTAATATTGATTTGTTAGAAAATAGTTTTCACTCTGTCTAAACATCTTATTCTGGGCTCTTGAACCAAAATTATGAATTTAAAAGCAGCAAAATAGTTCTTCACAGTTTTCCCAGTGAAACTAATTATGGGCAGATTGTGAAAAATGTATTGGATGTGATTTCCAACGCAGAGTTCTGCTCACCAAAATTCACAGAAACCAGAGGCTCGATGTCTGATTTATTTGAGCAAGTTGCAATTTGGTAGACTGGAGAATTTATGTAAATAGTTTTTGCAATTTCCATAGGGACAACGCAATACATTAAAATCTCAAGTATGGCAGAAGATGAAGGGGGAACCATTTTTTTTTTAACTGATAATTTGATTTATCTAATAGAAAGATTGGAATTTTTCCCCCTTTCTTACTTAGGTCTATATTTTAAAGAGCAGTTCACTGCTCTCCTACCTAGATATGTGTGTGTACAGTCTGACAGTACTTAGACTTGTGTTTTAATTACATCCACATGTACCAGTGGGGGCTTCCCGGATGACGCCGGTAGTAAAGAACCTGCCTGCCAAAGCAGGAGATGTAAAAGACACTGGTTTGATCCCTGGATTGGAAAGAGCCCCTAGAGGAGAGCACTGCAATCCGCTTCAGTATTCTTGCCTGGAGAATCCCATGGACAGTGGAGCCTGGGGGGCTACAGTCCACTGAGCTGCAAAGAGTCGGACACAACTCAAGTGACCTAGCACGCAAGCCCCAGTGGGAAGAGAGATTACAACAGTAAAAATAAGAAGGTGAAACGCTGCCCAGATGTCCGTACCCCTTTTAGACATTTTTTAAAATGCATTTATATTTGCCTCATGAAACTCTTAAAACATTCAATGCATTCAATATCCTGCTTTTATTTATTCAGTATTATATGAAAAATAAATCCTAAACATGCTGGGTGGCTTAGCAAAGGAGCATTTTCCTCCTCTTTTGGACATTTAAGTTAGTTCTAATTTTAAATAATACAGCATTGAACATCTCTGTGAAAAATTCCATCTATGAATTTGCAGATATTTTTAAAGACAAATTCTTAGAATGGCATCTCCTGTCTAAACTGTTCTAAGACTTTTGATGCTTTACTCTCCAGTTGTTCTCCAGAAAATATAAAATTTTATTAAGAAAGGCATGTATATGTAAAAGAAGAAATATGTGTAAATGAAAAGGAAATACATATGTATGTACATGTGTGTGTGTGTGTGTGTGTGTGTGTGTGTGTATGCATTTACTGCAGAGCCGGCTATAATCAAGCACAAAGGCTAAAAATCTGGTTCCCACCTATATCAACTATACGGTAAAGACCTTTTTCAAAGAACTCCCTCTCTTGGAAAGAGTCTTATGAGATGGCCATAAACAACTATATGGTCAAGTCTGCTTTTTCCTTGAACTCATTCACTAAAGCATCCATAATATGAAAGCGAATATGAAATCCTTAAAGTTTACAGTCTGCTGGGTTGAACAGGAGAAATTTCAGTTTTCATGTTGTTGGTCTCAAGCCTTTTCTGAAGTTGGAAGTGACAGTGTAGGTGTGTGTGTGTACACACACACACACACACACACACACACACACACACACGTATGTGTGTAATGGAGCCTGAATCCAGTACTGGGCTTGGAGACTGAACTATTTTCTACCCTAGATTAAGCTGAACTAGACTGTATGTCAAAAAAGAGTCTCAATGTCAATTTAATCCATTGTCATAGCTATAAAATGCTATTTCATTATACAAGCAATTCCCTTGTGGATTTCTCCTGACTTTCTATGCAGTACGAGTGTATTTTAATCTGTTGTGGCTTTCCGCCCCACCCCGCCCCTGCCACTCCCAACATTTTGGAATCATTAAATATATTTGTTTCCATGGCACCTGTTTGATATTTACACAAATTATGAAAGTAAGGTAGGAATAAAATGAAGACAATGGAGTATAGTTTTTAAAAACCGTAAGAAGTAGCTGGAAAGAATGCAATACCCTTTCAAGACATTGTAATCATTTTCCCTAAGAATTGAACAAGTGGCTGAAAATTCCAAATTCCATGGTACCATGTGTCAGGAAGTTTAGGCTATAATGATATACAGGCGGATTCCATATAAGAGTTGTGTTTGAATTCCCCCAAGTCTTTTAAAGAGGAGAGTTCTCCAGATGTGACAAAAGAAAAGGATATTTCCAAATCAAGATTCCCATTTGCCTTTCGGGATGTCGAATTTTCTCCACATTTAGGCAATTAAGGGTTTTGCTGAGTGAGCTTAGGACTCTGTCTCTTTAAGTGTTTAACAGTAATTGGTTCATGTCCTGGCGTTCATTGAAAATCCTAGACATTTCATGTAAAATCTCCTTAATGAGGGGATGAATTTTTCATTCACATTAGAAAGCTCGCTCTGACAAACAATTTCTAAATAAAACTCCGGCGACATGACACCGCACATTGGACTTGACAGAGAGGACAGGTGCATTAGAATATAACTGTATGGCGATCCTTCAAGCTGTCAGCCATGAATATTTTATTTCTTAATGAATCATCTTCGTGGAATGAACTTTCTTGTTGTAGTGTCAGTGCCACTTACAACAAAAAGCTGGCTCCTCTTAAGAGGTGAGCCTCGTAAAGATGCTGATGACTGCAAAAAGATGCTGAACCCTCCCCGAGGTGCAGGCCGGTGGGTGCGGGGCTCTGTCCTCCCCTTGCCTTTTCTGAAAGTGACCTGAGAACTCATCTCATGTGGCATAACCGCATCCAGAAGGAGAACCTGTCCCCTTGATTCGCTCTTCTCTTCTCAGAGCTCAAATTCCAGGTGACCAACCAGTGGCGGCCACTGTGGCCCCGGGTCCCTGTTGTTCTGTGGCTTCGTCATGGCTAGTTTTTAACTTATTATTTCTAAATTCTACGGCCCGCAAAGTGCCATTAGCTGGTGCTACCTGACAACTCTAGACAGCAAACTTCCCAGTTTCCAGCTCTCCTCTCTTCTTGATCTCAAAGATCACTTTCGTTTGTTTGTTTTGAGGCTGGGGGAGGTTTTTGTTCTGACAATGGACTCAAATGTCTCCCCACGGAAGGAGGTGACGCTTGTTTTTCTGTCTCCACTGAGTCTTCTGAGATATTCCTATGGCTCGGTGTGGAATCATCTTGCTCATCTTGAGACACAACATTAACAACAGAATCTGTCCCCCCCAACCCCCAAACTAGCCTGCGGTTAGTTCTGTACCCTTTGCCACTCGTGGGCTTGTTGATTCAGTTGTGAGATACTGATTTTCCTTTAAAAAACAGTTCAGGGTCGCAACTGAATTCTCAACACTTCCTGGCAATCCTGTTTACTTAGTCTGGTTTCTCTTCTCTTCCTCCCAGTGGCTATTTCAAGCCTCTCTGTTTTCCCCGAGACCTTTCACTTGCCACCTCCTCCTGACAGCTTTGCCTCTGATAGCAAAGAAACCATCACCCATCAGTGTCTCTACAGAACCCCCAGCGTCCCACCCTCAGCTTCCCCAGAAACTGACTGATACCTCTGTCGCCACCTCTCTCTTCCCTTTCGCAGGTGTTGTTGTTCAGTCACTAAGTCACGTCCAACTCTTCATGACCCCACAGACTATAGCACACCAGGCTCCTCTGTCTTCCACTGTCTCCAGGAGTTTGCTCAGATCCATGTTCACTGAGTCGGTGATGCTGTCTAACCATCTCATCCTCTGCTGCCCACTTCTCTTGCCTTCAGTCTTTCCCAGCATGAGGGTCTTTTCCAATGAATCTATCTTTTATTGGATTCTGCTTTTGGGTCAAGTTCACCACCTGTGCTGTGGACTCTAGGATCTGCCCAATCTTTCAGGAATAGAGCTTTAGCCAATAAAGTGGTTGGAGTCTATATACCAGTGATTAGCAAATTTTGGCCATTATCTATCTTTATAAGTCAGATTTTATTGAAATGCAGCCATGCTCCTTCTGTGTCAGTGGCTGCTTCCGGTTCCAAAGGCAGAGCTAAATACTTGTAGCTCAGAGACCATATGGCCCACAGAGCCTAAAATATTTTCTCTCTGGCCCTTTATGGAAACCGTCTGCCGACCCCTGATTTATATCCTGCGTCAGGAGCCCGAACCCTGCAAACTGGGTCCCCCAGGTAAGGGGCTGCAGCGAACCCTGAGTGGAATCAGTGTGTCTCCAAGTAATAATTCTTGCTCTCAGCAGTTTAGGCCGAGTTCTTCTGGCCTTAAGTGTGTTTCATTGCACTGGCCTGTGTTCTCATGGCTCCACGCAGGAGAAAACTGGACCAAGGAAGAAAACTCTAAACAGGCCCAGAGGAAATGGAATAAGCTAGAATTTTGTTGTTTCCTTTTTGTTAGGTTTAAGTGAGAATTAGGTTTTTTAGCAAACTCTCAGTGTGGGCAGGTGACAGTTTTTTGCAGATATTTTTTTTTTCTCTCTCTTTTAACTTTTGCAAGTAGAGGTCTGCGTTTTGTTCCATGTTAATTACAATTGCTGCCACCCAGAGTTTGAAGATATGCTGTTCTCACCTTCAGAAAAAGGGTTTCAGTTGCCACCTCTGGAAAAAGCCCGTCCTGTAGGATGAGCTTTCCCACTGCTTGCCAGTCAGCCAGATTCTGTGGATGAAATACGGTGTGTCCCATCTTAGTTCTCTTCTTTCATAAAATGGACCTTTCTCTTTCTCTTCAATATGAGGAATATTCTGAAATCTGAAACCAAGTGGCACAAAAACACCGTATTTATTACATAGTTATATACACATACACACTTTTTTTTCTAAACAAAATCAATGTAATAACAGCTTTGAAGCAAATGCACACACACACACCCATCCATTTGGCAAAAGACACAAATTTACGATTGAAATCTGATTTTTTAAATTAAATCCTCCAAAAGAAATACAAATAAATGCAAAGGCACATAAATAAAAGCCCTCCCTCACACTCTTCCTCCGTCCCGTGGTTCTTGACCATTCTCAGCCCTCGTTTCTTGCTGAGCGTCCCTCCTGCCCTGTCTGCGTCTTCTCAGGCTGTTCCCCCACCAGCAGTCAGGATGCTCATCCACAGGTCACGGTCCCAACTGGGCAGACCCCTTGGATTCCCTGAAATGGTGCTGATGCTTTCACTTCCATCCGCAAATAACTGTGGGGGTCACTGTCTTGGTGAAGCGAGCAAAGTAAGAGAGAGCAAAGAGAGATGCTGTTTGGGTTTGGTCTTCTCACTTACCAGTATTTCCCAAAGCCAGCACCCTGATCACACTGTACCTGAATACCGCATACACTATTTTGACGGATCTCTTTCTCATTCACTGTTTCTTTTACCCAATTATGAACTTTAGCCTTGTCCAAGGAAGCTGTATAGAGATAATCCTGGATCCCATGTCTAGTTGCCACTCTCCAGTAAAATGCATTTGTAGCTATTATATAGACTTTACGTACCTCCATTGTTTCACATATTTTGAAGCTTTAGGGGTGAGCATACAGTGGACCTCATTCTTCCACATTTTCAGCAAGTCACAATTACCTTTTCCAAATCCCTCCAGATAATTGTCAAGTATGCTTCACAGTGAGTAACATTTATCCTAGGGGGATGAATAAAGTGGAATTTAGGCATTTTTGCTCAAAAATGAAATTATTTAAATCTTCTTTTATTTATTTGTTTTACACCATCCCTCCACAATATATGCTCTTTTTCACCCATGTCAGCTCAATCCCACCTGGTATTTTGGATAATAATATGGAGTTTTAGATCTATTACCTGTAAATCTCAGCATAATGCTTTCAAGTCCTGCCTTTCTCCTGAGCTCATGTCTTCCCTCCACCCCCAGCTCTCCACATAGTGTGAAAGATTGCACTTCATTAAATTATTCTTTATAATGAGTTCCTGTTACCAGGGAATACAGAGTTAAAAAGGTGATCTCACTAAAAGTAATTAGCATAAGACCTGCCGGACCCGTGGAAGTGACTGGATCGTAATCAATAGCAATGTGATTACACCCATGCAGCAATTATAAATTATTTAAAGCACTACCCCTAGGTTACTGGCTAGTTGCCTTTAAATTAAATTCTCTGTCAATAATTGATGCAAAGAATTAATGTGAGAACACCTTCAGTTACTGAAATTTTTAAGGTGGCATAAAATATTGAACAGTTGCCCATCATTAGCAGGTAGGCTGCCTGTTTTCTGTAACATCCTTCTTTGCCAAATTGGTCAAGAAAGACTCTCAGATCTTGAAAGATGACATATGATTCTGAATCCACTGCTGTCTCATCTTCTAAGGACCCTGAAATGCCCCAGTAGAAATTTCATATATCAAAGCAAAAAAAACCTCTAAATAAACTGGTCTTATTTCTTACTTCTAACAAATATGTAAGCAGCCTTGGTTTTCTTGATGATGGTCTCAGTTGTTTGATGTGGCCAGTGTAGGTTAGGAAAGATTTAACCTAGCTTGACAAGTCATGGTTGATGATGTTGAAGCAGTCAATGATCTTAAAAACAAAGAAACAAACAAAAACCCAGGCCTCCAATAATATAAGAACATGTCTTTGACAGGCTGTTTTCTTTGCTTACACAACGCCCTCTGTGTTTGTCTATACATTGTCACTTCCATATCACTGTTGCTTCTTTCACTTTACGGGTGATGACATCAGTGTAATCTGGACAATTATGTAGGAAATTCAAGGACTAGAAAGACATTTTCCATTAGCGACCCTGGTTCCTGTCTGATTTAAGAGGCAAGGGGCGCTCAGGAGGCAGAAGTGATGCAAGAGATAAGGCAAGTGCTAAAGTAAAGAATGAACTTCATGCATTTATACTGAGTTGGCCAAAAGGTCGGTTCCAGTTTTTCCATAGGATGTAGTCTAAGCCAAGCCTCTGCTTGGGTAGAAAAACTGGTAAGATGGTATCCCTGTCCTCAAAGACCCCACAGTTTAGCAGACAGTGTCCTTGCTGCCTCCTTTAGAAGCCGAGAGAGGAGCTGCAGAGTTCTCTGGCAACCAGAGCAGGGGCCCTCGACGCAGACCAGAGGTCAGAGAGGCTTCTAGAATCGGGAGACTCCACCTCCCTCCTGGTGGATGAACAGCAGTTACCCAGACCAAGGGGCTCTCCATGGTTGACGGGCTCCCACGCCAGGGTGCACAGAAGTGAAATGAAATGACTGGCCTAAGAGTATAACCATAAAGCACAGAGTCCCTCTTGACCATCACATGGCCAAAACGAGAAGTGACATTCATTTATGTCAGTCAAGCTCCCAGGGCCTTGCTCGGCACAGAGCCAGGGCTTGAAAAGCATCAGTCCTTTGCATCTTCCTTCTTGTATCTAGATGAGTATTTAAGGCTATCATACTGGACTTTCCAGGCTTCCCAGATGGCTCAGTGGTAAAGAAGCCACCTGCCAATTTAGGATCCCTTGGAGAAGGAAATGGCAACCCACTCCGGTATCCTTGCCTGGGAGATCCCATGGACAGAGGACTGTTGGGCAGTCCACGGGGTCACAAAGAGTTGGACGTGACTGTGTGACTGGACGACAGCAGCTAGGCTCTGCTTGCAGTGTGGTCCGTCCACTCCTCCCTCAGACTCTGCCGCTTCCCCTCTCCCCCGCGTGATGGCTGCTTTAATCTCGACTAGCCCCCACGGTCTCCTAGACTGGCCTCTTCCTCCTGGCCTGGGAGGGCCTTGGGCCTGGATCTCCCCGCCCATCCCAAAGGGCCCTTCTCTCGTTGCTCTGAGCTCATTAGCATCCTCCCCTGGTTCCAGAGATCACCTTTCCTCTGTTACCCTGTACCTTCCTCTGCTTCTTGTATCTTCCTCCTTCACACTTTCTGTTCACACAGGTGAGAGGAAACTTCTGGTTTCCAGCAACCTAGAACAGAGGGTTTTCTAGACAGCTCTTTTGAGCTTGCTGCACAATATTTTCCTTGACAAATGTGTCACTTGGCTGAGCAGATGTCTTTTTCTGTGTGTGATACGCTTGAGTACCAAGAACTCCCAAATGCCACAGAATAATTTCTTCTGTTGTGGCAGTCTTTAATGCTTACTTTCATTTCCCAGTTAGTTCGCTTTTATCTTCTAATTTAAAATATACATATACACACAACATGTACACACAGCTCTCTGTCGTGACGTGGTTGGACTCAAGCCAGTTCCTCTGTCAACTCCAACTGAGCAAAGGATTCCCTCCCCCTGACCACATGCACTGTTGAGCTTTCCGAGTTATTAATTTTCGGTGATGCGTAAGCATGTAGATGAACAGAGCCCTAGACTGTCCTTTTGTCCACATTTCTGCTGGTTGGACATTCAGGAACTGTGGCGACCACCTTTCTGCTCTCCCGGATTCATTGCTGCAGCTGAGGTCCAGCCTGATTCTCAATGTTAACTCAAGACGATGGTCTTCTTGTTTTCTTCCACGAAAGAAATTGAATGAGCGTGTCCAGGGAGTGGCCTGGCTCTCACGCCTGCCCTAGGTGTGTTTCTGAAGCCCACAGTGTAGACAGAGGATGGAAGTGTTGTCAGAAAACCTGACGGAATTGAAACTGTGCCTAGCAAGGGTGCCCGGGCACGCGGAGTTGACCTTCAGACTCAGGGATGGGCAGGCTTCAGTTTTCCGCAGTGCAGCTATTTTGAGAAAAGCAGTGACTAAACGAGCATCATGCCTAAGTCACTTCTCAGAATTTTCTATCAGAAATTATCTGATGACTGGACCAATTCTGATTATTACCATGATCCACCCCAGCAGCTCAGGTGTGCAGGGGGCAAGGATCCTACGCTTCCGCCGGGCTTCCCATCAGCCCCCCCGGTGCCCGTTTACGAGAACTCCTCTGGGTTCTAGACATGCCTTATCTCGGCCATGTGATTAGGAAAATGAACCCAATGGTTTTTGCCTTAAATGTTTCCATCATGGGCGTAGTTATTAGCCATGTGCTAAAGTGTAATATCCGCTTTTTGAAACCACAGGTCGAAGGTGATAGCATCACTGGCTTGAGAACTCTCTTAAACAGCCGGGCTTACCCAATTAAGAGAAATAAAATCTGCCTGTTTCATCAGTGGGTGGGCCTCACTTTTCTGTGGGTTTCTCTTCTTTTCTCAATGAAGTGTTGTTTAGAAAAAGGACCTGGGTTTCGATGAATGCAGTGTCTTCCTTTCTGATTCCTGGTAACCTGGAAAGGCAGTAGCTCACCAAAGACAGTTCGCGTGTTCAGTCGAGGCAGGGACCCATGGCACCTTCTGTCCTCTCGCATGGCGCTGCTGACGGCAGCCTCTCTGTCACCACGAGGCTCTCCTCCTGAGTTGTCTGCGTGTTCTTTCAATCCAGCGTTCTGCCAACCCCGAATCCGGTGTCAGATGGGCACTGTATGCAGGACAGGGCCCATCCGCCTTTGGATTCTGCAGCCACTCCACCCAGCATGGCCGTGTATACCAAACAAGGACGACAGGTACTGAGTGTGACCTCTACTGCTAGTAAGGTTGCCCCCTTGCCGAGCTCATCCGTCCAATGGGTTGAGGAACACTAGACATGCTCATGCCACGGTTCTGGTCAATGGAGAGAGTGCAACAAAAATGAGTTTTCCTAAGAACCGTGTCAGTGGCTTCATGGAACCTGGCAGTGTTGAGTCGCGCGACACACTCTCACCCCAGGAAGCCGGTACCCTCTGTTCAGAAAAGCTCAGTCTTTCACGTTACCCCTGCACTCTCTCCAAGAAAAAAATAACCTCCTGAATTTGGTCCCGACAAGAACTTAACATCCCAGGCCGTAGCCATCTGGTTTGGTGTCTCCTTCAAGAACAGAAGAGTTCTCAAAGTTTATGTAAAAACTCCGTTTCACAGAGGAGTAATCGCCAAAAAGATTTCTGAAAGCACAGTAAAGACACTCGGGCCAGTTGTTCTTGAAAGAAAAGGTAGAAAAAAATCATGTTTTATAAGAGGATGAAATGAAAATACTACTAGAAGAAAAGAAAAAGGTTTCCTTAATTAGATTCTCAAAATAATTATTTCCACAGGGCACTTATGCATTAAAAAAGAAGGCCACCAAAGTGTTTGCATAGGTGCACTCAGTCATCCTCAGAAGTTAGAGCTTAGTAAAAGGGTCACGCTGTGGCTGGCACCCCAAAGCCGCCCCGTGTGCACAGAGACATCACATATGTGCCGGGACGGCTGACGGTCATGACGAGAGCCAGCGAGAACCAGGGCCCAGAACTGCGTGCTGCACGCCCGTTCCCCGCCGAAGCCGCGCCACAGCCCGGGTGGCATCCCCAGCTTCTTCCGCAGGAGAAATGGTTGAGGCTGATAATTAACTCGCCCAAGATCATTTGCTAATGAGAGGTAAATCCAGGAAATTAACTTGGGACATTTGACTCCTCGGTCCATTCCCTTTCTGCAAAGCATGGTTTACTCAGCGATTAACTAACAGTTTTGTAAGTAATCTTAAAACTTCCCAGCACTTTTATGGATTGGATTGAGCCTAAAAAGTAAGGTCTGTTTTGCTAATACAAAATTTGACCTGTGAAGTGACTCTTTTTGGCAGTTGAGCGTGTGTGTGTGTGTGTGTGAGTGAGAGAGGGAGGGAAGGAGGATATTTACACATATACCTATATTATTATTGTCATTTTCATAGTTAACATATTTTAAAATATAGCTTTCAGGATTTTAACAGGTAGACATCTATACAGACTCATGTAATTGCCACCACAGTTAGAGTATAGAACGTTGTCATGACCCCGGTAAATTGCATCATTCACATCTCCAGTAAGTCCATTCACTCTCAAAGGCAAGCCCTGTTCTTATTGTGTCTTATTTCTGTAGCTTAGTTCTGTCTGTTTACACCCTCATTTAATGCGAGTCCTACTTATTGCTGTGTGTCTGTCCTCTTGCACTCGGCGTCATTTTTGTGTGAGGATCAGTGGTTCCCTTTTTCGGTGTTGAGTCGTGCTCCGAGGACTAAACCACCGCCCACTACCCACACCCTCTTGGTGGGCCTTGACTGTTTCCGTGCTTTGGCTGTTGTGAATAAAGCTGCTATGCGCGCCTTTTTTGCATGTTTGCCCTTTCGTGTCTTTCCGATGAACACCTTGGTGTAGAGCCTCGCTGGCTCTCGAGACGTGCGTGTTTCGCTTGTTAAGATGCTGCCAATCAGCTGTTTAAAATGGGTGTCTTATTTTGAACTCTCACAAGTAGTGTGTGAGAGTTCATGTTGTTCCACATCCTCGCCAGTACTTGGGATTTTCAGTCTTTTTACTTATAGCCATTCTAGCGGGTGAGAAATGATCTCTCTCAGTGGTTTTATTTTGCTTTTTTCTGATGACTAATGCATCTTTTTATGACCTCATTAGCCATGCCTATATTTTCTTCCTGTGTAGTGTTCACGTATTTGGCCATTTAAAAATAATTGTCTTTTTATTATTGAATCATAGGAGTTTCATATATATTCTGGGTACAAGTATTTTTTGGTACACACTGTGAATTTTCTCCTAATATTTATCATCTCTACTTACTCTTCAATGGTGACTTTTGAAAAGTATACTCTTTTAATCCTGATAATGTCCAGTGTTTTTTTGTCTTTTCTTCTATGGTGACTGCTTTTTGTGTGCTGAGAAATTTTTTTCAGTCCCAAGGTCACAAAGGTATTTTCCTATGTTTTCTTCTTAAAGCTCCATAGTTTTAGTTTTTACATTTAAGTCTCTCATCTTCTGTCTCCGATACTCTACTTCTTTATATGGTGTGAGGTGAGGATAGGGGGTTATTTTTCCCCCATGGGACTCTCCAGCTATTCCCGCCCCATCTGTTGAAAGACTGTTCTCCTTATTGAATTTCCTTGGCTCCTTTGTTGAAAATCAATTGACTATATATTTGTGCATCTATTTCTAGACTTTCCATTGTACTTCATTGATCTAATTGTTTGAGGGTTTTTTTCTCTTATGTCTGTACCTACTCTACTGCATTGACTCTTGTGGCTTTACAGTAAATTTTGAAGTTAGGTCATGTTAAGATTTCAACTTTCTTCCGTATTTCAAGATTGTTTTGGCTATCCTGGTTACTTTGCTTTTCTATCAGAATTCTAGGATCACTTTCTCAATATCTTTTGAAATGACTGCTGAGATTTTATTTAGTATCCCACTGGATCTTTTGATCAGTTTGGGCAGGACTGAAGTCTTAAGAGCACTGAGTATTCTAATCCATGAGCCTGTATTTCTCTATTTATTTTGGTCTTTTCTGATTTCTCACTGGCATTTTATAGTTTTCAGTATAGTGGTCTTGTACTTTTTTTGTTAAATGTATTCTTGAACATTTTGCTTTTTAGGCTGTTATAAATGACATTTTGAAATTTTTCTCGTTGTTGCCACTGTGTAGAAATAAAACCGGTCCTAGCAAAATGATCTTCTATCCTGTTATCTTACATTTTGTATTTGTGTCTTCCCTCCTTGTGTGTGTTTGTGTTTTTTAGATTCACAAGATTTGCTCTGTGTTCATACATGGTTTCCCTCTCCCACCATGATCTTTATCGCATTTGTTTCTTTTTCTTATGTTACTGCCCTGGTAGAGGCTCCAGGAATGCTGAAAAGAAGTGTGGAGAGCGGACATGAGTGCATACTAAGTCGCTTCAGTCGTGTCCGGCTCTTTGGGACCCCGTGGACTGTAGCCCACCAGGGTCCTCTGTCCATGGGATTTTTGAGGCAAGAATACTGGAGTGGGTTGCCATCCCCTCCCCTAGAGGGTCTTCCCGACCCATTGATTAAATCTGCATCTCTTATGTCTCCTGCATATGAGAACAGACATATTTGTCTTATTTAATATTTCTCCATTATGTGTGATGCTAATTGTATGTTCTTCATCAGATTGAAGAGTTTGCATTTATTTCTGGTTCACTGAGAATTCTGTTGTTAAGTAAGTATTAGTATAAACTTGGTATTCTTCTTACTGTAGTCTGTGTATTGAAGGGAGTTTACCTTACTGGAAAAAGGACCAGTTCTGGCAATCTGACCCCAAGTCCTCACCCAGAGAAATGGCCTAGGGCGAGCTGCTCATTTCCTCTGAGTCAGTTTCCTCATCTGTGACTAGAAAACAGACGCAGAGACCTTACACAGAGACTGACACATAGTAGACACTCCCTAAATGTTAGTTGTTCTTTTAATAGCATGGCATTTATGGGGTGAAATGGGGTTTATGTTCCTGCATCTTAAAAAAAACACTCATCTTGAACACTCAGAACAGCAGCCTTATTAACCACAGCAGCCTTATCAACCACGGTCAGTTTTCAAGATACAACTACCAGTTTCTGGGCTGATCTTGGTAGACTTTTCTAGATACTCAGAATGGCTCTACTTTCCCCCATCCTGCTTCTCTAGTTTTAAAAGTTGAGGTAGATCTCTGTGATCCCAGAAGAATTATCTGCAAACTAGCATTAAGATGGAAATCTTTTATATTTGCTCTGCGGCTTGGAAAACTGGTGCATGGTCTGCTTTATTCCACCGGCTCCTAAGGTTCAGGTATTAACATAAATACAGCCCATTAACACTTGTTCCTCTCTGTCAGGACATAAATTAAGTCTGCAGGTGTTCCATGAAGCTGTACCCTTGGTACTAATTAAGCCTTGATAATTAGGTTTGTTAAATTCAGGACTTTAAGCTTGTATACCCTCTCTGGGTTACCAAAACGGAGGTGTGCAACATACAAACCTCCCCAACCTGCCCCCGATTTTTTTTTCCTGCAGAGTGCTTTGCTGTTCTTTATTTTATTCCTTTATTATTATTATTAATGAAGAGCAAGTCACTGACAAGCCCTCATCCTTTTGCCAGTATTGGGTATGAGCCTTGAAGGAGATCTGCATACTCGTTTAGGAAGGGATTAAAGCCTTCTCTTCTGCTGTTTTATGTCAGCACATACGCTGCGGTGGAAAGTTTCTAGCCTGGCTTCTTCATGCACAGTACATGTCCACGTCTCTGCCTTCAACCCAAATGAACTGTCACTCCAGAATGCCTTCTGTTATCATTAGAAACTGTACATGAAATGTGCTCAGCGCCCAAGTAATCTGTAGTCATAATTTTTTCCTTAAAGCATGAGACATTCTGTTAATAGAGAAGCACTGTTTTAAAATGAAGAGAGCCTCTCTAGCTCTCCCCCAAAATAAAATCACCATAGTCTATATTTCCTCTGGTTTTCCGAGCAGATATCCTTATTTGGAGGACAAGGAGGGTATCTGGGGGCTGTCGGGTTATTTGTATCCAATAGGCAAACCACAAAATCATCTAATCAGAATAGATTTTCCTTCCAGTTCATCTTTCCTCTTCAGTTGCTTTATAAATCTATTACTCATCGGATCCGATGTTTGGTGAATGCCATTTTTCATTTTGAATAAATGGAATCATAAAAACAACTCTATTAGCGCTGCTTTCAATAATATTCATGGCGATCATGCTCGCTTAATAGCCGCTCTCCTTTTATTTGAGGGATATTAAGTAAGATTATACTTTTAATCAGAAGCATTTTTTCCTAAAAGAAAGGTTTATACCATAGGAGACTTCCATAATACATCTCATTTCATCTTTTCTTCAGTGTTCGGTTCTTAAGATGGCCAGTGAGTAATCCCTCCAGTAGAGTACCAGGTTTCATCAACATTCCTGTTCTGCAGTTTCAAAGAACACAGTCTACAAACTGGGGCACCTCTGTCTTTCCTGAGTCATGTTCTCTGTTACAGTCATTGGAAGCTCCCATTTTTCTCCTTCAAGGAAGGGACTCACAGCCCATCTTCAAGGTCCAAAGTACAAACCTCACCTCCCTCCCCCTGATGACAGCAGGCAAGAAAGGAGACACAGAGATGAATGAGGGACTTGGAAAGAAATGGATTAGCAATGATGTAAAGGCTTGCCTTTGTTGTCTTTTCTTTCTTCCTATATAAAATAATTTCAGTGGAGTATAGTTGATTTGCTGTGTTGTTAGTTTCTGGAGTACAGCAGAGAGAATCAGTTCGCATATGCATACATGCACTCTCGTAGATTCTTTCCCATGTAGATCATCTCAGGACTGAGCAGTTTCTTGTGCTCCGCAGCAGGCCCTTACGGGTACCGTCTTACATGTAGTAGCGTGCGAATCTGTGAGCCCGTCTCCCAGGTTCTCTCCCCGCTACCTTTCCCCCCGGGTAACCAACCAAAATTTTTGTTTTCTACACTGGTGACTTTATTTCTGTTTTGTAAACAACATTTGTACCAGTTTTTTTAGATTCCACATGTAAGCGATATTATGTGATGTTTGTCTTTCTCTGTCTGACTTACTGTAATTTGCAAGGACAGACTAGTATTTAATGGAAGTTTCAGAGTCTCCAGGAGGGTATAGAATATCTTTAGAGAGCCCTCATCGGATCAGAGTGGGGCGTTTTTGTTGGCATTATTTCTTCTCTTCCCCTTTCCTCTTTCCATCCTGCTCTTCATTATTTATCTCTTGGTTTCCCTTTCTCTCTCCCTGCCACCTGCCCCTCATTTGTGGGGAGATAGAGCAGAGAGAGAGAGCAGAAACTCTCTGGTGTTCAGCTAAACGTTTGCCGCATACTCGGGGCTGACTGGCGCTTCCTCCATCTAAATGCTACGAGAAACGGCAGAAATGTTTCTCTCCCTGAACATCAGACAGGCCGGCCACAGACCCGGCCATGCTGGGAGCAGTCGCATGGAGTCATCCGTGCCCACCACTCAGCCTCGTACCTTTGCCACGAAACCCCGCCAAACCCCCACGTGTCTTCTCGGGATCTGCCTCTCCACCACATAACTGATGTCACAGGGAGGGAAGGTGCCCTGAGAAGTATTATTCACCGAGGAAAGAGTTCCGCTCATTAATGACCTCATGGATGAGGGGGTGGTGACCTCTCCCTTCCCATGGGAAGCCCCTTGTATCCCGCAACACCATGCAGGGCAGCAGGGAAGGGCAAGGGCCTGGAGGTGGGCGCTGAGCCTGGGTCGAGGCGTTTCCAAATGCTAGGTAGCTGGTTAGACTGCTGGGCATCAGTTCGGCCCCCAGGCAGGCTTGCACCGGGGACCCTGGCCAGAGCTACACCCCAGCAGAAAACCTGACCCCAGCTTCCATATTTCCTCTCTCGGCCGGCCGCCTGCATTCCACGGCTCAGCCCGCAAGACGGGCCCCGCAGGGCCGGCAGAACCAGAGCCACTCATTATTTCCTGCCCAGTGAGAAAGGCCAGCTCTTGTCTTAGCGGGAATCCACTTTCCCACCCACTGCCTTCTAAGAATGAAAGCAAGTCTGTTGTTCCTTTTTTTTCTTTTTTTTTTCCCCTTTCCAGTCTCAGCCTTGACTTGCATGGTTTTATTTTTTTTTTTTTCCCCTTCATCTAAATTTAGCTCCCAACTGAAGCATAAGGGGAAAGTGAGTGGGGACTGGAGAATGTCACCCAGGGCCTTGCGTATCAGACATCCCTGCTGGGGTCGGGGCTCACGATTCCTGGGTCTGCCCTTTTGGACCCAGCCAGAGACTTCTTGCTCCAGGCAGACTGTTTTTTCAGGCTGGGTCCCCTCATCCCTTATTCTAGTGCCCTCATACAGGCACTAGAATAGGTCACCTGTGAGTTTCTTTCTTGCTCAGCCAGCCTGAGTGTCTAGGGCATTAAGTATCAGTCATCCGGGGTGTTCACTGCTCATTCAACAAATGCTCATTGAGAACATCCTGCATCCCAGGAGAGATGCTGGGGAGCCCGAGGTGAAGAAGGTGAAAAGCCGAAGCAGAGCAAAGCACGCGTGGAGCCACTCGGAGCAGGGATTTCTCAGCCTGGTGGGTGTGATCCAGGGTGAGATGCCTGCAATGATAACCAGGATGGAAGGGAAGGTCCCAATCAGAGCTCCCAGACCTTCCCGTAGGCACCCACAAGCCTAGGTGGGTTGTCCAACCTGCCGTGTTAGCCTGTGATGAATGAGCAACAAAAAGAAGATGAAGGAAAAAATCAATAGTGACCAATACTAATATATTTTTTTCCCCAAATAGTGAAGGTGTTGTCTTTTATAGCAGACACTTAATTCCAGAAGCATTAAGTCTACAGAGCATCAGCCTGCGAGCAGAGGCTGATCGGTTTTGCATCAGTTGTTTCTCTGGCTCTGTTGAAGTTTGCTGAGACGAGATTGTGCTTGGTGCTTTCTGTCTCTGCTTCTCCTTCAGCCCCAGTCAGAATCCTGGAGTGGGTAGCCTTTTCCTTCTCTAAGGGATCTTCCCAACCCAGGGATCGAACCCTGGTCTCCTGCATTGCAGGCGGATTCTTTACCGGCTGAGTCACCAGGGAAGCCCTCAGCCCCGGCAAAGGGAGGCAATACTATGGACCTCACCGGTTTGTCTGAAGATTCTGAGAGATACTTAAGTGTAGAAGGGGCTTCATCTACCACCTAGTAATTACTGTAACAATTCGTCCACCAGTTAGTATCTCTTACTGTTATCACTGATGCCAGCATTGATTTAGCCAACATAGCACCTGCACATTTTATGGTGCCGAGAATTCAGTCTAATCCAAGTATGGAAGCCGAGTTGAAACTAGTTCATTCCTCTGCCTCCTCTTTTATCATTCACTTTTCAGAGCTTATTTTCTTTCCTTTTTTAAAAATAAACTTTCATTTCCTTTGTTTTTTTTTTTTTTTTATTTTTGACTGCACCGGGTCCTCTTTGCTGCACCTGGCTTTCTCTAGCTGCAATAAGCTGGGACTGCTCTTCGTGGCAATGGCTGAGTGCCTTCTCATCGCACTGGCTTCTCTCACTGTAGAGCTTGGGCTCAGCAGTTGGAGCACGTAGGCGTAGTCGCCCTGAGGCATGTGGAGTCTTCCCGGACCAGGGATTGAACCTGTGTCCTCTGCGTTGGCAGGCAGATTCTTAACCACTGGACTGCCAGGGAAGTCCCAGGGCTTATTTTCTGGAACTACAAGACAAGCTTGCTAGTAACATGGATGCTAAGGACTGTGGATAATCATAACAATGGAAATAATAAAAATCATACAGGCGGACCTTGGAGATATTGTGGGTTTGGTTCCAGACCACCACAATAAGGTGAATATTGCCGTCAAGCAAATCACATGAATTTTTTTGGTTTCCCAGTGCATATAAAAGCTACCTCAACCTCTACTGTAGTCTATTAAGTGTACAATAACAGTTTTGCATCTAGCTGCTGCTGCTGCTAAGTTGCTTCAGTCGTGTCCGACTCTGTGCTGCCCCATAGATGGCAGCCCACCAGGCTCCTCTGTCCCTGGGATTCTCCAGGCAAGAACACTGGAGTGGGTTGCCATTTCCTTCTCCAATGCATGCATGCATGCTAAGTTGCTTCAGTTGTGTCTGACTCTGTGCGACCCTGTGGACAGCAGCCCACCAGGCTCCTCTGTCCACAGGATTCTCTAGGCAAGAATACTGGAGCGGGTTGCCATTTCCTTCTCCATTTGCATCCAGAAAAACAACTAAATATTTTAAAACAGCATTAATTTGAAAACAACACTGTTGGGGAAATGAGGAAGAGACTCGCTGGACACAGAGTGGCCACAAACATTCAGTCTGGTAAAAAAAAAAAAAAAAAAAAGCGTGCAGCATCCGAAGAGCTCAGTGAGACACAGCACATTGGAGCCAGGCCTGCCCTCTTCGTGATAGCATCTCCCGGGTGGTGGGCGGGTTTCTGTGATGTGCCAGGTGCCGACGGATGCTCCATTCCTTTCTCAGAACTCTTGGGAGTGATTGTTGCTTACATGGGAGGATCTGAAGGGTCAGAACAGATGAGTCGTTTTCTCCGAGTGACATCGTTAGTGAGCGGAGCTTCCCTGGGTCTGGGAAAGGGTAAAGCCCCATCAGCTGGAAACATGACATCCACACCACCTATATCCTTTGATTGATGTGATCTCTTTCCGAAAAGTAGGGGACAGTCACCTACAGAGGCAAGTAGGGGAAACCTTTCTGTAGATAACTGCTAGTCAACCAGCAGCAGATGCAGAGTCAAACTATCATTATGACTTCTCTTGAAAGCAGAAGCTGCCAATTATAGATGCTTGTGATGTGGCCCCTTAAATGGCCTTGTCCGTGTCCTCTTTGCGTGGAACAGGCTCTGAAAGGTAAGCCCCTCCCCGCTAGGCTCAGCCTGTGCTAAAGCTGTGACCTTAGAATGGACCATCCAGATCGCGACCTTTGGGGGGAAGGAAGGGTGATTCCAGTGGGGTGATGGGTATAAACAAGGACATCTGGTCGACCTAGCTGTAACCCATCACGACTTTCTAAAAGTCCAGGGTTTTCATGCCTGGCCTTTCTGTCAGTCTTTGGTTCTGTGATGCTGAATCCTTCTGAGTTTAGTGGGAGGAGGGAAATAACCATCTTTCTGTCCTTAAAAATCACTTGCCATTTTTGATATCACCTCCCTTTCCTACTTGGTGATTCCATTGGTTGTCTGCATTATATATATATAGGCTTCCCTTGTGGCTCAGATGGTAAAAAATCTCCATGCAATGTGGGCGACTCAGGTTCAATTGCTGGTCAGGAAGATCCCCTGGAGAAGGGAATGGCAACCCACTCCAGTATTCTTGCCTAGAGAGTCCCATGGACAGAGGATCCTGGTGGGCTACAGTCCATGGAGCTGCAAAGAGTTGGACACAACTGAACAACTATACGCTATATATATATATATATACTTTTTTTTCCCATTCTCCCCCTGCTTCCCTACAGAGCAGTTCATCTTAAGAGTGTCATTATAACTTCTTAAAACATTTCGTCAATCATGTTTTCATTTTTAACTGAAAGTGTGAATCTCTAACACCTGTGTTTTGGAGGTCAGTTTAAAAGCCTTGTGCAGTGAAGCCTTTAAAGGCTTATGACTGATCCTGTATGAGTGGGTGTACCCTGGATACGCTCTGCCCTGGGCATGACAGTGACAACAGGCCCCAGGAGAGAAGGATGAACCACACGCTAGTCTCAGCTGTATATTAGAGCCACACGTACTTGCTTCCAAATGCAAGAACATCCGAAATGGGGAAATTCTGCTCTGAAAAAGAAAATGGTAAATCAAATGATTTGATGGCTCCTGGAAGAATTATTCCATTAATAAAAGGCTGGACAATGAACTGAAGGAGTGAGCCACTTGAATGCAAGAAGAATAGTATCCTATTTATAGAAGTCAATTTAAAAAAAAAAAAAAAAAGAACTTCTTAGGAAGATGGGCCAAGGAACTCTCAATTTCAAATGTTAGTTCTGTAGGAGAGGGAAAAGTTTTTTTCAGTCCTCTCCAGGTCCCTAAGAATTGATGCTTTCAAACTGTGGTGCTGGAGAAGACTCTTGAGGGTCCCTTGGACTGCAAGGAGATCCAACCAGTCCATCCTAAAGGAAATCAGTCCTGAATATTCATTGGAAGGTGATGCTGAAGCTGAAACTCCAATACTTTGGCCACCTGATGTGAAGAGCTGACTCATTGGAAAAAACTCCAATACTGGGAAAGATTGAGGGCAGGAGGAGAAGAGGGCAGCAGAGGATGAGAGGGTTAGATAGCATCACCAACTCAATGAACGTGAGTTTGCACAAACTCTGGGAGGTGGTGAAGGACAGGGCTGCATCCCTGGGATCGAAGAGTGGGACACGACTAAGAGCCTGAGCAACTTAGGGTCCCTGACTGGGTTTGCAGATTAAACTGACAAAGACAGATTAACAAGAAAAAAGCATAAGATTTATTTAATGTAAGTTTTATAAGACACAGGAGCATTCCTGAGGAAATGAAGCTTTATGCTGGGTTTGATGAAGGGTAGAGTGTCAGTCATGAAAGAATATGATACATTAAAAAACATGGAGTGTAGGAACCTGGGGGAAAAAAACTTAGCAGGACCTGTTGATCTGAGTTCCTTTGTCCTCAGAGATAAGGATGCATCTTTCCTTGGGGTGTGGGGAGGGACCCTGTCACAGGAGGGATCTATGACCTATTTCTGGGGAAAATGGAGGGAAAAAGTCCAAGTAGCCTCAGTATTCAGTATGCCAGTGCCCACTTTGGGGTAGTGTGTCCTGAATTCCCATCAGTTCTATCAGACATATTCCCCCAAATTGCCCAAATCTGACTGAGCTCTCCACAAGGAGTGGAACCTCCAGCCCCCACCCTCAGCCATCCCAGACTTCTCTTGTTATTAATTAACCAAAGGATCGAAGATCCAGCAGGGAGAAATAGCTTTATGTTAGAAACTTCATAGTGATTCAGTAAATGCTTCTGGGATGGATGAGTGGATGAATGCGTGAGTGGATGGATGTGTGAGTGGGTAGATGAATAGATAGATGGATGGGTGGGTAGGTGAGTCGGTGGATGGACAGGTGAGTGAGTGGAGGAATGAGTGAACGAATGAATGACATAGGCTGTAGCATTTCTGTCTCCTTGGTGACCAGCCTTGGATAAACTCAGGGGAGAACTCTCACATAACTCCTATAAACCCGGGCTTCCTTGGTGAAGCCCCAGCCTTCCAAGGACAGCCACAGCTACATCAAGCCACCAGTTCGGTGAATTGTCTTCCTGTGCCTTTTGGAAACAGGGCTGTTTTGTCTTCACCAGGAAGGAGTAGGAGGAACAGCAGAATTTAGCTTCAGAGGAAAGCCTCTTGGCCTGAAATGAGAGGACTTTGTTTCTGGGCAAAGCCAGCCCAGCAGGAAGGGCTCTGTGATATGTAAATATAGCCTGATTAGGGTTTCTTCTCCTTCCCCTGCTTCCCCAGCTGGAATCTTCTCCCCAGGAAGGGCGTCCCCACCCCAAATACCCCGTCCCGGAGGCTTCAGTGGTCCCCTGCAAATCCAGGCCCCAGTTACAATATGCAGTGGTCCCTGGGCATTCACAGGAGGGGCAGTTCTGGGATTCCCCCGGGGTGCCTAACCCCATGGAGGCTCAGTCCCTCACAGCCATCAGGTAGGACTGTTCTCCCTCCGTACGCAGGGGTTTCACAGGTGTACAAATAAGCTGTTGCAGATGGTGCCGAGTGCTGTGTAGGATGTAAAGGGTACGTTCATAGAGTGAGGGCGGGAATCCAGAAGGCATCTCTGATCTTTGACTGGGGCTGCGGATGACGTGGAGTCAAGACTCAGAAAGACAAGAGAAGGCGAGTCCTCTGGGGAGGGGACAGCCGGAGGCCTGCAGCGGGCCAGGGCCGGCAGGTGTGGCAGCTGTTGGGAGTGTCGATCGGTCAGGAGCTCAGGGAGTTGCTGAGGCCAGAAAGGAGGCTGAGAGCGGCTCAGGCACAGCTCTGAGTCTGGAGAGGAGTCTGGAGTCTATGCCAAGTGTCCGGTTATTTGAATGAAACCTCGGCATACTTGCAGTATGGCATCAGTAGGTCCCACGTGGCCCAACAAGCAGGCTCTGTAACCACCCTTAAGCACGAACTACTGCCAAGGCCAAGTGTGAGCGTCACCCTCGCCATGTCGGAGCCAACAGCAGCCTTCTATGTCCCTTTACCCTGTGGTCCTGCGACCCCAAATGAGAGCTGGGCGCGTGGACAAGTCAAGATGCCCGGGGGGGCAGGGGCGGGAGTGGAAAACCCAGGTCCCCTTTGGTAAGGGTGGCCTGCTAGCCTGGTGAGTTCTCTGCTGCGCTGTTAAGATTGTTATTAAACTTTATGGCCCATAAACCCCACGGAAACAAGGAGAGTGAACATCCGTGCTATTACAAGAGTGTCAAAGTAGGGGCCGTATTTCATGGCCTGAGAAGCACACACACTTGGCCTCTGCGAGTCCCCAGAGTACCTCCTGGCTGGTTTTAACCCTCAGTCTCTCTCGTGCCTCTGGGCAAAAACCCACCGTTCGGTGCAGGAGGCTTCCTGGAAACGATACTCGCCGTAGATGCTGGACCCCTTTCAGAGGTCTAGGCACAAGGTCCAGCTCCTAAAAGCGTGTGCTCTTGACATCCGTCAGCCTCTGTGCCCATCCAGCCAGTGTATTTCTCACCGAGAGCACCTGGGTCATTTTCCGAACAAAAACGTGCAGTCCCTATTTGAAACGAAGCTTTATCCTAATGCAGAGAGTCAGGCAAACGGACTGTGCTTGTCTCAGGCCGGCAGCCGTCCTTAGCTCTGTTAATTTGGGCCAGTTTTGTTTGTGCTGTCTCTGAACCTCAGTTTTCTCATCTATAATGTGGCGATGGTACCCCACTTCGTCATTGTGCGTGCTTAGTCGCTCAGTCGTGTCAGACTCTTTGCCACCCCATGGACTGTAGCCCCCCAGGCTACTCTGTCCATGGGATTCTCCAGGCAAGAATACTAGAGTGGGATGCCATGCCCTTCTCCAGGGGATCTTCCTGACCAGAGATATAACCCAGGTTTCCTGCATCGCAGGTGGACTCTTTACCATCTGAGCCACCAAGGAAGCCCGAGCTTCTTCTGCTGTTAGCAGTGATGAGAAATGTGCTATGGCCCGAAGCCCCACTGTGGGCCAGGCACTGCGCTGTGCATTTTATATGTGCTGTTTCATCAAATCTTTACAAAAATGCTAGGAGGAGTTGCACTTTTTTCGTTTTCTAAATGACGAGTCTAAAGCTCAGAGAACTTGCTTAGAGGCCCACATAGGTGGTGGATCGAGGGGTTTTCTTCCATGCCTTCTCCTAAAGCCACTTGCTGGAACTCCCTCAGTTTTGCTGCCTGTGATCAGAAAATGCCAGGTTCTTCCCTCCCCCTCGGTGCCTCGTCAGAGACGATAAGCAGTAGGATTATGTCCCCAGCTCTACAGTTTAGTGTGGCAATCCGGGAAAAAATACCCGGCGGAATTTCATTTTATTTTCTTATCATTTTATGCTCCCTTTAATTTTCATTTCAGTTCCCCTCCGCAAAAGGCAGTCCCTTTAGCTCTCATAAAACTTTATGGTTTTACTTGTGATTAGGCAATGGCAAAATAGATGCCCTAAAAACCAAGTTCTAGTCAAGTTATGTAATTAGCCAGTAAGGGAGGCTGAGACAGGGAGACGCACAACGCCATCCCCGAGGAGGTCGGACCTATTATCATCGGTCAGATGTCGTATCTTTAAAACACCGTCAGCTCGGAGAACACTGTCCATTAGCAAGAGAGCAGAGCCACGAGAAACCTCAGAAGGTCGAAGGGTCCGTTCCAGGGACTCCTCGAGAAGACTCAACACCCCCGAAGAACGATTAGCCTTCCCCTCCAGGACTGTCTGAGGGACCACAGGTCTGAGCGCTTCTTTGATTCAGTGACTTAATGCATTGGATTTCAGCCCTAGGTTTTGCTTCCCCCTCCCTGCTGCCCTCGTTACATCTTGCCAGAATAGATTTTGATGGTGATCATTAATTGCCGTCACCTAGACAGTGTAAGGGGGTCCAAGACCCTGAGCTTGGAGAGAGATCTTGCTTGTGACTCTGCTCACTGCTTCCTGCAGACAGAGGTCCCGAGCATCACCTAGCCGTTGTCCTCATCCTGGCACACAGCTGGATTTCCCTTCCCAGCCCTCTGGTGTGTAGCTGCGGCCACGTGACTGCCCTGGCCAGTAAACTGTTGGTGGAAGTGGTGTTGGCCCTTCTAGGTCTGACTTATTTAGACTCTCCACATGTACCCATTCATCCCCCATTCCCCACTGCAGGTTTGGAAACCACACTTTAAAGATGGTAGGGGCCACGAGATGAAAAGAGCCAGAGTCCCCGAGTCACTAGATAAAGCCTGGTCAGCCCACTGATCAAAAATACTCAGTCTGGACTTTATGTGAGCAAGAATTCTCTTGTTTTCTATCACATCATAGCAGCCACCATGACCTTAACTGATGGGTGTGTTCATGCGGCTACTTTTTTTTTCTTTTGAGATTAATTTATGTTTTAACTGAAGGAGAATTGCTTTACAGATTTGTCTTGGTTTCTGAAAACATCAACATGAATCAGCCATAGGCATACATATGTCGCCTCCCTCTTGAGTCTCCCCCCCACCTCCCGCCCCATCCCGCCCGTCTAGAATGCTGCTGCTTCTCCATCACGAGTGATGGCCCCAAGTTCACGGACACAGCTGGCCAGTCTGAGAAGCTTGAGACATGGAGGTTTGCCAGCCGCCTTTGGAAACGGACTTACTCACTTGTCATGCGCAGGCTGAGAGGGTTCCCTTTACAGGACGTCACAGTTACCGAGCAGAGAATTTGGTCACCTAGTCTTTGTCCTGGCTGGTTGAATTCCATGAGAACACAATGTTTTATATCTGCAATGCCAGCGATCCTTCTTTGCAGGAGCCTGGGAGATTTTTCCATCTAAATGGGTTAATTGTTACTCTGCAGGGCAGTCGTAAATGTAAATTGACTTAGTATGGCTTGATTGCTGGTGATGACTCTGTCTCTCTGATGGTGCCAGCCAGAAGTGCCACTCAGAAGGATGTGTACAGGCACTCCCCTGCACCAGATATCCTCAAGGACCTGGGCATTTTAGATTTTAAAAAAATGAAAATATTGCTTCATAATATAGCTGGTTCCTATTAGCAGAGTAACAGGTGATGTAGCAAAATTATCAGACACTTGGAAGACAAGGTGTTTGCCCACCATTTGGCGAAGGCGCTTGTCTGTGTCTTCCCCTCACCAAAAGAGTCCTCTATGAAATTTCTTTATGAACTCACATCCCATCGTCTGCCTTGATTAAATGTTTGCTTATTGGAATAACTTTGAAAAGGAAGTTGCTCCGGTTCACGCAAGCATATACAGGCTCCCAAACCACCTACTTCCGACTTTTAATCTCTGTCACCCCAGCTTTCTAACAAGATGAACAGTCTAGGAAGACAAAAGGGAGAATTCTGAATTTTAATTTGCTGTTGCTTCACACACACAAAAATACCCTAAGCTCAATCAATGCCCAGAAATGAAGGCCAATAGATAATGACTGGGGGTGGGCGGGAGCGTGGATTTCCCACCCATTGTTTCAAAGTCTAATTAGGAAAAGGGAATTCAGGAGCATTGTCTTCTCCCAGCGTCTGGACACGACGTTATCATTGTGTTTACAGGGGTGATCAGATTCCCAGCACGGGGTCCTCACACAGGGCTCACCGTCCCATCTTGATGAAACAATACCCTAAGCGGAACCCCAAACACGCCGCTGCCAGAGGAAGACCCTATGCTGCTGGTGTGGAGGAAGCCACACATTAGCAAACGAGTTTGCAGGCCAGGAAGTTTTAATCAGTTCATTCTCCTCCAGGAGGGATGATGGATGGGGGCCCATTGCAGAGGGATTTCCTTTAGATAAAACAATAATGCCATGCTCTCGAGAACCTCGCTCGACAGCAGAAAGCTGTGATTAATCCCCCAAAAGTCAAACATGGGAAGACTGGCAAGATGAGATTATTTGCTGAGTATAATTAGCCACAAGTATCACTGTAAAGAATTTGGCGAAGGGGGTGTGGGATTCTACTCTTAAAGGAAAAAAGCTCTGTAAAGAAGGATTATGAGTAGGGTGACCTTATACTTTACTGTTTAATCAGTCTTGGATATTTTTTAACGTGAGAAGAGCCATACTAATAACAATTATTCAGGAAGAGAGACACAAATTAGGATTATCTGAAAGCAGTAGGGATGAGTGATCACCTGTCTATTAATAAGAAGGCAAATCCAGTCACAAAATCTGCAGAACCTAAGAGATCATATCTGGGATTGACTCTGAGCTAAATCTCTGATAGATTCTGGGAAAGACTGTCAAATTATAACAATTCAGAGTCAAGAAAATCGTTCCCCCCTTTTCACCATATGAAGTTACCATAGACACTTTCTACTGCAAATGAAAGGAAACTTCACCCAACTGGAGAATATAGTTGTGATGAGGAGATCAGGTAATGCTTGATCCAGGGGCTAGATGATCAGCACCTGCTTTCCATCTTTTTTATCTGTGGTTATATTTCCTTCACATTGGTACCATTTTCTGATGCACTCATGTCTTGGACATCATGACAAGTACCAACAGCTCTCAGCCATATCTTCCTAGGTTCAACACAGTGGGAAAACACCGGAGTTTCTCCTTTTGGGGATTCATTCTGGCTCAGTTTGGACTGCATGCTCATCCTGAACTAGGCTCTGTGGTGAGAGATTTTGGAGTTTGGCAGGGCTTGAGTGGTAGGATTCATCCCCTGCATGTACTGCAGACCATCCAGAGTCCATGGACTAAGAGTTCGGGAGGCTCTGGTTTCCTAGAATCAAATCCGAGTATCGTTACCAGAATAGGTGGAGGTGGTTTCTGCTGGACTGAACTCAGCACCTGCCCTTTGTGTACTTCCTGGCGTGTGCAGTTCTGTTGCTGAGTCCATCAGTGGGAGCTGCTTCTCCACAGGTGTGCATTAATTCATTGAGGACCGTCTGGTCAGATCCCCCACCTCATCCTACACCTCACTCATTCTTTTCTTAAACTCAGGACTTTCTGGAGACAACAAAGCCATCAGGTGGGAGTTTTCTCCATGCTCTCAATCACTACCGCCACCATCTGGAAACACATCTTCATTCTCTGGCTACAGAAGCCTGTGTCCTTGAACTTAACCACTCATCACTCTTGCGGCTGATATTTAATGTCTTTCTTTCCTGCGTGACTAGCTACAAATGGGCAGGGACTGTGTCTCTTGTGCTCCCCCAGAGCCTCTACCGTAGCTCACACAAGGAGCAGCAATTAACATGTGCCATGTTTTTTTGCCGTTTTTGTAGTTTAATGAACATGTAACGTGTCTCAGTTCTACAGTGACCAATTCCTTTTTTTAATTCCTGCCCTGTTTATTATTATTTGTTGGAGTATAGTTGATTTATAACACTACGTTAGCTCAGGTGTACAGCACAGTGGTTCAGTTCTCTATCTATTTATCACAGTCTTTTCCTTTACAGCTTATTACAGTGTATTGAGTGTGGTCCCCTGTGCTGTACGGTAGGTCCTTGTTTATCTGTTTTATATATAGCAGTGGGCGCCTGTTAATCCCAAATTCCTGACTTTCCCTCCCTCCCCCTCTCCCTTTGCTAAGCAGAAGTTTGCTTTCTGTTTTATAAATAAGTTCATTTGTATCATATTTTAGATTCCACATGTAAGTGATTTCATATGAAATTTTCTTTGTCGGGCTGACTGCCCTTAAATATGACGATCTCTAGATCCATCCATGTTGCTGCAAATAACATTATTTCATTCTTTTTTATGGCCGAGTAGTACTCCACTGTGTGTGTGTGCATGCATATGTGTGTATACATGTTTATGTGTGTGTGTTTATTCTTTATCCTTTCATCCCTGGTCAGGAACTAGTCCCACATGCCATGTGGTTAAAAATAAAAGAGTGAGTTTTACATGCTGTAGATCCATCAAGAGCTGACTGCTCCTCAGCTGCTCTGACTGAGCTCCTCTGCAGGACTCATTAGACAGGAGAGGACGAGGCCAGGTGAGTTCTTAAAGCTCTTTCCTGGGAGTGATGCCTGCCTGCTCAGCCCTGTTTCATTGGCCAAAGGAGGTGGCCGGTCGCTCGCGAGGGCTGCGCTCTTGGGGAGTAGACAGTGAGTGACCGCACGGCAGCGCTGTCCCCCCGGATGCTAGTGTGACGCGCCTTCCCGCCCTGCTGCCCCCGACCCTAAGGTCGTAACCACCAATAGCCCTTTGAACTTGTTGGTTCTCACCTCTCTCAAAAGCGTGGATGATCTGCTCTCTGCACCCCCACACCAGCCCTCAGAGTTCCCATCGCCATCTCCCCTGCCTCTGCAAAATGTCAACCCAGACCAAAAATGCCCCCAGTTTTACTCTGAGTACGAAGAACACCCAGGTGAAAGGTTTGCCACAACTCATTCTCGTCTGTGAAACCCTCCTTTGTCTTTTCAGAGAAAGTCAAGAGACACAGAGAAAGTGTGACCTACTTTTTATTATCAGCACCATTTCATCTGCAAAAAAAAAAAAAAAGACTTTTCTCTTCTTATTACTCTGAGCATGAAAATAAAATGTTTTCCCAAAGACCTGGCTTTGGCTGTCGCAAGGGAGGCCAGGGACTTGTTCCGAACTCTGATGAACTCCACGAGCCAAGGCATCCCATTTTTTTAAAACCATAATTGACTTCCAAGCTGCTCATCCTGTCCATGGACAATATGAGGTCCTTTTCTCCAAATATCAGTGGCAAGGTAGGACAAAGCCAGCTCCCAGACTAGCTGTTTGCTTGATATTACACTTTGCCAGTCCAATATAGGTCACATTTCCAACCAGATTTTATACTTATCTCTACATTACACCTTGTAGCAAGAGGGGAAGAAAAGAGCTTCTTGACATCTTTTTGAAGAATGGCGCTCTTTAAAAAAACATAAGGGAAAATTTTTTTCAAACACTTTATAATGAGGGTATTCAAGTCTGCAGGCAAAACAGAGCTGTTTGAAAAGACATTAGCCTCAAAACCGTTCTGTGTGAGAATAGACCCAGCTCCGTCAGGATGCCACGTTTGTTTTGCCATTACTTCTCTCTGACTCAAATCGCAGGCCAAGGAAAGTTCGAACTGACATGATTTCTGCACCGGCCGGCGCAGCCCGGATGAGTTCACCGGCCATGGGAAGTGCAATAAACTCAGGAGAGTAAATATAACCCCACAGCATTTAAATTCCAAAACCAAAGGAACAGGAGCACGTCCTGTCTTAGCCCTGAAAAAGAAGTTGCCACTCTCAGAGAGCTCTCACAGTCCTGAGTTTCATCGAGTCTCTCATGAACTTTGTCGCTGAGATGGGACAACCTCCTTGCCTCCTCGTTTTCCTTCCGAGGAAACCGAGGCTCAGAAAGGTTGCGGGGATGCTGGACGTCAGCAGGTCGGGGCAGAAGGAGGGGGCACGGGCTTCCTGTGACCTCTTTCTAAATCCCGGCTCCTCCAGGAAGCAGAGAGCAGGGCTGAGCTTGTAGTGGAACATCAGGGAGAATGTAGGCATAGCTCTCCCCAGGTCGTCCTCATGTCTGACATCAAGGGCAGGTGGAAGGGGTGATTCCCAAACCACCCCCCAGGTTGCTATCTGCTAGAATGCACCAGAGGTGTTACATGCATGATTACGGTACAGTAGGGGACGCAGGTTAAAATCAGCCCATGGAGGAGACACACAGGTGGAGCCCAAGAAGCAGCTGCATTGTCCTCCCCTCGTGAGAGTCAGGGCGCCCCAGCCTCCCAGTGCTGACGTGAGACACACGCCTGGATTCCGCCGCCCAGGGAGGCCCGCCACAGCCTCAGTGCTCAGAGCCTGCACAGGGCTCTATGACGTAGGCATGAGTGAGCGGTCCCTCCATCGTTCACAAGGCAGTGATCCCCGCCTCCAGGTCAGTGGGTACCTCGTGGCACATTGTCCCCACCCTGCCATGTGGTCAGTCTCTCTGGAATGGTCCCTCACCACCCTAAGGCTGTGAGCGTGTGACCAGTCCTTGCCCTCAATCCCATTCTTCAGACTGTTCAGTCTGACCCAAGCCCCCCAGATCAGAAAAGACATTCCCATCAGGAACTCATTCTACGTGCACTGACTGCCTTTTGTGGATCTGGAACGGCTCTTCTGGGCCTTGGGGTCCAACCTTCCCATTTACAGAGGAGGAAACAGAGACTCACAGGTTGGATCTATAGTCCATGAAGCTGATGAGCAGCCCCTGGATCCTCAAGAGAGGTTGAGTGTCCCGAGTCTGGGCACCATCGCTAAGCAATAAGAACCTATGAATCATACTAAAAGCCAGAACTTAAAACGAAGGTCTTATTTGGCTAAAAATAATGGCTTCCCGGGTGGCTCAGATGGTAAAGAATCTGTCTGCAGTGCAGGAGATCAGGGTTCAATCCCTGGGTCCATAAGATCCCCTGAAGAAAGGAATGGCAGCCCACTCCAAGATTCTCACCTGAAGAACCCCATGGACAGAGGAGCCTGGTGGGCTCCATACAGTTCATGGGGTTGCAGATTCGGAAATGACTGATGAACACTTTCATTTTTCACTAAAATCTGTAAGGAAAAACACAGCCAGGAGTCAAAATTGCCCCTTCTTTTCCTTCCTCTCCTTTTCCCCTGCCCACTCTGGCTGCAGAACACCGCCCCCCCCCCAAAAAAAAACCCAGCATCGTCAGCCTCATTTATAATCCAGACCATCCCCAAAGTACAGTATCATTTTCTTCTGCCTGAGTTCTTGATCCATCCTGCTATTGTTTGTACTTACCTCTCTGATAATCTAATTCATGTTTTATTTTATTTTTTTCTTGGGGTGGGATGCAGAACAGTACCTGTTTTGACAACTCTGAAGATTCGACTTGTATGTATAATGATATAAACTTTCAATTTGCAAAGCATTAGCAGCTTTTATCTAAAAATCTCTGTCAAGAGAGAAGGGTGGTGTTTCACTCTTCCGTGAATCAAGTGGTACATTGCTTTTTCCGATTGGAAAGAATCAGTCATGTGAACTTTGTTCTTCCAGAAAAATTCGTTTCTATCTGCTTCAGAAATGTCAGAGCAAAGAGGGGTTTCTTAAATGGTGGCCTGGACTGATGGGTAGAAATCAGTCCTCCACGAAACGCTTAGAAGGAACAGGCTGAACAGCCTCAAGGAAGTTATCCTTGAGGTCTCTGAGGTTGCCTCTGAGGTTGCCTCGAAGACCTTGTGCCTAATGAAGGGGTCTGACCTGAGGCTAAGGATTCACAGGCATCTTAGAAAGGAGCTTCTTAATGTGGTTAGACCAGTTTTAGAATGCTTTAATATTGGCAGTGTTTTTTTTTGTTTTGTTTTTGTTTTTCAGTTGGATTTTGGCGGGGGGCGGGGGGTGGTGGGGGGGGGCTTGCTTTTAAAAGTTTGTTTACAAAGTGGAACTTGGTGTCACCATTCCTATCAGGAAATATTTATTGATAAAATCGGGGTAGTGGCATAATGGAAAGAATCCAAACTTGGTGTCAAATAGCTCACTTAAACCCGCCACAGACTAACTGATGGTCTTTGAGTAAAGTTTTGCTAAAACTCTCAGCCACCCAGAGTCCTTCTGTATCAAACCCTTCTGTGGTTGTTAGCAGATACTGGTAAAATATGTCCTTATCCTTGAGTGTTCAGGAGGTGTTCATGTGCCCCCTCTTATCCAGCATTTATTGGTCAGTCTCCGTGTGTATGTGTAAACATTTACGCCTTTAATAAGCTTATAAGTGGTTATTCTGTGAGGTTTGCTATATGATATTAACTGTTAAAGTATTGGGGGCTTCCCAGGTGGGACAATGGTAAAGAACCCACCTGCCAGTGCCGGAGACATGGGTTTGATCCCTGAGTCAGGAGATCCCCTGGAGAAGGAAATGCCAACCCACTCCAGTATTCTTGCCTGGAAAATCCCATGGACAGAGGAGCATGGTGGTCCATAGGGTCACAAAGAAGTTGGTCCATGGGGTCACAAAGAGTCGGACAGGACTGAGTGTTTAAGTATTTAATACTTGGCAATACTTTGGGTTCATCTCTTTCCATCACTCTGTTACAGTGTGATTTAATTGCTGTGTGGCTATGTTTCTGAATATGTCTGTCTCTCTCATGAGACTCGCACACCCTGGGCTCTCAGTATCTTTATTTTTTTAAGTGTGTGCATTGTTCCTCTCTGTCTTACTAAAACACGCTCATCGGCTAAGCCTCGCGTGAGCCGTGTGCCCAGGCTGCCGTTGCTGCCACTGGGTGGCAGCACCCTGGGATAGAGCAGAGGACCCCTCTGCCGCTTGGAGTAAACACAAGCTCTGCACTGGCATCAAAGTGACAGCCGTGTTTCTGAGTTACTGCTCGAAAGGAAAGCTCTCCAGCAACATATGTCAGTGAAGCCCAGCATAACCATCGCCCTATTGCTGCAAAGAAATGCCCTTACACTTCTAAAATGTCCTGTTTGAGGTTCCCAGCATCTTAACCGGGAACTCACTGGGACACGTTGTTTTCTGCTTACTTCCATTTGGAAAGCCATAACTGTGAAACAGAGGGGATAATATTACAAGAAGGGGGATGCACCTTTGTAATACCTTCATGCTTCACCAGACTGTAAAGACCTCCGTTTCTCAGTGAGAACCAGGCTTTCCCACGTGTCCTTTGCCAGAGATTTTAGAAGGGAGGGGGTCTCCACCTCTGCAAGCTTCCTTAATACTCTGCTTCTCTCCCAGGGCGCAGGTGCTGTTGACAGTTGCAGAGCGATGCTTTGTTCCACCGTTAAGCAGGGCTTGCAGGAGGAGAGCCTGGCTGAAGCCCTGGGCCTGACCTAACAGGGTTTGGTCACTTCCTGATCTGTTCATTTTTCATTTGATCATACTCTTGCCTACCCTGAAAATGGAGGTGAGATATGGAACTGCATTTTTTAAATTGAAGTGGAGTTGATTTACAGTGTTGTATTAATTACTGCTGTGAAGCAAAGTGACTGAGTTACATAATGCATGCATACATTCTTTTCTTTTTTCATATTCCTTTCCATTATGGTTTATCATAGGGTGTTGAATATCGTTCTCTCTGATATATAGGACCTTGTAGTTTATCCATTCTGTAAATAAAAGCTTATCTCTGCCCACCCCACCTTCCCACTCCATCCCTCCCGCAGCCCCTCTCTTTGCCTGTCTGTTCTCTATGTCCGTGACTCTGTTTTGTAGATAGGTTCGTTTGTATGATATTTTAGATGATATGGGAGTGGTGTCCTGTGGCATTTGTCTTTCTCTTGCCGACTTACTTCCCTTAGTATGATAGTCTCCAGTTGTATCCGTGTGGCTGTGAATGGCATTGTTTCATCTTTTTTGTGGCCGAGTAGCATTCCATCGTATGTGTGTACCACCCCTCTTTATCCCATCATCTGTAGACGGACATTTAGGTTGCTTCCATGCCTCGGCTGTTGTAAGCAGTGCTGCTGTGAGCGTAAGGGTGCATGTGTCTTGTTGAATTCCAGTTTTTTCAGGGTGTATGCCACGAGTGGGCTGGTGGGTCATATAGCAGCTCCATGTTCAGTCTTCTGAGGACCCTCCATACGGTTTTCTGCGGTGGCTGCACCAACTTCACTCCCACCAGCAGTGTAGGAGAGTTAAGATACGGCAGTATTTCAGTCCGACCGTGAATGTGGCTGGACAGACAGAATCTCAACCTAGAGGGGAGGGAAAGCTGGGGAGAGCTGGCAGTATATTAGAGACTCTCTGGCGGTCTCAGGGAAGGGAGAGCACAGACAAGGAGAGACGCTGTCCTTAACAGGCATTTAGAGCCAACATTAGAGGCCCCGAAGAGAATAAAACTCGACCGGTGCCACTGAAGTGTAGTTACGCATCAAAAGCTAAACTTGTGATGTCTTACTTGGTACGTGTGTATCTATCGTTTCGGGACCATTTGTCTTGGAGGGGGAACAGCACCACAGTGAAGCTAGAGGCGTTTACCTGTCGATGCTCGTTCTGCAGAGGCAGGCACCGTCTCCTTTGCAGATGTCCTGTGGCTGCCGATGTAGGTTGCTGGTTCATCCGACCCGCAGCGCTGATGTCAGGCAGCGTGCGCTAGCATGGCCGTTGCCAGTGGTTCACGTCTTAAGATACTGCAGCCTTGGCTGATGAGAGCTGCAACCAGCCCCCCTTGATCCAGCAGCTAAAGGAAGATAGCCAGCCTGGCCAGGGTGCCTGGGCCCCAGAGTGTGGGCATTTTCATCTGTCTGTTTGGCATGGCCAGGGCTCAGGCCATGCTGGCCGCTTAGTAGCTTCAGCAGGCTGCCTGCTGCCTTCACAGATGCCAGTGGAGTCGAGGACACCAGGCGGGCTGCAGGATGTTGCATGGTCAGTCCACTGCAGACCCCACCTTCAGGGAGGATGCGTTCTACCCTGATCAGAGAAGACCAGCGATATCTATGCTCTGTAAAGGGAAGAACGTGTAACTCAGAAGTTCAAGGTGCCCGGACTGTCATCTCCCACCTCCCTCCCTGACCCCCACCGCCTTCCAGCAAGCTGTTTGGCACTTGGGTTTTGTACTTGAAGGACTCGATAGAAGTAGCCTGTGCTTCTGGAAAAGAGCCTGGGTCTGGGCAGCAAGACAGCCAGCTGAGGGCCGACCTTGACCTTGACCTCTGCTCGGTGGGGAGTGGGAGGTGGTTGGGAAAGTCATGTCAGCTCTTCCCCACGGCTGACTATTGTCCTGTGTAGAAAATGAGCCTCGCTTTGAGGAAGAAATGAGGAATTGACTACCTGTGAGCAGGAGTGTCAGTGCCTGGCCCACTGTTACGAGGATGTAGACACCCCTGGAGTTTGAGCTTTAGTGGGAAGACCACGGTCTTTGTTTTCCAGCTCCCAGCAGCCCTGCCTTTTTGTCCGGTTTTCAAACAGGTGGCCCTGGACATGTAATTTAGTTTCCCTGAATGCATTGGTTTCTTCATCTGTGAAACAGAATAGTATGAAGAAGACATAGCTAGTGGGTCGTTTGAGGGACCATCTCAGCTAATACATGCCAAGGCTTCAAATGTGTTTGGTGCATAATAAACCACCAGTAAATGGTATTACTGTTTTATGATCTCATGCGTCTGTTTACATGTCTGTTTGTAAGTTCACCAGAGACAGAGCTTTACACACAGCCTGCAGCCTGACTTTGATAAATTGATAACGTCAATATGATAAACTGACGTCGGCTATTTGATCTCTGAAATCACCTAAATACTGAGTTGGCCAAAACGTCCGTTTGGAATTTTTCTTATGGAAAAACCTGAACGAGCTTTTTGGCCAACCCAACGCCAGCACCACAGCCCCACCCGAGTCTACATACTGTTTGTGGCCCTGTGTTCTCCTTTAAATCCAAAGTGGAGAAAGGGGACGTAACCACGGCATGATTATCAGACTTAGCCAACTACTTATATACATAAACTTGGTGCCTGAGTCTGTATCTTCTGCCTCTGATTGTAGTTCCGTCTCAGTGCCCAGTGCTGGGGAATCTGCCTGTGCACCCTTGAATAACGTGTCTTTCTTCAGAAGCCAGATAAAGTAGGGAGTTCTCTCAGTGTGTTTATTTTTGATTTTAACTCTGAAGTTCAGTGAATTATTCTTTTGCTCAGACACATATTCTGAGGTCTCCCTTGTGCTGAAGTGTGCAGAGGTTTGTGCTTAAAACTGAATAAACAGTCTCAGCAGTGTGTGTGTGTGTGTGTGTGTGTTATATGAATTCCTGCTAGAATGTATAAACAAACAAAAAAAGTCATAGTCACAGACCCTGGATGCTGTGGTCCTCTGCTCTTCAAAAGCCCTTTGTCCACGTGTATTTACGTAATGTATTCCCCATGTTTGGCTTCATTAAACCCATGAGTTTAATAATAAAGTGTTTGGACATATGCTTTCCTTGCCATTTTCCTTGTACTGAATATTTTCCCCCGTTGGAAGTAAATATTGATTTTTTTTTGGTACAGATATTTGATGCTTTGGGGGCCTGTTAAAATAATGGTAAATTCTTTTCCTAAATAGACAAATTGTAAGAAATTCTGAGAAGGGCTTTCTTTGACGTACTGGGGGAAAATAATAGGGCAGTCAAAATGGGAGAATGTTTGGTTCTGTTTCATCAACGCTTTTATGGACCCGCATTGCTGTGTTTCTGGAATGTTGTGTATAAAACACGGTTTAAATGATCATGCAGCTTCAGTCTCAGAAAATAAAAAGATATGAACTTGAACCCGAGCTTCCCTGTCAAGAGAATTACAATGTGTTGTAGCCCTTGGCTTCGTTCAAGTTAAATTTACAGTATATTCCCCTAACAATAACAGCAACCCCAAAATACCCGCTTTGAGTTGAAATGTTTGTTAAACTTTATATATATGCACGCATATAAATGTACTTCTCTGTATATATAATGTATGTTCACATATACTTACATTAGAGTTTTAGGGAATTTCCTTTTTGCCTGCAAATCATTGCACAGAATATCCGAGTCGACATGGTGTCAAAATAATCAACATGTATTTAACGCTCTCTCAGAAAATCCATTTAAGAATAAGATCGTGGATTGGGGGTGATTTTCAGACCGTAAATTGAAGCGTAAATATTCAAATTATTTTCATAAACTATTCAGTTCTGCTGGGCTTTTTATGTTATCATATGGTGAATTTTTTGTATTTAAGTTTTCTAGCAGTTCTCTTTTTTAAGAGCCTCAAGTGTCCCATAAAAAGCAAATACTTGAATTTTCAGTTTCTCGGCACTGCATATTTTTCCTTCTGCTTGCCTTATTTTTATAACGGTGATTTATAAAGACATTACTAAAGAAAAGGAAAGAAGGATTTTGAAGAGAAACCGCTATATAACACTGCTTAAAAATCTATTTCCAGTGCTGAGGAGTGGAGGGCAGGGGAAAGCCTCCTGGCATCCTTCAGGGGCATGGTCTGGGATCTGAGTGAGAAGGCCATACCTTGAGTCATTATCTTCCAAAAATATTTATTGAGCTTAGTGGGGAAGGAAGGCAGGATGAGATTGCTGGCTCCACTTCCATTCCTGGGAGTGGGAGGGTCAGGGGACAGACGGAAAGTCCAGCCTGGACTGCTTGCCCTCAGGAGGAGCCTTCTGCCACTTAGAAGGTGGTTTTGAATGGAAAATAGAAGGATGCGGTGTGGGAAGATGGGGTGGGAGTCTGTCAAACATCACTGGACTCCTGCCTCAGGCCACGCAGCAAGGAAGACAGGGATTCCGGAAATGCCACTGGGCCAGAGCTGTTACTTCTCACATAGTATCACGTCCATCCTTTTTTCTTAGGCACAGAATTTTCCAAGAGGTTCTTGATGGTTCAGAGTAAGCGTTCCCTGTCCTAACTGCCCTTCCAGCAATCTGCAGCCGTGTGGCCAAGTTATAGCCAATGGGACGGCAGGGAAGTCCTACGTGGTCCTCAGGGGTGGGGCTTTGGGAAAAGGACGCTCACCTTCTTGCTTTATTTGCACGCCTCTTTCTTCCCTGCTGTCTGGAATGTAACCATGGAGACTGGCATGGACGCGAAGGCAGTTAGGGCACGCTCCTTGACCTTGAGGAGCCTATAGTCTTATAGAGGAGGCAGATATAAAAGTAATAAAGTGTATTTTTTTTTAATTTGACTTTTGGTGTTTTTTTGTGGGAGTATAGTTGACTTACAGCATTATGTTAGTTTCAGGTGTGCAGCAAAGTAATTCAGTTGTATGTGTACATACATCCATTCTTTCTCAGATTCTTTTCCTATACAGATTTTTGTGGAATACCGAGTAGAGCTCCTTGTGCTGTGCTAGAGGTCCTTATTATCTCTTTTTTATGAAAATGAAAGTGTTGGTCACTTTCAGTCCTGTCCGACTCTTTGCAAACTCATGGACTCTAGCCGGCCAGGCTTTTCTGTCCATGGAATTCTCCAGGCGAGAGTACTGGAGTGGGTAGCCAGTCCCTTCTCCAGGGGAATCTTCCTGACTCAGGGATCGAACCCGGATCTCCTACATTGCAGGAAGATTCTTTACCAGCTGAGCCACCAGGGAAGCCCCTTTTATATGCAGTAGTGTATATTTTTAAAAATTAAGAAATAGAAGTAATTAACCCACTCCAGTATTCTTGCTTGGAAAAGTCCATAGACAGAGGAGCCTGGCAGGCTACAGTCCACGGGGTTACAAAGAGCTGAGCACGACTGAGCATGCAAATAAGCAAGTATAATACAGCACAGAATGTGAAACCACGGGATCGTCTACAAGCCTGGCCAAAATACAGAAGAACCAGTTGTTTAATGGTCCAACTGGGCAAGACACTGGAGGAGGGGTCCCGAAGAGGACTCCCACCTGGGCAGGAGTGAAGGCAGGTCACAGTGGCAGCTCCAGCCTGAGCTGTTGGTACAGCCAAGGGTCTTGAGCCCGATCCTTCAGACACAGAGAAGCAGCCCGTGGTCTGAGCTGCCCCTAGTCCTGGGTCCAGTCCCTTCTGAGACACAGATGTCTGAGTGTAGCCCCCAAGCCGAGAGGCTTCTTCAACCGACCAAGCGGTGACCCAAGGCAGCCCTGGGGGACAACCCTGCATGCCCCAGCGGCCACCTGACCACTCTGGCCTTTTCCTTCAGGTCTGAATGAGAACATGCTGTGTAAGACAGTCCTCGTTCCCTTCGGCCCTCCAAATGCGCTCACCCGCAACCACAGATAGATCCCAGTTGCCGTTTCCCTGCTCTCGCAAACCTTGAAGTGGGCCCCACCAACGGGCGCACCTGCCAAGGAAAATGCTGTCCTCAAAATGTTCCTGGCACCCTGCTCAAGAAGTGCCGACCAAACGCTGGAATTGCTGACCTCCCCAAAAGAGAGACCCGCAGCTGCGGCTTCCAGGATGAATTCCCCCAATGGGAGGACCCCCTGGAATTTAAAAAGACTTAATCCACATCACAGGGAGCCGGCCCATCACCCAGGGCTGGGCAGTGGCGGTTTCTAGGAGGGACTTTCCCAGAAGGGAGATGACTCAGCCTGGTCCCACCCACTCCTGGGGGCCAGACAGACAAGGTGGGGAGCTCCAAGGTGTCTGGTGGGCACCTGGTCCAGCCCCGCCTCCCAAGGGCAGGTGTGAGATCCATCGGCCAGCAGAGAGCATGGTGAAGGCGGTACCATCTGTGTCCAAACAGCAGGCCACGTCCTGCCTAGAAGGGCCATGGGCACCAGCTCCAGCAGCCGCTCTGATGAGACTCTCACAGTGTGGATAGCCAAGTCAAGAGAGCAGGGCTTGAGAGTCAAGGGGATCTGCTGCTCCCCTGAAGACCGTCTCCCATGGGATATACCCTTTCAACAAGTCTGTAAAAGGTGATGCATTGCCCTGATAGCTACAAAGGCCGAATCAGTGGGAGAGCTTCGGTAAAGACAGCTTAGAGAAAGCTGCGGGAACCACTCCTTTGAGGCATCACTGCTCAGACCCTGCGGCCCAAGGCGAAAGCGAGTGAATGGGCGGTGCCTGCTTTTATGTGCCCACCTCCCCCCGCCAGCCACTCTGCAGTCCTCGTCACGAAGGTCATTCGAGGAGGGACTTTGATGCCAGAATCAAAAGCTTAAACTCCCTTTAGTTGGCAAGGGGGCCACAGCAGGTTTTTGTGTGGTTCTTTCTTTGTTGGTTTATTTCTTTTAGTAAGATAACAGAGGTGTTTCTGAAGACTTTAAATATATTAAGATACACACACATATATATGTGTGTCTGTGTGTAGGCTTCCCTGGTGGCTCAGATGGTAAACAGATGGTAAAGAATCTGCCTGCAGTGCAGGAAATGTGGGTTTGATCCCTGGGTCTGGAAGCTCCCCTGGAGAAGGAAATGGCAACCCACTGTGGTATTCTTGCCTGGACAATTCCATGGACAGAAGAGCCTGGCGGGCTATATTCCATGGGGTTGCAAAGATTCAGACGTAATTAAGCAATTAACATACACACATCCCAAAGAAAGGCAATGCCAAAGAATGCTCAAACTACCACACAATTGCACTCATCTCACACGCTACTAAAGTAATGCTCAAAATTCTCCAAGCCAGGCTTCAGCAATACATGAACCGTGAACTTCCAGATGTTCAAGCTGGTTTTAAAAAAGGCAGAGGAACCAGAGATCAAATTGCCAACATCCGCTGGATCATGGAAAAAGCAAGAGAGTTCCAGAAAAACATCTATTTCTGCATTATTGACTATGCCAAAGCATTTGACTGTGTGGATCACAATAAAGTGTGGACAATTCTGAAAGAGATGGGAATACCAGACCACCTGACCTGCCTCTTGAGAAACCTGTATGCAGGTCAGGAAGCAACAGTTAGAACTGGACATGGAACAACAGATTGGTTCCAAATAGGAAAAGGAGTACATCAAGGCTGTATATTGTCACCCTGCTTATTTAACTTCTATGCCGAGTACATTATGAGAAACGCTGGGCTGGAGGAAGCACAAGATGGAATCAAGATTGCTGGGAGAAATATCAATAACCTCAGATATGCAGATGACACCATCCTTATGGCAGAAAGTGAATAACTAAAGAGCCTCTTGATGAAAGTGAAAGAGGAGAGTGAAAAAGTTGGCTTAAAGCTCAACATTCAGAAAACTAAGATCATGGCATCCGGTCCCATCACTTCATGGCAAATAGATGGGGAAACAGTGGCTGACTTTATTTTTCTGGGCTCCAAGATTGCTGCAGATGGTGATTGCAGCCATGAAATTAAAAGACGCTTACTCCTTGGAAGGAAAGTTACGACCAGCCTAGATAGCATATTCAAAAGCAGAGACCTTACTTTGCCAACAAAGGTCCATCTAGTCAGGGCTATGGTTTTTCCAGTGGTCATTTATGGATGTGAGAGTAGGACTATAAAGAAAGTTGAGCGCCAAAGAATTGATGCTTTTGAACTGTGGTGTTGGAGAAGACTCTTGGGAGTCCCTTGGACTGCAAGGAGATCCAACCAGTCCATCCTAAAGGAGATCAGTCCTGGGTATTCATTGGAAGAACTGCTGTTGAAGCTGAAATGCCAATACTTTGGCCACCTGTTGTGAAGAGCTGACTCATTTGAAAAGACTGTGATGCTGGGAAAGATTGAGGGCAAGAGGAGACGGGGATGACAGAGGATGAGATGGCTGGATGGCATCACTGACTCAATGGAAATGGGTTTGGGTGGACTCCGGGAGTTGGTGATGGACAGGGAAGCCTGGCGTGCTGCGGTTCATGGGCTGACAAAGAGTCGGACGACTGAGCAGCTGAACTGAACTGAACTGAACTGACACATTTGTTTAAATGTACATATATGGCAGATGTCCAGGAACAAGAAGCTGGGAAATAATTAAGAGTTTATGACTGTATTTTAGTCCAGAACTGATGAAGTTCTAAATTGGGTTGACCGGGTGGCTTTAGAGAGGAAGAAATGGGTTGAGAGGATGGCTGATTGGGTGTGATGGTGAGATAAAGGAGACAGTAGTGGTTTTTGGTCTGGTGACCACGAGAATGGTGGTCCATGGGCGGAATCAGGGGAAGTGAGATTAGTAGCTCACTAGGGGAAAGTGGTGAGTTTCATGGTTGATTTCTAATTATTTGCAGGCTGTGTCACACTTACCTTTGACCTCAGGCCTAATTCCCTGGACTGTGCCCCCAGGGGGCTGCTTATAGCCACGGGTTCCAAACAAGTTTCTCCTGGTCTTATCCTGAATGGCTCTAGACGTTTTGAAGATCCTGAAACCAACCCAAGTTTTTCCTGATCTCCCCAAAATGGAGAAGGCACTTTATTATCCAGAGCCAGTTCCTGGGTGGGCTGGCCTGCCCAGGGAATAAGCAGTTATGGCATGAATGGATGCTCAGATCAGATCAGATCAGTCGCTCAGTCGTGTCCGACTCTTTGCGACCCCATGAATCACAGCACGCCAGGCCTCCCTGTCCATCACCAACTCCCGGAGTTCACTCAGACTCACGTCCATCGAGTCAGTGATGCCATCCAGCCATCTCATCCTCTGACGTCCCCTTCTCCTCCTGCCCCCTATCCCTCCCAGCTCCACTGATCTCCAGTAGCATATTGGGCACCTACTGACCTGGGGAGTTCCTCTTTCAGTATCCTATCATTTTGCCTTTTCATACTGTTCATGGGGTTCTCAAGGCAAGAATACTGAAGTGGTTTGCCATTCCCTTCACCAGTGGACCACATTCTGTCAGATCTCTCCACCATGACCTGCCCGTCTTGGGTTGCCCCACGGGCATGGCTTAGTTTCACTGAGTTAGACGAGGCTGTGGTCCTAGTGTGATTAGATTGACTGGTTTTCTGTGAGTATGGTTTCAGTGCGTCTGCCCTCTGATGCCCTCTTGCAACACCTACCGTCTTACTTGGGCTTCTCTTACCTTGGGCGTGGGTGCTAGTGAACAGTTAAGGAGCCAGTGAAACCCACGCCAGGCCGGATTGTTTCTTTGAATTGTGGCAGAATACTCATCATTTAAAAGCTAACATCTTAACCATTTCTAAGTGTACAATTCAGGGGTATTGAAGACGTTCACATTGGTGGGCAGTCCTCATCCCCTTTCACCCCCATAACTGTCTTCATGTTGTGAAACTGAAGCTCTGGACCTCCACTCTCCCCTGTCTCCAACCCTGGCACCCAGGGGCTTCTTGTCTTTATGATTTTGACTACTCTAAGTCCCTTGTCTACCTAGAATCGTACTGTATTTGTCTTCTCGTGACTGGTTTATTTCACTTACTGTAGAGTCTTCCAGGTTCATCCACGCTGTAGCCTGTGTCAGAAATTCTTCCCTTTCTGAGGCTAAATGACATTCCATTGTATGTATGTGCCGCATTTTGCTCTTTCACCTGTCAATGGACACTTGCTATTCTAAGTAATGCAACTCAGAGCATGGATGTACCATGCTGAATTTTAACTTGCTTTCTGAGTAAGACTCATAGAACTGCAGAACTTCTCGAGTTCCTTACTGGGCAAGGTCCGTAGCCTGCGTGGATTTTTGGAACGTGTCTTGGTTGTACTTTCTCCTCTTGGTTTGGAAACCAACTCACCCTAGGCAAGGAGAGATTTCTGACAACAGCTCAGCAATTACAGTTTCCAGCAAATAGCTCCTAGATCAACCCTGATTTAAGTAAGAAAAAGTAAGTGCTACTGTTTAGGTATGTCTAGAGTATGGTTTTAATCCATCACTGTCAGGCTCATATAAAACTCCAGGCTCTGTAACTCTTTAACTTGAAGTATTACAGGGTGTCACATGTTAACTGGAAGCCAAGAGAAGCAAGGAGTTCTGTTCATGGTTAAATCTTGTAAAGATGCTTTTGAAAGCATATTAATCCATTAGTAATCCATTTGGATTTTGGAATATGGTTATATATTGTTGGGTACAATATGTGCCAAATCTGGTCCTGGAAAATTAAGTGGAAATAGTTTTCTAGTACACGGACTTTAAGGCAGTCTCTCAATAATTCCTTCTCATCATTTATCCTCATTCCTAGATTAAAAAAATTTTTTGATGTATCAAATTTCTATAAGAGGGGCACATCTATACGGTATTTTTTTTTTTTTTTTTGGGGGAGACTTTTAATTTTAAAAGCATTTCAAATATACCAAAAAGGTATCAGAATAGTATGAGCTACCCTGATTCACAAATATACCTGTATATATACCAAATATAATGTGTTTTTAATCACATTAATTAGATACAGGTATAAGGATTACATGGGCTTCCCTGGTGGCTCAATTGGTAAAGAATCTGCCTGCAATGCAGGAGACCCAAGTTCAATTCCTGGATTGGGAAGATACCCTGGAGAAGAGGGAATGGCAACCCACTCTAGTATTCTTGCCTGGAGAATTCCACAGATAGAGGAGCCTGGCAGGCCACTGTCCATGGGGTCGCAAGAGTCAGATACGACTTAGCAACTAAACCACCAAACCACCACCATAAGGATTACATAGGGGCTTCCTGGTGGCTCAAATGGTAAAGAATCTGCCTGCAATGCAGGAGACCCAGGTTCAATCCCTGAATCAGGAAGATCCCCTAGAGAAGAGAATGGCAACCCACTCCAGTATTCTTACCTGGACAATTCCATGGACATAGCAGCCTGGTGGGCTGCAGTCCATGGGGTTGCAAAGAGCTGGACATGACTAAGAGACTAACACTTTATAAGGATTACATATTAATGGAATCATCTTTTTTTTTTTTTTGAGTATGTGTTTTCTCTAATCATGTAAATTCCACAGAGATGTATTAAACTTGCATTTCTTGAGTTTTTGCTGCTCCAAGTTCTGTGTTAAGCACTGTCTTATATGACAAGGAAGCATGATTCTGCAATTGCTGGAAACATTTTTCAGAATTTCATTTCTGTGACTTACTTTTGAGTAAGTCAAGTACTTGACCTTTTCTTTGGCATCAGCTCACTGGTGGCACATGTTTATCCTTTGTGGGTGGACTTCACTTTTTGGGAAGTGACCCAAAGTCATTTCAAGTCTAGTCTAAAGGATCATTCTTCTTATAAAACAAGTGAATAAAGACACAGGACTAATTTTTGTAGGTGGCTTCTATGGTGGCCTAGGATGCCGTGTATCAAATTGTTAATTATCAGATATCAAATTATTAAGAAGTTTCTAAAACACAGAAGTGTTTAGACTTCTAGAACATCTGTGTTGTCTGGTGAAAATCCCTTTTGCGGGGATAACTTTCCTCTTTCAATGGCAACTTTCAGTTCTCCAAATTCCATTCCCTCTTTCAACCTGCCCCAGGTTGATCAGGGTGACAAGAGTCTGATGGTGTTTTCAGTAGAAAGGTGTGGAGGCTGATTTTGACATCTGTACATGCTTTTGATGAAGTTCCTCGAGTCTTACTGGAAAGACCCAAAGTTACCCTGTTCAGCTGCCTAGGATATTCACGGTCAGACCATGGATCTACATAACTGGAAAATTTCAATCTATTTATGCTAAAAAAAAAAAAAAAATAGGCCTGGAGCTTTTAAAAATAAACATTACTTCCATCCCATTACACAAAAATGCATTTGAGGTGGTCGTCATTTTATTTGGGCCATGGTCTTCTGAGACTTGGGACAATAATATATTTTTTTCCATCTTATGGAAATGTATGCAAATTTTTAAGCATGCATGCATGTATTACACACTTTATAAATTCTAGTAATAGAAATGTTTGTGTGTATAAATAGATAGAATAGAGAGTATACATTTTGTATAAAATAACCTCTTTGGTATTTGTTTACCCTGATTTTTTGATTTATGAGTCGTCATTGCTCACTACAGAGGAAGAAAAATAAATATGCAAAACACTGGTAGACTTTTAATGGGGTTACTTCCCATCTTAGCTCAGTGTCTCTGCACTGAAGCTGACCTTGAAATTGCTTTTTAAATACAAGTCAAAATATGCAAATTCCAGAGTATCAGGGTGAGTATCCTATGTTGGGAGTTCTTTCAAATTCACATTTCTACATCATTTCCATCTTATATCCTGTGCTTTATCTGCCTCTTAATCCATTAATATCTGAGTGGTGGGTGTAAGGGTTTTCTCAGATGCCCTAATTGCCACTAAGGTTAAAACATCGCTCAACACATGCATGGCCACTTTGCTTTCTTTCATTTTTTAAACTTAGCTTTATCTCCTTTGTAATGAACAGGAAGGGCTTCATGCCTAGAGGGTTTAATTTCTTTCCCTCTCCAGTCTCTGAGACACCAGGGTGCTGTGTGTCACCTTCCTGTCCCCTCCATCCTGTTTCTCAGGGTCCGTCAGGAGGAGTTGATCCCAGCCTGACATACGACTTCCGTCTGAGAAGTTGCATCCATCGTGTGTTTGCAGTCACCTCTTGCATCTAAGCTGTCCGTTTCATTGGCTCCCAAGGAAGTCTCTTCTGTCCCCTGCTCGTATTTCATACGGGTCTTCTGGAGCCCGCACGGCATTGAGTATGTATATATCACCTCCCCCCTCGTTACCGCCAGAGAAGCTCACAACCATGAATTTCACTGAAGTTTATGATTGGTCCCCAACTGGCACAGAACTCTCTTCTGGATGCATACTTGCTGTGAGATAAACAAGCAGATATTCTGAAGCGGTGCATGAATGAATAGGAAATACCCCAGTTCCAGAGGATAAATCCATCACAGGGCGGAGAGGGTGTTCAGGCAAAGCCTTCAGTTCTGTGGTCGCTGGGAGGCCAGGGCTCAGGCTATAATTAATGCCGCTAGCCATAAGGGGACATTCCGGATGTTGTGCGTGTTGATTATCTCTTCATTTTGTTTATCCAAGCGTCCCCGCCTTGGAGGCCCTGTGGCCATTGCCAGAGAAAGCCCTGGAGACGGTGTGTTAGGGCTGCTCCCTTGTAAGAGCATCATTACCTCTCTTGCGCCAAAGTCCTTTTCCCCCCCTTCTTTTTTTGTCAATAGAGGATGAAAACATTATTGGATTCAGGAGTTCATAGGAGTCCTGTGTGCGGCTGGGGACAAGGAGGATAGATTTATGAAATGGACCATTTCAAATGGCGTTATCTTCCCGCAGCGAGGCACACCTTTCATAAATCACAGGCGAGCACTCAGAAAACAGAGCGCCTGTTATTCCTGCGCTGTCTCGTATTCGCATCCCCCCATCCTCAGAGAAAAAGGAGACACTTTCACATTTCCTTTCCTGGGTTTGAGAAGGCAATTAATCCCTTAAGAGTGAAATGTTCAAAAAGGGGAAGAAGAAATATAATAAAATAAAACATTACTTTGTATAAGTTCAGGATTGGTGCTTTCACTACTATTTCTTTTTAAATCATAGTGATTTTATTTTATTTATTTTTTTTGGCCTGCTAATTTGGTCCTTAATTACGGCATTAATGAAGTTCTAGGGTTTTATTTCTCCCTGAAAACGTTGTGCCGTATTCTGTAGGATCATATGGATGAACGTGGCTGAGCAGGGATTGACTCAGCCTTTCTCTCCCTCTCTCTGCCTTTCTCCATCTAGAGGCTGGTGGGTGATTATTCTCTCGCATGCCCAAGTCCAAATTATGTATGATTGTGCTGCTAACACAATCGGAGAGTCCCTTCTTTTCTGGTAGCCTTGGTGTGATTTGCAAGGAGAAGCGAAGTGGATTCTTCTCTGTGTGTCCTTGGCATAAGCTACCAAGGGAGAGTCAGGTCTCCATAAAAAATCAGCTTTCTTAACGAACGCAAGCCGCTTCCTGCACTGCTTACCCATCTTGCATCTTGCACTGTCTGAGGTTAAAGGTCATCATCCTCCTTGAAAGTTAGAGTCCCCAGATCAGTCTAGCCTGTGTCTGAGGTTCCTTTGACATCCCGGAGGACAGTCTGGGGACAAGTTCTGAAAACGTATGATAGCAGTTTGGAAAATAAGCCTACCCACCATCACTCCAAACCCCCTCCCCATAACCCTCAAAAAGATAACATACGAAAAGATTGACCTCTGTAACTTGGGTAAAGTAGGGGATGGAAAGAATGAATAAAAAGCCTGCCAAAATATTTCAGAAAAAAAGGTTACATTTTAAGGGCTTATGACACATCTTTTCACACGTGTGACAGGCCAAGATAAAATTGAACGAACTACTTAAGAGGACCTTGAACTTGACTAACCAAGGTTAATGGTCACTGCAAGATATCAAGGGAAGCTATCTCTTTTTGGGGATTTTTAAAAAATAATAATTTTGCTTGTTTATTTTTGGCTGTGCTCGGTCTTCACTGCCACGCAGGCTTTCCTCCAGTCATGGCAAGCAGGGCATGCTCTCGAGTTGTGGTGCTTGGGCACACGGGCATGGGAGCTGTGGCACTTGGGCACAGGCTCTCAGGCGTGTGGGCACAGGAGTTGTGGCGCGTGGGCTCAGCAGCTTTGGCTCTGGGGCTTTGGAGCTCAGGTTCAGTAGTTGCTCCAAGGCGTGTGGCATCTTCTGGGGTCAGGCATCGAACTCGTGTGTCCTGCATTGGCAGGAGTCCTCTTTGACTGCTGAGCCACCAGGGAAGCCCATTTTTGAGATGTTTGGAGACATGGTTGTTCAGGCAAACCTGAGCTAGTGACTGAGATACTTGTTCACGCCCTTCCGTCTGGTTGCCTAGAAGGAATTGGTGCCAGATTCCATGGCTGAGGTCTCAGGTCAAGACCAGCTCTTCAGAAGGAGACATTCTCCGCCTCGCCCTGTCTGCCTGCGTTTCCCACCCTTTCCCCCCACAAGAAGTCAGAAGTTTCTTTGCGTGTATCATATAGACCAGCCTGGGGTTTGGACCAGGCAGCCCTCGGCTTGAAGCCTGCCTTCACGTTTTCTTACCTCTCCTGCTTGCCTTTCCTGTTTTGTAAACTGAGGACAATCACAGAAACCATTCAAAATCCCTTTAAAGATTTAGCTGGAGGGACCCCCCCCACAAACCGGTGGTCCAGTGGTTAAGACTCCACACATCCATTGAGGAGGGCAGGGAAGACCCCATATGCCACATGCCACGTGGTGTGGCCAGGATAAAGAATCCAAATGGCAGCACACAGTAGGCACTTAAATGATAGTTACCATTTATCGGGGGCTTTTCTATGTGACATGCCATTGGCTTTGCCCTTCATGAACAGCCTTTCCCTTTTTCTCTTATCTTCACAGTGATCCTGTGACCTAGACATTACTGTGCCCATTTACTAGATGAGGAGTCTAAGGTACAGGGCAGTAAGTCACTCGTCTAGTAAGAATCAAGCCCACAATCCAAATCCTGACCTCTTTGACATCAAAGGTTGTACTGTTATCACACTCTGTTTCCCTTCTATCGTCCTGCTCCTGGGAACACAGGTCCACTACCCCAGGTCAGATAACTTGCCCAGGGCAGGGGGTTTCCAAGAGGGAGAAGGAAGACCGGACACACAAGTTTTAAGTCCAGCTGAGTTGGCAGAACTGCTCAGCAGCCCTGCCAAGACTCAAGCTTCCTCCCATTCCTTTCCCGGCTTCCACCCTTGAAGGGAAGCTTCCCCACAGCAGGGCACTACTCAGTGGGATCAGCAGACCTGTGGTGGCTCAAAAGAACTAGCTTGGCTTCCGAAAGGGTGGCACGCAGTCCCCGAGATGAAGCATCAGCTAGCGGGGATCCCAGGGTCTGTACCAGCCAAACACTGCATTGTTGGTGTCCAACGATGTCCAAGAGGCATGATTTCCTTTTGTTCAAAGGTCTGTTTCCAGGTCCTTGGCCAGATATTTAAGAAGCTCTTCAAGAGAAGGAGGTTGGAAGGAAAAAACAAAACCCAGAGATCTATTGATTTCTGAGAATTCTTCCTGAATCTCTCTGGGCTGTGGTACTGGGAGCCTGTGACGAGACTGTTGTTGAGTTTGGATTGATTTTGTGTGTGTGTGTGTTTCAAGACTCAGCACAGAACAGCCCTTCCTCTGGGTAATCTTTTCTACCCCCACCTTTCCAGATAGAATTAACCTTCATGGATGAGATTCTCTTGTACCTTGTCAAGCTTCTCTCATAGAACTGAAATTATTTCTTGTCTGTTTCATCCACTAGATGGTGAACTCCTTGAAGACAGGGACTGTCTTGTCTTTGCTCAAGAAAAGTTCGCTGCATTAGTCCATGGAATCAATTTATAAATAGGGGATAAGAGCAAAGAACACTATAATTTAATATCTAGAGCATTTTCTGCTACAAAACCTGACACTGAGATACTCTTATGTTCCATATTTGATTTGTCTTGTAGCCAAATCAGATTGCAGTTGTGAGTTTGGTAAAAAAAAAAATCCACGTACGTGCCCCAAATTCAGTGACACATACTAAATTGGAAGTCAGTAACATTTCTCCTGATTTGGAAGTCATTTTGAGTCACCACCAGTCTAATTGCCTTGGAGAGTTTCAAGCACATGGCACTGCATGTCAATATCCGGGGCAGGCCAACTTGAGACATCCTTAGATTACCCTTCTACTGGTGAGCCGGATTCTTGACCTCTGCAAATAAGTGATCATGATGCTGTAGCAGAATGTGGAGAGACACCTTGACGTTGACACATTGCCATTTCCCTGATTCAACTAGATTCAAACCCAGGAGGGAAACTCTTAACTAGAAAAGCTTTGCTGGAAAGTCTAGAACTAGGAATAATACAATAATAATGGCGTGGGCTCTTCTTTCATTTTCCATGGAATATCAAGGTGTCCTCAGATGAGTCTTAAACTTTCTCAGGTGACATTCAGAAGTAGACATCTTTGGGAACAAAGAATCGATTTGAATCGAGAATTTAAATCCGTCGTCCGGTTCATTTTCTTGAATATATAACCTCAACCTTCAGAGGGAGATTGTTTGCCTTTATACATGTGAAATTCACCCTTTGCTGAATTTTAACGCATCTGAAGTTTTCCATGCCAAAAACATCAAACTCAAGTTTGAAAGTCTATACCCGCTCCCAAGTTTCTGTTTTACTGCTACCTTTTTTAAAAATTGACGTATAGTTAATTTACAGTCTTGTGTTCCTTTCAAGTGTACAGAAAGTGATTCCGTTTTACTCTTTTTTTTTTAATCTCTTTTGGCGATACTCTTACTCTTTAAATACCCTGCTAACCCTCCCCACATATCCTGTGGTCTTTTCATCTTAATAGTTTCTCCCCCTTCTTGTTCATTTTGCTGTGTTCCCTGTTTGATCAGACTCCTGGTTTTGTTTCTAAGAATTTGTTTTTTCAAGTTGGCATCTTTTTTTTAAGCCTCCCGGTGTACCCCTCCCCCCGCCATCATCCTAACATACCTTTGACTTCTTTCATTCATTACTTTCCAGAATCCTGAAAATTCTTTCTCTTTAGGCCTCATTGTGTATGTGTGCTGCGTGCTTAGTAGACGGAAGCTGGCTGTAATTAATAGGCGGGCTGAGCATTGTGGGGGGTTATCTTGTAGACGCCTTGACATTGGAGGGGGCCAGTCCTGGCTCTTACCTTAACTCCCCTTGTGACCTTGGACATGTCCTGTTCTCTCTCCATCTATCCATTTTCTCATCCTTCCCTGCAGGCTAATTAATCCCTGTCCCACCTTCCTCGCAAGCTTGTTGGACAATTCATAGAGCAGCTAAACTGTGAAGCCCTTTTCAATTACGCCATGCTCGGGGAACACGCGGCCATCTAATGGAGTCCCTAAATGAGGTGATTATTCAAGAAATTCTTCAAATTACTGATTTCACTTTCTTCCCTCCTCCTCCCCTCTGCAAGACAGTTCAGCCGATTTTCTCTCTCTGTATCTGAAGGAAGGAGTCAGGGAGTTTCTAGATCAACAGAAGATGGCCAGGTTCATTTTTGCACGTGTTTAGGCAATGAACAGATTTCAGCGCTCAGCCCAGAAGAGGTACTCTGTGCCTGTCTTCATCCGGGAGCACTGGAGAAATGCGACAACTGCGTGTCTCGGTTCTGCAGACGTGTTGCCAGCCTGGAGATGATCGGGGGTCCACGTGGAGGAAGCGTTCCACGGAACTTAGCAGTGGGCCTTGGAGGAACTCCAGCCAGATCGCGATGTGAGAACCACAGTGGGGAAGGGGTCGGGGGCAGAGCGGGGTTCTTACATGATGACCATCTCCACGCTGGTAGAATGGTCCTGGAAGATTCGGGCGGAATAAAGCTGTAGGAATTGCTACCACTGACATTAAATATGGATTATGAAGCAGGAATCTCTTCCCCCCAACCCAGTTCTATCTTTGCCTCCATGAAGGAGTAGGTTAAAAAAGAAAAGTTCTTTTTTAAAGTGTCTTACTGCTCAATAAATCCCTGCAAAAAAAGAAGGGGGGAGTTGGTGGGGGGTGAGGGGAGGAATGCACATTAGTCTCCCATTAAAAATAGATCAAAAAAGTCCCCAAAAGAAATCCCCCACAACAATGAAATAAATTAGGATAATACAACTGGAGGCCTGCAAATGAGTTTGTTAAATGTTATATTTTCTCAAGCCACTTGGATTTCTAACTTCCTGTTTCTGCCCGAAGCAATAAAGGCAGAAACACTGTCATTAGCTTCAAAAACCACTCTTTTCAGCCCCTAGCTGCATTTATTATTATTTTTCCGTCCCCCCCACCCATTCCCATGCATTTATTAGAGCACAGGTGCATTCTGCATCCTTTTTTATGTTAAAAGGAGCCAGAAAATGCTCCCTTTTTCCTGCTCGCAAGAGCACAGTGGCAGGTTGAGCAAAAGCAGGCTTGGTTGGGTGGGGACCTTGAGACCAAAAGCTGTTCGGCAGGAAGGAGGGGGTCACCTGTTACAGCTTTTCAGAATGGCTCCCCAAAAATGCTGGGGTGTCTGTGCAGTTCACTCTGTGGTCATATCACCCAGGATCATCATAATCCAGGAGATCATCCTCTGCGTTTTTCAATAAAGCCATTGCTTTGTCTCCTCATCAAGCCCTTTAAAAAGAGCCAAAAAGAATGTGGCATCTCAATGATATTTATAACAATTTTTTTTTTTTTTACCTCTTGCCTTGAGGGCCGAAATCAGAAACCCAATTTTAGACCCATAAAAGCCAACCTCTGTGTATAAAAAGCCCTTAAATAAAAAAATTCCAGAGCAGCTCCAGAGTGTCCTCCGAATGGGTTCAGGTTGATTGACCTCACTGTGGATATTTAATTATGTCATTGAAAAAACAGCAGTAATTAAATCTATGTCTTAGGCGCTGGGTCCAAGGACATTGTAAAAGAAGTCAAAGGCAGGGAGAGGAAAGAACTTAAGACACGCAAGACAGAGGGCCAGCTAGCCGGCAGGGGGAAGGAACGGAGGCTTTACGTGGAGAGAATGGGGCTTAGATCTGACCTGGTGGCTGTGTCATCTCGAACACACTGCTCAGCCTCGCTGAGCCTCATTTGCTCACAATGGGGATAGTCAGGCCCGCCTCCATGGTTTGATGGAAGCTGGAAATCACCGAGTTCTGCTCAAAACCTGGCCAAGTAGGAGGCTTGTCCGCAAACAATGGCCGTGGTAGCTCCGATTTACTGGATGTTGCTATTTAGGAGACTGTTCACCATCCCCCCCACCCCGCCCAGCAAAGAGCGTCTGTCTCCCTTCTAGCAGTTTCCTTCATGGTGTGGCTTAAGTCTTGATGCCTAGCAGGTCTCAGAACCCACGTCTTCCCAGGCTGGCCAGATGAAATAAGGCACAGCCTAAGGAGAGCGGGAAGTCAGCTTCTAATTGCGTTTTGCTTTTGCAAACCTCCCAGATGGTGAAAGGTCCCAGCCCCCACGACACCTCCCTCTGGGCTTCATAGATGCCCCTGACAGCTCCCCAGGTGGCTCAGTGGTCAAGAATCCGCCTGCCAACACAGGAGATGCGTGTTCAATCCCTGGGTCGGGCGATCCCCTGGAGGAGGAAATGGCAACCCACTGCTGTATTCTTGCCTGGAGAATCCTGTGGACAGAGAAGCCTGGTGGGCTACAGTCCGTGGGGTCGCAAAGAGTCACACATGACTAAACCGCGACGGCAAGCGTGACGGCTCTGCTCTGGGTTTCATAGATGCCCACAGCTGTTCTGCTTGTTACCCACCTCCTCCTGCCCGTCTAAACAGTGGAAACTTCGTGCTCCAACTGGGGAGAGGGTCCAGCACCCATTTTTCAAGGCAGCCACTCTGAGGGCCTTCTACAGGCTGACCAGTGGGGCCTCGACCTTCCCCCGGTGCTCCTCCCTGGCTTGGGTTGTGCTGGGTGACACAGCGCCTTTGCATCTAAAACTAAGGTAATTAACCAGCTGACCTTAAAATACGGAGACGGTTCTAGATTTTTTTGGAGTGGATCCAGTGTAGTCACCAGAGCCCCTTGGAGCAGAAGAACAAGGTGGAGGAGGAAATCAGGGGGATGGCAGAGGGGAGGCGGGCAGATGCCTAGCACTAGGAGGATGTGATGTCCTTTTGAAGACAGTGGAGGGGGGCACTGTCTGGCAAGAAATGTGGCAGCTTCTAGAAGCTGAGGACAGCTGTGGCTGACAGCTGGAAGGAAATAGGGACCCCCGTCGTACACCCGCATGGCACTCAATTCTGTCAGTAACCAGAGTGGGAGTGAGAGCAAGTTCTTCCCCAGGGTCCCCACATAAGAGCCAGAAAGAATGACCCTGGCCAGGTGACACTTTGGCCTCGGGAGACACTAAGCAGAAAACCCATCCAAGCCACACTGTGCTTGGTCCTGGGACGCACAGCCACGGTGAGATAATTAGTGGATGAGTTGTTTTGGGGTTGATGGTAATTTCTGTGGCTGATGCTGATGCTGAAGCTCTAATACTTTGGCCACCTGATTCGAGGAGCTGACTCTTTGGGAGAGACCCTGATGCTGGGAAAGATTGAGGGCAGGAGGAGAAGGGGATGGCAGAGGATGAGATGTATGGAGGGCATACATCCTCATACATCCACTGACTCGATGGACATGAGTTTGAGCAAGCTCCCGGAAATGGCGAAGGACAGGGAATCCTGGGGTGCTGCAGTCCTTGGAGTCGCAGAGTTGGACACAACTGAGCGACGGAACAGCAATAATTTCTGTGGCAACGATATGAAATGAATACCTTGCCCTCGCCCTTCCCCAGGCTGCATCTCCACCAGCCCTCAGTCTGTTGAGCTCACGACCCAGTATTTCTCAGCATCTGGCCTCTTTTCTCCTCCCAAGAGAATCAGCTCTCCTCATTCAGTAGAATTGCTTTTGTTTGATTATGAGCGCGTTCAGAGTCATATTCAGCCTAATTATTGCTTTTGACGAACCCCACCACATAATGTTGTATGTCATGCTGTACTACTTTTAATTTCACAGATGAACACATTCCTATTCTTTGAATCCCCCTCTCCACGTCTCGTGTTAACTCCATCTGGACAAAGCTTTGAGGTGTAGGGCTGGCTTCCTCCAAGCTGCTCGCCACAGCCACCCAAGATTCTCCCCACGGGGCACAAATCTGAGGAGGTTTTCCTCTTGAGTGATGAAAGCCTTAAACGTGATGAAAGACTGTGTTTGAGTTCATTGTGCAGGCCTCAGGAATCGCGGCTGTACAATCTGCATGTCACTCCACATCTATGTCCCTTTTTGGATCTCGGACTTACTGTCTTAAGAGTCACAGCAAAATCGACCGTGTATCATAGGCCAGACAAGGGGCCTGCGAAGAGCTTTTCATGCATTATTTAACTGAAGTATCATACTCCCATTCGGCAGATGGGAAGACTGAGGCTCGTAGCTTTCCTAGCAGCCCTCAGTATAGTCCAGCATGGAAAGCCAGGCCATGACAGCAGAAAGCATGTTGTTAGCTATGAATACTGCATGTGGCTTTTGTTTTGTTCTGGTTTAAAAGAGAGATGTAACTGATGAATTCTAGCCAGCCTGTCCCATCCCTCCTTTGTTTAGGATCTCTTGTGTCCAGCCCTAATACATTACCTAGTGTGTGGGGGGGGAGTAGGGCAGGAGGGAGTTGGCTAGTCAGTGGTTATTTCCTTGAGGAAGAAGGAAAAGAAAGGGGCCCACTCTTCAAGGTTTGCTCCTGCAGATGTTCAGGGCCTGCCACTGTTCTGGCATCACCTGCTGATGAAATCGGGTGTCAGGTTGGAAAGCAGAGTCACAGCAGGTGCGCTTGAACTTGAGAAGAGACAAAGCAGAACCCTGGCTTGTTCCAGGTCTTTTTTTTTTTTTTTATTCTATTCAGATACACCACATGCACAGTCACATACACACATATACAGGCACAGGTTTTGATAGTAAAATCTGTGAATTTCTAAAGTGGCACAGTTAGTAAAGAATCTGCCTGCCAACGAGGTTCGATCCCTGGGTTGGGAAGATCCCCTGGAGAAGGAAACGGCAACCCACTCCAGTACTCTTGCCTGGGAAACCCCATGGACGCAGGAGCCCAGCTGGCTATAGTCCGTGGGGTCGCGAAATGTCGGACACAACTGAGCACTTAGATTTGTTTTGTTTTGTTTTTAAACCCATAAATGATTTGACTTCAAATGACTTCCATTACGTGGAGTAGAAATTCCGAGCTGGGATCCTTTTTGCTTGGGTCCTACTCACTGCCTACGTTTTCATAATGTCTTTTCTTAGACCCTTGGCTTGATGAAATTGGGAGTTTTCAAAAGACATCTAAAATGACCTACTGGCATCGTGCCCAGGACTTTGGGAAACTTGAAGAAGCCTGACACCTTTGGGAAAAACCAGCCTCTCGTGGTGCCTGGTCTGCCTCCCTCCTCTTGTTATCGTGCGAGCGAGGCGTTGGCTCGGGGTGTGGTGGCTGAAGGCCTGAGAACTGCGCTGCAGAGCGTTCTCTGCAGCCCTCCTCAAATTCCTCCCTTGATTTCAGCTCCAGTCAGCTTCCTCACCAGCGAGAAGTGCTCAGGGTGGCACCAATCCCAGCAGGGCGATGAGGAGAAGAGGCAGGTGAGACTGGCCCTTTCCTCTTCACTTGTGAGTGACAACAAGTGCATCCCACAAGCTCAGGCCAGGAAGGGGGGAGTTGCTGTTTCCCGGCAGTGGGAAGCTGAGGGGCGTGACCCCGGGGACCAGAGGACCTGCCCGGCGTTCTGTGTCACTCCCTCTCTCAGCTGCGCTTGGCTCTTCAGTGTCAGACAGGGTCCTTCCAGGAGGGCAGAGACGGCCACCATGAGCCCATATCCTTCCTGTTCAAGGAGCTGCTGGGAAGGAGTGTCTCCTTATCGACGGTTCCAGCAAGTCCCGCGTCTGACTTTCTGTGGCCCTTAGTGGATCTAGTAAATCTCTTTGGCCCTTAGTGGATCTGTGAGCCAGTCCTCGTGATCTGTCTGGACCTGGAGGGAATGTCACCTTACCCGTGTGGGAGGGGGTCGGCTTAACCCAAGCTGTATGGACTGAGAGGGATGGCATAAAGAAGGCGTGTTACTGCTGGAGAAAGCAGGGTGGATGATGAAACAAACACAGCAGACCTCCGTTACGGCAGCTAGACAGCAACTGTGATACCCGTTCCAGGAGGCGGTGGCAATCGTACCTGACTTCGGTCTTATTCTAGAGTCATCCCTGGTGGAACTGGAGGATACCTGGGCGAGGATTGTCCCCTGTACTTGGGAGCCAGTGGTGGGAGCCGCAGACGGGGGCCCGTGGAAGGCAGTAGAGAAAGGTACGTTCTTGCAGCCATGAAGGGGGCCAGCCAGGAGTACAGGGGGCAGGGCAGGGCAGGGCAGACCGGGGTGAGGGGCAGTTCCCGGCACCAGCTTGCCAAGGGCAGGTGGCAGCATTCTGGCCCTGGAAGGGTGTGGCGAGGGTGGGCGGACAGGTGAAGCTGGCGGGGAGTGGTTCCCCCTCCATACCATTTTCAAACACAAAAGGGTCTTCTTGAAACTCAAATCTGGGTGTGTCTTTCTCACACCTCCCACCCCCAGGTAAACCACACCAATGATTTTGTTACTCTTAGGATAAAGATGGACCCCTGAGTCACCCCAACCCCCTCTCCAGTGATCTAGGCCCTGCCTAGATGAGACCCCTCTGGTCTCATTTCTCATTGTTCTCTCCTTAAATCTCTGTCCTCTTACCACCTTGACTTTCTTTCAGTTTCGGAACTTTCCCTGCTGCCTCCTGCCCCAGGGTCTTGACTCATGTTAGCCCCTCCCTTTCTTTGCCGCTTCTCATTCCTTGTACTTTAACTCAATTGTCGCTCCCTCCAGGAAGCCTTCCCTGATTGCATCCCGCCCTCCTGGATGCAGGAAACAAGTAGGTTCCTCCTTGTCCTCCTGATACCAGTGCACCAGGCTGCAACGGTTCCACTGATTTTTGTCTTTATTTGCAAGTTCCCGTTTTCCCCACCAGACAATAAGCTCCATAGGCTCTGTGTTTGTTTGGGTTGCAAACAAACATTTGGGCAGCAGTATAGCCCTAGTTCCCAAACAGAAGGCTCAGCAGTCGACAAACGTCTGTTGAATAAGTCAATCAGTGAGTGAGAGGGTAAGGCTGTGCTTCAGAGGTACTTGCCTGGGCTTCCAGAATAATTCTTTAATTGCAGGAACTAGAGGGAAGCCTGAACCTGCATCCTGAGGTGTTTGACCCAGCAAAGACCCACACCTGTCATGACATGCCCCTCGTTTTCCTCATGTTGTTTTGTTTTCTTGAAAATTCTGCCTCTTTCCCCCACCAGCCCCACGAGTATTTGGTGGAGGGTGGGGAATAGAGGTGCTGGCGTTGAAACTGACTTAGAGGTCAGCTGAGCTGACCCTTCAGTTCAACCCAAGATGACCAACCCCTGTTGATACTCCAGCCTCCTAAGGGTAGAGCCTTTGGGAAGTTCGGCCCTTGCTCCGATCAGACAGGACAAGTACAATCCACGTGTTCTCCATTGGACCTAGACTGGGCTGAAGTCCATCCCTGGTCTCTGCAGGATCATGGATTTGTGAAATGAATCCATACCACAGGCACAATTGTAGGGGGACTTATTTAACCTACTTTAGGGAACAGACTCTTCTCAAAGGCTTTATACACTAATTGTATGCAGATAGATGCTGCTAATTGCAAACACACGATTCCAACCTAGTCAAACTAGAAGCCTATTCATCAACAGTCCCTTCAGGACCCCGCTCCACTCTGTGCGGTTTAAATCGCTGCTTTCTGGTTCTTATTACCATCTTTCTAACCCCGACATCCCGTTTGCCATTGACTTTCTCTAGACATTAGCGAGGCCCTCAAGGCTCATTGAGGGCAGAAACTGTCCTCCTCACTAATGACCAGCTCAGCCCAGCAGGTGCCTCACAACAAAGCAAAAACCCTTCTCGAGGTCCCTCTCTGTGCCAGGCATCGAGACAGGCAATGGCAGTGGTCGACTTTTCTCGAACGCCTTTTTTTTTTTCCAAATTTGAGTCAGCCTGCCATTCTATCCCAGCTCAAATTCCGCCTTCTATGAGGTATCCATCTGTATGTGATCAGCTTCCCTTCCACTCTTCCGTAGCATTTTTGTTTGTTTTCAAACCTGTTTTATTTTATTGGTCATGCGGCGGTCATGCGGCACGTGGGATCTTAGTTCCCTGACTAGGGATCGAAACCATGGTCCCTGCAGTGGAGGCCCTGAGTCTTAACCACTGGACCACCAGGGAACTGTCTTCTATAGCATTTTGTCTGCAGCGTTTATCTGGCACTTTTCACTTATTGCCTTTTATATTTGTTTTTATTCATTGATTCAACCGTCATTTGCTGCTGAATCAAAGTCCCTGTGGAAGGTGCTACAGGGGACAAAAAGATGAGACATGGACCTCGCTTTTCATATATTATTTCTCCTATTCAGTGACAACATACATCAAGGCAAGGACCGTATCTTATTCATTTTCTAGCCATCTTCTTTCTTCTTTTTTTTATCACCCATAAAAAGGCATGGCAGAGTAGGTCTTATTGCACATTTTTTTTTCAATGATTGGATGGTTGGATGGATAGATGGTTGGATATTTGGATGGATGCATGGATGGATGGATGAATGGATGAATGAATGGATACTTGGACAGATGAGTGGCTGGCTGAATGGATAAATGATGTATAGATAGATGAATGGTGAAATTCTTGTGTTTTACTAAAAATCAGTACTGACACCCTAGTGGCTTGTTAAAAATAATGTAGTCACCCAAACATCCAATTTCCCTTATACACTTGTGGAGCATTGGTGATAGCCAAGCCCATGCCAGAAACTGGAAATACACAGAAGTGGGAACAGTTAAGATACAGACCTGGCCTCAAGGGCCACTTGGAGTAGGAGCCGAGGCCCATGAACAGAGCCCTGTGATGTGGGAGTTGAAGGTGATGACGGGAAGGATGATGAAAAGGACAGTGCTCCAGGAAGCACAGGCACTCGATCCATCTGTTCTTTCTTGGACAGGCAACTCTACTGAGGGATGACAGTCAAAGGCTGGTCAGGATTCTTCCGCGTGGAAAAGAGCTTTGGCAGTCAGGGTCAGAAGGATCAGCTCTAGGTGTCAGGGGCTGGTTCTGACGGAGCTGGGGACCCGGATCTCTAGTGATGTTCCGTGTGTCTTCACGAATGAGCCGCCAAAGGGTCCTCATAGTCTAGAATGGATGTTTTCCATGTATATTGTTCAAGTTGACCCTTGATCAACAGGGCTTTGAACTGTGCTAGTCCACTTATACACGGATCTTTTTTCAGTAGTAAATCCTGCAGTACTACACGACCCGAGGTTGGCTGAATCCACCGGATGCACAATCTTGGGTTTGGAAGAACTGTGGATACGGAAGGCCAGTGATAAGTAATCCATGGGTTTTCCATCGCTTGGAGGGCCAGCGCCCCTAACTCCCACACTGTACAGGGTCAGCTGTACGATGTCAGTGAAACTGGCCGGGAGGAGCACTGGGGTGACCCTCGGGCTAAAGGCGATCAAGCGGTAAGGGTCCTGGAGTCCCAGAGAACTTGGACCAAAAGAGATTCTGTTTTCACCAGAGCACGTGAGCGTGGGTTATGGTCAGGATAGTAAAAAGTCCCCGCTACGTATGGCTGCCACGCTGAAAGTAGGATAACTAGCTGTTCTTACCACCCTGTTTTTCAAATATGCTTTTTATTAAATCCATTTATTTCCACGTTTGAAAACAGACTTTGCCTTGTAGCAGTTTTAGGTTCACAGCAAAATTGAGAGTCGAGTTATGCCCAGGTCCCATCCTGGTCCAGGCCCTCCCTACAGGTGCACACGCTCCCCGGCTCAGCACCCCCACGTCCTGATCACCCGGAGTCCAGCCTTCACATCAGCCGTCACTCCCAGCGATGCTCAGGCTGCAGGCTTGGACAAACGTGTCACAACGTGGGGCCATCATTACAGTGTCATACAAAGTAGTGTCACCGCCCTAAAAATCTTCTGCTTTCTTTCTTTTTTTTTTGGAGTATGTATTACAAATTACTTTGGCCACAAACAAGACATTCAGATTCTTCCAAGCATTGCCACAGATCCATAGAGAGAAAGAAAAGAGTCAGAGCGGAATGGGCAGGGGGCTGCAGCCGCTTTCGGCAACTGTCGAGGGGCAAAGCTCAAACATGTGGGTTTGAGTCATTCAAAGTTCTGAAAAAGAGGATATTTCCTAAAGAAAGTCTGCCTTCGCTTACAACCAAGTGCCATTCTTCCAAATACAGAGGTGTGTTCAACAAGAACAAATTTGCTGGCAGCTTGGGGGATCTTTCAGCCTTCAAGATCTCAACATGGTAACGTTTGCTAGCCATGTGCTTTATTGAATGGGCTTGCCCGGCGTGATATTTACTATCATCCTTTGTCTCTAAGTGATTTTCTGCTGGGAAGACAGTAAACATTCCATGTCCATACTCAGAACATGAAACACACACGAATCCTGCACTCTGAGGGGTTTGCGCTTGAAGAGGCGATATTTTCTGAGATGGGGCACGTGACTTTTCCAACTGACCACACCTCCCTCCCTTTCTGTGAGGAAATAATTACTTCACATGACGACCAGATGAATTCCCTGTTAAGCAAAACTTAGCCTCTCCTGGCATTCTTCGGAGGTCCCTAGGAAGATTTCTGTTTGCTGGAGCTGAGGTTCCTGTCTTCCTCCTTAGCTGTAAAAAACAGTCATCAGCATGGGTGCTGCAAGCCTGGACTTGGCAGCAGCCAGTGGCCCGCAGCAGAAATAGACACGTCACCTGTCTTCAGGGCCGAGACACCGGGGCAGGTGTTTCTCCGGGAACCAGGGGCCTCCACCACCGCACACCTTTAATCTCGGAATTTCTTTCAGCCGAGATGTCCGTGATTCGTAACTCAGTCACGTTGCTGGGGACTGTCTCTTCAGATAGATTCTCTCTCTAAGAACTTAAGTCAAGGGATCTTCAAACACTCGCTTGATTTATGTACGTGAACCTCTCGCTCAGGGAAAGAACTTATTTGGCAAGCATCACCCGAACGGAGGCCCGGAAGAAATAATTAGGACTCTCTCCTCCCTTTTGAATCTCAAAGACCCCCCTGCGCAGGCGTGGGGGGCCCGCGTGTGCGTGCGTGAATTAGCGGAAGAGAACTTGCAGGGGGCTGCGTGCCTGATCCCAGGTGTCCCGTTTCTTTTGTTTGTGCAACAACTCAATTCACTGTCACCGCATCAGCACATTTCGCCGCGAATCTCACCGCCCTCTCACTTTCGCTTTACTTAATGCGCGTCTCCATTTTCCCAAGGCCACTCGAGCTGTTTTCCTGTGCATGGCACACTGGCCTCAAATAACGAAAACTGCCTGCGTCTTGGAATCTAAGCCTTCATATTCTCCCATCTGTTATTTCGTCCCGTTGTTCCTTAACTTGCTCATCATTCACGCGGTGAAGGAAATTCCATTTGGTCCTTTTAAGACTGCCAGACTCGCTGACTTCAACACTCAGCCCCAGCTACTTCTAGAGATTTCGGTCCTTTATTGAAATGGTCCTTTTAATGTCATCTTTAATTTAATCAAATAGTGTCATCAAAATAACATTTACTCTATTACTGCAAATTCACTGCATTATTAACTAGTGTAACTAGACAAAAAAGATGGTACAAACCCCCATGGAAATATATACTTACTGTAAAAATGGATACAGTTCATAGATGTTCTATATTTAATTTGCAGTTTCAAAGCACTCTCTATGGAGAGGTTTTATGGTTCTGAAATAATTTAAAAACACACTTTACTCCAACTCATAGCAGGTCGTTTGTGCCAATTCGGGAAGTTATGGTGCCTTGTACTTAACAAAGGAACCCAAACTATAGTTTCTGATCGTGGTGAGCCTCTCTCCCGTTAGCAGTGGGAGTCAGTCCCCACAGCATGGGCGGGGCAGCCTCGGACTCACTAGCTTTCCTCTGGTGTCCTCAAACAACCCACGCGTGAAGACCACAGCCTTTGCAGGTGTCCCTGGGGTCCGTATAGCTTGATGAAAGATGCCAAGTCATCGAAGTCAGTCAGACAGAGAAGGAGAAATATCCCGTGACATCCCTTATATGTGGAGATCTTAAAAAAAAAAAGTTTACAAATGAACTTACAAAACAAAAAGAGACTCACAGCCTTAGAGAATGAACTTACGGTTGCTAGCGGGGGAAGGATGAAGGGAAGGGATAATTGGGGAGTTTGGGACGGGCATGTACACACTGCTATATTCAAAAGAGATAACCAACAAGGACTCACTGCGTAGCACATAGAACTCTACTAAATGTTATATAGCAGCCTGAACGGGAGGGGAGTGTGGGGGAGAATGGATAAATGCATGTGTATGGCTGAGTCCCTTTGCTTTTCACTTGACTATCACAACATTGTTAATTGACTATACCCCAAAACAGAATAAGAAGTTTAAAAATTACAAATAGGTAAAGATGATTCCGAAAATTAAAAAAAAAAAAAAAGATACCAACTCATCACTGCCACTTTGAATACTTTAACCAGAAGACAGGTTGAGTGGGACAGAAGCAAACGGTAAGAGTGTTATATAATTTTAAAATCCTTCATTTGATTCCAAAGAGAAATATGGACTGGGTTCAAGATGTTGAAGAAATTATTTGCTAGGCCTTAATTTTCTCATCAGTGAAAAGAGAATTCTATGATAGCTGGACACATACTATCAAAATAACCCAGTGTTTCTAAAACGCTTATCTGCCCAGTTTCCCTTGAGATCAATAATATCATCTTCCAATTTGAATTTTTGTTATCAGAACTTGCTATGAGCTGTTGCTTTGTATATTTGAAACTAAAAAAAATATCAACAGAGCATTTCTATTTCAAGATTTCCATTCTTCTCCCTGTCACGAAATTCTCTTCTTAAAATGATATTGGAGAGACTTAGAAATAAGGGTATTAAACTAGAGTTGTTTATTTTCAAAAGGCATGTATTTTTCACCTGTTGCTGGACCTGCCACCAGTCAAGTGCAGCGTGAGGCCCTGAGAAAGCAAAGACAGATGAGATCAAGCCCTGTGTCTTAAGGAACTTAGCGTCTCGTAGAGGGAACAAATGTTTGGAGAGAATTGTTTACAGAGTCAGGTTTAACAGAAGGCTTCACACAATTGACCATCCATCCACCATCCACTTGTCATTTCATCCATGCTTCCATCTGTCTGTTCCTGCTTCCGTTCAGTCACCCATTCATCCATCCTTCCATTCATTTACCCATCCATCCATGCTTCCGTCCCTACCTCCATCCGTCCGTCCGTCCGCCCACTCACTCACCTGTGGGATGACAGACGCATCAGCGCTGAATCTCAGAGTGGCATGAAAGCGCATGTCTTGCTTGAAGATCGAAGAGCATGGCCAGGTCTATAGGGTAAAGCAGAGGCCCAGATACTGATGACATACCCCGTGTAAATACATCAGAGGACTGGAAACCTTGCTGAGGCCAAATGCAGAGATGAATGAGTCTGAGAAAAGTGGGCAAAAGGTGTTCTGTTCCATCAGTGGTCCTCAGCCTCCTGGACTCATGTGAGGGATGGTAAAAAAAAAGACTTAACTGGGTTAGGGTGCAGCCTGGACATCAGGATTTCTGAAAGCACCTGAGATGACTGATTTGCAGCTAAGGTTGAAAATAAAAGAGCAGGCGTGAAGAGAGAGATTTCCGGATGATCAATCACGAGTGGCGTCTGTGCCCCAGGTCCACAGGTGGAGGACGGTGGAGTCAGACTATTAGGTCACGTGTCACAGGCGTGCGGGACAGGCGGCTGCACTGCTGATCGTAAGGCAGGGACTAGACAGGGACGGCAAGACTAATCCCAGGCACCGTTGTTAGATGTTTCGAGTTGCTTATATCTGACTCGTAATGTTTGGCTCCCAAATCGGCCATGATTAGGATCACAGATCAAAGACAGGGCCGCCCCCGGAATAACAAGAGGTGATGAGACCAAGGCTTCTTGTCTGCCAGTGGAGCCCTCGGGGCGTGGTGCAGTCGGGAAGCAGTCGGTGTCTGCTGCTGAGGAGCCACTGTCTTGGCCTTCTTCAGCTCTCTAGAATTGTTCTCTGACAGTGTCAATGCTTAAAATGAAAGGAGACCATTACCCAGTGGGAACCATCCACTTGCTTTAGGTTAAAGCCGTCAGAGATTGCAACCACTGTCTCATTTTGTCAGATTCTTACCAGGGAAGGACATGCATCTGTGATTTAACAGATATTTATTGAGTCAAGCGCTGTCAGGCGTGGAAAAGATCCAGGGGTAAGAAAGAGAAAAATGGCCTCTGCCTTAGTCTCGTATCTTACAACCTGGAGGGGACAGAGTGCTAAATAAGGAAGCTCAGTCCAGCAACACAGCCATCATAACCTCCTGTGTCATCAGCCACTGTGTTGTATGAATCTGGGATTGAGGTATCCAGCAGTTATTCCTAAAGGAACGTGTTTAGCTTTTCAATTTAATGGCTTTATTTTTTTTTTCTTGTTAAATCGACATCATCTTTTATTGGATCTCTGTCTCAGTTGTGTTTATTACATACATACACATGCATGTGTACACACACACACATACACATTGATGTTTAGGAGACTTTATGTTAAAGGTTAAAAGAGAATTTCAGAACCTCTGGGTTTGCTTAGGTACCAAATCCCCATCTTTTCCTGGGAGAATCTATAGTGCGTTCTCCACAAAGTATCTTTGCGAGAAAGAAGTCACTCACTTGTAATTGGATGTCCCGGAAAGTAATCAGGTCCATAGGTCTGTGCTTTCCAACCCGCAGACCCATGAGACTCGAGTGTCTTCATCTAAAGGTACAGGTTCCCTTGGGAAAGAGACTCACGCCGAACACTCAGTGGTTATGTTCCAGGTCTCACTCTTCCTAAAATCCAGGCAGTGCTTCATAGATGGTGGGTGACAGCTGAAAATAGATTCATGTACGTTAGTAAGGAGAAAGGGAGAGATTACCATAAGTGAGTTTTTTTAAAAAAAATAACTATTCTATGACTGGGCAGAAGATTTTATAATTAAAAATATCTAAGTTGGCATGGTTCTCTTGAAACTCATTGGTGTAGAAAAATTTTGTCTTTGACAATCGAAGAAGATGCAGTCTGTGGCATGACGCAAAGAAAGCACACAAGAGATAGAGAATTATGGGATGCATGCATGCACGCATGGGTGCACGGACGGAGGGATGGATGGATGCAAGGATTTGTGAATGTATGGCTAGCTGGCTGGCTGGGTGGATAGATGGATGGATACATGGATTTGTGAATGTATGGATGGTTGACTGGGTGGGTGGATAGATGGATGGATACATGGATTTGTGAATGTATGGATGGTTGACTGGGTGGGTGGATAGATGGATGGATACATGGATTTGTGAATGTATGGATGGCTGACTGCGTGGGTGGATAGATGGATGCATGGATGCATGGGTGAGTGGATGGATGGATGGCTGCATATGTGGATTTGTGAATGTGTGGATAGGTGGTTGGCTGGATGGGTGTGTGTATGGATGGGTGGGTAGAAGGGTGAATGAAAGGGCTGTTCCCCTTGAGAGACTCTTTACAAAGAGGCCTTGATCCTCAAACTTCCACATGCAAGAGAAACCCCAGTGTGAGCTTGTTAAAATAAGAACATTCTGGGGTGTCTATCCTAGAGATTCTGATTGAGTAGATCTAGAGAGAAACTTAGGGATCTGTATTTTTTTAAACAAGTGCCCCAGGTTGTTATGGTCTCTGGTGGACTTGCCCTCCCAGACCCTCATTCATCTCTATTTCTACATCTTCTCTCTCTATTGCCCGTCCAGACACCATTGCATAGTTCCATCACTCAGGAGGCGCTGCTTCCAAATTCACCTCAAAGGCTCTTTGGAAGGAACCTGAGTAGAGCAGGTCTCTGCGGCCTGGGACAGCTCTCATCTCTCATCAGGACCCTCTTCCAGGATGCCCCTGGACAAGCCTGGATGCACCTTCCACCTGGGAGCCAGTGGGCCAGGCTGTAGAGAAGCCTGGGAGAGGGATGCTCTTGGGATGCTCTTGGGATGAACAGGAGGGAGATGTTTGTCTCCTGAACTTGAGCATCTCCCAGAGGAGAGAGGGTGAGCCGAGCGTTTGACCAGCACATCCCTGTCCCCATAGGTGGTGGGATTTCGGGGTGGCCTCTCTACTCTCCTTCTTGATGGCTGAATCTCACAGCGGAGGGCAGAAATTTGACATTGGTGGGGCGTCCACTGTTTTCTGGAGGTCATCTGATGGTGAAGGAGAGAGGGAAAGGCCCCAGGGTGCTGAACAAGGGTCTTCTAGAAGGCTAGGAGTTTCACACCTTCGTGGTTTCCTTATCGGCCAAGTTTACTCTCGGGGACGACAGTCATTTTCTAAGAAAGTGGGATGGCTTCACATCACATTTAAAGGCTTAAATAATGTATTCTGTCAGACAATTCCTTGAAACGGTTTTCCAAGTGAATGCATCAGAAAGTGTCTAGAAAGACCGCCTGGCACAGGGAGGGGAAGGCATTCAGAAGATGTGGGCTGCTTGAACCAGAATCTGACTCAAGGTGGAGCATCCATTTCAGTTTAAAGTGCATACATATTAGAGACAGCTCAGTGGACTCACACACACATGCCAGCACCAGCCAGATCACAGCAGAGAACATTTCCAACACCCCCGAGGCTCACCTGTAACCATGTCCAGTCAACAAATCTGTCCTCATCAAGAGCCAACTTCTGTTTTGATTTCTGCCACCATAGCTTTCTGTTCCTGAGTTTTTAAAACTAGAGTCATTCACTGCACACTCTTGTCCAGTCACTTTTGCTCATCATTTTGTTGTGGGATTCAGGTACCTTCTGTCCTATTCCTGTGTAGTAGGCCGTTCCGCTGACACGTTATTATTATAGACAGTGTCAAACGTGTCACATACCAGTTGAGAGAATTCTGTTGGAAGCACTCATACGTGCACTGCCTAGATCTGACGATTCGTACTTCTCTCTACTTACATTTTACCCATTTGTCCATCCCTCTATCCATCCATCAGTCTGTCTTACTTTTTGATTCATTTCAAGATAAATTGAAGACTTTGGGCACTTCACACCTTAACACTTAAGCTGGCGTATCATTATCACATCGTCGAACTTGCGTTTTATATTTGCTTATGATTTTGCTGAGAATGTGCTTTTTAAAAAATAGAGTAATGTAAAGATAAAGCTATTACACCCAGCATTTATTGAGGATGGCTTGCACTAAGCACTTGACGTGTATACATGTGTTGTTACTTCTATTTCTAGATACAGAAACTGCGCCTTGAAGACATAATTTGCTTGCCTAAGTTTACAGAAAATGTGGGTTTGGATTGTGGCTGATTCCAAAGTCCATTTACCAGCCAGCAATTTACTTTCATTTGAGTCTGAAAAAACAAAATTAAAAAAAATAAATAAATAAATAACAGGCATGCTTGGTTTTGTTGCCTGTCACTGCCACTTAACGAGCTGTGTGACTTTGGTCAAGTGAACTAAACTCTCTGAACCTCAAATTTATTTAACAGTCAAATGGGGGTGATAATCACAATGCCACAGAGTCATTGTTGATGATTGAATGAGATTTTTTAAATGCCTGCCTCATTCAGATTCATGATCTAACACTTGCCACTAGAAGGTTCTGGAACTGCTAGTCTGTAGAACAAGCTAGTTACTCAGCAGCCCGGTTTTGCTGTCGTTGCTGCTGTTCTGTCCTTGCTGAGCTGTGATTTGATTTCATCTCAGCAGCTCCCTCTGCACACACCAACTCTGCCCTTCCCTCTGTCTTCACTCCGTGACGCTATAATATCTAGAGGCTTATTGATTATTTGTTTGATTCTATTGTGGGCACAGGAGCAGTTCTTAGATTAAGACTATTAGATTTTCCCAAACGGCATTGCCGTGGTTTATACAATTGGATGAAACAGGTGATGTAATTTGGTCTCAATTTGCTCTAAAGTAGAGTTGGAGGAAAGGGGTGCAGTGATCTGGTTCTGAGCTTGAGAGCAAGTGGGAGGAAAAAAGTGATCTCCAGGTGATATCTGTGCGGCTCATCAATTCCAGATATACTGCGTGAGCAGGACGGAGAATTCAGAGCTTTTTTTGCTTGGTTTCTTCTCTTTGCTCTGAGATAAAGAGCCTAGCTTTACCTATCCAACTGAAATATTAAACCGACTGATATCATTTATTTTTCCACGTGAAAAGATCTCAGGGAAAAAAAAAAAAAAGAAGTATCAGGCTGAGTGTTTTTGAGGTGCTGGTTTAGGAAACTGTGGGTTAAAAGTAGATAACAGATTTCCCCAGAAATAAATTGTTCCCTGATGGCTGCTTGGGATGGAACCAAGTCGAAAATGTTCTTTTTTCTTTTCAGTGCACCCCCAACCCTGATATTTAAGCACATTTTCATCATACCATCTACAGACGTTTCAGCTTTGGATTTTACCTTGACATTACAACACATTGTATTATTGACTCTTCCAGAATAGTATTTGTAATGATGGCTGCGGAACATTTATTGGCTAATGCACGCGGGCTCAGAGTGTCCAGCTCTTTTTTGATCCCAGAAGCTATAGCCCGCCAGGCTCCTCTGTCCATGGGATTTCCCAGACAAGAATACTGGAGTGGGTTGCCACTTCCTGCACCAGGGGATCTTCCCGACCCAGGAATTGAACCCACGTCTCCTGCATTGGCAGGCGGGTTCTTTACCACTGTGCCACGTGGGAAGTCGTGCCCTTTTATTAGCTAATACTATAGTTTATTTAATGAGTCCCCAAATACTAAAAATTTACATTGCTTCCAGATTTTGCTTATTATAAACAAAGCGAAAAGGTAACTTGTGAGTGTTTTAGACTAATAAATATAATACATAATATTCAAAAATTTCCCGATACTAGATTTCCAGAAGTAAAATGACTGAGGAAAGAAACATATAGTCCTGTGTTCCCACTTCTTAATTTAGCACTTACCCCAATATATGAAAAAATGTGTCTGTCTCTCTGTTCTCTATCTCCCCTTCCTCTGGGTTCTCTCACAGCAAGGAATGGACCTGACTCGTGCTCGTTTCTGACCTTAGCCTCGGGCGTGATCTGTAGGAGATGTGAGTGAGTGAAGGAGTGATTTCCACACACTGTCCAGAAACTCTACTCTTGCACTCGACCTGCAGAGGCCCAGGAAGAGGACCATGAGCCCCAACCCTGGGCAGGAGCCCCGAGCCCTGGACACTGCCCGGATGGACAGACAATGTCGTTGTTAATTGCCAGAGAGGCCCTGTCCTGGTGAGGACCACATGGCTCCCTGGGGAGTTCTCACCAACCTCGGAAAATGGGGCAGCCGTCTTAATTATGGATGCCATTGTGTTTCCTCATTAACCGTCGAGGGCGGGGGCAGGGGTGGGGTGGGGAGGACAATGACCGTAGCCAGTTTGCTTCACGTGTAAACTTTGACCTCGAAGCAGCGGGGCGGGCTTTTTCCTAAGGACCCTGTTGATGGTGACAATAAGGACTAGCCCCAGCTGCCAAGAAGGCCGATAACAGCAGAGTGGAGCGTGTCTTTCCTTTCTTCTTTTTTTTACCCCCTTAAACTGTGTTCATTGGTTTTAGGAATCGTTAGCGTGGTTAAGATTAAAGCTATTGGAAATAGCACAGACTGCTTCATTTCATTGTGTTCAGTTGGATTGGATCCGAGCCATTTGCAAAGAGCAGCATTACCATAAGAAGGACTTAGCGTGTTTGTCACATCACGCCCCTTCGTGGAGAAGGCAGTGTCTTAAAAAAAAAAAAAAAGTCTTGAAATAGCACAGCTTTCTTCTGTTCTCAGAAGTACAGCAACGTAGAACTCTCTGTGTCCAGATGGTCTTCCTGGGGTCTGGTGAGTGGTCCAGCTCCCTGGTCACAGTGGCCCTGGATAAAGTCAAAAAGAACAACTCGAGACTTCCTTCCTTCCCTTCCAAGCAGTGCTGTCCCCTGCCTGCCCCCGCCCCCTGTGCACTTACTTATCTTATAAGGTTAGATTCTCCCAAGTTACTATTCATGGAAAAGGGAGGTTCCTGCTGCTTTAACAACAGAAGAATAGTATATCAAGAGCGTTAGACTCGGTGAAAGACCCTAGTGAAGGGCCATGCAGTTCCATTTATAGGAAATGTCTGAAGAGGCAGGACTAGAGACAGAAAGTAGGTGAGTGGATGCCTTGGGCTGAGGAGGCATGGGCAGATTGGGGAGAAGACAGCTAAGGGAGCAGGATTCCTTCTGTGATCGAGAAAAGTTCCAAACTGAGTGATCATCCCAGAACTCTGTGGATGTCGTAAAAAAACAGCTATTGAGTTGTGCCCTCCAGGTGCGTGAATTGTATAGTAGGTGAGCTGTATCTCAGTAAAGCTGATAACAACAGTATGAAAGCCACAGTGTAACTCGATGGATCTGATACTCAAGCCCCTCCAGTGTCCCCTGGGCTGGGGCAGAAATCCAGGTGGGCCTGAGCAGCACATGGCAAGAGGGGCTTTTCACCTCCACCCCGAGCATCCTACTTCTGTTAATAGGACCTTTGAAACCATGAGCTCTTTTCAGAGCAGCATCATTGTGTTGATTGTCCATTACAGAATTGAGTTTAATCCCTGCCCTCTTACAGTTTGGATTCTCTGTCTACCCCTACCCCACTCACCCCCACCAATACAGTGTAAGCCTCCCTGAAGGCAGAGTTTACAGTTCACTGTGAGCTATTTTTGAATAATTATCGGTTACAGCAGCCTCCTACCCAGCAAGGCACTTGTTGTTGAGAACACACAATGAGTAGCTTGTACTTTCTTTCGGGAAAACTGATACTGTCTAGGGAGTCCAGTACTCTTGCCTGGAAAATCCCATGGATGGAGGAGCCTGGTGGGCTACAGTCCATGGGGTCGCTAAGAGTAGGACATGACTGAGCGACTTCACTTTCACTTTTCACTTTCATGCATTGGAGAAGGAAATGGCAAGCCACTCCAGGGTTCTTGCCTGGAGAATCCCAGGGATGGGGGAGCCTGGTGAGCTGCCGTCTATGGGGTCGCACAGAGTCGGACACGACTGAAGTGACTTAGCAGCAGGGAGACCCAGGAAGACTGCAACCAAGAGCTTGTGTTTGAGCTAGGTCTAGTTACATAGACACTCACCAAATAGAGAAACAGCACAGTAAGCCATTAGAGGTAGAAAGAACAGCACGGGGAAGGGCATGGAGCTAAAGAAGAACATGTCTGACTCCAGAGTTTTGAGAAATTTGCTGAGGACTCCCTTGAGACCAGAGCTTAGAAAAATCGTCAGTGATACGCCATATGCAGACTTGTATGGTGAGTATTGACTCCTCTCTCACCCCATTTTAGCCAAACTCTTGGTGGCAGCTGAACAGGGTTTATGACAAAAGGAAGCAGATTGGTTCATGCACTAGAAACTCTTGGAGCTCTGGCTTCAGGCATAGCTGGGTCCAGGAGCTCAAATGTCTCGTTAGATTATTTGTCTCTCTCCATCCTTTGGCCGTGAGGGTCTCTGCTTGGCTTGCTTCTGTAGCAGGATCAGTCTACTGGTGGGAGAGGTGGGACCAGTCTCCCCTTCTCATGTGATGTTAATGACTGTAGAAGGAGACCTCTCCAGTATTCCCTCTCAGAGTATCTGCATCTCAGGGAAGATTCCAGCCCAGTTTAGATCGCATGCATTGTCCATGAGCTAATCACCGTGGTCAAGGATAAGCTGTTTAATTACCCACTGAAGTCATGTGTCTACCATCTTGGAAAGGGACTAGAACACCCACCTTGACCAGTAGGATCAGATGGGGTACAGTATGCTTCCCAGAAGCAAAAAAATAAAAGGACAGTATGCTGAGTGAGCAAAAACCTATAGTTAATCCCCCTACTGTATCCCTTAGGATTTTTTACTTCCAGTTTAGATGTTAAACTACATCCCTGGTATCTCATTCTTGTGATGCTGGATTTCAAGCCTTAGCTGAGAATTTCACACACACATGTCTGTCCAGTTCATTTGAGTAGAATATCAACATGAGAGAAATCTAATTCACTGCTCTCCTCCAGACCTCAGTCGCCTCATCTGTAAAATGGGGACAACAGCCCAGACATTGCTGGCCCTTCCTGAAGCTCCGTTGGGAATGTCCGGCATGCACTCAGAGAGTGAGCCTCCCAGTTCTTCCCAGGCAGGGTTGGAGTGCGTCTACCTGCACAGGACCGTGTCTGTTCACCTGTCACTTCAGCAAACTCTGATGCCCGGAGGGTCTCGCCGTGCCCCCAGCAGCCTCCGACCTCTCAGGAGAGAGCAGGTTGTTCCCCAGGTACCACAGAGAGGCAGCTTGGGGCAGGTGGCAGAAACCACGCCATTTCCAGATGAGGCCGGGCTCCCCAGACATCAGCTGCCATGCTCGGAGGGGCGTTCAGACAAAGAGCCAGATTTAAATTCATGTAATGTTGCTGTTTGTAACATTGAATACTTAAGACATCTGCTCAGAGTCTCACATGATAAATGAATGGAAAGAGTCCAGGAGTGCTTTATGAGATGGGGGGAGGGTGGTGCTGAGTGAGGGCCGCACATTTCAAAGCAGGATCTCAGTCAGACGTTAGTTATACCTGTAATATTGTACAAATTACAAGCAGTAGGAATAGTCCAGGAAGGACGTCAGTCTGCACACAGGGGTGAAAAAGAAGGAAAAAAAAAAAAGCCCTTGAAGCCTAGAAGACAGGGACTGATCATCTCTGGGGGAGGGTGGGTGAAAAAGTAGCAAGTTTACCGTCACTGGCAGGTGTCTGAATGTTCCGTTTAAATTAAGTGGCACGTGTCATAAAGGAGCAGGGGCACCCGCACACCCCACCCCGTGTTTCTGTTTCAGCTTCAGAGTCTATTTTTCTTTCCCTTTCAGCTCAGCTGCCTTCCCCTCCCTGACACTGGGTCACCCAGTGCTCCTTCTCGATGATTTCCTTTTACTTTAGTCCATCATGCTCCATGATTCAGTGGAAACATTAAAAAAAAAAAAAAAAAAAATCGTTCTTAATTTTAATTAATGGCAAACTTATCCCAGCCCCGTTTAATAAATCTGGCCCCTGAACCTAACGAGTCCCTTCGCCTGTGAGGGCCTCCTGTCATTTTATTGGCCCCCAAGCCTCCCAACCCAGTGGCTGAGTAATTGACAAAAACTGCAGGTAAAAGCACGAGACACGTAATTGATTCACACGATCCCTTCCGCCGAACACACTGAAGAGTTAATTATTTCTCCCCCCTGCAGTCGGGACTCAGCTGTTGTTTCCACTGGGATTAAACAGCTGTCAGCATTGTTAATGACATCAAATTCATGCATTAAAATCCCCTCGTCCCCTTCCCATAGAAAGCAGGGTTGTGGAAACCTCCGCCACATCCTCCTTTATGAAGGAGTGAAGAATCCAAAGAAAGATAACGTCCCTTATTACAAAACCACGGACCGGAGCTCGTGTTGATGGAATCTCGTAATGAGTAATTAAGCCTCTTTGCAAAAGTCAGGCTGTCATGTTGGCATTTGGGTACTTCAGTTCCCTGGTGGAAGCAGCTGGGGAGACTGGGAAGGTGATAAAGGGAAGAAAACCCAGAATCTTCTGGAAGGATCTCCACTTTTTATTTTTAATAACACAAAACAGAATTACTAAGTAATTAAGCAGAAAGGAACTTGTGTGTTTAAGTTTCCCTCAGTTTCTTCAAACATCTGTAACAGCATACCAGATGGACAGAAAGGCGCCCCTCTCTATTTAAGAATTTTTCTTTCTGGCTAAGTCTCTTATATCTTATGAGAATAAACTTCAGGGTTTGGTTCCTGTCTGTTGGTTTTCCCAAGCACTGTCTTAGCAAATGTAAGTTCGAATCCTGAGTTTGAACGAGAAACCTGTTTCCGGGAAAAAGTAAATGCAAGTATTTCTGGGTGTCTTCAGCAGCACAAATTGCCCTGCAGATAGAAAGGCAGGGGCAAGAAGTGGGGAGCAGTAGCCCCAAGGCTTCTGAGCCAAGGGCCCCACCTCTGCCGGTAGCCGGAATCAGATCTCTTCCTGCAGCCGGGGAGAAACATGCATGTGTAGACTCGTGGTCTCCCCCGCCACTGGCGGATTGATTTCACTGAATATGACGAGTCCCAGGATTATTTCAAGATAATTATTAGTTAGCTTTCGTTTCCCCGCCACAAGACACAGCTCACAGAGCTGAACGTTTAAGGTGACCTTCAGAAACGTCTCACCTTTCTCAAGACACCTTGCGTTTAAAGTCTCTCCTCACTCACGCTCCTGAGAGTGCAGTGTGATTTCACAAATTCCGAACTAGCGAGAAAACTCAACCCAGTCAATACACAAGTACGGAAGGAAGTCAGAGGATGAGAGAGGCAGAGACAGAAGGAAGGGACGTGTGAAGAAGAAGAAAACACACTTGTCAGAGGAGCAGTTCTTTCGGATTCGGGCGAGAGAAAAACCATCCCCGAGGAACCCAGAGGTGTGCGGAAGCCAAGCAGTTAAAGAAATAGCCTCCTTCCAGCCCCATAATAAGACAGGAGAGTTTTATGTGTCACATCAATAAACATCTTAATTGAACAATGCGTGGGTTCTCCCCCAACGCTCGCCTCGTGCTGTACTTGCTCTTCAAAGAGTCTCCAGAAAGGAAGAAATCACTCAGGCTCAAGTTTCACGGCGAGACGAGGCTTCATTTTCCAGAACCAGCCCCTGTGTTACGATTATCCACCAAAATAAGCTGTATGTTATTTTTAAAAGCATCATGTGATGTACAATTAATTATTGCCATTTTTTGTTTGTTTGTTTTGATTTAGCAAAAGCCTAATGTCGCCCTCATAGGGAACCTTACCCGATGGAAACCGCTCAGCCTAAATGGCCAACTGTTGGCAGTTACACTTGGCCAAAACGGAGACCCCCGCTCGGCCCCTGGTGTGGGGGCCCCCAGCTCTCCTCCCTGCTTTGGATGGGATGTTTAGGGTGTAACCTGCCAAGGTCCTCGGCCCAGGCCAGGAAGCAGAGGTAATTTATTACCCCAGCTTCCCGCCCGCAGGAGGCCCAGGGAGGCCTTGAAATTCGCAGCTGCGAGTCAGGCTCCACCAGCGCAGTCACGGAATTTAATGAGGCCTCTCCGGACACCGAGAGAGATGGACGTTTCTAGGCTTGCTGGCTTCACTCAGTCAGCCCCGCCTTTCCCCCTGAAGAGACCTTCCTGGAAAGGCCTCACACGCTGGCATGACCGTCTGTGTCCTTTGGCTTGATCATTCCACGTTGCGACTCCAGACCTGCCTGGCCGCCTCAGAATGTACTGCTGCCAATAAAAGACACCCCCAACCACTCCCCCCACCCCATCCCACACTGTTAAGCTTTGTCATATAGTTACTGTGGCGTGAGCGTTTACAGAAATGACCTCCTCTAATCCGGGAGTTCCCCTCCCTGCCCCGGGGCTGAATTCCCACTCCCAGGGGACGTCTGGCAATCCTGGAGACATGTTTGGTCATCACCTCTCAGGAAGAAGGACCCCTGGCATCTAAGGAGCAGATCCTGGGGACGGTGCTACATGTCCTACAGCCCCTGGCAACAGAGAATTATCCAGGCCCCAGCGTGGATCGTGTTGAGGGTGAGAAACCCTGGCCTGGAGTCTTTCTCAGCGTTTTCTTTCATTTATCGCCTCCCACCCCCAGGAGCCTTTTCAGACACGATTTTCCTAATCGCCCCCGCCCATGAAATTTTAATACCACAGATACACTGCATACCTGTTTCTGTACTGTATGCACAGCTGTGCTTTAAACATTCAAACGGCAAACATGTTTTTTTCCTCTTCTCCTTTCTTCCCTCTCCCAAAATCCAACTTTTACCCCCTCCCTTGAGGTGTTATGGCCTCCATCGGAATTCGAAGTGTAAAGAAGGACTTTATCCATAAGTAACAAGGAGCCAGTGGAGACTTTTGAGCAAGAAAATCTATACAGTGATGGGATTCGTTTTTTTTAGAACAATCCTGACAGCCTTGCGGAGAGTGGGAGAGATCAGTCAAGATCCCAGGCTCTGGGAGGCAAGGGTCCTGCCCCATCAGGAGCAAACCTCCTCTCCCAACAATGTCGCCTTCTATTGTTAGTCACCATCCAGCAGTCACTGTCAACTTCCAATGGCAGTCACCTGCTCCCCCGCTGTAAGCCCCTGGTCCACTGGACACCCTCCTGCCCTGTGAGCTTCCACTGCCCAGGAACCCGGGTGAAAGCTCCCTCAAATAAACTGCTTCCTTTCCAATGATGCATTTGCCTGTTCCCCGACTCCGGGATGCTCTGGTACACAAACACAGATTTCAAGACTAGGTCTTCTTCATCCATCCCTGGATGCCCCTGCCCAGTTCCTGGCACGAGAGAAGGAACTCGATCATTGTTTTCTGGCTGAACGAATGAATGAATAAGGGTTTTCCTCCTTGAAGAGCTCCTTGCATGCCTTAATCTCGCCAGCATCTTGTGAAACACACCTACTTCTTTCTGATCTTCACATTCAGGCAGTTTTGAAATGAGAACCAACGAAGCTGCCTTTGCTCTCGGTCTGCTGGGTCCCTCACCCCCTACCCACCAGCCCCGCACCCACCCCCCCACCCCAGCACACCCAAGGCTGTGTGGTCAGAATCTCAGATCCGGACCACGTGATGTGCGTGGGCCTGTGACTCTCGGAGCCATGGGGCACGCGATGGGGGCGGCCCAGGGCGCCAACCGAGCAAGTCATTTCTGAAGAAGGGTCTCGTAGCAGAGGACGGAAGCCTGATGCCGTGGAAGGAGCCATCATGCACGGCCAGGGCAGCTCAGTGCCAGCCTCACAGATGCAGCCAGGTCATGGGTCAAGGTCGGCAGGCCTCACGCTGTGAGCACCATGGCCTTGGGCACCTGCCGGCATTAAGGTCTGTGTTAAGATGACCCCAGATAAGCAGGACACCAAAATAAATAGCATAAAGAGAAGATTCCAGCCATACTGAGGGCTTAACACTTCCTCCTTCCATTTTCCCCACACTTGGTCTCTTGACTACAAATGCTTTTCTGTGAGTCCAGTCTTCCTGCTGAGGTTCAGCTCCCAGCTGACCCTCAGCCCCCACCACCCCTCTCAAAAGGGTTCTTTCTGGGAGAGAGCAGACACACGCACAAACAAGCAAACTTCAGCTATACTATTTTTTTTTTTCTGTTTATATATTTTTTTTCAATTGAGATAAAACTGATGTAACATAAATGAACCACTCAGAAGTCAACAGCTCAATGGCATTTAGTATCATCATCATTTTGTGCAAACACCATGTCTTTGTAGTTCCAAAATATTTTGTCACCTCCCAGTCAAACCCTGAATCTGTCAAGCAGTCCCTTCCTTTTTGTCCTTCCTCCCAGCCCTTGGCAGCCCCCTCTCTGCCTTTTGTCTCTATGGAATGGCCGATTCTCGATAGTCCCTGTAAAAGGAGTCACGCAGTATGCAACCTTCTGCATCTGTCTTCTTCCACTTGGTGTAAAGTTTTCAAGGTTGATCCATGCCATAGCCTATGTTAGCACTCCATTGCTTGTCCTGGCTTAATAATACTCCACCGTATGTTTATACCACGTTGGGTTTATCTGTTCGTCCATGGAGGCGGGGGGCAACATTTGGATTATCCCCACCTTTTGGAAATGGCAGTCCACTCCAGGATTCTTGCCTGGGAAATCCCATGGACAGAGGAGCATGTTAGGCTACAGTCCGTGGGGTTGCAAAGAGTCAGACACGACTGAGCCACTTCACTTTCACTTTCACCTTTTGGCTATCGTGAGTGGCGCTGCTGCGAACATTCTTGAGCATTCATTTTGCTTCAGATGACCGTGCACGGCTCTTTTTATCTTACGGTGCATGCCCTGTGGGTTGTCCCATGGTGCTTACAAAAGGAACCCGTATCCTTACAGAGCATTTGAAAGCACAGCTGGAAGCACATAAAGAGGTAACACCAGCCATCTACAGACCCAGTGCCCAGAAGTAACTCCTGTATTTTATTTTGCTTGATTTGCAGTGCTGTGTCCAGCATAGTGATTCACTTAGATGCACATTCTTCTTTTCCAATAAGCTTTATCATACGGTTTTGAGTATAGTTCCCTGTGCTATACGGTAGGACCTTTGGTTGTTCTCTTCTCTGTATAATAGCTTGCATCTGCTAGTCCCAACCTCCCTCTCCATCCCTCCCCCAAACCCCTCCCCCTTGGCAGCCACAAGCATGTTCTCTATGGATGTGAGTCTGTTCCTGTTTCACAGACGTGTTCATTTGTCTCGTATGTTAGATTCCACGTATGTATTTATGTATTTATTTAGTGGGCTACAAAGCATTTTCACCCACCACCATCTCACAGGATTCAACTTAGCTAGCCCGGCCATGGGGGAAACACAGCATATCCAATCGCCTCCTATTAGAATCATGTGGACCACGCATGGTGTTTTGAGGCAGGATCTGCATTTTGACCTTGAAAGTAGAACCAGATCTTCTTATTCAGCTCAGTTCTCCCAAGGAGACAGAAGTCCCAGTGTTGCTTCTAAACACACGGACTCTCAATTAAGTATTTTTGTGGAAGAGCTTATTTGCACCATCTTCTGAAAAAGCAGAGGGGGAGAGTATCACCTTGAAAGTCCTGTCTGAGTTTTAAAGAGTAGGGTTCTGTAATTCTGTAGGATTGAGTTCCCTCGGCAGTAGGGGGAAAAGGTCACGAGTTCTTAGTTTTATTTGCCTTCGAAATGTCAAGGGGGAGTTATATAAGGAGCCAGGACTGGCCTCAGTCACATTTTCGTTCTTGATTTGTGCATAGAGCCTAAGGATCTGTGCTAGGGGGCTCTTTGCTCCATGCTCACAGGGTATGTCTGTACTTGATGTATGTAACAGTACTTTCTGGAGCCTACAAAGCCTATGAAAGCTCTTCCTGTAGACCCAAGGATGTGGGGCCCCTGTCCTGACAGGGAGGACCCTGGGCTGTCAGGCTTCCCCGACATCCACACTTGGTCTGCATCTTGTCACTGGTGTGTTCACCATGGAAACAGCTTCACCCACACCTCCCAGCACTGCTCCCTTCTTCTCTTGTTAGAAGTTCTCCAGTGCTTGTTATTGCCTGCACCATTTCATGATCTCTATGTGAATATTCAGAAATGCCAGGGGAGAGGGGAAAAATGCACACAGATACCTTCAGGGCTGAGTCGAGGGGGCAAGGACAAAGCCAGGAGATGTCTGTACATCCAGGTTCAGGATGATGTTCCTGATGAGTGTCACAGAAGTTCACAGCAGCCCCCAGAGGCAGGCACAAACAGCTCTGTTTGTATGATGAGGGGCAGAGTGAAGGAGTGACGTCATTTCCCTGCACTCCCCTGAAGATGGTTTATTTTCAGGGTGTTTGGCTCTGTTCACTATGCCAGGTGCCACCCGGAAAGTTAAATGGCTCCTCCAAACATCTGGTAGATTTGAACGCTGCAGCCCTCTGCTCTGCTGGGGAAACCCTTAAAGGGCATTGAGAGCCCTGGTTTTTGACTGGCAGGGTGTCAGACTCACTGTCTCTTCACTGACGGGCTCTGGGCCCAAGTGGAGTGAACCATGCACTCTGCAGGATCTGGCCCCAGACGAGCCACCCCGGGCTTGAGCTATACCCTGTAGGATTTGAGTTCCTTCTCCTTCATTGCTCCCAGGAGGAGAAACAAAAAGCAAAAACAGCCTCCGTCATGCATCTGCCCGAGAAATAGGACTGTGCATTTGCATTCCTTCCAACTTGTGTGTTTGCAACACACAGACAGGCAAGTTTGAATCACTTTGACTTTGAAAGCATGATTTTGAGCAATTATCTGGGGGGAAAAAAATATACCTCTTCCTCACTAAATAGGTCTGTCAAAGAGAGTCATAGTACAGCACGCCATTGCCAGAATACACGTTTGTGCTGGTTAACCAGCCCCAGCCAATTAAGTAGCGGGATGTCGACTGCATTCAGGCCCTTCCTGGGCCACAGACAGGCTCGTGCAAGTTCATTTTCATAGTGGCGTGTATGTATCTTTAGACCTTAACTGACAGATCCCCACGGTGAATCGAGTAGGGAGTTATCAATTACATGGTTAGCTAGGCGCTGCCGCTGTATGCTCCGTGGCTTCCTGACAGAAGCAGGCAGAAAAGGAGGAAAGGACTAATATTTCTGGTGCAGAAAGACTGTTAATATTTTAGACCAGGCTCCTCTATGTTTATTTAGTTGGGAGAAAATGTGCATTTGAATCCTGCAAACCCTAAAGAAGTTTGCATTAATAAATAGTGATTACCATAATACTCTGCTCTAAAATATATTTTATTTATCAAGTGAACACCCTTCTGAGCTCCTCTTTATCCTTCCTGTGATGGCTAAATTAATTTCATCAAATTTTGATTTCTTCGTGGCGATGTCGTGAACAGTACTCGAAATAATAAAATGACTCTGACTGCCTATAAAGCCATTTGCAATTGGAGAAGCAGTGATTTGGGCTTGCGTTCCCCTTGGCGGCCAGATAATATATTCCTTTGTTTTCCTTTGCAAAATATTTATCATGGGTTCTCCTTTAGCCTGAGTCTAATCTGGAAGTGGGCCGGCCTTTTGTGGTTGTGGGCTGAAGCTGAGAATGGCATTCTAAAATATATCTCTTGGACTTCCCTGGTGATCCACTGGTTAAGAATCTGCCTTCCAAAATAGGGGTTGCAGGTTCTACCTCTGGTCAAGGAACTAAGATCCCACACACCATGGGGCAACTCAGCCCGCACAGAACTAGAGAGGTCTGCACACTGCAACAAAGGCTGAGTGCAGACAAATTCTAAAAAATCAATCAATCAATAAAATAAAAGATATCTCTCCCACTGAGACATCAAACTCCACCAGTAGGAATTTCTTCCCAGAATCATGGACTTGTGACAGGTAGACCATGGATGCCCAAAGTGTTTACACTTAATGGGAAAACCTGGACTGAGGAAGGGAAGGACTTGGCAAAGACGATAGAGAAGCAGGGTCTGGAACCAAGGGCTCCTCATTCCTGGTCTTGGACTCTTGCTATGGCATCTTTAGTTTTTTAATATCGCCTCGCTGCTCTAGTGCGTGTGTTGTCAAAGACTTTAATGTTTGTGATCGATTGCGCTCATTGTTTCCAAGTGAGGTCTGCTGTCAGCCCTCGTGTGGATGGACTGAGGTCCAGGCTCGTAGCGTTGGGTCCTAGAGTTGAAGAGTTAGAGGTACCACCACCTGAAAGCTGTCTAGGTGTCCTAGGCGGAGGGCTGTTACAGGAGGAGGCTGCTTTAAGCCCACCTGATCTAAGTCGCTTATACACTTGGCCTCAAAGTCTTCCTAGAAAACACTTAACAAATAAAATGTTAGAATTGAATTTATTTTCTAATCCAAGATTCAATGCAAAGCGCACCAACTATGAACAATACTTTACAAGCGGGCTCCAAACTAAACACCTATAATGACTTTATTATTATAGGAAAATTGCCTCTATGGATTATAAAGTGGGCAATGTACTAACTACGTGATTTGCCCAAAACAGATCCTTAACTCTGACATGTAAGCAAGTAGAATGAAGATTAGTCTGTTCGGCACATGGAGTGCTTTTTAGAGTTGAGCGTCATGAGACATTCTGTTCGGGTGGCTCTCCCCCTAGGAAGGATAGTGCACCCTGAGTCTTCAGTGGAGACTGACTGAGGATCACACCTGAGTCTCGTTTTCTGTTAGCAAGGACCAAGGTGCTCTGAAAGGAGGAGGAAGGCGTGGACAGGTTAGGATCTTGGGATGGGTCCTCTGGCTCCATGTTCACCAGCCTCTTTCCCTTTCCTCCTGGCCACCTCACTGGACTCCCTAACTGTTAGATTTGGTCACATAGCTGAGTTCTAACCAATGGAATGAGCCCCAGGATGGAACTAGCTTGGGTCTCTGCATGACTGCATGGAGCCGACCTCTCTGTAGTCAGTAAGGCTTTATAGGAACACAAGATAAACTTATATTGTGTTAGGCCTCAGCAACTTGGAAGTTCATCTGTTACAGCAGATACCTACATTATTTCAGTGACTATGGGAAGGTGGGACTGGTGAAGCATCTCCTCTTTTTCTAGAGCTATCCCTTGTCTGTTTCTCCCATGAGCCCAGTGTGACCACAGGGCACATGTCCTGTATCCCATGGACCTTCAGCAGAGCTTGGCCCTCTTAGGAGCTGTAACAAGTAAGCCAGAAGTCCCCACTCTCTGGCTCAGGAGTCAGCAAACACTTCTATAAAGAGCCAAATAGTTAACACCTTATGTTTCACAGGCCATGTAGTCTCTTTTTGATTACTCAGCTCTGCCGCCGCAGTGTGAAAACAGCTGCCAAAGGTGTAGGAATGAGTGGGTGTGGCTGTGTGCCGATAAAACTTTATTGATAAGAACGCGGCTGAAGTCCGGAATCGACCCCTGGTCTGTAGTTGGCCAGCGTCTGTGCTATGTGGTCTCCCGGACTGACAGAGGGTCCTTGCACCAACTTCTTTCAGAGTGATCTCAACATACTTCTCAAGTAAGTCACCTAGCTTATTTCCCAACCCACAAGCTGACCCTCGGGCTCCTTCCACTGAAAATACTGTACAAATCCTCATGTTTCCGGAGCAGCCCTGTTAGAAGTGGCCACATTTTCCTTGTCCATTTTCATGACGTCCTCTGCCGTATCCATCGATGATCCCTGGCATTTTGGGTAACGGGTGTGCAAGGGATGTAACAGAAAGGAAAGAAACAAGGAAGAAGGGGCCACACAGAGAGGGGGAATCGATACTGTTTTGTTTTTTTACAGTTGGCTCATCAAGGTCTGACTCTCTTTGTCATTTTTGAGAGAATATGGATTAATACTGGGGAAAAATGAAAGAACTCAGAACCCAAGCCCAGATCCAGGTGTCTGAGTGCCTGCCTCCTCTCCACCATCTCTCCATCAGGAGCCACACCCGGAGCACCCACTTCTGGGACTTCACTTTAAAACTGTTGAATTCCCCGTGACCTCGGCCCCAGGAGCAGGGGCTTCTGTGACACCCAGCCCTGACTCCTTCCAGGAAGGAAGGGGGAAATCTCCGTTTCCTGTCGGTCGTGGAGGGCTTGACATGCACAAACCCTCTCTTGTGTCCCTCGGTCCCAGCCCATTGTATCAGCGAAGAGGAAGCAGTGCAGCCTGCAAATTTGTGTCACCGCACACGGGGCGCCGCGCGGTCTCGAGTGTGGCTTGTCACCAGCACGGGGTTCACAGCAGTGTCAGGGTCCTAGTGCCACGAATCACTTCCATCTCCGGCAAGGATTGGGTGTGTCATGCAGACCACACTCGGGGCAGGCGGGGGTCACACACCACGGCCCTGGCCAGAAATGCTGACCACTCCAGCCAGAGTACAGAAGTTACAGCTGAAGCCTGAGTTCCAGCCGGCTGCCTCCCCCAGTTCCATCAGCCAGGATCCCTCTGATACAAAGACCTTGACTGGCCCAGGAATGCGGATGCTGTGTCAGAGGTCATGGCTCAGAGCCAGAAACGCACCGCAACGGCCTCCCATTCTCCTTGACGTGGTTTCGAGGGGCGTCCCAGGGTCAGAAGGATATCCAACGCCAGCTTGTCTGAGATGGCGTGGAAAAGGCAGGGGAAATGTCAAGATGAACTGGGGCTTAGGAAGACATTTACCGAAACAGGAGCACGTACACCCCTGGCTTCATCAGCATTTCCCCAGGCGAGATGAGTCAGACATTTGTATTTTTACATACGCAGCCAACGCACTTGCAACTTTCAGCCGGGGATGATAGGAAGACTTATTGAAAATACTTAATCAATTTTTACGAAGAAACCAGAGGTAGATGCGCTTCCAGACCCACAGTTTTGAAAGTCACCAGGAGGATACCAGGCTGACTCAGAGCTTTATGAAGACCCAGTCAGTCCTAGTGGGCGCTCTGTGCTCCACGGAGAACAGTTGGTTTGGACTTGAGCTGGTTTCTGTTTTGAGACTCCAGGCCCATAGTACCCTAAGTAGGTTGGGGCAGTGCTGATTTTACTATCCTTGGCATTTCAGTGGATTTTCTTGGGGTGGTTTCACATAAGTGATCTGCAAAGATTTGAGGATCTAAGGACAGAAGTGGCAACCCCACAGTCCACTTGGCATCATTCCGCAGTTCTGGGTCCACGGCCGACATCATTCATTCATCAGTACTCGCCTTTCCTCCCAAGCACGGAGGTGACTCTCCCAAGTCTGGGTTCAGGCAGAGCCCTCCAGGAAATTGTTATCCATTGACCAGGGTTAGCACATGTGCTAAAGCTCATTTGCCATTTCTTGATATCTCCAGTAGAGATTCTAAAGTCCTGCTATTTTGATGTTGTCATTCTCTTGAATTAAAGATTAATTGCACAGGAATGTTTGGACATCTCTTGGATAACATGCATTGTGTGAGGCGTGATAATTCCAGGATAAACAAGAAGTTCCCTCTGACCTCAGGGACTCAGGAAAACTCAGTATTTCAAGGTCATGGTACCAGGTTCTGCAAAAAGGGTGGCCAGGGAACTCAGCAAAGGGACATTTATCCCAAACTAAGTAGAAAAGGGGTCAGAGAAAGCTTCTTGGGAAATAACTCAGGGACTTTCTTCAAGGACACACTCACCATGGTAATTCAAGGACAGCTTTCAAAAAGAAACCAACCCTGCAATTGGATAGCATTGTAGGGCTCCAAGATTTATAATCTTTTTCTAAAGCACACAGAAGGTCTTTAAGATTTGATGTCTCCTTGCACCACAAACCAGAAGAAGAATATGTTTAGAAGTGGGCTGTGCTTATTAATCCAGTGCTGGCTTTATTGTTTTAAATCCCAGGATCTTTAGCATGTGAATGATTTCTTTTTCTTCCTCCTCTTCTTTTTTCTTTAGACAGTGGTGTTTTCCTACCTTGTAGCTGCAGCAGCAGGTCAGGATGCATTTGAAAATTAAAAAAAAAAAAAAAATTCCCAGCAAAGGCAAGATTTTTCAAGTTAGTTCACACTGGGACCCTTGCAACTTATTTTATCCCTTTCTCAAGCAAATCTTGAAAGCTTGAAACAAATGGATGGCAAAACTGGAGGGTATCTCATTTTTTAATCCATTGTTTTTGTGAGAGTTTAGAGCTTTCCCCATAACACATGGAGGTTGAGAAAAATTGGAAAAAGACCTCTTCAAGGACTTTGCCGTATGCTCCCTCATGTTTCAAGATGCTTTTGGTATGACGGCGCATATGTCTTGATTTTTGCACGGGTCCCTCCATATTCAGAAGCAAGGCAAAGAGAATTCATTGTGTGCCGATGAGAGAGCAGCCATGTGTCAGCCCTTTTCTTCTTGGACTGCTGACCTTGGCAATTCTCTAAAAATGTACTCTCCAAAAATTTCCAGCAGGACTTTCCCCAATATTCAAATAGTGAGTTCAGGACAGTGAGCCCTGCTCCTTCGAATATTTGGTCCAAATGAAGCCAGAGGCCTCATCCCATCCCTTCTGGCTTAGAGGCAGTCCTGGCAGAAAAGAGATGACCCACTCAAATCGAGTAATTCCAGGAGAGTTTGAACAGTTTAAAAAGACTTTTTATAAAGGTGGGGACAGGGTGTTAGTGCAAGCGTGAGAGATGGGGAGTTTCCCAGGGGCAGTGATGGGGGCTCTTGTCATCCTGGACTGGAAGGAGCAAGGAGAGAAAGGAGGAAGCAGGCTCTGGCACCAGGGGAGGGTCTCTGGATGGACTCTTAGCAGAGGCCCTGATCTTTGGTTGGGGAATTTCTGCCTACCTGTGGTGATACTCCTTTCTCCCAAGGAAAGACCCTAGGGTAATAAACAGTGTCCCCCTTTATTCAGGGCTTCCATTGTGGCTCAGCTGGTAAAGAATCCTCCTGCAATATGGGAGACCTGGGTTCAATCCCTGGGTTGGGAAGATCCCCTGGAGAAGGGACAGGCCACCCACTCCAGTATTCTGGCCTGGAGAATTCCATGGACTGTACAGTCCATGGGGTCAGACACGACTGGGCGACTTTCACTTTCATTTCCCTATATTCAAGCCCACCCAGAAACCAGATGGTGGAAGGAACTCAGTGATGGAGCTTGTATTGATCAACTTTGCTGAGCATGGAGCCAAGGACAAAAGAGTAGAGGATAAACCTGGGCAGGAAATTAGAAGATTCTAGCATAGCTGTCAAATTACCTTCTTCTCAGAAAAGAAAAACAAAAGGTTACTGGTTATGGTCTATACCATGCCTCTAAGTCTGTGCTTTCTCAGCTGTGTCCTCTGTCCATCACCAGGGCCAACATGTTACATGGGTACTGATTTATCCCTGCCCCTAGCTGGAAAAAGAAGCCCGACAGACTGTTAGGCAAAGCAGATACATGTGGTTCAGCTCTGTGTGCCGGGTTTTCTTTTCTGTCAGGAACTAGCCAAGAGGGTTACCCGAGTTCTCTGTAAAAACAAGCAGAAAGTTGGATGACACGCAAAACAAGCCACTTAATCAATAGAGCTGTGGGACTAATGGTGACTCTCTCTTTTTTGGTGCTTTAACGCAAAATCATCACATAATAATTAGGTCTCATTTGTTTATTTTTGTTTTTATTTCTGTTACCTTGGGAGACCGACCTAGGAAAACATCAGTATGGCTTGTGTCAGAGAATGCCTTGCCTGTGCTCTCCTCTGGTTGCACGGTATCATGTCTTACGTCTAAGTCTTTAAGCCGTTTCTAGTTTATTTTTGTGTACGCTGTGAGTGTGTTCTAACTTCATTGCTTCACACGTGGCTCTCCAGCTTCCCCAGTGCCACTTGCTATAGACTTCTTCCCATTGTGTGCTCTTGCCTCCTCTGTCTAAGATTAATCGACTGTAAGTTTCTGGGTTTGTTTCCGAGCTCTCTATTCTGTCCCATTGACCCACAGGTCTGCTTTTGTGCCAACACCAGGCCATTTTTATTACTGTAGCTTTGTAGTACTGTCTGAAGTCTGAGAGGGTTATGCCTCCTGCTTTGATCTTTTTCTTCAGGATTGCTTTGGCAATTCAGGGTCTTTTATGTTTCCATGCGAATTTTAGAATTATTTGTTCTAGTTCTATGAAAAATGTCATCGATAATGTGATAGGGATCGTATTTAATCTGTAGTTGCTTTGTGTGCTATGGCCATTTTAATGATATTAACGCTTCCAATCCAAGAGCATAGGATATCTTCTCATTTCTTTTACTCACCTTCAATTTCCTTTGTTGATGGTTTATAGTCCTCAGCACGTAAGTCTTTTACGTCCTTCCGGTTTGGTGGTGGTTTAGTCGATAAGTTATGTCCAACTCCGGCGACCCCACAGACTGTAGCCCGAGAGGCTCCTCTGTCCATGGGATTCTCCAGGCAAGAATACTGGAGTGGGCTGCCATTTCCTCCTCCAGGGCATCTTCTTAGGAATCGAATCCAGGTCTTCTGCATTGCAGGTGGATTGTCTACCGTGTGAGCCAGCAGGGAAGCCCTAACTCCTAAGCATTTTATTTTTGGAGATATGATTTTAATTTTTTTTTACATTCCCTTTATAAAATTATCAGATATTAGGTTATGTAGATACTAGACCCTCCCTGTGCATTTTTTGAGTTTATAACTAACTGGGAAAGTGTTCCATTTTGGGCAGCATCATCAACTAACCGCCTTGTCTTTTCAAATGATTTTAAGAATTCTCGCCTAATTTTGAAGACCTTCTTTTTCATTCAGTTAGTTCAATATCATGAGCTAAGTGCCGTAACTTTGTGTGATGAGCTCTTCTCTTTGTGCTCAAACTCTAGAGACGGGAAGGCCTGAGTGTGTAATCAGGCCCCACCACACAGCCTCGGCAGCACCACAGGTCTTGCATCGCTCCAGGCAGCCCGCACCTGCCCTCAGGCTGGAGATACCGGCCCACAGCACGGACGGCTCCCTGCTAAGCAAGCTCAGCATGGCCAGCAGTGCATGGCCCTGACCGTCAGTTCTCCGAGGTTTGATTCGTCAGCATGGAAAAAGACAGTCAGTTGAGGGGAAATACAGAAACCAGGCCATCCTGTGGATTCGGGGACTGGGCATCCAATGGGGACCCTCTGCACGGAGGAGCAAGGGGAAAGCAGAACACACGAGGAAGCAGAAAGCTGGCAGAGAAGATGATGGAGCAGGTGTGCAGAGACGAGGTCGAGGTGCTGAGAGGGAGAAAGCAGAGGAGGATTCTGTGTGTGTGTCTCTGTGTGCATGTGTGTGAAAGAGAGATTTTTGAGACCAACCTACCTGTCTCTCATACCACGAGCACAATTCCTTCCCAGACTTCTAGCTCCTAGCTCTGTCTTATGAGGTCTAATGGGGAAGCATCCTGCCCACATGTAAGGAACTCCAGCTAATCTGGCCAGCCTCCTGTTGGGGGAAGTGACTGTCCAGGTTCTGCGGATTTTCAAAACCCCGAGTTGCCCAAGGTCAGCAGCTGTGTTATTACAAAGGCCGTAGACTGTGTTTTATCAGCGCCAGGGTGCACATCACACTGACAACAGCTCTTTGTGAGCACTGGGGGAGCCCCCAGCGCCCCGGGTCATTCCCTCACCGCCCAAGTTGTGGAACAGCTTAGTGAAGGAGGGAAGGAAGAAAAGAGAGAGAAAGAGACAGAGGAGGGAACAAAAAGAAGGGAGGAAAGAAAAAAGAGAGAAAGGAGGAAGGTAGGCAGGCAAGCAGGAAGGATGGGCACCGTCTCGGCTTCTGACCTGCCGGGACCCCTCGGCTCTTAATGGAGCCTCTGTTGCGGTCTCCCTGGTCCTTTGTCTCCCTATTCACTTACATTTTTTAAAAAGGAGACAAAACAGGTGATGAGCACAGGGCACATGATTTTCCCTGAAGAGAGGGAGGCATCAGGCTGAGAAAAGGGAGCAGATCTCAAGGGGAGCTTGTCTCAAGACCACAAACCTGGGGAAGACAGCTTGTGTGGGTCTCGATGATTTCCTTAGGTTTATACAGTGCCTTTGAAAAGAGCAAGGGGCTCTGGGGATGAGCCCAAACATGGCAGCCTTCAGATTCCTGAGGAGGAGACCTTGAGATGGAAAAGGAACAGAAGGGATCCTCCAAGTCAGTGACTGCAGACTCAGCCCTTGAGATCAAAGTCAGGGAAGAGATTGGGAGAAATTCTTGCCAGCGTGCTTTGGAGTCCCTCTGAGCTGTTTCCAAGCTATGGTTTTCCCACCTTCTCACATCTGGTGATCAGAGGCAGCAAGACCTGGATTAAGCGTGGGGATCGTAGAGTCCCCGCTAAAGCCAGGTCCCTCCACTGAGCAGCAGGGCCCTGGGCAAATTCTTTCAGCCCTCAGGACATCAGTTTTCCCTTCTGTAAGATGTAAGCCCCAAGATCTACCCCTTCGAGCGTTGACATGAAGTCCCAACAAAAAGGTGAAGAGGAAGTGTCCTGAAGAGCTTGACACATCACCCTTCCCGTATTAGCTTTCAGGAGACCTTACCTTTAATCACCACCTCTGTCTTCATGGCGATCATCCCCCGCTTTTGGCTCTTGTCCATGCGGGGCCCCAGAGTCTTGAAATCATCTCAGTTAAGTCTCCTTTATTCCTGCAATACCTGCCACAAAATAATCCCTAGCACGTATTCGTTAGTGGATGCAGGGGAAAAAATGAAAATCAGTGACTGGGAAAGCACACTTTCATGTATCTCCTTCCACTGCCTGTGTTCCAGGGGTTTCCTTTCTTTCATTTATTCATCGACAAAACCTCTATGCCTACAGTGTGCTCATTTGTGAAGAGACAATGAATGAAAAGTCGTCCTATCCTCGAGGTGTCTACCTAGCATTCATTCAGGAAGCATGCTGGGGGCGTCTGGACCATGAACTCGAGGACGTCAGTTTTCCTCTTGCCTTTGTGTTCCTTTCTCTCCCTTTTCTGCACAGCCAGCTCCTGTGTCTTCCTGGACAGTGTCCTGTGCAGGGACAGTCACCAGCTCCCTTTTGGGAGATACTCCTGCCTTTTCACCTTCTGGCCTGTTCCTCCTCTCCCTGTCACTCCCCTTCTCTGCACAAAGACCTCAGCGAGTCTCCTCTTCAGGAACCAAGTGGAGAGTCATCGCCAGCCCTGACCGACTGTCAGAAGTGGCCAGATGTTTATATGTCTGTCCGCTTCTTTGGTTTGGCTACCATATGCCTTCCTGGGTCTTGCTAGTCACAATATCCAAATGCCACGTCAGCTCCTTAACCCTTGCCTGTACGTCAACTTCTCATGGACCTTTGACCAAAGAAAGACTGTTCTTTCTCTGGGAAGGCAATGCTCTTAAATGAAAGCTTGTGGAAGTTCAGCCAAAAACGGGGTGCTGGAGGAAGGACACGCCCACAGAGCTGACCCGATCAGAGAGCTCAGCCCTAGTGATCCCTGAACAAAGGAGATCAGAACTAGAGTCCTTCCCCTGCGGTTTCATCTCTGGTTCCTAGATCCCAAACCCCATGCTGTAAAGCTGCTGTTGGCCATGCTATTCAGCCAATTGGAGGATGATAATCTTAGACGCATAGAGGCCAACACACTTGGACACTTGTATGAACATGTGTGTTGAACACTTGTAGGAAGCGCAGGAGGGCAGTTAAAACCAACAGGGTGCTGATGAGCCCATTTTGCATCAGATGTGCCTTTGTGTTGAGTGGTTCTCTGTGTCTGCATGGTTTATCTTTCCACCAGAGTGAATGATTTTATTAATGTCAGCTCCCCACCCCTCCCTTTATTCCATCCTAATTACTGTTATCAAAGTTTGCCCACCGCAGCCTCAGGCCCGACCAACAAGGCTACACAGAACCTAAAAATCAGCTGGAGGGTGGCGAGATGAAGCGGGCTTGTGGGGGGCAGGGGTGGGGGGAGGCCCTTGGCCACAGGGAAGTGTCCTCTGAACACTCCTTGAGGGATAAAAATAGCTCTAGGAGTCACTGAATGCTAAGTCGGCTTTCTCCCCAAACCTTGTAAGCAAGCAATCAGGATTTAACGACCCACAAATTTCCAATTTTTTAGTTTGTGGGGGGAAAAAAAAAAGTCCATCTATTTTTTTTAACCACAGAGACTCATCTTTAAAAAAAAAAGATTATTCAATGACTTCCTCCCTCTCTTTCCGATGAGGAAAACTGGACTATTTATGCTGCATTTTCAGCTTTTTTTATATATAATTTTTCATATAAATGCACATTTTCCCCTTCTTTCGGGGCGGAAATTTAACTTTTGTGGCAATGCGATGTGTGTTTAAATTACCAATTTCATAGGCAATATGTCTGATAATTGCAGAGAGATACTGAGTTAACTTGTAGCAATGAGTTTACGTGACAAAGGGAAAAATCAGTTTGTTTGCGGTAAGCAGAGAGGATAAGGCGCCGAAAACTTTACTATTTGGGGGTCGGGGAGGCACCATGGTCGGGGGGTGTGGGGAGGGAAGGCTGGGGAAGGGAGGCCCTGAAATTGCTTTTTATAATTAAAAAGGGAATCTCGGATGTTTTATATCTTGCATATTTACAATAAAACCTTTAAGTGCTTGTCAAGAGGGTAATGTGTCATTAACGGGAGACTCTGCCTCGCCTCTCCTCTCGGACATGACAGCCAGGCAGGATAAGAGAAGAGTAATTATAGTTCAGCAGGGCTGCCAGGTGTGATAAATGACTAATCAGCACGCGGGAGCCGCCGTCCTCAAAGGAGGACTATTACAGTGTTATCAGCTGCAGGCCCGGGTGTACGGGGCCCCGAACAGGGGTGGGGACAGGACCTTGTGCGGTGCAAGCGGCTTGGCACGCCGCTCGCAAGCCCCGTGGCTGTCCCTCCGTTTTGTCACCGGCGTCTTTGTGTGGCTGCCACCGGGGGGGATGGGAACACACAGGGGCTCCAGCAGCCTGCCCGGCACTAATATTTCTATAACCCGCCCGCCGGCTCCGTGGCCACCTCCAGGCCGGGGGGTGCCTGTGGCAGGAGGGCAGTTCGGATGGCATCAGACGCTGCAAGAAGCCGGTTTACCGGGGTGGAAGCGGCCGGCATCCCCTCCTCCTGCTCGGGTCCCATGGACAGGCAGGGGTGGATGCTATGTGTAGTGTCTTTGGCCGCTTCCCCTCGTGGGAACAATGCCGAGTGGTTCCCTGGACAGGCTGACCGCGGAGTCCTGTCCCGGAAGACCCGGGGTGCTGCCCTGGAGAGGGACACTGGATCCTGGTCCTTACGCATTCTCTGACTCTGCTGAGGGGACCGAGCCCCCGTGAACCTGATTCGGTTACTTCTCAGGATCGGGACCGTTCCCTCTCCACGTGCGATAGACCATTGGAGGGAAATTCATCAGAACCCCTTTCAGACAAACTGCGCAGCACTGATGCTTTCCTTATTAGCCCTCTTGTTGGGTTTTTTTTTTTTTTTTTTTTCTCCCAGCACACCAAAGGCTGGCCTCCGGGGAGCAAGACCATTTAAAATATCATGGCAAAAAAATGTACATGGGGAAAGAGGCATCTGAGTACAAGGAGGTGCTTGATGTGAAAAAGGACATAATGTGCTTTTTTAAAAAAAAGAAGAAGAAAAAATAGAGATAGGACGACACTTTTGATACAAAGGTTATTTTTATAATACTTGCATTTTTATCAGTTGACGTGTTTTCACAGGGAGCCCTGACTGAAGTCACAAAAATTACGACTCGGGCACCCGAGCTCCTTATCTGACAAATGCAATGAGAACGGGCTTGTTCTTATCAGTGAGATCAGATTTCAGAAATGAACACTGAGGACCGCGGTGTTGGCTCTGCGCACAGATAACCTTGCAGGCACGAACTCCCAAACCAGAATAAAAGAATCGTCTGTGAAATAATGGGCCCGGAAACATGGCCTCGTCACACTGTAATAGACAGTGGTGGGCGGGGGGTGAGGTGGAATCAAAAGGGGGGAAAAACTCATTTCATCTCAGTTAATGGCAGGGAAACGAAGGCAGAGGAGGACTTTCTCTGGAGCGGAGCTGGTGCGACAAAGCCCGGGGTTTCGCCGTGTCATGCACCATTTGCCGATGCACCAGGGCCCTTTTCAGGAGCGCAGAAGCCATTATTATAATGTGAAAAAGGTGGAAAGAAATACTCCTTCTGGACACTGGAAGGGCAAATGAGGTGCAAGCCTATTTTTCTTTCTTTCTCTTTTTCTCTTAGTCTCTCTCCTTTTCCTTTACAAACAGACAAGGTTCAAGTCCCCCACCCCACCCCGTGGAAAGGGCACCAAGGAGCTCAATCTGCCCTTTGAGAAACAGCTTGTCTTGGCCCCCCGAACAGCACCTTTTGTGACTTAGCTGGCTGGAAAGGAGCACAAGTATGTCCTGATCGCAGCGTCTCCCTGCTCACTTTATTTCTGACTAAGAGAAAGCTCTTAGGAAGAAAGAGGGACAGAGGTATCTCGGAGCACGTGGCCAGCCTCAGCTCTGCCTGACTTCCTCTCTGTAACCCACCCTGCAGAAGGGTGCATGTGGCCAGGGCACAGAATAAGAAGATGAAAAGAAAGGTTTCCTTTACTTTACATATTTATTTTTTATTTTTTGTGGTCTTCAGCTGTAATAGAGAATGACTCCTGAACACTGCTGGATGGCCATCCAAGCTCTTTGTAAATTACAGAACCCAAGTTAGGACTTAGAGGCTGATTAAAATGAGTTTCCCCCCCTCCCCACCCCCTACAACTGAGACATAAATATGGTTGTTGCTGTCCTAAAGAAAAAAAAAGAATTGAAAATGATAAAGTTCCAACCTGGCTTGTTCCTATGTGGTTTATGGGGACAGCAAGATTGCATACAGAGCCAGCATTTGCTTCTCAGGACTGCTAAAGTGTGAAGAACAGCACTGACATCCCAGTCTTCAATAAATCACTATAAAAATGTTTATGAACCCTGCAATTTACTGTCTTTTAAATGCAAATTGAAAGGGGCACCATTGCAAGTGTAAAGGAGATCCGAGGTGGCCTGCAGGAATTATAAGATGTTGCAGTGGGTTTGGAGGATTGTGTGATCTTAAACGGGACCATTTCCAAGTGATTTTTGCATTTATACCTCTCTGACAGTCGGGTTAATTTATTAACGAGCTTGCTGTGGATTTGCAGGGAGGGTGGAGGCTGGCTCCCTTAAACAGGGACTTTGAGCAAATGACATTTTTCATTTTACCGAAGGAAGAGGGAACTGGTGATGCAAAACGAGATCCCAAAAGTAGTTTGGACAAAGTAAGATGAGAACATGGCCCTTTTAGGGGAAATCCGCTCCTGCTTAGCTTGTTTTGTTTTCTGTTTTTAAGAAAACTCTCATCTTCCTTAAATAAAATCTCCATTTGAAGATGTTGAAAACTTGTGGTTAGAGGAGGGAAACTTGAAAAGGGTGGACTTGAGCCATCCTGTGGTGATATGATAGACCCATTTATAGCCAAAGGCTCCCTAGAAGGTAGAGCTCACTTTATGGTTTGGGTACCACATGGATGGTTTTTCTGCCTTCTTACTTAGCAAGTGCCAGGCAGAAAAATGAAGCAGAAAGACTGTGACAGAGCTCTAGTCCAGGCTGGCCTCTTCTGAGTCCCGTTACGCTGTTCCTGATTTTAGGTTACATTTGACCCCTGGCTTCCCCACCTGTAAAACTTCCGCTGAGTCTGCAAGGAGCTGATGCATATGTCAAGTACTTAGCACGGGACCGGAGGATCCCACGGGTCAGGATCCGTAATTATCAGCTCTATTTTCCCTTTCTGCTGCTCCCCACACCTGCCTGTCTTCCCTAATGAACTTGGGAGAAGAGAGGATTCAGAGACTGTGGTCGGTTTACATCGCTGTATGGACGAGAATTAAGATTGCGTTGATGCAGGGAGACGCTAGTGTGTATCACACCGCACTCCCCACCCCCCCAACCCGCCGCCCCCGCCATGCGAATCAGGCCAGCAGGGACAGGTACAGTGAAAGAAAAAACAGCCCATGAAAACAGGTTGCTCTGCAATTCTGCCCACAGTTCCCTTCCCGTTGCCCACCTGCCTCGTGTGGAAAAACGCCCAAAGTAGGCCGTGTTTATAGAGCCACTGCTTGCAGAACACTCCCCCAGCTTGCAGCATACTCCACAGAGCCACGTCCTCACTCGCTGCTCCTGCAAAAAAAAAAAAAAAAGCATTTTGCTTGTTTTCAAACACCAGCCTCTCATGCGGGTGGGGGGGGCCAGGCGTGGATCTGTTCTTGGCAGCCCCCGCTCCAGCATGCGTCCCTGGCAAGGCCTGCCTGCCGACAGCGCGGCCATGGAGCGGGCTGTCGGATCCGTAGTCATTACGCCATCTGCTTCTCCCGTCTTCTGCTCTTCAGCACAGGCATATGTTCACGGGGTTTGTGTGCGTGTATATATGTGTCGGGCAGGGCGCTTTCTTCTGGGGGAGGAGAAGGAGGGGGTCACCCATCCCTGCCTGCCTTCCCAGAGACCCCCAACCCAAACTGAAATGAAATTTTAAATGATTGCAAAGTGAGTGCTCTTAGCAGGACATTTTCTTGGGGGGAGGGGGGCAGTTGTCATCTCCTGAAAATCATCCCAGTATCCCAGTATCAGTTTGGGAGAAAATGTAGCTTTTGTGTCTATAGATAATGTATGAGGTGTGTGACTAACTTTTGTTTCCTTTCTGGTCTTGATCACCTTCAACAGAATTAAAAAAAGAAATGGGTTCACTGTTATCTCTGTATATCATATGGGCCCCACCTCCCCATTCCAGATTTATGTTTTATTTTTAGACTTTCACAATCCTCCGTTCTTTCTTGATTTCAGCTGAAGAGTAGTGTGGTGCCTATACAATGGACTCGTGCTACTGATCACACACTCAGCCTAACGAACGGTGGATTTGCACCAGATTTATGTCTTCCCACCCCCGCCCCCATCCCTCTTAGACCCTTTTCTATCTGTTATTCCCCTTGAAGGAAATACTCAGTCTGGTTTGTGGGAAGATAGCAATCATAAGGTCAGCCGGGCACGGGGTAGAAACCGGAATAGATTTTCTATGCAGATTTCATGCTGCCTTCCTGAAAATTTCTGAATATTTTGCAGCCTAATGTTTATGAGCATCCAAAATTCTTTAGGAAAAATTGGCACGATGCAAGTCAAACGGGGACATTTTCCTTTTGTGCTTGTGTCCCACGACGTGTGGACACGCACGTCCACTCTCCCCTTCTCATTCCAAGTGCTGAAACCCCTCTGCCTTCTGCCCTGAAGTCTGAGCTTCTCTTGTGAAGGATCTGCGGATGTTCATGCCTTGTCCTTAGGTCCAAAGCAGAGTCCACTGCCTGCACGGAAGGTGCTGCATGTGTGTTTGTGGAATTGAACAACTCTGTGACATGGAAGATTTCTGATGAAGGACTGAGACAAATATATAGAAATAGAGGTGCTTAAGCACGGTGGTTAATCCCTGGAGTCATTTTGAGTTCAAATCTTGGCTCTACTACAAAAATCCAGGTGCTGTTAAGACGAGTTAATTTAGTTAAGCCTCAGTTTCTCAGTATGTACAATGGGTATATTAATAATACCTCCTCCCTGCAGAATTTGTGATAAGATTTAGATGACCTAATGGGACAGGAAAGTGCCTAGAACAGTGCTTGGCATTAGTGAAGGGCTCTTTGTTATCCATAAAGCTTGTCAACCTCTACCTTGAAATGCTTCCAATGAAGGCCCACTTGAAGGCACTAATCTGACCATTAACTTCAGGGTGTATCTCTGAAGTTCTCTCCTGTTAGCATCCGTGAAGTCTGTGCAGATCTCGAGGACCCCCTGAGGCAGGAGGCAGTGAGGCTTTGCCATTGCCTCTGCATAAAGAAACATCCGAAGTGCCAGTGAACAGAATCTACAGGGGTAGGTACCAACAGCTTGAAAGGAAATCCCAGAGATCTGATGCCAGCACCTTCTAGAAACCAGATGGTTGCTGGGTGGAGGGCCAAGTGGGTATAGCGACATTCCAGAAGTGGGAAGCAGAAGTAGGTTTGCTCAGCACAGTCATAGCGCCAACTCGATAGCCCAGTGCCAGTGGGTTTTGTTTTTATAATGGATTCTTCTAAGAAGGCCTGCATCCCCCTTGCTTTTGATGGCACAGATGACAGTGTATGGAGAAACGTGGGCATCAGTGATGAAGAGTTAAAATGTTATTCGGGGGAGAGAGATTCTTATTACTGTGAAGACATTTGAGTAATGCCCAATGTTTTCCTCGCTTTTACTTTTTACTGTATGCAGAAGGGTTATCTATGACAAAAATATCTAATTAAACCTCAAAGAGTTCTTTAAAAATAAAAGAAGTATAAAATAAGGGAGTCTAAGCAATAGGAAAGTATTGTGCCATATTTTAACTGACATTCTTTGTTTTATTAGTGCAAAATAATCTTAGATTCAGTGCAAAACAGTATCTTATCCCCTGATAGAGATATTTAAAGGAATTCTTTGTACTTCGGGGCTTAAGGCCAGAATCCTTCCAGTGGATCCCCACCGCACCCCCGGAGTTTGACCCTGCTCACCCCTCCAGCTCCATCCCAGTTCCCTGCACCCCCACTTCTTCGGTTTCTCGGCTACCTCCACACTGGCACGCCATCAACACCTACCTCACAAGATCCCGCCACTGTCAAATATTCTTCCTCCTTGTCGCTCTTTAGACCCCATCGAACAGTGGCTCCAAAGACGTCCACCTCCAAATGGCTACAGCCTGTGGATGTGTTAGGTCACAGAGCAAACGGAGCATTAAGGTTGCAGAGGGAACTGAAACTGCTGATCAGCACACCATAAAATTGAGAGAATATCCTGCATGATCCAGGTGGGCCTGCTATCATCACAGGTTTCCTTAATGGGGGCAAAGGGAGGCCGAAGAGTCACGACCAGAGTGAAACAGCAGAGGGAAAAGGCTCGGTTGGCATCTTTAAAGATGGAGGAAGGGGCCACAAGCTGAGGGATGCAGTGGCCTCTGGAAACAGAGAAAGACAAGGAAAGAAATCATCCCCCAGGGCTTCCAGAAAGGAGCGCAGTCCTGCTGACACCTTGATTTTAGCCCAGCGAGACCCACTTTAGACCTCTGAACTCCAGAAGTACAACAAAGTAAATTTGCGTAGTTTTAAGCCATTCAGTTCAGTTTAGTCGCTCAGTCATGTCCAACTCTTTGCAACCCCATGAATCGCAGCACGCCAGGCCTCCCTGTCCATCACCAACTCCCAGAGTTCACTCAAACTCATGTCCATCGAGTCGGTGATGCCATCCAGCCATCTCATCCTCTGTCGTCCCCTTCTCCTCCTGCCCCCAATCCCTCCCAGCATCAGAGTTTTTCCAGTGAGTCAACTCTTTGCATGAGGTGGCCAAAGTACTGGAGTTTCAGCTTTAGCATCATTCCTTCCAAAGAACACCCAGGACCGATCTCCTTCAGAATGGACTGGTTGGATCTCCTTGCAGTCCAAGGGACTCTCAAGAGTCTTCTCCAACACCACAGTTCAAAAGCATCAATTCTTCGGCTCTCAGCTTTCTTCACAGTCCAACTCTCACATCCATACATGACCACAGGAAAAACCATAGCCTTGACTAGACAGACCTTTGTTGGCAAAGTAATGTCTCTGCTTTTGAATATGCTATCTAGGTTGGTCATAACTTTCCTTCCAAGAAGTAAGCATCTTTAATTTCATGGCTGAGATCAGCATCTGCAGTGATTCTGGAGCCCCCCGAAATAAAGTCAGCCACTGTTTCCACTGTTTCCCCATCTATTTCCCATGAAGTGATGGGACCGGATGCCATGATCTTCGTTTTCTGAATGTTGAGCTTTAAGCCAGCTTTTTCACTGTCCTCTTTCACTTTCATGAAGACGCTTTTTAATTCCTCTTCACTTTCTGCCATAAGGGTGGTGTCATCTGCATATCTGAGGTTATTGATATTTATCCCGGCAATCTTGATTCCAGCTTGTGCTTCTTTCAGCCATTAAGTTTGGAGTAATTTGTTACAGCAGCTGTCAGGAACTCATACACCTTCTACAAACCTTTCTCGGAGATTCCTCTCCAGCCCCACCACGGGCTCTCAGAGCACCCAGCGTCACTCCTCCATTGCACTGCCACCTTTCGTCATTGTGCACTTATTTGGGTGATTGTTTCCTTGATGCCCACCTCCCCGTCCGCCTGTCACCCCCGGAAGAGCAGGCATTGTTTGTCTGTCACTGTTGTTGCCGCGGCAGCTCAGGACCCACCACTGCCCTGGGAGGAACTCAGTGTCTGAGGAATGAATGAATGAATGAGTGAAGGAGTCAGTGACTCCATGAATACGGTGATGAATTCACCCACAGGAGAAAGAAGGACTAGCCTCAATCAGCTTGAATTAAGCTATCCCCCATCCGGTGCCAGCCAGGGAACAGCAATTTCATCTGGGTGATGAACATCTGAACGAGGAACGAAGGTGAAGTCCCCGACCCAGTCTGGTTAGACACAGGCCGGCAGCGCGGCCTCCCCTCCCAGGACAGAGGCCTTCCCCACCACACACAAATCCAGCACCCCCCTCCCCCACCACCCCCCATCTCAGCAGGGGGAATCAGGCTGAATATTTCTTTAAGGCATGCTGTTGAGTTTCTTCTGGTGGAGTGAAGGATTTGTAGCAAAACCCAGCATGTAACTTGAGTGTTCTGCGGAGCCAGATACCGGTGCCAAGCTAAATTTGTGTGTGCAGCTTCTGTTTAAGGCAATTATATAGTGTGTAATACCCAGTAGAGAAATTAAGTCCAAGTACATTTTGCCCATAGAGATTATCCTCTCAGTTGGATTTATTTTAAACAAGTTTTGCTCCTTATACATTAAGGTGCATGCAATAAATCACTTATGTAATAAACTGCACTATATTACGTGGGGGAAAAAGAGCCAAGGGCGGGGTGGGGGTAGACTTCAGAGGGAGCCAGACCTCAGGCCCACGGAGGGAGGGGAGAGAGGAGGCAGTGTGGCGGGCGGGGGTGGCCGTGCAGCGGGAGGTTGGAACCAGTACAAACAGCAGCCTCTCCGCCGCGGAGCTCGGGATGCGGCTGCAGGGAGTTGCTTATGTAATAACTGCAGAAAGAGTTACAGGATTGCCTCGTAGAACAGCCTCCTGGCCTGTGTTAATTACCAGCAGTCTACAGTGAGGCTGGAGGCGGGAAACAAAAGCGATGTAAGATTTTATTAAAGATGAGAAAATGGGGGGCGGGTGTGCTCTTGGGGAACCACCGACTCAGGCGATAGAGATGGGTAGTCAAGATAAATAGCAGGCATAATAATCCAGGAACAAATACAGGATGCCCAGCACAATTTGAATCTCAGATGGACAGAGACTTCTGGTGTGAGCCTATCCTCCGGAATATTTGGGATGTAACAAACTAAGACATCACTCGCTGTCGATCTGGAATTCACGTGTCGTCAGGCATCTTGTATTTTTCATTTTTAATTGTTAAAATGTATTTCTTTCTGGCTGCACTGGGTCTTCGTTGCTGCATGGGCTTTGCTCTAGTTGCTGTGAGTGGGGGCTACTCTCGCGTGGCGGTATGTGGGCCTCTCATTGCAGACGCTTCTCTTGCAGCAGAGCATGGGCTCCGGAGCGCAGGCTTAGTAGGTGCGGTGAACGGGCTTAGTTGCTCCACTGCATGCCGGATCTTCCCGGACCAGGGATCAAACCTGCATCTCCTGCGTCTCCTGCATTGGCAGGCTGATTCTTTACCATTGAGCCACCAGGGAAGCCCCCGTCTTGTATTTTTACTTGGTAAATCTGACAACTCTTGCCACAGCAGAATTACCAATGACCACTGTTATTAGATCCACTACTCCGCACTCTCATTTTGTCAAGGGCTTCAAGGACGTTGTCTCCTTTAACCTGCACAAGCAAACTAGGGCAGCACTGTGTTTATTCCCATTTCGTGGAGGAGTAAACTGAGGTTTATAAAGGTTCAACTACCTGCCTGGCCTTTCACTCCATATGTAAAGGGAGGATCCAGGCTTCACACCAAAGCCTGTCTGACTCCAAAAATTCGTGCTCACATTCACTAACTTCTCCAACCTCTTCTGGTTGCTGATTTGGAGAAAGAACTCTAAGATGAAACATGCTGAAGGAGGCTGTCCGTTCTCCTCAATGCAGATATGCACTCGAGCTCAGAAATCCAGGCTGTTTAGGAAAGAAAAATGATAGTGCTCGGAAAACCATTTAGAAACTTCCTGGCACGCACGCCTGGCTTGCCACGGGGTCTGTGCCATGGGGCCCTGATGCCCACGTCAGGAACAAGACAACCCAGACCCCACTGTTTCCCAACCGGAGAGCCTCCTGCAAGAACCCTCCTCACTGGAGAGCAAAGAACAGCCACCCCGCACAACATGTTTGCCATCTTCTCACTTTGAGAGCCCAATAAAGCTCAGTAAGAATCAGACGTGGATAAGCTGCTGGTAATTTATGATTTAAGGCAGCATTGTGTAAAAATAGGCAATGAAACCGAAAGGCAATCAAACTCTATTGTCACATGGAGCGAGAGGCAAGAGGGACGTGATCTACCATTTGCCGTCAGCCTGCTCCATGCCTGAAACCTCACGTGTGTATCTCATTTCACCCTCCCGGTTGTTAGCAGTGGGGCCTTGCTCATGTGTCTCTTCCTAAGACACAAAGTACCCCCACAGTCTGCCGTGGGAACAGCTCTCTTTTAAGAGAGCTCCTGATTTTCTGAGTCAGGACTCTGCATAGGACTTGGCCGGCTGGATCTCCTGTTCCACGTGGCCATGGCTGGGATTCACGTAGTGGTGTTCTGTCGGAGAGAGGGCTGTTCTGGGGTGTCTAAGATGGCTTTTCCCACATGCCCAGTGCCTTGTAGGGCTCAGCCGGGCTCTGGCATGGTAGTCTCAGCGTGGTTGCACTCCCATAAGGCAGCTCTTCAGCAAAAGGGCAGAAGCCCCTTGGTTTTTCTGAGCCAGCCCCAGTGTCATAGGGCATCAAGTCTGCTTGCACCAGGGGAGCAGTCCCCCACCACCCGATTCACAGGCAAGAGTGTAGACTCTGCCTCTGGACAAAAGGAGGACGGGAGAACCTGGAACAGATATTAGAGCTGTCATGGGCCTTCGCTCTTGTCTCCGCCGCCCCCCCTTTTTAAAAATATTATTTCTTGTTTATCGGCATGCTGGGTCTTTGTTGCTGTGCTGGCTTTTCTCTAGTTACGGCAAGTAAGACGACTCTATAGCTGCGTTGCGGTGCGTGGGCTTTTCATCGTGGTGGCTTCTCTCCTTGCAGAGCGCAGGCTCTGGGCACGTGGGCTCAGTAGTTTGGTGCACAGGCTCAGCTGCCCTGCAGCGTGTGGGATCTTCCTGAACCGGGGATGGAGCCTGTGCCTCCTGCACCATCAGGTAGAGTCTTAGTCACTGGACCACCAGGGAAGTCTTGCTTCTCCACTTGTCAAGTGAATTATTCCCCCAGACCTCTGTGTGGCCCCGTCCTCCTTACCCGCTAGGTCTCTTTCACGTGTCAGCTCTTCAAAGAGCTGCCCATTCTACAGCACCACCCCTCCCCCCCGTATGACTGTGCATCCCTGACCCCCCTCTGCCATAATCTACCCACAGCAGACGGCCCCTAGGGGCGTGGGCCCTGATTTGTTCAGCTTGCTCACGGCTGTTGCCCAGTGCCCGCGTAGAGCCGCGTCACGCACGTAGGTGACTCTGCGTGTGGAACTATCACGTGAGTAAGGATGCCCGGCAGTACCGGCCACTGGCCCAGGATTGGTGGACGCCACCTCCTCCAGGGAGAATTCCTGGGATAACAGAGAATCCATTCATGTCTACCAGGCAGACTTGAATCATTCTTATTTCCCCTTGGCCCAGGAGTAAGGAGCAGAGCTGAAGAGTAGGTGGGAGACAGAAAAAGTGGCGGTCAGAGGCAGACCCCGTTAGTGTCGGCCCCGCCAGCAGGGTCTGCGGTTCCCATTATAGCCTTGGTGGGCGAGGCCGCCGTGTGACTGTGGGCGCACAGCAGCGCTCAGGAGCCCCCGCGCATGCACATTCCTCATCCCTCTTCAATGGCCTTTTGAAGCCCATATGTTCCGTCCACCCTGACTTCTGTTTATACTGGTGCAGAGTGAGGGCTGCTCAGATTCTGGGAGTTTCATGGGAAGGAATTAAATGTGTTTGGAAAATACTTGAAAGTCCAGCTGTGTGTGTTTTAGTTTTATATTTAGCCTTAAATTAGAGACTCCATACACCTCAAGTCATAAAAAGGCACTGCAGGGGCTTACTTCTCTTCCAGTTCACGGGGGCCACGCACCTAGGTGAGATCTGAGTCTTTGTAGTTTTTTTTTTCTTCATTGTTTAATTCCAGGGTTTACTTCTGGCCTTCATGCTTTTAGAGGTCTCCTCGTGTGTTTCAGAAGGAAGTAACTGCTGTTGTTTTCGCTTGAATGTAGTAAAAGAAAAGGGAGGTGGAGAAAAATGTTTAAAGAAAAGAAAAAAAAAAACAAAAAGAAGGAAATGGAGGTGGGTGGGCAAGAAGAAGGAAGCAGCGTAAACCTGGACATTTTGGTGCCGTACCCTGTGCTGGGCACGTGGGCTTGTTAACCCTCAGCACCCCCTTGGAACAGGGGAACTGAGCCTTGGCCGGGCTGGGAAGCTGCCTGCCCTTCTCTGAGGCTCACTCTTGGCTCTCAGCATCACCTTACTCTCTGCCTGTGGACCTGAGGCTTCCCGGCCCCCCTCACCCCTTCCCCCAGCTAAAGTCCCCAGGAGCCAGTCTCGGGCCCGAGTCCACGGCTACTTTGCTGAGCCTTGGGAGGTGAAGGAACGCCTGATTCCCCAGCATCATTTCCTACCCACCCAAGGGCAGAGGCACAAGAGCCAAGCTCGCCTGTGGCCACAGGCAGTGGTCTCACGTTGGAGTGTCCCGGCAAGCTGTAGCAGAGTGCCGCGAAGTCACAGGCTGAGAACCGCAGACACACGTCACCTCACGCTCTGGGGGCCTTGCTCTCTCTGCAGGACCTCGCTCTCCCTGAAATCCTGGGGGAAATTCCTCCCCTTTCCTTTCTAGCTCCTGGCATTTCCTGGCACCCTTTGGCCTTTTTTGGTGCACAGGCAGTTCACCCCAAATACTCGTGGGGCTCTGTGTTAGTCTTCTGTTGCTGCTGTAATTAACTGTCACAAACCTAGGACCTCCGACAAGCCGGATTTGTGATCGTACAGCTCTGTATAAGGCAGAAGCCCAACATGAGCCTCTGTGGGCTGAGATTGGGGTGCGGTCAGGGCTGTGTCCCCCCCGGAGGCTCTTGGTAAGAACCTGTTCCCCTGTCCTTTTTACCTCCTAGAGGCCTCTCACTGGACTCAGGGCCCCCTCTGTCCACCTTCAAAGCCAGTGACATCAGGCCAAGCCCTGCAAACCCTGACGTCCTTCTGACTCTCCGTTCAGACTCCTTCTTCCGCTCTTGAGGACCTTTATGATTCCATCAGATCCTCTGGATAACCCAGGCTAATCTTCCCATTTTAACGTCAGCAGTCCACTTGTCACACGTCAGGCTCCGTGCTGAGCAAAGAGGACACCGCAGTAAATGACTCAGACAAGGCCCTATGCTTGCAGAACTTACACGCTGCTGAGCGTGAAGGGCAAAGGAGAAGTCAGCGGGCACATCCCAGGAAGTGCCAGCGGCGTGGGCGAAACTAGCAAGGCAGTGTGAGGGAGAATAACAATGGGGAGGGCTCACAGAACCAGAATAATCAAGGCGAGCACCCCGAGGAACCCGAGAGCTCAATAAAGGGCCGTCGTGTCCGCTGGGGAAGGGCGTTCCACACGAAAGGGCCAGAAAACGGTGGCTCTGAGGCCTTCAGAATAACCACTGGCTGCTTTCCACTGTCTCTCTTGGAGAAGGCAAGCCAGGATGGTGGTCAGTGGCTGTTGCAGTGATCCAGGGGAGAGATGACAAGGGCGGGCTGAATCATAGACCCCAAGGGTATCCGTGTGCTGATCCCCGGGTTGCATGAACGTCTCCTTATACAGCAGAAGGGGATCTGTTAATGTGAGTCAGTTAAGGATCTTGAGATGAGGAGTGACGGGTGGTTGGGAGTGGGATGAAGTCATCACAAGGGTCCTTACAGCAGAGGCAGAGGGAGCTTTGACTACGGAATTAGGAAACGTGGTGATGGAACCGAAAGGCTGGAGTGACAGAGGGAAGGAGTCATGAGCCCAGGAGTACAGGCGGCCTCTGTAAACCGGGGAGGCAAGGGAACCGATTCTCCCCAAGAACGCCCAGCAGGACCCAGCCCTGCGCACACCGCGACGTCAGCCCGGCACACCTGATTTTGGCCTCCTGGCCTCCAGAAGCTGAAGAGGATAACTTTGTGGTCTTTCAAACCACTGAGTTTGTGTACTCCGTGACGGCAGCAGTAGGGAACTCGTGTGTCTTGCCAAGGGTGTGCTGTCGGATGGAGAGGAGGGACCCAGTTCAGGAGATCTTTGGGATTCAGTATTGGCAGGGCTTGGTCCCCATGGGGTGGGGTGAGGAGAGGGGCAGAGGACTCAGGGTGAATCAGAGGTCCCTAACTTGCGTGCCTGAAAGGAGGACAGTGTTGCTGACTGAGATAGGAAGGAGAAGCGGAGGGAGCAAGGAGAGGAGAGTTTGGGGTGTGTCGAGATTGAGCTGAGGGCAACGCCCAGCAGGTGCCTGAGATGTGGTTCTGGAGTTCAGCAAATTTGGGCTGAAGATCCAGCGTCAGGCTGGGGTCCTGAAACACTGTAACATGAATGCGTGAATGAATGAATGAGTGAATTCCTTGGACTGAGGGCCCCGTTTCTTTGCTGGCTAGTGGCTGGGCACTGCTCCCAGCCCCTCCAGCCTGTTCTCAGGTCCTTGCCACGTGGCTCCGTCATAGAGGCTATCACAACACGACTGTTCACTCCTTCAGGCCCACAGGGACGTCTTAATCTCTGTCTTCAGGGAGGGCTCAGTCGCTTTTCAGGGGTCACCTGATTAGGTCTGGCCCGCCCAAGATCATCTCCCATTGGATGAACACCAAGCTCACTGCTTCAGGACCTTAATTCCATGTGTGAAATCCATCCACCTCCATTGGACAGCATAACTACAGCCTTGGGAGCTGGCTGTCCCCTATTTCTGGGTCTTAGCCACTCCACAGTTGAGAGAATTGTAAGGGTGTCTGTTGTAGGAGGTGGGAATCTAGGGGAGCCTTTTAGAATCCTGTCTCCCAGTCTATGATATTCACACATCACAGATGTTGAAACTGAGACTCAGAAGCTTAGTGCAACTTGCCCAAGGCCACTGACGGACAGCTGGGCTTCAGGTCCAGGGCCATGATGCTTGCAGCATCAGGCTGGACCTCCCCTCCCCTTCCTCTTTCCCCCTCCCCTCTCCCCCTCCCCACTCCCTCATCCTCCACTTGAAGGCAGTGACCTTGCTGTTCACCACCTCCAGAGGAGTGCAGGTCACCGCACCTGTCCCAGGCTTTGTCCTCCAGCCTCGAGAGCTTCCACCTGCATCCGGAGACTAGAAGGGAACTGAACTGGTGCCAGGGCCTTTAAATGGAGCCACGCTGGTGTAATGAGCAGCACGTGCACAGAGGGGCAAGCTAAAAATGTCCCCGACCTTCTGAAAAACAAAACAAAAAAGGTACGGCTAGGCCAGGTATCGAGTCAGCTCCGTGACATTAATGCAGTTATCCTGGTTCAGGGTCAGATTTATTCACCATTAAGCCTGTTTTAACTTGATTGCCAACAAGTCTTGTATTATTTAGAGGAATTGACGGAGCTGGCTGGGGGAGGTGACACAGAGGCCACCTCGCTCTTGCGGACTTAGTAGGTGATCACGGTGGCTGCGCAGTAGTGATCACTCTGTGGGCTCCTTGGAGCTGTTTCATGAAACCAGGAATATGATGCGAATGTCGCGCACTGGAACACTGTGAATGGTTTGAGCTGTCTAGCCTCCAAGATTGTCCTGTTTTTTGTAGCTGAATGTGGGGCTTGTGGGATCTCGGTGGCTGGGGCTGCTGCTCGAAGGGGGCTGTGGTCGTTCCACTCAGGCATTAAATATGCACTGGTCTCTAACTGGGTGCTAAGAACTGGGTCAGGGCCGGAGAGAGTGGTTGAGTACAAAGGAAACCGTAGATGCGGCTTTGGGGAACTTTTGCTGCAGACGTCAGTCAGACCTTCATACAAAGAAATGTGGTGTTGCAACCCGGGTCCGCGCTATACGGGAGAGGACCACCCCAGACGGTTGTTGCTGTTTAGTTGCTAAGTGCTCCCCAACTCTTTTGCAACCCCATGGACCCCCATGGGCCAATCTAGCCCTCCATTCTTGTTTCTGTATTTAAATCTCTCTTACAATTCCTCTCTTCTTTATCACACCCAAGAAAATCAACACTATACCTGAAATTTTTTTAATTTTAAAAATAAAAAATAAATAAATAAATAAATGTTAACCAGTTCCAGTACTTGTCAGTCTGTATTCAGATTTCCCCAGTTGTTCGTGCTTTGCTTGCTGTTTGACCCAGAGCCCAGTGGAGAGTCCCCTTGCGTTTGGCTTTCATGACACTTGAGTCTCCCCCAACCAGGGCCTGCCTCTTTGCTGCCATCTGTCCCCATGACCTTGGCGTTTCTGAGTCATCCAGGGGACCCTCTGGCTACCACACTGAGACTCACCAGCACGGCCAAGGCAGGCAGCAGGGAGGTCCTCTCAGCCGGGCGGGTCCAGGGGGCCTTCTGCAGGGAGTGGGCGTCTTCCTTCCCTGCTCCATCCAACGCGACCGCCGCTCACCGCTCCAGAGGACTCGGCATGGGGCCGGCATGACTGAGCCTCTGCATTTTAATCGTGTCTCATTGTGATCAATTTCAAGAGCCGCCGAGGGCCCAGTGGCCACTGTGCTGGGCCGTGCAGCTCCACGCCGAGAGATGGCTGCGCTCAGTTGCTGATTATGGGAATGAATGGTGGGGCGGGGGGTGCTGGGGTTGCAGGGGAAGTCCAGGCCGAAGACACAGTGCGTGCAGAGGGCGAGGGGGTCCGCAGGACAGGAAATAACACTGCTGTCTGCCAAGCCGGTGGCCAGCCAGCCCTGGGATATAGCCGGCCGCTGTTCAGCTCCAGGTCCTCTTTTCCTCCAGGTCATACCCCCCCAGCGCGGCGCGCAGCAGAAGGAAGGCATAAGGCAAGCGGCACCAGCCAGCGGGCCCTTGATGGCCCTGCGTCAGCGCTCCGTCAGCTACCCAGCTCTCTGCCTCCTCTGCTCCTGCCCTGCCCTCGGGGGACTCTGCGTCTGGGGTGCAGAGGGAGCCCATCCCTGCCTCCTCCTGGGGCATGGGCACCTCACCTGTCCTCCTCGGGGTCTGCTTAGCCCTCAGCCTCTTCAGGGGAGTAGGGAGAGAGGGATTGATGTGTCTGACTGCACAGATCCACTCTCACCCCCATCTTGTCCCTCCTCAGTTCTGGTGACTCTTTATCTCCCCTGCAGTTGTCTTTTTTCCCCCCCTTTTTAACTTCCTCTTTTTCTCGGTGCTGTTTTCTTGAGTAAAATGCGAGGTTTCCACCAAGTAGTTCAAAGCTCCGTCATCGGTCACCAGCTCGTCCTATGCATGCATGTTGACGACCAGGGATGCTGCCTGTTATTCTGGTTCCCACCTGTCCTCACTTGTCCCACTCGGCCAACTTGCCGAGGGTTAAGGCTTGTGGCGCCAGGGTCTGTGTCTCCCCCCAGGCTGGCGGGTGGATGTATTAGTCCACTGAAGTTGACTTGGAGAAACAATCTGAAGTCACACGGGAGCTCCCGGAAACAAAGCCATCACAGGCTCATTTGTGACTTTCATCATCTCATTTCTTCTTTTTTGTTTTAGCCAAATCGCCTGCTCCATGGGAAAGGCAGGGGTCCTCTTCATCCCCCTCTTTCATTCTTGTGCTGCCTGCTTCCCAGGTGTTTATAATCACATGTTTTTTATTGGGTTTCTGGGTCCGGTGGCGTGAGCCACACACCTCCTCCACAGGGAGAAGAGGCTGCTGGACGACCTGTAAGGATGTTCCCCTCTCCTCCTCTGTCAGCTGGCATGCGATCTGCTCCCTGGGCAGTAATTTACCGCCTGTCAATTTCCAAGAGCCCCCAGGGAGCTGAGCGATCGCCTGCATTTCCTCACTTCAACTCAAGTTGGGTCTTGGAGCTGGCAGAGATGGGGGTCTCTTCCTGGGAAGACTCAGTCCTATTTCAGGGAGGCCCTGGATTTTGTCAACCTTGATAGGCGGTCACAGGAGGGGTTGTTATGACACACTGGGCCGCAAACGCTGTGCCGGCGTCATGATTTATCCCCGAAGATGCTTTCCTGGGGAGCGTTCCACCAGCCCTCGGGCACTGACATGCTATGAATGTTTTCCTGTCTTCTGTTGTCCCCGAACGGAAAAACGCTTTGGAGCCTTTCAGTCTTCTCAAGATGTCTGTGTTTTCCTGGATCATCCCTCAATTTTCCATGCTTTGAGGGAAAAAAAAAATAAATGTTGCTCATGCACAGCACTCAGGGAATCCAGAAGTTGCTGCGAATCCTTCCAAGGTTTTGTAGCTGCCCAGATGTTTTCACCTGGAGCATCCTTGACTTGGCAAAAGCATCCCAATTCCTGGCCGTTGCTTACTGAGCAACTCCTAAATTCCCGAGACTTCTGCTTTGCAGCATTCCTTCAGAGGAGGTGTTACTATTCTAATCCCAGAGGTGGGAGAACTGAGGTACAGAAATTAAATCACTTTCTTAACGTGTGCACAGCCAGCAAGTGGGTTCTAATCAGGGTTTGTCTGATTCCAAGGTCCCACGTTATATTTTTATTCCTTTCTAGTGCTTACTTTTGCTCTACATCCATGCGTGCATGTGTTCATGCTAAGTCACTTCAGTTGTATCTGACTCTGTGCAACCCTATAGACTGTAACCTGCCAGGCTCCTCTGTCCATGGGATTATCTGGGCAAGAATACTGGAGTAGGTCACCTTGCCCTCCTCCAGGGGATCCTCCCCTCCCAGGGATGGAACCTGTGTCTCTTATGTCTCCCGCAATGACAGACAGGTTCTTTACCACTAGCGCCACCTGGGAAGCCCTTGTTCAAAATACATTTATCCAGTTCTCTTTTACAAGTCCTTATTTTGTGCCAACTGTTCCGACAAGTGTTTATTTAGGGAGTAACCGTGGTTGCACCCAGGGGGAGGTTGTAAGGCTTCGTGAGGAAGAGGAGAAAGATGTATCCTCCAGTCAAGGCACCTTCAAGTGATCAAAGACAGAAAGGCAGAAAACAGATGACTAAGTGGCGCCAGTCCCCTAAATCTGATGGATAAGAGGTCATTGGACGCTCTGTGTTTTGCGGCTGGATGGTTATGGTATGCAGTGCCTTCCCTGGGTTTCTGCTGTGTTCTGGGTACAGACTTGGGGCCTTGGAGGGAGAACAGGGAATGGATCATGGGCCTCATAGCTAAGGAGGAAAAGCAAGACTTTGGAGCCAGACAAACGTTCACTTCAAAATTCCAGTTTTTGCATTTTTCCAGCTGTGTGATCTTCAGCAAGTAATTTGATTTTTCTTGAAGTTCCTTCTCCCTTGCTTGTAAAATAGGGATGGTTATTTTCCTTTTAAGCAGCCTTGTGGATTCAAGAATTTCCCTGAGTGTCACCTGCACGGTAGGTCCTCAGTAAGCATCAGTTTCTTTGTTTTCTGTCCAGTGAGCAGTGACTTTCCCTGGAGTAAACCCACAGCAGATGGACAGGGAAGATGCCTCCAGGAAGAGGCTCAGCTCAGCTCACAGCCTGCTGGTTGGGTTTGGTATTTTCATCTACAGCAAGAGCTGGAAACACAAGGCTCCATGAGATGCTTCTCTGTATTTCCTCCATTTCCCAGCTGTCTTTTAAATCTTCTGACGAAGCTGACCATCACATCAGAAGGCCCTGAACGTTGGAGAAAGAAAGGCTCTACCAGCAGGGACTGAAGGTTCCTGTAACACCACCTACCCCACTGTGGTGTAATGAAATATCAGGGATGCTGTCTTCCCATTGCGGTTGAAGCTGCTCTTCAACTCCCCCGTGTCTGCCCCCGGGGAGGGGCAGAGGTGCGGTCACGTTTAGGAGGTTCTTTCTCCCTGCATCCTCTTCCCGCCTCATGCCCACTCTCTTCCCCATGAGCAGGAACTTCCTGTTTCTGATCATGCTTTCTTCCCCAGACTCCAGGCCCACCTTGACCCATCCAGTCATTCTTAGATGATGGCCTTACCTCCTGCTTTTCAAAAGGAGCTTCAGGTCATGTGACCCGACTTTCAGTGGCATGCCCAATTTCTGTCTTGGTATCTCTTCTCATCCTCTCGTTATTTTATCTTTTCCAAAACTGGCTCTCGCTCTCCCAAGCTTTGTGTGGTCACCGTGGCCCCTCTCGAGGACAATGCTGATCAGTCAGTTCCCTTTCCTCGTGTTTGACGTTCCTGCTTTTCTGATCCCATGTCTCCATCCATGCTCATCCCCAGTCGCCACCATTTGAAGGAGTCCTCGTTCAACCCATGGCCTTCTGGGGCAGTGGGTCTGTCACCTGCCCTTTGGGGTTTAGAGGGGCCAGAGCAGTCACCCCAGTACTCTGAAAATGGACCCAGTGGCTCGTGTATTTCTTCTCAAGGGGCGCTTGTCGTCAGAAACCTGAATTTTGGATCCCCTTACTTCCAAAGCGTATTAGGAAGAATAATGTAGACACTGACATTAACCACAGGCTGGGTTGGTAATTTGCCTTTGCTGCTGCTAAGTCGCTTCAGTCGTGTCCGACTCTGAGTGACCCCATAGACGGTAGCCCACCAGGCACCCCAGTCCCTGGGGTTCTCCAGTCAAGAACACTGGAGTGGGTTGCCATTTCCTTCTCCAATGCATGAAAGTGAAAAGTGAAAGTGAAGTTGCACAGTCGTGTCCAACTCGTTGCGACCCCATGGACTGCAGCCCACCAGGCTCCTCCGTCCATGGGATTTTCCAGGCAAGAGTACTGGAGTTGGGGTGCCATTGCCTTCTCCAATTTGCCTCTAGGTTGTCTAATTAGCTATCCATCCACGCCATGCCTGGTCCACAAAACTTGGAGGTGGCTTAGGGCAGGGGTCAGCAAACTGTTTCTGTGAAGAGCCAGATAGTAAATATATGCTTCAGGCCTGGCAGGCCATGTGGTCATTGTTGAAACTGCTCAGCTCTGTTCTGGTAGTACAAAAGAAGAGCCATGTGTAAATCAGTAGGTCAGATTGTATTCCAATAAAACTTTATTCATAGACACTAAAATTTGAATTTCGTGGGTGGTGGGGTTATGTTCTTCTTTTGATTTTTGTTTACTTACTCAGACAGTAAAGAATCCATGTACAGTGCAGGAGACCCAGGTTTGATTCCTGGGTGGGGAAGATCCCCTAGAGGACAGCATGGCAACCCACTCCAGTATTCTTGCCTGGAGAATGCCCATGGACAGAGGAGCCTGGGGGCTATAGGCCGTGGGGTCACAAAGAGTCGGACACCACTGAGCAACTTTCACTTTCCTCATATTTGCTTAGCAAAATATTTTGCAGTTCATTTCAGTCACTCAGTCGTGCCCAACTCTTTGTGACCCCATGAATTGCAGCAGGCCGGACCTCCCTGTCCATCACCAATTCCCGGAGTTTACTCAGACTCACGTCCATCGAGTCAGTGATGCCATCCAGCCATCTCATCCTCTGTCATCCCCTTCTCTTCCTGCCCCCAATCCCTCCCAGCATCAGAGTCTTTTCCAATGAGTCAACTCTTCGCATAAGGTGGCCAAAGTACTGGAGTTTCAGCTCTAGCATCATTCCTTCCAAAGAAATCCCAGGGCTGATCTCCTTTAGAATGGACTGGTTCGATCTCCTTGCAGTCCAAGGCATTCTCAAGAGTCTTCTCCAACACCACAGTTCAAAAGCATCAATTCTTCAGCAACTGTCACATCCATACATGACCACTGGAAAAACCATAGCACTGACTAGCGGACCTTTTTTAGACTATCATAAATAGACTGGTGATCTGGATCTGGCCTGTGGGTCATCATTTGCTAAAAAGTAGTCTAGAGATAGAAAAGATGTCATAAAATATTTGTAAAAATAAAAACCAGGTAAAATGTACTAAAATGCATATATAGGCTGTGGTATGCAGAAACATTGCCTTTGGACTAAAGAGCTGGCTCCGAGTTTTCTGGTTCTGTCCTATGCGTGCACGCTCAGTTGCATCAAACTCTTTGTGACCCTATGGACTGTGTAGCCCGTCAGGCTCATCTGTGCATGGAATTTTCCAGGCAAGAATACTGGAGAGGGTTGCTGTTTACTTTTTCAGGAGAATCTTCCCAACCCAGGGATCGAACCTGCATCTCTGGTGTCTTCCGCATTGACAGGCGAGTTCTTTACCAGATGAGCCACTGGAGAAGCCTGAGTTTCCTGGTAGTCAAAGCGAAAGGGGAAACAAAACTCAGTCATGTATTTACCTGCCATTCGGGCAAAAAGGTGTCAATTCCTCGTAAGAGGCAGAGAATCTTCTAGATTAAACATGATAAAGAACTTTGATTTCAGTGTCCATCATTGAGCTCTCACCTGCTTTGTCCTCCCCAAGGCTAACCTCAGAATGTTTGCTCCACTATGTAAAACCAACAATCAACCATTTTCTGGTCGTTGTAATGGCATAAATTGCATCTGACGGTTGTTAATTAAATACCTAGTCATGCTCTGGCACCAAAGCTGAATAGTGCTCCGTAAACATTATGATTTGTCAGTAATCAATGTGATTTGTATAATTTGTGAGTGATCAGATACTTGATCCAAAAGCAGATTATTGACTTCCATGCCTATCTTGGGAGAAATTGCCACTTGGTCTGTGTCTACACAGACCCACGAGGAGAAGGGATTTGACAATGGTCTGATTAATTGAATCAGTGGTTCGGGGGAGTGGGCTGTCCGTATTGATCCAATTAAATAGATAATTGTCAGAATCGAGGTCATGTCTATAAGCCGCCACCACTTCAAAGCCAAAGAGATTGTTTCAAATATATGACGCTCACCCAGTCAATGCGGGCTGCCGCCTCCACATGAAATCAACCAGAAAGTGATTGATTCTGGAGAGCTATAAACTGGGGTCGTTCCTATTTTCAGCAACCAGTTATGTGCTAAATACAGTGCTTTGAATTTTTATTTTTTTGTTCCCCGTAGACCCAAGGGCGGTATGATTCATTATGCAAATAAGGGGAATGGAAATATCCAAATCAAAAGTTGGAATGACACAAGACTCAAAATAGTCCCTTTGGGGCTGGGGGGAAGCAGAAAAGAAGGCAAGCTGATATTCTGCATTTCTGTGAGTTAGGGAGCAGCCCCATGTATGTGGGATAAGCAAGGGACTGTGCTCTGGAAAGTGCAACTGTTCTGCAGATACCCCGAGGGGCAGACTCCAGCTCTCAGTTAGCAGTCAAGTGGAAAGACAAAAGGTGGAAGGCTTGAGTTTAATTTCTGCCATAGATGTAAAACCGAGGCCCGCTACTAACTAGGTGATGGTTTCAGGCAAGTCAGGCAACCTCTCTGATCCACAGTGTTCTCATATATCTAACAAGGGTGTGTACACTTAATTCATAGGGTGATTCTGTACTTACTCATATATCTAATAAGGGTGGTGGTGTTCAGTCACTCAGTCATGTCCAACTCTTTGCGACCCCATGGACTGCAGCACGCTAGGCCTCCCTGTCCTTCACCATCTCCCAGAGTTTGCTCAAACCCATGTCCATTGAGTCGGTGATGCCATCCAACCATCTCACCCTCTGTCGTCCCCTTCTCCTCCTGCCTCAGTCTTTCCCAGCATCAGGGTCTTTTCCAGTGGATAATTCTGGCTACACCAGGCATACAGTCAATGTCGGTTAGCTTCCCAGTTCTCTACTGACCCCACAGAGGAGAGGAACTAGCCACTGAGATTTCTCGTCTGAGACATGGCAAAAGGCCTGCCTTTCTTGTCTCATCTGCACTGTGTATTCACAGCTGGTATTCACAAGACAGCTGATGAACGCCTGTCCCTTCTTTCTGCACCACCCAGAGCAAGAACTTAATCTCTTTGTGCTTCGGTCTTTTCATCTGTAAAGTGGGGATGATAATGTTACCCACCAGGCTACCCTGGGGGCCTCTGTGGTTAAAGAACCCGGCTGCCAATACAGGAGATGCAGTTTGATCCCTGGGTCAGGAAGATCCCCTGGAGAAGGAAATAGCGGCCCACTCCAGTATTCTTGTTTGGGAAATCCCATGGACAAAAGGATCCTGGCAGGCTGAAGTCCTTGGAGTTGCAAAAGAGCTGAATTCAACTTAGGGACTGAACAACAAATGTTACCCACCACCAGGTAGTAAGGAAGATTAAATGCATCAGTAATACAAGTACAGCTTTAAAAGACAGGCCAGGCACGGTAGAAAGTCATCTACCAACGTTAGCTATGATGATCATCCTTTTCATTAGTAAATCATCGTTCCAGTTTGCTGGGTAGGAAAAGGGGAGATGAGCAGAGGGACATTCCATACAAATGAGGTTAATAAGATCAAGACACTAAAGAGGAGAAAGCGCTGTGAATCATGTGAAGCTTCATGCAGGTGTAAGGGAAGGGCATTGCATCTTCCCACGCGTCCCGTGGATTCTTCTTTGTGCCCGCCATTTTGGAATCTCTGAAAATAGGTGGCCACTTTGAGCTCCAAAGTGTTTCCTTCTGCCACAAAAGTATAAAAAGCAGGCTGCCTGCTGCTTATACATGCTTTTTAAGTGAAAGACTATGTTAATGAGCTTAGCTTGACAGGGAGCTAAGGGGATTCTTGACATTGAATGGTGGGTAACTAAATAGGTCACCCCAAGTTGTTCAGGATGGATAGAAGACCGAAGGGATACAGAAGCTTCAGAAATCTGTTCTCAGGGAAGGCAGAGTGTGGTTTTTTTGTTTGCTTGTTTGTTTTTGGTCCCGCTCAAAGTTACATCTCTAATGCTAGTCCAGTGCTTAGCATGTAGAAAGCTTTTATTATATACAGGCAGACCTCATTTTATTGTGCGTGGTTTTCTTGCGCTTGGCAGATATTGAATTTATTTTTACAAATTGAGGGTTTGTGGCAACCATGCATTGTCAGATGATGGTTAGCATTTTTTAGCAATGAAGTATTTTTTAATTAATGTAGGTACATTGTCTTTTTAGATATAGTGCTGTTGCGTACTTAATAGACTACCGTTGCTCAGTTGGTAAAGAAATTGCCTGCAATGCAGGAGACCCCAATTCTATACCTGGGTCAGGAAGATCCACTGAAAAAGGGATAGGCTACCCACTCCAGTATTCTTGGGCTTCCCTGGTGGCTCAGCTGGTAAAGAATCCACCTGCAATGCGGGAGACCTGTGTTCCCTCCCTCGGTTGGGAAGATCCCCTGGAGAAGGGAAAGGCTACCTACTCCGTTATTCTGGTTTAGAGGATTCCATGGACTATATAGTCCATGGAGTTGCAAAGAGTCAGACATGACTGAGTGACTTTCACTATAGTGTAAACATAATTTTTTATGTGTACTGGGAAACCAAAAAAACATGGTGTGATTTGCACAGTTGTGACATTTACTTGACTGCAGTGGTCTAGAACCAAACCTGCATTATCTCAATTATGCCTATATTTGGTGAATGAATGAATGAAAAAATGAGTGAGTGAATGATACATCTGTAAAGACAATAAAAAACTATCCTCCAGATCTGTGTAGAGCAAAACAGTTTTTTAGGCACATTGCTTCCCTTTGACCAACATCTTTGGAGTACTCAAGCGCCAGCCACATGGCACCAAGGCAATGGATACAGGGTGGACGCTGAGGGAGACTGCTCCCTGCGCTGGAGCTCACCCTTCCTTCAGGGGTCTTTGCCTGCCTTGTGCCACAATCCTTTTGAGCATCTACTGGAACATGCAGACCCCCTTTCAGAATGGTATTTTTAAATGCATACAACAATCGCACAGGATCACAAAGGGAACCAATTGCATTGAAATGTGATCATCCACGTATTAGAATGTAAGCTCTGATAATAAATGTTCTAACTAGCCCATTAAATAGCATGGCTATTGAATAGTGTCCATGAACTATTGATTAGCACAGTAATGATAGAAAAGAATATTTTGAGATAGCCACTATACCTCCCAGGTCATTCGAAAACAGCAAGATTTCTGTCACAATGAACTCACAGATGCTTCAGATTTTATAGCAGTTTGCTGCTTAAATGAAGGAAATGAAAGTTTCCGTTAAGACTTGGTGAAAACGAAGGTGTGATAGTCTGACTGACCCAAGACACCCTCGAGGTCTAGAATTGTACCCGCATGTGCTCAGGTTAAGGGCCCTGCTCTAGTCTGTGTCTGTTCATGATAATAAAGTGGCGGGAATGGAATCGGAAACGAATGTCAGCAAGAGGGCCACCAGGAGGCTTCCTGGAGTCAGAATCAGCGGGGGACAACCCAGACCCACATCACAGAGGTTCTCCTAGAGCAGACCCATCTGTGCACCTGAAACTCTCCCTGCAGAGACACGTGGTAAGTGCTTGATAAGCGGCAGCGATGGTTAGGGGCCAGCTTTGACATAGCAATAGGAGCGAGACAGGCAAAGACAAAGAGAGCTGGGGTGGCAGGTACCCTGCAGGCAGAGGGAACTCTGAGCGCAAAAACCGGGGAGCCCCAAGCTCTCTGCTTTTGCTGAAAAATGAAGCTGGAGAGGAGAGACGGGGGATGGAGCTTTAGGCTGGCATCAGCCCCTGGTGGGCTCGCGGGGCATCAGCCCCTGGTGGGCTCACGTGCCCAGTGCCTGGGGCACTCAGGCAACTCAGGGGAAGGTTGCGCCTGTATGAAGGACCGACGAAGTGGGGAGAGAACCTCCTGACAGTCTGCCCCACAGCGCCCTGGTCCGTATCCAGCCTATCGGCTTCTCCGTAATTCCTTGGACGTGCCCCAGTAGCTAGTAAATAAAGCTGTCTACTTTAAATTTCGTCCCAGCGCCCTTTTACAGCCTCTCCTCCTAGGAGCCGAGTCCCATTATATTCCGAAAGCATATGTTCCCGACGATTGTTCATTCTCTTTCCAATAATATCCTTGCAGGACAAAGAGGGATGGCGAAGGGAAACATACTTTCAGGATGTCAGTCCCAGTTTTAATTACAAGTGTTCGTGGCTGTGGCATTCATGTAATTGGGGGGCTGATTTACGCCAAATAATAAGCACTGATGTGAGGGGCTGGAGCCCAAGGCGGGCGGGGAGGCCGAACAGAGGCAGCGGCTCCCCCCTCCCCCACCCCAAGCCCAGAACCAGGGCGGCACTTGTCAGGGGCGTTCTCAGAAGCATCCAGGGGTCTGCTGGAGAACACAAGCAGAGGGAGCATTCTGGAGGTGGAGGCCCTGCTCTCTGCACCCTCTAGCTTTGTGACCTTCCTGCAAAATATCTTCCTTCTCTGCGTGTCAATTTCCTCATCTGGAAAAGGCACCTGATAATAATTCCTATGGCGTGGGGTTTCTGGAGGATCCGGGAAGATAGTGTAGACAGTTTAGTACCGGGCCCAGGATATAGCAAGCGCTCAGTGCCGTTGTAACAATAACGCATACAGTGACCACAATGATCACAGCCACCACAGTCAGGTTCGACCACACACTCGGTTTAAGGCGAAGGAATGTGACTGTGACCCAGGGGCTTTTCATTAGATATATGGCACGCACTTGACCTAATGGAAAGCTTGAAAGCAATTGGATGGGAACACAGCCGTCCATCTTCTCGAAATCTCCCGAGCAGTGTAATGCAAGAATTACTGTTCGCTCTTTGCATTTATGCATTGCATTTCTCTGCTGGATTCAGAATGCTTTATAGAGCCCTTATCCACTCCTCAACTCATCTTGGTATAAACTCTGGGAGAGAGGAGGCACATTCATGATTTCCTCTCATAGTTTTTTCAGGGGTGCCCTGGAGTTACAGGGGCCAAAAGAATGGGGGAACTGAGAGTGGGATGCTCACCCCAAAGTGCTCGGTTTGCTTCCAGCTCGACTGACAGCCAGAACACTGGGTTCTTAGAGCAGAGCCTCCTGCTAAGTTTGAAAAAAACAAAAAACAATGACCATCTGGCACAGGCCGAAAGGTATGTATTCAAAACGGACAACACATACAGGTGGACCTCAAAAACATGATGCCAAGTGTAAGAAACCAGACGCAGAAGGGAGATCGCTACACGGTTTCCTGAACCCCTTGAAGGAATGTCCCGTGTGAACACATAGCCTTTAGCGTTAGGGAGAGAAACAGACCTCGTCCTTATGCTGGTGTCCTCAAACGCTGGAATACAGAGTGTTCACCGTGTCCTCAGAAAATAAGTACAGTAAAACTCGCATTTGAGGATGACCTGCCAAAGACTCTGTTGTCCTGGAAACGAATTTTAAATGGTATGTTTGGACAAACAGCCCAGCCAAGGGATCTTGGGACAGCAATAAGATAAAAGACAATAATAGATGGATGAAGAAGCAAGCCCAAATCAAGAGGCCCTAGGCTGGGAGTGTAGATGCCTACAACCAGAGCTTAGCCCCACCCCGTCACAGCTGGACCAGCTCAGTTCCGCATCTTCGAGTTTCCCTGCAAGAGCTAGACACTTCTTACATTCTCAGCTGCAGGATGGAAAAAAAGATGCGGATTAGCCCCTGAGAACAAAGGATCCGGTCTACATGCCTCTTAATTTCCTCGTACACCCCAAATGTCCAGCAGCACCATTGTTAAGACAGCTCTGAACTCTTTAGAGGTGCTTAAGTGCGAAGCATCTGAAGCTGTACTATTTTAGAATCTTGAGCAAGTGGGACAGGGTGCTCTCTACATTTAGCGCAAAATGAAGCCTCTTAAACAACTCTTTTCTTTCTGTTGTTGATTGTTTTCCACAAAGTTAGGGCGATAGACTTTTATATGGAACTGGCATTTCTAACTTTCATGAGATTGCTTGTCCTTTCAACTTTAGGCATTGATAGACTTAATTATGCTTTTCAACAAGATTTTGCATATTTAATATTTCCTTTTAGAGCTTCCGGGATTCTCAATTATTAATTCCACTGCGGATTTACTAGTCTTTTGACTCTCCCTTTAGCATAAAGATTGTAGATTCATTCAAATATTGTTTGTTGTCTTTAAATTTCAACCATGTTTTAAATTTTAAAAAAGAAGTAAAAATGCACACAATCATTTTGTTGGTGTTCTAGGGCCATCACCCTGTATTTATTATAATTTCTCCATAATCCTGATCGTGGATAGCAACTGTTATAAACCAGGATAAGCTCTAATTTACCCCATAACACAACTGGACAGTTGTCTGTGACATTGTATGACCGAAAAGTAGCATCTGCTCCCAAAGATGCTATTTATAAAAGTAAACTATTACAAATGGAGTTTAGTGTTAACCAGAACTTTATGAATAAGTGATGAAGTCTAATTTTCCGTTATGATAGCCATTGTTTAAAAATGCATGTCTGCCAGAGCACTGTAATGATCTCATATTACTTAGGAAAACTTTTATGATTCCCCCCCCTTTTTATTTTATTTTTTTCATAATTACCTCAGTACTTCTTCATTAAGGCTTCTCTCCTCCAGTTCATCTGTGGACCTTCCTAAAAGCCAGCTGGCAAGTGGAATGTTTGCATGTTTCTGAATTACCCCCAAGACTCCCCAGCATCTCAAAGACTTTTCACACGGCTTCTTCCCCAAAGCATCCACCAGGCTGCCCTGTGATGTCTGCGGGCAGTCCCATCTAATGGGATGGCTTAAGGTCCCTGCACAAACCCTGCCACAGAAGAGCTGACCAGGGAGTTGAGTGTGGTCGTGGGCAACCCGACCGAGCGGCTCACAGAGGAGAGCTGTCTCCATACCTGTCTGCTGTAGGTGTGTCTCCTCCAAAGATGACATCACCCATCCAGGTACAGCATGGTCCTTAAACCTTGGACCAGCATCCTTTGTGGTCTGGACATCTGTTATCTGGTACGGTGGCAGCTGGCTATAAGGGCAGATCCCAGTCTCCGAAGCGCCTAGCAGGACAGTGCATTAACACCAGCATTTCTTTAACGTGTGCAGGGCCACTTGCAAGTTACACAGAGCTTTTGTCCTCTCTTCTTCGGGGGCTCTTTTAGGGCTTGGAGGAGCTTCCCCCCCTGGATTTGCCATCTCTGAAAGACCCACGTGTGGGTTTGGAGTGGAGGCAGGTGTCAGTCTCCCGGGGGGACAGTGTTTGGTTCTGCCCCGCTCACCGTGTGGCTGCTCTCCTTGGGCACAGTGAGGCAAAACAAACCAAAACGTCGCAGACCGGGGCAGAGAAAGCTTTATCGAAGGGCCGTGCAAAGAGATGGGTGGCTCATGCCACCCTGAACTCTTCGGAAGTTCTCAGCAAAGCACTGTTTTAAAAAGATAATTTTATTTATTTATTTATTTTTGCCTGTGATGGATTTCCGTTGCTACACGGGCCTTTTCTCTAGTTGCGGCAACCAGAGGCTTCTCTTCGTTGAGATTCATGGGCTTCTCGTCTCAGCGGCCTCTCTTGTTGCAGAGAATGGACTCTAGGGCACACAGGCTTCAGTAGCCGCAGCACATGGGCTCAAAAGTTGCCGCTCCCGGGCTCTGGAGCACAGGCTCAGTAGTTGTGACAGTCGGGCTTAGTGGCTCCATGGCCTCTTCCTAGACTAGGGATTGAACCTGCGTCTCCTGCATTGGCAGGCAGATTCTTTACCACTGAGCCACCAGCTGCTGCTGCTGCTGCTGCTAAGTCACTTCAGTCGTGTCTAACTCTGTGTGACCCCATAAACACCAGCCCACCAGGCTCCGCCATCCCTGGGATTCTCCAGACAAAAACACTGGAGTGGGTTGCCATTTCCTTCTCCAATGCATGAAAGTGAAAAATGAAAGTGAAGTCACTCAGCCTTGTCTGACTCTGTGCAACCCCATAGATGGCAGCCCACCAGGCTCTCCCATCCTTGGGATTTTGCAGGCAAGAGTACTGGAGTGGGGTGCCATTGCCTTCTCCACTGAGCCACCAGGGAAGCCTGCAAAGCACTTTCAAAGGCAAGATGAGGGAGGGGTATGGTTAGTTGTTGCAAACTTCTTGGTGTCAGAATCCTTTGTTCTTGCAGCTGCCCTCCTAGGTCAGGTCACTTGTAAACCTCCCAACAAGGCAGTTGTTATTCTCTGTTCTGTAGCTTTTTATCTCCATATGAATGGACGCTTAAAGGCAAGAGCCCCAAGAATAGGCTGTCCTGCATATTTCAGGCTCTACGCAGCAGTCTTTTACAAAAGGCGCTGGGCCAGCATGACTAAGCACAGGCCACAGAGCTCAAAGATTAAAGGAAAAAAGAACAGATCTAATATGGAGTCAGATTTGCTCTTCTCTGTTACACTGGTACAGTCCCTTCTGCTCTGGGCCTTCTGGAGTCGGTCCACCTGTTAAAGGTATTAGACATGTTCAAGAGGGCTGAAGAAAGGGACTCTTCATTTCTGTGGGGTCCACGTTCCTTCCAGTGATTCTCAAGACTTGGAGATGCATCAGCCAGCAAAGTCCAGAGAGAAGGAAAAGCTACTGACACTTCAAATTTGAGTCCTAAACTCAATTTAACTGGACTCAAATGAGATTTTTGACTTTTTGTTTTTTTGGTTTGGTTTTTTTAATTGTAATATAAATAGAACATAAAATTTACCGTCTTAACCATCTTAAGTACACAGTTCATTGGCATAAAGTACATTTACACTGCGGTACCCCATCACTACCATCCATCTCCAGAACAGGATTTTTCATCTTCCCCAACTGACACTCTGTATCCTTTGTAAACACTCACTCCCCAAACCCCCTCCCCCAGCCCCTGGCAACCAGCATTCTACTTTATGTTGCTATGAATTTGAGTATTCTAGTGCCTCTTGTCAGTGGAATTATGAAGTAGCTGTCCTTTCCTGAATGGCTTATTTCAGTCAGTTTCATGCCATTAAGGTTTATCTGGTTTTCAAACCAGAGCCTCGAGCGTCCCTGGTGGCTCAGTGGTCAAGAATCCATCTGCCGATGCAGGAGATGCGGGTTCGATCCCTGGGTTGGGAAGCTCCCCTGGAGAAGGAAATGGTAACCCACTCCAGTATTCTTGCTGGGAAATCCCATGGGCAGAGGAGCCTAGTGGGCTGCAGTCCACGGGGTCGCAAAAGAATCAGACACATCTTAGCGTCTAAACAACAGTAACAACAAACCAGAGCGTCCAGGCTGAGAACTGTCTGTCCAACCATCAGGCAGGTGTGTCTGGTTCATTTCGCAGGAACGTGTGCGTTGGCGAGCCTGGCCGAGACGACCGTGCCAGATAGCCTGAGTCAGTCCCCGAGAAGGCAGGCCCAGCGGGAAGACCCAGCTGCCTTCTTGTCACTGCGCTGTGCCATGTGGTCTGCGAGGCTGGCCACGACGGGGATGGACCCGAGTGGAGTGTCTTTTATGATGCACTCTTGCCCTCCTTTATATTAATCATCTTTCTCTCCCATCTATAGTATTTCCCACATACCACACTAAAGGGATGTTTTAAGCATCAGTGCTAAAAAGTGTCATGCCCAATGTAAAAATATTTCCCTACCTCAGAAAAAGACAGTCTCTTTAAATGGAAAACCCCATTATTAGTAATAGCAATAATTTTTCTGACATCCACTTGGGCCTTCTATATGTTTTGATAGGATTCAGTAAAGAAATGAAGTCGTATGCAAACTTTCGAGAATGCAAAAGGCATGTCCTCCGAGGTGCACACTGCCCCCTGGTTTCTCTCGAGCTGCCCCATGTTCTTCAGGCTCTTCTCAGACATGTGGCGCTCCCTTTAATACTCTGTCCCCGACTTCACTGAATGATCATTAAGACTGGCTTCCCCAGTACTCTGGGCTTTATTCCCAGATATTTATTCTGTTGTGGGCTGATTATCTTTTCCTGGATTTTCCCAAAGGTGTTTATCTTTTCAATATCAAGCGTAGCAAATGATTATGTGTCATTTCCTTTAAAAAAAAAAAAAGGAAATTTAATTACTGAAAAATAAAACTACTTCCCTGTCAGAGCATACCAATGGCACTCAAAGCCTTTATTGGAACACCACCAGTTATAAGAAGGAACTATTCATTCTGTTACTAAACACACCTTCCATTTTCCTGGGCAGTCTCTTATAAGCATGGTCTTTTAAGTGATTGTTGTAAAGATAAAAAATACTGGAACCATAGCATTAAATATATTTTGTAAATGAGCCACTAGTGGCATTATTGAAAGATAGTAAAGATGATGGTAATCAGTTGGAAAATCATTGTTGATTACTTAAGTTTACAGTTTCTATGTTAAACATTTACACTAATATTCAGGAAAATAAAAACAGTAGACTTTTTTGGGGGGGGAAAAAACAAGTATGATCCTGTTATCCCAACACTAGTGTTTTCAGTTTTGCATACACAATGTGAATTTCCCTCTTGATGATGCTAGCTGGAGGCCACAATAAGTCTTCAAAACCAGAAAGTTAGCTTCGTAGAATCATTGGCCCTGGCTATACAGCTAAAACCCCCATTTCTTATCCCTTCCTCTGGTTTTCCGTGGTGGGAAAATCCAGGAGACTTCTAGGCTGTCTAGAGTATGCAATCAAGATCAAAAGGCTGGTCCCAGGGGCTTCCCTGGTGTCCAGTGGTTAAGACTCCACGCTTCCAGTGCAGAAGGTGTGGTTCCATCCTGGGCGGGGAACTAAGATCCCACGCGCCGTGCATCAAGGCCAGGGAAAAAAATACTCACACGCAAAAGACAAGAACGGCTGACCCCACTGGAAGATGACAGAGAGAGATACACAGAGGCGCAGGGCTGGGAACTGGCCTCTTGGTTTGCGATTTATCCCCAGGTGGAGGGTGTGTGCCAGACTGCTCCTGAAACCTGTTATGACTGGGAGTTCCCTAGCTGTGACCGGAAGTCACACCTTCTTAAAGGCAGTTCCTCTGCTGTCCCGGGAGCTTAGAAGGGCCTGCATATGTAACCACCAGTGTCCCTTGACTTTTTGCTTGCAGAAGTTAACAATTAAGACCTGTATTCTGCTGATTCCTGAGCACGCCCAAACAAGCACAAAAGGTCTACTTTTCACTTTTGAGGTTGCTCTGTGCTCCTTTTTCTGTTTTCCCGCTCTCTCTAGCTCTCCTTGACCAGCTCTCGTTCACTGCCCCCACCCCTCCATAAGGTCCCTTGAGTTGAGAAACTGAATATCTCCTTGGCTTAAGGCTCTCCCTCCTCAAGGGGTTTTTCAAACACCACCACGCCCGCTGCAGCTGTCCCCCAGCATGGGTGAGCACGCCACTGGGCCCATTCTTTACTTAGATTCCCACCAGATAGTGGTGTTTTTTTTTTTTTTGCTGGAAAGTCCAAAAATCATCCCCCTTCCTACATTATTCAGACAGTGCCCTTCATGTTCAGCTTTGCAATTTCAGTTCCAGTCTTGTCCCATAGAATTATTGCCAATTGATCTCCGTATAAATGTCTGAGTTTTCTGCATTATTAATGATGTGCCAGGCTTCTGACGGGTCTTCCTTTGGTGCAGCTTGCTCTGAGCGGTGGCTCGGGGAGTGCCAGAGTCAGAGCCTCCCTCTGCCTGAATGATTGGAGGCTTTGGTTTAAGGTGGGGGGAAAGGTACAATGATACTCCTTGATATTTCCATGCAGGAAAGGCTTCCCAACCCCACTGTGTTGGCAGTGGCTCTGTGGACCTCTGTTTTGAGAAGAGCTGTGAGATTCTATCGGTACTCGATTGAAAGAGTCCTGAGATTGATTAGCAATGTCTGCAGTGGGTGGCGGACGAGGCAGAGTGGGCATGCCAACTGCCTGTCTGCCACAGGCTCAGCGTTTATCCTATCTCAGAAGAGCTGACCTTGAAGATGCAAGTGTCAGGTGATTTTAGACACAAGAAGAGAGGTTCGGGTTCAGTGGAGATGCCAAAGGAATTGTTCCACACGGGCAGTGAGTGGTTGTCAAGTCACCTTTTCTCAATTCATTATCTCAGCTCCGTTCAGCCACGCAAAAGGAATATGAGTGTGAAGGTTTGTGCATCGCGGCTCGCGCGTTAGCTGTTGTTTCTAGTTCCTGCTTCTCTGGCACCCTGTTGAGAATGCAGGGCTCCCTTTTGAGACTCAGGGCAGGGCCTGGGGCTTTGCTGGAGTGATTTTTAGCTTGATTGCATCCCTCCGGGAGCAGAGAGGAGCCTGGAAAGCCAGGGCCGTCAGAAAAGCGCAAGCCAGAGCAGCCCTGCTCCGGCGTTTTCACTTGTTTCTCTGCTCCCAGCTCCAGGGAGACACCTTTCTTTACTCTCTCTTGCCTGGCAGTGCCCGGGCATGGGTGACACTCAACTGGTTTCTTCTCACAAGGCCACTCTGGAGAAGAAGGTGCACCTTTCCAGGGCCAGGAGACTGGAGGAGGAGAGGAATTCTTACTGAAGGCACTGAATGCGGGGGCCTGGGCTGGGCTTCCTTACGCCAAGGCTGATAAACCTACAGAATGGGTGATGGTCTAAGACACCGGAGCCCAGCGGTTGTCACCTGCCTGAGGTCACACTGCTAGTGACGGGCAGAGACCAAATCCACAGCTGCCTGTTGACAAGATCCCTGCAGTGGGAACCACGCCCCGCCACCTCCCAGCTGCTAAAGAGGGGTGGACACTGTGCCAAATCCTCCCAGCCACCCGCAGCCTTGTTTTCTAGCTCGAGCTTGTTCCGTAGGCTCCACTGGGATGGTCAGAGAGGTTGGCTCCATTGGCGTTTCTGGGCGGGTTGAGTTGCTTTATCCCCTACAAGGTCATTTTTATCCCCAAGGCCAGTAGCTCTTTCCACCGGAGATTAGGATTCTGCCTGGCTTTTGAGTGCCCGCCCCCCGCTCCCCAGTAGCTGACTGTGCCAGCGGAAGTGCCAGCTGCAGCTAGAAGGACAGGCTCTCCATCCGAGAAAAACAGGAGCATCCGCATTTCTTTTCTAGAAGGGATCCTCCCCTACAGAATGAGAAAAGAGCTCATTGACCTGTGAAGGCAACCAGGCTGCAGTATCTGCCAGTTCTCCCACCCAGGATGTTTCTTTTCCTTTTCTTTAGCATTTTCTTCACTTCCCTCCTCAATAATAAATTCAGATTAGCGATTGGAAGAGAGTAATGTGCAGTTCAAAGAACCTGGCCCCACGGGAGCCAGGGGACATGGTGAGAAGCCAGGTACACTTTTTTCTTTGTTTTTCAGCTAGCACCCTGTTGGCATTTTATAAATATCTGTCTTTACTCATATCTGTGTGGTTATTTTCATAAAGATGCAATTGATTGTCTCCTTAAGATAAAGTTCAGAAAGGGGCATTTCAAAGTGTAGATGCTCGTTATTATGAAAAAAGGAGAGAAAATGCTGTTGACATAACATTAGCTGGAAAATTAAGGAAGGGAAACCTTACGATTCTAATTATGGGAAGATTTCTAAAATATATATAACACATCCTGGACATGCGCAGGGAAGAAAACAGACTAGAAGGAAATTTCCTGAGCTATTACTAGTCTCTCGTTAGCATAATTATGATTTTTTTTTATAATATCTTATCTTGTCCGAGTCTTCCAAAGTATTGCTAACTCTTGAGTGAGAAAAATAAGTTTTAAAAAGAGGTAACCCATGCAGAGAAGATAATTTATAAACATGCACTTCATAACCACAAAATTTTATTGAGTTATTTCTAGTATGATTTTTTTTCAAAGTTATTGCCTACACAGAGGCTGTTTCATGACTTATCATTAATATGACTTGGTGTTTAGCCTCTGTGTCGGGGTTCTTAAATTTAACTGAACTAGATGTGTTGCATTGAAAGGAAAATGAAGAGAATGAAAATCCTGGTTGCTCTGGTGTAATTGGGGAGTTCTTTTTCCAGATGCAGTTTGGCCCAAGGGTTGCAGGGTTCACACCTGGCTTTGCAGGAATTGCTTTGTCTTTGTGGACAAGCCAGCGCCTCCCAGACTCTTCAGATCTCCTCATCTCTTGGCAGCAGAAGCCAGTTCACTTCATGAGAAAGGGAGTTCCATGGAGGATCTCCTGACAGGAGGCGTTAAAGGCACCTGCTGTCTCCACGGGGCAGCCATGCCCAGGGATGGAGAGGTGGCCTTCTCCTGCTGTGGTCCCATAGTCAGGGTCGGTGTGGCCTCAGGTGAGGTCCTCTTGCTCACAGCTGTGTCCGTGGTCAGGTGTCTTGATTCCCGGTGCCCCATTCTGGTGCTGTCCTCTGACTCAGCATGTTGCAGAGCACCCTCATCCCGTGAGCAGTCTTCCTGGGGATGCCTGGCAGGACGGGTGACACCTATTTATTTATTTATTTGGCTGCATCGGGGCTTAGTTGCGGCACACAGGATCTTCGCTCTGTTGCGGCGTGTGAAATCTAGTTCCCTGACCAGGGATCTAACCCAGGCCCCCTGCCTTGGGAGCATGGAGTCTTAGCCACTGGACCACCAAGAATGTCCCAGGTGACACTTAATTAGAGCCAGAGGGGCCGGGAGTCCTACTTTCAGTGACTCTGACCTCAGACTCCTCACTTGTTCTCTGGACTTTGTCTGTGATGGCCTCTCTGCCTGAAACACCCTTCCATCTGTCATTTGTCTCACATCTACAGTCCTTCCAAGCTTCACTCGGGTGTTGCGTCTTCCAGGAAGCCCCACCTGATAGACAGGTAAGCTGTGCTCCACACACTACCCTTGGTTGCATTGGGGATTCCTTTCTGATTACCAGAAGTAACATAGCCAGTGGTTGCCCCGCTGGTTGGCCTGGGGAAGGGACCAAGCTGCACCCAAGGATGGAGCACAGGACAAAGGTGTGGATCCAGACACCCATCGGTACCAGCAGATACTCAGTTAAGTGTGGTTCGCCTTTCTGAGCCTCTGTCTTTTGTTGGTAACAGAACCATGGCAAGAAGGCGGTGCCGTGACCCACAGAACGTGTCGCACAAGTTGTGATGTAAGGCAGTCGATCTGACACAGTATAAACTCGGCTCCGTGGTCTCGCCCCAACTTAAACCCAGCACACAGGTGGAAACCCTCCTTGCGCTGATGTTCGGCGTCTTATAGCTCTTGGCTCCCTTCCTCTGTAAGGTGCTTCATCATGCCACCACAGCTGCCTGCCTCCTCCAGCCTCTGGTCGTCACCTCCTATCAGACCTCGTCCCCTCTGGCTGAGTGTGGCTCCCCTGATGGAGGGACTCTGCCCACCACTCCTCTTGAATCCCCTGAGAGTGGCCTGCCCGGGTCAGACCCAAGGCCCGTGGTGTGCCCAGGTCTCCCTAGGGACCTGGATCGTGGAGCAGCGGGGATCAGCTCCTTACGTTTGCAGACCCAGAGGCCAGGGAGGGCTGAGGCCTGCCAGGGAGGAGAGAGCCAGTTTCCTGGAACACGGGATCCAAATTTAATGTAACTGGGGTCAGAAACAGGCCACCGAGAGCAGTCCTAGCTCAGAGAGACACACCCGTCCCCACGGACAGCAGGGGGATGGCGGGATTCAGGGTTCAGCCTTAGATTTGAATCTCGGGATCGACTCTCCGCTTTTGTTTCTTCATTCCAAATCGCTTGGCTCTAGTTTGCAGACACAATTCAGGCAGATGTTCTGGGAGTGATAAATAGCCTACTTCCCAGCTCCACTTCCTCGCGGCTCTCTCATCCACGTTTAGAGAGCTCAGAGGGGCCCAGGCATTGTCTTCTCCTGTCTTAAGGACCCCAATGGTTTCTATAGGAAAATGAACAGCAAATTCACCCCGCTTCTTCCTATAAAATGGATGAAAAATATGTGCATCTCCCATCCCGCTTACAGAAGGTGGAGGAAGGATTAATTTACTGGCCACCTGCCACGTGCCAGGTGCCTTCCCCAACATCTTCTTGGTTAACCCGCATGCCCGGTTCCTCCACCAGTAGCCAGGATGCTCTCACAGGTAGCAGCTCAGACAGGTTCAGCAACTTACCCAAGGTCACATGGTGAGTGGAGGGCGAGCTGGGTTGACACCTCTGTCTGCTGACCACAGAGCCCCTTCTTTCCTACAGTCTGGCCAAAGCTGAGCCTCACCTCGGTCTTTCCCATCGTGTCACGGGTAGAAGTACTCTGCCCACCCGACCTTTGGCTGGAAACACGGAAGCCCATTGACCCTCGCGCCTGCAGCAGGGCTCAGAGCTGGCCCTCCTTCCCAATCAGTGCGTATCATTTTGCTACGAGATGGAGCCCGCTGCTGGAGAGATTGATTCCCTAGTTATTTATCTTCCTCTGCCCAGTGTAAATTGGTCAGCCTGATCCTATTCGCATGATAAAAATCATAATGTCTCAAATTACTTACTCAATAAAATGTGGGTTTGTCTATTATTAGTGATCATTAGGGTTATAATGCAGCATGGAAATTTGGAGCAAATTAACTGCATATGCAGGCTGTTGGGCTCGTGTGCAGTTAATCATACACACAGAGTTCCAGTGGGCAGAAGGTTTTGCGAGAATCGTTACAGGATGAATTTGTGGGAGGGGAACTGAAGACCCAGATTATTTATTTTTTATTCTCTTCTTCCCTGTTACTCTAGATTTCTCAAATGCACGTTCATCTAACACAATGTAAATTTCCATGCAAATATCGATACCCCCCAAAATAAAAATGAAACCCACACGCAGAACAATAGCTCAAATTAAAATAGCTTTTACTACTTCCATTCATGTGTCCCCGGGTTTTCGGACGACGAATCAGAATTCCACGATGGGCAAACACTTAAGGACACTCTCGTTTTCTCCTCCTTCCTTCCTGTCTGTTAAGATTCTCTCTCAGTCTCTGCTTTTGAGCCTTTCTGTTCAGTGATGTCATGGACAACCTCTGCTGTTGTAAAGACGGTTCCCATCATACCTGGGCACTGCCATTTCCTTTGTGGCGAATGCTTCCTGGACCCGTGGGCAGGTGAGAGGTGCTGATTTCGGCTACTTGTGTCTGAACATATGTGAGGCATAGTTTTGAATGGTGATGTAAGTTGAAAAAAAGAAAAAGAAATCTTAAATATAACCAGTTTCCTGTGAAGGTGCCAGGAAATTTGACATTGAATTAAAGCTACTGGAGGAATAGAGGTTGTGACATAGTAGTGGAAACTAGAGATTCTTTATAATGGTTTTTTATTTATATAAGATATTTCTCCAGGGGAGTTTTGACTTGTCCTTTGTGGATTCTGAAGGCAAAACGAAGACCAGGGATGAGGGTTAAGAGCCAGGATTGAACCCAGGTCAAAATAAATTTGGGGAGAAAAAGGAACTGCTTTGGATCAGTAAGTGCCGAGTCCTGGGGCAGATCTAACTTCAGGCATAGCTGGATCTAGGTGCTGAAATGATATGATAAGAAAACTTTCTCTGACCATTTCTCTGTTTTTGAGTTCTTCTATGGTGACTTTATTCTAAGAGATGCCTTCCTCCTGTAGCAGCCCTTGGCTTATATCCTACTGAGATGTCCAGAGCAAATTCTGTCAACAGATTACCCTCTGGCCACTGCCAGTAGTAGTTTGCCCAAAAGACTGGGGCTGTGGCTTACTGAATCTGCCTGGATCAGTCTGGAAACATGTCCCCCTAGGCACTGTGGCTCGGGACCATGAAACTCCCTTGACTAGTTAGAGTTCTGTTTCACTCTTAGAGCAGGGACATGGCATCAGCCTCACCCAAACCCCTGGCCTGAGAGTTGCAGGGCGGATCGGCTCCTTAAAGGAGGTGGGAATATTATTATCAGGCAAAAGAAAGGGGAAGAATGGTAGAAATCTCCAAACGGCACGTCTCCCGAATGCAGGAAAGTCTATTTGGGCTCACGGTTTAGGCAGTCAGCAAACACGTTTGAAGTGAGAAGGAAATGTACCTTTGAAGCATATGTTTGAAAGTCGTGAAGTTCCAGCTGGTGTGCTCTCAGCAGGAACCCTGTGGAGGGGATGGAGGTTGAGGAAGGTCCAAGTGAGCACGGAAGAACGCTGAGGAGCGTGGGTTCCAGAGTCCAGCACATTTGACTTCATGTCTGAGCCCCACCACTTACTAACTCTCTGACCCTGATAACATTTGCTTAGTGTCATCAAACCTCCAGCCTCCCCATGTGTAAAACAGGGCCGATCATAGTGCCCATTTCATGGTGTTGGTATCATAACCAGTGAGATGATGTGTGTAAGGATTCTCACATATGGCAACTTCTCAATAAAAGGGAAAAGGTGAAAATTAGCGCCAGTGAGTGCTGGATGGCACTAAGCTCTGCAGAAAGTTTATCTGCTCCTATCAGAGTGATTTGGCCTCAAATGCTCACCACTGGTGGAATCTCTATGTTCACCTATGATCACACGTTAGAACTGAGTGCTTGGGTGATGTACATACCCTTCCAAGGGCACAGAAGCAAGCGTGCAGCCTCTGAGACCATTGAAGACTCGCTGGACATTCGACCTAACTGGTGGGGAAGAGGGAGTTTCACTGTCCTGGTGAGGATGACCCCGGCTGTCCAGCTTGTAGCCTGGACTGTGGCCTGGACCTGGTGATCTCCGTAGGTGAGGGGTCCTCTCAGGAAATGGACAGAGGTGCCGAGTGACACACCCAGGGTGTGGACATGGCAGGGCATTATTCTGCCTGCCACCCCATCCTCATCTGTAGAAATGTTGACAGAGCTCTTTCGATGTAAAGTGGGAATTGCCGTGGAAAGGGGCCTGTGATGGGGTGGGAGGGTCAGTCACTGGAGATACACAAATATGAGAGATGTCACCTGAAACCTTTAATGTCTCTGTTTCAGCTTCTTCAACCATAAAAAAAAAAAAAAAAAGTGTTGGTGGTATCTAAGATGGCTGTCTAAGGCTACAAAGCCTTGTGTGCGTGTGTGTGTGTGTTAATTGTTCAGTCGTGTCTGACTCTTTGCAACCCCATGGACTGTAGCCCTCCAGGCTCCTCTGTGCATGGGATTCTCCAGGCAAGAACACTGGAGTGGGTAGCCTTCCCCTTCTCCAGGGGATCTTCCCGACCCAGGGATCAAACCTAGGTGTCCTGCATTGCAGGCATGTTCTTTACCATCTGAACCACCAGGGAAGCCCCAAGAGCCTTAGGTTTTATTATCTAGATGGCCCTGCTTTCCTTCCCTCGGACTGCGGTCACAAAGTGTCACAAACCCAGAGGTTTGAAACAACAGAAGCGTATCATTTCATAGTCCTGGAGGCCACAAGCCTGAGATCAAGGTGTCAGCAGGGCCACGCTCCCTCTAAAGCAGCAGTCCCCAACCTTTCCAGCACCAGGGACCACTTTTGTGGAAGCTTGTGGACCCACCACTCCAGTCTCTGCTCCATCATCACATAACCGTTCCCCCTGCGTCTCTGTTCCTGGGTTTCTCTTCCTCTTCCCTGAAGGCCACCGGGCCTCCCATCCCATCCCAGCTAATTTCACATCTACAAAACAAAGAAGACCTATTTCTGAATAAGGTCATATTCTGAGGTTCTGGGAAGGACTTCAATCTGGGGGAGACACAACTCAACCCATTACAACCCAGACTCCCATAGGTATGAGTTCCCTCCATGCTTAAAGGAACGGGAGGCATGAGAGATGAGACAGATCTTGGTGACTTTGTCCTCGGTCTGCCCTGATGACTTTTTTGTTTTGTCGTCAGTCTGTCTGCTGTGGACTCAGATGCCAAGGCGCCTCCCAGAGCGGCTCTGCTGTGGGTGCTTGGTGACGTGTGGGTGCAGTCTGGTGACCCAGTCTCACTGCCGGGGTGCAATGCTGGAGTACGGCGTGACCGTGACATAAGCAAATTTGCAGTCCTGCTTGATGAGCGGGATGGAATCTGACAACTCAGTGACTCAGATTCACGGACTCTGTAGTTAGAATCAGAACTACTGAGGAGTCACCTCAATTCAGTACCTCCCCTCCACGGAGGAGCTGTGGGGAGAAGAGAGTCACTTACAGAATATCTAACCAGAAAGCACTCATGAACACTTCAGTCCAGTGGTCAGAAAGACTCTAAATGGGCCTCTCTTGAGAGCCAGGAACTCAGGTCTCCAGGGGCATCACGCCAAGATACGAGAGGAAAGGGCCTCAGATCGCAGACATGGAAAAAGCTTTTTTTTTTTTTTTTTTTTTAATCGGAGGAAGCAGGGAGAAACTTCCTTGGAAAAGCTGGTCCTCAGCTTTCTGGTTTTGAGCGGGAGGGCAGGCCAGGAGGGAGCCGCCCTGTCTCGGGCTTGGAGGTCATGTTTTCAGCTGAGGGAAGGGATCCTGAAGCTCTCCATCCTTGCGAAGCCAGATGGAAGCCGGGGCCCCCAGCCCCCGCAGCCCACACACGTGCCACACACCTGGACCTCCGCTCTACCTGTTTGCAAATTACCCCCGTTTTCTGCTTGGCTCAGCAGCCTCCATTTCCCCTCCCCCGTGATGTAATTAGGCCTTCAGAGTTCCCATGCACCTATTATGAGCCCTCCTGTGTTTTGTCGCGGTGTTGGGTTTCTGTAGCAGTACTCACATATATATATTAAAATTTGGTATCAATTGTTTGTCTAAATTATGCACAGTGGGCCATCCTAACCTGCCATTAACATAACGTATGCTAAACAATGTGTTGGGTTGTTTTTTCCCCCCCTTTCTTTTTTTTCCTGTTAATTATACTCTAAAGCATCAATTGCTTATTCGAAGAAATTGAACTTTTGAGTTTTTCCTCATTTCTTCAAACTTTCAAATTGTCTTGGCCGCTGCAGATGCAGACCAAGCACCCCTTCTGCCGTTGGTGGAGGCAGCCTTGGTATTTTCTTCCTGAGAAGTCCAAGGGACACTTAGCAGTCACCAGCATTGTGGCTGTCCTGATGCTTGGAGATGGGAGTTAAACACCCGTGTCTGCCAGAGTCCCAATTCATCCATCACCGAATATACACTGAGGACCTGTTAGGTGGCAGTTGCCATCCTAGGTGCCCAAGATACAAAAGTGACCCAAAGGAACAAGATTTCTGTCCTCTGACGGTTTATAATCTAATGCAACAATCAACAGACTATGTCCATAAAGGACCAGCTAGTAGACGCGGTGGCTCAGTGGTTAAGAGCCTGCCTGTCGATGCAGGAGATGCAGTGTGCCATCCCTGGGTCGGGAAGATCCCCTGGAGAAGGAAATGGCAACCCACTCCAGTATTCTTGCCTGGGAAATCCCATGGACAGAAGAGCCTGGTGGGTTATAGTCTCTAAAGAGTCAAGACATGACTTGACAGCTAAACAACAACAGCAAGTAAATATTTTAGGCTTTGTGGATCAAGCAAGTTCTGTCTCAAACCCTCAACTGCGTCACTGTAGTGTTGAAGCTGCCATGTACATAAATGGTGGGCGTGGCTATGTGCCAATAAAACTTTATTTATAAAAACAGGCGGTGGGCCGGATTTTGCCAACCCTTAGTCTAGTGGATCAGGGCAGACAGCATATGCCAATCACTTAGTTTTTTGAAGCCAAAGGATAATTTTAGACTGTGGCAAATGATATGAAAGAAGTAAGCCGTGCTGATATAAACGGCACCTGCCAACTTTTTCACACCAGGGCGCACACAAAATTTGTTCAGCACCACTGAGTTAAATGCGTGAGGCTGCCCAGGGTTGGCACCTCAAAGATCCAACACCCCAAGGGGAGTCAGTATTGTGTGCATCTGTAACATATTTGCATTTCTTCGGGGACTTTCCATAGTGAGTGACCAGGGAGCCAAGTGTAGATGGTGTGCTCTCAGGGGGGTTTCTCCTAGATGACTGATGAAAGATGAATTGTGAGCAGTCACCAGCCAGGGGAAAGGGTGTAGAGTGATGTGAGGGCTCCGTAACGGAGGAACTGGACAGGCAAAGACTCCAGGGCGGGAAAAAGCTTGTCGTGTTGGAGCTGAGAGAGGCAGCGTGGTCAGAAAGAGAGCATGCTGGAACTCTGGCATGAGATGAAATGGAGTAGCTCCTGTGAGTCTCGAAAGTGGACCGTAGGCCAACACTGGGGTTCCTGCTGCCGCATAATAAAGCATGCCCGTATCAGAGGCATAAAGCAAGGGGGCCCAGCAGGGCTGGGCGGGACCTGGCTCCACTGTTCCTCTGGCCTCTCCAGACCCAGCAGAACTTCTTTCTGGGTCTGCAGGTCGGTCGTTTTGCTCGAGCATCCTTGGATCTACTGGGGCTTCTGCCCGAGGCTGGACGTGACACCTTAGACGTGATCTGCAGTCTCCTGGAACCAGCTGGGCTAGAGCAGGTGTACATTCCTCCTGACGGTGACAGAAGCACAGATGGCAAGTGCAATGCGTGAGGTCTCTCGAGGTCTGCACTCAGAACCGGCCGACCTGCGCTTACACCATATTGGTCTGCACTCAGAACCGGCGGACCTGCGCTTACACCACATTCCGTGGCCCAAGACGATACACGTGACAGACGCGGGGTGGCAGGACACTGCAGAGGGATGCAGCAAAGGGCACGGCTCCCACGAGGCTGGGGATCCAGCAAGACCTTTTGTTTGTATCTGAACCGAGCAAGAAGCTGTTCAGGCTTTCTAAGAACAAGAGTGATGTGATTTGATTTACAATGAAAAAAAAAAAGACTAATCTGGCAAAACTTGTTGGGGAGAGTAGATTGTGGGGGTAAGAGTGGAGATGGGAGATGAGGGTGGAGTGAACTTGAAGACGCAGCACGTCTCCCTCCTCAGGACACACAAGATGGACGGCACACTTCTCTGTCACTGTGGGCTCTCCCAGGTGAGCGGACAGTTAGCACCTGCACTCGTCAATCTAAGTCCCACAAAAAGCTACCAGTGGAGGAAAAATGCAAAGTTACAGTCCAGCTTAGCCGCCTTGAATGTTCCTCGTGAGCTCAGGACACTCACCCAAATCACACATCACAAACTTTCCCATTACCGCTAAGAGCAGGATTATTCCCGAGGAAACCGTAGCCGTCATATCTGTTATCATCACCACAATAAAATAAATGGGTATGAATTCCAGTCTTGCTCCTTGCATTGCTTCATGCTGAAAAAGTAATATTTGTGTGGCTTGACGTTTGAATCTGTTGGGAGGAAAACTTGTCTTGAGAGGAATAAATATTAGTCTACTCTGGTAAAGGAAGCTTTTCTTGGGAAATGAAGTCACCAAACATTTCTGCTTTATGCATCAGAGGCTGTAATAAAACCTAAGTGTCTTGGGAATCCTCTGGTGGCCCAGTGGTTAGGACTCCACGCTTTCGCTGCTGAGGTCCTGGGTTCAATCCCTGGGTGAAGAACTAAGACCCTGCAAGCCATGACAACCAGTTCGCTCCTGTAATCAGGGAAAGCACTTAACGTAGAGCCAAGAGTACAAGAAGTGCCTAAATAGCATCATTCCCATTCCATTGCCCAAGTACTGGATGGTGAGAAGAGAATTATCAATACTAATATAGCGGGACTTGGTCTAAAATCAACACAGTTGATCCACCAGTTTCAGGGAGACAATGGGAGTACGATACTTTGTCAGTGGAATAATGGAATAATGATTTCCTCGGTTCTTGCCCTCTTGAGCAAAGGAATTAATTCGAGAGGCATACGCAGTTATTAAGCACAGTGAAAACACATTCCCAGGAAGGGGTGAGAGGGGCCTGTCTGGGAACCAGAAGCGGCCCTGCAGTGGGGTGGACGGGTTTTTTAGAGTGGGGGTCCCTCCATGAGTCCTGTGTCATTTGACTGACAAGTTGATTGACAGCTTTAGGTTCTGTAACTTCTCCTAGTGTGCAGGCGTGTACCCATAAGCACCCAAGCAAAGCCCAGATCAATGCTAATTTATTTTCAAATAGGGCCTAATGAACCCCGGGTTTCCTTGGGTCACCTTTTGGGTCTTGGTGCGCCTGTGCCAGCCCTGTGCTGGAGGTTTTATCTTGCCTGGTCCTGATGCAGCTGGAAACCTAGCAGTGGTCCTTGACCACAGGAGGAAGGCTCTCTGGGCGTGCCCTGCCCAACAGTGTCCAGGTTGGGGAGGGAAAGATGGGCCATCCAGGATAGGTGGGCCCCCTCATGCCTGACTAGCTACCAGTAAGTGGGTGGGGTGGAGGGGACGTGGTTGCAGACCGAAGTAATTACATACTCAGTGATGAAATATGAACAAGGATGAAATCTTTCTGTCGTATTCTCTGCAATATAGGGAGAAAACACGAACTCAGAGCTTGTGTGAAGAAGCACCTGGATTGCTTTCTGGGATTTTATCTGCAGCAACTAGACAGGGGGGACAGAGCGTGTTTTATTATTGCACACATACATAATTACGAAGCCTTTAGGTTTTTTTTGCCTACGTGAATTTATGTTGGGATTAAATTTCCACCAATTAGAACCCAAATGAAGCCATTCTAATGTGATTCGTCCATCACAGAAGCGTGGCCCTGCTGTCCCCACACACTGAGGAAACAAAATCGAAGTGAATTTTAAGTACCTAAAGCGTAGCCTGTGAATGAATATCCAATTCAATTTGTAGGAAACTTTAGATTAATTAGGTTTATAATTTGCACAGTAAGGTAATGTAAATGTGTTGCTACCGCTTGACTTTTTGCTTAATCCTCTGAGTGGATATTTAATCTTTTTAATATTAGAATTAAAGCAACTTGGAAGATATGAATATTAATCTAATTATATCCCGATCACTTTAATTTCTTTAATGTTTGAAATAACAAAACAACTTTACAAATTGGTTTAGGTTGAGGAACCCTTTTAGAGGCTTTTGCATCTCATCAGTAAGTGCCACTTAGAGGTTGCCGGCTTGGGAGGGCCACCTTCCACTTGCAGTTATGCAAATGAAAACCATTAATCCAGGGACCAGGACGCTCTGACTTGTTAGGTGTGCTGCAGGAAATTGCAGCTTCTACTTTAGGAAGGCAGAATTTGCCAGCAGGAAAACCCAAGGAAGCCCACAGCTTTATGGCACTCCAGCCATACAAAGTGAGAGCTTTCAAGGAATCAGTGAGAAGTTAGAGCTAAGAGGATTTTTTTTCTCCCCTTCCTTTTTCTGCTCTTATTATCTTAAGGAGGGGGAGGAAATCAGAGCAGGACACGAATACTGGCTGCAAATTTTATTACCTCATTATAATTGATACCTGCTCTCTGAGCCAATAAAAGAAGCTGTATTCTGCACTCGCTGTGTAAAATCTTTAATGTTTTAGGCTGTCAGTGTTAGCTGTGGTTAGGCTGACATAATTATGAGCTGCATGTCCCAATATTTAGCTCTTTACCCAGAAAAGCATGCTACAGCGGGGAATCTTTCAGACATAATAAAAGGATTCATCAAGTGTCTATATGATAGCTACTTAAATCGCTATTGTTTTAGTTAGGACTGCAAAACATATCCCCTGGCTGTTTTTGTTCCTCATCTTTCTTACTTGGCATTTTAGGAATTTCAGTCTTTTGTAGAAAGTATTCGGTGGCTTCCTAAAGAAGGGGGGAAAAACCTTTTGTTGTGATTTCTGTTTTAAGATGACAGTAAGGAGAAACCCTTCCAAAGGCAATTACTGGAATTTTAGATTCAAGAAACAGAAAGCATTATTTTCTGGAACTAACTACAGATTTGTAACGGGTGGTGGAAAATGATCCAAAGACTTTATAGAATGCAGTAGAAAGTTCTAGAATTAGAATAAATTCCAACAAATATCAAGTGAGATTTTCTATATTTTGAAGGTTTGTGTAATCTGTTTCCTCTTACTTATAGGCAGATGAAATGCCCTGAAAACAGTTTTCCTGTGGAGTTTATGTATTTAATCAAAGATCTAAAATGGCATAAATGTCCAACAGTAGCCAGTGATAATGAGGCCAAAGAATCAGTAAAAGAAACAAAGCTCTTCAATTAAACGTTTACCATTTCATTTTGAATAAAGCAAACAGTAACAAAAATTACCCTTGCACAGTCTATTTTTCTATTTTATGGTTTATGTCTTAGGCTTTCGGATTAACATTATATATTAGCTGAATTAACATTAAGATTCATTAAAGATGAATGGAAATTTTTTGCTACTTCCCAGTTACGAAGTAGAGTTGGATTCTTCTCCCTCTGGTTCTAGGCTGCTCTTAGCCACTTGCTCAGCAAATAGGATGTGGCAGAAACGACACAGTGGATTCTCCAAAGCTGTGTCACAGAAAGCCTTACGATTCCACCCAGGTATCTTGGAATACCTGCCCTTGAAGTTCTGAGCTACCATGTAAGAAGTCTGACTACCCGGAAGCCGCCATGTTGAAGGAAGCCCAAGGTCACCATGTAGAAAGGGCTTGTGGAGAGTGAGGCACTTGGCCTTCTTCCCAGGAATCCCCTGGGAGTCATTCCAGTTCAGGCCCCGGATACTGGGTGTCAGAGATGAGTCACTCCCCATCTGCCACCCCAGTGCTCTGTCCAAAATGCAGATTTTTGAGACACCCCCTCTGCCAAAAAAAAAAATTGCTGTTGTCTTAAGATACCGTCTTCTGGGTTTTTCTTACCGAGTAGTAAGAGCAAACTGAGCAAAGAGCAACCCCACCGCAAAGCAAGCCATTGTGAATAGTGAATTTCATTGTTTGATTTTGCCTTTGGAATTAGACTCTTTATTTTATGGAAATGCAGAGTATCTGTAGAAGCCCAAAGGTGTTTCCTTTCCTAAAACTCTTAGACTTACGGATTTTGATGCCTCAACTTTGCTCTTTATTCATCTATATTCACTTTATGGTTTTCCCTTTGGAAGTGGGGATTAAGAGAGAGAAGTTCTCCCACATGTAAATTTCTCATAAATATCGGAACTCCATGTTGGTAATTCTTTCATTCTCTGACCCATTGCCTGATTTTCTGTTTAGCAAATGTTTTCCATGAAATAGAAGGCTTTAATTGTAGAATTACTAATTGTAATAGCATAGCTTAGCACAGCTCAGCCTACTAAAAAAAAGGAGAAACCACTATCCCCACTAAATTCTTATCTTGTAAGACTACCTATCAGTATGCATCCATCTTTTTACCAAATGCGGTCGCACAGAGTTGGACACGACTGAAGCGACTTAGCAGCAGTAGCAGCAGCAGCAGCCTTTCTTTAGTCTTTCAGTACCAACTCATGAGATGCTCCCTAGGCAAAGAAAAATAGCATTTCCTTCCACATTCTTAGAGCCCCAGAACTTTAAAACTTGGGAGTGGGAAGTAGGGTCCCTGAAGAAAGGTGAATTTTTCTGCAAATGGTTACATTCATCAAAGAATGCCTGTAATGCAGGTAAGAGCCTGGACTTATGCACAGAATAGTGTCCAAATGAAGTCTGCTCCCTGTCCTATAGCTTAAGGGTAGGTGTGCCTCATTTGGGGCCGAGGGTTTCATGAGCCAAAGGTGTTACAAGCTTACTCAGCTGACTTTTTGACCCAAGATTCTCATGTAGGCGGTCTCGACGTTTGGGCTTGGGCAGCTCCTGGTGGTGGGACCCGCCCTGCGTGTTGTAGGAGGCTGAGCCTCATGCTTGTCCTTGAGCCACAAGATGCCCGTGTACCCTCTCCCCAGGTTGTGACGACACAGTGTCCCCAGACACTTCCAGGCGGCGCTCCCCTGCCTCTCTGGGCTGTGGTCACACTTCGCTATGTGTCTTTGACTCAACAAATCTTGGTTGCTAAGGCCTATGACCTTGAAAACGTGGGGGAGAGCTGCACTCGGCTTTCTTTAAAGGAAGAAAGGGTCTGCTGCTGCTGCTGCTAAGTCGCTTCAGTCGTGTCCGACTCTGTGCGACCCCAGAGACGGCAGCCCACCAGGCTCCCCCGTCCCTGGGATTCTCCAGGCAAGAACACTGGAGTGGGTTGCCATTTCCTCCTCCAATGCATGAAAGTGAAAAGTCAAAGTGAAGTCGCTCAGTCGTGTCCGACTCCTAGCGACCCCATGGACTGCAGCCCACCAGGCTCCTCCGTCCATGGGATTTTCCAGGCGAGAGGACTGGAGTGGGTGCCAGCTCCCTCTCAAATGCCACAGGAATCGTTCAAAGCCAACCACAGCCTTTTGGATGCACTGGCACTTCTGGCCTACAAAAGAGTGGTGCTAATATTGAGAGTATAGTGGCATGCTCATAGGGACCAGATATTGATCATCTATCACTGTTGAAAACCTCACTGTCAGTATCCCTGTTCAGCATTACAGATGTGAAGGAGAAATACAGAGGATTCTAGAAAATGCCAGAAGTGGTTTTTACAGCCAGGGGGAGACTGAATTGAAGAGCTTAACCCACTAATCTGTTATGGGCGCCCTGGGAGTGCTAGAGTGGGTTCTCTTACACACTGAGAGTGTTTTCTTTCGAGGGTAATGTGGGGCAGCATTTTAGTTCCATTTTTAATGGTGGAGGCAGAATTGCCTGGATCTCTTTCTGAGTGCGTTGCCCATCTTCCCATAGCAAACTTATGTTTATGCCAGCCAGCTCACCCAGCATGGGGGCACAGATTGGAGTGGAAATCAATGGACTAGCATTTGGATGCAAGTGCCCCAAATTATCAGAAAGAGAAGAAGACCGCTGGCATTCACTGGCCGTAGCATTTCACCCACTGTTTTTGCTAAGTGTTAGTTGGGTGTGCTCTGTTCAATTCTCAGGCCCCTTTCTCATGAGAATTCTTCTGTAAACACCATTATTAACTGCAGTTGTGTTTTCTGTGATGGAGGTAGCCTGAAGATTTGATCCGCATTCACTCCCTCATTTCCTTCATGTGGCTGGTGAGTCTTTTAGAGACACAAGCAAAAGTCTTTTGCTCCTTGAAAGCAAGAAAGTTGGTTTTTCCCCCAGTTTCTGCTAAACAAGTACCAGTGGAGCCAACCCACTGAGGGGTTGTTACAGGTTAATCTGTGGCCTGCGTTCCCAGGGAGCTCACTCTTGGGGACCAAGCAGGCAACACTTGGAGACCTTGGAGTCAGAGTTGGGAAGTCCTGGCCTCGAATCCCAGCTCTGCCGCGTCCTACAAGCCTCATCTCCTCACCTGTTTGAGCATCTGCATTCTTTCCATGTTCTTAACATGGCATGAGTCTCTCTCCACATTATTAGAAATACAGATACATCATCATTATAAATGGCCAGAGCACTCCAATTGCTCTTTGCATCTGCCTCCTCTCTGGCTCTTTTTCATGTTCATGATGCTTTTTGCATAGTGATCACAGAGCTCAGTCTGCAAAAAAAAAAAAAAAAAGGTGATTCTTGGAAACATGTCCCTTTCCAGGGTACGAAATATAGCGTTCAATTTCTGTATTCCTTCTTCCTCACTCTGTACAGTTCTAGGACACAGCGCCTGGTCACAGAGAGCCCCACAGACATAGGTATTGCCTCCCCTATAAGCTGTGTGATGCTGGGACTGCTTACTTTGCCTCTCTGAGCCTCTGTATTCTCCATATAAAATGAAAGAATAAAAAATTCTTAGTTTCCAGAATTGCTGTGAGGATAAAACAAGTTGCCCTTGGTATCATGTTTGGCTTAGTAAAAATAAGTGTTTCTGAATGGCATGATTATTGTTCTTTACTGTTTGTTGAAAATGAGTGATCAGGACTGCCCTGGTGGTCCAGTGGTTAAGACTCCATGCTCCAAATCCGGGGATTCAATCCCTGGTCAAAGAACTAACGCCACGTGCCACAACTAAAGATCCCAACTGCTATTAAGAATTCACACACTGCAACTAAAGATTCTGTGTGCGCAGAAAAGAGTGACGACTGCAGCAAGAAGGAGGGGAAGGAGGAAGGAAGGAAAGAAAAGGAAGGATCGGGGAAGGAGAGAGGAGAGAAGTCTATCAACCTTGATATGTGGAATTGAAAAAGAAATTCCCATCTCATCACAGTGAACGAAAATAGCTTGACCTTTACAAATTTGGCCTGATCCCTGGAAGGAAACTGTCCCTAGGCATAAGATTTATGTAATCAATCAGCTAGATCTTATTTTGGCTGAGCTTAACTTCCATCTGTGGGTTTACCCAGCAGTATCTGTGGGCCTGCAAGGAGACACCTGGATTTGGGCCAGGTGTATGGATCCGAAAGACGAACAAGACCAGCCCCACCTCTGCTACCTCACTTTGACCGAGGTTTATGAAGAGGGTTGCCAGATTTCTCAAATGGAGATGTACATCACTGAGTGGAATTTGAATTTCAGATATGCAGTGGATCATTTTTTAGATATAAGTGAAGGCAATGGCACCCACTCCAGTACTCTTGCCTGGAAAATCCCATGGATGGAGGAGCCTGGTGGGCTGCAGTCCATGGGGTCGCTAAGAGTCGGACACGACTGAGCGACTTCACTTTCACTTTTCACTTTCAAGCATTGGAGAAGGCAATGGCAACCCACTCAAGTGTTCTTGCCTGGAAAATCCCAGGGATGGGGGAGCCTGGTGGGCTGCCGTCTCTGGGGTCGCACAGAGTCGGACACAACTGAAGCGACTTAGCAGCAGCAGTAGCATGTCCCAAATATTGCATGGGACATACTTATACTGGAATATTATTTTATTCAATACTAAAAAAGTTAGCCTGTTTTTCTCTCTCACTTTCAGTACAATATGCTCCGTGTAGTTTGGGGGGTGGGGCACACTTAAATGGAAAAGTATCTCATTCTAAACTAAAAAAATGAATCGTTATGTATTTGAAATCAAAATTTCACTGGGGATCCAGTATATTTTTCTTTGCTAGCTCTGGCATTTCTACTTACAGAACAACTAGGAAAGGTCTTACTCATCTCCAAACACTTTGGACATGTCAAAACCTGTCATCGTTGAGCCTTGACGGTGGCACAGAGCACCTCAAATCTGATCCCAAACCGTGACTGTTGAACAGATTTATGGTTTCTTGTCAATCACACTGATTTCGGGAGATTGTTATCAGTGTGGAGCTTTATAGGAAATGTCTCCTTCTAAAATGACATTTTAAGTTAATGTAAAATTGCATTTTAATTTAATTCGAGGGAAGTCATAAACAGGTGGGAGAATTATGTAACAATAATTGTGTTTGCAAGAAATTGATTTCATCCTAAAATTACATGAATATGCGATTACAGTTTGTTGTCATCCCGAAATGCACCGTTTAACCATAAAATACAGCATAAAAGACACCTTCCTGTTGACGTCCTTAATCTACTGTGTAATTGCTTAAGTAAGAACATGAACAGTATTGTCAGCTACCTATTCCCAAATACCTTAACGACCAGCTCACCAGTATGGGTTTGAGTTTGATATCTGCAAACTATAAAGTAGAAACTCAATAGTATTTGAGAATTTGGCACTGGCTCACGATATTCCTAACCAAACAAAGACATGGAGACCTTGAGAAACGAGCAACCCCGCAACAACATGAAAGTTGTTCTCTTAATAATCCTACCCCATTTTTTGAAGACATTACATTTTTGCTACTTAAAAATACTTTGGACTATTTCACCCATGCAAAAATAGCTTTATTAACAACTTTAGTAATTTATCGTGCTCAGTTTCTTTTTTCTCAGAAATGTTGCTTTTGTGCACTGAGAGTTCATTCATTTCAAGTTTGTCCTTGGCAATTCTTTATTGAACAGATTCCATTTTATTCTCTCTCTCCTCTCTCTCTCTCTCTTTTTTTTAAATACAAAGCTGATAAATAACGAAGACCAAGCAGGCTCAAACCGATTATATTTCTGGATACAAACCAGATGTGCAGTTAATCCATCATTGTTCCTGTGTCAGCTACCCCCACCCTCACCTACACTTGATGAAAAACAAACCCAGCCTGATTCCCATGCTAGTTCATTTCCTTGAACTCAGTAAGAGCCTCACTGCAGTAATTTCCAAAAATAGTTTTGGAAAATGCAGAAAACTGCAGTGCTCATTCTGCCCACTACACTGTGAGCACAGACCCTTGTGGATTTCACTGCGTGCCTCCCTCTCGGCCAAGACGTTTGGCCCCTGCCTGTCACTGGTGAGAACCTTGTAAACCAAGGTGACAGCATGGGTCATGGATGTTCCTGCTTTTTGTAGCTCCTGCAATTCTAATTGTCCCAGCAATGGCTGGTGCCACCTGGCTTGTTTCAATTTGTGCTTAGTATCAATAGAATCTCGTTTCGTCTGACCAGTGCTGACTGGCAATAAATAGTGGTATTCCCTTCCTTCTGTGCTAAGCTGCTTCAATCATGTCTGACTCTGTGTGACTCTATGGACTGTAGCCTGCTGGGTTCCTCTATCCATGGGATTCTCCAGGCAAGAATAACTGCAGTGGGTTGCCATGCCCTCCTCCAGGGGATCTGCACAACCCAGAGATCAAACCCACATCTTTTATGTCTCGTGCACTGGCAGGTGGCTTCTTTACCACTAGCCCTACCTGGGGCTTGGCAAACCAAAAAAGAAGCACTGAAAAATACTTTACCTCTTAAAAAATAGGGATTCCCTGGTGACTCAGACAGTGAAGAATCCGCCTGCGATGCGGGAGACCTGAGTTCAATCCCTGGGTTGGGAAGACCCCCTGGAGAAGAGAACGGCAGCCCACCCCCGTATTCTTGCCTGGGGAATTCCATGGACAAGTAGCCTGGCAGGCCCCAGTCCATGCGGTGGCAAAGAGTCAGACATGACTGAGCAACTTTCACTTTCTTCAAAAGCAACTGGGCATCTGAGGAGTTCTTCCTAGTCTCGCTTTGTAAGCGAAATCACAAACCAACCTCTACTGTCTCATCTTTTGTTTAATGTAACCACTGAGGCCGTTGGCAGTCCTCAGCCTGCTTTCTTTGTGTTCTTAAGATTCTCAGCCTCTCTGGAGGTGCCTTCCCAGGCCTGGGTGTGTGCTGTGACTTGAGGAGTAGTGACTGATTATTATGACAACTAACATCGGTTGATCGGAGCTTACTGTGGGCCAAGGACCCTTCTAAAACCTTGCATCCACTCATTAACTGTGAAATAGGTATTATGGTTTTACTGATGCAAAAACAACCACAAAGAGACCCAGGAGTGCACTGAAGGTCACACAGTCGGTAAAAGGCAGAGCACTCAGTCTGCTGTTCCGACTTACAAACTGGTATACTGCACGACCCCTCTAGGGACCGTGCATCTTGAATGCAAAGGTGGTACCTTTAGTTTCCTCAGTCCCCATTCAGAATCTCTCATTATGCCTTTAAGTTAAGGCAGACATGATAACCAGGTTTCATTTTGTGTGCCCAATCCACAGCCTGTCTTGACCAGCAGAAATGTTAAGAAAGACTCTGAAGTCTGGTCTAGCCTCCAAAGAAAGGATTGACTCCCACAGTCAATGCGGGATGTCTGCTCTGAGCATAGGAGGACTGTGCGTATCAGGCATTTGCCACTCCTGGTTAAAAGCATTTGAGTCTCTGGTAAAATGCAAATTGTACCTGTTGGAATACGCATGCAGCCCCTCGTGGTTGCTGATGCTTAGACAAGAGTCAGTGAGTTTAGTAAGCATGACACAGAGAAGGTGGGTCAGAAGACAGGTGTGTTTGGAACTACATGGATGCTCATCCGTGACAGTGTTGGTTCCTGGGAGTGAGGAGCCCACAGTGGAAAGGAACAAACAGAAATCTAAGTTCCAGCTGCCCTGAAAACAAACTGCCCATGTCCTAATTTTGCTCTGGGCTGCTTAAGATCGCTGTTACAGTCTTGAGCACACCCGTAGCAGTTTGGATCATGGCTAATATGCTTCCTGGGCAGGCGCTGTGCTGGGCACTGTGGATATGCTCACCTCTGGTCAAGGTCAGAGCAGTCTTCCTTGGAGAGATTGCTGTTCCCACTGCATGCAGGGGATGTGGGTGACCGAGGGGATCTATCCTCATGGCAAAGCTGGGATTCAGAACGATGGCCACGTACTTTTCAAGCTTCTCTCTCTTAGAATTGTCTCCAAGGCGGGGGGAGCGGGGGTGGGGGTAGGGTGATTCCTGATGCCCTTCCAGGCGGGGCTGCAACTGGAGGTTGCAGAGGTGAAATACCCCTTTCAGTTTCCTTTGCGCAAACCCAAGGTGGGGGCGGGGAGGGAGCAAGAAAGCCAGAAAGCACCATCCATGCATCTTCCTGCTAAAGCAGGAACCATCACAGAACATCTCCTTTCCTGCATTCTCTGTTCATGAGCAAAATGCCCAATACCTTCCGGTGTGCGCTTTGAGCTGCTTTTAATTATCTGCCGTCAGATGGAGCAAAGGTAATGGGGACCTGTCATCGTCATGGAGGTGCTGTTGGAATTTTATTTCTGTGGGGAAGGCGGCCACCATTTGCCCAGGAACCAAGGCCGCTCCAAGTTGAGGACACTTCCCAGTGCCACACGGTGTAAATCACAGCGCAAACTATGCGATTATCCCCTGCAGAGGAATCGAGTGTGGCTTTATGGGATTCTTCACCAAGCACTTAGGAATAATCTGATATAAAACAGCAGGGGTGGAGAGTAATGACAACTTTAAATTAGTTAAATGAATGTTTACATTTTTTTTAAAAAAGGCTTTTCTGCAAACCTGGAAATACAAAGTGACAGCTTCGTTTCCGGGTCCCCACTCCAGTGGCACCTCCTGGTTTTTCAGCCCTGGGAGAATGGTGGCTTGACTTAACCCCTTCAGCGCCGGTGCACTCGGGCGCCCCCATCATCCTGTATGGCTTCCAACAGTCCCTGGAATGGCGCTCCGTCGTATTTCCATTATAAACATCAGATCGGTATTGAGGGAACATCTGTTTTAAGTCAACTGAGCCTCAATCCAGGAAAAAATAAATTTCTGGCTCTCCACCTGCTCCGAAGGTCAGTTACCCACCCACATCAGCCAGAGATGGCTGATGGGCTGCAGATGCAGAGTCTATTTTTAGCTGGGTTTGGCAGGTAAGCCGCTTGTTGACTGCAGCAGAAGAAGGGGAAGAGGGTATGGGAGGTTGATAAACCATGACAGTGTTTTAAGTGTGGTGTGGTGCCAAGGCCCCCAGCAGATCCCTGTAAGGTGCTTCTGGGCCTTTTCCCTGCTTGCGATGAAGAATTCATGCTGGCAAAGGACACAGAGTGGGGAGTCTTTACGTTGCTTTCTATGTGGAGCGGACCTCACGGTATTTTCCATAAGATGCAGCCATTGCCTTTCAGCTACAGTTACCCACCCCGAGGTGCCCTGTTCTCTTTAACAGTGTTTTCAAAGAATGATCTTCTTTTTGGTTCCAAACTCTGGATACTTTGCCTTGTGTCTCTATCTTGGCTCCCGCACTTGCCATCAGGCTGAATTCTGTGCATAGGTTGCCCATCTGGAATGTTAGTCAAAGCTATGCAGATGAACTCGGCCTGGGCTCTAGAAGGAACAATCACCATCAAACAAAACCAAGAAATAAAACCAAAGCCTAAAGGGTTGGTGCCCTGTCAGGAACATCTGGCAAAGCAAATGGAGAATTCCAAAAACTGATTTAGAAATAGACTCAGGCCTGCTTTGGCCTTTAAGCCATCAATAGAAGCATCGAATCCTGCCCAGGAGAGTGGGGTTTTGCGGTCCCCAGGTGACTGGCATTCCATCTAGCACCTCAAAAAAAAAAAAAAAAAAAAACCCTCTGTGAAGAAATCCACAAGCCCTTAGGAGCCAGAAGAAAACTGAGTAAAAATAGCTCTCAATAGCACCAGCTTCCATCTCTGTGGGATCTAAGAAGTCGGAAAGCCTAAAGAGCCTGGTGCTAGCTGCTGCTTCACAGGCTGAAATCAATTTTTAAATAGGAAATCCAGAGATAATGAGATAAGTGCAGAAGCTAACAAATGGCAATTTTCAGTTAATGAGAATGTTGGAAGAGTGAGAACCCAGATTCTTCTGGAGATGACTCTAGCCAGGCCATCAGAGGACAGGGAGCCAGGCGCATGTGTGTGTTCTAGAAGCGTTTGGAATGTAGAGAAGGGTGCAGATGAACCTGTTTGCAGGGCAGGAATAGACACGCAGGCGTAGAGAATGGGCACTGGATGCAGTGGGGGAAGGGGAGGGTGGGTGATCTGGGAGAGTACACTGACGTACACATACATACTACCACGTGTAAAACTGGGCTTCCCAGGTGCCCTAGTGGTAAAGAATCCACCTGCCAATGTAGAAGACCTGGGCTCCATCCCTGGGTTCGGAGAGTCCCAGGAGTTGGAAATGGCAACCCACTCCAGTACTCTTGCCTGGGAAATCCCATGGACAGAGGAGCCTTGTGGGTTACAGTTCATGGGGTCACACAGGGTTGGACACTACTGAGTGCACACGTGCACACACGCACTCCGTAAAACTCCACTTTTGCACCTCTGTCCTCCTGGGATGTTCTTCTAAGTCCTGAGAAGGCTCACTCCCTGTAGGTTTCTGCTCAAATATCTCCTTAGGGAAACCTTCCCTGGACACCCATCATACATAACACTTTTACCTTCATGCTCTTGGGGTACCTCCTACCTTGTTTTGTTTTGTTTTGTTTTTCCGTTGCAGACATGGTACATTTCTGTTTATTTATGGTTAGTCTACCTGCTAGAAGGTAAACTCAGTAACAGCTGCATTCCCCGTGCCTACAACAGTGCCTGGCCAGCACAGCAAAGTGCTTGTGAATACTGCGTAGCTTGAATTGGATGCGTGTGTTGCAGAATTTAGTGTTGGAAGCCATCTGCAAATGAGAAGTCCTTTCTTCCCTTCTGGCCCTTCCCAAGGAAGGCAGCCTCATCAGAGAGCCCTCTCCTGGGAATTCCCGAAATCCCAGCGAAGGACTTGAAGCGAGCCAATACGTAATTAGCTTTGAGATAGGAACCTATGCAAAAGCAGAGTCCACAGATTTCCTAACTGATCTTCCTCTGTTTGCATTGGCCACGGCCAGACCCTGGCATTCGAAGCTGCCAGTGCAGCACCCCGGGAGAGGCAGAGGGTGGCGGTGGAAGATTCCTTAACCCTGCGCAGACGCGCCGTTCATGTTAATGGAATCTGATAAGGGTGACTGAGGAGAAAGCCTTGCGTGAACATCTCCGTCACCCTTATAAAAATAGTAGCCCCGGTAACCGGTGACATTTATGGACAGCCTGAGAATGCCAGGACAGCGCCAAGGGCTTCTCATAGCTTTGCTAACTTGAAACCTTGACGTCCTAGGGGTAGGAATGATGATGCCTCTGGGGAAACTGAGGCAGGGCTGGTGTTTCTATCTTTGCTCAAGCCTCTGTCTTCTGACTCTGTCTTCTGACTCACCCGATCTTCAGAAGATATCGCAAGCACAGGAGGCAAGAGAGAGAGAAGCCAGGGGGATGTTGCTGGAAAGGGCCTCCTTGGAGCTGATGCTCACCTGCCTTCAGTTCCCACCTGCACAGATCAGCTGTTCCCACCAGGCACATTAACATTCTTTCTTTTTTTTAAATATTCATTCATGTGTTTATTTATTTATCTGACTGCTTTGGGATCTTTAGTTGCAGCAGGCAAACTCTTGGTTGTGATATGTGGGATCTGGTCCCCTGACTAGGGATGGAACCCGGGCCCCCTGCATTGGGAGCACAGCGTGTCGACCACCGGACCACCGCAGAAGTCCCGCAACGTTCTTCATACATTTCACAACTTGGTAGGTTTCAGACCCATCTGATGAGGCAAGTGCAGAGCAGATAAACGACCAGGAAAGAAGCGGTGCCCTGCCCCCTGTGACCGGTGTGACCTCCCACTCCAGGAAGGGCAGAGAGGGGTGCAGCTAGGTAACCCCGCGACCTGGGGTGCGGAAAACCAAGACCGCCTCGGCCCGCGGCACCTGCCCGGCGGTGAGCGTGATGAATGCCACTTGGGGCCGCCGGTCCCCTTTCGCGCTCCGTGAAGGCCGTGCACGCCTCACATTAATCACCACCAAGCAAACACGGGCTCCCAGCAAAGGAGCCAGATGATTGGGAACACATTCAAAACAGCTTTATTTCATTGACAGACAGGGCCTTTTTTGTTAAACTCTGGTTTAAAAACCTTTTACATCTCTGTCTTGTTCACACGTTACCGTAGTCATTCATACTCGTGTAAACCGAGGAACTTGGGGCTAGCTTATTTATCACAACCTATTGGCAGGAAAAGGGTCCCAGAAAAAGAATCTTTATTTGAGTTTTGGTTTTTTTTTTTAAACGCTTATTAAACAGGGCTAATGGGAATGACGCTGTTATCAGCCAATATTGAAGTAAATGGGCTTCTGAAAAAAGAAAATGAAGAATCTTCTAAATGTCAACGTGCAAATAGAAAACAGCAGTTAATTAAGAGCGTGTGGTCAGCAAGAGAGCTCATGTCTTTGCTTCTGGAACAGCACAGAAGCTGGGAAGAAGGACTAGTTATCTGGGGTTAACCCAGGTTTTGGTAAGGAGTACTAGTTAGTTAGACTTAGGTAAGCACCATATGTAAACTAACCTTGGCCCAAGTAACTAGAGTGATTCATTCAGAAGCCTCTTGTTTCCAGCTTTTTCCCCCTAAATAACCAAAGAGTTCTGGAGAAGAGAATGGTTACCCACTCCAGTGTTCTTGCCCGGAGAATCCCATGGACAGAGGAGCCTGGCAGGCTACAGTCCATGGGGTCGCAAAGAGTCAGACATGAATGAGTGACTAACGTTTTCACTTTCACTTCAGTTAAAAAGTTACCCAAACCTTTAAGTCGTATATCTCAAAGCATACTAATTCTGGTATTAGTATTTAAGCATCTAGAATTATCTTGAAACATCTACCATGAAAAGAATCTGCCTCCTATCCCCAAAGAAACACAGCATGTTCCTAATGCCTCTTGACTGGTGCTGCGAAAGGATCATCTTCCCGAGTGAGCACGGTTGACCCCAAAGAGAAGAGTTCAGCTCTCTCCCTAACAACCGAGGCAGGACAGGTCTGGCACGCGTGTGTTTAGGGAACTCATAAACCCTGACACCAACACCTGCTCCAGGAGAACACTGCACTCTCATCTGGTCTTAGGAATGTGTATCTGGTTTTGCTTTTTTGTTTTTGTTTTATTGTCAGAAACCAAACGGGAAGGGTCCTAAGTGAGGATAACTTAGATAACCAAGAAGCAGACTGAGCTTATGAAACGTTATCCAGCAAAATGTGCCTCTTGGCTCTCTGTGGAAATGACATATCAGTCCAGATGCTTCCCATGGATGATCTCTTGATGGACTATTTCTACTTACCCCTCCTCCCGAGTAGGAAATCCCCCTGGTCTCCAGTGTGGAGCTGCGACCTTAATCCTGAATGGGCACTGATGGTCAAAGCTTCTGGGCACATGAGTGGGGCAGCCATGTGGAAAGGTTTGGACTAGTGCAGCAGCAAGGCTTTCCTCCAGGAATGGAGGAGGAAGGAGACACGAAAGTTCAGGTCATGATCAGGGAAGCAAAAGACATCAGTAGGGGACCTCCCTGGCTGTCCAGTGGTTAAGGCTCCACACTTCCAGTGCAGGGGCTATAGGTTTGATCCCTGGCCAAGGAACGAAGATCCCACATGCCACTCAGCAAGGCCGAAAAAAAAAAGATCAGTCATCAAGGGAGCAACCTGGCTTAGGGATTTAAGCAACATCCAAAGTGATACTGTAATAAAATCATGTTTTTTGGTTTTGTTTTAAAAACAAAACTTTTTTACAATTTTTTTTAAGCCACAGAAGTTAAGTTTTCCTCACTTTATTAAACTGGTGATTCTTTATTAAAGCGTATAGAATCTTATTGGGGGAGAGATATGCATGAGATTATTGTCATCTCTGTGGGAAGTTTTTCAAGTAGCGTCCTCACTGAGCACAGAAATTTTTGACAAAGTGTGGTCAGAGCAGGTTACCCCTTTCTCCTGCCAACTCTACCGCGTTGCATCCTGTGATACTCAGAGCTCTTTCTGTTGGGGGGTGTCCCATATTTGAATGTGGCTAAGGACCCTGGCCCTTTGTTTTCCCAGCTGTTTATTTCCTTGGCGGTCAAATAGGCACACTCTTCCAGGCTAATAGTTTTGAACCAAATGCGTGCTTGTTCTATTCTGATGCATGCGATTCAGAAGCATTGTTAATCGGGGCAAGTTCTTATTGCATGCATCCCCTGGGTGAATCTTGACAGCCTGAGAGGGTCCCTTTCTTCTTAATCCAGAGGACATATATTTTAGGTTTGGGGGTTGGTGCACAACCCCAAAAGGAGGCCAGAAAGCAATTTTAGCCCTTCGAGAGGGTATTAAAAACAGAAAGAGAGTGCGTGGTTCCCTTTCCCTTGCCTCTCAGAGCCCTGTTACCTGGGAGGGTTTAACATGTACCCAAACCTGGTTTCATTTTATTTTCTCTGGTGCAAGACCTGGGATTTTGGTCTGTTTCAGGTCCTTGAAGTCCGAAGAGGGCCTCTCTGGCCCTCTGCGAGCCTTCCCATCCTGAGGCAGGCTCAGCTTGCATCCAGTAACTCTGCTGGTTTTCCTAAACCACTCTTAGGTCCTTCTTGGAGTGGATCCCTTGATTGCCTCAAGCAATCAACCTTTGGCGTAAAAATACCAGGTGGTAACATTTCGGGTGGTAGAGGTAAAGCAGACCCCACCCAGGCACGAGTGGGAGGTCTGCCTCCCTGGAGACGGTGGTCGGAGGTGTTGCAACCCCATCCGGGTCTGCTTCTCTGCATAGTCTCATTGGGTGGTCAGGTGGCCGAGCCTTGCTTGGGCTTGCTCACTGGTTCCTTTCATTCATTCGTCATTCTTTTCTCAAAGTACAATCGTTCATCATATTCTGTTAGAGATCACATTTTCTGCAAAGCCATTCTGCCTCCTGCAGAGACAAGGCCTCCACACGGAGAACATTCTATCAGTAGGTACCTTGCTGTTGTGGCCCCGTAATACAGGCTCTAAAGTTCATGCAGGAAAGAGGGTTGGGTCCCTTGGGGCAGAGGAAAGCCACAACATTCATCTAGATCTCCTTTTGAGGTGCTTTTCTCAAGTTGAACATTTTTTAATTTGTTCAAGTGTTTTACCCATATTGGGTATGATTATTATTATTGAAGCTGTAGTTTTTAGTGATAAAATTTAGCTAAGCTTTGTTCCTTATCATCACCATCCTCATGGGGCCCCTTCTCCTGAGTGATCCAGCAAGTCCTTGAGTCTGCGTGTATATTCATCCTACAACATAATCCTAGAATTTAGTACATGCTGAGTCTTTGATTTCTTGTTTTCAAATGCATTGCCTCAGAGCCAGAATATGGGTAGCTGTTTTCCACCATGAATTTGGGCTGAAATGAGAAACGTAGAAGCCAGTTCCAGCTAAGGGGAAGCCAGTACACATCAAGAGATTACTGGTGGTCTCTGATCCAGTGTTAGAAAAATAGAAACAACCCCTTCCAGCACCGCCATCTTTAAAATCCACATATCTGAAACTTCTTGCTGAGAAACAGAACCAAAAAAAAAAAACCTTGGGTAGGCTTCCCTCCACCCAAAGTTATATGCAAAATCAAATGCTGATGTAATCATTTCCATTCTGAACTCAGAAAAGAGAATGAAATGGTCTTTAAGGTTTTTGATTCTGGTTTGTTGATGCAGAGTCTGTAAAACACAAGCAATATTTTGTCAAAATCTAACACATACAACAGATACGAGGGAAGGCCACTGTGTTTCAGTAGGAAGCTGCAAGCCTCCCAACTTCTGCTTATGTGAACTCTTCTTCACCCCTTGGGAATCCTCAAGACCCCAGAGAAACTCAGTATGAAAATCCCTGTGTAAGTGCAATAGTCGTTCAGTTCAGTTCAGTTCAGTCACTCAGTCGTGTCCGACTCTTTGCGACCCCATGAATCGCAGCACGCCAGGCCTCCCTGTCCATCACCAACTCCCAGAGTTCACCCAGACTCACGTCCATCGAGTCAGTGATGCCATCCAGCCGTCTCATCCTCTGTCCTCCCCTTCTCCTCCTGCCCCCAATCCCTCCCAGCATCAGAGTCTTTTCCAATGAGTCAACTCTTCGCATCAGGTGGCCAAAGTACTGGAGTTTCAGCTTTAGCATCATTCCCTCCAAAGAAATCCCAGGGCTGATCTCCTTCAGAATGGACTGGTTGGATCTCCTTGCAGTCCAAGGGACTCTCAAGAGTCTTCTCCAACACCACAGTTTAAAAGCATCAATTCTTTGGCGCTCAGCCTTCTTCACAGTCCAACTCTCACATCCATACATGACCACAGGAAAAACCATAGCCTTGACTAGATGAACCTTTATTGGCAAAGTAATGTCTCTGCTTTTGAATATGCTATCTAGATTGGCAATAGTCGTTAGTCTGTGTGAAATTTACTCTTAACAGTGTTTCTCGAAATATGGTTCCTGAGTTACATTGGAGATTGCAACCAACTGAATTAGAATCTCTGGGAGTGTGGCCCAGGAATCTGCTTTTGTATCAAGCATCCTGGGTGATTCTTGTCAACCCTAAAATTCAAGAACCCCTGGATAGCAGAGTTACTTATTCCAAATCTATCTTTCTGTCCATTATAAAAAATAGTACATATACACTCCAGACAAGCAAAAAGTAGGGAAGGGAAAATCTCTTCTGCTTCTACCACCCTAACCTAAAACTCTTAGGACTTGGAAGTATTTTCTTCCAGGCTTTTTTTTTTTTTTTCTCTCGAGTTGGTGCTGGACAGGGAGGCCTGGCGTGTTGCGATTCATGGGGTCGCAAAGAGTCAGACACGACTGAACAACTGATCTGATCTGATCTGATACGTAAGTTTTCATTTGTAATATAGTTTAGCCATCACTGTTGTTGCTATGTCATTATTGTTTACATGTGTCAATTTCATCTTCACAACTAGTCTGTCTGATAGATATTATTATACCCATTTTACAGATAAGGAAATTAAAGCAGAAAGATTTTTCCAGACATAGTTTGCAGACACCTTGACAGCCTGCTTCTTTCCCTTGCAACTATGTAGAAAGCTCCATTACCTTATTTTTCATAATTGTATTTTTCTTGTTGCTTTTCACTGTTCATGGCAAACTCCAGTTAACTTCAGCTCTCATATTGGATAAAGCATGGAGTTCCCAATTTTCAACATTATAAATAAGATACTTGTTGAAGTGTTTTTTTTTTTCTTTTTTTTTTTTCCCTTTCTATACGTGAAACTATTCTTCTTGAAAATATTTCTTAAAAAATGGGATCTCTGGTCAAAAATTTTGAGCAGCTGATATATTGCTGAAATTTCTCAGAGAATACCACCAACATATATTGACTATATATGTTTTCTCAAAGGGATGTTATGAAGCACATCCCAGCTCTGTATCAGGGAACAGGCTGTCACATTTGAGTGAAATTTGTGGGTTATTTATAACCACAGACAGTATCGTGTTTTCTCCCTTTACAGAAATCTAAGTAAAAGAATCACTTTTTCCTAGTATCTGGATGACTTGATTTCTTACAATCAAGCTGGCCTTCTTGGAAACTCAGAAATGCCAGCCCTTTCATCTTCATTCACAAAAGATCCATTCTCACCCTTTCTCTACACCAGAATTCCATGAGGCTATTGTGAATCTCTGGAAGAATCTAGATAACCTCTTTTTCAAAGAAGCAAAATATTGCGGCCGGCTCATTCGCTCTCCCTCCTGCCCGCCGTGCCGAGAGCTGTCTAAGTGCCCTCTCCAGGGCCTCTGTATCCAGCCCTGCCCACGCCTGCCTGTGACCTCCCGTCACAGGGCTTGTGCCTGCACCCGTGACCGTGTGACAGTCTGGGTGCCATGTGTAAAGAGCACAAACATTAGTCAGACACACGGAATTTAAAGGGTAGCCGTGGCTTCACCGCCTATATTAGCTGAGACACTGGGTGGTCAAGTTCTTTACAATTTTTCGCTTCCATTTCCTGACCGGCCAAATGGTCACGGTAGTACCTACCAGACAGGGTCACCATGAGGATGAGATTTATTAACCTGTGTGAAAACAGCAGCAACTGGCGATGATGGCGGTGCATCAGAAATCGATCGCGTGTCAAGGTCAGCGTTTGCCACTTTATACATATTGTCCGGTGTCATGTTCATAGTTACCCTAGCAGAGAAGTGGATAAGTGGTATTATTATTCCCATTTTACAGATGAGGTTTGAAGACGTGAACTGTTAGGTCAAACCACTGGAAAGTGCCATTCTTGTGGGTAAAATGGTCAACCATCATCAGAGTCATCAGTTTCAGCCTCATCATTTGCCCATATCTCATAGAGAAAGGATCAAGGTTTAGACCCAATGTTGTACAACACCTGAGCCCGTACTTCTCCACATTAAATGGAATCCTAAGGCCCTGGGCACTCTGCCTCGCAGAAATCAGACATAAAACCTGTTTGTTTCATTTTTTTTCCACGTACCCATGTCCACCATTAAAATGTACCGAAGATCAAACAGGGCCCTGGTATTGTGACAGACATCCGAATGCTGAATTTCCACGCAGAACCGGGTCTCCAAAGCAAACACAATGGAGAAAATTGCCATGGCCAGTCCTCGCATTGTGTGAACTGAAAAAAAAGAAAAAAAAAACCCACATGCATGCGCACAGACCTGATTTGAATGGTATTTCTGAGTGGAAGCTAAGTAGGAGCTCAAAATGGCCTTTTAAAATACAGAACATAAGGATGCAATTCACAGAGCCGGTCTAAACTGTAAACACGCAGCTGTGGGGTTTGTGAGGCTCCGTGCTTACATACTGACAGCATACAAATTGTCAAGTACTTAAAGTTCCATTGTTGCTGGGAGGCCCTAACCCAGTGTCCTCAAATGGTCTTGATTTTTTTTTTTAACCACAGGATTCATCTCTCTCACGGGAGATATGGAGAAATATAATGAAATATCAACACTAATAGATTATCAGGGATAGTCAATAATGACTTTTCCAAATTCCTGTGTTTTATTATCATATGCTAACAGGATTTTTTTTTTTTTAATGCAGAGATTGAAGTTTGCACTCTCCTAAAAGACAACGGCACCCCACTCCAGTACTCTTGCCTGGAAAATCCCATGGACGGAGGAGCCTGGTAGGCTGCAGTCCATGGGGTCGCTAAGAGTCAGACATGACTGAACGACTTCACTTTCACTTTTCACTTTCATGCAATGGAGAAGGAAATGGCAACCCACTCCAGTGTTCTTGCCTGGAGAATCCCAGGGACAGGGAAGCCTGGTAGGCTGCCGTCTATGGGGTCGCACAGAGTCGGACACGACTGAAGCGACTTAGCAACAAACTCCTGCAAGAAATCCCTGTGCAAGGTGCAGAATGGTCATACATGTTCTTGGCCTTTCTTACAAAAACCTCTCTAGAGAGTTCACGTGGACATTTATGGGGTTGTCTTTCAGCACCCGTTTCCCGTCTTCTCCTGGAAACCCTATTCCTGCCTGCAATCCCTGAGGCTTCCTTGGAAGGTGCCATTTTTGTCTGGCTGATGCACCTGAACTCTGTTGATTAGTCCATGGCTTAGCACCTGCCCACAAACTCAACTGAGAAAATAGGGTTTTGGAACTGGGGAGTTTCAGTCCCTTTCCATTGATGGGAGCTCTCAGTTATAAACTTTGGGTGTCCTGCTACTGCTGACAAGATCTTGGCTCTTTGTACATCAATGCTAAACAGAAGCACAGAGACAGAGTTGTGGAGGAGAAGGAAAGAGTAGCTTTAGTTCTTTCCCAGGCAAAAGGGGACCACAGTAGGCTAGTGCCTTAAGAACTGTGCCCCCTCCCTGGTGAGTAGGGAGAGATTCTTTAGTCAGGCAGGAGTGCGTGATAAGTATCAGGGCATTGACAGTCTTGCAGTTCTTCTTTCTCCTGCCAAGTTTCTACAGGGTGGGGTTGCTGACGAGATTAGGCTGATTAGGGTCTTAATCTTAACCAGCCTGAAATCTTGCCTCAGGTGACTGCCCCTCCCTTGATTAGCAAATGTTCTGCCCTTTGGAACTCAGAGAAAGGAACTCATGGGAGGCTCCAGTCTTGCCTACAAGAAGGGGGGACAAAAAGATCTCTGTCCCCGGGGAGCCCCACAGTGCCCTGTTGGGCATTACTATGTAGAGAGAAGACAAGGCAGAGATGCAGACCATAGACTCCTGCTCCAGTGCCCCTGGGCCTTGCTGCCTCATTGATGTTCCTGACGGTTCCTCAACTCTCCCCTGCATTCCACAGATGGACATCCCTCTTCATTTGTGGTGGGCTTGGTTACTTGCAAACGGAACATCGTGGGAGTGTCTGCTTCTGCCCATGGCTGACTTTGGGCTCACTTTCTGGTTCTCAGGGCTCAGGAAAGAAAGTATGCTCGTGTGGAACCTGCTGGTGTGTCGTGTGGAGGCGTGGGCGCAGTGACAGCAGGGCTGTCGAAGCTGTGAGGGGAGTCCTAACCCGCATTTCTTCCTTTAGGCTTCCTCTGCAGCTGTCCAGAGCTCCGTTTTGAGCCCTGACTGTGCAGCACTGTGTCCATCCATTGACCATCTCATTATAGAGCTACTGGGAAGGTAGAATTTGTCTTCTCAAGGAGCAAATCCCCAGCTGTTAGTACAGTTCCTGGCCTTGTGTGAAAACTTCACAAGCGTTTGTTGGCTTGAACTGAATTAGTTGAAAGTAACTCAAAGATTGCTGGATGAGGGAGTTTATAGCCCAGTTGAACCCAACTCAAGGGATCCCTGCCCATGTCTAAGAATCAAGCTGGAGTAGGCTCTTTCATCCAACATGGACACCATACTTTCTGCTTCAATTTTGTCATCTCAGCCTCCGCCACTGAGTTGTGAGAACAAGTCACTTCACCTGTCTTACATGGTGTTAACGAGGCCTACCGCTGAGGGTTATTGTCAGTATGAAATGAAAAAGTCCATAGAAAGTAGTGTCGTGGGGCTGACCATGCACTCTGCTCACCCCTTCCCAGCCCTGCTATCTGCTCTTAGTGGAGCCCTGAACAAGAATCTGAATCTCTGCTGTCTTGTCATTGGTCCAGGCTTTGCTCGTCACGTTATCTTTGAATGGAACCCATGTCACTGGATTGATTCCTGGCTGTCCTCAAGGAGAGGGGTAGCCGGGAGACTTAAGACACAGGCACGCAGACCACGCTCATTACAGGTTTTGCATAAGTAGTGGGGGCTCCCCCGACGGTGGTGGCTCCTCTCGCTGTCTGGCTGCCTCCAGTCCATGGCGGAAGCCCCGCCGTACTTGAGTGACAAAGCAGATTGCTTCCTCCCACTTCTGTGGCTTGAGACCCCTTTCTCTACCCTAGTTTCACTCTGATTGGCAAGTTCACTCAGAGTGAAACCTCAGCAAAACCTCAAGGTTTGGCTTAACTGCAGAGGGGGTGATTGATATCAGATTCATACCCCAGAATAGAAGACCACTCGTGAGAAATTCTGTAAGCCCGGGAGTGTGGTTTATGTCAAAATCAGCCTGTTGGGGTGAAGTCTGTTCGATGCCAGGTGGAAATATAGCATCATCAACTAGAATCCTCAAGTCTTAGAACCTCTTCACCCAACACCAGCTAGCGGGTTAAGCACTGGGGAGGTTGTGACCAATCCATTTCCCTGACAGTCATCTGAAACTGACAGTCATCTGAAACAAAACTGAGCACAATCAAAAGCAATATTAAAGTATGTCATCTCAGGGAAAGAGAGGCAGGAATAGAAGACATCAGCGCTCAAGAGTTAGACGGACTTATGTTTCAGACTCGGTTCTAGTGGCTCAGATGGTAAAGAATCTGCCTGCAATGCAGGAGACGTGGGTTTGATCCCTGGATTGGAAGGATCCCCTATAGTAGAAAATGGCGACCTACTCCAGTATTCTTGCCTGGGAAATCCCATGGACAGAGCAGCTAGGCGGGCTACAGTCCATACTGTTCCAAGAGAGTCAGACACACCTGAGTGACTAACACACTCACATTCTGCTTCTTACTACCTAGGGACCTGGGTTGAGTTCCCAAGCCTCCATTTCCTTGTTTATAAATTATAGGTGATACAAACTGCATGGGTTTTTTAGGAGTACTCAATCGGATGAGGACCATAAGATCACACTGCACAGGGCTGGGAGAAGCAGGTGCTCAGAAATGGCTCCTTTTGGACCTTTTTACAGATCTGTGGATGTGCAGAGTAGCCCAAGAGCACTGGGCACCTGGCCCATCTTCATAGGTTGCATCACTGTGGTTCACATAGCTGTTTTTATGAACCAGAGCAAACTGGGAAGCCTCCACTCTTGATTTTGTCACATATATACAGGCACAGGCTACCTCAGATCCATGCACTGGTAGTTTAGAGCTTTTCTGGGGCTTACAGACACTTCTGTGGTCAATATGACAAATACAAAATTATTTGTTCTTAGGATGCTCACTTTTGAGAATGGAGGTGTGGAGCTGTGAGAGGGTGTGGGGGTGATATTTACTGAGCATTTCTTTTGGTGTTTCAGCTTATCCTTGCAACTGAGGCGTATATAAGTCTGTGGTTGCTCCAGCATGGCACACATAGCAGGTAGCAGATGTGTATAACAGCAAGTTCAAGGGGAGCTCATTTGGGGAGATCAGTGATACAAGAAGCTATCTCTTAAATTTTGAAATCTATATCAGAGAGTGTTGGGAGGGCAGGGATCCTTAAACTTCTACCAAAGATAGAGCACTAAAATTGAAGACCCTGTTTTTAATCTTTGTTATGAATCTTGACAAGATAATGAATAAGGTGCAGGGTAGGGGTGCACCTCCTTGCTCCCCTTGACAGTAGGATCCACTCCGTGCTTTGCTTTGGCCCATGGAACAGGAGTGAGAGCGATGGATGTCACTTCTAGGAGGAAACGTTAAGAGCCATTGGCCCCCCACCCCGACTCCTTCCCAGCCTCCAGCAATCAAGGGACCAGTGTCCAGATGGCGTCTCTGAGCCCCCTGAATGACCATAGTCAACATGGAGGGCAATGAGGAACAAACCTTTGTTGTGTTCGGTCACTATAGTCTTGGGATTATTTGTTACTGCAGCAGAACCTCACCTACGTTGTCTGATACCAAACTTTGCTTTCTTATGAGACTTCATACCTGGGTTGTTTTATTCATCTGCTCATGCCTGCTTGTGACTCCACCCTGCTTCCAAATGTACTCCAGGCTCTCACGCAGAGTAGGACAGGTTCAGAACAAAACAAAGATGCCTGTGCGGCACAGAAGGGAAACCCTGCTACGGTAGACCAATCACTGATGCCCAGCCCTGAACCCACTGGGAGTCTTCGCTGCAGCACCACGCCAGCCCTGCAGAGTCCTCGTTGACTGACTCCTTGGCCAGTTTTCTGTATTCGCATAGGAAGGTCTCTTGCCAGATGGTTAAAATGTTCGTGCTCCTATTTCGTTTTAATGCAAACTGACATTTCTCCTTCTCCCTGCAGTGGGTTTCTTTTATGAGGTCATCTTTGCTTTTTCACAGAAAGGCTGCCTGGCCCCACCCGGAGCCCACCCTGTAGTCTCTGTGGGGGCAGGACTGGTTAACCACTCGCTTGAGTTTTAAGGCGCCACAAGCAGAACCAGACCGCCACGAGCTTCTTGATTTACACTGTGGTGGAGAGTGTCTGGGGAGCCAGGGAGAAGCAGGAAGGGGCTGTTTCGGGAGCCCCAGGGAGAGCTGGGCCGCAGTCCTGGGGGGCTCTGGGCGATCAGAGGGCCAGCTCAAAGGAAGCAGTGAATACTGGCAAATGTTTTTTCTTGTTCTTGGTGAAGAGCCTGAGTTGGACCCTGACTCCCTTTTTTTTTTTTTTTTTTCAGTGCCATTCTCCCAAATCTTCCCACCCTCTCCCTCTCCCACAGAGTCCATAAGACTGTTCTATACATCAGTGTGACTCCCTGTGTTGAGTTTTCCATGTAGAGGTATAAATCTACATACAGATATTATGTATAAATCAGTAAATAATACCAAAAAGAAGTAATACAATTAAAAAAAAAAGGAATAAAATAATTCCTAAAACACACAGTGCTAGCTTATACTAAGCAGTTCGTAAATATCACCCCTTTTCATCTTCTTGGTAGCCCCAGGAGTTAGGGCTTGCTGCCTTTTGTAGAAAGAATAAAGGAGTGCACTTTAAGTGATATAAAATCAAACATGCTTTCGTGGATTCATTCGGCTGTTCATTTGCTCGTATGCTGATGTGTAAATGTCTATATGTCTGCGATTAAGGACAAAAGCATGAAATGCTCTCTCTCTTTCTCCCTCTCTCTGGACTCCCTTGGAGCGATGCTGATTCTCTTCTCCTTCAGAACCACGTTCTACAGGCTCTCAGGTTTCCCAGTGACCGGCCACCACACGCCACTCTGCGGGCCTTGATGGAACCGCCGTGGCCAAGGAAGCGGGCCTTGATGGAACCGCCGTGGCCAAGGAGTGAAACAGGGTTGAGTCAAGTCCTAACACTTGCTGCACCACCAGCAATGCTCTTCCCTGCCCCAAGGGCCCCGATGTACCGTCTGCATTTCTGAGCTTTGGGGAAGAACTTCTCAGCCACCCGGTTCCTTGGGCAGATGTGGGCACAGGCTCAGGTTGTGTGTTTTGCTCCTTGGCTGCTTCACTGCATAGAAATCTCACTAAGTGAAACGGAAATTCCATTGGAAACGTAGCCATCCTGCGTAAGGATTGGTAGGGGAAAATGATCCAAGTAGAAGTGATTTTTAAATTTGGATTACAGAGGTATACCATCCCATCCTGATGTTAACTGTTTAGACCTAAAAAGTGTATCGTAGTCTACATTTAATTACTTAATAATTACAGTTCCCCTGACAGTCAGAGGGGATTCAGAAGTATCAGCAGAAATATTGTCAGTAAAATAAGAAAAACAAATACCGTTTTACCACCAGTTCTCAACATTCTTTAAAATGATCACGTTGCCATTTTGTTTCTCTTTAAGAATGTGAAAATTTCCAGCCTGTAGTAGATAATAAATATCAGTGTCCTTCTCTAAGAAAGTAAGACCACTTTCCACTCTTCTAATTTTATCTGCAAAATTCCAGAGGTAGATTACAAAATGCAAGTTTTTTTTATTATGAATTATTGTTGTTATTAATTTAATTTGGTCACTATACAAAGGTCAAGTTTGTGCAAGGCAATGCAAGAGATATAAAGGAATGTTTATAGTTGGAGATGTTTATGTTGGAGACATAAAGGAATGTTTTCTGTTCGTATGTATGGTTCTTAACATGGTCCGAGGGTGTTAAGATATTTGGATAAACTCAGATTTTTAAAAAGTTTCACTTTTTGAAAGAAAATTCGCTTTTTTAAAACTGGTGGGAGAATCAGGATATGTGGTCCCTCCTATCCAAATTCTAAACTAATGAGTTCATCTCTCCTCTGGGTGTTGGGCCCTGACTGGATCAGGAGTTTATGTGTCCTGTCAGAGCAGAAGTCGTTTCTCTCCACTGCAGTTCATCAAGGCTCCCCTGGTGGCTCAGTCGGTCAAGAATCCGCCTGCAATGCAGGAGACCTGGGTTTGCTGTCTGGATCGGGAAGATCCCCTGGAGAAGGGAATGGCCACCCACTCCAGTATTCTTGCCTGGAGAGTCCCATGGACTCTCTAAGGAGCCTGGCGGGCTACAGTCCATGGGGTCACAAAGAGTCAGACACAACTGAGTGACTTTCACTTCACTTCACTTCACAGGCTAATCAGAGCATGGGAAGCCCAGTTTCTGAATGGGAGGATGGCAGGAGATATATAACCCGGAAAAGGTGGATCCCCGGGGTAGAACTGGCCTCCTGACAGCTCAGAAGGCCCTGAGACAACCTGCAAGCCACTGGATGGGGTGGGAAGGAAGGAGTGATGCCTTGGGATCAGATCTCAAGTGATACCTTGAGAGAGACATCCTGCTCTCTCTTGAGAGAGCAGGATGATGAGGAGTCAATTCATCAGCTTTATCAAACAGCCTGGGGAAATTCCAGGATTTCCAGCCTTTGGTCTAGGTCTTTAAGAGAGACGTGGGCTGGTGCTTCTTTCTCCAGGCCTGAATGCTATGAGGCATGTAGACATCTGGAATGTTCTCAGAAAAGCTTGGTTCTTCCTAAGTTCAGAGAAGTTGGGCAGGAAGGAACTAGAATGGACAGGAGAAGAAAGCCACTCGTCAAAGGCACTTAAATCAGCAAACATCGTTGTGTCTGACCATCTTTTGGGGTGATTTATGGCAAGTTCTATGTGTTTAGAAGCAGTCAGGCCAGGCTGGAATAACTGGTTGAAGATTTTTCATCTCACCCGTGTTAGAAGAAGAGCCTGGGAAGAAGTTGGCTGGGAGGCAGAAAGCCAGAGCAAGACTCCTTGCTGGATAGGAAGTTCTGAGCAACAGGGGTTTGACTTCATGTCTGATGGTGAGCAGAATTGCCCTGGATCTGGCTGTTGGCCTGTGGCAAGGACCCCTGGTCCTGAGTTTGGGGGTCCTACTGAGAAGGGAGACATCAGTTCTACCAGCACTTTCTCTGGAATTTGGCAAACCCCGGCTCTCTTGATAGCAAGAGAGCACTCAAGTCCCTGCACATAGGGTGCAGCCCTTAGTAAGTGTGCATGTCCATGAGAGATGCTGAGCAGGCAGGCCATGGGGAGGATGGGATGTCCTAGAGCCAGGGAGACATCGGGAAACCTCAGCAGGACATGTCCATGAGCCTTTCGTCTAAGGCTCTCCCAGCTCCCTTTGCAGCCCCCTCTCCATTCCAGTTCCTTCCATCCCTTCATCACTTCTGCTTACTCTTCAGTTTGACGTGCACATCCCAGCGCTGACCTCTCTGAGCCCCCTCTGGAGGGCCACATCCTTAATCCTCCACCCCGCCACCAGCCGCCCCACCCCAGACTGCGGACTACCCAGACATGGCCCTAGTGCTGGCCTCCACGCTATCCTGACTCGGAACCCCCAGCACAGCCTGCGGATGGCACGTTTTAAGGTGCAGAGGAACCAGTGCATCGCAGGTCTTTGGAGGTTTTCTCCAGCTCAGCGATGCACGAACTGTACAGTGGTGGGAATCCTGCAGCTGTGCTTGCCCCCTGAGCTTCAGTTTCAGGTCCAGATCAGATAAAGGCCCACGGTTGGCATTGCATGGTGGATCTGCCTCTGGGGTGGTAGGCAGTGCCAGTGAGCAGCCCCATCGGTGTCCCACGGGTAGACAGTACGAAGGCTAACCTCATGGTCAGGACCAAGTATTATACAGGCTACCACACAAGTGCAGTCAGAACAACCGCAGCGTACAGCAGCTGGTTCCTTCTTTGGGGGTTTCTTTGTGAAAGTAAAAGGGGTTTTCTAACTCGATCCCATGGAGACCACTTTAGTTTCCATTTTTCTCACATGATAACATCTACAGAGGGGCTGCTTTCGCTGCGGGCACATCACTTCTCAGACACGTGGTCTGTGTTTGGAACCAAACGGTACTTACTAATCACCACAATTAGGACCTACTGCGGGCTGCCAGGACCACCTCAGAGAGACTCCGCATATTCCAAAATTCAGAGCTGCTGCCCCACCCCCAGCCCCCGATAGCAGTGTCAACAGAAGCCCAGGGGTACTCTGACCTCCTGCAAAGCTTAACCTACCTATTGATCACTTCTGTCCCAAAGGATGCTGCTTCCTCTTGGAACATACTTAAAATTGTGTGTGTGTGTCCTGAAGTTTAATGAGGGGAGCATGTGATAAGCTCAGCATACATTGAATATAGGTGTTATCAGAAATGAAGCTGTTATCAGAAATTCAAATGTCTTGAATTAGGACACTTTGCTCTCCTTTCTTTTAGGTAATTCATGCAATTCCTGTGCTACCAATACCCCACACCTAGAACAAGGGTACAGTTTTTCATCAGGAAGACAGCGTATGTGGGTATAGAGCCCAGCTCCACGATTTTCTAGCGAGGTGACAGGTCTCATAACCCTTCTCGAGTCTACTTCCTCTCGTTTCAGACGGAGATGTCCGTTCCCCATCGTGTAAGATCCTTGGGATGGTTAGAACTATTATTTATGAAGTCTTGCACCAAGGCTTGATAATAAGTAATCTTTATCATGAATATTGGCGGTACCGATGTTTACAAATAAAAACAGGAATCACTTCTTCAAATGGCTGCACTTCCATCGGATATTTTCCAGTCCCTCCAGTCGTCAGGCTCGGGTAAACAGATGACCGTCTCAGTCACCCAGCCCTGGCGGAACTTCACAACCTTGCCTTGTTTGACACTGCCCCCAACCCCCACCGCCCCTGGAAGGATGTTTTGAAAAGAAACATTTTCCCTCCATCAGGGTTCCTCTTTCTCCCTCGCCCTGTTGTCTTGCTGGATGCGGGGGCGGCCGAATGGGGGCTCGGGGGCCTGAGAAAAGGGGTGAAAAAAAACCCAACTGTGAAAACCCAAGAGAAACCGAAAGACGTGAACACTGGAAAAAAAGAAAACAGAAAAAGAGCTTCTTCAGGACCCAGGCGGTTAAGGAACTGGCCTCGACAGGAAGTGGGCAGGAGGCTGTTTGCAGTGCGCTCATGGGAACTGAGTTGGAAAGTGCTGTGGTGAGTGTGTGTGGAAAAAAAGGGCTCGAATCGAGCTATAAATATCTGTTTCTTTGAAGTTTTATGACCAACAATTAATGTTACTGGAAGGCACATAAAGAGTATTTTCTTGACTTAGTGGGTCTGAGTGGGGCGGGCTCAGGTTAACACACTCTCCCCCTGGACACTGTCCCTGCCTATTCCGTGTGTGCGTGTGTGATCTAACACATGTCTCAGCACCGTCAGCATAGATTTATATGGTTTATATATCCACTCATTTGTATTTTCATTTGTTTGCCCAGTTAACCAGTGTCTTTCGACGGGTAAAACCCTGCTGGTACAGCCATGAATAGATGAAACCCCTGTCCGCAGGAAACTTTCATTCTAGTTAGGGAAAGAGATGTTAAACAAGACAGGGCATGGCAGGGATAGAAAAGTGCTGGGAAGGTAATCTACACCTGTTACGAGGGCAGAGGAGGGGGAGACAGGAGGCTGAGAGCCTAGAGAAGCGTCTCTGATGAGTGGCCTGCACACTGAAGCCTGTGTGCATAGGTGAACACAGAGGGAAGCATGTACCAAGGTCCTGAGGCAGGCGTGTGTTCAGCGGGGCTTAGGAGAGCCAGCAAGGCCGGCGGGAAAGACCCAGGACTCCTACCCAGAGAAGGCAGTGGCTCCCAAGGGGTGGGCTGTGCCCTGTTAGGAGGTCTTTGGAAGATGTGTGAGGCGAGGAGACTGTCCGGAGTTTTGTTTGGTCCTGCCAAAGAACTGCCACCAATTCTGTAATAATATCTTTCCCCCAAACTCCCCTATAAAACAAAAGCAGCACAAAAAACAAAAGCAAAAATTACTCTGGTCAGTTGTAGACAGGGATTTTTTTTTTTTTTTTAAAGGATGCTATGGCTTTTTTTTTTTTTTCCTCCCTTCATTGCTTGTCTCTTGCTGTATACTGACTTCAGTGTTAGAACTTTCTGTTATTTCCTTGGCTTTAAAGCCCTTCCATTGCTTTTGTGAGTGTAAGTGGACTTGAAGCCTGGCAGGCGGGAACAGCATATACCTTCTCCCCTATAGAGTGCCCATGGTACCCAGTCTTCCTTTCATGGGAATATATGATCATCTCGGTTCAGGACCTGGCTTGAGGTTCACCCATGCACTCACCTAGGAGAAAGCTTTGACTAAACAGAGAAGACTCCAAAGCCGTCTGGAGAACGCCATGCTTTTCAAGAAAGCAGTTTTGAAGTACCCTGGAATGTTCTAGAAGTTTCTACCCAAGGATAGTTTCACCTGTCCCAAAGCTTACCTAAGAACTTTGGTAGATAAAAGTTGGTTTTCTGAAGAGGGTTTCTGCACAGCTTTTTTTTTTTTTTTTTTTTTTTTAGGAAATGCAAAGTTCAGATCAGTTTCCCTTCCAGGTAGTCTGAATTAGGGATGTTTGCTGTGTGCCAGGAGAGAGTCTTCCTCCTTTGTTTTCTTGGGTGCAGGGAGCTGTTTATGACAAATGGGGTTCATTACGTGAATGTTTTGCCTGTTATTAAGGCTTTCACAATATTGAAATCCAAGGATATCACAGAGAGGAGAGCCTTTAGGGGCCAGGAATCCACTGCGCCAGCTTGCTTGGAAACCGAGCAGGAGCGTGGCTACCACCTAGCCCGTTCTTTGTTCAGCATGACTGCAGCTAGAGGCCATGTCACTTTGCTGTCCCCAACTGATAGGTTCAGCATGTGATCGAGATGTGACCCTGTGTTCATCAAAAGCTCACCAGCTAGGGACTTCCCCGGCGAGCCAGTAGTTAAGACTTTGCCGTTCCGATGCAGGGGGTGCGGGTTGAATCCCTGGTCGAGGAACTAAGATCCCGCATGCTAAGTTGTGCGGTCAAAAAAAAAAATCTCACCAGCACGCTGACCCTGCCCATCACCCAGGCACTGTGCTCTCTTTCCTTGGAACTGGGCCTGTGAGTTTTAATAGAAGCGGCTGGCCGCTCTCTGTAAGTGACCTTAAGCCTGATCTCTTTCCATCTAGTGAGGTCCTTCGTCCAGTAAAAGAAATGGTGGGTAGGGAATGAGTTGTGATAGAAACAGATTTATGTACATTTCAGTAACATGACTTCTCTAGGACTGAACACAAAGAATACAGGTTTTGGAGATCTCTCTGGAATTGATGTCAATGTTGTTTAAAAAATGTTCCTCAGTGACTCCCTGGTGCTGTAGAAATGAGTCTGGGTTTTCAGTACAACATAGCTCCCATCCTGACTGACAGACACGTGACTCGTGGTCCTAAAACATAGAGTACCATGCTGCCTTCTTACTTTATATGGTAAAGAAAGATGCCAGGAAATTGGTTAAATCAGTGTGAGATAGCCCTTCAATAGACTCTTGTACATCAAGGCAAAGAATGACACTTCTAAAGAAAAATAAAAAAATCAGAGCAAGAATGATATGTTTACATCTCTGATAAAAACAAAATGTCGTGGCGTGGTCTGAAAGAGTGGGAGGAGAGACAGCGATTGGAGTGGAAAAAAAAAAAAAAACCACTCAATACCAACTTATTTACAACAGTTATGTTTGAGGCATGAGGCTCTCTGGATTTGTTTTTCTTTGTATTTTCCCCTCTTAAAAGATGAGTACTTTTAATTATGAGGTCAAAAGAAATAGACAGTGGCTCATTTGGACCCATATTTTTCCGAGTTTAGGTGGAGCTTTTGTTTGCACAAAAATTATGCCTGCAGTTTGTACGATGACTTTTTTTTTTCCCTTTTTTTTTTTTTAAATGACAAGGAACCATTTTCCAATCCCAGCAGCGACACCGGGCCAAGGACTGACCCCTCAGTTCCTCTGAGCAGGCCTCCAGCGCCAGGTACCACAGAGGCCCAGCGACACCCACAACAAACACGGTGACAGGCACATCACCACAGGCTTCCCGCCAGAGGCACGGCAGACGCTGTAGCCTATTTGGCAACTTGAATGAACTTCAGAAGGGTAATCAGCGACTCATTAGGCCCGTTCCTCTTCCTCAGACCATTGATCTTTTCTCCCCTCCCCCGTGCCCTCTGACAGAGGGTGACAGGCTTGAAGGAGAAAGGGCGAAGGAAAACCAGTGACTCAGCCAGAGCAGGCCTCACCACCACTTCCTGGACACCCGACTTCTCTCTTCTTCCTTGAGACAGGGGAGGAAGCCTGGAGCATTCTAGCAAATGGGAGAGCTTCAACAGATGCTGTGGGATGGGTGGGTGGGTGGATGGAGGGATGGATGGGTGGATGGAGGGATGGGTGGATGGAGGAATGAATAGTTGGATGGATGGAGGGATGAATGGGTGGATGGAGGGATGGACAGAGGGATGAATGGGTAGATGGAGGGATGGATGGATGGAGGGAAGGATGGGTGGATGTAGGGATGGGTGGATGGAGGGATGGTTGGGTGGATGGAGGGATGAATGGTTGGATGGGTGGAGGGATGAATGTGTGGATGGAGGGATGGTTGGATGGAGGGATGTTTGGAGGGATGAATGGGTGGATGGAGGGATGGATGGGTGGATAGAGGGATAGATGGATGGATGGGTAGATGGAGGGATAGATGGATGGATTGAGGAATGAATGACTGGATGGAAGAATGAATGGGTGGATGGATGGGTGGATAGAGGAATGACTGGTTGGGTGGATGAATGCATGAATAAATGACGACCACCCAAGAGTCACTCAGAAGTAGTGTCATAATTTCCAGATGAGTGGTAAATTGTCCCCCTGTATCTCATCCCACCTCCGCACTTCTCAGTCCTGTGACTAACAAAACAAAATACGTTTCTTTACTTACAAACAAGCTTGCTGGGGGACTGCTTTCAAAGCTAGCCATGCCTTGAAATTTGTTTATCATTTTGCCAGGACTCTGATCTGCATTTCCTGGATTCTGAAGAACAAACAACAAGCAAGCAACATTCAAGTATTCCTTTAAAAATTTTATCTAAGATCCTTCAAAGAAAAGAATGTCTTCTGAAAGTTTGGGTCTAACATTTGTACAGAGGCAAATGTATCTGGAAGAGAGGCAGTGCCTGAGCCCTGCCAGGGGGACGAGGCAGTGATGCGGGGAGGAGGCGAGGCTGGTGTGGACGGCGAGGCTGGTGTGGACTGTCCAAAGACACACCTCGAATAGGGAATAATAAACTCTCATTTAAAGAAACCTTAAAGAAGCAGCTAGGGAGGCAGATAATCAGAGGAAAATAATAGTGTTTCTTTCATTAAAAGGAGCCCAATATATATTGATCCAACAGGTTTACCCTGCGTGTACCCCGGAGTGCCGTCAGCCCAGACCAGATCAGTGCCTTGTGTACCTTTTCTCCCACTGCTGCAGAAGGGATTTGCCAGATCACCCAGTCAGCTTCTGCATTCTCTGAGCATTGAGGGTGGCCAATGTGGTTCTGGCTTATTTCTAAGTCCCTTAGAGGCAATTTCTGGTCCCCAAATTGAGGCAAAATAATCCTCCCAATTCCTTGGGCATTCTCTGTCCTCCCCCCCATTCTTTTTTTTAAGTCTGTATTAATTTTTTCACAATATTGCTTCTGTTCTGTGCTTTGGATTTTTGGGTCATGGGGCATGTGGGAATCCTGCCTCCCTGACCAGGAATCAAACCTGCAAACCCTACATTGGAAGGTGATGTCTTAACCACTGGACCACCAGGGAAGCTCCCGATCCCACCCCCCCACCCCCAATTCTTTTTATGATAAAAAGGTCTCCTCCTAGAGGTTTTCATGGTGCCCTGGCACCGACTTGAAGGTGATCCTTGCTTAAGAAACGCCTGTTGCCCTTGTCTGCCTCTCATTTCCCTCTCCCGCAGCGGGACTGTCTCCTCTCCCTCTGGCCTGGCAGTTTTATTTCGCGGGAGAGGAGAGAAGAGATGGAAAAATGGACCCCTATTTTATCGCTGTTTCTTCAAGGAGCTCAAACTGCTTTCAGGCATGTCCTTATTACCTCATTCATCCTCATAATGTTCCCTCAGCAGTATTATTCTTATTTTCAGGATGGAGAAATTGAGGCACAGACAAAATAAATGGCGTGTAGAAGGTCGGAGAGCCAGACTGCCGCAGAGGTGGGGGTGGCTGCGAGTGTCTGGCATCCATCCTGGGCCATCGGTCAGACTGTCCTCTTCAAATAAGGAGAGGGAGAGAGAGAGGGAGAGTTCAGATGGCAGAGGTGATCAGGAAAACGGAGCCAGATTTAGATATCAGTCATCGCAGAGATCAGTCTTTTAGGCACCCTTCAAAGACACTGGAACCCTTACTGTCGCATGCGTTCTGTGTGCGGGGGACCTTGCTGGTGTCGGGGATGCAGCAGTTAATAAGAGATCCCTGAGACTTTTCTCCGTGGAGTTAATATGTGGGAGAGGCAGAGGACACATCTCAGTGCCAGAAGTGGGGACCCGAGAAAGCCCTGCCCCACCGCCGCCCCTGCCGCGCCGTCCACACCAGCCTCGCCTCCTCCCCGCATCACTGCCTCGTCCCCCTGGCAGGGCTCAGGCACTGCCTCTCTTCCAGCCTCGGGTCCTCCCTCAGCACAGAAGCACACGCTCAATGACGGCTTTCCTTCCCCTGCTTAGATCTCCCTGAAGGCTTCAGGTGTCGCTCAGAGTGAAAGCCTCTGCGTCCCATCTCCCAAGCGCTCTGTTCCCCGCTCTTGGGCTCTGCCTTCCCTTGTGTTCTATTGCACTAGCCCGTGCATCAGCCGAGTCCACCAGCCAAAGCCAGTCACACGTGGCCTCGAGGCCACTCCTGTTCTCGCTGCCCCTGCCCAAGTGCCCTTCGACCACCACAGGCCTCCTTGCCCTTTCCCTCCCCTCTCGCGCTCTCTGAGGACTTGACGTCTTGACGTCACCCTTAAAACGGGTGCCTTCGCCCCCGCATCACCTGCTCATCCTTCTCACTTGCCTTTGTTCTCCATATACTGTCACCATCAAACACAGAGTCCTGTTTACCCTCTCGTTTTGCTTTCTATTCCCTTCCACAAGAATGCAGACCCCTCAGTGGCATGTAGAAAGGCAGAGAGCCAGGCAGTGGAAGAGGCCTGTTTCCTCTGCTTTCCTCAGGGCTGCCTGCCCATCGCCAGCAACCTAGGAGCTGCTCAGCAAACACGTGATATCTGTACGGTGGAAGGTGCCGCTCGCAGAGTCATGAGAAGGAGCCTGAAGCTCCTTCTCGTGTTCACAAGATCCTCTCTGTAGTCTGGGGAGGAGAGAGGATGGTGGTGGGGTGGGGGCATCTCTGGGGGTTCTTTGGGGTTGCAGGCATGTTGGCAGGGGGTGTCCAGGGAGAAGCCTGGGTGCAGGCTGCTGCGTTTGCTGGTTTTCACAATTTCTGTGGCTGAAGTATATAGAAGGATGTCTTCATTGAAAGGGCCAGACTGGATTTTTTTTTTTTTTTTGCCTTGAACAATTCATTGAAACCTGGTGGTGGGAGGCCCCGGAGAGAGCCTCGCTATCGACAGGGATGTATATTGGGTGGAGGATGCCCTGGACGGTGGACTCACAGGGAAGTCAGAGCTGTCTTTCACACAGAGCCAGCTTTCGCCATAATTGCATAATGGTGTCTCTGATTCCCAGGCCCTCATCCCCAGCTGTTTCCTCAGGCATGTATTCAAGATCCGAGATGCCACTCACCATCTCGCAGGATGCATATTTGTATCTGGATCCAAAAAAAAAAAAAATTTTGGCCCACATGGCTGCAGCCCATGGCAGAAGATTCTAGCAATTAGCAGGAACTGAAAGTGCTAATTTATTGCAACCAACACTGTGGTCTAATAGTCACACATTACAAAAGCAAAATCCATTTTTTTTCCCCCACTGTGGCACCGTGGTGCTGTCATCTGCTCTGCGTGCTTTCTCGTGTCTTTTGTTCACATTAGGGGAAAAAAAAATAACCCTCTTCTTCTAGAAACCAGAGAGGGCCCTTCAGGTTCCAAGAAGGATGATATTCGAAAATGTACTCTGAAGAGGTTTGATTTGTGCTTGGGGTGAGGATGGTGCAACTGGATTCTGTTGCCAAATGCTCTCTGAAAAGTGCAGGGTGTTTTCGTCCCTTTATTTAGGAAAGGTGATCATATTTCTCTTTTTAAGTGTCCTAACGTGAGCCGTTGGTCCCAGGTACAAGAAGGGGGTGGGTGGAGAGGCGCTTGGAAGGGAAATTGAGGAAGATCAAATCTTTTGCCCAGCGATCACATCTATTGCCCAGTTCACAGCTATTGATTTTGACCATTGGATCTGGCCTCCAGTCTGAACCTCGAGTGAATTTCCAAACCACCAGGCAATATAAATTACAGGCAAAACGATAAGTTGGCTCCTGCCAGGTGACTAAGGCTGCGTGGCAGTGCTTCAAGTCTTTAAAACCATCTCCCAGTGGCCCCAAAGCATTAATACGCTTGGAACACTGTCTGCCCAATGTCTAGAGTGGGGCTGCGGAATTTGATTCCTAGGTACATCGAGTTTGGGACCTGGAAGAAACTCGAGACATTCTCTGGTCCAGCAAATTCCAGCTTGTCTGTTCGTCAGAATCACCTGAGAGCTTAAAATACAACAGACTCCTGAGCCTCATCCTCCATAGAGACGCCGTCATTTGATGTAGGATCAGACCCGGGAAGGGGCTTCCCAGGGGGCACAAGTGGTAAAGAACCCGCCTGCCAATGCAGGACACGTAGGAGATGTGGGTTCGATCCCTGGGTCGGGAAGATTCCCTGGAGGAGGGCGCTGCCACCCACCACAGTATTCTTGCCTGGAGAGAACCCCAGGGACAGAAGAGCCTGGCAGGCTATAGTCCATGGGGTCGCAAAGAGTCAGACATGACGGAAAAATTTTGCACGCACGCACAAAGCCAGGGAGCTACAGACAGAGGCAGAATTACATTTGGGGACACTTGTGACTTCACAGAGTGGGAAACTGAGTCTCGATGTGTGAGACACAGGGTAGGGGTTTGAAAACAACTCCCAGACTCCCGTGTGTGACGTTTGCACCTGCACCAGGTCCTGCTGCTGCTGCTTTTTTTTGTCCTGGCTGTGCCGGGCCTTTTATTTGTGACGTGTGGGATCTAGTTCCTGGACCAGGGATGGAACCTGGGCCGCTTGCATGAGAGCTACAGAGTCTTAGCCCCTGGGCCACCAAGGAAGACCCAGTTTCTGCTTCTTAACTGGGGGGAACCTGATTCACTAACCCCTAGAGTGGTCAGATCCTCTAATTTTTTTTTTCCTTTTTATTCTAAGAAAAACTAAGTTTTTTTGTATGTGTTTGTGAAATCTTCAGGAGTTTCCAATGTTGGCAGTTAATTCAGTTTATTTTTATTTTTTAACATCTCTCACCCAATACGTAGAGGTGAGCCCAAAAGAATAAGAACCCTCTGCAACCCATAGACCACCAATTTGAGACTTTTGATGAAAAGCTATCTTGCTGATGTATGGATGACAAGGGTTCAACTCTGTGGGGTATGAATTAGTCAGGGTCCAGCCAGAAAAATTTCGAACTGTGGTGCTGGAGAAGACTCTTGAGAGTCCCTTGGACAGCAAAGAGATCCGACCAGTCCATCCTAAAGGAAATCAACACTGAATATTCATTGGAAGGATTGATGCTGAAGCTGAAGCTGTAATACTTTGGCCACCTGATGCGAAGAACTGACTCATTGGAAAACACCCTGATGTTGGGAAAGATTGAAGGTGGGAGGAGAAGGGGATGACAGAGGATGAGATGGTTGGATGGCATCACCGACTCAATGGACATGAGTTTGGGTAAACTCCAGGAGACGGTGAAGGACAGGAAAGCCTGGCGTGCTGCAGTCCATGGGTTGCAAAGAGTCAGATACAACAACAGCCAAACAATACCTTCCCAGCAACACCTTGATTGATATTCAAATAACTGGATGCTGCAGTATAGCCAAGGTGGCCCACAGACTGACCGTCTCAGGCTAGACATAAAGAAAAAGAAGAAGAAGGAACCCAAGGATAAACAAGATCAAGACTTCTATGTCATCCTTTGACAAAAGTCTTAATCTTTGTAGTTGTGTGGTTTATTTTTTTTTTTTTCTTAAAAAAAGGAGATTGTTTGAAAGAGCCTGAGAAACGAGGGCAGGCATTAGTGATCCAGTTTAGAAGAGTAGCCCTGGGTTTGTGCCAACACGGGATGGGTTTGTATCTTTAAGTGGCCTTTATTACCATAGCAATAAACAGCAAACGGGCCCAAATCTTCCAGGCTTGTGTTGGCTTTGACCAATGAAGTAGAACAAGGCCTCTGAATACCCCATTAGTTCCAGGCTGCGCTTTGATGGCGCAGCACAGGCAGCTCTTTTTCTCCACAAGTCACCAGGCTCGCCCGTGTCTCTTAACAAATGTTGTTGACAAGCCAAGTTGCAATTTTTCTGCATGTCCTGACAGTTTAATTCACTACCTCTTGGCTAAGCACGCAGCCTAAGGGGGTGCTTCAGCACCTTGGCATCGCCGGGCTGCAATTAAAATAATTCAGAACCAGGGCTGGGCTTGCAGAAATAGTCCTTCTTGCCTTTGGAACACACGGTGCATTCTCCAGCCCCCCCTGTGGAGTGGAGTCAAGCTCGCCCCGTTTAGCGTGGAGGGCAGTGGAATTTATTAACAAGACTCTGACTCTATTTGCGTGTGACACCCAGTGGGGTTTTTTTCCTCTGTGGAAGCTGAACATAATTTCTTGGGTAGACTTGGTACCTGGAGAAAGGTCATGGGGGGTGTAGGGGAGCAGGCACATGCGGATGGGAGTTTGGCAAAAACCATTTTTAGAAGCCATCCTTCCAAAAGATCACGTCCAAAATATCCTTTCTTCTGAATTCTGTACAGGAAAGATAAAGGGATAGGAATGCCCAGAAACGGGCCTCCTTTGAAATGGTCTTATATGAAGAAGGATCCTTTGAGATGTTCTAGACGCATTACGCACAGGCAGTAGTGTGTCGTATAGTGAACATAATTCTGTTGACCCACCTGTCTGAACCCAGCAACTCCTGAAACAACAGCGTTTCCAAGTTTCAGGGCGATTTGGTTCATCAGGTAAGGTACTTTCAAAAGATGGAAAAATCAATCAATTCCCCCAAGTTACTTTATGATGAGGGCCACGGACTGCAGCCCGCCAGGCTCCTCTCTCCACGGGGTTTCCCAGGCCAGAATACTGGAGTGAGTTGCCATTTCCTTCTCCAGGGGATCTTCCCGACCCAGGGATCGAACCTGCATCTCCTGCATTGGCAGGCGGACTCTTTACCACTGTGCCACTCGAGAAGCACAAGGAAACTGGTGCCAATACTAAAATTCAGTCTGAACATCTCCTCTCTCTCCTGAAAAAATAATCGGCTGATGAAAAGAGAACAACAATGCACACTCTGTGCTCGATTCTCGAAACTGAACGGCTTGTGGCTTTGGCCTCTCATCTGCTAAATGCACACACTGGGTGGGTGGTCCCACGCCTAGAACTTCCTTCTGTTCCACAGCTTCTCCGACTCTACGGCATCTGTGAATCTAGCTGCTTGGTGCTAGATTCCCTGTTAGAGACCACAGGCAGCAGAAAGGATCGGAGACTACCTGGCTGCCTGCGTACAACCTTCTTGTTAAACCTTCTTTAGCAAAGCTCTTCTCTGAAGGAACTCGTGCCCGGAAGCTTGATATGTGATGAACACGCACAGGAGATGCTACTCGCGCTCGACAACCATCTCCTTAAAGAGTAAGCACACAGTGCCTGCCTGGGAAGGGCCTGGGCTTATTGTAGCCACTCAGGAAAGACTGCAGGCCTTCTGGGTATAATTTTGAAGCTCTCAAAGCCATTCTCCGGGAATGACAGTCTTTTCTGATCTTTGAGAGACTGGCTGAGGGGCAGAAGGCCCTCCCCATAATCTGTTGTTATTCAGTCATATAGTCATGACTCTTTGTGACCCGTGGACCGCAGCACGCCAGGCTTCCCTGTCCTTCACCACTTCCTGGAGTCTACTCAAACTCATGTCCATCGAGTCGGTGATGCCATCCAACCATCTCATCCTCTGTCGTCCCCTTCTCCTCCCACCTTCAATCTTTCCCAGCATCAGGGTCTTTTCCAGTGTGTCAGTTCTTCACATTAGGTGGCCAAAGTATTGCAGCTTCAGCATCAGTCCTTCCAATGAATATTCAGGGTTGATTTCCTTTAGGATGGACTGGTTGGATCTCCTTGCAGTCCAAGGGACTCTCAAGGGTCTTCTCCTGTGATTGAGCAGCAGCATTCAGTTCTGGCCAGGAACTGAATTGGCCTCCTCCTCTCCCTCCTCCCCCTCTCCCTCCTCCCCCTCCCCACTCCTCTTCCTCAATTAGCTGACCATCAAGCCCTTGACATAGAGCAAGAAGGAGGACAGGCCTGGCCTCCCCTCTTGGTTTCGGCAGGTTCTCAGCATCACCCTTCTAAGAGTCTCCTGACAAAGGACAGTCGCTCCCCTAAGCGGTTAAAGCCCAGGCCTCTCTGTTGATGTCTGCCGCGCCCCTCGGACCATGTGAGTCCCTCCTCTGCCCCTCCCTGTACATTAACCGAGACCTTGGCCTATCGACTGCAGATTCTCCAAGGCAGCTGGACTCTCTGTTTGAAAGGTTTTTCTGAAGAGGCTTCTATTAATTTATGTATTTAATTTCTGTACAGAGTGCCTGTTCGCCTCCCAGCACAGGTATTAAAGTACCTTTAGGGGAATCCAGCCGCCGAAATCCTCTGTAAGGGAAAATGCTTAGAGTGTCACAAAGTGAAAAGCATTAGTGGGAAATACTCAGAGAGCTCAGTGGAAGAACCACCGGGAGTCGCCGCCTCCCTGGGTTCTGGGTCCTATTCCCGTTTCTCCGAGGCTCTCATCTCAGTAACCTTGGCTGGAACTCACCAGCTTCATTGCGGCCCAGAGAGAAAAGGGTGATTGCCCAGTCCCAGTGGACTCTCTGCTTTCTGGTTTAATATGTGGTTCAGTTATGCTAATGGAGTTACTTTTTAAGATCTTAACAAATCCAGTAACATTTAAAATCAGCTGGGCAGTCCAGCCACGTATTATTAGGCATCCTTCAGTTGTGTTATTATTATTGTGGGTCCTAGATACGTTGTTTGAACAATTAAATCCATCCTAGGCATGGGTTTCTGTGTGATCAGGGGTAGGGTGAGCTGCCCGTGGACCACCCCTGTCCCAGCGCTGGCATTTTAAGGACGCCAGACTCCTGTCTACACGTCTGCCTGGAAGCGTGCTTTGTGGGACATAGTAGGTGGCCTGTCTTGTAGGCACAGGGTCCTTACTGAGAGTGACATGTGAAATTCCAAGAAAGGAGTCCGTGAACTGGGTGGTTTAGGCTACCTCGACATGAACCCTTCCTGAAAAAAAGCTAGGAGCAGCCTTTTGGAGGCACCTGTTTTTGCTGGAAAAGTTTATTAAGGGCCGTGTCCAGGACATCAGCAATTTTGCTATTTCACTCCTGGGAGGCTCCAAAACTGGAGTTAGTAGAAGCCCTGAGCCAGTCAGTGGGTGCTACTCCAGGGCATTTTTTTTTTTTTTTCGGACCCTGAAATGCCATGAAATTTCTTTAAAAATGGGGTGACATAGAGTTGTCCGCATCTCATTTTGTTATGTCCAGACAGTAATAATTTTTGTGAAACCTCAATTACCATGACTCTAACCGCCATTCCATCAGACAAATGATTTTCTCCAGCATCCCTTAGGATGCTAGTCTTAATTAGATCCTTTTGTGAGGAAGCCCGTGTCTGCAGAGCGTCAGCAGGGCTGGGCGGTGCCTCGTCCACACTGAGACACAGTCACTTCCCTTCTGGGGGCAGAGCTGGCCCCAGAGCCCTTCACTCAGTGGCAGCGGGATCCACCGGCTCCTGGTGGAAGTGCCAGCACCCGCTCTGGAGATGAGGGGCAGATGAGGGGGTGTGACTGTAGGTAGCTCACCGAGGGGTCTGTGCGCAGGCTGCCTCTACTGCACTCTGGAATGTTCTGTGATCAGGGCTCCCTTGGAATTAACCTGCATGCAGATCAAAGTCACTGCTGCAGCGGGGGCAGGAGGGGGACCCTGGGCTGCTTCCTACTGGTCTTCTCACCCTGTCGTTGTTGCTCACTCGCTAAGTCAAGTCAGCTTTTTGTGACCCCATGGATTGCAGCACGCCAGGCTGGCTTCCCTGTCCTTCACCATCTCCCAGAGCTTGCTCAAACTCAGGGCCACTGAGTCAGTGATGCCACCCAATCATCTCATCATGTGTCCTTCTCTTCCTGCTGTCAATCTTTCCCAGGGTCTTTTGCAACAAGTCGGCTCTTCACATGAGGTGGCCAAAGTATTGCAGCTTCAGCTTCAGCATCAGTCCTTCCAATGAGTACTCAGGGTTGATTTCCTTTAGGATTGATGGGTTTGATCTCCTGGCAGTCCACGGGACTCTGAAGAGTCTTCTCTGGCAGCACAATTTGAAAGCATCAATTCTTCACCCTGGGGGGACCAGAAACTTAACAGCAAATGTCTGCCAGCCACACCCAGGAATTGTCCATTTATCTGATGTCACACCTCCTGCTACTTTTGTTCTAAAACAACCTCATCCATCTTTCCTTAGCAGGCACACCAGCTTTGGGGAAATGTAGCTGTGGATCCTTGATACTTAACCACGGTTGGTTAGGTGGTGTCTGTATCCCACCCCTCATCCAACAGATGCGTCTGGAACATCTCTCATGCTGCAGGTGGGGTCTGACTTGTTCTGGAAATGGAGGGGTGAGCAACCAGAGTCTGTTCTGGTCCCTTGAGCCAGGACTGGGACAGGAGACGAGTATTAAGCCAATAATCATGTGTTTTTGTCTTAATTTTTTTATCGCAATACAGTGGCTTTCCAATGTTGTATTAGCTTCTACTGCACAGCAAAATGAATCAGCCATATATATCCCTTCCCTGTTGGATTTCCCTCCCATTTAGATCGCCACAGAGCATTAAGTAGAGTTCCCAGGGCTCAGTTGTCTGTTTTATACATAATATCAATAGTGTATATGTGTCCAGCCTAATCTCCCAGCTTCTCCCACCCACCCTTCCCCCTTGGTATCCATACATTTGTTCTGTCTGCCTGTGTCTCTGTTTATGCTTTGCAAATAATATCATCTTGTACTGTTTTTCTAGATTATACATGTATTTGTTTTTGTGTTTCTGATTTACTTTTGGTATTGCACTTTCTAGGTCTATCTGCATCTCTACAAATGACCCAGTTTTATTCCTTTTTTCAGTTCAGTTCAGTCGCTCAGTTGAGTCCGACTCTTTGCGACCCCATGAATCGCAGCACGCCAAGCCTCCCTGTCCATCACCAACTCCCAGAGTTTACTCAAACTCATGTCCATCGAGTCGGTGATGCTATCCAACCGTCTCATCCTCTGTCGTCCCCTTCTCCTCCTACCCCCAATCTTTCCCAGCATCAGGGTCTTTTCAGATGAGTCAGCTCTTCACATCAGGTGGCCAAAGTATTGGAGTTTCAGCTTCAGCATCAGGCCTTCCTTTTCATAACTGAGTAATACTGCATCATATGATGTGCACATCTTTACCTGCCCCTCGCTGATGGACAGCTAGGCTGCGTCCATGTCCCGGCTCTTGTGAGTAGCGCGGCTGTGAACATCGGCGTGCATGTGTCTTTTGAAGTATGGCTTTCTCTGGGTATAGAGATCATACCCAGCGGTGGGATCGCTGGTCACATGTGGCTTACACCGATGTGTGCTTGCCGCCTCCTATCACTGGGACGGGAGTGTTCGCAACTGTTCTGTTTCTAGTTGAGAACAGTTTTCAAAACCGTAAATAGGAGCAGTTGGCCTTGTGATGGCTTCAGTCTCTTCCTTTGGTCTCCAACGTGCTTCCCTATGTGAGTGCCGGGCTCCACGGATCCTGTCGATTCCGGGACTCCTTTGAGAAGTGGGTAGACAGTATTGTACATGTTGCAGCAAAAGATGGAAGACTGGTCAGGAAACACAGCATTCATCAGAGAAACTTCCTGCTCAGATCCATCTACCTGGGGCTATTGCATGGGGCAAGCAGCTTCGTCTCACCAAGTGTCCACATTCTCATCTGTGAAATGGGGGCATAACTCTTCTCTTACAAGGTGGCTGTGAAAACTCATCAGATAATCCTGGCAATTCATATGTTCAAAAAACATTAGTTACCTTTATCGTTTCTGAATAAAAAGAATCAGGATGGCTCCCTCCAATGTCTAGTGTGAGAGGTCAAGCTTTTCCACCTGTAAAGCCTCAGCCATATTGGAGGCCCAAGATAAATGTTTGATTTGGTGGGGGGGGGCTTGTGATGCAGCCCTGTGTTCCTGTTTATGATCTCCGAGATTTCACAAATACCACTTGAGTACTTAGGGCTCATCATGCAGTGTTCAAGGTGGAGCTGTCAGGGGATAAACGAGACTCTCTTCCTCTTCCTGACCCCCTGGTCTAGCAGGGCACCTGGGGGTGGTGGGCAGAGGGAGCCACCCGGGCATGGAAGAGGTCTCCTGCGAGAAGCGGCAGGGAGGCCACCAGGAGGGCAGGTCCAGGCTCGGAGACGTGTCCCGAGCCCAGGAGCCCAGGTGAAGGGCGGGAAAGCCAAGGGAGCAGAGTGACGGGCGGGCCGCCGAGGACCACTCCCCAGTCGTGCAGCTCTGCCCCTCTCCCTGGCCAAGCCCCAGCACGAGGCGGCCCCCTGCACACCTGAGTCAAAAGCTGCAGGCATCACTCACCCCACACCGCATGTTCTCAAATTCAGCTCTAGCCACAGCTGTAAGACTGTGGCCAGTCCAGGGGGAGAGGTCGGTGTGAAAGCGAGGGACTGGGGGGCGAAGGGGTGTCTCCAGGAGGAGAGACTGTCCAGACTGCTCTTTGCGCAGATCTGCTTTGTACACTGTGCACCCTTTAGATGGATTTGCCAGGCTCTCATCAGGAAAGCACGTGGTATAGGATTCACCATGATTTTGTGTTAAATGCTTTGTTATCAGAGCAGCACCATCCTTTCTTTTTTTTTAAAAAACAAACAAACAGATATTTATTTATTTGGCTGGGCCGGGTCTTAGCTGCAGCACGTAGGCTCTTCGGTCTTTGCTGTGGCATGTGGGATCTTGTGTTGCAGCGTGTGAGATCCGGTTCCCCGACCAGGCATGGAACCCAGATGCCCTGCGTTGGGAGCACAGAGTCTTAGGCAGTGGACCGCGAGAGAAGTCCCGAGGTTATCCTTTCTCGTCTCCCCAGCCAGCCTGGCAAGGACGCGGCCGGATGCAGGCTGAGACCATCATGTGTGTATGTGTGCACGAACAGGCCACGTAGATCTTCCAAGTACTCCATGACTCCTGACAGCGTAGGGCATGCGATGTAGAGTCAGGAGCACTGTAACCTCAGATCTGTGCCAGGACGCCTCATAAAGACGGGCTAAGCCGGAGTACACGCCTTTGACCCCCTTTCCACTTTTCTCCTAAGAATGAGCTCACACAGGGCCGGGCATCCACACAGACACCCCTCTCCTGGTCTCCCGCGCCTCTCGAGCTGCTGTAACTTTAAAAAGATTGAACAAAGACTACCTCCACCAGCTAAGCTGAAATAAGAATGTCTCTGGAGTTTAATGGATCAAGTAGCGGTGATAGGTTTTATGGCTCTTTTTCACTTTAGGGCATAGGGAAGAGAGAGCCGGGCAGGTTGGTTTTAAATTCAAGGATTTATGTTGTTAATCCTCCGGGCTAATTATAATTTATGGGATCTTGGCAAATTAATATGCGGTTGCTATTCAAAAGTGGAGAGCAATGTGAGGCAGGCATAAACAAGCCTTGTTCATTTTTAATTTATTTCCACCAATGGAGAATATTAAATAAAATGAACACTAGGGTATTTCGCTCTGAGTTTGGTGTTCATTATTTATCTCTAAATTATGAAATTCATACCACAACTCCTTGTTTTTTCACCAAATACCCAGGAATAGGAAGCAGTAGCATCCGGAGAAGCAGGAGGCACTCAAAGTCATTTTCTCTAATGCTTCTAAGATGGACTCAACAATACATGCATGGAGATGGAGGCGTTCCTAGCAAGGATATTGGTGGGGTCCAAGATGTGGCCTTATGCACATCGGGATTGTTTAGAGACAGAGCTTGTGAGCGGTATGTGAGCTTAAAATCTCCAAAAGGTAGATGGCCACCCTCCTAAGCAATGGCTCCAGCCCAGTACATCTCTAGGGGCTTTAGGAACATCAGCTGGTGGCCATTTCCATATCATCGGCCATTCCCCATTTCAACAGTATCTCCTGTGGCCATTTTCTGAATTCTCTTTCAAAGGATCTGGCTTTGCACCCATGAACAACTGGCAGAAAATGCTCAGACTGGCAACCGTGAGGCAGGCAGGTTCAGTGGACCCCAGTAACCGAGTGGCCCCACTCTTGGCAGGAACAGCCTTCTCGTTGTCCATCCACCCCCTCCCTTCCCCTCTCTTCTCTCCCCCTCCCTCACCTCCCTCCAGCTGGGAGAAGCCCTCTCAGGCTGCCTGGAGCCTCTGGAAACCTTGAGCTCCGAGCCCAAGAGCTGGAGTTCTGCCCCCAGCTGTGCAGCTCAGATAACAGCTGGAGCAGAGAACAGGCTGTTCTCGCTGCTAGAATATCTGACCTAGTTCTGACTGGGGAAGAGACTTCACGGTTGGCTCCCCAAGCCCTGCCCGAGTAGGAAAGCAGCAGCCATCTCTCCCCACTTCCCCCCCGCCCGCAACAAGCTTCATCCCAAGTCTGTCTCTCTCCATCACTTTCCTTTTCATTGCTGTGATTTTTTTTTTTTCCTTTTTTGCTCGTACTCCGTTTTCTCCTCGGCAGGGGAGGGAAGGACCACTCTGAACAATTCCAAAGAAGAAATGGGACATTTAGCTTTGGGAGGGAAGTGAGGCTGGAAAGGGAAGGCTTTCTGGAGCGTGACAGTTCCCCGAATGCAAACCCTGCTCCGCCTCTCGTTGGCTGGGCGTCCTGGGGCAGGTGCCCACCTCCTCTGACTCTCCTCAGCAGGGACACGAGCATGCTGTCATTTGTCTTTGGGGATTGTTACAAGAAATAAGCTATCGAGAAGCGCCCGGCCCCTCGCCTCACTTCTTCTGCAGCATCAAGAAGTGGTGGTTCTGTCCCCTTCCATCCTCAGTCTTATACAGAATAGATTCTCAACTGATGTGGGTAAAATGGAATTGACCAGAAGAGACCCTCTGTACCTGTAGCCCTCATAGACTCCTGGGTCCTGAGAGGATGTCCTGAGACCCAATGGCAGGGAGTGAATGTGACAAATGGTGTAAATGTCCCCCGGTGCTGGAGGGCGCGGGTACCTGTTGGTTCACGCGTCTTTGTGACATGAACGCGCGTTCGTGATTTATAAGCAGTCCGGCATGGAGACATGAGTGACTGCATATTTTTCTGCAGGTTTTCTTCCTCTTGGTCAGTTTCTCGGTTATGGTTTCTTTTCGTTTGTGGAAATAGCAGGACATCAGTGTAGTAACAGAATTCCTGGCTTTGTGGTAACTCCTTTTTCAGGGTCTTTAGCCTAATCATTTTGTAGCAAGCAGGCACTTTTCTACACTTTAATACACTTGTATATCATTTAGTAATGAAAAGTTAAACCTAATTGAAATCATGTACTTAGTACTCTATATTATTTTTAAGTTATCAATCAATGATCATCACAGTTTCACTTGTGAATGTACCCCTTTGAAGAAGTACAACAGGAGGGATAAAAGCCAGAAAGAAAAAGAAAAGAGCTGCCATTAGAAGCGCGTGGAAAGTCCTAAAAGAAAGTATATAATTCTGGGGACAAATCAGCTTGGCTCATGCTCTGGCAAGGACAGAAAAAGACCAGGCGTCTCAGTGACCCAGGTTTAGCCTCATCATATTACAAAGTTTTGTCCAGAGAGTAACTGGTTTTGATTTATCAACCACATCCTCTCATGAACCCAGATGTGTGTCCACTGGGTCTGACAGGAAACAGATTTATGTAGCAGCTTCTATCTTGAATTCAAATTCCTGCCCCACCCACCAACTCAAGCTTTGTAACTGAGTCAAGCTAATCAGGCATGTCTCCTTCTCCAGGATGAGTCATAGGACTCTGCTAGGAGACAGGACTGAGCGACTTCACTTGCACTTTTCACTTTCATGCATTGGAGAAGGAAATGGCAACCCACTCCAGTGTTCTTGCCTGGAGAATCCCAGGGACGGCAGAGCCTGGTGGGCTGCCGTCTATGGGGTCGCACAGAGTCCGACATGACTGAAGTGACGCAGCAGCAGCAGGCACCTCCCACAAATGCATTTCCTCCTGGTGGATCCCCCAGTGAGCTGTCTCACCACACCTGATCCCAGATTTAGCTGAACCCCAGGACTAGACACAGCACAGGCTCAGTCAAAGAATCTTACCTCTGCCCAGCTTGCTCCCAACATTAGAAGTTAGCTGCTTCCACCTTTATCTAGTTCTTCTTTCCTCTTAAATATTTATACATTTGGAAGTCAGGATTTTTGGTTCAAGCCTCCTGGCCCCTCAGAAGGGTTCTCCACCTGACTTACGGGTCAGAGATCATGTTGCTAAGTGAAGCACTCAGATGTCAAGTCACTATTCTCTTATGCTGAGTTTTGTTGAGAAACATGACAGCTCTGAGGGGTTAGAAGGCTGATGCTGGAGTCAAATGTTGAAACCCTATCCTCAAATGGGATGGAATTTGGAGGTGGGGCCTTTGGGATGTAATTAGGTCATGAGGGTGGAGCCCTCCTGGATAAGATTGCTGCTGCTGCTGCTAAGTCGCTTCAGTCGTGTCTGACTCTGTGCGACCCCATAGACGGCAGCCTACCAGGCTCCCCCGTCCCTGGGATTCTCCAGGCAAGAACACTGGAGTGGGTTGCCATTTCCTTTTCCAGTGCATGAAAGTGAAAAGTGAAAGTGAAGTCGCTCAGTCGTGTCCAACTCCTAGCGACCCCATGGACTGCAGCCCACCTGGCTTCTCCATCCATGGGATTTGCCAGGCAAGAGTACTGGAGTGGGGTGCCATAAGATTAGCGCCGAGAGCTCCCTTGCCCCTTCCACCATGTGAGGACACGAAGCGAAGTCTGCCACCCCATCTGCCCTCACCTGACCATGCTGGCACCTCCATCTCAGAGTTCCAGCCTCCCAAACCGGGTTTATAAGCCATCCAATTGGCAGCATTTTGTTACAGCAGCCTGAACAGACAGAGAGCTGGAGAGCGTGTTTGGTCCAATTTTCGCTTGCTGCATCTCTGGATCCAAGACTTTTTCCCAAAAATATCCAAACGTGGAACATCCATCCATTTGGGGGCTTCCAGCTTCCTGGATTCCCTGCTTTTCTTTTAACCCTTTTTCCACTGTGGGTTTTTTTAATGAGCCCTCTCTGGCATATCCACCACCCCCACAAAACACAGGGAAGACACCCCCATTTCCAGCAACACAAATATTTCTGATCGTCTGTATCCCTGTTTTCTCACTCTCCCACTCCACAGAAGACTAGGATAGCACCCGCCGTAGTTTGCACATCATTTAAATATTCATTTACATTAATTTATTCATAGCTGTAAAGTTTATTACCTAGAACATTAAGTCATAGAATGTTAGAGCCGGAAGACACAGGAGAAATCCTCTCTTCCAGACTCCTCATTTTACAGATGAGGAGACCGAGGCAAGGAGGGCTCAGGCAGCTACCCAAGGTCAAGTTCTGAGCAAGTGACCCCAGGGCAGGTCTCCACTTCCGGCCTCTGTCCCATGCAGCTCAGTATCAACCAAAGCCACGCTGCTCCTACTCATTTGTCTCGTTCCTTCATTATCTAGAAGGTTCTAGGGGCTGGAGTACCCCAGTGAATGGACACAGGTCACTGTAAAAGAGGTAAGAGTCTAGTCTGCCAGAGACGGAACAAACAGATGAACACACGCATGCGCGATGACAAACAGGGATAAGGGCTCTGAAGGAAATAAACAAGGTCTGCGTGGAGGACGGCGGAGGAAGGCGTTACCCGGGATGCTGTAACAAAGCACCGCAGACCAGGCGGCTTATGACCAACAGACATTTACTCCTGGGAGTTCTGGAGGCTGGAGTCCCAGGTCAGGGTGCCAGCGTGGTTGGGTTCTGTGACAGCCCTTTTTCAGGTTGCAGACTGCCGGCTTCTCCTCGTGTCATCCCGTGGAGGAAGGAGGGCAAGAATGCTTTCTGGGGTCCCTTTCGGAAAAACACTGCCTCCCTTCATGTGGGCTCAGACAAGACCCGGTGCCTCCCCAGAGCCCCGCCCCCTAATACCACCACACTGGAATCAGGGTTTCAATGTGTGAATTTGGGGCAGTCTCAAACGTCCAGTCCCTAACAGGAAGGCTGGGGTGGGAGGTCCTGGGTTATGTTTTTCCTGGAGGTGGGGTGAAGAGACTGGAAAGGAAAGCAGGACAACTCCAGGTGTACTGATGAATGCATGCTGCAGTGGATAAGTGGTCCAGAGTCCTCCCCCCAGGGAATTCTGGGAATCGGCGTCAAAGATACTGCCTCTGAGTTATCCTGAGGGGCAAAAGAACTGGGGTCCTTACCCATAAGTTCCCCATCTGTCATTGGTTGAGAACTACTCTTATTTATTTACTTCTAAGCACTTCTTCACAGTATCCCAGGACAATATTTGCAATACTTGGGACAGGCTGATACTAAAATTCAAATTTATCTGAAATTCCAGACTTAACCGGGCACTGTGTATTTTATCAGGCAGCCCTTGGCCCACCCCGACTGCCCCGTCAACGAGTCGAGCCACGTCTGTAGCCAGAGATGGCTCCCAGCATCACAGTGGCTCGTGGAAGGAGGGGTGGAGCTGGACTGAGCTATTCAGAAAGCCACTTTCTGCATGACCAGAAAAGTCTATGGGTCTGGACATCAGTTAAGGGAAGGTCCGAAGGCTTGGAAGGAGCTAGCATTTCACACAAAGAGAGGGATGGCGTGGGGGAAGGCAGAGGAAAGATTTCCAGGCAAAGCAAGCATTGTACAGAAAGAGGACTTGCTCTCTGTTACCTTGAACTGGAGTCTCAGCATTTGGGAATGACCTTCAAATTGGAGTTGTGGGGCTGGTGATGATGCTAAGGCTGGGTCACACCCCATGCTCCACCTGCGCTTCCTGTGTCTGGCAGGATGCTCACAGCACCCGTGATCCCATCTCAACCTGAGGCTTTAAGAAGTTAGGTGACCAGCTAGAGTGCTGTCCAGTCAGATCTGAACCCAGACTGCTCCCGAGTCCATGCTTCTCACGCTGCTTGATCATCAAACACATTTCTTGTGGGTTGAATTATGTCTCCCCCCACACCCAACACCAAAGATGGGTTGATGTCCTGACTCCCAGCCCCTGTAAACAGGAATTTGGAAATAAGGTCTTTGCAGGTGACATCAAGTTAGGACAAGGTCCTAACTTGAAATCAAGTTAGGTCACAAGGGTGAATGAATACATAAGCTTTGAATTATAGTGACTGTAAGCAAGATGAACAGACTCTAGAGACCCATGCCACACTGTAGCTACTGTAGACAATGACGCGAGTTTCCATTTAAAAACTTGTAAAAAGGGTAGATCTCATGTTAAGCGTCTTATGTCTTGTCATTGTGTTCGGTCATGTCTGACTCGAAATACATTTCTGTTGTTTTAAGCCACCCAGTTTCGGCACTTATTATTATTATTGTTTTCCCTTTTTATTTTGTGCTGGGGTAGAGCCGATTAACAACACTGTGCCGGTTTCAGGTGAACAGGGAAGTGACTCGGCCTTCACGTGCATGTGAATACATACAGCATACGTGCCCACTCTTCCCCGAACTCCCCTCCCATCCAGGCTGGTTGGGGCGCTTTGTGCCGCAGTCCTGGGAAGCTGGTGCAGCACCCCCTCTCAGCTTATCAAGAGATGCCTGGAGATGTGCCCTGATCCCAGCGAGGCAGCTGCCCCAGGTGGCCGGCCCGGGGGCCGTGCAGGGCCCAGGTGGCCGCTGCCTGCCTTCGGCGGGCGTGGATGTCGTTCCCGTTTCCCGGCCCATTGGCAGTGACACCGAGGGAGGAGCCGGGGCTGCCCACAGAACGATGCACATCTCAAGGGCAGTTAGACAATTAGCTCGCCCACAGGAACCCTGCGATATACACAATATTTGCTTTCCCAGGAAGGCCAAGAGCAAGGTCCTGCCTGCTCTCATGACCCGGTGTTCCTCCCCAGCAGGAAGGGGCCAGTGCCAGTGGCTCCCACCTCCTTTGCCGCGTGGATTTAACCTCTTCCTGTCCCCCGTGCTCTTAGATGTCCCACACAACTTCCGCAATGTGGATTCAGTCTATTTGATTGGGCCCTGCCTTTCTTGGAATTCTCTCCAACAGCCAGTGGAAACATAATTTATAGAGGTGCATGTACCCCATCTTTCATGTAAGAAAAAAATGAGTATGTGTCCTGTCTCATTCTAACGAATATTTGAAACAGCCCATTGGGACTTACTTAGTGTAGGTGGTCAGTAAACAGGAAAGAAACGAAAGGTATGGAAATGAACAAGGGCCCCAGGGAGAGGCCAGGGCCCTCAAACCCACATGCTCTTGTTATAAGCACGCTATAGACTGATTTGTCTCTAAGCCTCCTACAAACAGGGAAAGACCATCAGTTATGCAACTTCCAGAATCCCTATACACGAAACAAGACAGTAATTCAGGAAAAGCCCAGCTCTTCTCTCAAAGCATCTAACAGAGATATCCAGGTGCATTTCTGGGCTGGTGGTGGGCTGCAAGAAGCCTCTCCCAGCCCCTGTTCTGGGACCCCTTTCCACTGAGAGGACAGGGGAGTGGTGAGATGGAGCTAGAACACTGCTCGGACCTGGTGTAGAATTTTTAAGCCACAAGAAAGTATCTAAACAGAGTCACAGAAGAAACCGGACGTACATCACAGGTTTTCTCCACCCAATTAAGCTATGTTAGAATGAGAGGGCCTTATTTACAGAGGACTCTTTCTCTATTTAAAAGGAATACAGCGCAGTGGAGACAAATGTTTTCATCTTTAAAAAGCAGAAAAGTTACCCATAATTCTGCTGGCTTTAGGTAGCAACCATTAGTATCTGTGTTTCTTCCCCTCTTTTTTTTCCTTCCTTGTTATGCTGCGTTTGTGTCACATTGAGATCACTTCCACACACCCCTGTGACACACTGCTTCTTCTCCCCTAACATCATGCATCTCAGCACATTATTATCCATTCTTCTCAACTGCAGACTCTTAGGAGCTGACAGTCCACGGAGGGGAGGCGTCAGCGTTTATTCCTCCCCTCCTGTGTCGTTGGGCACTGAGATGGTTTTAAATACCTTTGCTGTCAGAAAGAGCGTTCTGATAAACATCTTTGTGCATCAAGCAGTTTCCATAGTTCCCATTATGTCTTTAGGGTGGTTTCCCAGAAATGGAATTACCGGGTCAAAGGTCGAGCACAGTTTTTAAAGGTCCCTGAGACACATTGCCAAATTGCTCTCCAAAAGGTTTGCAGCCATTTAAATGATCAAAAGCAGCCTTTGAGAGCCTGCTTTCTTCTAAGCAGTATTGAGTGCTCATTAAAAAAAAAGAAGAAAACCTCATTACTAACATGATAAACAAACAAATGGCACGTTGTTGTTGGTTTGGAGTCTTTTTGTTCAGTACTTCAAAGAGGCGAATTTGAAAAATCCAAAGAAACACAGCCGAAATTAAATGTAGGGGCTCCCTTAATCTAGCACTTGGGCTGGATGGTTTCTAAAGAGGTTTCAATATATGAACGGATGAGAGGAGCAGACTCTGGAGAACTGTGTTGTCATTTTGGAGAACTTTGCAATAGTGCCTGCTGGAGGCTGTGTCCCCTCCCAGAGCTGGAGAGCCATCTGCACTCTGTGAGTCTGAGGCCTCAGAGATGCTTTATACACAATAATAGTTTCTCCGTATGTGTGTGTGTGCACGCACGCTAAGTCGCTTCAGTCGTGTCTGACTCTCTGTGACCTCGTGGACTGTAGCCCACCATCTCCTCTGTCCATGGGATTCTCCAGGCCAGAATACTGGAGTGGGTTGCCATGCTCTCCTCCAGGGGATCTTCCCAACCCAGGGATGGAACCTGAGTGTCTTATGTCCCCTGCACAGATTGGCAGGCGGGTTCTTTACCACTAGCACCACCTGGGAAGCCCCGCCCCCTTTCTCTCTCTCTCTATATATATAGAACCACTGAACAATATATGTATATTGTTTTAGTTGTTCAGTTGCCCAGTCGTGTCCCGCTCTTTCAACCCCATGGACTGCCTCACAATACATGTATATATATACACACACACACATACATATAAGCAAATAAACAACATTCATATGACGTTTTGCAGTTTTTCAAAGGGTGTTTTTTCCATATGGAGAATCTCATTTCACCTACAAGATAACTGAGGTGTGGATTCAGTCACTTGTCTACAACTCACATGGGTTAGAAAGTGGACCAGCAGGGTGAGAGCAGAGCAGTGGGCCTTCTGCCTCCCCAGGAGCCCTGCTCTGACACCTGCTCGGTTGCCATGAAAACCAGGGTGTCCTGATCAGAAGCTGCTTTGTCCTCACAGGTGGGGCAGGACTGGGCCCCCCGTGGGTGGCTGCCAGCGTGCTCCCTGCATTTCAGCCATGCCCAAGGTAGAAGGTAAACCTCATGCCAAGAGCCCCCACTGGCAGCAAAATCTAACATGCCCAGAACAGATAATCTGGTGTTCGTTTGCCAGGACGGCTGTAAGAAGTCGCCACCAGCATGGTGGTCTGAAACACAGATATTTATGTGCTTACTGTTCTGGAGGCGAGAGGTCTGAAATCAGGGTGTGGGCAGGGCCACGCCACCTCCCGAGGCACCAGGGAGAGTCCGTTTTGTGCCCCGTCCGGCTTCTGGTGACCGTCGGCAGAACCTGACTCGTGGCCGCACACTTGCACTCCCACCTCTGTGGTCACGCCGCCTCCTCTCTTGCGTGTCTCAAGGCTCCCTCTGCCTTTCTCTCACAAGGACACTGGTCATTGGGTTTAGAGCCCACCCAGAAAATGTAGGAACATCTCATTTCAAGAGCCTTCGCTAAGCCAGGCCCGCATACATTCTTTCCCCAAATAAGATCGTATTCACAAGTTCCAAGGGTTTGAGATGGAGGCCTTTCTGAGGGTCACGTTTCTGCCTGTCACAGGTCCAGAAGTCTGCTGCTGATCAGAGGAGTTTAACATCTACGGAAACTTCCCCATGTTACCTGTCCATGCAGGTACACAGACACGACAGGCCACCCTGGCATAAAGTTTTCTCATTGCATTTACAACAGAATATGTAACATGACCTAGAGAGAATGTGTTTACTTAGGAATTTACTGAGTGAATTAAGTTAACTGAATTCCAAGCTCTGGGACTGGTTTGCCCTTGACGTGGGCACATAACTTCCCTGAACCTCAGTTTGCATGACTGTAAAACAGGTGCCTAGACGCTCCCCTTGTTGAATTTCCTTGTTGAAATTGCAGGCGTCCAGTGGAGTAACACCAGACAGTGCTTTGTGAGTGCTTGAGCGCAAGTAGGATTTTGAGGACTGAATCCAGGGTCCAAAAGGTGGAAGATGTCTTCCAGGGGCTTCCACCAAGGGAACTTGCTTGTGTGCTGGCGAGAGAGATTCGAAGAAAACAATCCGCGTTGGCGGCTTTCCACAGTTGCTAGGAGTCTGAGCGAGATTCAATTGGGAAAACTAGGTTAGTGCAGAGAGGACTCCATTCCTCTTTAAAAGCGGCCACTCATCTCTAATAATAAATAATCCAAACATTGGGATATTAAAACAATTCGTTCTCGGCATTGGAAAAGAGGTCGTGTGTGTGTGTGTGTGTGTGCGCGCGCGTGCGCCTGCGTTTGTGTGTGGGTGTGTTTTTAATATCCCACCCTGCCCACCAAGCCCTCACCTCCAGGAACTCCAAGATTGAGCAAAATCCTACTTACGTGCCACGGATTTAATATAGCATCAGGCTCCTCTAGGTCCAATAAAATACCAGGTTAAGAGTATTAATTCCTTGCAGCCCTGATGGGTCCCAGCTGTGCGCGCGGAGGGTGTGAGGGTGTGTGCCCGGCCAGCCCCGGTGCTGACGGAGCTGTTCCACCTCGAAGCACGTGCGCCTGCTGCACAGCTGTTCCGCAAATCCTCCGCCACTTGCTTAAAACCCTCTATGAAGCTGTACTGCCTCTGGGCACAATTAAAAGCCGTATACTACATTTCAGCAGGTAGTGTTAGAAATTTAGGCTGAGCCAAAAAAGAAAAGAGAGAAGGTGGGAGGGAGGAAGAAGCGATTCCCTGGTTAAGGGGGCATTAACCTTCTTACCCCGCTATGGAATCCATAAAGCTTCTCCACGCCCGCCGCGTCCTCCAGCCTTGAGAACGCGGGGTGGACTTGCTGTGACAGAGCAAGGCTGTTTCTCTCCCACCTCCTTCCTTTTTTCTTCCTTCCTTCCTTCTCTTTTCCTTTGTTTTCTTCTTTCTTTCCCTTCTCCCTCCTTTTTTTTCTTTCCCCTTCCTTCTTTCCTCCCTTCCTTTCCTCCTTACTTCCTTCCTCTTTTATTTTTTTAATTTTTCCTCTTTCTTTATTCTCCCTTCTTTCTCTTCCTTTTTGTTCCCCTTCTTTCCTTCCGTCTTTCCTTCTTTCCTCTTTTATTTTTCTCTCTCTTTCCCCCTCCCTTTCTTCTGACCTTCTCTCTGCCTCTTTTCTCACTTTCTTCTCTCAGTGAGTAGTCAGGCCTGTCTTCAGGGAAAACTTAAGAACGGGGTTGAACTAAGTAAGCTGAGAACTAAGTTAAAATGTGAACCCAGCTGAACGGTGAAGAGGCTCAGATTCCGTTCTCCCTGCAGAAAAGGGGCCAGAAAGACCGGCCATATTCACTCGAGAAGCCGGCTGACATTGCTTCAGCATAGTGCCCGGAGGGCCATGGATTATTAGCTCCTTGCGTTGCCATGACAACCCATTGATGTAAGTCTCCATATACCCATTTCCCAGAAGCAGCAGCAGGGGGCCCCCCATGAAGCTCGCATCAGTTCCTCTCCGCTCTTCCCCATCAAGGGTGGGGGCTGAATGCTGCCCGTGACTTCGCTGTGCACGTGGCCATTGCCTCCAGCCCCAGGACTCACGTGGCCCTTTCGCTTCCTTCCTTTTGGATATATGAACAGTATATGAAGATGCGTTTGCTCTCCTTTCTGTAGTCTCTGCCCGTCAAGGGGAGAGGTCTGATCTTGTCCTTTCTTGTTCATACCCGGACGGTGCTTTGAGTCGGACTCCCCGCTGTGTAAGAAAGAAGGGGGTGGGGAGGGCACAGCGCATGGCGGATGTGAGGGAGACCCTCCCCATCTCAACCCTTCCCGACAGCCAGGCTGGCGCCAGGGGTAGAAAGCATGCTGAGAATTCTTGGCCCCGGTGGAGGCAGAGAACGTGGGTTAGGATCGAGTTCAGACGATTTCCTAGGATTATCGGAGCTCGTGTGACCAGGCCTGTAAAATGCTATAAAAGCTTAACATCTCACCCTGTAAAAATGATGCGGCCACATCGTCCACCTTCCACTCCCTGGGGACGGACTAACGGCAGCCAGGAAGTGAAACTGACTTTCACCGAGATTCTGTTTTCTGCTTCTCAGGCACTGTCCCAGGCTCGTCCACGTGGCCATTTATTCACCCTCTTAACATCTTCCTGGCCTGGTAAATTCTTGTCCTGGTGGGATGAGTAAGGAAACTGAGACCCGGAAGGGTCTTGTAACTTGTTCCTGATCATTTCTGATGCTCCAGGCTTTTATCCTGCTAGGCCTCAGACCAGCAGCCTCTCAGAATCTAGACCCTTCACCCACCAGTTCTAAGAACATGAAATAATGTGAGTGGGGTGAAATAATTCTGTTTAAAAGTAGGCACGTTATAAAGAATTATGTCAACCCGATTCCCTGAATCCTGGGAAAATTCATATGCTCGTGCCCCCCGATTAGTGAATCAAGTGAAACTGATTGATATAGGGCGACAATAGTTAAGAAGCAGGCAGCCCTGGCCGAGGTTTGATTAAACCGATACCCCCCGGTCTCCCGCTGTATCAAATCACTGGCGAATTGGTGCCATTAGGATAAATTACTGCAAGAGGCACTGCGCAGCCAAGCTAAATAAACTCTGCCTTCTCAAGCCCCGTGATTGTCTTATTAAATAATTTCTCTGCCTCTTAAGTGTAGACTCGGAGCGCTCGCATTCTGAAAGCCCTCCTGATTAACTATAGCCTTGGCCTCAAGTTGATTTTATAAACTTCGGAGGGTGCCCCAGAGGGTGAAGCTTCCTGTTGTCAGTTCAGCCTGTTGCTATAGATACCGAACTTCACAATCAGTAATTAGAGCGTGCCCCCTGCCCCAGAACTGGTCAAACGGTGCAGAGCGCTCGGCAAATGGTCTTAAAAGCGTCCGCGCTGGCATGAAAATGCATCTCCAGTGGTGATGGGGTTTGTTTTATTCATGCACTTCTGTGGGGGAAGAAAAAACACTGGTTTATTGGAAGCCATAGTAAAATGTTAAGTCACGATTACACTTTTGAAAACACAACCAAGTTTCCTTATCATGATGTTAAGGATAGAAAAGGTGATTGCCAAGAATGTGGTACTACACAAAGATGACTGTCTGACAGCCACATAAAGGACAGAGTTCATTCTTACTCAGATTTAGTATTTTTTCTCTTATACCCAAAACATGTTCCACAGCCTTCCCCTGACCCCGGAAAGAAATGCCTTTATCTGGAAGCAAAATTTCTTGTGGAATGATGAATAAGTTAAGGGAAACTGTTGGTGGCAAGAAAGAAAGTTGATGGGTTGGGCTTATTTTATTTAGTAGAGCAAAACAGATGTGGAACATTTGTGTCTTAAAGCATTTTGGTCAAGAGAGAACTAAATTGGTTAGAAAGTGTGCAATTTTGCAGGTGTTATAAAAATATAAACCAATGAGTCCATACTCTGTTCCCTAAAGGGAATGAGGAATGAAAATGAAGGTTTGCAAAGACACTTTGCTGGACGCTTATATATTTCAACTTAAAGTGGCATTACTGTCCTCATTTTAAAGCTGCAGAAACCAAGCTCTGAGCACGTTAATGGTTTTTCCCCAACTCCCCCAGTTTTCCTCACATAGCCAGGATTAGAATCCATGTCAGTCTGACTCTGAAACCTATTTTTTCATCTCTATTTTCCCCAAGGAAAGATCTGTCCCCAAATTATATAAGGATCCTGCAGACTCCCTGTCAGTTTATTCATCTTCCAGTTTGAAAATACATCCTAAATTCAGAATGATGCATATTTTAAGATCATGTTAAAGTTTCCTTATAAGTGTACAATACAGAAGTGATCTGCCAAGCCAAGAATTTTATTGACGTTTCCAAAGCACTTTTGATTGTATTTTTGATTGCTTATAAACCACCCTAATTGCCTTGTTGATTTCAAACACCCTGAGAACACTTCCTAAATGCTCCCAGCATCCAACAGTGTGGGAAAATAAATGGCTTACAAGAATGATTTGGGATGTACAAATAAAGTCTTTAAAGAGACTGTGTTAGCTAAAGCCTGGCATCATAACAGTCAGGTTATCTAGTGTGTGTGTGTTTGTGTGTGCGTGCGCACGCACTCAGTCACTTAGTTCTATCAGACGCTTTGAGACCCCAGGGGCTGTAGCTCAGATTCAATATGGCTTCCCTGATGGCTCAGATGGTAGAGAATCTGCCTGCGAGCTGGGAGACCAGGGTTCGATCCCTGGGTCCAGAAGATCTGGGCGACTCACACTGTCACTTTCAGGCCCAGTAGCTGTGGTGGTGCAGGTTAGTTGCCCCACAGCATGTGGGATCTTAGTTTCCTGACCGGGATTGAGCCTGTGTCCCCTGTATTGGAAGGCAGATTCTTAACCTCTGGGCCACCAGGGAAGTCCCCAGGGTGACTCATCATTTGATGAGTCTGCATGTGAGGAATGAGGCAGGGAGGTGCTAAGATGAGTCTGTCACCCCCCTGATCCAGTAGGAACCTGGGGCAGGCTAGGGGCTAGGGGTTAGGAAGGAAGAGTGTTTAGCCAGGAGACATCACTTCTGACCTGGCGAAGACACCACCACCCACCAAAAGCATTTGAACAGGATCTGAAAGTTCTTGGTGGCAACTCCACTTTTTCCTCACCGCCCCCCACCCCAAAACACACACACACACACAAATCTTGCCTGTCACTCCCAAATCCTTGCGGATTTGGATAAGCACCTAATTTTATTAGTTTAAAATCCCCTAGGATCCGAAAAGATTTTAAGTGCTTTTTAAAAAATGCCTTTTAATACTCCCAGCGACCCTGTAAAGTCATTATCATTCTCCCGTTACTAGTAGGAAAAACCAAGGTTCAGAGAGGTTAAATAGCTCAGCCGGGGTCACACAGCTATTAGGCACTGGTGCCAAGACTTGGATCGAGATTCACTTTAAATCCTGAGCTTCATAACTTGTGGATTTCAGTAGCAAATAGCAGTGGGACCGAAGGGTCTGGGCGTTTATTTCCAAAGGCTGATTTCACTTGACTGCAGAATTCTAATCTTTTAACAGCATCCTACTTATTTCTAAAGTGTTGGAGTGAATTTGCCAAAACTTGTAAAGTACATTTGTGAGCTGGTGGGATTTGATTTGAAATTGGGGATAACAGAGCCTCTGGAGCAGGCTTGGTCTCCTTACATATTTGAATTCAAAATGGGACTGGGAAAGCCACAACGCATGAAGGTGGTCATTCAGTTGCTCAGGCACTCAGAGCCGATTCTGGTGGCGTGTTCTGAAAACTCCACAGAAAGGCAGCATTGTAATCCCAGTGCAGAGGGAACTGAGGCGTCACCAAACGGGGCCGAATGTCACTTCTCTGGGTTAGCAATGTTGTTTTCCATTCACTGGAGAACAACGGTCCAAGTTCATTGTCCTCACAAAGAACTCTGTATCTCCTTTGATGCTGAGAGTTTGCAGTTTGGGGTCTTAATAGCAATGCTTCTGAACGATGCTGATTATAAGAAGTTTCAGGGTATCTCCAACAGGGACTATTCTACCATGTAGACTTCCAAAGTGTTCAGATGCCTCTAAGGGCAAGCAAGGAGAAGCCAGGTGGTCCCATGCTTGCAAAGTTTCTAATGGAATTACAGTGCACTGTTTCTGAAACAAAGAGTTTAAATTTCTCTCCTAGTTTCCTCATTTTTATTAAAAAATTCACAGATGATAGCTTTTTTAATTTCAGCTTTTATGAAATGAATGACAGTGACTGGTTCTGTCCCACCCACTCAAAAAAAATATTACGGTTTTGTTTCAGGGTGCTCACTTCTGTTCAGGATTCTGTCATGAGGGGTCCCTGCCCTGCTGTGTATACTTACGTAGCACACAGCCTTCAGTGGCTTAAAATTCAGGTGTTGTGCAATCTGTCTATCTGGAATGCTCTCAGTATGTCAAAAGTGGAGGAAAAATCATTTGAAGTGAGTCAAAAAAATTTTTTTAAATAACAATAGAGCCCATGATTGTGTTTTGAAAGCTCCATACGTTAGGTTTAGACTGCAGACAGCGGCAGTTTATTTTTTAAAGGCTGCTATGTTTATGGCATAGGGGCCTGCTATGTTTATGCTGGAATGGCTTTCATTTGGGAGGTTTTTAAGGACATTTCAAGGCTTTCGTTGAAAATAAATTACTAAATGCAACTGATTTCACACCAGGTACTTCCCAGTATTCTTTTATGGCTTGTTTTCTGTGCCTAGCACCGTGCTTACTATTCACTAAAATCGAAACCATTCATAAGTTAATTCATCAAATGATCAATGGATTAAATGGACATCTGGCTCTTTCAATGTGGCAGGCCCCATGCTAGGCACTGGGGCTCAAAGACAGACCGTCACAGCTGGGCTTGCAAAGTGCTCATGGACCAGAGGGAAGAGAAAGGTGCTGGGATTCAAAGTGGTGAAGAACTGGGGGGTCAGGATACCCGGGGGATGTCTGAGCTGTACTGCTCAACCAGCAGTGTTGTCTCTGGTGGGTCACTTCATCTCTGAAGTCTCAGGTTCTCCCTCTTCGGTAAAGAGATAACAGAAATAGCTGACACTGAGTGCTTACTCCACGCTCACCCCTTGGGTAAATGAATCGATGAATGAATCAGGAAAACCCCATACGATTGCCCTGTTTGGTTGCATTCCCATTTTACAGGAAAGGCCTCGAAAGGGAATTTGCCCAAGTTCATGGTCACCAGTTGGTAGACTTAGGATTTCAAACCCAGAGTGTCTGATCCTAACCTGCACCCTTGTCTTTTCCTCTGATAGGACACATGGCAGAGGGGCTAAATGAGACCATTCACACATGGTGCTTAGCACGAGGCCTGACGATTGGCCCTTGAAAGATGGTATTTTCAATGGTTAAATAGTATAATTAGACAGTTAAGTTAAAATTAAATAGTTAAATGGTTAAATAGTAAATTTCAAACTCTGATGCTGGAGAAGGCACTTGAGAGTCCCTCAGACAGCGAGGCGATCACACCAATCGATCCTAAAGGAAGTCAACCCTGAATATTCCCTGAAAGGACTGATGCTGAAGCTGAAGCTGCAATACTTTGGCCACCTGATGAGAAGAGCCAACTTGCTGAGAAAGCCTGAGGACAGGAGAAGAAGGGGGCGACAGAGGATGAGATGGTTGGATGGCATCGTCGACTCAATGGACATGAGTTTGAGCAAACTCTGGGAGGTAGTAAAGGACAGAGAAGCCTGGTGTGCTGTAGTACATGGCAAAGAGTCGTACACGACTGAGCAACTGAACAGCAACAACAAGAATAACAGCAGACAGTAAATATGGCACTCTAGTTAGTACTACTAATAAATAAATATGTTCATCTTGTAAGGACAGAAGACTCCAGAGTGCAGCAAAGCACGGGTCTCCAAGAGGGTGTGGTCTGTTCTACATGAAAGGCGGGGTCAGTAAAGGCTCCCTAGTGAAAATGTCATTGGGCTGAGTCTTGAGACCCAAGGGATCAATCAGGACTAGAGAAGGAGTCATGTCCTGGTGTTCCAGCCACACTCACAGCAAGCAGAGGACGCTGCCCCTGCATGCACAGAGCTGAGACTTCACTGCCTGTCATCCAGGAAGCAGAGCGAAGTAACTTGAAGTGACCAAGGAGACCCTGGTGAAGTGGCCCAGGTCTCCCACTACAATGCAAATGCTGTCCTGATCTCAGTGGACTCAGATCGAGTCCATATAGCTCCCCTGGCAGACCTAATGCACGTCCGTGTTTTCTGCACAGAGAGGAGCTACTGCTGGCGAGTTGGGCAAGGAAGACCAGTTGCCCTTGAAACAGAAAGAGGGGAAATGGCTGTGTGCCAACCTAAGAGACCCCTCTTACTGCATTCTTGGCCATAAAGGGAACCACTGAGATGTATAGGAGCTCATAAAAAAGGACATCTACATAATCCTATTTTGGATGAGATGTTATAAAGAGAAGACACAACGGCCAGCAGGCTTCTCTTCCTATTTGATTGCACTCCTGAAAAATGTGTGGTGAGTGAGAGTTGGCTGGACTCCATACTGCCCCTCCCACCAGGTCTTCCTTCCCAGTGGGGGATGCTTGCCACTTTGCAAATAACAAGGAATATGGTTTAGCAGGACTGTGGCTGGCCCCTCCCTTCCCACAGTCCATGTTGAGGAAGAAGACACAGCAGCAGCAGCCAGAGGAAGAGGCTGTGCTCCTCAGAGTCACAGGCCTTTGCATGAAATACTTCTGGAAAAAATACTAGCTTGTAAATGTGGAGAAAAAGAACCTTTAGGCATAGCAGTTTTGAGATCCAGACATCTAGAAGCCTCCCATTTCAGAAACATTGAAAGGTTGCGTTATTCCATGAAAATTCCATGAGAATTAGAGCTAGCAAACACTTGGTTTTATGGGATTTTAAGGAATATGCCTGAATGCCATAATCCCAGGTATGTCTAGAGGAGAGTGGAAGGGGGAACACCCAGAGACCCATAAATCAATTCTTGCACGATGGTGTATGAAATGATAACCTTGTCATCTTTAAAGTCACACTGGAAGGATATATTGAGGTTTTGTTCCTTTCATGGTCTCGGCATCAGTGAATTAATTCAGGGAGTCTTAACTTTTCAGAAAACAAGGCACAGTGATCAGGATCCAGGGCCTCCCTTTGCCTCTCCCCACCATTTGCAGAAACACACATCCAGGCACCCGCATCCTGCTCTTCAGGAAGCAATTGTATTTTAGATCATGGCCTGTGGAACGTCAGATGGCTTTATGTATTGTTTTTGCATAATCAAGCCAGCACAGTAAAGTGGAAAGAATACTCGTGGACACTGGGGTCAGGCAGGGTGATGTTAGGTCCCACGGTGGAGACTGGGGGATCCTGCTCGAGAAGAATTCCCTCCTTGCAGAACTGCTCCTGAGAGATCACCTAAATAAAGCCCCAGAGGGTGTTCAGTGGTATTTTGTTAGTAAAAATAATTGTGCAGTGTTTATTCAGGACAATTACTTGCCATATTTCACAGGATCCAGATATGGGATCGCTTCTTTTCAAGGAATGTTCTGAGTTTGCTTGTTGGTTTCAGTACCAAGTACCTTCCCCGTTCACCTTCCCTGTTCTCTCTCTCTGGAGTTCCTCTGTCTCTCTCTTTGTCCCTGAAACACTCCTTTTCTCTAACAGAAAAAGTCCTTGAGCACCATGCAGGATTATTACTTGTATTGTGTTCAAAACAAAACAAATTAAGAAAAACTTTGGAAACAATCTCTGGCCATGCTTTTTTTTAAAAAACATTAGGCACCCTTGTGTCCGTGTAGTAGTCACTCAGCCATGTCCAACTCTTTGAGACCCCACAGATTGTAGCCCACCAGGCTCCTCTGTCCATGGGATTCTCTAGGCAAGAATCCTGGAGTGGGTTGCCATTCTCTTCTCCAGGGGATCTTCCCAACCCAGGGATTGAACCCCGGTCTCCTGCATTGCAGGCAGATTGTTTACTGTCTGAGCCACCTGGGAAGTCCTGGCATGCTTTTAAAAAGTTAATCACCCTTGAGCCTCTTTAATTCTTGATTCAGTTTTGAATGCTTGTTATCCTGTTGTCAATGGCTTTCCAAGAAAGAGCATCCCAATTATTTAGATGCCAAGAGAAACAGCCTTAATTCTTTATCACATAAATTCGCTTCCAACTGCCATGTAAAACAGATGGATAGAGAACTGTATTAGCGTTCAAGTTACCAAACGGGCCACCAATCCCCAATCTCAGCCCCCTTGGTATCGCGTGGGTCTGCTCATAGCTTGGATCCCACCAGTTCTGGCAGGCTCCACGAGATCTTCCCTTTCTGGCTTTATATGAAGCTTGTACAAAGAAGCCACCTACATGTGAGTGACCTTTCTAGGGGTTGTTTCTAGTTCTATAGACTTACATAAAGCCCTTGCTAATTATGCATGCTCTGTGCCTGAGTTTATTTTTTCTAACAACTTTATTTATGTAATTAAGCGAGTGAAGTCATACATTTTATGGATCTAATGAAACGCATTTCATGGTTTCTCCTGCCCTTCATCTTCTGACCTTGCCCTTCTGATCACAGTGCCTTCCGGACCATTTAACCATTTAACAACTTTCCACCTTTTCACATCTGACATCCCCCTCAAAATTAATAAGGACTCTGACATCTGCTTCTGGAATGGGGGGCAGAGTACAGCTGAGAATGAGCAGTGACAGCACCTCAGAGGGCTGGGGGAATCCCTTAGAAGCAGGGGTGTGGTTTTGACACCCAGGCACAAGAACAGGTGGTTCTCATTTAAACTTCGGCTCCTTCAATAAGCTTTTCTTTCCCTTTCATTCTGTTTTTTTATTATTATTTTAATGGCATACGAGGCACAGTCTTTTTGATGATGTGGAATGTGGGCTTATAAAAGCTAAGCACTTCTATATATTTCTACTGTCCTTGCCCACAGCTCACGCTGGGGAGTTGTATATTGTATCAGTAATTTTAAAAGCCAGCAAGGGTTCTACCAGTTCATGAAATTTTCCTAATGGTAGCTGGTCAAACATATTACTTAACTAGGCATATAGAATTCAGGCGAAACACAGAAAAAGGAAGTGAAAGGTCAGTCCACTACGAAGGTTTCTTTCCAAAGCCTTGACAAAGAAAAAGGGCAGAATTATAAGGGTAGGTTTTTGGCAGTTGCCAGGAAGGAATTAATATAAAACTTGACTGGTTTGGATAAATTTTCAGGAAGAAAAATGTTAGGAGGTGTGTGAGCTGGGGTCTCAGCAAGCATGTAGGAAGAGCGTATTCTAACCAGACCACACCTGTCATAGGCACAGAAACGGCTGCCGTGAGGAAGGGAGTGAAGGGAAGTCGCTCAGTCGTGTCCGACTCTTTGTGACCCCATGGACTGTAGCCTACCAGGCTCCTCTGCCCATGGGATTTTCCAGGCAATAGTACTGGACTCGATTGCTATTTCCTTCTCCAGGGGATCTTCCCAACCCAGGGATTGAACCCGGGTCTCCCGCATCATAGACAGATTCTTTACCGACTGAGCTACAAGGGAATCCCATATTTCTATTTAAAAAAAAAAAAAAAAAAGGCATGGACTGATCTGAGGCCACATTTGGCCACTCTCAGCAGAAGGAGTAACTGGAAATAGCCTAGAGGGTTTTTAAATCCTCTTAAATGAAGGGGAGAAGAATGAATCCGACTTACTTTAAATGCCTACTGAGTGTGGTAGACTTGATATAAATACACACACACAAATGTACAAACGTTTAGGTCACTAATTCCCCACGGGGGCCATATTCTTATCAACATTTCATGAAGGAAACCACGGCTTAGAGAAGTGAAGCATCTCAGCTGCATTCACACTGAACTTTAGGGAATCGGGGTCCAAACCAGTCCTGACCGGTTCCAGCTATGTTCCTTTCCATTTGACTCAGGATACTCTAATTGGTCTCTATCAGAGGCAGCTTGCAAAGTGGGAAGCGACTACATTCCCTGTGGACATTATGTAGGCAAGTGGACTGAATGCCACCAAGAAAAGTTCAAAACAGGGTTTGTTTGTGGGTGTAGACACGAGCTACTCCCATTTGAAAATTAAAATGATTTTAAATTGAATTGAGGATTTCTGTTGTTTCCTAGGTTTATTTTTCCCTCTTATGAAAGCTAAGTAAAAGTGACACATATACAGAGTTATGGCACCCCACTCCAGTACTCCTGCCTGGAAAATCCCATGGGTGGAGGAGCCTGGTGGGCTGCAGTCCATGGGTCGCTGAGGGTCGGACACGACTTGAGCGACTTCACTTTCACTTTTCACTTTCATGCACTGGAGAAGGAAATGGCAACCCACTCCGGTGTTCTTGCCTGGAGAATCCCAAGGACAGGGTAGCCTGGTGGGCTGCCGTCTATGGGGTCACGCAGAGTCAGACACGACTGAAGTGACTTAGCAGCAGCAGCAGCAGAAAAAAGAAAAGAAAAAGAATTTATTAATTCTTCCCTACCCAGCAACTTTTAGTCTCAAAATCACCTGCTCCTCCTCCAGATATGTTGACAGTGTATTGTTACCTTTGCCAGACATAACTGGAGGTGTTTATATTTATGTGTTAATATATGTGTATACCTTTAACTTACATGTATGGTCCCAATTTATATACATTGTTCTATACCTTTCATATCCCTTTAATTTTATAAATTATTTATTTCAATTTCTGTATGTCTACCTAATTCTTTTCAAAGACCAGTAGTACTCTGTACAATCATATGTTTTTCTGAAAGTAAGTGTTAGTCATTTAGTTGTGTTCGACTTGTTTGCAACCTGATGGACTGTAGCCTTTCAGGCTCCTCTGTCCATGGGATTCTCCAGGCAAGAATACTGGAGTGGGTTGCCATTCTCTCTTCCAGGGGATCTTCCCCAACCAGGGATCAAACCGGGGTCTCCCACATTGTAGACAGACTCTGAACCATCTGAGCCACCAGGGAAGCCCATATATTTATCTAATCCTCTGTTAAAAGGTAACTTATTTCTAACCTTTAGCTATTATAAACCATGCTTCAGTAAATATCTTTTAACCTTCACTATGGTAAAAGCAGAGACATCACTTTTCCAACAAAGGTCCGTCTAGTCAAGGCTATGGTTTTTCCAGTGGTTGTGTATGGATGTGAAGGTTGGACTGTGAAGAAGGCTGAGTGCCCAAGAATTGATGCCTTTGAACTGTGGTGTTGGAGAAGACTCTTGAGAGTCCCTTGGACTGCAAGGAGATCCAACCAGTCCATTCTAAAGGAGATCATTCCTGGGTGTTCTTTGGAAGGACTGATGCTAAAGCGGAAACTCCAATACTTTGGCCACCTGATGCGAAGAGTTGACTCATTGGAAAAGACTCTGATGCTGGGAGGGATTGGGGGCAGGAGGAGAAGGGGACGACAGGGGATGAGATGGCTGGATGGCATCACCGACTCGATGGACGTGAGTCTGAGTGAACTCTGGGAGTTGGTGATGGACAGGGAGGCCTGGCGTGCTGCAGTTCATGGGGTCAAAAAGAGTCGGACACGACTGAGTGACTGAACTGAACTGAACTGATGGCCTAGTTTGGTGTATGTGTATATATATATATATATATATATATATATCAGTATATAGACGGAATTCCTAGAAATCCAGTTGCTGTATGAGATGTGCCTTAAAGTTTTGCTATTTCAAAAATTGACCTCCCCAAATATTTCACATGCCCACTGATATAAGTATCTTGTATTTCACACACATACCGATTTGGAAGGTTATCATTTTGAAAAATGTATAACAACCGGTTACAAAAACAAACAAATAAAATCTCACCATCACTATTTGTGTCTTTTTCTACTTTAAACATGATTTACAAATTAATAACAAGATAACATGCCCAACGAGCATTGTGTTTTGGATAAAGCATGAAAGTTGGGAGAAACGTGCTTCTGGTGCAACTCCTGAGGCTTCATTTCCGGATCAGCTGTTCCGTCCCAGTTCATTCTGTGGACGTGGGAGAAAGGGTGGAAAGGTCGAGCTCTCAGAGGGGTGATGCCCCCGCCCCACCCCTTTTTTAACCAGGAGGGTGAGCCAAGCCAGTCGCGCGCAGGCGCAGGAGTACCTTCAGGAGCGGGGCGAGGCGGCGGGACACCAGCGTGACGCCAGTGTGACGCTGGCATGACACCAACGGGGGCACGCATGCAGGCAGGCCGCATACGTACACGTCGATGGCCACCTAAGCGCAGCATGTCGCGTGCGCTGCGCCTTCCGCAGCACGTCGGGTGTGTCCTGCGTCTCCCGCGGCATGTCGGGTGTGTCCTGCGCCTCCCGCGGCATGTCGCGTGTGTCCTGTGCCTCTTGTGGCACGTCGCGTGTGTCCTGCGCCTCCCGCGGCATGTCGCGTGTGTCCTGTGCCTCCCGTGGCACGTTGTGCGCTCAGGGCGCAGGCCACGTGACAGACCGGCGGGTGGTGGCCAGCCAGGTTGCAGAGGCAGCGGCTCGTCTGCACGCCCTGCTCGCTAGCAAGGTGGCCCAGCGCCTCATGGGGCTGGCACCTGCTTTGGGCACCTGGTGGGCTGGGTCCCCGGCGCTTGAGCGCCCGGCACCGCGCCCCCTAAGTGTTCGCCTGGCTCGAGTTTCAGAAGTGCCACGTTCTGTGAGCTTAGTGCAAACGTGGCTGCCTGGATTATTGGCCCGGCTGACTGCTCCAGGTAACGTGGTTTTCCAGAGGGTGACCCCGGGTGTAAGGAGCCTGACACTGATCACTGTCAGTTTTTAAAATGTAAGTTCTTACTATAGATGCAGTTGAGATTGGGTTGATGTTTCTGTTTCAGTTGGCCATTTGCAATTCTTTTCTGAACTTCTGTCTACACTTTTGGTTCAATCTGCTCTTAGATTGTGTTATTTATGGGTGAGAGTGCCGTATCAATTATGACCAGCGTATTGCCATCTGTTGTAATGTTTTTTTTTCTCTTTAGTTATTTGTTTTCAACTTTGTAATTTTTTTTAATGTGGTGATTAAAATATTATATATTTAAGTATAGTTTGACTATATGAGTGAGCTTGGGAGAATACCATTTGGGTCTTGTAGTTGCCCAAGTAACTGTCTGAATGCTAGGGGCTTCCCTGGTGGGCAGTGGTGAAGAATCTACCTACCAGTGCAGGAGACATGGGTTTGGGAAGATCCCCTGGAGGAGGGCATGGAAACCCACTCCAGAATTCTTGCCTGGAGAATCCCATGGACAGAGGAGCCTGGTGGGCTGCAGTCCACAGGGTCGCAGAGTCGGACACAGGTGAAGCAACTTAACACACACTCGTGAAAAGTGTCACTGAGAGAAAAAGTTAACAGAAACATAGGGCCAGCAATGGAATGGTGACCTTCTGCTCCCAGTGAGTGGACAGCCCAGGGACTCTAGGGACAGACTGGACAAAGTTCTTGATCCCTTTCCAGTGTGTGACCCGGGGCAGGTGACTGAATGTGGCCAAGTCCCAGCTTCCCAATTCACAATAGGAATGATGATATTTCCTGCAGCACAGAATTCAGGAGACATGTGCCAAGAACTTCTTGGCATTTCCAGAATGTATGTAATCATACCTGTAACACATGAGATAGATATGTAAACTTCCCAAACTGTGGGAGTTATTGGATAAATCTATTAAATGAAATCCTTCCCCTTATCTTAAAATAGATGGATAAATAGAGCTTTTAAGTGGGGGAGAACAAAAAAGTAGAGATGATTGTCACATTTTGTTACCATAAACTGCCAACGGTTAATAGCGGTTCTCTAACAACTAATTCCAACTTCATTAACACGAATATCCTCAAGCTTCAGGAAGGAAATTCCTTGAATTTTATGGATCTCTGCAGCAGGCACACTCGAGATCTAAAGCTTCCTTTCTAGTAACAAGGCATTTTTATCTTGCATCCCAAAGCACAAATGCCTATGGCCTATATTTCCTAGATAGACCTAATAAAAACCACCACACTTCCTTTTAGAAGATGAGGACATCAAATTCATCAGGAGCTAAGGGGCTGGATAGTCTCAGCCAGAGGTATCAAAAGAAAATCCAGCAAAGTTGGGGCCTTAAATCAGTACACCGTTTATTTGAATCCAGTTTTATCATAGCTGATAACGTGGGATGGATTTGGCAGTTGAGCCTTTACAGATATAACTAGCTTACCAACGCTCTGGTGGTGGTTGTGGTTTAGTTGCTAAGTCCTTCAGACTCTTGTGGTGCCACGGACTGCAGCAGGCCAAGCTCCTCTGTCCGTGCGAGTTCCACACAAGAGTACTGGAGTGGGTTGCCATCTCCTTCTCCAGGTTCGGATGCTCTGGAATATCAGAAAGGTGAGGTGGCGGTTCAGGTTGTTGACTTTCTGTCCCTCAGCATGACACGTTTGACCCCTGACGTTATCCTGAGGCAACCTGGTGGAATTTTCAGAAGGTATTTGTCTGTTCGCTGCTTGTTTTAAACATTTTTGCCTTTGGCTCAGACTTGACGTAAGGGAAAGAAAAATGTGAAGGTGTTGGGCCAGAAATGGTCTTATTTACCTCCTCCCCTCCCCTCTCCTCCCCTCCCCTCCTCTTTCCTCCTCCCCTCCCCTCCTCCTCCCTCCCCTCCTCCCCCCTCCTCCTTCTTACTCCCCCCTCCTTCCTCCCCACTCCCCTCCTCCTCCTTCCTTCCCCCTCCTCCTCCCCCCTCCTCTCCCCTTCTCCTCCCCACTCCTTCTCCCCCCTCTCCTCCTCCTCGCCCATCCTTAATGACTTCCAGGTGTGCCTGTGGGTTACACTCCCAGCCCCCACCCTGGGGGTGCTGGGTCAGTGCCTCCACAAACACAGAACCAATGTTGCGGGGTGGGGGACATGACATAGTACAAGATTGAGTGGTAGGGGGGTAGGGGCGGAGAGAGTAACACTTTGAAGTTTTGAGGATGAAATCGGTAAAAAATAAATTCTAGATGAACACAGACCCAATTACATTCCAAGAAAGGAAAACGTTTTCCGCAGACGGTTGCCCGGGACCGCGTGGGTTCTCGTTAATACCTTTCAACCTTGTGATCGAAAGCCGATGGCCTGTGATCCGTGGCAGAGACCACGGCCAGAAATAATTCTCCGAGAACACCGCATGCGCCTTCGAATGGCCCTTGATTGTTTGTCTTGGATGCCCCACTTTCCAGAGGCCAGAAGTTGTTTCAGGGAGTCATTTAAGTTTGGGGAGGTTTTATGTCCAAAGAACAAGGTGCCGGCCTCATAGGAAAATGTATCATTTGCCTCCAGCCTTTCGTTGGAGGGGATGGCACTGGTCCAATTCTCAGCCAGGGTGCCTTTTAGGGGCTCAGCCAGGGACCCTTCTGTGTCTTTTCCAAGGCCTTGCTTCTCCCTGGATGTCATTCCCGTTTTGTCTGAGCTTCCCCAACATAGTTTAAGTTTCGCCTCCTCTTTGAAGGCTCTCCTGAGCTTTCCTCACCTCTTTCCCTGTTGGAAGCATTGCCCCTTACTCCTTTGAGCGTGACTCCACAGCAGACAGCACTTCCCTTGTGGCTCAGCTGGTAAAGAATGCCTGCAATGCGGGAGACCTGGGTTCCAACGTGGGTCAGGAGGATCCCTGGAAAAGGGAAAGGCTACCCACCCCAGTACTCTGGCCTGGAGAATTCCATGGACTGTATAGTCCATTTCACCTTCACTTCCACAGTAGACAGGTTAGAACAGAGAGCCCCACCCCAGACCAGGGACCAAGACTGTTAGGTCTCTGACCTGTTAGGAACCAGGGCGCACAGCAAGAGGTGAGAAGTGGGCAAGCCAGTGAAGCTTCATCTGTATTTGCAACCACTTCTGTGGCTCAAACAGTAAAGAATCTGCCTTCGATGAAGGAGACGCAGGTTCAGTCCTGGGTCAGAAAGATCCCCTGGAGAAGTGACTGGCCACCTACTCCAGTGTTCTTGCCTGGAGAATTCCATGGACAGAGGAGCCTGGTGGGCTACAGTCTACCGTCCGTGTAAAGAGGGTCACAAAGAGCCAGACGTGACTGAGGGACTGACTTTCGCCATCACTCGCGTTACCACCTGCGCTTTGCCTGCTCGTGTCTGATCAGCAGTGGCGTTAGGTTCTCTTAGCCTGAACTTACTGCAAACTGGGCGTGCGAGGGGTCTAGGTTGTGAGCTGCTTATGAGAATCTAATGCCTGGGGATCTGATTCAGCGTTATGGTGAGTTTTCTAGGATTATTTCATTGTATATTACAGTCTAATAATAATAGAAATAAAGTTCACAGTAAATATGATGCACTTGAATCACCCAGAAAGCATCCTCCCAGTCTGTGGAAGAATTGTCTTCCATGAGACCCGTCCCTGGTGCCAAAGAAGGTTGGGGACCGCTAGGTTAGAGAACTCAGTCCTGGACATAGATGTGTCGAAGAATCCTGGTTCTGCCTCGATTCATGGACTCAGGGCCAGTGGGTTCAGCTGACACCATTCTACAAAGTGCATAGGACCAAACACCACGAGGGTCCCCCGGATGGAGGGCGACCGTTACAGAGTTCTAGCGCAGCAGCTTGCCTGCCTGTATCTGCTTAGATGTGGCTATCCCGCTGCTGATTTGGCAGGAGCCTCTGCAGGGCGAGACCCACATCTCTTGGTGCTTCATTCATAGCAGAGACCCAGACACACAGTAGGCATTCACCAGATGGAGTGGAGTGAATGGGTTGTCATAGATGCCCTGAAGGTATTCAGTGCACCCTGCACCTGCAAGCTCAGTGTCCGACTCTGCAACACCATGGACTGTAGCCCACCAGGCTCCTCTGCCCATGGGGTTATCCAGGCAAGAATCCTGGCCGAGAGCAAAGCAGGCTGCCTGGCACAGACAATTCAACCCGGGTAAGCCTTACAGGTAACACATACCCGGGCAGAGTCTTCCCCTTTCTCTGCACTGAACTCCCTTTAGTATAGATGGCCTTTCTCTCCTGAAATATTACCAAAACCACCCTGAATGAAGATAGATGTCGTCCCTTAAGTGTTCACACACAGCTTGGTCTGATCCCCAGATTCCTTGTGCCCTGTTCCCAGCGTCTCAGGAAAGTCATAATAGTAACTCATAATAATAGTTCAAAATAATAATAATCATACCTGGGATTTATCTATCAGCACACCTCCTGAGAGGACAAATAAACCATTTTACACAATGCCAGGAGAAGGACAGGTCTCCTCTGTGTTGCGGCTGATCAGGTTACGGCAGGAGAGAGTCAGTGTCAGACTTCATCAACCAGAGCGAAGCGATGGGGCACCGCTGGCATATGGGCATTCGGTTTAATGCTGTTCTCTGGGTTTTGCTTAAACTGCCAAGTGAATTACTGTAACACACTTTGCCTGCAATTAATTTGACATCTAGTGCCAGAGAGCCTCTTTACGTTTCTCAAGGCAAGCCAGGTTGAAACTTCTGCAAAAAAGATTTGTCCATCATTTTTACCGATGTCCAAATGCAGTTTCTTTAGCTCTCTTGGAATCTGGTTGCGGGAACTGTGGATATAATATGTTCTCTCTCTCTCTCAGTTTTTAAAGGATCACGGGAAAAACGCATTGTGATGGTTTTGTTGACATGTTTTTAAATTCCCCAAGTCATAAAATAGGTTTACGGCGTTCACTTATGAAGCTGGCTTTCACCGGAATGATTTGCGCTTATCCCAGGAGGAGGCAAAGTAAAAGACGTAGGAAGGGCCCTTGAAAAATGTCCCTGGGCGTTTATTGGCCCGAATGACTTCAGAGACAGCATCCAGAACTGATGTGAGTTCTGTCACATGTGGGGGCATTTACCTAAGACCCTGTCTGTCAACTCTTTGAAAGAAGCAAGGCCGTAATTCTCCAAATAGGGACTTTTCCATTTTTGACCATTTTAGCATCACCATCGATTTCGGCTCTGGCAGCTGACCACAGTGCCAGCTGGGTTTTGCTGTGTTGTCAGCACCAAGGGGCCTGATAAAGCGTTTTTGGATTTTTTTCATGTTCTCAGAGCCCCATGGCCTCAACTGCACTGGAAGCATTAAGCTCCTTGCCTGGTTGGGTTTTTGTTTTGTGCCGTCCGTTCGATAGAGAACTTAACCTGCAGACAGGGTGAACTGACGTGTGCCACTCCTGTCCAGTAACAGGTAACGCAGCTGCCAGCCCAAAAATGCACTTTCAGGCCCTTCCCCACAATGCAGGCTCCAGGCAGTCTAAGGAGTGGGTGGGTGGACCTGCTGTGTCCTTTGGGAAGGGACAGGTCTGGTGTGGCTGCTCACTGCCCCTCCCTTCCTGGGTACAGAGGGAATCAGAGGGAACTCTCTCCCCAGGCTCTTGCCGCCGCTTGCTGTTTGATGAGAGTGCATTTTTAAGCTGCGTTCCTTCATACCCTGCAGCCCTGGCACCCGAGCGGCCCCCTCCTCCTGGAGTTCAGCAGATTCTGTCTCTCTGGGCAATCAGCAGAAAACAGTGCAGACGCGTGTAGATTTCGCCGGCACTCACAAATCTGCCCTTCCTGCACTAGCAAAGGATGCGGCAGGTAGCCAGCAGGTCACACGGAAATTAAGAGAAGCAGCACCCTGGGTACTTCAGATCTAGGCCTAGGGGCCGGGCGGCCTCAGAGAACATCTCACTCGCACAAAACGGGACATTATCTCCTATCTGTTAAACCTGAGCTTTCAAGATGAGCCATGCAGAGATGACAACATCCGCTGTCTCGTTACACTGGCATTGAGATTTCTGACTCGGAGCTGCTGCTGCTAAGTCACTTCAGTCATGTCTGACTCTTCGTGACCCCATAGATGGCAGCCCACCAGGCTCCCCCATCCCTGGGATTCTCCAGGCAAGAACACTGGAGTGGGTTGCCATTTCCTTCTCCAATGCATGAAAGTGAAAAGTGAAAGTGAAATCGCTCAGTCGTGTCCGACCCTCAGCGACCCCATGGACTGCAGCCTTCCAGGCTCCTCCATCCATGAGTTTTTCCTCCATGAGTCTGGAAACGAGGAAGCTCCTCTGTAGCCCAGATCCTTGCTGTCGCTCCAGTGGTTTCTGTCCGTCAGCGTTAGGCAACTCTTCTGCTTTTCTCAGCTCTTTCATCCTAAAAAGGAAGGATGTCAGTGCCTGGGAGAGCCAAGACTTCCAGATCTCTGACTTTCAATCGTAGGAAATCAAAATTTAAAACATCAGTGCTTACTTGTATGTGGTTTTGTTTCAAAGGACCCGTCAACGTGAACTTTTTGTGGTGATAACAGTAGTTATCGATAACATCATAGTGGATCTTTTGAGCTACAGGAGATCAAGTTCTCCTTTTAAAAAAAAAAAAGTAAAAGGACTCTGAGAAAGTTTGGGATTGAAAAAAACACATAGCAAGATTTCTGGTGCATATTTGATCAGAAGGAAGCATTGGTTAGATTAACTCTTTGACAATTCTTGGCTGTGCTGATAAGCCTGCCTAGCCAGAAGGGGTGACCCCAGTTTGGTGTCCCAACTGCTAAAGGAAGGACAGGACTTGGCCTAGTTGGCCCACAGATAGCCCCTCTTCTCCTTCCCGTGATTTTTCCTCATCTCCATCTCCCTCCCTTCTTCTCCCACCTCCACCGTGTATTCATTCATTCCCCAAATATCAGGTGAGTGTTGCTGCATCGGGCCACGGTTTGGAGCAGGTAAAGGAAGTATGGAGGGGACAGGCAGGCGTGTCCCCCAGACTCATGGCGCTCCTTTACAAACGCAGGTAAAGGTGACAGGTGGGGGGTCACACACGCATCAGGTGGTTTCTCGTGGTGATGGGGGCCTCAGAGCATGTGAAACAAGCCAGTGAGGTGGACAGCTGGGGTAGCCATGCGTCTGGTGTGCCAGCAAGAGCAGACCCAGCCCATCCCGTGTTCAGTGACGTCATGTTCGTGTCTTGAGTGCAGTCTTGGTGGGGATACTTACATCATGGAAACTGGCAAGTGCTACAAACCAGGGCCCTCTCTTCCCCTAGAGCTGATCATTAGACAGTTCCTAGAAAAATCCAGGAGGGGATCTGGGAGGAGGTGACGTGAATCTCACTTTTTCTTGCAAATAGCTTTCATTTTAAGTTTCAGCATCAAAATCCGAGGCCCATTTCTTTTTTTCCCATCCTCTTTGAATCAGTTTCTCTTAAAACATTTTTGAAGGGTAATAGAAGTACAAGACTTACCTTGATCAGTTAGTTTTAATAATTTAGGAATGACAGAGAGAAAAGAGAGGAAGCCTGTAGATTGTGTGTGTGTGTGTTTATATTTATTTATTTTTAATTGATTGATGGCTGCTTTACATTTTCAAGGCACCTTTTTGCACATGGCCTGGTGGGCTCCATCCCGGGTGGCTTTGGGGTTCAGGACCTCTTGTCAGCGTCAGTCCCATTTTCTTTATCTGCTTCATCCTCTTGGATGAAGCCTTTCTCTACACTTTTTTTTTCTGGGAACTTCCCAAATCTGTCATATATATTACAAAATTGGTTACCACCTAACACATTAAATGTATTTAAATTATTTGTTCTATTAAAATGTCAGTGTATCGGTTGAGTTTTAATTGGGCCTGAGGATCAATCATTGTAACCGCTGCAGGGAAGACTTTATGACTTACCTGAGCAGTGGTGTATTCGGTGGCTTGGCTAAGTGAGTACTCGGACTTTATTAGGTTTCATTAGCTACTGAGAGTCATTTGAGTGGCTTCTGTTGGAGTTCTCTTCTTGATACCATTGATGATTTACTCAGAGCTGTTAGAAAGTCAGTTTCAATGATGATCAAAAATAATGATGATAATAGTGATAATAAACAGAATATAAGCTAAAATGTATCACAGGCCTGCCATGCAGTCTGTGCCTAGGTATGTGTGTGTGGTACTTCCTTTGAGCTTTGTAGGAGCCCTGTGATATAGGGGCCTGGTTGCTTTAATCGTCCCCAAGAGAACATGGGGCATGGAGGGGTTAATTAACTGGCACAAGAGCACACAGCTCGTGCGGTCCTGAGCAGGGACTCAGGGCCCGTCTGCAGACATGAAGCCCGTGCTTTGAGCCACCAGACTCTGCTGGCGTTCATCAAAAGAGGGTGTCCTTTTCACTCAGGGTTTGCATCCCAGCTTGGCCATTTATCAGCCGGCTGGTTTTGGAGAATTGCTGTAGCCTGTCTAAGGGTTCACCTTCCTCACCTGCTATCTGGGGGACAGGCATAGCACCTACCTGCAAAGGCTCTTTGGGGGACCCAGGAGATACGCACAGACCATCACTTTTCCGGTCTGAGCTGCTGCTCGTCTCCATGTCGGGAACTCTGAGCGTCAGAGGAGACCGCGCACCTGAGAGCGCCTGGCGTCGTGCTTGCCACTCAGGACGCAGATGCTCGCGCCTTCAACCACAGTTCATTTCAGCTTCTCGCTTGTAACACGATTTCAGCACCAGCTACTGAGTTTTCAGTGTGTGGTTTTTTTTTGTTTTTTTTTTTTGGTCTTGATGGAAAGAGGATGTTTTTTAGGGAAAATAAATACCTTTGACTTTTATGTTATCAAGTCCATTCATAATATTTTCTCTAGAAAAAAAAGTATTCTTGATTTCTATACTAAATAAAATCTTTTAAAACATTCTTTAGAGGCATTTGCCTTTAAATGAGTGCTTTTTTAGATTTTGCCGAAAGTTGCCACTCCCTGTGAGTTGAAGCTTGTTGACAGGGTATTAATGCATTATTTACTAGAACTGATTAAATTTTCATGTCATTTCTTTATTTACGTATTGTTTTTATTCTCTATCAGTGTAATTTATTATAGCAGCAAATTGAAGAACAATTTTATGGTTCTGTCAATGATGCCAAAAAGGCATTTGTTTAAATTCAACAGCCACTGTAAAACCAACCAACCAACTGACTAATCAACCAAAACAACAATAATTACCACTAAGTAAACTAGAGAGAGAGGGAATCTCTTGTAATAGAGTCAAGGATATTGTTAAAAATCTACTCCAGATATTTTAAACCATGAAAGCACAAAATCATGCCTTCCATTTAAATCAGAATCTAGACAAGGATGTTCAGTATAGCCATCAGTACTCATATTGTCTTCGAAGTTTCAGTAAACATAATGAGACCAAAAAAAGATAGGAAAAGTGTTCTTTATTTTAAAGGTCCATTACTAAAATCCTAGAGAAGTTAAAATGCTATAGTAAAAATAACTAGCAGTAAGATAATTTGAAAGGTTGGCAAACCAACTGATTTTCCCTATACTAGTAGTAGTTAAAGGTGGAAATAGACTTCTTTCAAAATATTAACCAAGCTATAAAGTATTTAAAAATGCATTCAATTAGAGTAACCGAATATCTGTGTGAAGAATTACACAGTTTGTTGAAGGACATTTAGTAAAATCACCTGCTTTCTGCAGCATCATCATATGGCGGTGGTTTGGTCGCTCAGTTGTTCCCAGCTCTGCGACCCCAGGGACTGTAGCCCACAGACTCCTCTGGACCTGGGGTTTCCCAGGCAAGAATACCACAGTGGGTTGCCATTTCCTTCTCCAGGGAATCTTCCCAATCCAGGAAACAAACCTGGGTCTCCTGCATTGCAGGCCGATTCTTTACCAACTGAGCTACAAGAAAAGCCCATGTTACCATATAATTTTACTATAAAATGTCTGCTGCCTCCAGTCAGTGGCCACAAGCTAAACTTTGAAGTAAATGCATCTTCCAATGTACACATCTTTTACCAAATAAACATGGGTAGAACTTGGGAATTTTTTAACTGAAGTAATGTGCTCCATTTTATCTCATATATTCAGGGAACCTGCATTTCTAAGGAAGTAGAAAGAAGGTTGACTTAGAATTTAGTTGAATACATTCTTGGATCATGTTACCTTAAACATAATACACAAGAAAAAAAAAAAAGGGAAGCTACTGACTGATATTTCTTATCACTGAGTCATTTTTGCTTGGGGTATTGGCCTGATCCTGAAGATGCTGTCTTAGCCGGAGACCGCCCAAGAGGCCCCGTCTTTAAACCTACGACGTTCCCCCTTCTCAGAGTCTTCTGACACTGGCACTGTTTGTTCTGTGATGGGAATGTTCTATCCTGTACTTTTGTGTAAGAACTGGCTCTTCCTGCAGTGTGCTAGTGTATCTGAGCACAGATGCGTCGCTGATCTGTGTTGGCACTGTGGACAGGTCTTGAGATTCAGGTCATAACAAGTCTTGAAGACTCATAGTTAGCTCATAGTTTAAGCAAGCCATTTAACCCCTTGGAAGCTATCCCCTTCTCTCCTTGGGATTAAACAGAGATAATGGGCATTTCAAAGTTGGCCTCAAGATTAAATGAGAAAGTAGCCATTCAGAAAGGCGCATTCATTCAGTGACTGGGTGTTAGGCAACTTGGTTCAAATGGTGGGAAGTCTCGAGAATCAGATGGTCAAAAAGATGGGTGTGGGCCCTGCCCTCATAGAACTCACATTTACGGGAGTGAAGAGAATTAAACAAAGCCCTTAGTGCTTAGATCGGAGCCCCTGCCAGAAGCAGCGAGCACTGTGACCTCTTTAGGACTATTTTCACTTGGCATCATTTCCCAGAGATTTGTCCAAATTCTTGCAGGTGTCAGTAGTCTGTTCACTTTTATTGCTGAGAAGTATTCTGTGGTGTATTCTACCTGAACCATAGTTCATTTAATCATTCCCCCATTGAAGGAAGTCTGGGTTGGGTCTAGACTCAGCTGTTAAGAGTAAAGCTGTTACCAACATTCTTGAACAGGTTTCTGTGTGAACACAAGTTTTCATTTCTCTAGGATAAATGCCCATGACTGCAGTCAACGGGTTGTGTAGTAACTACACGTTCGGTTTTATAAGAAACTGTCGAGTTTTTCCATATAATTGTACATTCTGACCAGTAAAGTATGAGGAATTCAGCTTCTCTGTATCCTCACCAGCAGTTGGTGGTGGTGCTATTTTGTATTTTAGCCATCCTGGTAAGTGCGCAGAGATACCTCATTGTGGCTTTTAATTTGCATTTTCCTGATGGTTAATGATGTTAAACATGTTTCTGTGTGTGTGTTTGCCATCTGTGTCTCTTCGTCAGTGGAGTGTCTATTCACGACTTTCCCCATTTTCTAATTGAATTGTTTATTTTATTACTGTTGAGTTTTTTAGAGTTCTTTCTATATTTTAGGTGCTAGGCTTTTGTTGGATATGGGGTTTACAAATATGTTCTTCCGTTCTGTACCTTGTCCTTTCATCCTTTTCACATGGGTTTTTGCAAAAGAAAAGTTTTTTATTTTGATGAGGTTCGCTTTAGTATTTTTTTCCTTATATGGATCAAGTTTCTATTGTCAAATCTCCTTCTAGTCCTAGATCCTAAAGAATTTCTCCTTCCTTTCCCCGTGAAGTTTTACTCTTGTACATTTTACATGTATGTCCATGATAAATCTTTTGTTAATTTTGGTATAAGGTGTGAAGCTGTTTTAGTTCATTTTTTTTTGCCTACAGATAGCTGATTATTTTAACACTATTTGTTGAAAAACTTTCCTATTCTTCCACTATTGAATTGCTTTTGCAATTTTATCTAAAATCAGTTCAGTTCAGTCGCTCAGTCGTGTCCGACTCTTTGCGACCCCATGAATCGCAGCCCGCCAGGCCTCCCTGTCCATCACCAACTCCCAGAGTTCACCCAGACTCACGTCCATCAAGTTGGTGATGCCATCCAGCCATCTCATACTCTGTCGTCCCCTTCTCCTCCTGCCCCCAATCCCTCCCGGCATCAGAGCCTTTTCCAATGAGTCAACTCTTTGCATGAGGTGGCCAAAGTACTGGAGTTTCAGCCTCAACATCAGTCCTTCCAATGAACACCCAGGGCTGATCTCCTTCAGAGTGGACTGGTTGGATCTCCTCGCAGTCCAAGGGACTCTCAAGAGTCTTCTCCAACACCACAGTTCAAAAGCATCAGTTCTTTGGTGCTCAGCCTTCTTCACAGTCCAACTCTCACATCCATACATGACCACTGGAAAAACCATAGCCTTGACTACATGGACCTTTGTTGGCAAAGTAATGTCTCTGCTTTTGAATATGCTAAGTTGGTCATAACTTTTCTTCCAAGGAGTAAGCGTCTTTTAATTTCATGGCTGCAGTCACCATCTGCAGTGATTTTGGAGCCCCCCAAAATAAAGTCTGACACTGTTTCCACTGTTTCCCCATCTATTTCCCATGAAGTGATGGGACCAGATGCCATGATCTTAGTTTTCTGAATGTTGAGCTTTAAGCCAACTTTTTCACTCTCCACTTTCACTTTCATCAAGAGGTTTTTGAGTTCCTTTTCACTTTCTGCCATAAGGGTGGTGTCATCTGCATATCTGAGGTTATTGATATTTCTCCCGGCAATCTTGATTCCAGCTTGTGCTTCTTCCAGCCCAGCGTTTCTCATGATGTACTCTGCATATAAGTTAAATAAGCAGGGTGACAATATACAGCCTTGACGTACATCTAAAATCAGTTGAGCATATTTGTGCTTGTCAGTTTTGGGTTCCCTGTTCTGTTTCTTTTATCTATATGTCTGTCATTCTTCCAGTCATACACTGTCTTGATCATTGTAGCTAAGTTAATCTTGATGTTAAATAAAGGGATTTTCCCCATTGTATTCATTTTTATAAAGATTGTTTGAGCTACTCTAATGTCTGTATTTTCATATAAATTTTAGAATATACTTGTGTGTGTCTACCAAAAATCTTGCTTCGGTTTTGATAGAAATCTCACTAAACCTATAGTTTGGGGAGAATGGACATCTTTATTATGCTGTGGACTTGGTGTGTCACTCCATTTAGTAAACATATGCCTAATGAGTGTATACAGAAGTATTGTGTTTTCTTTGGGGTGATTGTCAGTAAAACTCTGTTTTTAATTTCAGTTTCCACATGTTCATCGTTAATATATAGAAATGTGATTTTATGTGTTGATCTAGCTCTTATGTCTGACTCTCTTGTGACCGCATGGACTGTAGCCTGCCTGGCTGCTCTGTCCATGGGATTTCTCAGGCAAGAATACTGGAGTAGGATGCCATTTCCTCCTCCAGGGGCTTTTCCTGATCCCAGGATTGAACCCTCAAACCTGCATCTTGTGACCTGGCTGAACTCATTTATTAGTTCTAGAAGTGTTGTTTTATTTTGTTCTGAGATTCCTTAGGGTTTTCTATGTAACCAGTCTTTTAAAGTGCAAACAGTTTTATTTCTTCCTTTCCAGCATGCGTACCTTTTATTTCTTTTTCTTGCCATATTGCCATGGCTAAAATTTCCTGTGCTAATTTGAATAAGAGTGAGAGGAAAGACATCCTTGCCTTTGTCCTGGTCTTAGGGGGAAAAATCATTTACTATTTCACCATTAAATGTGATGTCACCTATAGGTTTTTGGGTTTTTTTTTTTTAGTGTACTCTGTTGGGGTGATTATCCCCTATTCCTAATTTGCTAAGAGCTTTTTTTTTAAATCATGAATAGGTGCTGGATTTTGTTATGTGCTTTTTATGTCTCAGTTGATATAAGTTTTTGTTTCAGCTTGTTTACGTGGTAGACTTCATTGATTTCTGAATATTGTACCTGCTTTGCATAACTGGGATAAATTCCATTCATCTCCTATAAGTCTTTCTGTGCATCATTGGATTCAGTTTACCATCGGTTAGTTAATAGTCCACTGATTTTTGATCAGCAAACATCCATTTCAGTTCAGCATTTCTCATGAAGGGGATACTTCGTAAACATTTGTTGGTTAGGTTCCCTTTTTTCTGTTCGGAGTGGATGCGAGTCACATAGCTCCCTATTTATGGGTTGGTCTTTACTGGGTCCCCATCAGCTACTCTGGAGCTCAGCCTGAAGACTCAGCAAGCATTTCGTTTTAAGTCTCACAGATCATCTGCCTGCCCATATTATAGTGTGTCCTTCCCCCTCCGCTGGCATCCAGCCCCAGACTGCACTTAGGCCCACAGCCAGTGGGTTAGGGCAGAAGGCCAGTGACCAGCCCTGGCCTCACAGTGCTCAGTTCCCCTGGCACGGATGCCCCCTTTGCACTCAGCCTGCCATCTTGCAGAGTGAGTGTCGAGTGTAGCATTCATTCAAGAGGTTTGTACCCATCCATCCATTTATCTACCCATCCACGCCACTGGAAAAGGGATCTTCACATACCATCAGCCAGTAACGTCACATGTATGGGCAAAAAGGGTCCCCTTATCTTTGCTGTGGCAACCCAGAAGGAACATAGTTCCCTGGCCAAGGATTTAGGCTGCTGAGAACGCTGATAGGTGTGATTCCCCGGTGACAATCCAGTTGCACCGAGACTAGTTCTGCTCAGGCTCCCTCTAGCTGAAGATGGAACGTGAAGATGTCTCTTGTTACTGGTGGAAGAGGTCCTTTCTCCAGACCAGAGACTTACGGGAACATAACTCTGTATGCCACCCAGCAGCCCCGAACTTTGTCCTCCAGTGCCTTCATGTTCTGAGGTGAGGAGATTCACGCTAAATGTGGCCTGTTGGTTTCTCTGTGACTCATGCATCAGGAACTTGGAGATAAAAGCCTGTTCATAAGTAGCAGTTACCAAGTGTAGAATAGCACAGACGCCTGCAGGTCCCAGTCAAGCAGAATAAACGAATGAGATTATAAATGACCCCAGACCCATGTCGCCGGTATTTGAAAGAGTGGAAAGTTTGTCACGGGTTGTGTCTATGCCCTCTTTATAGGACCAGCCATTATTAAATGCCAACTGAATACTGCCAAGAGGAAATCAGTCCATTTTTGCTAGAACTTCCCGTTTTTCCAGAGAACCTAGAAATATGGACTCATTCAATTTCTAACTGTTGGCAATGAATCTGTTGCATGAGCCAACTTGGAGCAAGCTAAATAAAATACATCCACAGGCCGGATTCAGCCTGCCGGACGTCATTTTGCCGTCACTGATAGAGAAGACTTTTTCACTCTAGGTTTCAGCCCTTTCCATTTCTCTCCGATCGGAGGCCTTGTACGACATTCTTCGGAGAATTACTTCCCCTTTTTAAAGTTTGTCATTTTATAAAAGTCAGCCTGCAATTGGCACATTTATTAAATGTATAAATCTGTCCCTTTCACATTAAGGAGGAAAGACTGATTTCCCCAGAAAGCGCAGCCCTGGCTTTCTATATATTACAGAGTTAACTGTGAAAGTGGCGCCACGTCCTGCATCCCCACCTCCAGGAACCACTCGGAACCTGGACCAGTCTTCCCTGCAGCTGTTGACCTGTCACTGTCTTTGGGGTCTGTTCCCAGTGAAGAGTCCTCCCTTTGCAGAGAGCACCGGGAGGGCGTTAGAAACAGCAATCAAGTGGGTGTGGGGTCCGCTCTCCCGAATCTGCAGGTTCTCATCTCTCCTGGGCTCCGGGAACACGTGCACCTTCTGTGGTTACGGTGGGTCCCACGCTCCTTGGCGTTGCGGGTGGTATCCCTCCTCCTGCGTGGCTAGCATGCAGGCTGAAGACACGGGTTTGCGTTTGCACGTGGCCAGTACACACCTAAGGGCTACTTTCCGGCTCACTTCAGATGGTGGCGTAACTGTCTGAAGATTCAGGAGTGGGCGAGCTGGGACTCACCGTCAGCTCGTGCTCTGCCTGCCTTTCTCGCCAACATAAGGCAGGACGTGGAGGCCAGCCCGGGTGTTCAAAGAAGGAAATCAGTTGTTTGTTGTTGGGGTTATGTTGGTCTCAGAATACCCTTCGGGCTGCCTGACAGGCCCCTGACCCACCAGGGCTACCTGATGACTCTGTGTGATCCCGTAATTCTTGGAACTGCAAGAAAAAGCCTGGCCTCCTGCCTTGACATTGAAGTTTAGACTCTAACATGATTAGAATCCTCTTCTCTGTGATTTGGGAATTGCCTTTATTTATCTTTTCTGTTGGTTTAGCCATGAAATAACCACACGTGAATAGCATGTGTCTGCTGCTGCTAAGTCAATTCAGTCGTGTCCGACTCTGTGCGACCCCATAGACGGCAGCCCACCAGGCTCCCCCATCCCTGGGATTGTCCAGGCAAGAACACTGGAGTGGGTATCATGTGTCTAGATTGAGTCTTAAAAAGCCAACAAAGGATTCCTATGATAAGGGGAAAAAACTCGTTTTTGTTGGCACCAAATTAATCATGAGTTGGGTCATGGAAGGCCTTGGTCTCGCCATACACCTTGGACTCTTTCCTCCAGTACCATTGAAAAGTTTGTCTTCTACCCTTTCCTGTAGAAGACGGTCAGAAAATTCATGTCTCTCCACATCTCCATAGAACTGCTGTTCGCATCGCTGCGCTATGCAAGGCCATTGGCCCGAGGGAGCAGGATTCGCTGACCCATATTGACAGATCCGATGATGGATGGGACCGAGCAGGGCGCAGGCCAGCTGGACCAAAGCTGAAGTCTGAGCTGAACAGGCTTCTTCCTGAACTGAGAACAGAGGAGTGGTCTGGAGACAAAGCCATGTGCAGGAGCTTTAACAGCACCTGCCCAGCCATGCCCCACGCGAGCAGAAAACCAGAAGTGCAGCTTATTGCATACAGAACACGAGCCACTCTTTTCCAGTTCAGCTGACTTCCAGCACCGTTCGTGTGTCTGAGAGGGGCCGGCACTGGGGCCCAGATGAAGGCAACTCCTCTGAGGTCATTCCCAGGGAGACAGAGCCACGAGGAGCCTGGTTCCATTCTTTGAGTTAAAAATAGGGATAGACGTCGTCCCAGGGTTCAGGAGGCAGTGGAAAGAGGGGACAGCTGCTAGCCTGAGAGGATCAGGGGAGGCTCCCTGGAGGAGGTGACACTAGGAAAAAGGAGAGTACAGGATACCTGGGTAAAGTCAGGAAGAAGTAGGCAGCATGCATCCCATGAGCACAAGCCTGGCTTCTTTAAGCACAAGATGAGCAAACCTTAGATCCGCTGAGCACATAAGTGCTTTGTGTCTGGACCTTGCTGTATTTCACATTTAACCTCCTAAAAATCCCATGTGGGGAGGAGGAAGCTGAGACCTAGTGAAGACAAGTGTTGGGCTCAGAAGTACCAGTGCAGGGATGTGAACCCCACCCTATCTGGCTTCCCCTCACCAGGGTTGAAAGGCCCCTGTGTGATTTTTCTGGAAGGTGGAAAGTGTGTTCAGGCACTCTGAGCAGCCCTCTGAGTGAGCAGGAAGTCATGCCAAGTCCCTCTCTGTCTGTGGGTGTTTGTTTAGGTGTTGGGGAGATGTCCCGGGCAGCGGCTTCTGCCATCATACACAGATCCCTCAGGAGCAGCCCACAGTCACGGCGTTTCTGGAAGTTCAGACCGTGTGTTCGCCTGGGGAACAGTGCTGTTAATCCCTGCACACCGTCAGTTACCTCCCCCCGAGAGGCAGTGAGGAGCCTGACTCTGGCTGCAACCACAGTAATCATTAAGTCGAGAATCATCACAGGCCTTCGTCTCCTTGTGTACCTGGCTTCGTCCCTGCCGGTGCCGTTGAGAAGTCAGCAGAAGCCGGCCTGCACATCATCCGTTTTTGTTTGGTTCTGCTTTGAGTGTCTGCTTTTTCAGGGCGATGCTTTCAAATACAGAACAGGTCGAGCTCCACACGCAAGGGCATTGCTCTTGGCCAAAGGACAGCCCCTCAGCTTCGAGTCGTTTTTCCCCAGGCCTCTTGACGTCCACACCATCGTCCCTATCATCCATGGTGCTGGCCGTCACCGTGCTCACAAGCACGTGGTGCTCAGGAGAGGAGAGAGCAAAGCCCTGGGCCCCTGTTCCAAGCGGCAGAGCGGAAGCCTCCCAGATGACCTTCCAGTGACGGGGTCCCATTTGCTCAGCATCAGAGCCCCCACAGGCTGTGAGAAGTGGGGACCTTGGGTCTTGCCACTGCAAATCCACACCCGCTCACAGCGAACATTTATTTATTGTTAGGTGCACAGTGGTCAGGACTCTGAGCCTGTGGAAAAAACCTGTGCCCTGTTCTCTATTTGAGTCTGTCTCTCAGAAGATTATCTGACTTTGCTTTTCCCGCCTCTCCGCTCTGACTTCAGTTGTCGTCTCCTCTTCTTTTCTGTCCTCATCCATCCTCAACGCTGGCTCCATGCTGTGCTCACTTAGTTTAATCCACTGCTCACGGATAGACAAGGATATGTACCTATTAAAAAAGAAAACTCTGCCAAAAACATTAATTCAGTCAAAGGGATGTAACCACTGTTCTTTTTTTTTTAATGATGGGGAAAGCAAATGACAGTGTTTTGTTTTCTGAATTTGGAAAAAGTAAAAACGTTTGCAACAACTAAAAACACAGCCCTTGCCCTTTTGCAGATGGGTGTGTGTGATAAGACAGCGATCTTTAGTTTGCTATTCGTTACTTTTATAGGAATCTTGATGAAACTAGTTACACTAATTTTCATATTTTGGGTGGTTCTGATTCTGAGAACTGCTTTTTGGGAGCTGGTGGATCTTTGAGTGTGAGCTATGAAATTCATGTTACACTTGTAGCTTTTGCAAGTTCATTTATTCCCTGAGAGACGGGCTCTCAGTGCCAGCTTTCCTGTTGAGGATATGTGATGGTTTTTGTAAAAGCAGACAATAAAAAACAAACTAGTTCCCCTGAATCTGACATACGGTGGTTTGACATATTTTCAGTGTCATGGTACCATACTTATTCAAAAGATAGCTTTCCTCCATGCCTTCATCCAAACCTTGGGTTCTAGATTCATCTAGAATCCAAAACAGGGGGCGGCAGACTTTTGCTTAAAAAGCCAGGAAGTAAAGAGTTTATAGAGTTTGCAGTCCAAGAGACAAAATGGAGGCTCTTAAAATAGAAGTAAGGAGTCATAGAGCCACTGAAAATATAACCATTTAAAAATGTAAAACAGTCACTCCCAGATCACAGACAGTGAAAAGTTAACAAACAGCAGCAATCCAGACAGCTGCCTGACTGCAGCCCCAGACGGCAGACCTCTGACCTGGGGAGTCTCCAGCAGTGCCTGTTTGACTCTCTGTGCACACAGGTCAATTAGGGATCCTCCTGGAAGTGCAGACTCGGAGTCAGGACATCTGAGGTGGAACGTGAATTCTGCGTCCCTAACCAGCTCCCTCGAGCTGCCAATGAGGATGCCCCATGGGTCACATTTTGAAGAGAGAGGGCTCTACTGTAAACCCCTAGGAAGCTAGAATTCTCTTTCCTCTTATCATCAGTGCTCAGTGTGGTATCAGGTTCATAGTGGACTGATAGGTATGAGAAAGAAAGGGAAGAAGGGAGGGAAAAGTTCAGCTTGATTCATTTTGATATTTGGCAAAACTAATACAATTATGTAAAGTTTAAAAAATAAATAAAATTAAAAAAAAAGAGAGAATGTAGGCTCACATCTCTCTGGTGACTTCTGAACATTTCATGAAGAGGAAAGAAATGTTTAAAGCACCTAAGCACTTGTAACTCACATAGTCATATTACACGTTATCAGGAATAAAGGACTCAAATATTGAGCCTGCAGTTTCTGGAAAATCAGGCAGGTCACCCCTTCTTCAAAACTCGCATGTGTGTGTTCTTGCTACTCATTACTTCATCCATTACTGCTAGCAGGTGCTAATGTGATTGTCTGTAAGCCTCACAGACTGGGATTTTTTTCTTTCTTTAAAGCAGAAAATATTTTAATTACACAGGTGTGTCCAAATTTTGCACACCAAGTAGGAGACATTGGAAGAGGAATTGCAAATTCTGAAGCATCTTAAGATCATAAGATTAGTTAGTAGTCAGAGTTAACAACCAGACAATTAACAAGTTAAAAAAAAAAAAAGTGTGAATCACACACAGATGTTATTTTCCAGAAACACTGCTTACAAAGGTAATTGCTCACAAATTTGAGAGTTTACAGCAGGTATCAGAGGATTTCAAATTTTAAGGGTATGTATGTGTTCAAAGTCTTAAGAATATCCAAGGGATGTATGTGCAGTTACCTGAAATGGAAACTTCTGTAGTTTAAACACTTGCTGAAAGGAAGACCTTTTATTTAATCTCCTCCATGGGCTGGTAGGAAGGGGTGGGAGGAATCAACAGCCACTAACAGCAAAAACTTTGGATTGTTAAACATATGGATTTGCACAATGCGAGCGAGTGTCAGCAGAGTGAAGCCCTTTGATTGTTGGAGCACTCCGAGGAATTGGCCCTCATTCCGGAAGAACAGTGCGCGACCCTTGGTGAAACGGCCCCAGACGTTTCTTGGGACATTCTCTGTGTGTGTGTATTAACTTAAGATATTAGGGGGAATTCGGGGTAAATATCCCTGGACGAGAAACTGGGCAAAGTAGGTCCCAGAGAATGTGGTTGAGCAACAGATTGCAACAGCAAATTCCAAACCCGTTTGGCGGGACAGAACAGAATTACTCAGGCGTCTGTTAAGATGCAGTTTTTAGCTCATTTCATCAGGAAGGAAACTGATCTTTCCTTCTCTCGATTTACGAACCACACCAGCTCAGTTCTGGATTTTATTCCCAGCTCTAACACTTAGAGCCACGCACCCTTGCTCAAGTCTCATCAGCTGTGTCTCTGTGTCTTCCTGTAGAAAGTGGCCCCAAACTCTGCTCTCTCTGCAGGCTTGTAGGAGGGAGAATCACATTAGAGTCAGTCAGGATTAATCCCATCTCTGTAGCATCCAGGACATAGTAAAACCCCAGTTACTGATTTCATTTGACTAGCAGCAAAGACTCAGCGCTTTCACTGCCAAGGGCATGGGTTCAATCCCTGGTCGGGGAACTAAGGTCCCACAGGTCAGAAAGACCAAAAAAAAAAAAAAAGGAGACTGAAGTTGAGGGAAATGAAACCAGCCCTTTAGTTCTTAAAAATCTTAGGAGGAAGCCCCAGCCGCTCTCTCAATGGCGGCTAAGCACTTAGGTTGGATGGAATCACTCGACAGACAGCGTCAGTGCCCGTAACCCGCTGATGACTTCCTGCCTCGCCTGCTTGAAGATGTCCTGCCTCCTCACTGTGGTCTGGCCTGGCCTTCCGCCCCTAGTCTGGCCCTCCCCACCTGCAGCTTCTCAGCTCCCAGCCTTGCGGTCTTTTCTGTCCCTCAGATGCCCCAGCCTCACATGTTACCTCCTGGGGACCTTCACCCTCCGTCTCCTCCATCTGGGTGTGCTCTTCCTTCCGAGCTTTATGGCTGACTGCTTCTTATAATTCAGATCCCAACGTAATTGTCGCCTCTGAAGAGAGATTCTCTCCAGCTCCCCAGCCTACAGAAGCCTTCTCGTCTACTTCTCTGCCTTGTGCTTACTATCGGCCTCCGTTATTTTGTTGTTTATTCATTTGCCTTTCATCTGTATTTTGCTACTAGAAGTTCTAGGAAAGCAGAGACCTCGGTCATGTTTGCAGCCCTGGTACCAGGGCCTAGAAGTGTGTGCCCGGGGTACAGCAGGAACTCGGCATTCACTGAATGAATGAATGGATGAATAAAAACTACCCCCCAAATACACCGTCTTCACTCTTCCTCCATTCAGCTCAGGAACAATTTCCTAAAGGGGCTCTGAAAATTAAAAAGGAAATAGTGCATGGATTCTGGCCCCAGTAGGCTTCCGGGCTTGGTGTTTCTTTAATTTCATGTAAATTTCTCTAAGTAAATATTCCTTAAAAGTGAATAAAATTTTATTTCGCTTTAACAAGAGAATATAAAAGTTAAAAAGGTCACTGTAGTAATAGACTAATCTCAATTACCAGGGCAGCCTCCGAAACCCTCACTCCCACCTAATCTCATTCGGTGCGCACGCAGCTCACCGTGCGATCTCCAACACAGCTAAATGAAATTATAAAGCAGTGTTAAATTTATTAATCATTTAATTAGCTAAATGTTCCTGCAAGTACTCGCGAGATGAATGGCATGTCATTTTCTAATGCAATTTGCCTCTCAGGCAGCCAGGGTCAGAAAAGGGAAACTCTTGGCATCTCGAATGAGCTTTTTATATCACACCTTCTATTAAGAGACAGTGGTGATACCGTGATCGTATTTGAGACTTGTGCACACAAGACCGGGGCACTCGGGCAACAGGGTCCCCATCTCACCCAGGTTACGAAGAGGAGGGGCAGGGTGGCAGGGGCGGGGTGTCCCTCAGAGCTCCCCTCTCTTCACGTCTCCTCGCAGGGCAAATCTTTTCATATTTAACAAGCCACTGAGCAGAGCAGAGCAAAAGATAGCAGCCAGTATTAAACGCATGCTCAATCTAGTTTTATTTCTTTAAATTTACTCAGTCGAGAAAAATTTGTGGAGTGCGAATTCTGCTCATGCTAGGTGACTTTCTAATCCTTCTCGTTGAGTCAGGATTTATTTCTCCCTCTCGGCCCTCCAGGCTCTGCCTGTCGAGAGAGGCGGGAAGGAGGGGCGTTTGGACCCCTGGCGCCAGAACGCGTACCTGGGGGGTCCTGAGATTTGGGGCCGACTCCGACCGCTCATTCGTTCTGACCGCAGAAGCCCCGATGACGGCTGCTGCCAACAGCTTTGCAGAGCTCTCCCCAATTGCTCTGAGAGAAGCGTCATGGAGAACCCTGTCTGAATTCACTTGGCAGAGGAGTTGCTGGACGGGGGGCTGTGCCCCCAAGGCCGAGAACGTCCACGTGCGCGCTCTGCTGTTCGTTCAGGAAGGGAGCCGGCGGTTCTGAGAGCCTCAGTGGGGAGACCGTCTCAGCGCACGGTGTCGCGGGCTCGCCCAGCCACTGGGCAGGGCAGGGGCAACGTGACAGGACCCCAGGTTTCTGGTCCCAGGTCCCCTGTCAGCGTCTGGGGTGGCGCAGTGGTAAAGACCCGCCTGCCAAAGCAGGAGACTTAGGAGATGCAGGTTCAGTCCCTGCGGCGGGCCATCCCCTGGTGGAGGAAATAGCAGCCCGCTCCAGGATTCTTGCCTGGGAAACCGCACGGACAGAGGAGCCTGGCAGGCTGCAGTCCATGGGGTCACAAAGAGTCGGACACAACTTAGAAACCAAACAACCACTACCCCCTGCTGTTGGCTGCTTCCCCCTGGACCAGTCACATCACCTCTGGCCCCATGATTCCGTCATTTGTAAAATAGGGGTCGGAAAAATACTCAACACCGATATCAGTAACTCACGAGACTGTCATCAGAATTAAATGAAACCATAAACTTGAAACATTTATGTAGATTCTCAAGTGGCATAGAGGCACCGTGGAAGTATTTTGTTTGGTTTAATTTTAGGTACTTTTTTCTTTCCAGAGCAATAGCTTTGGGTCAAATAGATTGTTGTATCAAACTTGGCTCATCAGTTATTCCTTTATGATCCTGAGCCAGGTACTTAGCTTCTCTGAGCCTTGGTTTCCTTAGAGATGAAATGGGGACAATGATAGTACAGATAAAAGGAAAAACGTGTATGTGCATGCCTGTATGTGTGTGTAGATACATGCACAATATGCATGTTCTGATGTTCAGTTGTTAAGTCGTGTACACATACATGAAATACACGTGACCCAAATACAGGCACATATACATAGGTAGCCTGTCACCTGATCTAGTCTGCTCCTGGTCCTGCCCTGCTCCTGCTGCTTTGGTTGCTGTGTGAACGTTGCAGGTGAAGGGGACCACATTCCCCCCACCCCCAGACGTCCGTGCGTTATTTAGCACAGACCTCAGTAGACAGATTTGCCAAGTGAAGACAGGTGATTCTGGACTCACTTCCAGGATGCGAGGGAAGGAGATGGAAATACCGCATGGCGTTTAAAGAGCCCTGCCACTGGGGCGAGGCAGCGGTCTTTCCCGTTGCTCCCTCCATCCTGCAGGAGCTGAATGACCTTCAACAAATGTAGCCCGCCAGGCTCCTCTGTCCATGGGATTCTCCAGGCAAGAACACTGGAGTGAGTGTGAGTGAAAGTCGCTCAGTCGTATCCGACTCTTTGCGACTCCATGGACTATATGGAGTTCTCCAGGCCAGAATCCTGGAGCGGGTTGCCATTCCCTTCTCCAGGGGGTCTTCCCGACCCAAGGATTGAGCCCTGGTCACTTGTGTCTCCTGCATTGGCTGGCCTGGGAATAGGACACTAACTCTCCAGCCGCCCGTCCCGGTGTCCTGGTGGGTCCTGCTGCCGATAGGACCCCCTGTGGGCAGCGTTGATGGCAGACATACAGGGCACACGTGCCTCAGTTACCACTCGCTGGCCTTTGCGGAACAAAGGGGTTGAGACCTGGAGCGCAGCATGCAATCACGCGCAGGCCTGGGGCGGGGGGGCGGTCAGGTTCACCCTTGTGATCTCTGCAGGCCATGCCGGGGCCCTGTGTCCTCAGCTATCCAGAGTCCCTGTTAAGGAGCGCAAGAGTTCAGGAAAACGTCACCGCATACGCCAGCCGCCCTTGGTTCTGGGGGAGTTGGCTGTGGGCTCTGGCTGGGTCTGGGGCGCTCCCCCAAGCCTCTGCAAAGCAGGTCTCCCCAGAGAGCTGTCGAGTGGAGACACAGGTTTTGCTTTCTGCCTCCCGCTTCTCTTGATTCATCTCAGTAGTCACATTCCCAGCCTCCAGGCAAAGGGTGTTTTCTCCCAGAAAGAGTGCTTGTGGACAGATCTGGTTATGACTTACGGTTTAAAGACAGCACCTTTCAGCAGTCTCTCTCACACACACACACCACATGGGATGAGTCCTCTTTCCAAAACTAGTGTTTGTTGACAAGTGTCGCAGCCTGTGTGTGTGAGCCGGATCTCTGTGTGCATTCGCTTGGAGCTGTTACATATTTCGTGAGAGGCACGTGTATACATATCCTGGAAGGAGGAGCTGGGGGAGAGGAGAGGAGGGAGGAAAAGAAGAGAGTTAGCAAGGAAGAGACCAGAGAAAGAGAAAGAATCAACAGCAGCTGACCGTGAAGTGTCTGAGATGCGTTGGCATCTGCCTGGATTCCGTGTGCTGGCTGTGGTCTTGGTGATGCTGAAGAAGACCCTCCGTCTCCCTGAGCTTCAGTGTCCCCCTGTGTAAAAGGGGAACAGTCATGAAGGCACCTAACTTACACGGTTGCTTGGTGCCCCGCGAGAGATAAGCATACAAAGCACTGCGGACAGTGCTCACAGCGTATAGCCAGTGATCAGTAAATATCAATCATGGTATTAAAGGGAAAGAAGGGGACAAAGGAGTAAAAACAGAGGCGAAGGAAAGTGAAGGTAAGGAAGAGAATGTAGTGTGGGAGATAAAGGGAAAGAGTGGAGAGATGGAAGGAGAGAGAAGAAAGGCCCCAGCCTGGCCGTCTGGAGCGAGTCAGTTCTCCTTTCTCTCGCCCACCCCGTTTTCCTGTCTAGGTCCTTGTAGGCACGGGTTACACGCGAACAGTGAGAAGCACAGGCTAAAGCAGGCTTCAGACCCGTACACAATAGGCAGGCTTCGTCCCATTCACATGGTTTGCCCAGATAAAAGCGTTTCCTCGGGGCAACTTTATGGCCCAGAAATCAAACTGCAGAAAACTACGATACCGTTCTCTATTTTCTAGTAAAATACAAATCTGCACTTGTATGTCTCTTTCCCGCGTCTGGGAGCCAGAGCAGTGGAGGCGTGCCAGTGTCTGGGTGCCCCTACCTCACCGCGGGGTTGTTTGGGTTTTTGTTTTGGTTTTCTCCCCTCTTCCACCACGTTAAATATTTCTGGTTAACCAGTTAAAGCAGGGAGATGGCCATGATTGCTTTTAGACTGCTGCTTCCCCACTGAGTGAGTTTTATAAGAAGAAGCCATTTCCACCCTCTGCCACGCTGCCCTTGTGCCCGCCTCTCTGACTTTGAGGTCCTCATTATTGTGGGTTTAAATGAAGGATGTTCATTCAGGCAGGGACGGGGGGAGGGGGCTGGAGGGGCGGCCACCAGGCATCAGAGCTGTTATCAGGCCCTTCTATCAGGCCAAGTGACAGGCGTCCGGAGCCAGAATGCGGAGCTCATGGTGGAGACCTCCAGCTGACACCAAAGGTGACTCCCTCACTCTAACCTTGAAAGGGAAAGTTCCCGCTTTATTAAAATGAATTTCAAAAGGGCCGCTCTGACAGCTGCATAATTAAATATTGGAGTGTCAGCGATAATTTATTCTACTCGCATGTGGTGGTCAGGTCCTTTTCACTGGAGGGTCAGCAAGCCTGGTGACAGAGGCAAGGAGACAGGGGGCTTCTGGGCCCTGTGTCATCTCTGTCGCCCCAGCCCTGAGATCGGAGACTCAGGAAACATACAAACACACATGCATGCACACAAACACACACACACGGGATGGGGGGAACATGTGCGCGATGATACTCTGTTGTGGTTCACCCAGTAAAGCTCACTGGTTCCCGTCTGAAACGTGTTCACGAGGAGTAGGACGCCCGAGATGCTCGCAGCCTGCCTGTACAGACTGGTGACCTGTATCTGAGGGGCCCTGTGGGCACCGTATCTGTTTCTGGAGTACCCATCATCCCAGGCTCCCTGTAAGAGCCCTTCCTCCAGTGAACTTGAGAAAGAGGGCGATCTGAGCTCTGAAAGTGGACGGAGCTGCCAGGACGTGAACTTGTGTACCAGTGGTTACAGCGCACGTGACTCCTTCCATCAGCGTAAGCACCTTGGGATCCATCGACCCCACCCAGTCAACAGTGGTGGAACAAAGGATTGCAGAGTCAACTTCTTGTCCATGCTGGTGTGTTATTGGGAGAAACTGGCCTTTTTCAAGCAGCTGTAGTGGAAAGAACATGGGCTTTGGAGCCAGACCCAGCATCCTTACTTATGATTAATGTAGCTAAATTTCCCACCACAGCCAGTGGCATATTGCTTCATAAATGCCTATAAAAAAAAAAATACAGAAAACAGATCCGGCGTGAATTCAGCATAGACCTTCTCGGGATATTTATTCTTTGTTTATGTTGCTGGTTTGCTTTGTTTTGTTTCAGCTGGGGAGCAGTCATGTTCTCTTCCCTCTCTGGTAGTTCGGAGGCAGTGAGTTAGGGCTTCTCAGGGCTGAGTGTCCAGAAGATGCTGCTCATAGCATGTCTGTGCAGAGAGCCAGCCCGCGAGCCCGGTCCATCATTTCTGATTTGACCCTGTCCTGTTTACCCTGTCAGGGTAGAGGCGCAGGCCAAGCTCGGCTGGTCAGTGCATTACTTTGTCAGAGGCAGGCTTGGCCACTCCGAGTCAGCCTGAACAAATTACATCCCTCACTCCCCGTCGCCGAACCGGGAGCAGGGTTATAACTCAGCCTAAGCACCGGTCCCTCCTCTATTACCTTCATAACCAAGGTCATACTAATCAACTCAATTACCAGTCCTCTCGGACATTTTCATAATGTTTTCTGCTAGTTGCTCTCCTGTGAAAATCTCTGGGTCTAAGCAAATTAATGCCATTTTTATAACTACCTACATTTCAGGTACAGTGATCTCCTTTGAAAAGACTGCATCCCCAGCAGCCAAAGGCTTGCTTCCCTTCCCAGCATACCGTTCACACAAGGTAGGGCACTGCCCCAGTTCATTCTTGACTTGTTTTTTTTTTAATGGTGGAAACAAATCGTGAAAAGACAAAGGTGTTTACTCGTGTCACTTCTGAAAGTCTCCTCCCTACATTTCACCCCCAGGCCTGAGCCAGGAGGCTGGGCGTTTCAGCCCGGCTTCGATTCCCAAGACCTCGGAGGATGGAATTGCGTGATTCCCTTCAGAGGTAGTATTTTAAATCCTTGTGAGTTTGCTGAGTTCACCCCCTTTCTTCACTTTGTCATCCCGTCTCAATTAATACCCTTCTTTGTTTTAGTATTGTCTAGTATCCCAGTTTTCAGGTGTGTGTGTGTGTGTGTGTGTGCTTCCAGGTTGAGCTAATTTGAGTCCCATAACATAGCAGATCTACAAGAGCTCAAAAATCACACCATTTGGGCAACAGCCCCTATTTTGAAAATTTCCTAACAGCACAATTGCTGGGTAGCAAGTGCCTTGAAGAGGGGAGACGGACTGGGTGTCTGAGACGTGCTGGTTAACGGCAATCCAAGTACAGAACACAAACCTCTGATTTTACCAAACACGGCGAGCTAACCGGAGCACACGGTGGTCGCCGTCTCTTTGTATCTCTAAACGGCCACCTCCCACGCACGCTCCAATTATCAGTGAAAGCCCAGCCCTGCAGCGCTGCCTCTGCATCCTGGAGGTCACATCTTGCTCGTAGTAGGCCTTTCATAAAGTCCAGTTGAAGGAATCAGTGATTTCCCCACATATTAACCCTTTAATGGACTTGCTCATTTGCTGAAAAGAGATACTGAGCTGAGGAGGACAGTATGACTTTGAGCTTTATCTGAGATGTTTTATCCACCCCCCCTTTTTTTTCTTTAAAGAGGGAGAAGCACTACAGCAAATATGACAGAAATGTTAGCAGTTCCACCGGTGAATGGTGGGAGGAAGTGTGGTTATCATGTGATTCCTGGTGCTTTCCTCAGGCTTTTTAAAATGTTTTTGTCTTATATTAGAATATAGTGGATTTACAGTGTAGGGTTAGTTTCAGGTCTGTAGCAAAGTGATTCAGTTATACATATACACGATCTGTTCTTTTTCAGATTCTTTTCCTACATAGGTTAGTACAGAACATTAAGTAGAGTTCTCTGTGCTATTCAGTAGGTCCTTGTTGATTATCTGTTTTATATGTAGTAGTGTGTATTTGTTAATCCCAAACTCTTAATTTATCCCTCCCCAACCACCTCCTTTCTCTCTGGTAACCGTAAGTTTGTGTTTGAAGTCTGTGAGTCGGTTTCTGTTCCGTAAATAAATTCATTTGTTTCATTTTTTAAGATTCCATGTATAAGTGGCATCATATGATATTTGTCTTTCCTTTCTGACTTACTTCACTTAGCACTTTATTTTGTTAATGGCCATATAACATTCCATCGTATGGATATACTGCATTTTGTTTGCACATTCATCCACTGATGCACAGCAGGGCTGTTTCCGCCTCTTGGCTGTTAATGACGGATGCTGCAGTGAACACAAGTTTCTGCATGGACACAGGTTTTTATTTCTCTGGGGGATAGACTTAGGGGGTGGCCTTGCTGGGTGCTATGGTAAATCTCTGTTCAACTTTATGAGGAACCCTCACTAAGTTGTTTCCTGGGCGAAAAGCCCCATTCTTAATACCTCTGGGTGTCTTTTGAGGCACTAAACGGTTAATTAAGGTCTTTCTGCAGAAAGAGTTAAAGAATCTTCTCGGGCAGCTGTCAGCATCCCTTGGAGACTCAGCTCCCGCGTGTGCAGCTGAAACCGCCGGGAGGCATCCCGTCCCTGTTATTTTAGGCTGCCCCCGCCTTCCCCACCCCGTTCAGTCTCCCTGCTCCCCACGGCCTGCAGAGCAGAGGCAGGCCAGAGGTCATAAGTAAGCCTCCTCTACGCCCACAGTGCCGGGCACCGTCACCCCCAGGCCGGCCAGCTCGCCCAGCATCATGGAGCTCAGTGGCATCCAAGCAGAGCCCAGAATTATGCTTCTCCCCACCTCCACCAGCTGCTGTGACCTCCAGTTCCTTCACATTTGGGAAAATTCAAAAGATGTAAACAAAACCTTCTATGTAAAGAAAGCCTTAGAAAAGTGAAAGGTTTCTCCTCACAAGATCTTGTCCACTCTGAAAACTGGCCTGCGGTTTTCAGATCCCAGAACTTTTCAGAAACCTTTTAAACCCCTTCCGAAAGAAAGTTCTGGAAAGCCTGGTGTAGATGAAATCAGTGGGCAAGGCACGTGCTAGCTCTTTCATAACCATAAGCCTGCCTAGCCCTTCATCTCGTGATTCAGAAGTCAGTATATATCCTCCCCTTGGCAGAGATGAGCTCAGGCTCAGACATTACACATGTGCAGAGTCCCCCGTTTTGGAGGCTGTAGCTTCTGTCTCTAGATTTTCCCAGTGTGGACTGCCGCTTATTTTTACCCTGTCACGTTGTGTCTGAGGCCCGTCATGGGTCAGAGAGCATGAAAAGGCTCCAATCACAAGACCAAGGCTGGCCAGGCCCGGAAGGCACAGGCTGTGGTGGCAGTGTCCAGCCGCGCGTCACTTCTCCATTTGCAAGTAGACGTGTGTGGCTTTGCTGTGGTTGCAGAGGAGAGGGTCTCCCCAAGCCGTTATTGGAATTTGTGTTTTGTTGTTGTTGTTGTTCATCATGGATTTTTTTTTTTTTGCATCAGTTTTTATTTTTCATCCACACCCATGGTATGTGGGATATTAGTTCCCCAGCCAGGGATTGAACCTGCGCCCCTTGCATTGGAAGCGCCGAGTCTTAACCATTGGACCACCAGGGAAGTCTCTGGAATTCTTAAAAACTGGGCTTCCAGGTCTTCTTAGCCCAGCCTTGCCATGGCCTCTCTCTGTGGCCCTGGGCATTCCCTGCTCCTCCCTGGACCATTTCCCTGAGTGTCAGCAACGAGAGGGGGCCAGATGAAATGACGGTCTGCTGGGAGGGTTCTTAGAGCAGGTCTGGTGTGGAGAACTTGGACTCAGAAATAAAGATGGAAAAAATCCTAGCGTTGGTGACCGGCCCAGGTAACTCAGGAGAACTGGCTCTGGGACCAGCCCCCTGCGCCCTTGCCAGGACACCACAGTCTGCTCTGTGTGCATGTTAGCATCCTTTTACTCTCCTTTTATTCTTATTGAAGGATGGTTTATTTAGAATGTTGTGTTAGTTTCTAGCGCACAGCTAAGTGATTGGGTTCGGAGTGTGTGTGTGTATTTTCATGTTCTTTTCCATTATGGCTACAGGATAGTCAACACAGTTCCCTGTGCTGGACAGTAGAATCTTGTTGTTTATCTGTTTTGTATATAGTAGTTTGTATTCATTAATCCCAAACTCCGATTTTATCCACCCCACCGCACCCCCACGACCTTTCCTTTTTGGTAGCCATAAGCGTGTTTTCTAAGTCTGTGAGTCTGTTTCTGTATTGTAAATAAGGTCTTTGTGTCATATTTTACAGCCCACATATAAGTGACCATCATATGATATTTGCTTTGTCTGGCTTGCTTCACTTAGTGCGAAAGTCTTTACAGCTCCCCTGAGGCAGGTGGCATTGTTTGGTTCTTTTTCACGGCTGAGGAGCAGTCCGTGGTGTGTGTGCACCACGTCTTTATCTGTTCGTCTGTCCATGAGCACTCAGATCGCTTTCAGGTCTTGGCTGTTGTAAATGGTGCATTGTGAACACTGGGCACGTGTATCTTTTTTAATTAGAGTTTTCCTCGAATAGAGCACATCACAGTTTTAAGGACATCCTCACTATTCCCTCCAAAAGGAGATTCTATCTGAGCACAAACAGCTCAGACAAGTTGGGGTCCCTTGTATTTTCCTCCATCTCAGGGGAAGTTTCTCTAATGTCCTCCCATCATCGAGTCTGCCCATGTCCTCCCAGGGGAGATGGTTCCCTGTTGAATGTCCCATGTTTCTTTTGATAAATGTCATCTCATTGAATCCTCACCATCATCCTGATGGATTGTCATCATCTCCGACTTACATTAATAGTTGAGGAAATAGGGGTTGGGAGAGATTAAGTGATTTGCCGAAAATGGCAATCCACTCCAGTGTTCTTGCCTGGAGAATCCCAGGGACAGGGGAGCCTGGTGGGCTGCCGTCTATGGGGTCGCACAGAGTCGGACTCGACTAAAGCGACTTAGCAGCAGCAGCAGCCAGCAAGTAGTAAAGTTGAAATCTGACCCAGGTCTGACTCCAAAAGCCCTCCACCTCCTCTGCCTCCTAATATATCTTCTTATAAGGAGCATCTTACAGCCAAACTGATACGAGCATTTAATTTTATCTTTGGATAAAGATGGTACCAGTCTCATAACTTAATGAGTTTTATTCATGCTCTAAATAATAGCTGATTAAGAAAATTAAATCTGACAATGAATTACTTCCTTTGGAGCAAATGATTTCTTGATCCCATTGTAGAAGATAAAAATTTTTACTTAAAAAAAGAGGAAAGTAAAAACCAGAACTCACTTTCCACAGTTAAGAGCTACTTCTTCTTTTATAGTAAATGCCCTCTTTAAGATTTTGCAAGCTCATTTCATGATTTTTTTTTTCCTCTTAAGTATCTTTCCAAATTTAGAAGTTAAATTTATAAGTCTGTAATTTGCAAGATCATCCTTTTATTTAAAAAAAAGAAATGTAAGCAGGAGATGAGGCCTTTCCAGGTCTAGGGCTGATAACTCATGATTCTTTCCTGACTTTGGCCAAGTCTTTGCAGATTCCTGTGGGTTGATGATTATTCGCGCCTTGCCTACAAATTGTAAGTACACTGACTTATCTCAGCATTCCCCATACTCCCCAATTTAAGAAGAATGTGAGGTGTTGGGAAATGTTTCCAAGAATAGACTGAAGGATGAGCCAGCCTGGAGATGCGAACCTGAAGGAGAAGCAGGGTTACGTGCAGTTCCACAGGAATCGCTTGCCGGTGGTCCAGTACTTAGGGGTGGTGGTGGTGGTGTTCCGTCTCGAAGCCGCGTCTCTCTTTGCCCCTCTGTGGTCAGGGATATGAACCCTAGTGTCCTGCCTTGGCAGGCAGATTCCTTACCACTGAGCTGCCTGCTAGCCAGGTGAGATGGATGGAATTCATGACGAAGCCTTGGAGGCTGCAGAGGTGCTTGGAAGACAGGTTTGCTGACAGATCATTACCACCTGGGGTGCATGCTCCCCGGGGAAGATGCAGACAGGGTTCAGGGGCTGCTCAGGGGAAGGGGTTAACTCTCCAAGGAGGCGTTTCCATAAGGGCTTTCAGTTGTAGGGCCCATCGACTAATGCAGTCCTATACTTTGTAATGGTGTAGTGTTCTAATTATTCTTTATTCCCCTACACTGGACAAGTACAATTATTACACACATTCCTTCCATGATTAGCTCTCTATATAGTGAAAACAGTGGTGGGTGATGGATAAGAAAAATTCTTCTGTGACCCTTCACATCCTTTATCTACTCAGAATTTGAGAATCTTTTGTTTGTCTATTTGCGTGCAATTTTCCTAATCTTTTATATAAATGAAAACGGTACCCCTCCAGTCTTCTGAGAGTGGGTGCTGATTTTGCAGGGAGCTTCCCAATGCTTTTCAAGGGCAACTCAATGTCAGATCCAGCCTCCCAAGAGATTGGTCCGTCACTGTACATCACGGCCTTTTAATGCCATCCTGCTTTTTATCAACCCATCGGCGAACGTTCCCCCCCCCCAACCCCGCCCTTTCACATTGAAAGCACTCCACGGTGGAAACCAGGAAGTTTGTTATCGCATTTCTTTTTTCTGTTTGTTTTCTGATGTCTTGACAGCAGAACCAATCTTCGGAATCCTTTCAAAAAACGACCGAAACAGATTCGATCACAAAAGCTTTTAAAATCTGAAATCCCAGGAAGCTAATTAGTGCGTCCTTTTAAGATGACTTCCTGCATTTTTGTATCCACACAGGCTTGGGTTACAAATGCAACTGGCAGGTTGCCAGGAGTCAGGCGGGTCACCCCGGCTCTTAGGAGCACGGGGCTTCTGCAGAGCCCGTGGTGGGAGGGCAGGGTGGGGACTGTCCCCTGCGAGTGCCTGGCTATGCTCTGCCAGCAGGTAGCCCGCAGAGGCCAGGGGCTGTGCCCGCATGGGCTCCTCGTGGCTGGAGGTGCATGTGCTGCGCCTCGCGGACTTTTCTCCTTGCCCTAATGATGTCCTTGTTTTGCTATCTCCCCGCTTGGCACTGAACCTCTAGAGAGCAGGAGCCGTGTGGATGCCAGTGCCTCGCATGGCACTAAGCACAAGGGAGGTGTGTGATAAAAGCAGCTGCTCTGGTGCAGAAAGTGCAGGTTCCAGAACCAAGCAGAGATGTGTGTCCGGGAGCGTGAGCACCCTGCCCTCTCGACCTGTGTCTGAGACCCCACAAGGCCTTGCGTTTCTGCTCGGGCTACAAACTCTGGGCAGGCGGCCACTGCCCATCTGTGTCCCTGCAGCCCCCCTCAGTACCCGGCCTAGACCCGCAACACACGTCCGCTCTTCACCAAGTGGATGTAAGAAACATGCGCAGGGTTTCGACTCTAGGATGGAACTTCTGGGAGTCCTTTAGGTCTGTGATTGCCTTTCCCAGGAACTGGGCAATCTCACTACCAATGGCAGAGATAGACCGTGAGAAATGGTTGGCGCGTGTGTGTATGTGAGAGAGAGAGAGAGTGAAAAGACCTTGGAAGTGTAACTTCAGGACTTGAGTGTCTTGATGAGTTCATCTCATTGTAGTGGAAAGGCATCCAGGATTCTCTCCCAGAAAAGTCTTTTCCAGCATAAAAAGCATGTTCATCGCCACACTTCAAACACGTGTGTGCGCACATCTCCAGGCCACATCCTTATGCATGTACATCACCACACCGTGTGCCTTATCGGTTTGTATCATCTGCTCCCCTCCTGGGCTTCCAAGAGGCGTGGGAGGGGCGCATTCCAGACGGAGGGAGCCATCCAGGAAGCCGAGGCGCGCACAGAAGCCCGGGGTGCTGGGGACTTGAGTAGCTCGTCTGCTCAGAGATGTGATCGCTGGGATGGTCTGTGCGGGTGTCTCTCACCCACCCTCACGCAGGACCCAGATGAGTTAACAGGCAAGCACTGGACTCAGCTCAGTGTGGTTCCAAGCAAATGCTGGTCACCCCCGAAGGCTTCACGGCTTGGCCTCCCTTAGTCAGTGTTCAGACACACAGAAAGATTCCACAGCTTGCAGACACCGATAGTCAAGGCAAGATGAAGCTCTCCAGCCATGAGGAATAACCATCATATTATATATATCTATCTATATATATATAGATAGATATATAACCAGTCATATAACCACCGTATTATATAATTATATAGTAAGCCACAAAAAATCACCCACCCACCCAGTAAAACCTTGGAATCAACTTGAAGGTTCAAGAGGAGGGGAATGATTCCATAAATCACGGCAGTCCTATTTAGTAGAATGTTAGCCAGCCACTGAAATAAAACAACAGTTGGGGACCCACGATGCTAGTTTCGGTGACGAAGGTGGAGTTCACAATGGAATACGGTCTCTGGGGAGAACGGAATTAAAGAAAGACGAACAGGAGGAGAGGAGAGTGGGGGGCCTATTCTATGCCTAGGCACTGGTTTCCTTTTCCAAAATGTTGAGTGTATGAGCATGCCTTTATAATTTGAAAAAGTCTTAACTTAAAAACGTGCCACCAGCAGTATCTCATGACAGCTTGTAAACGGGTTTGTTGTAGTGTTTTCAAGATAAGCATTTATAGACAGCCCTCATGTCTAGCCAGACCGTGTAGATGAACTTGGTCTTGTGACGTTTCAGGCCTTTGGCTTCATGGAGTGAAGGGTTCTGAGGGGCAGGTGGGTCACAGTGCCGACACGGGCCTTGTGGTTCCGGAGAAGGCCCACATTGCTCTGCTGAACACCCAGCATCAGGAGGAGATGCCTCTGGGTTGTCAGTGTTACGTGCTTTTCTCTGTTGCCTTCACTGTCAGGCAGTTATTGAAAAATTGTCTTTTCCCCCAAATAGAATAATTAATGCCTGGGCTGGATGGTCATGACAAGTCCTTAGAGGTTAAAGAGTATACTGATATCCAGTGCATTTCAACTTTGAGCCAGAGGACTGAGGCCAGATGAAACACAGGCGTGTTCTTTTAGAAAATTAACAAAAATGCCTCATGATTAAATTCAGAAACTGGTGTGTAACACATTTGATATAATATTAGCAGAAAAATTCCCATGGGATCTTGAAAAAGAATGAAAGAGGAGGCTGAGTAAAGCAGCTTTCATTGAGTCTTTTCTAGGTGCCATTTAAAAAAGTATGTATTTATTTATTTGACTCTGCTGGGGTCTTAGGTGCAGCATATGGTGTCTAATTCCCTGACCTGGGATTAACCCGTCTTGAGGGTGTGGAGTCTGAGCCACTGAGCCCAGGGAGGGCCACCAGATGCCGCTTTGTGTGAATGTTTCTTACCTTGCCCATTTTATCCCACTTGATATCAGCAGTGAAGCTCGAGGTCACACTAATATGCATGCTTGTCCACCAGCAGATTAGTCCTTAGTAACTTCTACTCGCTTCAGCCTCCTCCCCGTCTCAGCCAAAACCTACCTGTCTGCCGTGTACCCCACATCTTTCGTATTTGGGGTTCAGAGCGACCTGTTGTGGCCTTCAGTGAAAACCCCAAACCAAACCAAAGATCAGTCACCTCTGGCTTCATAGTTGTCACGTTTAACATGCCCGCTTCTGATTGCTAGAGTATAAGAAGGACAGTTGGAACCTCTCAGTGATTAGAGTTTCCAGAGAAATTTGCGGTTCAGCTTGTCAGTGCTCAGAAGACCTCGTTCCCCTGGAGCCAAGAGGCAGTCTCTCTCACTGTGCAGCGTCTCAGAGTTCCCTGAGCAGGTTCAAATCTATTTTGGATGGAGTTTGTCTAGGTTTCCATGTGGGTACCAGGTCATTCTGGGTCCCTCCAGCACAAACCATGGGACAACCCATGTCTGTTACTAGCCAGATGGATGTGCCAGGGTAGATCATTCACATTGCCTTGACTGACTCTTTTTACCTGGACTGAGGTGTCTCAGGGTTTCCCAGGTGACTCAGTGATAAAGAACCCACCTGTCAATCCAGGAGACATGGGTTCAATCACTGAGTCAGGAAGATCCTCTGGAGTAGAAAATGGAAACCCACTCCAGGATTCTTTCAAGGATAATCCCATGCACAGGGGAGCCTGGTGGGCTACAGTCCATGGGCTCACAGAGTTGGACACGACTGAGCTACTGAGCATGCACGCACACACAAGGCGTCTCCTTGTGGAAACTCTAGTTCACGGGGCTCACGGCCTTCCGTGGCCTGAAGGACTTGTGATTCTCTGCAGGACGGTGGCGTTTACAGGCACTGTGCATACCTGCTCTGTCCTGGCACCAACATCAGCAAAAAGATCCTTTCGTCGAGCTCATCGTGTGCTCCCCGTGTCCCTGTGTGAGCCCCTCTGCCGTGTGGTGCCTGTTCATTCTCACTCCTCCTCCCCCACATCCTGCCCCCCCACCCCATCGCTCACCATTCCACTTGCCGGCCACATCCTTTCACACCTCTGAGCTTTCTGTCCTGTTCTAACCTCTACCTGAGTTCCCGTCCCCTCCCCCACTTTGCCTGCCAGACCCCTTACGCGCCTTACACCTTTGAGCCTCAGCTGCAGTGTTACTTTCTCTCTGAGACTTTCCTAGACTTCAGAGCACAGCGGTGGGTCCCTCCCTTCCGTACCTTAACCTCAAGGTAGGCAAAAGAGCATCTCTTCCAGAGTGCGGAAGTGACCTTTCTGTGTTTGCCCATCTGTGTCGTGAGCTTACTGTTTAGAATAAGCTGGGCTGCAATAACAAATAGCTACCCCCTCAAAAGCATAATAACTCACATCCCCAAAGGGTGTATTTCTTACTCAAGAGACAGCTTGAGTTTCTTGAACAAAGTGGGTGTTCCTGGCAAAGGGAACGCAGGGTGATTCAGGGACCCGGGTTGCACCCACCTCGTGTTTCCATTCTGCCGGAGGTCATCAGGGGCCAGCTGGCCAATACCTCTTACCGGCCCCAGACACATTGCACTGGTAAGAGCTAGCCACGTGGCCATCTACCTACAAGACAGGCTGGCAAAGGTCATCTAGTTCTTTGCACAAACGAAACGCAAATGGATTTGGGATGGGAAGCTGGCAATCTGTCAAGTCAGTTCGCTGTGAGCTACTTAAGGGTATAGACTGTGGTCTCCTGCTTAGAATCTCCAGTCTTGGGTATCAGCTTTGGTCCCCAGTAAGTCTCTGTAGAATGAAGAGATAGGAGACCATTAGCTTGATTTCCAGTTGCCATTGGGTCATTAAACGTTGTATCTAGTGACATACTTCTTTCTGGCATTATTTGGGGGCTGGGGTGGTCTTCGTTTAATGGTTAAACACCAGAACACCAAGGGCTGAAAAAGGCAGGGTGATGTCTTCAGCTGTATTTTCTCATAAGTATAGAGTCATGAAACCAGAGCCTGGTGTTTTGCAAGGTGAAAGGCCCCCGGTAAAGAGTAATCTAATAATCCATCTTTGTGTTAAAAGGAGCGTCACTGTTCGTTTCCCCAGTGGCATGACCCTGGCCGACGCGGGCTCCCCTTCCTGTGAAATGAATGCACCCTTTCCCTCTCATCCGTTTCCACTCCTCCTGCCTGAAATGGAATACAGTGAATAGATGTATAATAAAATCTTTAATTGTCTTAGCATATGTTGCTTTTATTAGGTGGGTCTAATTGCATTCCTGGGATCACCTACAAAGTCCTTTCGAATATTAAATTGAAATGGCTTCACACTCGGTGCACAAGTCCTTCTGAGCCACTGTTTTCCCCTTCGCTGCCTCCTGTCCCCCTTTCGCTGTAAAGTTCACATTGAAGTGTGAAAAGAGAGAGGCGGCAGCTGACACGAGCTGGATCCTAGCAGCCTGGAGCGTGGCCCCAGCCCCACCGAAGAGCCACTGTCATTTCTACGCCATTTATTCCTCGCCTGGCCTCATTGCCTGCTTCCTTTCGGAGGAAATTTTCCCTGTTAAAGGACTGTGCTTGTCATTTATTTCCCCTTTTTTTTCCCGCTCTCCCTCGGCGAACGGGTTTTGATATGCATTTATCCCAAAGGCAAGCCTTTTACACACTTCCGCTCACCTCTTAGGGTCAGGCTCCTCTAAGCTGCTTCAGGCTCATAAAAGCAACCCAACAAAGCTTTTATGGTGTCATTACAGAGCCCTTAAATCCCTCTCCTCCCAGCTCCCAGCCATTCCGTAGCTGCTCGTCAACTCACGGGCTCTTTTATTTGAAAGTGGGCGGTGGAGCGGCAGGCAGAGGCCACCAGCTGGCAACCTCCTGCCTTTGGACCCGGGTTTCTCAGGCTCGAGTGTGGTTGCGGCGCATCCTTGGCACTTCAGTTTGAGTTAGACTGAGCAATCTCAGAGCAGTTTGTGTTTGTGTGTGTGTGTGTTTTTTTTTTAGAACAGGGGTTGGCAAACTTTTCTGTCGAGAGATAGTAAATATTTTAGGTTTTGCAGGCCAAACAGTCTGCTTATAAATACACAGCTCTGATGTAACTTGCGCCTGTGCGCGTGTGTGTGTGCGTGTGCGCGCACACACGCATAAACAGTATGTACATACACGTTCATGGCTGTTTTCCAATAAAACTTTATTTGCAAAAACAGGCCATGGGCCAGATTTTGGCTCATGGACTATAGTTTGCCTACGCCCGCTCTTAGATATAGAAAGCTCCATCTGTTCAATCCTTCTGGCTGTATCTTCTAAGAATTCCTGGTCTGCTTCAAAGTAACTGCAGCGTTCCAAAGATGGGGTGCTTTCATAGCTAATGCTCTGCTTGGGTGGTAGAACATTATTACCAAGAAAATGTGATCCACTGACTGTTGAGTTTCTAGTTCTGTTTTCGTCTCTTTTCTTTTTCTTTCTCTTGAATAACAGGAACTTCACATTTGTGTTTAATATATCCTTAAGTGCTTCACTTAAAAAATAATGTCACAGTGTCACACAGAGCTGTTTAGAAACTTGAATAGTATGTTTCCCATTTGTTGTACAAGACCTTCTTGGGAAATGAGCTTCTGTCTTATCCCCGAGAGGGAAATGCAGTTGTGAAAAGAATCAGTGCCCCAAATCTGCCACTGTCTCACCAGTGTTCCGAAAAGCACCAGAAAAGCCATAATCCCACAGTAGGAGGTGTGTGTGTGTGTGTGTGTGTGTGTGTGTTTAATTCCAAAGGTGCAAAGTTAAGCTCAGAAATATTATTAGAAAATTAAAAACTTGTCCACAGGCTAGGGAAGCAATGTTTATGGCTTGGACTGGGCTGGTGATTAAATACATGAACCCGTGACGTTTCTCCGTATTTATATTTTCACTAGTGCCGAGTGTGACAGGGAGTGTCAGCCAGTCCCTCCTCCTTCCTGGGCACTCCTTGGCACTCTTCCCCATCCTCCCTGGCAGTAATACCTGGCCGATTAACTGCATCCTGATTTATACAGCTCAAGCAAACTGTTAGCCCGCCTCCCCAATCTGGGCCAGTGGAAGACCCCCAGACGTGCAGTGCTCCTCGGCGGCTTGTTTTTCCCCTCAGTCTAGTTAGAGAGGTGACACCCAGGGTGCTCTTAGAATCGGAGGTGAAAAAGAGCCTCTTCCTGTTTGTTTCCCTGAATGACTGTGAGGAACAGACCTCCCCTTTCCTTGAGTTTGAACCATGTTCCGTCTGTTACTCAATCTTTCTCTCGCTCTTGGGGGGCTGGGTATGGCCAGGCCCCATGAATCCCATGCATGTTTGAGTGGCGAGAGGCCGGGCAGTCCCAGCCTCGGGTTTATTGCCTTCCCGAGGTCTGGAACGGAGACGTGTGTGAGCTGTCTGCAGACATTTCAGCGGGCAGCGTAGCACTTACGCAGATGAGGTCAAGTGCCCTGTTTCATTACGTGTTGATTTGGGTTGGAGTTACAGCAGAGGTAAAGCGGCCCGCCCTGGGTCACGCAGATCGGAAACTCAGATCTGAGACGCGAGCCCAGGGCCTGGCAACCCACGCCAGGATTCTTGTCTGGAGAGTCCCCGTGGACGGGGAGCCTGGCGGGCCACAGTCCGTGGGGTCGCAACAATAGGACACAACTGAGCCGCAGCACAGCACGTGCCAGCTTGTATTTTCCCCGTTGGCCCTTAGAAGGTGCCCATTGTCTGGTGGCTTCCACTCTGCTGCTTATTGAAAAGCAGGGTGCGCTCATACTGCTGTGCTCAGTTCAACAGGGAACCATCTCTGAGAAGTTCGAAGGCTTTGGGGGGATCTCTAGGCTTGAGCACAAGATCCAGAAAACAGATGCTGGTGGCTCAACATGCATCTCCACTCAGAGAGAGAGAGAGAAGCTCAGTAATTTATAGGTTGACATTTTCCTTGGGTCCTCATAATACTTGTTTATTAGAGATAATTTGCTTAAGCGTGTGCAAGGTGGAAGGTCACGCACGAGAGGTTTTTATTAGTTGTGTACTGAATGGATCAATAGTAATTTGAATACCATAAATCTGTCCCGTTAACAGGTTTATTTCTTCATCAGATATTAATTCTGGAGCTGACAGAAACCGTGCTGTGCAGATGTAGCTGCCTCTGTAATCAGGTCCAGCTGCGCGTCTGCCCGCGCCTGGGCCCGGGGCCTCGCGTGCGGGACGGCAGGCTGGCGCGGGGCAGACGGCTCACTTAGAGCCCCTGGGAGGAAGAGGGAGGCGGGGGCCGTCGGTCGGTCCGACTCTGAGTCTGCTCCTCCTCCTCCTCCTCCTCCTCCTTCCCTCTCCCACCCCTCCCTCCCTGTCTTCCCTGTGTATTCACCCATCCATCATCCGTAAGTCATATGGATACCCACGATGGAAAACTTGGAAATTCCGAAATAAAAAAATCTTAATAATTCCAGCCCTGCATAGTTGCAGTTGGTGCATTTGGAAACCCTTCTCTCTAGTGTTTTTTCCCCATCCCAGGCATGTGCATTTTAATACAGTGGAGATGATATTGTGCATCTTGATTTTTTTTTAACAATTAGACTTTTTTTTTTTTTTTTTGCATCACTAATTTGGCACATACTCAATGAAGCAAGTCCATATGGAGATATTTTTTTAAAAAGCTGATACTACCCACTCATCCCTGTCCCTTTGGCCAAGTGGTTACTGTGGACCTTCTGTGCCCATGCAAATACTCAGAATGTTTATGTATTTGTAGGGGTGGAGTTTGTGTGTGTGTCTGTGTGTATTAATCCAGTAACACTTTACCCGTTATTTAGAAACTTGCCTTGTTCTGTTAACAAATATTTGGAACACATATACATGAAAGTTGATTTTTTTAATGATTGCATACAACACTGTGCTGTGGAATAGCCCTGATTTATTCTAGCATGGTCTTACTGATGGACACTCCACTTCTTTTGAGTTTTGTTATCTTTCTTGTTTTAGCCATTATAAGTACTACAGCGATAAATAATCTTATGGATATTATCTAATATCCTGCTGCTTTTAATATTGTCGGATAGATTCCAGAATTGGCACTTCTGGGTTAAAGGTCACGTGATGTCATTTGGGGTCCTGTGTTTTTACCTCACGTTATATATACAAGACCATCTTCCTACATTAACAAAACACTTTGTAAGCGATTAAAAAAAAAAGGTTGTGAAACCCTCCATCACGGAGTCTTAGCGGGGTTTATTTACCAATTCCTCCTGTCAGTGAGCCTTTGAGTGGCATCCAGATGTGTGCCTTTATAAATGATGCTGAGAGGAACTTCTTTCTGCGTGGGTCTGGGCCATAGCCTGGATTCACGCAGGAGTCCTAGAGGTGGGGTCACTGGGTCAGAAGTCACGATGAAAGGCCAGGCCTTATAAATGACAGGCTGAAACCATCCCCCTGCAGGTTTATACTGCACACCCCAGGCGGCCTCAGCACTTTACAGACCACAGCATGAACCCTCAGAACCGTCCCGCCCCCGACAGGGGGAAAGCGGTGTCATTATTAATATAGAAGTTGACAAACATCGTTAGCACCGTCTAGTCCAGCCACCGCCCCTAGGAGGACCTGGTCACAGTCCCAGGGCATCTTGGGGGCTTGAGCCCCTTGGGGAACCTCCACCTACGTCCTCCCCACCCTAGAGTGGTTTCTGCCCACGCCCCCAGCTGGAGACCTGAGAGCTTTGCTTCGGGGAGACGGGCGGGCTTCTTGGTCCCTGCTCTGCTTGACCCTCACCCTCGCGTGGTGCCTGGTGGTGTGCCGTGGGGCGCCAGTGCACTGGGCCGCCCACGGGATGGTCCTGCTCGCTGTGGGGGGTTTGGTCCCAAGCACCGGCGTCACGGCAGTCACTGTGCCAGCGCGCGCCTTCCCGCACCACCCTGCTCCACGTGCTCACACGTCATCCCTTGACCCCATCGTACATCCCAGTGTGCGGTTCCCTCCTCCTCTTTCACCCGCTTTAACTGTGTGCCATCTTGCTGTGTGGGCTTTTGCCATAAGGCCTCTATGATAACACGGTGATTCCTCAGCTGGGGTTGGAAAAGGCTGGAAGGAGGGACAGGAAATAGAAAGGTGGTTGCTTTTTGTTTGTTTCCGTATTTGCTTATCAATTTGGCTACTCTGGGTCTTGGTTGCAGCCTGTGGGATCTAGCTCCCTGACTCGGGATTGAACCTGGGCACCCCCTCCCCACCACACTGTGAGCTCGGAGCCTTAGCCGCTGGACTACCGGGGAAGTCCCTAAGGGCGTGTTTGTTAAATAGAATAACAGCTGGGATTCTGAAGCCAGAAGATCCCGATTCAAGTTCTGACACCTCTCTTTATAAGCGCGTGAGCTTGGGCACGTTATTAACCTCCTCATGCCTTTGTTTTACTATAAATACGGGATACTAATGCTTCCTACTACGTACTTTTGATGTGAGGAGCACATGACTCACTGTATCTGAGTCACTCAGTGCTTGTGCTGTGTGTGTGTGTGTGTGTGTGTGCGCGCATGCGTGCAGGTGTGTTTTCTCCAGTTTCTTCTAGGCAAAGGGATGTTCGACACAGGTCTTCCGGGCTGGTGAGGATAATCAGAAAGCAGACTGGGGGACTTTCAGAGCAGGAGGATTACGGTTAGGACACACGCCGTAGGCAGGTGGGCACAGCAGCCCTGATCTGGTGCTCTGCACCCCTGCCTCAAGCTCTCCACCCGCTCCCGCCCAGCAGCGCCAGCCTGTACCTGCCCCCCCACCCCGGGGACCTGAGGTGGCACACAGCCTCCACCTCCTGGCACCTCGGTGACTCACGTCTGACCCAGAGAATGTTATGCATTTCCCAGAAAAGCTTTTCCCAGAAGAGTGGGAGTCTAGAAACACAAATAGCAAAGATAGGGGTTGGAGGAGGAGTGGTGAGTAGCAGTTGGGGTAGCTTGTTCCCCGGCTCATCTGCCTCTGATCTCCCTGTGTCTGTGGCGACCACAGCCAGTTCCAGAGGGAGGTGATGAGAAGCGTCCATCTGGAAGGGATCCGAAAACTGTTATGTGTCTGGAGGCCTTGTTGGCTGTCGGGGCTTTCCTTGAAACATCAGACTTTAGAGAGCCGTAAGATTTGATGTGTGCCCAGCACTGATGATTCAAATTTATGCTGGTTCGTAAACATCGGGAAACATGAAAATAATTCGATGCACCCCCACCTTCTGGTCCCTTCTTGATTCTAGAGACACAGAGATGAGAAAACCGTGGATGGAGTTTATTGAATGATTAAACTGAGCATAGCTGGGGGTGGGGAGCACCTCCTGTCTGTGAATTTAGGGAAACAATTGGTTATTTTTCCCAAATTCTGAATATTTGGCGTTAGAATCAGAGTCACCAGTGTGGCCACTGTCAGGCCACTGAACCAGAGGGGGCGTTGCCCCGTCTAAACCTGCCGCCCCAGAGCCGAGATCACAGCGGTGACAAGACTCCGGCACTGCGCTCTGCTTCATGCCTACTGCTCATGCCTACCGCTCATTTACAGTGTGAAAGAAAGAGGTTAATGGCGTTAAGTGTTTCGTTTATTAGTTTGGGGCTCTGCTGGGTCTTCCTGGCCGCGCACACTTTTCTCTAGGTGGGATGAGCGGGCTCCTCATTGCGGTATCTTCTCCTGCTGCAGAGCCCGTGCTCCAGGGCGTGCAGGCTTCAGAAGTTGCAGCTCCAGGCTCTAGAGCACTGGCTCAGTGGTTGCAGCTCACGGGCTTAGTTGCTCCGCAGCACGTGGGGTCTTCCCGGACCAGGGATCAAATGGTGTCCCCTGCATTGGCAGGTGGATTCCTAGCCACTGGACCGTCAGGAAAGTCTCAGTGTTAAATTTTTGTTGATAATATTTTCAAAGTGGGAGGCATTTCCCCTTAATTTTTTTTTTTCTTATCCACGTTCCCCATTCGTTAAAGGGGCTGTGATTCCGCCATCAGCCAAGCCGCCTCTGTCACCCAGGCGGCCTCAGTGTGGACTGAGAGCTTGCTGCACAGGCTTTATGTCAAAGACGCAGGCGTTTATCTTCCACGGCCGGGGTCCAAGCGGCAGGGAGGCCCTTTTGTCAAACGCCTGCCAATGAGCGTCTGGCAGATCCCATCCAGGGACCCATCATAGATTCCCGTCTCTGTCGTCTCAGGAGCAGAAGAGGTGGCAGGTGACAGGGAACCGGGAGAGAAATGAGGGGTGAGGATGATTGGGGGTGTGCACAGATCATGGGGTGGACTGCCTTGGACACTGCCGAAGTCACAGAAAGGAGACGGATCCGGTCCTGGGACACCTGAGGCCTGCCAGTAGGAAACACGTGGGAAGACAGACATCTGGCAGAGATGCCCCGTGTGCGTGCACGCACTGTTAACATCCACTGCCCTTGATGAGGTCCATGCAGAAAGCTCTCTGCTCTCTCTTCACATAGCCCATCCAGGCATAAATTGACATCAGGTGTTTCTGCGCCGCTGCTCTGGTTGTGAGCGCTCTTCTAGGACAGGCCTTGTTTCACTGTGTCTCGCAGATGCTGCCTTTTTACACATTGAGGGTTGGTGGCAACTCTGCATCAAGCCAGCCCACTCGCGCCATTTCTCCAACAGCTTTGGCTCTCCCCGCATCTCTCTGTCAATGTTTTGCAAATTCTGTCACTATTTCACACCCTCCACCAGCAGAAAGATTATGACCAACTTGACCGAGGCTCAGGTGATGATTCGCGAGTCTCAGCAGTGGCTAAGGTGTGTTCATTGCTCTTTTAGACGTAACACTAGTGCACACTTAATACGGTAGCGTGTAAGCATTTCTTTATATGCACTGGGAAACTGGAAACTTCATGTGACTCAGTCTGCTGCGAGGCTCGCTTTATGGTGGTGGTCTGGAGCTGAGCACAGAGGTCTCTGAGGTCTGCCTGTTGATGTGCGGGGCTCTGCGGACTTATTTGGGATTAATAAATAGGGACCTGAGCTGGATGATGGCGTAACAGTCAAGTGTTTTTTCCTGAGGCTGCTGTAATGAAGTGGGAAAACCGGCTGTCTTAAAAAAAAAAACAAAAAACAAACCCTTCATTTATTTATTTGACTGCACTGGATCTTAGTTTTCATAAAAGCTAAATGAAGTTATTTACTGTAGTTATTACTGCTGGAAATAATATTTTACCGCCCCCCCCCCACATGGATTTGACAAGTTTTTTTTTTTTTAACAAATCTTTTATGGTATACCTCCAGAGGGCAAAGTACTCAAAACCTACTCCTTTGTCTTACACTTCTGAAAACAGACAAAAAGAATCATTCTGAGTGAGTTCTGAGCTGGGAGTCCCCTTGGAGCATCATCCACGGGCTCCGCAGCGCACCTCGAATCCCAGTCCTCCCTGCCTCTGCTGGGCCACTGCCTCCCCCGCATGCCGGGCGGCAGGCTGTGTCCACACACAGACCCCTTCTCCCTTCTCTGTGTCGCTCTGCCCTCTCCTCCCAGAAGCTGCTGACAGTCCCCTCGGATTTCAGCCCCTTTTCCCGAGTGATCTTTCAGCTGCTGATTCCTCCCCAACATGCTGGCCTGGGGGCACTTTTTTCCCCTCCTCTCTTTCCCGCCACATGCCTTAGAGGGAAACCGCAGGATCTGTTTTGTGTGTTTTTGTTTTCATCGTGTTTCAGAAGTATAGTTGACGTACAGCATTGTGTTAATTTCTGCTGCACAGCCGAGTGATTCAGCTATGCCTGTATGTGTTCTTCCTTTGTTAATTTTCGTTGCCGTTTATGGTGTCATCACAGGGCTTTGAACGTAGTTCCCTGTGCTATGCAGTAGAAGCCTGCTGTTTACCCATTCTCCGTATAACAGCTCACGTCTGCTGACCCCAGCCTCCCCCTGATCCCTCCCCAGCCTCTGTCTGGTTGGCAGCCGCCAGCTTGCTCTCTGTGTCCCTGATACTGTTTCCGTTTTGTAGATAGGTTCATTTGCGTCATATTCTAGACTCCACATATGAGAGATGTCATCTGATACTCGTCTTTGTCTTTCTGACTTCACTTTTAGCTGCAGCTGTGTTGCTACAAGTGGCATTACCTTTTTTATGGCTGGGTAGTATTTGTATACCACATCTTCTTTATCCGTTCCCCCATCTATGGACATTTAGGTTGTTCCCATGTCTTGGCTGCTGTAAACAGTCCTGCTGTGAACATAGGGGTGCATGGCTCTTTCTGAATTATAGCTTTGTCTGGATATATACCCAGGCGTGGGATTGCTGGATCGCTCGGTAATTCTCTGTTTAGTCTTTGGAGGACCTCCATTCTGTTTTCCACAGTGCCTGCACCAGCTTACCTTCCCACCAACAGTGTAGGAGGGGTCACCCAAGTTTTGAACTTGACAAGCGGAAAAGGAGGAGAGAGGACGAGCTGGGGATAGTGAGATCTCCTGCAGTGAAAATGGGAATGCCTCGGTCCCCAAGAAAAAGTGTCCAGTGGAGGCAGGCGTTCCGACTGGCCCTGGGTTTGTGGTTTCAGACACAGCCTTGAAGAGGTCCCCTCTCCCCTGTGGTAGCCGCGTGATTCCCCAGACGCCCTGGATTTCCTGGTGAAGAGTCCCACCCTTGCTTTCTGGCAGCTTATCTGGATGGGCCCGGAGCTGAGCGCCCTTTCATATAGAAACTCCAGATTCCTGAATGCCTCGGAGAACTGTTCTCCTTTTGTTTTGCCTCATTTGCACACTCGTGAAATCAAACTTGCCGTTCAGTGTTTATGTAGCAATTCAGCCTCCGAAGCCATCTGGTGCTGGGCAGGAGTGTGGAACTCCTGGTTGCAGTGGGCCTGCTTGGGTCTTCCCAGCCTCTCAGCACCAAGGCCTGAGGTCTCCATCCCACGAGCGAGTCGCCGCCTCTATTTCCAGATTCTCCCCCAGATCCAGGCGGCTCTCTGGAGCCACTGCCAGACTCGGCGTTTGCTTTCCCTGGGCCCCCCAGGCCCTCGAGCTTTTCACTGCTGTTGTTCCTTTGCTCTCCCAGTGCCAAGGTAAGCTGGAGGCATTAGTATTCACACTCGGGTGTGAACGACCCAGCCAGCCCGCACCAGAGGGAAAATATTATTTCTCATAAATGCTCAATAATGATAGTCTTTATTGCATCCAAATCTATATTGTGACACATAGTGGAAAGCTGTTGGATTCTACGTGCAAGAGTTGACAAAGGCCTGTGGGTGAGAAAGGAAAGGAAAAAAAAATGTGTGTGTGTTACATTCAGAGAGAGAATTTTCTCCATAAACATAGGGCAAGAGATGGGACCAGGGAATTCCCTGGAGGTCCAGTGGTTGAGACTACGTGGTCCCAATGCAGGGGGCTCAGGTTCGATCCCTGGTGGGGGAGCTGAGACCCCACGTGCTGCACCCTGTGTCGAAAAACAGAGGGAGACATGCGGCTGGAGCACTAGACTCTCGTGGGCCAGGGTGGTTCCTCATCTTCCACAATACGACTTCCTGAAGAATGGAGCGTATTGAAAAGGCATCTATCAGGAAAGCATCTGTCTCCAGGAATGACTAGAGTAATCCCGGCTCCAGTCTAAGGGCATGGCCACGCATCTCCGACATCTGATGTGAAACAGGAAGATGAAGACGGGGAGCGAGAAAGGCCCTTGGAGCCTGCTGTTCTGACTCGCTTGGCTCTGCTGACATTTTCGGTCTAGAAAACTGATACCTGCACCCTCCCCACCACCCGACCCCTAGGGGTGGGGAGATGAGTCTTTGGCATTTTGCAGTCGATCAGACCTGAGCGATTTTCCTCGGAAATTGAACTCTTTAAACACATCCAGGGGTGACATTCTCTCTTTAGCTTTAGGACACAGACCCTGAGCAAGGTGACAAAGGAGGATGAAGATGTACTCTGTTGGAGGCATTAGATTATTTTATCTTCCCATGGAAATTATTTCATAGAAAGTTTTTTTTTTAAGTTTCTATATATATATATATTTTAAAAATTATTTATCTTAATTGGAAGCTAATTACTTTACAGTATTGCGGCAGTTTTTGCCATACATCAGGAGAAGGCAATGGCACCCCACTCCAGTACTCTTGCCTGGAAAATCCCATGGACGGAGGAGCCTGGTAGGCTGCAGTCCATGGGGTCGCTAAGAGTCGGACACGACTGAGCGACTTCACTTTCACTTTTATGCATTGGAGAAGGAAATGGCAACCCACTCCAGTGTTCTTGCCTGGAGAATCCCAGGGACGGGGGAGCCTGGTGGGCTACCATCTATGGGGTCGCACAGAGTCGGACACGACTGAAGTGACTTAGCATAGCATAGCATTGCCATACATCAACATGGATCATCCATGCGTGCACATGTGCCCCCCATCCTGAACCCCCCTCCTCCCTCCCTCCCCCCATCCCCCTGGGTTGTCCCAGAGCACCGGCTTTAGTGCCCTGTTTCATGCATCAAACTGGTCGTCTGTTTCACATATGGTTATATACATGTTTCAATGCTGTTCTCTCAAATCATCCCACCCTCACCTTCTCCCACCGAGTCCAACGGTCTGTTCTATATGTCTGTGTCTCTTTTGCTCCCTTGCATATAGGATGATCATTACCATCTTTCTAAATTCTACATATATGCATTAACATACAGTATTGGTATTTCTCTTTCTGACTTACTTCACTCTGTATAATAGGGTCCAGTTTCATTCACCTCATTAGAACTGACTCTAATGCATTCTTTTTATAGCTGAGTAATATTCCATTGTGTATATGTACCACGGCTTTCTTATCCATTGGTCTGCTGATGGACGTCTAGGTTGCTTCCATGTCCTGGCTATTGTAAACAGTGCTGCGATGAACACTGGGGTACACGTGTCTCTTTCAGTTCTGGTTTCCTCGGTGTGTTTGCCCAGCAGTGGGATTGCTAGGTCGTATGGAAGTTCTGTTTCCAGTTTTTTAAGGAATCTCCACACTGTTGTCCATAGTGGCTGTACTAGTTTGCATTCCCACCAACAGTGTAAGAGGGTTCCCTTTTCTCCACACCCTCTCCAGCATTTATTGCTTGTAGACCTTTGGATAGCAGCTTTTCTGACTGGCGTGAAATGGTACCTCATTGTGGTTTTGAGTCGTATTTCTCTGACAATGAGTGATGCTGAGCATCTTTTCATGTGTTTCTTAGCCATCTGTATGTCTTCTTTGGAGAAATGTCTGTTTAGTTCTTTGGCCCACTTTTTGAATGGGTTGTTCATTTTTCTGGTATTGAGCTGGATGAGCTGCTTGTACATTTTGGAGATTAATTCTTTGTCAGTTGCTTTGTTTGCTATTATTTTCTCCCATTGTGAAGGTTGCCTTTTCACCTTGCTTATAGTTTCCTTCGTTGTGCAAAAGCTTTTAAATTTAACTATGTCCCATTTGTTTATTTTCATTTTTATTTCCGTTACCCTGGGGGATGGGTCATGGAGGATCTTGCTGTGATTTATGTCAGAGAGTGTTCTGCCTATGTTTTCCTAGTTTCTGGTCTTACATTTAGATCTTGAATCCATTTTTATTTGTGTATGGTGTTAGGAAGTTTTCTAGTTTCATTGGTTTTTTTTTTTTTTTAATGGGAAAAAATGCACAGGAGTTAATGTGGAACCATTAGGCAGGGATTCCTAACTGCAGTCTGCATTTACATTCCAAAGACCACAGGACTCCTGCTTGACAGGTCTGATATTCAAGCCTATGGCTGGAGGGCTTAGCAACACATTTCCTGGATTAAACTGGCCTGGAAGTGCAGTGGAACATCAAGTCCATTTTGTCAAGAGAGGGAAATCAGTTGGAAAATAAACTCTTTGGTATTGTTTCGATGATTAAGTCAGTTGGTATTAGGTAGACCTGGGAGGGCAGACCATGGCCTCAGGCTAAATCCTGCCAGCTGTCTGTTTTTGTAAATAAAGTTTTATTGGCCCATAGCCACACCCAGTTGTTAACACACCATCCCTGGCTGCTTCTGCATCAGGTAGCCAGGCTGAGTAACTGTAACCTTCCAGTGTTGCAGACTCCAGATAGTTACTGCCCTGGTGGCTCAGCAGTAGAGAATACTCCTGCAGTGCAGGAGCTGCAGGCGACATGGGTTTAATCCCTGGGTTGGGAAGATTCCCCTGGAGGAGGGCATGGCAACCCACCCCAGTATTCTTGCCTGAGGAGTCCCGTGGACAGAGGAGCCTGGCGGGCTGCAGTGCATGGGGTTGCAGAGAGTCGGACAGGACTGAAGCAGCTGAGCACGCGTGCACATGGTTTGATAAAGAAAGTCGGAGGGCCCGTAAATGGGAAGGTGGGCTGCTCAGTGTTTCCTGAATTTTTTGAATTGTGACTCAGCCTCTCCTGTATCTGTCGGTAGGAATAGAGTTCATTCAGGTTTTGTTGTGACAGCTTGCTTAAACAACCAAATGAACTTTTTGGCCAGGCCAGTAGCGTGTCAAAGGGGAAGCGTGTGTAATGATGATATGATCCTGGGGTGGGGGGTGGCAGACAGCGTGGCTTCTGTGGATGAGAAGAAAAGGCCATCAGGATTGCAGATGGAAATCAGGACGCCTTGACTTTCCTGTGCGCATTTCTGTGGATGTTTACTGAGACATAGCTATTGCTGCCCCCAAAAAAGGCCCTCCTTTCCCCTCCAGCTGCTTGATAAAAGCCCCGCTTGTGCCCTCTTTTACCTCCAGTCATGCGAAGGTCTTGGGGAAGTTCATCTCTTGCTCAATCACTGAGGATCATTTGAGACATCACCAGCAGAAAGTTTCAATCAAATCCTCTTTAGACCGGACAGAAAACTTGTCAGTTGCCAGAACCACCAAACTGGCCATGATAAAGAGCAAATACCACCCACTCTTGACCTGGCTGAATGTGGGATCACCCAACATGTAATAGAGCTTCGAGCCAAGGGATAGGGATGATGCTTGAAAATCCACGCAATAAATCATCTCTTTCAAAACTCACATAGTCCTGGGGATGTGCACTTATAAGCCATCCTTCAGTGGAAAAGTACTTAGGGTGCAGTAAGTCGTTTAAACAAAATTAGTGGAAAAACAGGGAGTTTCAGGGAGCAAGAGATCAGGTTTTCTGGGCTCACCACACATCAGGTGATTTCAGCTAAAAATGGCTTAAAATACTGCAATCACTTGCAAGGCCTTACATAAAGTGACCAGGAATCTGGGGCATTCGTGCTCGAGACAATTTTCTTCTCCTCAAGATAAGGGATGGGGAATTAGTCATCGGTTATTTCCAGATAATGTAGTTAGCACCTCGTGTAGTATTAGCTGGGCTGGAAGCCCTGCTCTCAGGACCGAGATTGTTCCTGCCAGTTCTCATCAGGAATACGTGTATTTCTCAAGTCTGGGTAGCCGCCTGTGAGTCATTTCTGCGGTCTGCCTGCCTTCAGGGTGCAGTGAGGCCAACAGCACCCCCCAACAGCCGTCTGGTCACGGGTTTGCTCATTCATTCATTCACCGCATGGATACTGAGGACCTCTATCTGACAGGTCCAGGGCTAAATGCTAGAGAGAGCTGTGTGCGTAAAATCTCATGTGTTGGGGCGTTTTGGCCTTGTCTGTGGTGCAAGGCATGCTCTGACAGCGGAGAGAGATGTGACGTTGTACCTGGTGAGGTCTCTGGGGACCAAGGGCTGGGCGATGTCCCGCGAGGTAGCACAGCGGGTCAGAAGCACCCCAAAGCTGATCCCTGCGGCTCTCTGTTGACCAGGGCCCCTTCCCTCTCACTTCTGTCCCCATCTGTATTTTTTGGCTCTCACTCTTTATTTCCTGTGTGGGGTCCACCCTTCTGCTTTTACTCTGAGGATGAGAGAGACGAAACAGAAGAACCCATCCACCCCTTATCACATTTGAATCCCAGCCTGCCACTCACTGGCTGTGTGTCTTTGGGCAGACTGCCTAAGGTCTCTGAACTCCGGTTTCCTCACGTGGCTGCAGGACTGGGGAGAAGGATTCGGTGACTGGGGGGCAGGTGGGTAAAGGGAGGGTCACACATTTTCTGCAACGTTGGGCTCGTGAATAGGAGAGAGGAGTTGGTCCCCATAGCTAGGAACCACCCATGGATTGCCAGGCTTCTGCTGTCTTAGCCTCTGTGGCACAGAGTCAAGGCCATAGATGCTTTCCGTTTCTGCTTCTGGTGCCTTCTGCTGGATCTTAGCATGTATAGACTAGAAAGCAGAGGCTCTGCCCCTTGCCTGGGGGTCCAGTGGCTAAGACTCCATGCTTCCACTGCAGGGGGCGGGGGTTCCATCCCTGGATGGGGAACTAAGATCCCACATGCTGCATGGCATTGCCAAAAAGTTAAGACAAAAAAATTTTTTTAAAAACAGCACAGGCTCTGGCATTGGATAGAGCAAAGGTCACATCCAGATGCTGGTCCTCCTGCACAGCTGTTGCCCACCCGCGGCGACTCTGCAAAGGGAGGTGGGCGTGACTTAATGCCGGGGAAGGTTGTCAGCGCGATCTGGGAGCGGGGAGAGCTGGAGTGTGGGTTAGCTCCTACATGCCTTGACCTCGCCTTCGCACCTGCTCCACCACCCACCCCCTGATCCCTGAGGATGCGGCCCCATCAGCCCCTTCACAGAGGAGTCCGCTAGCCCAGGACCCGGGCCTGGTGAGCTCTGCACGCCACGTGCTCCGCTGAGTAGGAGCAGCCCTGCGGCATCGCCACTTCTCGGGCTGGAGGCAACGCCACGCGCCCATGGATGCAGGGATACCCCATATCCTCCTGTCCTGGAGTCAGGTTCTGGATAGCTTAGCTGAAAAGAGACGGGGCTCCCCAAGGCAGCCCTGGGGAGCCCGTTTCCCCTTCCCTCCCAAATGTCTGGGGCCAACAGCGAGCCCAGGGACCCTGGAGGAAGCCCTGCCGAGTCTGCATCCAGAAAGCTAGTTCAGGGCTGAGAGAAGGCGCCCCAGGACCTGCACAAGCATCCTCTTAGCCCCTGGCCGCCTGTGCTCGAGTGGCCCTGGGAGTCCCCGGGCCTGGGTTCGAATCCCAGCTCTGCCACTTCCTAACTGTGTAGCCCTGAGCAAGTTTCTTAAGCCCTCTGTCCTTCAGTTTTTCTGTAAACAGGGGGACCTGATGACAAATGTATTTCACAGGGTTTATCTGAGGACTAAACATGAGGGTTTGTGAACCAGGGTGTGTGTGTGTTGAGACAGAAGCAAGCTGAGGTCAGCATCTGGCAAGTGGTAAGCAAAATATAAATGTGGTCCTCCCATGAGTCGTCACTGGCAGATAACTGTGGTGTCAAAAGCATAGGAACAATGATTCGGAAAGGATATAGTTCATGCTTATGTAGCAGCTAACTCCGGTTGATTTATGTCTCCGCTGCCCAGCAAAGGATGCCCTCTCAGACACCCACGCAGGTCTTTAGAAACACTTGTTAGCTGCCTTCTGTGTGCCAGGCATGGGGCTGGGTGCCAGGGACCCCACCACTGAGGCTGGAGCCCGACAGCACACACCCAGCTATGGAACAGGATTCAGGACAGGAGTGAAGGGGAGGAGAGGCGGCAACAGGGACTCACACGGGAGGTGCCCTTGAACTTGGTGATGCTGGGCGTGGTCGCCTGCCCAGACATCAGTGTGGGACCCTCCACCTGCCCAGTCCCTTCCTTCACTCAGTTAAACCCTTTCCCTTTATTATACTCTTCATCAAGTTTCTGGAGGGAGAGCAGATGGAAACACTTACACGGACACCCCCGGAGTCTGTGCTTTTGGGATTGTGCGGTACCCCTCCACACTGAAGGGTGAGTGGGGATCGCGCAGATGCCCCCCAGAGCCTGCGCTTTTGGACTGGACCGTGCCCTCGGGCTGAAGGGTGAGTGGGATCGCAGTGCTGGCGGCTCCTCCCGCTGCCCCGGCCCGCCTCTGTCTGCCTGCTGTGACAGGCCACCCCCGCACAAATATTGAGTCTACAATCTGACGTGGCTACCCTGACACAGTGCTGTGTCTATACCATAATTCAGGTTTGCAGGTGAGGATGTGGGCCCCGCGTGGTTCAGCGTGTCTCTCTGCATCGCCCAGCTGTTGTCTCCCATAGTCTGGGTGCCCCGGGAGGCGGGCCCCTCGATAGTCTGGGGGCCTTGCTCTGGGGGTCCACGCCCATGGGGGCGCTGCCGGCAGGACGGGGGCCGGGGGAGGGCTTAGCTGGGAGCGGGGAGCGGACACTCCATCCAGGCCGCGGGGACTGAAGCAGGGTGACCGTCAGAGGTGTCCTGAGTTGGGACGAAGGCTGCCTCCTGCCGGGGTGCGTCCGCGGGCTGGGCAGCCCCATCTGGCTGACGGCGCGTCCTGAGAAGGGGTCCCGACTTTAGCACATGGCAGCCCAGTGGCTGGGGAGTGGGTGACCCCGGGCTCGGTCAGGCCTCAGGGCCACGCACCGGAGTATCCGCTGCAGGGTCGTGGCTGACCGTGGGGCCATCACCCTCTCCCTCTTCAGGGCAGCGGGATGCGGGGCAGAGGGTGGGGAGAAGAGAAAGCCAGAGGCGGAGGTCAGCTCGTCTGGGGCAGGACCTGCTCCTGACCCAGGGGCCAGCCAGGAGGGGGCTCGGGTCACCTCTGCAGCAGCGGGACGGTGCTCTGGGGAGATCATCCAGCTGGTGGTCCTCGGAGCCTTAGAGCAAAACCAGACGGCAGGGTTCCCCTGAGATCCTTGATACGCCTGCATCAGGGGTTCCAGCCGAGGAGGGAAAGCAGACTCCACTTCCTTCTCTCCATCACTGGATTCTGATTCTTACCTGAAAATGGGGAAGATTGGTTCACTTGGGTGGTAAAGCTATCTTTGTCCGAAAGATTCTCCGTGAACGTGGGGACAGTGAGACCGCTGCGTTCCAGGACGGGCCCTTCTCAGGCAGAGTCATCAGCGGGGACCCGTTCGTGCGTCCGTCTGGGGAAGCGACGAAACCAAAAGCAGCCTGGAGGTTTGTCTCCAGGTAGAGGCGTGCGGTGTGAGTGCGTGCTGTCCTCTCCTCCGTCTGGCCTCCTGTTGGGGCCACGCTGACCCCAGGGGCCTGCCGCTTGGGGACGCGTGCCCTGACTCTGTTCAGGATAACCAGAGGCAGTGATGTCGGACCAGGGGAGTCAGCTCTGAGTCTGCGTGAGCCCAGCTTCCACCAGCACCTGGAAGACAGCAGCGCACTGCCCCGGGGGGCCCTCCTGCCCCTGGGGCCACCACCGCTCTCCACGCCTCCCCCCCCCCCGTCCTGCTTCACCCGCCGCTCTCCACGCCTCCCCGCGTCCTGCTTCACCCGCCGCTCTCCACGCCTCCCCCCGTCCTGCTTCACCCGCCGCTCTCCACGCCTCCCCGCGTCCTGCTTCACCCGCTGCTCTCCATGCCTCCCCCCGTCCTGCTTCTGTCGAGGTGTAGCTGACTCCCGGTGCTGCGTCCGTTCCTGCTGTCCCGTCGGGTGGTTGAGTTACACATGCGTATACCTTCTTTTCCATTATGGTTTGTCATAAGATACTGAGTATAGTTCTCTGCAGGGCCTTCTGGTTCATCGGTTCTGTGTGCAACAGCTCACACCTGCTAAGCCCAGCCTCCCACCCCGCCCTCCTCCAGCCCCTCCCCCTTGGAAGCCGCCAGTCTGCTCTGTCTCTGTTCTGGTTTTGTAGGTAGGTTGTTTGTGTCGTATCTTAGACTCCGCCTACAAGTGAGGCCGTTTGATATTCGCCTTTCTCTTCCCGACTTCCTTGGTGTGATGGTCTCCTGGTCTGTCCATGTTGCTGCAGATGTCAGATGCTTGTTCTTTTTTGTGGCTAAAGTGCCCCTTTATATGTATATGTGTGTATCTACATATATATATGTTACACGCCACATCTTATTTACGCATCCAGCCATTGATGGGCATTTAGGCTGCTCCCTTGGCTTGGCTGTTGTAAACACTGCCGCTGTGAACTTGGGGTGCGTGCGTCGTTTTGGGTTGGAGTTTTGTCTGGATATATGCCCAGAAGTGGGGTTCTCTTCGCCACCAGTACCCCACTTACCCAGTCTCCAGCCCCTCTTCCCTTACCCTGTTACTCCCTCCTGCAGCCCTGCAGGGGCTTAGATCCTGTGTCCCTAAATGAGAGATGTCTTGGGGGTGGGCAGGTGTATTTGTCATCACACGTGGATTCCACTTCTTGTACAAAGGCTCTGACACAACTAATGAGCTATTTTCGAGGATGCTGAACTCATAGGCCACACAGCTCCCAGCGCGCCTGGGAAGCCACGGAGCCCCGAGCCAGGCAGGCTGGGTTTGGATCCCAGCCCGCGCTCAGCACTTGCCACACTTTGCTGTGGCAAGACCTGCTCTTACGATTGTGCAAACTCCCGGCCGACAGACGCCAGCGATGCCCCTGCTGCCCTTGGATGGTGAACGTATCCCCACCCATGCAGGTGCCAGCACTGAGAGAGGGGTCCGGAGCCCGGGGGACTGGGCTCCGCTTCTGACTCTGCCACTTGCCCTTTGACCTTTGCCTCTTCAGGGTTCAGGGTCCTGCCTATAATTGGGGAGGGTGGATGCAAAATGTGGACCCTTCCTGGAAGTGCTGGGGGCATGAACATCCCTTAGCTTGAGGGGTGCTCATCACAGCCAGAATTCACCTGTTCCTCCTTCATTTTACTTGTTCAAGCCTCAGTCTCCCTATAAATGAAGTGGGGACACTGATGCCTCCACAAGGTTCCAGCAAGAATTCAGCAGAAACCTGGCACCCAGAAGGTGCCTTGGAAGGCATCCACGCCCCGTATGGGATTCTCACCTTAAGGCCGCGGACCCCAGCCTTTTTGGCTCCAGGGACTGGTTTCACAGCAGACAGTTTTTCCACGGGCCTGGGAGCAGGGGGACGATTCAAGCACATCATACTTACTGTGCACTTTATCTCTGTTACTTACATCAGCTCTGCCTCAGACCATCAGGTATTAGATCCTGGAGGCTGGGGACCCCTGCCTTAGGGACTGCCTTGTACAGTCAGTTGATTAGGGATCCAGAGAGCACAGACCATAGAGGACAGAGTTTGACAGCCAGCTACACAGGTGGCTGTGTTCCCACTGACGCTCGGCTTGGTAGCTGCTAACCTATCCATCCATGGGATGGGTCCAATCAGGTGTGGCAGCCAGAGGGGTTAGGTGAAACAGAGTAAGATGCCCCTCGGTGCCCCCCGCCATCCTGAGTTCAGCACTTCTCTGAGCTGTGGGGCCAGGAGACCCTAACCGCAGTTGGCTGGTCATGAGGCCACTCCAGTGGACGTGGCCAAATGGCCCACAAATGCCCAATCATAAACCTGAGACCTGCCAGCTTCCAGACCTCCCTTGCAGGAGAAGCAGTTTGCAGCAGTGGGATGGTGCAGGGGAGGGCGTCAGAGCCCTTCTGGGGTGGCGTCCAAAGCCACACGTGGGCGGCTGTGACACCCTCAGACTCGACGCTGGGCCCACAGCCGGGGTCAGAGGACCAAGACGCGGAGCCCCACGAGGAGGAGGAAGGCCGATGGGGCCCGCAGGGAGGGGATCTGCAGCCTGACAGGGCTAGTTTCCACGATGCCCGGAGGCCCTGCCATGGCTGGGGCGTGGGGTCAGAGCAGGCGTCCGCCACGAACGAGGACGGGGGCTTCGAACAGAGACGTGCTCAGCTGGGTTCCGGGCCCTGGCTCAGCAGGGAGTTCCTTCACCTCCCTCAACCTTGACAGTAACAGTGGGTTGGCCCAAAAGCTCGCTCGAGTGTTTCCATAGGATCTTATGGACCAACTCTTTGGCCAAGCCAGTACCTGCCTGGCCAGGTTGAGAATCGGAAGCACTGATAGGTCCCTGGCACAGAACAGGCTCTGGGTTACCTGCAGCCATTTCCGTGATCATCACCGCTTTGTCGTTGTCGTCAGTTATCACGATGGGGGCTGGGCTAACCCTCCTGAAGGCAGCTGTTCCGTCTCAGATTCACCTGGCCAAGACATGGCACTCTGGGTGGGTCTGGAAGGGAAGCCAAGAAAGGGCTGGGGGGTGGCTGTTCCTGGGTGGACAGTGGCTGAAGGGGAGGCGCCGGGGAAGGGGACACGTGGTGAAGTGAAAAGGAAGATGGTGCCCGGTCCATCTCTCGTGGGGCTCAAAGGGGAAGGGGGCGGGGGGCCGGCTCGGAGGAAAATTTCTGCCCAGAAGGAAAGTTGACTCCCGAGTTTAGGAAGCAGAGCAGGATGGGCTGCTGGGCTCCCTGCCAGACCGTCAGGCCTGGGCTGACACTGTTTTTCAGCTTCTGAAGTTTGGACTGTGGAGTTTGCCGTGGCCAGAGGGAGCGTGTGAGCTGGAGGACAGGTCAGGGTTCCCATCTGGCCGTGTCTGGTGGTCCAGGGGCCAGCAGCCCTGGCCCCTTGCCGGTGACAGCATCCCTTCTGCACCCAACAACAGGGAGCTGATTGCTTCTCACTGTGCGTGTCTGCCCGGGTGTTATCTCCCCTTCCCTCTCTCTGAGTTCTGGGTTTGTAGACACACTCATGCTGGCCGGCATCAGTGTTTCTGAACTTGACGGCACGTTTTCAGTGAGAATAGCCCTCTGCCTTCAGGGGTGGCATTAGAATCAAAAGGCAGATTAAATAGCCACCAGATGAACAGATAGAAATTTACCTCCACTCACACATGGGTCACCCTTGCTCTTGAGCTGATTGATTTCTGGGCTCTGAGTTGGAGGCTCTACGAACTGCCTGCATGGTGGGAATAGTGCGAGAAAACCAGTTTTCATGCTTTGCGGCAAAAATTCAACCAGTGGAATAGGAGAGGCAGGGTTAATTGACCCTAGAAGGTCGATTAACAGAGATGCGAATGTGCCCGTCACAGAGTCAGCACTGGAGCCAGCCGGGCATGGATTTCAAAGAGGATGTCACCACTTACCAGGTGGAGTACCTCAGGGCAGTCCATACCACTTCTGTGCCTTAGTCTTCTCCTCTGAGAAGAATGGGGCTAATACCCCCTAGCAAGGAATCCATGTCTTTTTCTAACATTTTATTATAAAAGTTTTCAGGTAGAAAATTTCAAACAGTAATGTGGCACCCATCAATCTACCCAACTCCTATCATTCTACATGTATGCTGCACGTCTTAAAATGTAATTTTTATTGTTTTATATTTGAGTATAGTTGATTTATAGTGTTGTGTTAGTTTCAGGTGTACATCTAAATGACTCAGTTATGTGTATATACATACTCTTTTTCAGATTCTTTTCCCATATGGGTTACCACAGAATATTGAGTAGTGTGCCCTGTGCTGTACAGGAGGTCCCTGTTAATTATCTGTTTTACCTATAGAAGTGCGTATCCATTAATCCCAGACTCCTAATGTGTTCCCCCCCTCCCGCTTTGGTAAGTTTGTTTTTGAAGTCTGTGAGGCTGTTTCTGTTTTGTGAATAAGTTCACTCATATCATTTCTTTGATTCCACATATAAATGACATCATATGGTGTTCGTTTTTCTCTGACTTACTGCACTTAGCATGATAATGTCTAGTTACATCCATGTTGCTGCAAATGGCATGATTTCGTTCTTTTTTATGTCTGAATAATATTTCCACTGCATATATGTACCACATCTCCTTTACCCATTCGTGTGTCGATGGGCGTGTAGGTCGCCGTGTCTTGGTGGCTGTGAATCGTGCTGCTTGGAACATGGAGGTGCGTGTGTCTTTTCGAAGTACGGTTTTCTCTGGATATATGCCCAGGAGTGGGATTGCTGGATCATGTGGTAATTCCATCTTTAGTTTTTAAAGGAATACTGCGCTTAAAAAACCCTGTGCCAGCTCTCTTATTCTGTCCATCCCTTTCTCTAGGGCCCACTGCGCAGGGACGTGTGGGGGTTTAGCTGGATGCATGTGCAGGGCCAGGGCGGGGCGGGGTCTGGACTCCCACAATGCTCGTGTGTGAGTGCGGCTGTCGTTAGGATGCCAGTGCCCCACTTTCAGGGCTGAGAGTTTGTTTCTGGTTGCTGTGGTCTGGGGTAGGGGGTGGGGAGGCAGAGGAGCCTTGGAATCCATGCTAGGCTGGTACCCAGAGGTGCTGTGAAAGCTGGTGAGAAAAGTGACTGCCTCTTGAATGTCTTGCTCAGAAGGCAGAAACTGCCCCACCCTGCTTCCAGGTCCCTCAGGTGGAGGACGGAGGAGTGACTCCGACCTGGGTGCTTCCTCCTCCGGACTTTTAACAGACAGACCTGCAGCCGTGGTTGAGCCAGTGCCTGTGATGCACTCAGGGAGCCTCCAGATGCCATCACTGACCCTCCCAAGAGCCGGGAGAAGGGGCTGTTAGGCCGCCCGTTTCATTGCCTGTGTCCTGTCGCAGAGCGGCCGGGTGGCAGAGCCGGAATTTGAATTCCTGCGTCTCAGGCTTCACTCCTGGGCTCTCCCTGTCCACCCACAGCATCCCCACCTGCAGAGTCACCCGGGTCATCCCTCCTCCTGCCCCTCACGCTCTGTCCCCTCCAAGACTGAAGGGATGACACTGACCTCGCGCAGCGGGTCAGAAAGGCTCTCTCCCAGCCCCAGGCGAGCACAGGGGCCTATGAAAGGGGGCCCCGCGGGCGGCGAGGACTGGCCTCCCCTGCTGGGCCGGGGCGCTGGGTTCATCCAGGACACCAGGCCCGGCTCCCGTGCTAAAGCCTCAGCTTTGCAGCATTCTCAAGAGCCCCCAGAGCTCCTTGTGCCATTGAATGAAGCTTGGAAACTTCAATAAAAAAAAGTCCCCAAAGAAACTGTGAATTAACACATCTACACCGAAGCATCATACATGGGGAAAAACACCTTCAATGTGAGAGCAGTTTTCCAGCCATTAGAAAGTTGACGTGCGGCTCAGTCTATGTAGACCCCCAAGGTAAGGGCCTGCTTCCTCAGTGAAGACCTGCGTGTCGCTGGCTTTTCTCTCTCTACCTCAGCCTTCCATACTTTCCCCTCCATCCCCACGTGTGGAAACGAAGGGTAACTACAGGGAAGCCTGGCGGGGAGGCGTGTCTGTGGAAGGCAGTTTGACGTGGAAGCTTGAGTGGCTTCGTTTGCCCTCTCCCGAGTGTCGTGTGGCTTCCAGTCAGTGTTGCCGTGTGCAGGCAAGAGGTGGAGAACCCTCAGCTGATCAAGTGCCTTCTCCATCAGACACAGGAACGTCCTCGAGCGGGAAGGGGCAGTGGTCTGGGGAGGAGCAGCTGAGCGTGGGGTGTGGCGGTGTTTGCAAGCCCAGTTTTGCTGGTGCACAGCCACGTTCGCTGCGGGGTGTGTTGTTCACGGCTGTTTCCCCAACAACAGCGGCAGGTCTGAGTAGTTGTGGCCGAAACCATAGGCCCTGCTGGGCCTAAAATCTCTCTTCTGTCACCCTTTGCAGAGAAACTGCATCTGCCGACTGTTGGTAAACAGCACAGTTGGGTTTGGGGGCATCTGGTGGTTGGTCACTTTTGTGGGCGTCGTTCAGTGGCTCAGTCGTGTCTGACTCTCTGACCCCGTGGACTGCAGCACACCAGGCTCCTCTGTTACCTTAGGCACATGCTGTTCTTGCTGTGACTCAGTTTCTGCATCTCTGAAATGGGAACGACAGGGTTCTTTCTTAGGGTCCTGGGACTCTAAAGCCTCTAGCTCTGGCCTTGGTACTTTTAAGGGAACAGTAGGTACAAATCAATCGTTTTTTACTCCCTATTCTTTTGATTGAAAAATCCAAAGACATGGGTTCGATCCCTGGGTCAGGAAGATCCCCTGGAGGAGGGCATGGCAGTCCACTCCAGTGTTCTTGCCTGGGAAATCCCATGGAAAGAGGAGCCTGGTGGGGTACAATCCATGGGGTCACAAAGAGTCAGACACAACTGTAGCGACTTAGCACGCACGCCCACACTCCCTTTTCTTTTGATAGAAAAATCCAAAGACGCCAATCTTAAGATTCTAGAAGTCCTTTAGAGCAGGGGTCCCCAGCCTCCAGGATCTAATGCCTGATGATCTGCGGTGGAGCTGATGTCATAATAAACAGAAGTGCACAGTAGGTCATGCGCTTGAATCCTCCCCAAACACCACCCCTCTGTGGAAGAACTGTCCTCCACAAAACCAGCCCCTGGTGCCAAGAAGGCTGGGGACCACTGCTCTAGAAAACCAAAGGACCAAGTGTGTAGAAACCCAAGACGGGTGGCTGTGCCCCTGTCCTGGCGTGGCGGCTGCCCCGGCACCCACCCCTCTGCTGGCAGCAGCTGCGGGAGCCCGTGCGGGAGGCGTTGGGGGCTAGGACGGCAAACAAAACAAGCCACAGCAGTCTAGGAAGAAATCTTTAATTTCTGTTCAGCTTTCAAGAGTTTGAGAGAGGTGTTGGTTGTTTTTCTTTCTAACAAACCAGTTCAAGTACATGCCTTCAGATTATAAAAGTGCCTGAAATTGCCTAGAATATCAGCATGCAAAGCTTGTTAGTATTTACATATATTTACATAGGGAAACAAGAGAAGGATCTACAGGTATTTACAGTCTACACAGGGGAGGAGAAAGGCGGCCTAATTGTATTTCCTAAAATACAGCCGATGAGTAGTCAGCACATGCATATTTAGAGAATATTTGCATGATAGAATGCAATTTTTTAAAAAAAGACATACCTTTGTAACTTTCTATGCTAAGGTGTTGCATAATCAAGGTAATTTTGTGTGTGTGTGTATTGTTTCTAGTCTATCTGCATCAAGTGCTTTAAAATGTTCCCTAACACCGAGGCAGAATTATTTACCCTGGCAATTAAAGGCCCAGCCTGCGTGATCATGCCCCCCTAACTAGCGACACACTGCTGGTGGGTGAAGTAGCCACTGTTTCTCGTCTCCCCGTCGACCACTGTGATGAGGTCCGTCTGTGCAGAGGCAGTGCCCGGGCACTCACCATCAATTATGGAAGTAATACAAATGAGACGCTCTCCATAGTATGTTCCCAATGAAATATTAACAAGGCCAGCGTCTCTGTGCCTGAGAAATGATCCGACAGAGAGAGCCCCGTCTGAAAAGACTCAGTCCTGACACAGACGTGCTTGGCTTGAGACGGTGTGGCTGGACACGGGGGTCGGGAGGGGGGCCCTGGGGTGCCCTGCTGTGAGATGGGATTATTGCAGACTCTGTTCTTGTAATTTGTTTCTGGAAGAGTGAAGAGTTAGTTCATTTCTAACCACAGTGGGGCCCTATCAGAGACGACCCTGTGGGTTTCATCCACCCACCGCATGCCCTGTCAGTACCATGTCAGAGACTCTCTCTGCAGCCTAGGTGTCAACCTTGCGACGGCAACAGACTGATTTTTCAGGGTTTGTCTGCGCACAGAAATGGTCAGCTCTCAGTTTTCTAAAAAAAGCATGGTAGGCCCATTCAGTGTGATTCTGTGCAGACGAAGGGGAGCAGGGAGAGGTCTGCCTCACCCATACTCTTTGCAACGTTAGGTTAGAATTGAACCCATTCATTCTGCCTGGCAATAGTTTCAAAGGTTTATTTCAGTATACATGGCAAATGCGGAGGCATACATTTATGTACAGTATACAGAGCTAGCTAGAATGTGGGTCAAAGAAGTAAAAATGTAAAATGTTACAAATTAACACAGGCTAAATGTCTTCTCTGAGCTTTCTATAAACACTCAGCAGTCCTTCAGTCTTGTCCAGGTGGCCAGGATGGAAAATTCCAGGGATGGGCCATCAGATTCGTCCCAGGTAGGAGAACCATGTGTATTTTGGTGGTAGAGTTCTAAGATCCATTTCAGAGTAACCTGTGGAAGAATGGGCGCCCCAGTGCAGTTTCCCATCCCAACCAGAGGAATCCCCCACCCCCGTTTGAAAAGCAGTGTGTGTACCCCAGGCAGCACCAGCAGGGAAGGCCCAGGGAACTCTCCCGTGGATATAAGAAGGATGTAACAGAGATAAGAGCATCTTCTCCCATGTTTAAAGGGACCGTCTCTCCAGCCCAATCAGTTCTAGAACATCTTTGGCACCAGTGGTAGATCAGGCGTGAATAACATCACCCACCTGGACTGTACTCAGTCGCTCCTTTTCCCTTCCCTCCTCCGGACGACCTCCTGCTCCAGCGGAGCACATCTGGGATGTCACAATACCAGCAGGTCTCGGAAAAAGGAAACCATTCTAAGTATTCTACCTCCACTCTCTCGAGACCAGCCATCTGTTATGGAACCGTTGAACACTTTGGGCAAGGATCCTGGAACACGTAAGGGGTATGGAAAGGGCCTTGTTGATATCAAGGCAAGTTGAGAAAAGGTCATCCCATTGAAAACAGAGTCCTGAAAACCTCCCGAGGTCACTCTGCCCTGCACTGCTGCTGCTAAGACTAAGCAAAAAATCCTCTGGAGCCTTGCTCTCCAGAACAAACACGGCTCGGGCCTCTGCGGATGGCTGAAAGTGGCTGCCTCTCCTGAGCCCACTGGTCCCTGGGCTTGCTTCCACAGATTTCTCGGAGCATCGTAGCAACTGTTCTCCTAACTTCCCAACTCATTCCTCCCTGGTCTTCAAGTCAGTCTCTTCAGCCTCCTTGATGATCTTGCTAGAGATGAGTGACTTTTGTCAAGGATACCACGTGACTTTTGTAGCCTGACGAGGATTTAGGGTTCCTGGACTGCAAACGGGAAAGCGTCCATGTCGTCGGATTCTCTCCCAGCAGAGGCCTGTGAACGTACGCGGCTCCCTGGAGCCTCTGTCCCCTGTGTGCCCCCGCCCCAGACATCTCCCTAGATGGGCATCTGCTTCCTGGGGCTGTGTCCTGTGCCAGGACCAGGCGCGTTGGTGGTAATGGGCTGGCATGACCCACGGCTTCACTCTCCTCCAGAGCACCTGCCACAGAGCTCTCCTAGACTGCGTCCTGTGCCACCCGGGGAAGGACGGGAGAGACAGCCCCTGGGAAGGGACCTCTGAGGTCCTCCACCTTCGTGACTTTCTTAGCGAGAGATGAAGGCCCCTGCACACTGCGGAAGGTGCACCTTCTCTTCCATCAAGCTCAGGACTGAACGTGATCCTAGGGATTCTCCAGTGCACTGTCGCCGACTTTTCCAGCCTCTTTCCTGGCCCGCCTCCCTGTTTCTGTTTAAGAAGTTGAGTCTGGATTTCCCTCCTGTAACCAATCCTGAGGACAGCCTGTGTGTTAGCAAACCTCCTGAGGGCTGTGAAGGAAGTTACCCCTTGATCCCTGCAGAAGGAATTTGCCTGTATCTAAGTGTGCGCTGTCTGGACACATCAGTGGTTAGGCATTTGTAGGGATGAGTTTGTTGACAATGAATCGGGGCCGGGGGTGGGGGGCAGGAGAGGGGAGACGGGGCAGTCTCCTCTGCACACCGGCTGGAACATGTCAGGTGGCACCCTCCAAAAGGCCACACCCGTTTGCACATCTGTGAACTCATAAGCTGGAGATTGCTTGGGTTTCCCTGGTCTTGTAGTTCCACTCACACTTTGGAAAACGTCCTTGTCGTTTAGGAGCAGTGGATTCCTGGCTGGTCCAGTCGGGCGGGTGGAGGTGGCACTTTAAATCAGGCGATGGCTTTGTTAGGGTCATTGGCTCTTGGCTCTTCCGAGGTGGCGTTGAGTCTTCAGTTTTGTTAATCCAAATGGATATAATTTCAATTTAGTGGCCTGCCTAAATCAACAGTGGGAAAATCTCTTCCTTATGCTTCCTGGGTGAGCGCCTGACAGCCTGTGAGTACATTTCATCTTCAGCCACGTCAGGGCCGCACGCGGGGGTTCAGCCAGGCCCGGCTGGGAGGAAGGGAGGGGGCCCCTGAGGCGACTCCACCGCCCAGGAGGCGTGGGGTGCGTGGTGTGCAGACGGGAGCGCGGGCGCGGGAAGGCGGCTTCCTGTCGCAGCTGCTCTGGGTTCCTGGGGTCGGTCAATGTGGCCCCGGAGGAGTGGCGTGTGAGCTCAGGTACGAAGTGGGCTCCTCTGTAGGTGGGGATGGCGACCATCCCCAGCCTGTAGAGCTGCCTGGGGCTAGAACGTGATGCCCATCACAGAGCTCCCTGCCCAGCACCAGGGGAGTGCAGGCTCGCGGTCAGTGCCCCCATCGTCACCGCTTGAACAGGCTGGGACAGCTCGCCCAGGTGGTGGCCGAGAGTCCCCTCGAGTCACGATCTCCATCTTCTCCCACCTCTCGTCGTCCTGGAGGATGTGGGTCTGTTCCTGGTGAGCGCGGGACTCCACACCCAAGCCCGAGGGCTCTGTATTGGTCAGGTCCCCCGGGCGGGAGCCCCACTGCCATGCACGCTGGGCATCTCTGGGAACACATGGCTCGTCTGTCGGCTTAAAAGACTGTTCTCAGATGGTGAGTAGGGTACACCCATCCTTGTGGAGCAGCTTGCTTTGGTTTCTCTCCATAACCAAACAGTATTGTTTGAGGAACAGCTGTGTTCCCAGCCCCACGGTCTCAGGAGATGAATCTGAAATACTGCACCACAATTAACCAGGAGAGGGGGTTGGAAACTTTTGGCAGGACTTCCCTGGTGGCTCAGGCGGCAGAGAACCCACCTGCAGTGGAGGGGACATAGGTTCGATCCCTGCGTCCGGAAGATCCCCTGGAGAAGGGAATGGCAACCCACTCCAGGATTCTGGCCTGGGAAGTCCCCATGGACAGAGGAGCCTGGTGTGCTACAGTCCGTGGGGTCTCAAAGACTTGGACATGACCGAGCGACTAAGCAACGCCTGGGAGACGGGGTGTCCCACGGGACCCGTGTCCGCTGCCCGCGTCTGCTGCACTCCGTGGTGAAGCACTCGCCGTACTTGCCGGAGCGCGACTGCTCCTGCCCTGGGGAAGTGTTTGCCGCACCCCACAGACCGCAGATGAGCAACAGGGGGAAGCTTTGGGGGTTCAGAGAAGCACCCGTCTCCTCCTCTGTGGCGCTGGCAAGGTCCTCTGTCCCAGGAACCCAGCGCCTCCTCAGCGCCCACCCAGAAGGGCCGCTCCTTCCCCGCCGTGGGTCCCCGGTCCTGCCTCGGTCCTGGGGAAGCAGCTGCTCTCAAAACCACTGACCACACAGACACCCGTGACAGTGCATCTGCTTTTTTATGTCTCAGAGTTAAATCTGTTTTAAGACAGGAATCTATTCTTTTTTTTTAAAAGAAGCATGCATTATAAAACTAGAGAAACCTGAAAACTAAGCATAATGCTGTAACATGTCCTTATCAAAACGTGAGCTATATTAGGGAACCTACCGACGCATCACAAATACTACTATGTGGGTGGTTTTCTTTAAGCCTGGATTGTCGATCTGAAACTCCCATAACTTTCTCTTTCAAAGAGTCAATATTCATCTGTATTCCCTGCTGATGGCTGCAAACTGATGGCTAGTGGTTATCAAACAACTGTGGATGAAAAGCGGCTACTTCAACAGATTCATCCCAACCAAGGGCTTGGGGAGGATGGATAGTTTAGATCTCAAGGCCCCAACAATAAACAAATAGCAAACCGCTGTCTAAATCCCACCTTTCTGTAGTTGGAGACGGTGCCGCTCAGCTGACAACTGATTTCTGAAAGAGAATGATGAACCCTCATTACCCAGATACTCTTAAAAATCCCAAACAAGAATCCCGGGTGATTTTACATACGCTATAGAGATGGGTGGTGTCGTTCTCCTCGGGCAGCTCGCAGACGTTTGACTGAATCAGAAATGGCATTTAGGCGTGATTAAAGATTCTCCCGGCTTCCCAGAAATCCTCAGCCCCCACCCCGCGCCCACCCCACACAGTGATCCACACCCTCCCTCTCTACCCCTGGTGCAGGACAGACTTGCTGCGCCCCAGGGCTCAGACTCCCCATAAACTGTTCTCAAAATCACTGAGAGGAACCCCCCGCCCCAGCCCACGTTTGTATGTCAAGATACTGCTATTATCTTATCACAGCAGATCAGCAAGCAGTGGTGAAAGGAAGCAAGGCACAGCCTCAGATATTTCATAACAGAGTTGTTAACATCGTCTCCTTTATGGGGCGCTTTCATCTTCTCTGAATTATGTGCTGATGTCCCCGCCCTCCACAAAGTGGCATGAAAGTCATCTGACGGTGATGAAAGTGAGCTTTAAAAATTTTTCTTCTATCAGTTTAAAAACGTTTTCTCTTGTAGCAGCCACGCCAGCTTATTTCCTAATGAGATTTGCTAATGTAGCTCCCGTCTCTCTCTCGAGCATAGGCAGGCCAAACAGCCAATGAGCCAGCAATTAGCACTTGTTGTTGGAGTGTCATCGCCTCCGACCATACAAAGATGGACCCCGGGTGCTGCCGTCGGAGTCACCTGTTCACCGTCTGGTCTCTGCCAGGCGTGCACAGTTGGTCTTCGGAGGGGAGAAGCTGGTCTTTGCTTTCAGGTGCCCTGCGGTACTGGCTTCTCGCACAGAACCGGCACCGGTGGTGACGAGATCTAACTTGCGTACCACTCTGAGCTGAGTGGCAAAGGCCTCGAAGCCACCCAATCTTTGATGAAAGATTGGGCATTTCTAAGATTTATGGTTTTCGGCGTGGTAGCCAAGTGGAGGTTTACCCGAAATGAGGCCAGCTTCAATTGCTTTCAGATTCCATGGGGGGAAAATGCGTGTGCCCCCAGCTCCCTCATCAGCTCGATTCTGAATCAGTCTAAGTGCCAAATTTCTCTGCAAAAATACCATCCAACCACACGAGAGTGTACCATGATAGCATTTTAGAAGGTCAGAGTGGCGCAAGATTGCATTGGGTTTGGAAGAATTCCGTCTGTTGCTTTCCCAAGTGGCCACCTTTGATCCTTTGTCAGGGCTGGTGGAGCTTGTGAAAGGCCAGTTTGTTGCGATGGATGAATGCTGATATTATAGCCACTCTGGGGCGGGGTGGGGGGGCCTGGATCTTGGGGTGAGCAGACTCTCTCGCTGCTTGGGAGCTCATGACAAACCCCCTGACTGCTCTTTGGTGGGTTTGGGATTTGCAGAGTACAGCGGAAACCTAAGACAGATGTCCAGAATATTCCTGAGCACTATCTCCACCCAGCAGCAGCATTCTGAGAATCAAGGCCGAGGTGGTAGTTGGCCTGGGTGGGCGGGACGAGCCCTTCAAGTCTTCCATCCGCCTCTAGAGGACACCCCGCTGCCCTTTGCCCCACACGGGGTGCAGGGGACTCGGATGAGCCCTTGAACCTGGTTAGATAAACGTGCTGGATGCTAATCTAAGGGTTACTAGGAATAACAGCTCAGCGGAAGGGAATCGGAGTGATGCGGACTTGGGTTCATCAGACCTAGGCCGCACAAAATCAATCTGAAAAGAAGTAGCTGAATCCAAGCGCACAGCTGGCTGTCTGGGGAATGGGCGTGGCTGAGAGGGTTGGGGGACAACCAACCGATGCCCATTTGGTTCAGGTCACGCTGGGGGTTCAAACTTTGGATCCATGGGTCTTGTCCAGCACAGTGGACAGCCCCAGGGTCAGAACTCACGCCTCCATCTCGTTCATCTCGTGCCTACGCCACACCACCCACCTCCCTAACAAGCATGTCACTTGTATATTTGGCTTCTTGGTTTTCAGACAAATTCAGTAAGTACTGTCCTCTTCAAAACAACCCCCAAGTCTGTTTCACAGTACTTTCCTCAAACGGTAAACACCCCGAGACCTCACTTCTCAGAATGCCCTGGGCTCCCGGTGATTATGGGCATAACCATAGACACACAAACCAAGGCGTGGCGGGGGAGGTTCTCCCCCGAGCCCTCTGCTGGGGCCTGGTGTGAAGTCTGTAAGAGGCAGGAGAGGGTCAGCTTTCCGGTGGCAGGAACGCGCTTCACCCTCCCACAGAGGGCTTCAGTGTTTTCCTAATGGTGACCTTATCGCCCGTTATCTTTCTCTGATTCTCCTCTGCCTCCCCACCCCTTCACCTGATAATTAGTTGATGCAGCAAGGGCTGTGGTGCACATAAATAATCAGAAGATGCCAGATAAACTGTATTGGTTTTAAATTAGAGCCGTGCCAACCATGTCTCCCTACGAGCACCAGCCTATTATTTTTAATTATGGCTCGCAAAGCAAAGTGATTTCTTGCCCTCCTCCCAGCCTCCCTGACAGCATCCTGTCAGCCGGGTGATATGGTGCCCCGTCGGCACACACATCCCCAGCCACAGCGCCAGCTGTTACTCAAAAGGTCAGTCGGAAGTGATCAATGGCACTCATTACGACGTGCATTTAGAAGTGGGCTGTGAGGACGTGGACCCTCAAGCCGCTGTCCTCCTGCAGGTACGGGCAGGATGTGACATTCATAGAAAGGTCTCCAGGATCCTGATCAACTCACAGATTTGTGTCTCGTGTCTGCAGGAGGCACGTGTGTATGGTGGGGAACATGTTTGCACACTGCATCCAAAGCCTTCCCCTCACAGCACCATGGGCAAAGGACAAGGACACAGCTGGCGCTGGTCCTGCTTGGCTTTCCACCCGCTGGGCCACGAGAGTGCGGCAGGTTTAGCTCAGACAGAAGTCTCGTAAAAACATCTTGGTGTCACATGACATCATGCATTGCAGTCAGGAGGTTGGACGGGTTTCTTCCTGCCGGTTGGCAAGGATCCCACCCTGCTTGCGTTGTCAGCAGAGGCATGTGATGCGACGAGCTGAGAGGCATGTTGTGTTCAAAGCCTTTTCTCGCATGAGGTGTGAAAAGTCACACCGGTGCTCCAGGCGGAGTCCATGATGCTGTCCCAGGACGGCCCCGCCATACCTCTGGGTTCGCGGCCGCTGCTGAGGTCCAGTGGCCTCCACAGCAGGTGGGGAGGGCGCTCCCCATGAAGGACAGCCCCCGCCGCCTCTCTTCTGACGCGCTTGTTCTTGTCTCTCCTCTCTGCCCTGCAGCAACAGGGAGCCGCCACCACCGTGTACTGCGCTGTCGCCCCGGAGCTGGAGGGCCTGGGAGGGATGTACTTCAACAGCTGCTGTCGCTGCCTGCCGTCGGCCGAAGCCCAGAGCGAAGACTCGGCGCGGGCCCTGTGGGCGCTCAGTGAGCGGCTGCTCCAGGGGGTGCCCGGTGGCCCGCCCTCCTAGACGGCCATTGGCCCGACGCCCACCCCGCTGGACTCCCCCCCCACCTCTCACCCCGCGGCCTTCCATGTCCCCCCGACCCAGACCCGCCAGAGGCCCAGGATGTAAGCACTGGTGCGTCAGATCACACAGCGTTAGGTACCACTGGGGAGCAGGGCGTTGGTGGGGAGAAGGGGCGGTACTTCTTGTCCAGGGCTGGCAGCAACCGAGGTCCCTCTGCTGCCCTGGCAATGGCCCATGTGACGGTGAAGCTTCGCCTTCACACGGGCAAAGGGAGGCTCTCCATCCCACCGCAGAAGCACGTGCAGTTCTCACCACTCAGGGTCCCCGGTGCCCCCTACCCCGTCCCACCAGCCACCACCCCAGCCACACACCCATGGCCACACACCCATGGCCACACTGTAGCCAGGAGCAGGCTTTCTCCTGTCCGGGGAAGAAAGAGCCGGTGTTTATCCTTCACACACTCATCTGCGAGATCACTATTCCATCCTGATCCAGTCTGAGTCCTGGACAGGCCCCCTCTGGCCCTTGTTCCCGCCGAGGCGGAGGGGATGCTGAGAAACGGGTGGTGCGGGCAGGGAGTGTGTCGCAGGGCACTGGTTCACTGCCGGAGCAGCGCAAAGGATTCTTCAGCTCACAGCAAGCAGACCTCACAGGCCACCCCCTGAACACCGCGCCGGGCGGGAAAGGGGGCCTGGCACCCCTAAGGATGCCCCGGGTGTTTGGGGGCTGGGGGATAAAAAGCCGTTCCCTTCATCCTTCCCGCAGTTTCAGGAAGGACCCCGTCACAGAGGTGCACGGCCCCCGCGTATCTGTTCAGCATCCTGCTTCCGCATCCTCTCGTCCCTTCCATCCTACGCTTAATAAAAGAGCATGCTTGAATATGATCACCTGAACTTTGTCTTGTTCCTTTAACTGTTTGTTTCAGTTTCGTGTTTTGTTTTTTTGTTTTTGTTTTTTTTTTTTTTAGAAAAGCAATCTAGAGGAAAAAATAAAGCGCTTCTTGTAGACGCCAGGAAAACACCATTCTCATGTCTTCTCTGAGTTTGTTTTGTTTTTGTGCTTTGTGGCTGTCTGTGGGCCGAGTTGTCTCACGCGATTAGCATGCCAGCATCATATTTTCTGTTGAAGAGAGAAAGAGAAAAATGACTGTTGTTAAATTTCACCTTAAGAAGTTTTGTTATTATGCACGGTGGGCCGTTTCAGGCCTCACGATGTGTTCCCTTTGTGATGACCAGGCTCTCGGTGAGTAGGCAGTATCTATGATGAGGATGGGGGTGGTTTGAGGCCCTTTGCCCCTGGTCCTGCATCACTCACACCTGGGCTTCCAGGCCATTCCCGCAGAGATGTAGGAAGGGCCTCTTTGGCCACATGGAGACAATGCTTCTGCTCACACACCAGGAAGGTGGGGCAGAGGGGCATGTGCCACCAGTCTCCATCCTGACATTGTCGTCTGGGGCCTCTGGCTCTGTGTGCGCTCAGACACCACTGCTTTCCAGGGGTCCACAGCCTGGCTATATCCTCCCATCTAGCTATATTCCCCCTTAACAGAATCCTTGAGGGACCTTGGCGAGAGGAGGCGAGCATGCCCCTCAACCGAGAGCTCCCTAAAGCCATCGACCCCGCTGGTGGGGATGTAAACTGGCCCAGCCACTGTGGGGAACAGTGTGGAGGTTCCTTAAAACGCTAGAACCAGAGCCACTCCTGAGCACACGCCCAGACAAAACCAGAATTTCACAATATACATGCACCCTACATTCACAGCAGCATGATCCACAATAACCAAGATGTGGAAGCAACTTAAATGTCCATCCATAGAGGAACAGGTAAAGAATATGAGAAAAGAATATTACTCAGCCATAAAAAAGGAACGAAAGAATGCCATTTACCACAACACAGATGGACCTGGAGATTATCCTACTAAGTGAAGTAAGTCAGATAAATACCATATATCACATCACTTATAGGTAGAATCTAAAATGTACAAATAAACCTATTTATAAAATAGACAAACAGACTCATAGAAAACAAACTTGTGGTTACCAAAGGGTAGCAAGAGGGGTTAGGAGAGAGAAATTACGAGTCTGAGATTAGCAGATACACACTACTATATTTAAATAGACAAACAACGATGTCCTACTTACTATATAACACAGGGAACTATATTCAATATTTTGTAATAAACCAGAGTAGAAAAGTACATATATATCTGAATCACCCTGCTATACACTAGAAACTAACACAGCACTATAAATTAACTATACTTCAAGGACAAGCTAAGTCACGCAGACCACGTCTTCATACAGTCATGCACCCAACAGACACACCAAGCACCACATTACGGAAATTCAAAGTTTAGGGTGACACCCCCACCTATAAAATGAGCTATAAAATGTCTAGATCCTGGGTCTACAGGAGTGGTCACAGCACCCAAGGTCATCATCAACTTGACCAAAAGTTCTCCAGGTTGCTTGGTAACCAGAGACCCCTCCCAGAACAAAGCCAGGCCTCCTCTCTCCCCTTACGCCCTGAGTCCACGGGGTCAGACGGTACCAGTCCCTGTGGGTCATTGCTCCTGCCAGACACGTCTCACTTCCTTGGCTAATGCTGTGGGGCAATGCCTGGACAGGTGAGCAAGTGTACAGATAAAGCCTCACTCCTTTTTTTGTTTTTGCTTAGTTAAGCCCATGATTATTGTTTACCATCTGTTATGGTGCGTATATATAGACATATCATACACACAGAAACACACACACGTGTTATATGTATGTGCAACACATACACACGTATATAATACATATATATATATTAGTGTATGTACACGTGTGTGTGTGTGTATATGTAATATAAACCTAGTCTTCCATAATCACCACCGCTGTTTTCAGGTGCTGTTTATTATGTGCCAGTTGCCACTCTGTGCCCCCCGCCCCAGAAAGATGCCATGTAAAGACCCACTAAAGTAACTGAGAGCAGACAAGGTAATTGTGGGGGGAGACAAGGGAGTGAAACCCAATAGGGAGCCTGGAGCAATAATAACCAGAGCTGGAAATCTCTGCTAAAGTCACACCCACCTTCCCACTTTGTGCTCAGATGATGAGACTGGCAGAGCGGCCTGCCCACAGCCCCCGGGCTGGGGACCCGAGGGGCAGAGTCAGCCTGCAGGGCCAGGACGACGGTCTGCACCGCGCTGCAGGGGGGTGCTGCAGACCCCCGTACACGTCCCTGAGTAGATGGATATGAGGGGCTTGTTCACACAGCAAGACTGGCCTGTGCCGGCCCAGGGCCTGTTCTCCTCCCAGTGCCCCGCGTCTGGGGCGAAGCCTGCCCATTCTGTGCCGCTACCTGGCATCACGGGCCCGGCCCTGCAGACCCCCTCTCCTGCTTGGCTCTGAGCAGGTCTGTGCCCGGCTTCCCTCCCTGGGTTTGGCCTCCGGAGGACTCAGTGGCCAGGGTCTGGCCCCATGGCACTGGAGCCACAGGGCAGTGAGAGGGAGCCAGAGTGCCCACTGGCCTTCTCCAGTGAGCTGCTTGCTCTCCCTGAGTCTTGACACCCAAAGGCTGCCAGCGTCCACGTGCACGGCTCACGCAGGGACACTTTGCTGCCGTTGATCAATAGGAAACAAGAAACTGAAGCGGCCGCGGCAGTGACTGAAGCTGTGGCTTGTGGTTTTGCTCTTTAAAATGGGGTGATGCGTGGTTTTGTTTTGAACCTCCACGAAGGGGGCTTGACTACTTTCATTTGGGTCAGCGCTGGGCCCCGAAGCCTGCTGCAAAATGGCTGCATGTCCGGGCCGCCCGTGGGCACCACGTCGAGAAGCTCACCTTTCACGTGAACTTCGGTTGACGCATAGCTGCTCGACAGTGTTAGTTTCTGCTGTACAGCAAAGTGAGTCAGCTGTAGATGTACACATATATATGTATATCCCCAAAGAAATTTACATTTTAAAACAAGCATCTAAAATAGCTGTATTATATAAATGAACTCTTTTCCTGATCCTCGAGACCAGATTTACGGTTACCAAAGGGAGGGGGGAGCAGAGGATAGATGAAGAGATAGGGACTGGCATATCCACACTGCTGCATGTAAAACAGATGACTAACAGGGACCTACCGTAGAGCACAGGAACCGCACTCACTAATTCCGTCGTAACCTACGTGGGAAAGGAACCTGAAATAGAGTGGATATATGTACGTGTGGAACTGATTCCCTTTGTTCTACACCTTAAACTAACAACATTGTAAATCAACTATATTCCAATAAAATTTTTTTTTAAAAAACTTTTAAAATTAATTCAAGAAAAAATAGAAATATTTACCCTGTTAACTTTTTGTGCCTTTCCACGGATCCAAACTAGTTTGAATTCATTTTAGAATAATAAACAATATCACAAAATATTATCCACATGATGACTGAAAAAAACTCTGAATTCTACTTGATGAGATACTGCACTAACGATAAAGGCAATTTCTAAGAAGGAAAAGACAGGCTCAGACACCACTATCCTAACAGAGGTTTTCCGCTCTGCTTCATAGTCCTTGGCGCCTCCCCCCCCCCCCCCCCCGCAACAAAATCACTTTCTTTCTCCGTTGTCACTTATTTTAATGGAGTCCTCCCGTGTCGTCCTGCTGGGTTGGGGGCGTCAGCGGGAATCCCATGCTCTGGGACATTCAGCCTGTTTCTAGTTTTTGCTGTTAGAACAATGGTGTAACTTGCATCTGTCTCCATCCAGTTCCTCCCTTCTGTTGACCGTGCTCTCCAGCATCCATAGGCACCCCTGAAACTCTTGGGTCTAACAGCTCTTGTTTGGCTTTTGCTGCTTGCTTCCATGTGCCATGTGGAAGGGTTACAGCCAGCAGAAGGTACATATTTCTGGGTTGTTGTTGTGTGTGTGTGTGTGTGTGTGCGTGTGTTTAACAACCTCATCAGCCCTGGGTGTTGGTATTTAATTTTTTTAAAAAACATTTTCACTTTCTATTGTCACAGTTTATAGCTACTTACATAGAATACCCCTGAGCAATCAGTCTCCTTATTTAAAGTACAAGCATTTTGTCTTTTGTTTTCCCACCGGGCCAAGTTCACAGTTGTAATTAGAATGGACATTTTAGGTGAGGCGCATTCTGTCTGGGCAGGAACACGTCAGCCATGCCAGGACATCTTTATCCCATCCCTCCAGCAGTAAGTGTCCTGCCTGTGGTGCCTTTGTCACCAACCCTAGCATGACCTGGGCCCCATCTGCATGCTGGCCCAAACCAGAACGGCTCCTGCTGGCTTACGTACTAACCCCCTGGCTGCTCCTAGGCATCACACTGCTGGGAATGACTGTCTCCCCTCTAGGCTGATCTGTTTCCAAGGCCAGGGCCTGCTGCATCTTGATAGGTCTATGCAGACAGACGCCCTTCATCACTTACTCAGACGGAAGAGGCCCTGTGCCTTCCTCCAGCTTCTGGCTTTATCTAAGGTTCACTAAGGGCTGGCTGTTTTACTCTGGAGTCGTGACAATTTCTCATTGGCTGTTGGGTCCCTTAGGTGAGAAAGTCCACTTTGATAAAGTATAATTCCCTGAGTCCTCACCACTACTTTGTGCAAAGCACATAACCTGAAATGCTGTTTTTGCTCATTTAAACCTCACGAGTTTTGAATGAAATGTCACTGTCCCCTTTTAACCAGTGAGGAAAATATTCAAATATTTCAAGGAGGCAGATGGCCCCCCTCCAGGGTAAAGTGATTGGAGATTCCTCCCCTCTGGACTGAAACTCCAAGACAAGAAAAGCAGGACAATTCAGGGAGAAGGCTGGGCCCTGCCCAGAGCACATATTTCTCATTCTCAAAGTCAGGAGACCTCCCTGACCAGACATGAGCAGAAAAGTTTCGTTGGAGGCCAATCAGGAGTCATATCAAGTGATGTTCTACCCAGACGCCTTTTTGGTAAAATCCACCTTGGCTAAGAGATGGGTGTCCACATATGGGAGGATCCTGAGATACACCAAACACAGACTGTGAACCAGGCAAATCAGAATGATTGGCCAAGGGAAACCCGGAAGAAATACCCCATAAAAGTAATGCAAACTGCCACGAGGGTGCGACTCAGGGCCTCTCCCCCGAGTCTGCCCGTGTGTCTCTCCACACATCCTGCACTCTTTTTTTCCTCTTACTGATACTTTGCTTCACCACTTTCTGTCTTTGTGGGAGTTCCTTCCTGCATAGCGGAAGGTGCGGGCCCTTGTCACTGACCGCCAGTCTAGTACTAGGCTGGGATCCAGTGCTTATCACTGCCGCGACACGGCCCATCTCGGGCTGGGGACCCAAGACCCGCTCCAAGCCGTTGCAGGCCGAGGCCACCACTTCCTGTGTGATGTTGTGCCCGTCACTTAATCTCTCAGCCCCGTGTCCCAACCCCAAGATGCATTTGCGGTTCCTCTTACCCCTCCAACTTCATCTCCCCCTTGTTTTATTTTCTATGTACACACTTGTTTAGATTTTTTCTAAGCTGAACAAATGGGTGTTCATTAGCAATCCACTCGAATATAGTTTTATTCTTTCTCTATACTCTTTAAATATGACTTGTGAGATTGGTTGAAGGTGGGAGTAGGTCTATCATTGTATTTAAATACAGTTGTTCTTAGAAATCATTGCTGAATAATATTTTTTTTTCTATAAAATGTATTACTGTTTGCTGTTTTCATTAGAAAGTTGAAATGTACTTCCAGCATTTAAATTTGGGGGAAAAGATCAGGAAAACAAGTATTCCCACAGTCTCACCCCTCAAAGACAACCACTGTGACTGTTCTGATGTATGCATTCCCTTTCTCTCTTTTTAAAAAATGCAATCGAGTTTATTTGTATCTTTTCAGTTTTATATAATACAATTATACTCCACATACAGTTTTATATATTTTAAAGTAAATAAATTCTGGATACATCTCCCACTGCCCTTACGATCCTGCATTCAGCAAACAGGCGCACCACAGTCACCTCAGCCTTGCGCTGTTACTGCAGAGCTGTTTCCCTCATTGCTGTATTTTCATTGATACATAGAAAGCTTTAATAAACAGAAGTGCATAAGATCTGGGGAGACCAGTTTGATTTATTTCTTACCACGGGCTCCAAAGGGAATGTAGGGTCAAACAGCAGGGGTGTTTTTAAGCCTCCGGGTTACCTCCTGTCGGGAAACCTTTTCCGGGCTGCCCACAGGGCTGGTTTTGACCTCTGCCCAGAGTTTCCTGGAGCAGGGCAGGTGCGCGTGCTGGTGGTTGGTTTATTTTGCCCAGATACTCTGCCTGTCTGGGGTTTGGCGGCCTTCTTCTCAGGGCTGGCCGTGCAAGTTTCCTGGGATAGAAAGCTCTTGCTTCTGCGACCGGGACAGGAGAGGGCAGGAGCAGTGTGCCAGCGAAACCCGAAAGGGCTGACCGCGACAGAACCCAGCTCAATTCTGGGTCAGCTGGTTTTGCCAGCCTTTGAAGGCATCGCAGTATTCACTGTGCGGCTGTTTCGGGACCTACTGAGCAAGTCTGAGGACTGTCTTGGCCAGGACGGCATGTGTTCGGACTTCTTGGCGCGGTTCGCTGAGGCAGGGCTGGCCCCTTAGACTTGGTCCTGGGGGAGATTTACCTGGTGGGGCCTAGATGTGAAGGGCTGATGATGAAGCCCTAGCTTTTCACTCTCACTAGTGACTGCCTTCAAGCTCATTTCAGGGACAGAGGCTAAATTCCTTCTTGGATGATTTAGGGATAATTTCAGTCAGACCATCCCATTTCCTGAACAAGATTCCAGAACCTAGTAGAAGCCCATATAAATCTCCCTAAATATTCCCAAAGCCTTCACAGCTTCAGCACACTCTCAAAATAGAGAAGTAAAAGGCACGGGGGAAAAGCAACATATAGACAGGTAGGTAGATATGATCTCAACTGAACAACTGGTATTATTAGCAATGATGTTAAGAAGTACTATTTAAAATAAAATCACAGTGAGCATTACTAGTAATACAAACTCCAGAACCCTTGACCTAGAAATTCAAGTTCCAAAGTTTAGAACTCTGAAGCAGGGCAGTTCTCCCAGTCTGCACAGATGATAGGTGTGTATGTGTGACTGTGTGTATGTGTGTGTGTATACACATATCAGGAGTTTGGGAATTCAAAAACTCCATTAACGTACTACTGGATCTGAGAAGTATAGTTACTAACAATGATTTAAATATGTTTAATTTCAAATGTTTTGAACACAGGCCCCTGGTTTTTTTTTTGTTGTTGTTGTTTTTTAAAGATAGTGTTTTGTTAACAGGGCATTGCTCTCCAGGATATAGAGACACGTTTTTCTTAAACCAATGATTAATAATAACAACGACAACAGCAACAGCAATAAACACCTGAGGTCAATTTAAATGTCCAACAGCTGGGGTCAGGGCTCTCTGACCACCATGATGTTCTGGAAAAAATTCAATTAAGTGAAAAGATGTTTTTAACATATTAAGTGAAAGACATAGGCTATAAAAGTCTATAAGGTATTGTGTTTCTGTGCATGTAAATTACATATTGTAAGAGAGAGAGCTGTGAGGTGTTAACAGTGGTCGTCTCTTTTCCTCTTTATGCCTATCTGTATTCCCCGCATTTTCTACAATGAGAGTATGCCCAATAAAAAAGTTATAAAAGCACAGAACATGCCAACGCTTGTAAAACGTGCCGGTTGCCTCTGGAGCGTTCTGGCTCAGCTGTGGGCCCAGTGACTGATCCTCCAGAAGGTTCTTGGGCCGACACTACACCAGCGAAATGGCTTTCGAGTTCCACAGGAAGAGAGCGGGGTCTGAGGGCCTCATCCCACAGGGGCAGGTGTGCGAGAGTACTTGGGGTCTCTTGGCAGTTCTGTCTGAACTACTCTTCCCGCTATGGCCTGTGCAGAGGCACCCCCTCCCGCCGGCTTGGGCCAGGTCAGCTTTCCACAAGAGCCTTTCCTCTGCGCAGCAATAACGCTGCCAAGGTCGGAGTGACTTACCTCCCACCTCAGCACACCCGTTAACCTTGAGCGCTCACACCCAGCCCCTGCAGAACCCAGACCGCGGATGGACGCCAAGTCCCTTTCCACTTTTTGTTTTATTATTGCTTGCTAAAAGTTTGAACCAAATGATAAATGGAAGTATTGATTTTGTTTGTTTATCTCCCTGACCTCTGTCAACGCAAAGTTTTAAGAAAACAGACTGTTAGAAAAGTAAAGTTATATGTCTTACATTATTCTAAACACATACACTCATCCAAAAACCTTAAGGGGAATATTTACACCTCCAGAGAAGATGTACAGGTGGCCAAAAGCACACGGAAAGCCGTTCAACATCACTGATTGTCAGAGGAACGCAAATCCACACCATCATTCTCACAGCCAGTCAGGACGGCCAGCATCAACACGTCTGCAAACAAGAAATGCTGGAGAGGCTGGGAAGAAAAAGGAGCCCTCCCGCGCTGCCGGTGGGAAGGTAAACGGGTACAACCGCGGTGGAGAACAGCACGGAGTCCCGTAAAAAGCTAAGAGCTACCGTACGATCCAGCAATCCCACTCCTGGGCATACATCCAGAGAAAACGGATTTGGAAAGAACCGCACGCTTGTAACGCTCATAGCAGCACTGTTTATGGTGGCCAAGACATGGGAGCAACCTACGTGACCGTCGACAGAGAGATGGATAAAGAAGACGCGCACACGTATATGATGGAATATTACTCAGCCACAAAAAGAACAGAACAGTGCCATCTGCAGCAACCCGGATGACCTAGAGATTTTCACACCAGGTGAAGTAAGACAAAGACCAATACCATATGGTACCACTTACACGTAGAATCTAAAAAATGCTACAAGTGAAGTTTTTTTACAAAACGTGAGTAGACTCACGGACATAGAAAACAAACTCATGGTTACCAAAGGGGAAAGTGGGGAGAGGGGAGGGATAGATTAGAATTTGGAATTCACGGATGTACACTGTTATATGTATAATAGATAATCGCCAAGGACCTACTGTGTAGATCATAGGGAACTATATTCAATTCCTTGTAGTAATATATAATGGAAAATAATATGAAAAGAAATATATATATATATAGAAAATTATATAACTGAATCACTTTGCTATATACCTGAGACTAACACAGCATTGTAAATCAACTACGTTTCAATTTGTAAAAATTTTGAGTTTTGTTACTTTCCAGTTGGGAAGAAGTACAGCATGAGGCAAGGAAATATGAATAACTAAGAAAACCATCAAACTAATTCCTCCACCCACTTTGGGTCTAAATAAGAACACCACCAGTGTGATCCCCTGGTACTTGCACCACAAGCTTCATGAGTAAAAGCCAGGGGAAGCGGCTTCACCAGACCTTTCCTGACTCCATCACTCCACATCACAGTGGAAGGTGCTTCCAGACTTGCGGTGAGACAGGCCCTCAGTTCACCTTCCCCTGGAAGAAGCTGACTTCTGCAGCTCTGAGCCCGAGGCAGCCCGCCTGTTAAATTTCACTCTGTTTTTATAGGCCTTTTGCATGCAGTGTTAAGCACACAGTCCTACCATCTAATTAAAAGACTCTTATCAATTTGCAGGATAGTTGCTTATGGGAAAAAAATTATAATAAACACGCGACACCGAGGTAAACATCAATCACCCATTGAGAATGTTAGCACTTGATCCTGTGCTTCCTGAAGAACGTGTAGAGAAGCGCTCGCTTTGAGAACCATCCCTGTTAACTTTTTAGAACTGAATTGCCCAGCACCTTTCTGAGGAAGGGACGCAGGACGGGGTGATGCCAACGGGAGGTCTTTCCGGCACTCTGATTCAGCCCTGACTTCTGTCCTTTGGCCTGGCTTCTGCGGGTGCCCCTGGCAGTGGCAGAAAGAACACATGTGGTTCCTTTTAAAAATGAAAGAATCAGTCAAGCCTGGGACAGCGGTTGATAGAGGCTTGTAATGGATGTCAGTTTCCCACAGTGGAGTGGCTTTTCTGAATCTAACATCCTAGGATGAAAGGCCAGCTTTCCTGGGCAAACGACACTTATTTAACAGTGAGATGGGCCCCTGAGATCCGTAATGCGCTTTTCTGGGGGGAGGGTGAGCGTGCAGCCAAGGTTGCACGTGCTCCTGACCCCTCCCCCTAAGTGATGTCTTTCTCACTTAGTGATGCCTGCCCCACAGCAGGCACGCCTCCTGTCATGTTTCTTTGCCCCAAACCTACAATTGTCACGTGTCTGAAATTGGCTTCACTTTGTCAGGCTGGTCTGGTTCAAATATCTATTTAAAAAATCACCCCCAAAGCAAATTAAAATCAGAAATGTCATGTTCTTTGGTGTAGTCGCATTAGTCTGACCGCTGGGAACAGGGGGAAAAGTAGCTTCCAGGCCCAACAGGAGGAAGAGTGGAGGCGCTGTCGCCACCTGGATGTGAAACCAGACAGAACCCGCCCCCCCCCTAGCGCCCCGCCCCCCAGCGCCCCGCCCCCCCAGCGCCCCGCCCCTGGACGTGCTCTGTGCCAGCAGGCTCTTCTGGGACAGGACGCTGGCATGCCCCAAGCCCAGCATGGTTGGGAGATCATTTAACGACCTGGCTGAGGATGGGGAGGGACATGGCACCATTTTGGTATTCCAGCCTGGTTTCGAGGGGGAACAGTGGCTGTAAGTTCTGGCTGCATTTTGTTTTCTAAGCTAATATCAGATGTGTACCAGGAGAAAGCATTAGAGGACTGTGGTCTAGGTCCTAAAAGCTGGCAGACGTGAAAATACAATGACCTACACCGTGGGACAGAAGACCGAGGCCTCAGCAGCAAGCACAGAGGGAACAACACACTTTGCCCATTTGGTTTGAGTGTGATCTTTGTCTATGTATTATTGTGTGTCCATCAGACATCAGCATGCCTCTCTTTCTGTCTACAGGCTCACTTCAACACAGCAGAGAAAGGACTATCTATACTGTGAAAAGAGAGCAGGAAAAAATTCATTATAATGGAGTTAAGACAACCATGTAGACAACATATGCATAAAAAAGGCAAGAGACACTGTGATCTACTAAAGTGGCTGTGCTGGCAAGGTATGAACACGGGGGACAGGAATCTAGGCTAATGTCCTTCCTACTCTCACGCTTACTTTAAACTTTTCTATAGGTACAGACTTTGTACAAGAACATCTCATGTTATTAACTCCTCTTTTGGTGGAATTAATATTCCAGGATTTGGATGTTCCCTAATTAACTTGACAATCTCCCTATTATATAAAGAAAGCTGGAGTCCTGATATAGTCCAATATCCAGTCTAGACCATGGGGGAGTTAATTGAGAAGACTCTTAGAAGCATGTTTAACCCAACATTAGGCACAGGTTTGGGGCTTAAGCCTTCCCTACCTGGCATCCATGTCACACGACCATGTGTGAGGTTTGGTAAAAATCAGATAAATGAGAACACTAAAATATCCAGATAAATATATCCAGAGTTATTCTCTATGGCACCCTGTGATCACGCAGCCAAGCTTTCCCCACAAACTGACCCCTATTTGATAGGATTTGGTAGGATTAGACACAGCAGAAATCTCAGAAATAACACTCCAGTTCAGTAACAGTTGGAAAAGTGTTAATATAAAGACAGGCCATTCTTAGTTTTCATGCAGTGAAGAAGGATCTTTGCCTAAATAATGGAAAATCAATGTAGTATATTAAAAAGCAGAGATATCACTTTGCCAACAAAGGTCCGTATAGTCAAAGCTATCATTTTGCTAGTAGTCGTGTATGGATGTGAGAGTTGGACCATAAAGAAGGTTGATTGCCAAAGAAGTGATGCTTTTGAACTGTGGTGTTGGAGAAGACTCTTGAGAGTCCCTTGGACTGCAAGGAAATCAAACCAGTCCATCCTAAAGGAAATCAGTCCTGAATATTCATTGGAAGGACTGATGTTGAAGCTGAAGCTCCAATTCTTTGGCCACCTGATGTGAAGAGCTGACTCTTTGAAAAAGCCCATGATTCTGGGAAAGATTGAGGGCAAGAGGAGATGGGGATGACAGAGGATGAGATGGTTAGATAGCATCACCGACTCAATGGACATGAATCTGAGCAAATTTCGGGAGATAGTGGAGGACAGAGGAGCCAGGAATGCCACGGTTCCTGGGGCTAGAAAGAGTCAGACACAACTTAGCGACTGACCAGCAACAAAACGTATAGGATGAGTCATGTATTCACTCAGCAAACAATTGTTAAGCACTTCCTATCGCAGTTCCTACGTCATACCATGAAATGCAGAGAGAGAAATGCATTGCGTTACCCTGGAGCTCAGACTAGGGACTAGAAACAGATCCAAAAAACAGGTGATCCAGGACCCTTACACAACTGCAGGGGGACAAGATCACGTTGGACTTTACCTACTGGCCCTAAGTGTTCCCTTTACAGAGGGATGTGGATGCCTTCTCCCAGAGCTGTGGGGCTGGGGTATGTCATAGTGAAGGTACCCTCGATGGAGGCCTTGATGGGATAAATGCAGATACGTGGGATCAGCAGAGAGAAGACCCCGCTGTGCCTCACTGGGAGGGGCTGGGATGCCAAGAAAACTCCCCAACGAAGTAACACTGATGTTTCAAAAATAGTAGACAAGCAGATTTAAAAATAAGTATGCAGAGCAGAATAGGATTGAATGCTAATTTTTGCTTTCATTAAATATTTTAAGAAACTGCTCACAGAGATCTGCCCAGCCTCCAAAGACCTTGACAGGGGAAGCAACCTTCTTATTTTCAAGGCACCACTTGGTCTTTTCACACCATCCTGGGCTGAAGAGGCATCTCCCTTCACACTTGCGTGCCACACGCAGGGTCTGCTTCGGGGGCAGCCAGTGGTGACACTTTGTTTGTAAGCCAGCAAACACTGGTAGTTCTGCACAGACCACACAATTAATTTTATTTTCGCCCTCAGCCAGATTTCCAACAAAGACCCCAGAGATGTCTGGAAAATTAATTTATTAAAAAGCAATAGCTTGATAATACACACGATGGCAGAAGAAATGAATATGTTCAGTATCTTATAAAACAGTTGGCAATCACATAATAGAACATTCATTGTCAATTTAGTAGCTTGTCTCATTATGCTCGGCAAATAGTTGTAAAATAGTGTATTATTCATGAACCAACATGCGTTAATTACTTTTAGTGCACATTTATTTTTCAAATGCAGGAAGAGTTGGATTCATCTAGAAAAGCAACTTATTTTGCAAAAGTCTGCTCCAGGCCCCTTTCAAATAAAGAGCCACAGGGTGTGTTTCTTAGGCCTGAAGATACACACCGGTGATGCTCAGTCCCAGCCTTGAGCAGGGAGGGACAGCCCCTGCCTTGGCTGGTGCGGCAGAGGGCTAGCTGATAGGAACCCCCCAGATGTAGAACCCACCCAGTGCCTCGGTCAGTCCTGACCTAGGTGGGTAAGAAGCAGTTCAGCTACATGAGCCTCACCACTGACTTGGCCATGGACCCTGTTTTGCAGTGTGATATGAGCAGACAGACAAGCAGGGGACTAAAGTGTCCTTGCATTGCTAGTGCTGCCTTTTCACACTCCTGCCTCCTACCACGAGGGGAATACTCCCAAGGGACCACTAGTCCAAAAAAAAAAAAAGAGAGAGTCACATCAAGTAGATATGAACCCAATCCATAGCCTAGAGCCACACTCAGCCTGCATCAGCCGACCCGCAGCCTACAGATAGATATGATTGCTGCTTTAGTTGGAGGGGAGGGGGTGCTTTGTTATGCAGCAAAAGCTGACTGATACATCAAGCATATGCAGAATTTACTTTGGGATGCCCTGGAGGAATCTTCAAATCAACTGGCAGTCAATTTACCTCTCTTAACACCTGCTTTGGAAGATGTCTGGTCCACGAGAATATAAACCCAAGACAGAACCCACCCATGGTGTAGAGAAAGAAGATTTTTCCCCCACGTGGTCCTCACAGCGGCAGCCACCGAAGCAACCAGTCTAACTGTGAGCCTTGATTTGCATCAAGCTGCTTCTCATGTGGGCGGCTCCATGCATGGGCTCCAGGGTAGGTAGGGAGAGAATTGATTTAGTTAACACCGGCTAACGGTTCTTCCCTGTGGAGCAGCAAGGAAGGTGAATCTCTAAAAATCCCAGACCATGCAGGGTTGTTATACATAGTCAACATAATAGAGGAAACGCCCAGCACCCTGGGCACACAATAGCCACTGGTAGTAGGTGGCTCAGGCAGTAAAGAATCCGTCTGCAATGCAAGACACCCGGGTTCAATCCCTGGGTTGGAAAGACCCCCTGGAGAAGGGAAAGGCTACCCACTCCAGTATTCTTGCCTGGAGAATTCCATGGACAGGGGAGCCTGGTGGGCTATAGTCCATGGGGTCGCAGAGAGTCAGACATGACCGAATGACTAACACACACAACAGCAATCAGAGTCACAGTCACTGTCGCTGTTTGGTCTACTCCTTGACAGTGGAATCGGCAGCAGAAGGAAGCGCAGGAAACACCCTTCCCAGCCCCGACTGCCAGCCAAGCCTCCCAGAGCCCCGGCATCCCTCCCATCCCCCTCTCGAGAGCCTCCTGGAGCCCAGGCATTCTTCCCGTCCCCCTCTCGAGACCCCCTCCTTAGTGGTACCAGCACCATCATCCTGGAACTCCACTGAGCCCAGCCAGGGGCTGAAACCCTGAGGCTTCCATAATCTGTGTTGGAGGGGGGAGGCAGGCATAGCCTGAGCTTCAAAGGGTAAGAGGAGAGCTCCCAGCTCAAGCACCTGGTTTCCAAACTGAATGGCTTTCTGGCCTCTCCTCTGCCGTAGCACACTTAATTGCTGTAGCTCCCAATTGGCCCTCTAGGTCCCGGAGAATGTTTGACCACCACTCAGCTCTGCTGAGCCATCCTCACCCATGTCTGTGTCAGGGCACAGGCTGTGTCCTCTCCCTGGGGTCTCCTTTCCCTGCATCTCCCTCCTGTAGGTCCACTGAGAACTCCTACACATCCTTCAAGGCCCAGATCCCAGGCCACGCCTTCCAGTGAGCTCTCCAGGAAAGGCCAGCACTCCTGCCTTTCGGTTCCCAAGATGTTTGAGCAACGGTGCTGTTTTCTTGTGTTTGTTTAGTCGCCTCTGTTTGTTGCATTCAGCCAGGAGATCTTTGACAGTACAGACAGCATCTCGCTCCCATCAGGGTTCCCAGCCCCTTACACCGCGTTGAGACAGACAAAGTGCTCAGGAAATGTTCTGGATAAATGAATGTTTTTGTGGAGGCCAGCTGAAAGGCCCTCATCCCTTTCCTTGCCCTGCTGCTGTTCCCTTTTCGGCCTCTGCTGTCTAGATCCCCAGCATTTCCCACTGAAGACACGGCAGGGGATTGGAGCTCCTTCTTATTAGGAATTAAAAAAAGAAAAAAAGAAAAAGTACACGCCATCTCAAATGACTTCAAGCCCTCCAGAGACAACCTATGCAGGGTTTACAGAGAGGAGGGGGGCATGCGAAGACATTTCTAATTAAATTCTTTAGTGCTTCTACTTGACCTCATTTCAACTGTGCCATAAATCTTAAAAAAAAAAACACTTAAATCCAAAATTTTAAATAACACTTATGCTCTGGTTTAGAACAGGGACTCTCCTTCTTAATCCATTAGTTGGACACACTTAGGTTGCCAGGGTCTATTGTGGGACTGGCTCAGTGAAAGGCTGCTGACCATTTCAATTAAAATGTTTTCAAGGATTTCTCAATAATAAACTGGTCTTGCCTATAATTACAGATGAAATAATAATTAAAAAAAAAAAACCCTCACAATCCTCTGTGTAATGTTATGGCACACTGTTGGTGTCCATGTACCAAGACAAATACCTCCGTGAGACAGGGAGCCGTGGAAACAATTAAAGTATAAATCCCAGGCCCCCGTGAACACCCGGCTCTATTAGCTGACTTTGTCCCTGGTCACAGAGCTCACTGGTGGCTTGGGAGGGAAGGGTATTGGCCTTACTTCAGTGAAAGCATAATTCTACTCTGTAAATCTCTGCTGTAATTGGTCAATAAACATACGCTTTGGCAAAATGACCACGGGGGTGACTGGTTAGAGAATCTCTGCCCTCGTATTTCTCACTCTCCGTGGTCCTTCTAGCTTTGAGAGTGGCCTGTTCACACAGCAGCTGGGTGTACAGAGCATGGAGACCGGCAGCTCCAGGGAGGTTAGTTCCTCCTCAGAAGTCGCTCAGGAGGAAGCGTGTTGTTACACCATTGACCCAGTCTGTCCTGGGGCTTCTCAAGCTCAGTTTGGAGTTGGATAATTCTTGGCTGCGTGGAGCTGTCCCATGCAAAGCAGGGTGTCGCACGGTGATGCTGAAGGAGGCAGCGTGGTGACGGGCAGCCTGGCCTCGGCTCACTTGATGCCACGCGACTCACACCACACCTGTGTGACACCCCCAAATGTTCCCAGACGTTGCCAACCGTCCTGCAGGGGGCAAACGTACCCCCGGTTAGCAACCCACAAGATGGGGTGGCAGGGGGTGGGGATGGGGCACGTAATATTTGCAAACGAAGTGACCAACAAGGGATTAGTCTTCAAAATATACAAACAGCTCACACAGCTCTACAGCAAAAGAAGCAAACAGCCCAGTGAAAGAACGGGCTGAAAATCTACATAGACACTTCTGCAAAGAAGACATACAGATGACCAAAAACTACATGAGAAGATGGTGAACATCATTAATCATCAAAGAAATATAAATCAAAACTACAATGAGGTATCACCTCACACCTGTCAGAAGCCAGCATCAAAAACTCTACAAATAGTACGTTCTGGAGAGGATGTGGAGAAAAGGGAACGCTCCTCCTGGAGATACATCCAAACTGTAATTCAGAAAGATACACAAGCAAGACATGGCGACAGAAATGTCCATCAGCAGACGAATGGATAAAAGAAGAGGCCGTACATACATACGACAGAGTATTACTCAGCCAGTCAAACAGAACAAATGATGCCGTTTGCAGCAACATGGATGGACCCAGAGATTATCATACTAAGTGAAAAAAGTCAGACAGAAAGACAAATATCATACGTACAATCTATCATATATAGAATCACTTATGCATAGAGTCTGATTTTGTAAATGATACAAATGAACTTATTTACAAAATAGAAACAGATTTACAGATATCAAAAACAAGCTTAACAAAGGGGAAACATGGTCGGGGGAGGGGGAGCAGGGAGAGATAAATCAGGAGCTTGAGAGTCAGATACACACACCGCTATGTATCAGATAGATTTTCAGCAAGGACCCACGGTGCAGCACCAGGAGCTCTCCTCAAATGAAAAGGATGAATCGAGGTGTAACTGAGTCACTTTGCTGCTCACCTGAGACTAATGCAGCAGTGAAAAGCAACTATACTCTAAGAATTTTTATTTTTATTTTTAATTAAAAAAAAAGGACCACTGGTCTAGTCAGATTTCCCAAGTGTCGTGGTCTTAGCACTCCATATGGACCAGTGAAGTTGCTCAGTCATGTCCGATTCGTGTCTGGGACTGGAGCCCACCAGGCTCCTCCATCCATGGAATTTTCCAGGCAAGAGTACGGGAGTGGGTTGCCATTTCCTTCTCCAGAGGATCTTCCCAACTCAGGGATCGAACCCGGGTCTCCTCCATTGCAAGCAGATGCTTTACCATCTGAGCCACCAGGAAAGCCCACCCCACAGGGACAAGTCACCATACTCCGGGACCTGTTTTTCACCGGATCAGTCTCCCTCCCGACCTTGTTCTCAGCTGACCTGGCATGGATCCCTCGCTGGCCCTTCACGTCTCCCTGCTGTTCATTTCTGCTCCTGCCTGTGCGCGTGGTTCTTGGTTTCTGGAGTCTGACCTGCAGTCACCCCCTGAAGGATCCTGACCCTCTCTGAGGCTGCTCCTTCTCGGACTCAACTGTGACAGGTTACCCACAGACTTGGTCAAGCCTTGCCTCTGATCCCCTCGGACAAAGTCCAGCCTCCACCGCCAGCAAAGACGGCTCTGCAGCGGCCCACCAGGTTCTCCCAGGGTCTGAGTTATTCCTGGTTGAAAGAGAGAGAGATCACAGTAGAATCTCATGCTTCTTTCCGAGTTCGTAGAAAGAGGTACCCTCTCTCTTTAGGTTTTAGATTTCCACTGGATCCAACAGAGCCGGGGACTCCAGAGTTCACTCTGACATCTTGGTTTATTTTGAATGCTTAGTCTATTTCATATAAGAGTCTGTGGCCTCCCAAGGCAATAGAAATAAAAACAAAAATAAAACAAATGGGGCCTCATCAAACATACAAAAGCTTTTGCACGGCGAAGGAAACCATAAACAAAATGAAAAGACATCCCACAGAATGGGAGAAAATATTTGCAAAAGAAAATATTTGCGACTGACAAGGGCTAAGTATCCAAAATATACAAACGGCTCATGTAATTCAACAAAACAAACAACCCAATCAAAAAACGGGTGGAAGACCTAAAGAGATACTTCTCCAAAGAAGAAATACAGATGACCAATAGGTACATGTAAAGATGATCAACACTGCTGATTATTAGAGAAACACAAATCAAAACTACAATGAAGTACCACCGCACACTGGTCAGAATGTGTGTGGGCTAAGTCGCTTTAGTCGTGTCCTACTCTTTTCGATCCCATGGACTGTAGCCCACCAGGCTGCCCTGTCCATGGGATTCTCCAGGCAAGAATACTGGAGTGGGTTGCCATGCCCTCCTCCAGGGGATCTTCCTGACCCAGGGATCGAACCTGTGTCTCCTGCAGCTCCTGCATTGCAGGCAGATTCTTTACTGCTGAGCCACTAGGGAAGCCCTCATACAGACCTCACACTGGTCAGAATGGCCATCACTAAAAATGCTGGAGAGGCTGTGGAGAAAAGAGAACCCTCCTACACTGCTGGAGGGAACGTAAGTTGGTTCAATCATTATGGAAAACTGTATGGACATAAAACTAGAAACAGAGTTACCACATGATCCAGACAAAACTATAAATCAAAAAGACACAGGCACCCCTATGTTCAGAGCAGCACTGTTTACGGTAGCCAAGACGTGGCAACAACCTGAATGTTCATGGACAGAAAAATGGATAGAGAGTCTATGGCCATGTATTAGGAAAAGTAGGATTTGGACCATTCTGTGAATTTCAGCTAAAATATAACACTTGGCATTTTAGGTGCTGAACTGTTATCCTTATTGTATCTGGGGCCTGATGCCTTTGGGGGTACCAGGTGCCAGGCACAATGCTTCTCCAGAAATGGGAAACGGGGTTGAGATTAGATGTGGGAGATTCAATTTAATTTGAATGTCAGCTAAGCAACAAATCATTTTTTTTAAAAAGCAATCCCACACAATAATAGGATATACTTGCACTAAAAAAAGTCAGTCATTTATTTGAAATTCAGATTTAACTGGGTGTCTTTTTGTTTGCTTAATCTAGCCACTCAAGGCAGGAGGGATCTCTTCTCTCTCAAGGGTTACAGGATCTGAACTTGACCCCACGCCCCACCCCCTGGTTCCTCTCTGTGGCCCTGGCCTTGTTTTCTCTGAGCACGTGGCAAGTGGTCACCAGGGGAAGTGAGGGCTCGAAGGGGACCCAGTGGAGATGAAATCTCTTCCTGTCTCTTCCGGTCGCCCTGACCGTGCTGGCCACAGGTTCCTGCAGGTCTGGCTTCTCGCTCACGCCCCTGCTCACAGCCCTTGTTGCGGTCTATCACTCTGCCCAAGGCTGGGTCCGTAGCACTGACCCGCTGAAACGAGGAAGGCTGAGTCTGGTGTTTTGGTTTGCAGCTCCTGACTTTGTCACTCCGTGTCCTACCAGATTCTCCCCGCACGGCCTCTGGAGTTCTGCTGAGCTGGAGTCTCTGCACAGGAGCCCCGTGCTCCTAGGTCAGGTGCACAAGTGAAAGCTGTCTGGTCGCGCTTAAGGAGTCGTGTCACCAACCTTCCTGCTGTGCTCGGGACTGTGGGGTTTCCGGGGACATGAGACTAGGCATGCTAAAAGTGGTGAGGTCCAGGACAAACGAGGATGAGCCGGTCACCCCACTGCTGAAGCTGTTGGTGGCGTTCTTAGGGCTGTTGTTTGCAGGGAACAAACCTCCAATATTCAGATTCTAGGCCACTGAATGATGGGGTTGGGTGGATGAAAGTAAATTCCAGTTTCTCAACGAACAGCCTGTTTGTTATTCCATGAATGAACCATCACCTCCACCAAGAAGCCCTCCTGGATCACTCAGTCCAGGATCATGTCTGGACTCTGATCATGTCTTTCATAGTACGGCTCACCATCGGTCATCACATATTTGTGTTTGGGCTACTGGAGTGCTGTCTGTCCTCCCCAGTAAACTCGTGAGGGCCACCCCCAAGTTTACTGCTGGAATCCCCAGAACCTGGAACAGCCCCAGCACACTGTGGCTGCTCCAAACACATCTACTGTCTGAACTAATGGATAAGCAGGGATCTTGCCATGCCAGGGGCGAGGGCGGTAAGGAAATGCCAGTGAGGATGCTCAGCCCCTGTGCTAAAGCACTGGAAGGCAAGACTGGTGATTAAACAATGATGCCAGCACTTGGAAGGCTGACGGAGGTGTGAGGTCTGGGAGAGGGCTGGGGCTGAAGCAATACCAGGAAGGCTCAGCAAGGGATTTACCCGAATTCTTCTCTTCGACTGATCGTCAGGGATGGCCCTGGACTCCCCCCTCTCTTTTTGGCAGAGGACATTGAAGGAGACAACAGCCCAAGGGCAGTGGGGCAATGGGATGGTCGGGCCCACGTGGTGGGTGTGAGTCGAGGAAGGCCATATAAAGACTGACAGGGCTGGGCTGCCTTTCAAAGCCAAAGCTGCCTAGATCCAGGAGTATTTAACAACGACAGTCTTCCTGGTTCCGCATGGTTTTCCCCTTCCTCACAGCTCCCATCTCTCCTCCCTGTTGTCTGCCTGCTGCCTTTGTCCCCACTTCGGCTGCCCTGGTGGCATTCAGGATCTTAGCTCCCCAAGCAGGGCTTGAACCCGTGCTCCCTGCAGTGGCAGTACAGAGCCCTAACCACTGGACCGCCAGGGAATTCCCTGCCCGGTGCCATTCTGGCTGAGCTCTGCACCCACTCTGACCCCCACCACGACCCCGCCTGCCTTCTGCAGCCCACTCATCGTCCCTCTCTTCCACCTGAACAAGAAATCCCTGTCCTCCTGTGTCCCGGGACGCAGCGGGCACACCTACCTAAACATTTTATACTAATGTGAGCGACTACTTTTGGTTACCTCAATTTTACAAAGGGGCTGTCTGCTTTTTAGAAGAGATCACTTACCCGTCTGAGTCTCCCTCTGCCTTACAGTGTCTTACCCTACAAATCTCACCAGACTCACCATCCAGCCCTCTCTCTTATCTCATGGCCCTGGATTCCAAAAACACACTGACCCCTCACACAGATACCCATAAAAAATGGACATGAAGAACAAAGTCTGAGTCCTCTTTGCTTGTTTGGTTTGGTTAGCCAAAGAGTTTTGTTTTGGGCGTATATTTAACTATTTCCGTATACTCTTCACTTTGCCGTTAAGGAGGGGAAAGAGGGGGAAAAAGGAGTAGAAACATGAAAATTGGATAGGAATCTAATTTCCAACAAGAAATGGTTAATTTTTAAGTGGGTTTCAGTGGGTTTCCTAGGACATCAGTTGATGTTGACATGCAGAAAATAGTCAGTGGGGGATGAAACTGCATCCAGGGATTTAACATCTGAACTTGAGCCGAGAAAATGCCAAAGAGTAAAGGTTACCCAATGGACATGGGTTTGAGCAAACTCTGGAGATAGTGGAGGACAGGGAAGCCTGGCGTGCTGCAGTCCACAAGGTCACAGCGTTGGACATGACTTAACTGACAACAGGAAAAGGCTACCCAAATTGGCAATTCTTTATATTCATCCACCTAGCTATCCATCTACACATCTCTCTATATGTGCATCCACCCACCCGTTCATCCACCTACACATCCATCCATCCATCCATCGAGCCATCCATCCACCTCTCAATAATTCTTCCTCCTGACTCTGTACCGGGTACTGTTTTAACCTCCCAGATGTCTCTTGTTCCCATGGAACTCACAGTCTGTAGACAGGAGCCAGAGTAAACAAACACTCAAAATCAATCAATAAAGAAGAAAACATCAGCGTCAGCTACTGATAAGTGTTACCAAGAAAATACACCACGATGATGGGATAGAGAATGGAGAAGTGGGAGAGAGGACCGCGTGAGAACAGGTGATCGGGGAGGGCCTCCTTGAGGTGGTGACATTTCGACTGGACCAGGAATAATATTCAGAAAGTGTGTCCCAAGAATAGTTTAAGAAGAAAAAGTCATCTGGAAATAAATGGCATATTGGTGGGGAAAAGAAAAATGAATAGGGAAGAGAAGATGAACCTATGATCTTTTCATTCTAGAAGTGAACCCCATATGCACAGAGAAGACACCGCCACTTCCTCTCTGCCAATCCCACTGCGTGTCCTAGGAATCTTGCTTTTCCTCCGGGCTCACCAGTGGAACCCAGTGTGATTTGGTAAGTGACACAGTAACTGCCTCTTCTTTGCTGAGCTTTATGAAATTAGGCACTTGGTGAACCAGCATCGGGGAGCAGGCAAGAGGGTTTTTGCCAGAACAGCCCAAAACAGTCCGTGCAAACAGCTCCCGAGGGACCACTTGTCCGTGCCACGGAAGTAACGGTGGCCATCTGCAGACTGCTGGGCATCATTGCTGCCGCCAGCCGACCCTCACTAGCAGCAGCGGGAACAAACCCACCTCCCCAGAGAGTGCTGTGCCTTAAAGATAATAGTTTTATCCAGACACGCCTTAACTAACTCCCATTTGTGTTTTACACCAAAAATATTTAATTTGGGGAAATGGAAGGTGGGGGGTGGTGTTTTAGTACACCCAGATCCAACATGTATTCTCTAAAATGATTTTAACTTAGACAACAGCCACCGCCTGTAAAATTCAAGAACGAGCTAACGCCCCTTTCATCCTGTTTCTTGCCAAGTTATGCTTATAACATTGGTTATTTAAAGGACACGGTTTCCCAATGGCTCTTGCTTTACTCACCCAATTTGGGGACAGAGTTTTGCTAATCTCTGTGTCTCCTAATATGCAATGATTGCTTTTTATTTGTTTAGTCTGTCCCTTGGTAAACCTCAAAGGAGGTTCAGCCCTGTGCCTGGATTAATTATTGTTTTATTTGGATCATAAAAAAATTAGACTTAAAAAAAAATTAGACTTTGTGTTAAATGCATTGGGATAACTTTTTAAAAAAAAAAGTTAATTATGGTTAAGACAAGCAGAGTTACATATAAAGGGTTAAGAGAGAGACAAAATGATAAGACGTTACCTGGTCATAAATTTTGCTTTTTATAATAAAGCAATTTTCTCTTCCTTGCAGTCTAATATGATACAGGATCTGAAATAATAACTTTATTTCAGACAGCCCGAATTCTCCCACTTGTTTTAGCTCTCTAATTTCTGACATGATTCCCCTGGTTTTACAAGTATTTTTAATAGGGTAGATGTTCCAGATTCTTCTACACAGTCAAATCCTTTCATAATCAGAGACTTGTTTTTCCATAGGAATTTAATTCCCTCTGCAGAATTGTAAGACGGGTCGGGCTGATCTGGTTTACATTTTCTGACATGTTTTCCCTCCCCTGAAGATTAACTTAACTATCACTTGGCTCTTTCTCAATCCTTTTCATCTCGTTTTCACTTAAAAATATATATATATTCTGATTTCATTCAGTAGGGTATCTTACACTGTTTTCTGAAGATGGGGATTTGAGCTCTGGGAACACGGTTTGATCCTGCCAAGAGTTATTCACTTGAATTCTACATGATGTTCAGACTGTTTGAAATTAATACAAGTCCAAGATTAAAAAAAAAAAAACCACCAACATTCAACCTGGGGTGTTGACTGTCTCTATCAAAATATGTGGTCAATCCATAAACTTTTACCTAAAAAATCAGCTGTATCAGTCATTTATCATTAGGTATACAATGCCCTGAGTTTGGTAAGGAAATTAGAACTTTTTTTTAAATTTATCCTGAATTCTCTTAATTCCCGTCTTAAGATGACTCACTCTTTTGCATTTTCTTGGGATTCAGCTAAAAAAATCTCTTTGGAGGTACAGTTGGTCTCTTTATTACTCCCTTCTTCCATCATACAGCTAATGCAACTTGGACTTTTTTCAGTTTTTCTTTGGTTCTTTCTTTGCCACTGTTTCATGATCTGTGAGTCCGGTAACATAAATGGTTATAGTGCTTGCTGAACCCAGCCCAGTGCCTGGCACAAATCAGATGCTTAGTAGATGTTTGGTAAATTAATTTTTTAAAATGCAGGGTCCAGAGTGGGCACTTTTCCCCGCGATTCTCTGGTCTGGCTTCCTACCTGAACCGAATCAGCCAGTCCCCAGCACCGTCCTTCATTCTGTTTCCAAATGGCGATGAACTCTGACTGCTCTCCCGCCGCCCTTTTAGAAGGCGGTGTGTCCACCTCTCTGGCCAGACGTGTCCAGAGATGTGCCCTCCCAGGAGAGGGGCTCCTCCAGCCCAGGACCCCCAGGTCCCTCCTCCCGTTTGGTCAGGCTTCAATGCCGGGCAGTCGGTACAGAGACTTCTCGGGGCTGTGTACTCCTTGCAGAGGAGGCCATCCAAAGGAAAGAGAGCTGCAGGTCCAATCCCCATCGCCATTCAGTGCTGTACACATCAGGCCATCAGCAGAAAGCGGTGAGACTCAAAGCCACAGCTCAGGCTGTCTCCAAGTCACTGAACTCCAGTGGACAAGTCATCTCGCCTCTTTGGCCCTCTTTGGCTCTGGCGATTAATAAATTGCCAGGATGAGGGGATGAGACTAAATACACTCTATATTCTTTCTCTATGCTGCTCCAGCATTTTGGGACTGCTGACATTATATCCAGGGGCCTCATTTCTCTCCCAGCTGGGAATCAGTCGTTACTCTGGTGGGTGGAGAAGACCATACTTCTGAATGGTGGGGACAGCTAAAGTGCATAACTCCGTGATGATGAGCGTCAGGTCTGAGGTTTCTGAACAATGTATTCACAGAGAGTCTATGGTCCCTACCAGCAGTCCTGCTGACCGCATCAACTGAATAATACACTAATTTGAGAAATCCGTTAATCTGTTTCGATTACATGAGCTGGGGTTACCAGCCCATCTCTTACAGCTTGTTAGAGTGGCCTGGCTTTACGAGGGTGACCAACCGGTCTGCCTGGGACAGGGTGGGATTCCCAGGACTTAGAGGTTCACTGTTAACACCAGCACAGTCCCAAGCAAACTGACAACTGGTGAGCCTAACTCTGTCTCTAATAATGTGCGTGATTATAAGGGTAACACCATCATCGTCAACATCAGCAATGATTTAACAGCCTGCAATGCAGGAGACGCAGGAGATGAGGGTTCGACCCCTGGGTCAGAAAGACCCCCTAGAGCAGGGCGTGGCAACCCACTCCAGCATTTCTGCCTGGGGAATCCCATGGACAGAGGAGCCTGGAGGGCTACAGTCCATGGGGTCGCAAAGAGTTAGACATGACTGAATCAAGTGAGTATGCACGCATGCATACCCCATGTCTTACATTTTTCTAGGACTTTACTTGTATCATCCAATGTTCACAATAACCCTGATGATATTAGAACCATCCCATTTCACAGATGACAGGACTGAGACTCAGAGAGGTGATACAGATTTCCGAAGGTCACAAGGCCAGTGAGTAGTAACACAAGCATTCTAAACCCTGATCAGCCTGAACTTCCACCCTGCAGCAAAATCAAAAATCTGAAAACCAGCTGGGAGTTTTATGACATTAGGGAATTATTGTTAACTAACTGTTTCTACAGATGATAATGCTGTTGTGGTTCTTTTAAAAGTCATTGTCTTTTAGAGATGTGTTCAGGAACATGCACTGATGAGGGGGAAAAAAATAACACCCAACAAATTTTATCAGGCTCAAATCCCCGCTGACCTCCATGAGTGCAAATGCCCAGGATCACAAGGGCAGGGAAAGTGCCAAACCCAAGGGCCAGTGGTGGCTCTGACCCTAATAGGCTGGCCGGGGTGGGGGGCGAGGGAGGGCGTTCTCTGCCACCTCCTCCTTCTAAATGAAGGAGCTGGGCATCATGACTCCCACTCCCCACTCAGGGGAGTGATTTTCTAGCTGAATGACAGTTACCTGGGTCTGCCAGGCAGTCTTCTGTGCCGCGGTTCTTCAGTTGATATAGACCGTGCCCATGCTACCTGTTCCCGTTTGCCTGGGTTTAGACATAATCTTCATCACAAGTATTTTACTTTTTTTCTGTGAGAAAGCTCTTGATATTCCAGCTACTTGATGTGTGTTTGTTTAGCCGTGGAACCCTTTCTTCACATGAAATATTCCCCAGGGGCCAAACTTTATGAAACCTTTCAAGAGAGTTGCTCTGATTTATAGGAGAGCCAAGAACCCCCAAAACAGTATCCTTTGGAAGCCTACTGGTCTACAGCATCCTAGCCAGCAGAAGTCTAATGATATTGAAAGCAACATTCAGTAAATGCAATGATTATGTCTCTGTAAAGCACGATCAGGAAACCTTTTCTGGAAAGGGCCAAATAGAGCATGTCCTGGGCATTTGAGAGTCCATTGGACTGCAAGGAGATCCAACCAGTCCGTCCTAAAGGAGATCAGTCCTGAAGGTTCACTGAAAAGACTGATACTGAAGCTGAAACTCCAATACTTTGGCCACCTGAAAGACTGAAGGCGGGAGGAGAAGGGAACGACAGAGGATGAGATGGTTGGATGGCATCACCGACTCAATGGACATGAGTTTGAGTAAACTCGGAGTTGGTGATGGACAGGGAAGCCTGGCGTGCTGCAGTCCATGGGGTGGCAAAGAGTTGGACAGGACTGAGTGACTGAACTGACTGGGCATTTGGACCATAAGGTGTCTATGGACGTGTTCAGTCGTGTCCAGCTCTGCAACCCCATGGACTGTAGCCTGCCAGGCTTCTCCATCCATGGGATTTCCCAGGCAAGAATACTGAAGTGGGTTGCCATTTCCTTCTCTAGGGGATCTTCCCAACCCAGGGATTGAACCCATATCTCGCATTGGATGGTAGATTTTTTTTAAATCACTAGCGCCACCTAGGAAGCCCCAAGGTGTCTGCCTCAGTTCTGTCTTGCTGCTGCTGCTGCTGCTGCTGCTGCTAAGTTGCTTCAGTCGTGTCCGACTCTGTGCGACCCCATAGACGGCAGCCCACCAGGCTCCCCGTCCCTGGGATTCTCCAGGCAAGAACACTGGAGTGGGTTGCCATTTCCTTCTCCAATGCGTGAAAGTGAAAAGTGAAAGTGAAGTCGCTCAGTCCTGTCCGACTCTAGCAACCCCATGGACTGCAGCCTACCAGGCTCCTCCATCCATGGGATTTTCCAGGCAGGAGTACTGGAGTGGGGTGCCATTGCCTTCTCCGCAGTTCTGTCTTGGTAGTGTGAAAACAGCCAGAAACAATACAAAAAGAGGAATGGATGTGACCAAGTCCCCGTAAAACTTTATGCACAGACCCAAAGGTGAATTTCACGTGCTTCCCATGACTCCTCTCCACACCCCAACCATTTACATGTGAAAAACTATACCTAGCTGGTCAGCAGGCTCCTTTGGGGACACGGGCCACGGTTTACCCATCCCACACTACAGCCTCCGACGAGAACACGCAACGTGAAAAGATGTGAGCAGCCTGGTTTCGATTCTTGCCCCTAAGCATTACTGTCTGCAAGTTTGTGGGAAAGTTACATAAGCTCTTTAAGTCTTGGTTTCTTCAGCTTTGGGCGGGGGGAGGGGGGGGGCGCCAAAAATAAAACCTATGGGGCAAGGGGATGGGGGAATCTCTCTGTATTTTCTACTCAGTAATGCAGTGACCCTAAAACTTCTCTAAGAGATCACGGCTGTTTTAAAAGAAAGTAACCAAAGCCGACTCTGTGAGTTTCTTGCATGGATTCAATAGGACAGAAAAAGCTGTTGGCATGTGGTGGGCACTCTTAGCTGTAATTACCAGCCCTCATGGAAACCAGGGAGCTCTCCTCTTGATCTTGTTCCTGATTAACTTTCCAAAACCATGACCACAGTGAAACAACAGCCCTTAGAACTTGGATCCTGGGCTTGTTTGGACAGAATGCGCTGACCTAGAATCGGCGTGGATGAAACTCACATATTTACCAACCCCCCTCCTGTCTCCTGACTGCCTGTTTCTGGCCCAACTTCTCTGCTTTCTCCCTGGGTGAAAGCAGGGTTTGCCTTTCTTCAAGTTTCCCCAAAGATCTTGCCAGGGTTCACTTAAATGCTGTTGATCACGCTTACCTTCAATTCCTGCCCTAGTTCCCCCCATCTTGGTGGTGTGATCTATAAATAATTCCTTCCCGGATCCCCCTCTAACCACCTCCTGGGGAAGGTTGGGGGTGGCCTCCACACCTGGGAGTGTCTTTTTCCTACTCTTTCATCCTCGGCTCCTCTGAGTTGCCTCTCCTCCCGGCCTCTCTGTTCCTGACTTTGTATCATGAGACACCCTCTACTCCTAAGGGGACATTTTTGACCTGAGAGGGTCTCTCATGTCCTGTCTGGGGGGCCTGGGGTCTGGGCGATCATGCCTGCTCTGAGGCTTGTTTAATTGGTTTAGATCTCTTTATACTCTCATCCCCGAAGGACTCCTAGGGGTTCTTTTCCTTCCTTCTCTCCTCCGCCCCCATCTGAATGAGTTGCAAAAGGATTGGCTCCACATTCTGAATCCCCGGCACGTACCTACCCCCACTCAAGCCCCCTCCCACCCATCCCAGTGTTGTTGGGGCATCTGCAAAATGCCTCGACGAGCCTTTTAAAAATAACTGTGTGCTTTGTTTTTCTTTTTTGTTTAAAAAATAAAGCGCATCATGTATATTTACATTATAAAAGTAATCCGTATGCCTTACCGAAAGTGCAGGCGAGCTGAACAGAGAAGAATAATCCACTATACCCTCATTCAACATTTTGGAATAATTTTTTACAGAAGGATTTGGACATATTCCTGTGATTACGGCGTTGCCTGCTGATGGGGTCATTTAAGATGGTACCACCTGCACTTTTCTCTGTTAGTAACTCTCTTCGTAAGTGTCACTCTACGAGTTCGTAACACTCTGACGAGGGATCACAGCACATTTTATGTCATTGTCCCCATTTTCCTGAGCATTTGTTTCCAGTCTTTATCATTATAAGTGTTGGAGAAGACTCTTGAGAGTCCCTTGGACTGCAAGGAGATCCAACCGGTCCACTCTGAAGGAGATCAGCCCTGGGATTTCTTTAGAGGGAATGATGCTAAAGCGGAAACTCCAGTACTTTGGCCACCTCATGCGAAGAGTTGACTCATTGGAAAAGACTCTGATGCTGGGAGGGATTGGGGGCAGGAGGAGAAGGGGACGACAGAGGATGAGATGGCTGGATGGCATCACCGACTCGATGGACGTGAGTCTGAGTGAACTCCGGGAGTTGGTGATGGACAGGGAGGCCTGACGTGCTGCGATTCATGGGGTCGCAAAGAGTCGGACATGACTGAGCGACTGGTCTGATCTGATCTGAACACTCCCAGCAACATCTTTGTGCCTAGATGAGTTTTGCTGGATCTTAAATTACTTACTTCTGGTCGACCGCTACAGGTGGAATGGACATCTTGGCGGCGGTTATGTATTTTTAAAGGAAAAGGTTTGGTCAGGGTTTGAACAATGTGGTCACCCTGAGGTTCTGCTTTTTCTGACTGGTCTAGAATCTCGATCTCTGGATTGCCCTCTCAGAGAGAACCATCCTAGAGGAACTTGCCATTCAGTTCACCACCTTTACACAAATCACACTCTCTCCTCCTTCTAACCCTTCTAACATCGAACCCTTGTAACTTACTTGCCGGCACACTGCACCAGATCCACTGAGGACTGACTTCTGTTTCCGAACTTACATACCAGCTCAACCGTTTATCATTTTGCCTGACCTTTCTGAGTTCATCAACTTGCCTCTGATATATGGCAAAACCTAACTTCTTTGCTTGAAGAAGCATTCCAGGGGTGGAACCCTCAAATCAGCTCACTCACCTCTGTGGTGCAGCCTTCAAGCTGGTGAGGAGAACTGTAATATTGCCCAGCTAAGGCCAATGGAACGGACTTCCCAGGTGGCCCAGTGGGTAGGCATCCTCCTTGCAGCGCAGGGGACTTGGGCTCAATCCCTGGTCTGGGAAGATCCCACATGCCTTGGGGCCACTAAGCCCATGCCACAACTAAGACAAGATGCAACCAGATACATTTTTAAAAACTCAAAAAAGTATTTTATGACATGTAAAATCAAATGGCCTCCAGGCTGTGCAGCTCAACTACTGTTCCTGCCTTCTAGACCAACCAGCCGCAGCCCACGTGCCACTGCTAGAGAGTCTGCTCACTGCAACAAAGACCCCAACACAGGAAAATAAAGAAAACAGCTAAATATTAAAAATAATAATAATAAAGCCTCTGGGAGATCCAGGGGGCATATTCCTCTGTTCCTGTCTGCTGCTGTTCAGTGGTTTTATGTCCTGAAAACATCTTCCTGAATATAACCAAGAGCCGAATTATCTCCTGGTCTCTTATGTCCAATCAGGTAACTGTATACACGGGCTTCCCTGTGGCTCGGACAGTAAAGAATCTGCCCGCAATGCAGGACCCTTGGGTTCAATCCTTGGGTCAAGAAGATCCCCCTGGAGAAGGGAATGGCAACCCACTCCAGTATTCTCACCTGGAGAATCCCATGGACAGAGGAGCCTGGAGGAATACAGTCCATGGGGTCACAGAGTCAGACACGACTGAGCGACTACACACACACACGCTGTATGTTCAGCCCCGCAAACGCATCCACGTGCACACACGTGGATGTCTTCTGACCGACTTCAGAAGAGCACGGGCTGACCCCAATCCAGGAATGGCTGGTCGCCACCCTCTCTGTTAGAGGGCTCAGCTGGCTCTTTGGCGCCAGCCTGTGGCGTGCCCTCTGTGGAGACAGGTCTTCAGTCTGGGATCCTGGGGCGCGGTGGATATCAGAAGTGACTCACCTGCCCTCTCTTCTCATTTTCGGAGACAGTTACCTCCTGTGTCAAGTGACAGCGGTGAAATTCCCTACCTGCCTCCTTTTCAAAATGAATAAAAATCTGATGCATCCAGAAAAATCCATTTGGAGCCGATCTCCATGCTTTTATAAATTGGGCGTCATTTGCCTCACAGCGATAGCAAACTTGATTGACTGCCAGAAGGGGCCTTAGAGCTCATCTTGAGAGCTGGTTCGAGATTGTAGCTGGGGGTCACAGACAGCCACTTCTAAACTCTTGACTGATGGGCCGCCCTTGGTCTGGGGACAGCAGCGTCTGCAACTGTCAGTACAGATCTGGGAGAGATGCACAGGGCAGGGGAAGGAAGGCAGGCCGAGGTGGCCATCGAGGTGGACTCAGGGCCCACAGAGACCGCCGAGGGAAAGCTGTGCCCGTTTCCTCCTCGAGTGGGAAGCGGGGCAGCGTGGAGGAAGAGAGCCCCGTGCGTCAAGCCCTCTGCAGGGGACCGGGCATGAGCGATGAGCAACACTGAGAACCATGAACGTCAGCTAGCTGGATCTCCCGATGAACTGCAGTGACCAAGAGGAAGATGAGCACAGCAGATAGCTCCCGCCCCAACCTGAAAAGCATCCATTTCACCCTGTGCTTTACCGGTGAGGACAATGAACCTCAGGCCACCTGATGGCTTATCCAAGGCACATTAGAACTTAAGCTCGGGCCTCTTGACCCACAGCTAGACGGTTACCCTGCCTGCCACTAATTCAGGCCACCATCTTGCCCTCTGGGCAAAGAAGCACCAGGAGCCTGCTGCTGCTACTGCTAAGTCGCTTCAGTCGTGTCCGACTCTGTGCGACCCCATAGACGGCAGCCCACTAGGCTCCCCCATCCCTGGGATTCTCCAGGCAAGAACACTGGAGTAGGTTGCCATTTCCTTCTCCAATGCGTGAAAGTGAAAAGTGAAAGTGAAGTCGCTCAGTCGTGTCCGACTCTTAGCGACCCCATGACTGCAGCCCACCAGGCTCCTCCAAGTGAGATGAATAACAAGCCCTGTCCCCAGCATGGGGACATGGCCCTGGGTCTCTAGACGAGGACAGCCAGGTTTCCTGGCAGCCCGATCACCTGTTCGGAGTCCCAGACACTGCTTCCCACATCTGTTCGCCAGCACCCAGTGGGTACAACCCTCAAATGCATGATTCTCAGAAAACAGCCTAGGTGAAATTTAGACGGTACACCTTTAAGCCTTAAAAATCTCCCCACTGGTACTTTCATGAGTCTATAGATAGGATAAACTGTCACAGAACTATACACCAAACATAAAACAATGCGTGTGGAAAGGGATGCTTTCTGAATAAGGCATTTAGATCAGCTAGTAGCATCTCACCAGAGCCAGTTTCCTGACTCTGCTGTCGTCCTGTGGTTATTTAAGGTACGATCATTGCATGGGGCTATATTTACTATTTTTGCTATGTTTCTGTGACTCTGACATTATTTCAGAATAAAAATAAAAATATGAGGCCCACGCTTTGCCTCATTCTTCCAGAAATTATCCCAAGGAAATAAAGATGCCTACAGAAAGCTTCCCTGGGGATCCAGTGGTCAGCAACCCACCTGCCGATGCAGGGGACATGGGTTCGAACCCTGCTCTGGGAAGATTCCACAGGCTGTGGGGCAACTAAGCCTGAGAGCGGCATCTACTGAGCCCACGGGCCACAACTCCTGAAGCCAGCGGCCCTGGAGCCTGGGCTCCGCAACAAGAGAAGCCACCGCAACGAGAGGCCCGCTCACCTCAACTGGAGAATAACCCCCGCTCACCGCAACTAGACAAAGCCCACAGCCCACGAGCAGCAACGCAGACTCAGCACAGCCACAAGTATAAAATAAATACATCTTTTTAGAAAAAGATACAGAGACAGCCCTAATAGCGATCGTAGGAGGTTTTAAAGGAAACTCTTCACTGACTGTGGGAGTACTAAGCATAAAGCACCCAGTGGTAAGGACAGTGGTCACAGTGGGGACTGTGCCTTGCTTGGGTGGACCTAGCAAGTCTGTCTCTGCTGGACCGCAGGTGAGCTCTTTAATGCGGTGCCCCCTGGGCTTTGCAGCTGTAAGATGAATGTGCTATAATAAAGTCTCCCTTGTCCGGGTGGATGGACGTGCGGAACAGAGCCTGGCACGTTTTACGCTCTCAGTAAATATGAGCTATTATCCTGTTGAAGAAGAATGCTAATGATACGAGAAAATGTTGCTATTAGTGAAAACTGGAGACTATAAAACTACGTGGTAGTGATGCTATTTTTTTGAGACACAGAGACGTAATCGAGCGGTGGCTGGAAGGTCTTCCCACCACCATACGAGTGTTTGTCTTTGGGTGCGGCTTCTTTGTTTTCCCTCTTTAAGCTCTTCTTTGATGTCCACAAATAATTCAGTAGCACTAGCATTTTAAGATGTTAAAAGGACAAGGAAAGAGGACCCTTGGTTGAAACGAATAGATAGACCGGATCTTACTGCCTTGCAGCTCCTCTATTTCAGCTGCCTCGAAGCCCTGGACTCCCGCCTCTGAGATGCCTTCATTTCCCTAAGAAAGGAGAAGAGCAGTTGACTTCTGAGGCAGGGGGCGAAGGTGGGGGGTGCAGTATGCAGGGTTATTTGCAGTTGTTAATGTCAGCGTGGGCTGTGAGCTCTGGGGTCCCCACATGCACGCCATCTGCTCACAAAACGTGCGCCGAGCTCCAGAGAGCACCTTGAGATGGGCCCTGGCAAGACCGTCAGACCCCTGCCTCACTGAGAGCATCCCAGACAGGCGTCTCCCAGGGCCATGGCTCGCAGACGAGGCCGCGCTCCTTGCTGCTCCAGCAGGGAGCTCTCTGGGGCCCAAGCCCATTTTCTTTGCTTTTTACGCTTTCCCCTTTCTTCCTGTGCTAGACGAAGCCTGCAGTGCCTGGGCTTCTCTTCCCAGGCCCGTTTGTTCTCAAGAAGGTCACTGATGGGCACTTGTGGGCACTCAAACTGCCTATTCATTCTTGTCCAGCGTTCTGGCTCCTTCTCTCACCCTGTCAGTGACCCTCAGCAGCCTCTGAGGAAGGAACAAGGAGCTGCCGGACCCTGGGGATGCAGAGGAATTTAGGGGTCAGGCCCCAGCAGGGCTGCCAGGCTGGAACACAGAGGGCTTGTGTGATGTTAAGAGGCTGCCCAACCCTATTGGCAAGGAACACACTATGGAAACCCCTTCTCCATCCCGAAGATCTCCAGGCTCTGCTGGTTCTCATCCAATGTGAGACTCGGATTCAGGGTATCAGTTGCTGGGGCCACCTGGCAGGGGGAGCACAGACTCAGAGCTGACCCCCTTGGGAGGACTCCAGAGCCCCACCACATCCAGGCAGAATGGAGAGAAGTCTCCCAAGATGTCATTTTGAAAGATTAAAAGTCTCCCCATTCTGGATAAAGAAGATGTGGTACATATATACCATGAAATATTACTCAGCCATAAAAAAGAATGAAAAATGCCATTTGCAGCTACATGTGGACCTCGAGATGATCATACTAAAGCTAAGTCAGTCAGAAAGAGAAGGACAAAGGCCATATGTGGAATCTAAAACACGACACAAATGAAACTATCTATGAAACAGAAGCAGACTCACACACAGAGAACAGACTTGTGGTTCCCGACAGGGTGGTGGGGAAGGGATGGAGGGGGAGGCTGGGGTTAGCGGGTGCAAACAGCGTGGATGAACAAGGTCCTACCGCACAGCACAGGGACCTGTGTTCAATATCCTGTGATAAACCATAATGGAAAAGAACACGAAAGCGAGTATGCGTGTGTTTAACTGAACCACTCTGCTGAACAGCAGAAATTCACACAACATTGCAAATCAACTGTACTTAAAAAAAAATCCCGTCCATTCTATGTTCTTACAAGCGTCCTTGCACCCCCCAGGCTGAGCATCCACTTGTGGTCTTTCCCCATCTGAAACTCACCAGTGGCGTTCCTGGGCAGGAGAAATAAAAGCCAAATGCTTACTAGGTCTTCTGGCTCCAACTTGCTCTTGATCTGCCCTCTCCCTTCCTTGATCAGCTCAAGTCCCCTTGCCCTCCTTTCTGCTCCACGAGGGTGCCAGGCTCCCTCCCCAGGCGAGGAGATTGCACATCCTGTTCCTATATCCCTTCATCACACTCACAGCCCCAACCCCCCTACCCAACCCCACCAAACAGTGTGGGGTTTTTCGTGTGATTCAGGCTCTGTCAGCTCAGAACATCATGAGGCCCCATGAACGCCCCACACTTTCCCCACAGTCCTGATCACAACGTATGGTCGTTCTATGTATTTGCTCATGTAACGCGTGCCTAGAAGGCGGGTTCCACAACACTGGAGCTTGTCAGTAGTGTCCACAAGCGACTCCCCAGGGCTAAGAGCCACACAGGGCATGGAGCAGGTGGTCAGTAAGCCATTAATAGACGAATGAAATGATGGAAGAAAGAGGCTCTGACTCAATGATCAGCGGCTCTTGGTTGCATGTGAAAACGTGCTTCCCTGGAGAAGACCCTGACTGTGCTGGCGTCTCGGGTGGGGCTGACGGACACTGGCCCCACTGCCCTGGCCTCTGGCTGAAAGCACGGGAGGACCATATCCCTGGGGGCTGTGAGACGTGCTCTCCCAGTCATGGGGCACTGTCTCTTATGGGCCTCCCACCCAGCCTGGGGCACCCTGGGGCCCAGGTGAGAGGAGCTGAGACTGGAATTAGGGGGGGACAGCCTGGACAAAGCACAGAATATTAACCTGGGAGTGGGCTCACGTAGCCAGCTTCTGGAGATGACGCCCCTGCAGGTTTGCCCCAAGGACGGTCGCACCACCTGCCCTGCCCCGCTGGGTGAGGCACTCCTAATTTTCACTGTGTTTTCATCTTCACCAGGGAGAAGAACTGGGGGAGGGCATGTACTTTCTAAATGACGCGTTGCTATAGAATTATTCATTTCTAACCTTTCAAAAGAGGCAGCATTGTCCAAAAGATGCCGAGATGATAACAGAGAGGGGCCGGGCATCCTGCCCACCCCCACGCCCGCCCCCTCCCACCTCATACACAAGCCACCACCCATAAACACCAAGGTCTGGCTAAGAACTCCCGAGAAGGACAGCAGAGGCCCAGGGAGACTTCTGGGCTGTCAGGGATGCTGTGGTCCAGTCCTCCTCAGCCGGGCTTCTGGTTGGTGGGTGGGGAAGCATGAATGAAGGTGGCACCATCCTAGCCTCAAAGGGCCCATTGGGAGGGCTAGATAGTACTGGCTTCTACAGATGTGGCCCAAGGTACTCAGGAGGATGGGTTTAATTCCAGGGGCTGGGGAAGCAGACATCAGGGAAGGATGTTAGCATGGACTTGAGAAAACAAAGATGATTTAACCAGAGGCACATGTGAGAAGGGTGGTCCTGGCAGAAAACAACCAAACAGCAGACAGCAGGGAGATATAACCACTTGTGCATTGTGGGAAAATGACCATGGTTCATTGGGGAAACTAGACACAGTGCATTGTGGGAACTACAGACATGGTGCATTGTGGGTACCATAAGCCCTGTGAGGATTGTGGGAACTACAGACACAGTGTATTGTGGGCACTATGAACACAGTGCATTGTGGGAACCACCTGCAGAGCCCGAGATTAGAGGGAGCTGAGCTGAAAAGACAGTCAGAGGTTTATTTAATACAATTGGATTTTTCCTGACCCCACACCTTATTCTTTTTTTTCCCCTTTTATTATTTGTCATCAACTAAAAGCCTGCATACATTTGACTCATCTATCTTATTTTTCTATTGTCTGTTGTATCACTAGAACAGAAACTCTAGGAGGGCAGGGATTTGGTCATTTTTAAACTGTATCCCTAATACTCCTTGACACACAGTAGTTGCTGGATAAAGAGCCTGTAAGTAAACGAGTGCTGATGGTCTTTCCTGGGCTAGCATTGCCCAAGGAGCATAGTACTCAGGCCTGAAAGTCTTACATGTCATAGGAACAAACACTCTTCCTTGTGTTACTTATCTTTTAAAACTCACACTGGTATGATACCCAACTGGCCTTCAATCTGTGCTTCATGGGTAATATTGCTTAAAGGAAGACCAAGTTAGGAAAAAAAAAAGTGAGCTCTTTTAAAGGAAATTATTAGTATAACTGAATGCATGGTCCCGGTGGCAAACAGCACAGCCAAGGCTCACAAATCAAAACTGACATTCTTGAAAGGTGACTCAGGCAACAGTCCGGGGCACCAGGACAGGGAGAAGGGCGAAGAGGCTGTTCTAAGGGCCTGAGACAGAGGAGGTGGAGGCTGAGTGGAGGAGTGCAGGGGAGGGGCAGTGGATGGAGAGCACTGGCAGGTCCTGACCAGGCAAGGAAGCTGAGATGGGCAGAGTAAGGTACTGGGCCCCTACCTCTTTGTCTAGTTAAGGATCATTTAGCCCAGCACCTTCTGTTCAGTAATATTTAGAGAGGGAATGAATGAAGTGGATGAATGAAGAACTGCAAAGCCTCTACATTCCCATAATCCTTGGGGGCGTCTCTGGCCCTTTCCAGTGGCTAAGACTCCTTGCTCCTAGTGTAGGAGGCCCAGGTTCGATCCCTGGGCAGGGAACAAGATCCCCGGTGCAGCCAAATAAATAATAAATAAAAATAAATTACAAAAAAAGAAAAGAAGGGGGCGGTGGAGGGCCGGCCACAGAGGAGCCACTTCTGAGGGCCTGGGAGAGTGACAGGCTCACAAAATGAGAAGGTTCTGCCGGGGGTGGAGGGGGGGGCGGTGATGAGGGCAGGCCTGAGCCTGAGCGACAATGTCTCTGACACTCCCATTAGTCACCCCCAGGCCAGAGCCCTGCCTAAGCAGTGGAGGGGGTCTGCGAGGATGGAGCCCCTTCTTGAGTTGCTCCATGGACCTGCCAGGAGCCATTCCACATTGGCTGCAGGAAACATCCTGCATGAGTCTGAGGCTCAGCCTTGCTTCCTTCCTGGAGGCTGAGGACAGCGGAGCAGACGCTTCTTTAGAGAGAAACCGGTTCCCTCAATCCTCAGCCAGGCGGCCACACACCAGACAGAACGGTGAGGCAAGGGAACTAATGTTTGTGGAGTTTCTACTCCAGACCACGGAGTGTCTGAGCTTCACCTCTGTCATCAGAGACCATCGTCACGATGACCAGGCAGGGTGGGTGTTTTTCACAGATGAAGCATCTGAGGTTGGTTTGGAGGGCAGAAAACTCTACAGTCACTGAGGATCAGGCCTGGAATCTGCACCAGGCTCATCCACATTCTGAAACTCCTGTTCAATTACTCACAGCCTCAAGCTCTGTCCAAAATAGTCCTCTGGGCTCCGTGCCTACAGCAATAGAAAATGTCCACCAAGGATCTCAGACGTGGGACCGAAATATTCTAGGACACTCTGGGAGCTAAATGCTCTGGGCCGAGGGAGAAAGCCTCCAGACAAAATCTGGTAGGCCAAGGGTCTCGGGCAGTAGATGCTCTATTCATTCAACCCAAAGAGGAGGGGGCTCTAGAGGCAGAGGGCAGAGCATATGCCAGGGCGTGGAGATGTGAGAAGTGGAAGTTGGCCATTGCTGGTAGAACAGAAAGAGCCAATGGGGGTGGGTGGGAGGTGTGCCCAGAGGGAGGGGTGGTGTTGCTGGGCCCTTATAGCCATCCCCGGCCCTCTAGAGCAGAATCGGCTCTGAATCAGGCTCTCCAGGGGGCTTTGGGAGAGGATTCAGTGATTACTACCCTGAGCTCTTCCAATGGGAATGCGGCTCAGCTTTGCAACTGAGTGGGTGATTTTCTCCCAAATATGAGAGGGCTGCCACATTTTCTTTACAAGCCAGTGGGGTGCATGGATGGTATTGGGGGAGTGGGGTGGGAAATAATGACGGCAGTTTCTGAAGACGTTAGACACTAGTGTCTTTCCTTTTGCTTAAGGTTGAGTAATCTTTTCATTCTCATGAGTTTCCCCATCTGCTGTTGAGCATAATATATTCCGGGTACACACGAATATTCCATGAATGAAAAGGATCATTATTATTTATAATTTTCAAGAGCGTTATCTCCATTGATCAATTAAATAAGGATGCATTCCCTTTGTTTAACTCAAAATTATTAACTGTAAGATGATGGGCAAAATGTCAAGGTGTAAAGATAGTATGTTAATCTTAAATATGATTCCTAAACACATAGGGCTTCCCAGATAAGCGGCACTACTGGTAAAGAACACACCTACCAGTGCAGGTGACCTAAGAGACACGGGTTTGATCCCCGCGTCAGGAAGATCCCCTGAAGGAGGGCACGGCAACCCACTGCAGCATTCTTTAATAGGGGTTTCCCTGAAGTCTCAGACAGTAAAGAATCTGCCTGCAGTGAAAGAGACCTGCATTCGATTCCTGCATCAGGAAGATCCCCTGGAGAAGGGAATGGCAACCCACTCCAGTCCCGGCAGGCTACAATCCATGGGGTCGCAAAGTTGAACGTGACTGAGTGACCACTCATTAAGCACATGAATCGTCCACCAACCTCTCTGTCAGTCTGAATTTCCCGAATGTTTTCACTGGGGTCTCATTTCCCATTTGGCCATGGTAGACTCATCTCCCAGTCTCTTTCTCAGCTCTCTGTCTCATCTGGGTTTCCCCAATCCAGACCTGTTAGCCCAGTGACAGAGAGTGAGTAACATGCCTAGGATTCAGAGTCTCAATAGGTAGGGCATGAGGGCAACCAGGGCAGAAGAGTGAGCTCCCCAGAGGCTGTAACAGAAGAGAGAGCGAGAGGGGACATGGTGGCACGCGGGCTGGCCGCACTGGGCAGCCTCTCTGGAAAGACCTGTGTGCTTGATACTAAGATCTTCTTCCCTTCGTCTGTGATGCTGCGTTTTTATGACTTATGCAGGAGTTACATGTCCAAACTTCAACAGGACTCCCACTTTGGGACTATTAAGGGGAGTCGGGCGGGTGGATCCATTTATAAATGAGGTCATTCAACAGCCGTTAATTGAACAGCTACTCCGTGACAAGCAGCGTGTTGGGCTTGGCAGGCACGGCACTAAACCAGACCCTGCTGTCTGCCTTGCTAGAGAGAGATTCCTGAACCAGTGATGCTCACACAACCCGAGCGAGAAGTGAGAAACCTTCACAGGGAGTCGCCCTTGGCTCCCGCGAGGCTTCGTACATTCCCAGCTGAGCACAGGGAGGCTCTAAATGAATCGTGGTTGAATGGATGCGTTACTGTAATTATTTACCGATCGCGCTCCACTGCCGGATTCTGAGTCCTACTTCAGCAATAATCCCTTATCTATGTAATAAACTGCATAGTCAGGATAGGCTGCAGACACCCATCCCCCTTTTGACCTGGAAGTTGAAAGCATGGAGGACTTTTGAATTGGAGGACAATTGAATCTTGGAGGACCATTGAATCTTTTGCTCTCAGCTCCATGATTTGGGTCAAATGAACAACTTTTCCTCGCAGGCTTCAAGTTCTTCATGTGTCAAATGGGAATAGTAACAGGGGCACTGGCCGTGCGGGACTGTTATGAACGTGAATTCAGATAGTGCACAGTAAACACTTTGCACAACTCCTGAACACAAGACGCGTAAGCCATCAGTATCTTCCTTTCCCCTTTAGGAACCACACTTCACCAGGAAAACTAGGCCAAAAGTTTTGCTGCAACAGGCATGGATCTGCTTAAAAATTACGGAAGAAAGAACAGGCTTGCTGGTCTAATTGAAAACAACTGGGGGGGACTTCCCTGCTGGTCCAGGGGTTAAGAATCCCCTTTCTTATCCGGGGGATACGGGTTTGATCCCTGGTCTAGGAACTAAGATCCCACATGTCTCGGGACAACTAGGCCTGTGTGCTGCAACCACTGGGCCCGTGCACCGCAACTAGAGAGAAGCCTGCATGCTGCAATGAAGACCCGACACAGCTAAATAAATGAATATGAAAAAGAAAGAAAGAAAATAACCAGGCAAGATAATTAGTCAAAACTCTCAGCCGAAACAAATCAAGCTGTGGAAGAGCCCTTACAGCAGGGAGCCCGACCAGTCTCTGCCTCATTGATCCAGAGAAATAAATCCCTGAAGTGCTGATGGCTCTGGGGGAGGCGGTGGGGAAGGGGATTTGAGAAGTGGAGACAAGATTCCACTCACAAGCCTTACGGTCAGATTTTTCTGGGTTAGACTTCTTCCTCTGTCACTTGTTAGCAGTGTAACTCTGGGCAGGTGGCTTCTTTCCAGTCTCTCTTTCTCTACCTGATAAATGGGAATAACAATCAGGCTGTCTTCAGAGTGCGAGAATTTAGGGAGATAACAGCCCCAAGCCACGAGCTGAGTCTAGCTCAAAGTGAGTATTTCACTGCTGTTTGCTAGTTTCCCTTCTTTCTGCCTTTTCTTACCCAAGTCTTTGTGAAAGACAACTTTTGATTACCTTTAACTGCAAGGTCTGTCCCCTAACCCAGAGCACAAAACTGCTGTTGAGACTGCTGCCTGCCCCAGGACGGCACTCAATGGCCCCAAGGGTGGGTCTGGATGCCTGGAAGGAGTCACGCTCTCTTCCTGGCTGTCTGCTCCCAGTGGCTGCAGCCTCCAGGGGTGGAGGGGGTCAGCCTGGCCTGGAATATGCCCACCTGTCCCTCTCCCTGGGAGATGGGGCAGGGGTGCAGCAGAGACCTGAACCACAGCTCCCGGCCCCACTGAGCCAACGCCCCTGTTTTGTCACCGAGTCTTCTTTTTTTTTTTTTTTGATCTACAACTAGTTGTGATTAATGGTACCCTGTGGTTCCTCATGCAGAAACAAGGTCATGGTGAAGATACGGTCGTTTTGAAACCCCAGTGAAGTTCAGGGGCCAGAGCAGAGTGGTAATCACTCCGGTTTTGGCTCATCTTCCTTCTCTGCGGCCTTCAACTTCAAGGCCAGGGGGCTGTCCCGGCCTCTCTGACTTCCTCTCATGCAAATCGCCCCAGTTGGGTGGGGGTGGAGGGCTGGCTCACCCAGAGGAGGGAAGTGATGAACTCCGACCTCCCCAGACCTACTTTCTACCTCCAAGGCGAGCCTCGGAGACAGGTCCCCCCTGAACCCCGTCACTGCAGCCTCTGCAAGGACCTGCCTTGTTGTTTGATGCTCAGTCATGTCCGACTCTCTGTAACCCCATGGACTGTAGCCACCAGGTTCCTCTGTCAGTGGGATTCTCCAGGCAAGAACACTGGAGTGGGTTGCCATTTCCTCCTCCAGGGGATCTTCCCGGTCTAGGGATCAAACCTGGTCTCCTGCGTTGCAGGCGGCTTCTTTATCGTCTGAGTCACCAGTGAAGACTTGAATTAGCCACCCTTCTGAGTTCCCCCGACCCCGATAATTATGAACTCCTGAGTGGACAGTAACAGACTCTGGGTAATTAAATTATTAAAATAATAAGCCTGAATCCTGGGTTGGTTCTCTTCTCGCCCATTACAGATCTGTTGACGTGGGGGAGTTCTGGTTGTCGACGTTGACAATGTATCTCTCTGTGGCTTAGGGAGGAACCACGTTGCAAAGTATGAACTGGAACAGGGCACGGTGGGTATGTAGGCTGTGACTTGGGGCATCGATCCAGCTTTCTTGCCTCCTTAGCCAACAGGACTAAATGTGTCCTTTTGAAGACGTTAGAAATGGGGGCATAAAGGAGCTTGGTGGAGAGCCAGAAAAACCAAGGGGGCCTGGCAGGATGAGGAGTGAGGGTCCCCTCCACCTCCCCGCTGCCTTCCCCATAGTCTCCAAGAGCAAAACAGGGGTCCAGACGGGCTATGGGACTCTGCTACGGCCTCCGACTTCTGCATCGAAGTCCGTGCAGAGAATCAAGGATGGCTTGTTTCCCCAGAGAAGCAGCCCATGTGAGCCAGTGTTGGAGGGGAAAGCAGCGGGATGTGGTGAAGGGTCGGGGGGGAAGGAAGCCTCTGCCTGAACGGGGCAGGCAGGCAGGGCCCCAGCCCGGGAGGCTCTGAGGGAGAGGGAGGCTTGATGTGGCTCCCTGGGTTCCTCTGAACACACTCGGGGACAGGCACGGAGCGGCGCTGCCCGCGTTTGAAGGTATTTCTCTGCAGCGAGCACCAGGCGGGGAGGAGAAAAACCCAAACCACTTCAAGTGGATTTCAATTTTTGAAAGACGCCACATGAAACGTGCAGAAACCTAAGCCCCCTTTAGTCCGGGCCCAGGAGTAACAGACTCGGTGTGGGGGTGGGGCACAGCCTGGCTCTGGGCCACCCTCCCCCCAGGCCTCATGCGTGTGGCTCCCCTGGGCAAATGCATCAGCAATGGGGCCGCAGGAGATTTCATCTATGTGGGCTGATACGCTGCGCTGAGAACCTGACCACAGCATCGCCCCACACGGGCCCCAAGTAGGGCAGCTTTCATTCGAGACCCAGCGGCCGCACCCATCTCTGAACTCCTTGGGGTTGGGGACCTAGGAAGGGGTATGGCCACCAGGGAAGACCTCAAAGCCGTGGAGAGCCAATGCTCTGGATTAGAGCCACTCTTGCTTCATTCATTTGTCTGCATCCTTCCCTCTTCCATCAACCAGGTTCCTTTAACATCAAGGATAGGGTGCTGACTGTCTTGTCACCGCTGTCCTGTCTTCTTGGCTGGCCGCTCTCCACTCTGACCCAGTCCCTTCCTCTGTGTCGAGGATGCTCCCCTGCATCCCCAGGTCCTTTGGCCTTGGTTTTCTTTTACCAGCTCCTGACAGCTGGCTTTGATTGCCTGACCTCTGCCAAAGCCAGATCAGAGGCCCAAACTTGGATTGTGTCCCTTTGTTAATGCTTTTGAACTGTGGTGTTAGAGAAGACTCTTGAGAGTCCCTTGGACTGCAAGGAGATCTTAAAGGAAATCAGTCCTGATTATTCATTGGAAGGCCTGATGCTGCAGCTGAAACTCCAATACTTTGGCCACCTGATGCAAAGAACTGATTCATTGGAAAAGACCCTGATGCTGGGAAAGATTGAAGGCGGGAGGAGAAGGGGACGACTGAGGATGAGATGTTTGGATGGCCTCACTGACTCAATGGACATGAGTTTGAATAAACCCTGGGAGTTGGTGATAGACAGGGAGGCCTGGCGTGCGGCAGCCCACGGGGGTCGCAAAGAGTCAGACACGACTGAATGACTGAACTGAACTCCTTTCTGCTACATCAAGGCAGTCAGAAGGCTACACCAAGGCTCAATGCCAAGGGTTAAGGTCGTGTTTGAGGGGAATTCCATTTTGAGTGAAAGTATTCTGAACAATCTAACATAGTATAGAGGAAGGAATGACTTAGGGGTACATCCAGGTTTACATTCAAGTTTAACTGAAATTCAAGTTAAATTCAGCCACGTTTAAATTTCAGCTGAGGAGGTGAGCAGCTCTGTGACTCTGGATATGTTGCTTAAATTCCCTGAGATGCAAAAAGACGCCTACGACAGCAGGTAGCAAGTTCACAAATTTCTGACACAGAGAAGGGGCAAAGTAAAGACCTTCCTCTCTAGAGATAAAGAAGTAACAGTAATAGTTAATTGAGAATTTGCATGACTTGTCACCCTACAAAAATTTTGTTCATCATTTACTGAATTCTCACGACTCTAAAATTTGAGCGATAAAATAGCGCTGGCTTCATAAAGACAAGTATACTGAGATACAGGCAGGTGAAGCGACTCCCCCAAACTCAGATTCAGTGAGATGGGATCCAAATGCAGAGACTGAGTCCCGAGAGTTCGCCTTGGACAATTCAAATTTTAAACATTCTGCCCCACTGTCCATCATGGCTTCTGTTTCTCCTTTTCTTCTGGGAAAATGTGATCATGAAATGGGCAGAATTTAGAGCATCACGACTCTGCATTTCCATTTTTGGTGAGACGAAGAGGGGAACCATGACCACGTGGCTCTTCTGTCCAAAAACTGAAACAAAGGTCACTGGAAACCTTGCCTTGATTGAAAAATAAATATGAAATGGACCACAGACTCCATCTTGGAATCTGTGCGCCGGCAACTTCTGTCTGAACAGTGAACGTTAAGGGACTTTTTATATAGCAGGTCCTTGACCCTGTAGACTGATCCAAATACATGTTTGAAGTGGGCCTCCTTGGGATTCGGGGGCCCCGCCACAGATTCGTCATCCAAGGAAAGGGAGGCTATGAAGGGAGCCCGTGTTTACCCAGTGTTCTGCGGCTACCATTTTTCCGTCTGTCTGTCTCTTGAAGATTTCCCCCGGGAGAAGTCCATATTGCACAAGCTGGAGGGAGCTTGGGAAAGCATCAGAAAGCACAACTGTGTGTGTGTCATAAAAAGGAGCTTTTATAAATCTGGGTGGAAATCAAACCCATCTGGGTCGGGTGAGATGCCACTGGCGTGGAGGAACTCCCATGGGCACCTGTCAGAGCTCACCCTCCTGGGATCTGCGTCTGCCCCCGATCCTGTCCTCTAGACGGGGGTCCCCAACCTCTGGGATCTAATGCCTGATGATCTGAGGTGGAGCTGATGCAATAAGAGTAGACATAAAGTGCACAATAAATGTGTGCTTGGATCATGCCGAAACCATCTCCCCCTCCCCACTGTCCGTGGAAAAGTTGTCTTCCACGAAATCGGTCCCTGGTGCCAACACGGTGGGGGACTGCTGCTCTAGAAGGCGGGGCTGAGCGGGATGGTGGTGGTGAGGGGAGGAGAAGGGTGACGCCTCTATGTTAATTTCCTAGGGCAGCCGTAACAAAGGACCATGGACTCGGCGGCTCAAAACACAAGAACTGACGCTCGCACGGTTCTGGAGGCCACTAGTCAGAAAGTGGGGTGTTGGCAGGGTCGTGTGCCCCTCAGAAGCTCTAGGGGGTCACCTGTCCTACGTCTTCTAGCTTCTGAGGTTACTGGCAATCCTCGGCTTTCCTTGGCTTGTAGGTGCATCGCTTCGATTTCTGCTCCTGTGTTCGCCTGTCATCTCCCCTCTGTGTGTCTGTATGTCTAGGTCTCGCTCCATATAAGGTCATCACACTGAGGGTCCATCCTGATGCAGTGTGAGCTCATTCTGACTTAACGAACCACACCTTCAAAGACGGTTTGTTCTAAACAGGGTCATACCCACCGGCACCAAAGGGTAGGATGTTGGCCTGTCATTTGTGGGACATGGTTCTATCGCCAACGGCTTCTGATACTAGCTGTTTATTCCTTTATGTTAGGCACTTTACCCAGCACTGCACAATTATTAGACAGGCGTGGCTCAGTGGGAAAGAATCCGCCTGCAATGCAGGAGACACAGGAGATGCGGGTTCAATCCCTGGGTCAGGAAGATCCCCTGGAGGAGGAAATGGCAACCCACTTCAGTATTCTTGCCTGAAAAATCCCAAGGACAGAAGAACCTGGCCTGCTACCGTCCATGGGGTCGAAAGAGTCAGACAAGACTAAGCAACTGACACTTTGAAACCGCTGCTTTTGTAGATTATTAGTGGTTGAATGTCAACCAGTTTCATACGGTTAAATCTAATATTATCTTATTTACCCCTCTGCCATTAGTATCTACTCTACTAGTGCCTACTCTTACTGAGCACTTATTGTTGTATCGATACTAATAGGTAACAGGCACCTCTATCTGTCAGGGAGATGAAATAGTGGGCAGCTTTAGGAATTGAAGAGATAACGCTCAACCTACAGCTTGCTCGCTGTGTGACTAGGAGGGAGTGACCTAATCCCCCTGAGCCTCAGTTTATCCATCTGTAAAAGCAGAGACAAGTATTCTGTAACAAGAACTGGTGGTCAGTTCTTCCCTGGTGGTCAGTGGCTAAGACTCCACACTCCCAAAGCCGGGGGCCAGGTCTGATCCCTGGTTGGGGAACTAGATGCCACATGCCATAACTAAGGCCCGACACAGCTAGATACATAAATATTAAGAAAAAAAAAAAAACCTTACGGGTATTAATACAAGTCCTGAAATCAATAGTTGGGAAGCTAGAAGAAGACATTCTTGTAGAATATCTGGTCTCTAGTAGACGCTCAGAACACCATACTTGAGAATCACATGGAGGAAAGCTGAGGGGTATGGGGTAGGGGCATTTAAGAATGCAGGGCTTCCCCGATGGCTCAGCAGTAAAGAATCCGCCTACAATGCAGAAGACGCAGGAGACCCAGGTTCGATCCCTGGGTCAAGACTATCCCTTGGAGGTGGGCATGGCAACCCACTCTAGTATTCTTGCCTGGAGAATCCCCATGGACAGAGGCACCTGGTGGGCTATAGTCCATGGGGTCACAGAGTCGGACAGGACTGAAGCAACTTAGCACACACGCAGACCCCACCCAAAACTACTGAATTCGAGCCTGTCTGGGCTGGTGCCTGGAAATTTGCATTTTAACTGCCCTCCCCACCCTGAGATTCCTCCATTTGCAAGCGTTAGAAAACCGCTGCACTAAGTGAATAAAAGTTTTTTCTTTCCTTCTTCCAACAGAACCTAGCAGTCGAATCAGGACTGGGCTGGGATGTCCAGACTCCCATCTACCCCCGGTTCAGAGACAGCAGTGGGAACTGGGGACCAGGTGACAGCTCCCACTGCCAGAGGTAGGCAGGGGTTAGTGGGGACCTTTCAAAGGGAAAGGGAATCTTTAGTTCTGGATCAATTGTCTGCTGTTGCACGTTCATGCCTCTTCCGTTACCTGAATGAAAATAAATGCCATGCTTAAAAACTGCACATCTCAAAATCAAAGTCATGCTCCTTCCTTCTGGAAGTCACATCCTTGTGCCTGGTTGGTACAGAGAAGGGAAAAAAAAACACCAAATCTCCTTCCAGGCTTTTTTTTTTGTCTCTCCCACAAATCCTCCAGCTTGCTTAACAATGCAAGCCATCCTCTCACCCAAGCTCTGGGTTTCTTTCTTGTGTTCAGAACGAAGAGGACCCTTGACTCTAAAATGAAGCCCTAAGGGGGAAGATGCCTGCTTGAAGCACCCCTTTCCTGTGTCTGAAAGCACAGGAGTTGTTTATGGGCTTGTGGAACAGCAGTTTCAGGGTTTCCTGGGTGAGAGGGATGCGTGGTTTCAGAAGGGCAGCCTCACTCGGGGCGTGTGTGGTCTGTGAGCTCAGGGAGCCCGTGGAGCTCTCTGCTGACCTGGAGTAGGCCCCCGCCCTGCTCCGTATCTCTGGGCGAAGGCCCAGCCTGCTGGAAGCATCTATTAAAACGTAATCGATGAAGTGCCCTACGCCTGGGGAAGGGATGTCAGGGAAGGGACAGCAAAAGGACTGTTTGCGCGAGCAGGGCAGGAAGAACCCAGAATTTCGGGTCCTGGACCGCCTCCCAAATAGATGTATGCTTCCCATTTTCCCAGGAATGGGTTGAGCGTTCTGAACACATTTGATCATTCTGTTGTCGCCTCCTACTCCCAGAGAGGTCGCCCTATGTTATGGACATGGACAAGTGGCTTAGCCAGGTCAGATGACTCCTCCCCATCTGTGCTTGTAGAAATGGGCAGAATACTGATGGGGTTGGGGAGGGGGGGCCCAAGGATGCCTGTGGATGCCAGTCACCCCTCCATTTATTTCTGGCTGTGTCACCCTGGCCTCTCTGTGCTTCACTGCCCTCTGCTTCCCATAGGAAGCGGGAACCACGGCAACCCCAACCTGGGGCGAGGAGGCAGTGGGGCTGACATTTAAAGGGGTTCCCCTCTGTGAAGGAGCTTCCCAGGTGGTGGTAAAAAACCCCCCTGCCAATGCAAGAGATGCAAGAGATGCGGGTTCGATCCCTGGGTCGGGAAGATTCCCCTGGAGGAGGAGAGGGCTGCCCATTCCAGTATTCTTGCCTAGAAACTCTCATGGACACAAGCCTGGTGGGCTACATACAGTGCGTGAGGTTGCAAAGAGTCGGACATGACGGAACGACTGAACACAGACACAGCTCTGTGAAGGAACACAGGAAGGTGGGTGGCGCCCGGGCCATCCTGTCCCATGCTCCTCCCACGACCGAATCCTCCGTGGATCTGTTCCCTGAGCAGCTGCAGGCTTTGGGATAAGGGACCCAGGGAGAAAAGGTGGGGTCAGATGGGGCTGGCATGCAGGTGCCCCCTGTAGGTGGGCCCCCGAGTCACAGGTGCAGGAAAGATGACCACCTGAGGACAGGCCCCCACTGGGGCTCAGCTGGGACTCGATGGACCGCGAGCCCTTGGAGGGCAGGGACACGTCCTGTCTCTCGCCTGAGAGCACAGTGTCTGGCTCACCGGCCCTCCTGCCTTGGCCTGGAACCCGCTTTGAAGGCTGAGTTTCATTTCTGTTACGTGGCTTCCTCTGCCCCTCTCCCATTTCTTTCTCTTCCTCCTCGTCTTCATAAACAAGCTGGCCATTCAGATTACTGCCGCTCCAGGCCTTGGCAAAGCACTGATCATCTGGGGTGGGGGTTGGGGTGGGGGGGAATTCCAGCTTGTTCTTCACAAAAAGCCCATCTGAATCACCCCGATTTGGAAAGTGTTATCAGTGAGGGCTTCAGTCCGGGGGCAACGGGCGCACCCTCGAAGTGCTGATCTGGGGCCTGGTTTCTGCCGCCCCGTCACAGGCTCCAGGGGGGAGCGGCTCTGCTGCTGATGGCGTGAGGCCTTCGTCAATACGGAAACAGGAAGACCATCAGCCTGATAAGTTGCCCTACTAACCAGAAGTGATTTTTAAGCTCTCCTCAAGAAGGGAAAAAAATGACATTTCAGAAAATCCAGAAAAGGTTAAGCTGCTTGCCCGTGATGCTTAACTGGGTCTATAGTAGAAGTGCCTCCATGAATTAGACTTTGGGGACAAACCTCGCTCTGTGGAAACCCCGGGAGAAGAAAGGTCCGGGGCAGGCTTACCCCAACATCTGTGGGGGCTGGGCCAGGAATACCGCTAAGAGTCTGAGTTTCTACTGTGGTGCTAGTGGTAAAGAACCCACCTACCAAAGCAGGAGATGTAAGAGACGCAGGTTCAATCCCTGGGTTGGGAAGATCCCCTGGAGGAGGACCTGGCAACCCATTCCAGTGTTCTGGCCTGGGGAATCCCATGGACAGAGGAGCCTGGCGGGCTACAGTCCATGATGTGGCAAAGAGTCGGACACGACTAAAGCGACTTGGCACACACTCACAACACGCTGTAGAAATGTCCTCCTCTCTTGACAAGTATCTGTTCATACAACCTGGAGGGCCTGGTTCACAATCAAAAGTTTTTGCTCCCCTGGAATTCTGCACCTGAACTTGGAGGCAGAGGGAACCCCAGCTTGGGGCTGATCACCCTCCTTGTTCCATCTAAGACTCCTTCTCCCACCAGCAGGGGCCTCATGGGTTATATATATCATGTGGGTTTCCCAGGGCAGCTGGAACTGAGTACCACAAACTCAGGGGCTTCAAACAACAGGAATTTGCTCTCTGAAGTTTAGGAGGCCAGAAGCTAGAAAGCAGGGTGTCCATGGGGGCCAGGCCCCCTCTACAGGCTCCAGGGGCTAATCCTTCCTGGCCTCCGCCAGCAGGCCCAGCGGTGCCCTGGCTGTGACTACATCATCCCTTCTCTGCCTCTGTCCTCAGGCGAGGAGGCATGAGGCACCGAATCCCCATGCACCTGTGTCTCTTTCTTACAAGGATGCCAGTCACTGTACTTAGGCCCACTTCAGCCCAGGAGGACCTCATTTCAACTTCACTAATTATATTTTCTTCTAATCCCAAAGAAAGACAATGCCAAAGAATGTTCAAACTACCACACAATTGTAAACATCTCACATGCTAGCAAAGTAATGCTCAAAATTCTCCAAGCTAAGCTTCAACAGTACATGAACCTAGAACTTCCAGATGTTCAAGCTGGATTTAGAAAAGGCAGAGGAACCAGAGGTGAAATTGCCAACATCTTTTGGATCATAGAAAAACCAAGAGAATTTGAGAAAAACATCTATTTCTGCTTCATTGACTATGCTGAAGCCTTTGACTATGTGGATCACAACAAACTTTGGAAAATTCTTAAAGAGACGGGAATACCACACCACCTTACTTGCATCCTGAGAAACCTGTATGCAGGTCAGGAAGCAACAGTTAGAACTGGATGTGGAACAATGGACTGGTTCCAAATAGGAAAAGGAGTACGTCAAGGCTGTATATTGTCACCCTGCTTATTTAACTTATATGCAGAGTACATCATCCAAAATGTCGGGCTGGGTGAAGTACAAGCTGGAATCAACATTGCCGGGAGAAATGTCAATAACCTCAGGTATACAGATGACACCCTTATGGCAGAAGTGAAGAGGAACTAAAGAGCTTCTTGATGAAAGTGAAAGAGGAGAGTGAAAAAGCTGGCTTAAAACTCAGCATTCAAAACACGAAGATCATGGCATCCGGTCTCGTTACTTCATGGCAAATAGATGGGGAAACAATGGAAAAAGTGACAGACTTTCTTTTCTTGGGTTCCAAAATCACTGCAGATGGTGACTGCAGCCATGAAATTAACAGATGCTTGCTTCTTGAAAGAAAAGCTATGACCAAATTAGACAGCATATTAAAAAGCAGAGACATTACTTTGACAACAAAGATCTGTATAGTCAGTCAAAGCTAGGGTTTTTCCAGTAGTCATGTATGGATGTTAAGAGCTAGACCATAAAGAAAGCTGAGTGCCAAAGAATTGATGCTTTTGAACTGTGGTGTTAGAGAAGAGTCTTGAGAGTCCCTTGGACTGCAAGGAGATCCAAACAGTCCATCCTAAAGAAAATCAGTCCTGAGTGTTCATTGGCGGAAGGAGAAGGGGACGACAGAGGATGAGGTGCTTGGATGGCATCACTGACTCGATGGACATGAGTTTGAGTAAGCTCCAGGAGTTGGTGATGGATAGGGAAGCCTGGCACACTGCAGTTCGTGGGGTTGCAAAGAGTCAAACTCGACTGAACTGAACTGAATTATATCTACATAGACTATTCCTTTTTTTCCCCAAACTTTAAACATTTTATTTTGTATTGGGGCATAGCCGATAAACAATATTGTGACAGTTTCAGGTGAACAGCAGTGGGACTCAACCCTACATATACACGTATCCATTCTCCTCCAAACCCCTCTCCCACCCAGGCTGCCACACGGCACTGAGCAGAGTTCCCTGTCCTATACAATAGGTCCTTTTTGGTTATCCATTTTGAATATAGCAGTGTGTGCATGACCTTCCCCAATTCCCTAACTATCCCTTTCCTCCAGCAACCATAAATTTATTTTCTAAGTCTGTGAGTCTCCTTCTGTTATGTAAATAAGTTCATTTGTATCATTTTCTTTGTAGGTTCCACATATAAGCAATGTCGTATGATATTTCTCCTTCTCTGTCTGACTTCACTCAGTATGACAATCTCTAGATCCATTCATGTTGCGGCAAATGGCATTATTTCATTCTTTTAATGGCTGAGTAATATTCCATTGTATAGATCTACATAGATTATTTCCAAATAAGGAGTCACATTCTGGGGTTCTGGGTGAACCTGAATTTGGGGGAACGCTGGTCAGTCTAGTATGCCTGTCTAGACTCCAGCCCATGGTCAGTTCTGTCTATACTGTCCCCTGCTGACGGCCAGGACAGCCCAGGTTCGGTCAGTTCCCGGGAGCAGTGACCTGGGGAAGAGGCTGTACAGCACCCAGAGGCAGCAGGAAGAACCCCAGGTTCCTGGCTACCCAGAAAACAGTCCAGAGGGGGTCTCTGGATGGGCCTATCTCAGTGGCCCCTGGGAGTCCTTACCACAAAGGGAGGGATGTGGCCAGAGACAGAGCCCCCTGTATAAGGCGTGAGGATAATGATGGCCCCGGAAGCAGAGATGGCAGGGAGAGAAGAGTTAGCACCATCAGGAAAGGATGAGATGATTGATGGGTGATAACAGAGCACAGGAATACGAATTTTCACATAAATCTTCCCGCCGCACAGAAACAGAAATAATGAACAGGAAGTCCCTCTCTTACAAATGAGCTTTGAACGGAGTTGATAGAAATAGCAGGAAGGTTCCGGAAGCAGCCCGCGGAACGCCCTTAACTCACGCAGTGCAGCGGGGAAGAGTCTGGCTAAGAAAGAAGTAGGGAATGCAATAACCTCAGCAGACTGAAATCAAAAGCAAGGGGGGTTCTTAACTCGCCTGAGTCAAGCGGCGCGTAAGACAACACCTAAGTTTTACGGGGGACGACCAGAAGCCGGAGGATTTAGAGAGTGAGAGCAGTGATGCCATGACAATGTGCTCCGGTCCCAGGGAGCCCTCTCTGTTCCCAGCCCTCAGCCCCGTCCCCACCCCCGGAGACCCGGCATCGGCCATCAGAAGCCTCAGTGTCTGAAAAAGCCTGGAGGTGAAGCCCCGTCCTCGGGGCAGCCGGCAGTCCTGGGCTGACTGCCCTGGGGCACCGCTCAGACCCAGACCTCAGCTGAATGCGCGTCTCTGCCTACCTGCTCCCCAGTCCTACCCAGTCTCTCCCTCTCCTCCCAGGAACCACCTTCTCACACCCTCCTCCTAGGGAACTGGGCATCTCAGAAAGAGTCAAATGCATGAAAGAAAAGGAGAGAAGGGTACGCGGGTAGGGAGTGAAGGCTGTTAGGTAAACGTTGCTGCTGGTCCCAAAGTAAGAGGAATGACGAGAAACGGAGGGAGAAGAAGGGACCCCTGAGGAGTTAGAAAACACAATCTGTGGTTTAACACAAGAGGTCAGAGGGACTTCCCCGGTGGTCCGGTGGCTATGACTCTGTGCTCCCACTGCAGGGGGCCCGAGTTCCATCCCTGGTCAAGGAACCAGAACCCGCGTGCCGCAACTAAGACCGAATGCACCTAAAGAAGCATCTTAAACAATTTTAAAAAGAGGTCAGAGGTTATGACAAATAAAAGAGAGAGCCCCAGGGCCCTGAGTCCTGAATATTCAAGGTAACCTTGGCCTTCTGCAGTTAGTTGCGTTCTTGGAAAGAACTCTGTACAGCTGTTGTTTGTATTCAAGTCCCATCTTAAGCACACAGAGCTGCATTCACAGAAGAAATGCTGTCGGGAAACCCACTGCCATCCTTTACACCTGAGGCACGCACTGTCCCCCACTGTACCCACCGCAGAGCCCTGCATTTCTGTCTGTGGACAGCAAGGACCACACGGAGGACCCTAACCTGCGGTTTCACGCCAGGACACTTGCATGTAGAATAAACCAACGGAGGTCCCAGTGTTTGGGGCCTCCTGGTAAAAAGAGATGAAAAAAAAAAAATGATGGCGAGACCGTCACCTCTTGGAATACTGGGAATAAAGATACTCCAGTAATAAAGGATGACAGATCCTGCTCCTGAACTCTAGAAATGGCATTTGTGAAGGCGGAAACACTGCCAATTGGGAAGCAGGAGGTCTGTGCCTAAAGCTAGGAGGCCCGTGGTTTCCAGGTGGCGCGGAGACACAGAGCAGTGCCCTATTATGAAGAGCCACGGCCCAGACCTTGAGGACATCACTCGGTGTCCCCTCGGGAGGAGAGGTTACAAAACCGATAGTGCTTGGAGGATTTCTTCTCTTTTAATTTTGAGATCTTAGGCAGCACAAGTGGGATGACCACAGAAAGGGCATCGATTACTTGGGCATGAGTGCTGTGCCATGCTTAGTCACACAGTCACATCCAGCTCTTTGCAATCCCATGAACTGGAGCCCGCCAGGCTCCTCTGTCCATGGGATTCTCCGGCAAGAATGGTGGGGTAGGTTGCCATGCCCTCCTCCAGGGGATCTTCCCAACCCAGGGATCAAACCCAGGTCTCCCTCATTGCAGGCAGATTCTTTACTGTCTGAGCCGCCAGGGAAGCCCTTTCCCTTGGCTGTGCTGTGCTTACTTCCCCATCATCTTTGCCCTCATTACAAATATTATGAGGAATGCAAAGGGGGGGCACTTACATACTCCCAGAGTAAATCGACTGCTAGTGCAGAGGTTCTTAATTTGGTTTCTGTGAATGTGAAAGAGAAAAGAAAAAAAAAATCACATCTTTATTTGCAATAACATCTGGCTGAAATTTAGCACTCATTCAATTCCACAGGTAGTCACAAAATCCTGGAGTTTGCACAGCACCTGTGACTTCTACAACAGCCGAAACCACAGATATTTTCACAAAGCATTAGGGTTGTACAAAAATCTCAAACTGTCACAGACTCATCAATACTCACAAAGAAATGACTAGAGTTGGTATTCTATCCGCTACTAAGTGAGCTAATAAAAAGCAGGTCAAGAAATGTATCACCCGTCTTGTTCAATATTGGGCACGAATGCCCCTCTCCCAAAGAAAAAAACATTAATGGAAATGCTAAAGGGTGGGCTTCCCTTGAGTTCAGAGAAACCTTGCAACTTGGGGTCCTAAGAACCAAGTATTTGTAACTGGCTCCAAAGTCACGCATTTTCCAAAGCCTGTAGTAACAGGATGAAATCATTCCCTTGAGTCCCTCATCTTAGTGAGGAGTTTATGTGCAAGTTGGGGCTTCGCTGGTGGCTTAGACAGTAAAGAATCCGCCTGCAGTGCGGGAGACCTGGGTTCAATCCCTGGGCCGGGAAGATCCCCTGGAGGTGGAAATGACAACCCACTCCAATATTCTTGCCTGAAGTATCCCATGGACAGAGGAGCCTGGCGAGCTGCAGTCTAGGGGGTCGCAAGGAGTCGGACGCGCCTGGATGACTAAGCACCATGGGCAAGATCTCAAATTATTCACTATCAGTTTGTTATATAACTTTTCCCATCAAAACTTTTAGTGGACTTCTCTACTTTTGTTAGTTTCATAAATAGCAATAACATGCGGTGGTTTTCTTTGGGAGTCTCTTGTACCCATGAAAACAGCATGTTATCTTCTGAGAATGATTAAGGATGGAAAACCACAGAGCTGATCTCAGGGTGGGCGTTGGTCTATCAGCCACGCTCACCCATTGTTTCAAAGATTCCATCTTCCTCACTAGTTTCGGCAGAGACACTGTGTGAGTCCATTCACGTTCACGGAGCAGCGAAAATGACAGGTGAGAAAGGCACAAAGTTTTGGATTCTCAGAAACTTAGATCGGTACAAGACAAGGGTTTACTGTACTAGATCCTGAGCTCCTTGAGGGCAGGGAGTAGGGACTGTTTCATGTACATCTCTGTATCTCTGGCAATCAGCAGAGTGATGACAGCTGTGGTGAATGGGTAAATGGCTGGATGGATAGGTAGATGATGGGTGGATGGATAAATACAGCTTTGCGAGATAATGAATAGTAATTCTTGGAAGCAAGTCATAATATGTGACACTCAAGACATTTCCTCACAGTACACAGTAAGTTATTTCAAAGATGATGCAGCTTTGGCAAAAGTTTACAGTATTTCCTTTCACGAGCTCTCTGAGACTAGCAAAAGTCCTTATTCCGGTGTAAGCATCCTTCTCTATGTTGTAAGAAAACCTCCAAAGCTTAAGTGACAGCCCCAAAGCTTGATAAACATCTCCCTTAGTTCATTGTTACTTTTTTTTTTCAATTATTAAGGAGAAAGGGAAACACAAACTTTTTTATAAAAGTGCTTTAAAATAATTTTTTGAGAAAACATCTTGCTTGTCTTTGAAGCTATGTCACTACGGCTTAGGTGGTTTCTGAAAATTGGCCAAATATGGTCACGTGTTGTGACCAAATGCTAAGCAGTCATTACCGACTCGGGGTTAGACCTGATAAAGGAACTAATATTCTAAAAATGAAAGTGTGCACATTTGTGTGCACACCCAGCAGAGGCCACACCAAACCTCCAGACGCTCTGCCTTGGGCACTCATCCTGCCTTTAGAAAGCTTGGGCGACCGCAGCTGAATTTTCATCAAGCTGGTTGACCCTCTTCGTAGACAGAAGTGCTCATCTCCTGGACGCGGAAGTAGATGGAGGCACCATTTTGCCCATATTCCATTTAAATGAAATGGTATTTTGCCAAAACCAAACAAACAAAAAACAAGAAAGAAAGGCACGAAGGTAGTAGTATTGGAGGGAGGGTCCTTTTAGGACCACTTGATGCTCCCTGTGTTCCTCAGCCATGGGATCTTGTTTTCCCTTTTCCTTTCTTTTTTTCCTTTATGGCCACTCTGTCTGGCTTGCAGGATCTTAGTTTCTGACCGAGGCTCTAACCTATGCGCCCTGTGGTGAGTACGGAGTCCTAACCGCTAGACGACCAGGGAAGTCCCGCAGGTTCTTTTAAATGAAGGTAGTCTCCTGATATTTATGGGAAACAAAGGCTGGAAACCGCCAGCATTAGTGGTGATTTAGCAAAATATCACTGTCTCTTCAGCAGTTTCTGAGCCTGTGAGCAGAAGGTAAGCAAACCAGCGCTGACAACCACCACCTTCCTCAGGACTAGGGCAAAGCTCCCTTCATTCTGTAAGATCTTTCCTTAATTGGCATCCTTGCAGCAAGCAACTCCAGAGACAGAAATGACAACCCACTCCGGTATTCTTGCCTGGGAAATCCCATGGACAGAGGGGCCTGGTGGGCTATGGTCCATGGGGCTCCAAAGAGTTAGATGTGACTTAGCGATTACATCAGAGAAGGAAATGGCAACCCACTCCAGTGTTCTTGCCTGGAGAATCCCAGAGATGGGGGAGCCTGGTGGGCTGCCGTCTATGGGGTCGCACAGAGTCGGACACGACTGAAGCGACTTAGCAGCAGCAGCAGCAGCAAGCAAAAGCCAAAAGATGGCCTCCTTCCCAGTAGATAAGGATCCAAAGGAAAATGCCAAGTTCACTCTGCAAAGTGACCCCCAAGAGGTCCTACTGGGTAATGACAAAATACCTGAGTGGCAGCCATGTGCTGGGCCACGGCGACAGCACCAGGAGAGACTTGTCAGAGACCCTCCATCGGGCCCACTCCAGTCCTCTGCAGCCAGGCACACCTAGGGAGAAGAGCAGGAGCTTTCCTGGTTCTGCTCCCGTGTGTCAGTCATGTACCTACACTCCGACAATAATCCTAAGGGTCACCATAATAGAAAAGTCAATGATAATCATAACAAATCAGTGGTGGGTTTGGGAAAAAAAAAAAAAAAAAACGGGAAGTTGTTTTAAACCAACGAAGGCTGGTGTCACAGCACAATGGATGTTCGACTTTTCCATTCTTGACTTCCGTTTTTCGGGCAGGGGGATGTGGCTGCAGGGCTGAGCTCAGCTATCCAAGGACTCCAGAAGCCTCACCACACACCTTCTCTCTTCTCTGCCCATCTCTCGACTCTCACCTGGACTCGTCAGAACACAGAACACCAGGTCCAGCCAAGCAGCCCAAGCCTGCATTTCCACCGGGGCACAGGGCTCTCTTTACAAACTGCACATTTACACGGCAAAAATAGAAACTCACGGCATCACACGTATATGCAAATCTGCCAACCAGACTCCACGCTGAAAATAGCTATTTACTGTGCGGCTTGCATATTGGCCCAGAAAACCCTCTCTACCTATTTCATGCTCATTTAAATTCTTTAAGAGTTCCTGACCCATTTAAATTCCTTAAGGGATGCCTGGCTTCTCATGGGCATTGGTCTGCTCCTCTCCCCCAATGGCTTGTAAAGGAATACTGCCTGGCATTGCAGGTGGAACTTTTAGAGGAATATATCGGCCCCCACTTTACGGCCCATTTGGGACACTGCTCAGCCACGTGTGCGTTCAGACCAGGCTTCCTTCTTAGCTGCAGGAAGGAGGGTTCTAAAGCTAACTCCCTGGAAAGGATGGAAGGCAGTTTTTCTGAAAATATGGTCTTGAACACTCACATCAGAGTCAAGGAGGGAGGGGGGCTGGTGGAAAATGCAAGCTTCTGGCTCCCCACCACCCCCACCCCCGCCCCACCGCACTCCCGAGCACCGAATTCTGATCTCTCAGAGTGTGACTCCAGACTTCTGGAGTTTGACACCACTTCCTCAAGAAGCTCCCTGGGGTGATCTTGCTGGCCTCTGAGGGGTGGGGACTCAAGAGTGAGAAACCACCCCAAATCTGCAAAAAGAGGGCTTAGGGAGCTGGAGGACTCAAGTCCAAGCAAAGGCAGAGGGCAGTCAGGATGGGACTCGTGGGCAGTGAGGCTGCTGATGTCCCACAGGGAGGCGGCGTCGGAGCAGAGGTGAGCTTCCCAAAGCCACCCATCTCTGCCCTGGGGCTCTCTCCAGGACTGGTTCTGATGCTCATAGACTCCCTGTCCCTAGAGGCCGTGGAGCAAATTACATCCACTGCAAACCTGGCTGTGCAGAGGGGTGCGTCTTCTGTCTCCATTCTTCAGGATGCTGACTTGGTAGATCACGGGGGTTCTCACACCCAACAGTGTGCTTTGAGATCCCGCCTCTTCCACCTCCCAGCTACTCACATTTGTCAACTCTACGGAGGAAATAATAATGGTTCCTACGATGCAAGGTTATCCAGAGGCTCAAGTGACGTCAATAATGAAAAGTGCCTGGGGCCATACCAGCCGCTTAGTACGCCCTTAAAACGTTATCTGTTGTTTTGTTGTTGTTGTTTTAATGCATTCATGCCCCCATGGATTTTTTAAATGTGCCAAGGATTCCCCAGAAAGTCCATCCAAGTGAACAAGTCTGTTCTGGAAGTAGAAGGGAGCTATATGATCTCTGAGAGTCCTTTTAATCATCTGCCACTAAAGAAGGAAGCGAAGCTTACTTGACTTTGAAAGGACACCTCCCTATCAACTGAAATATCTCTCCAGGCAGACACACCAGTGACCCTCACTCATGGCTGCCCACTCATGGCTGCCCATCTCCACACATCTTTAACACGTGAGACAACCCAGCCCTATGTAACCATCCCATGCAGACATTCTGATCACATGGTTATTACACCTACGTGCAACTGCATAAGCTACCTCAAGACCGTCTATGCATTTGTACAAATATCTGTGTATGGATACAACTGCATGAATTCACTCAGCACTCCCCCTCCCCACCCCGCAACACACACACAAAGGGACCATTCCTAAGAGTATGACACAGATTTGACTCTATAGCAAATAAACAAAATGAAACAAAACTTTGGAAACCCATTAAAAAATAAAGTCAGAAGTGAACACCCCCTCTGCGTTATGTCAGAGAGCCGGGGCCGTGAGCACAGGATAACAGTCCAGAGTTGGCTCTGCTGAGGATCAGAGAGCCGGGGCCGTGAGCACAGGATAACAGTCCAGAGTTGGCTCTGCTGAGGTGAGCAGCCATGATGGTGGAGTAGACAGCCAGGAGCCCTGGAACTGGGAGGACGAGCCCGCACAGCAGCTGGCTTTGAAGGCCAAATGTGCGGCTTGACTTCAGGAGCCCCACAGGATGGTGGGAAATGGAGGCTTCACTCTTGAAGGACCACACACATCCTCATGAGCACCAGGACCTCAGGCAAAGGCAGTAATTGGATAGAAGCCTGGGCCAGACCCACCTGTGAATCCCGGAGTGTCTCCCTGAGAGGCGGGGGACAGCTGCATCTCACCCTGGGGACGGGGACACTGGTGGGTACACATTTGGGAGCACTCAGCCGCATGGATGCTGATGCTGGAGGCTGCTATCTTGAAATCTACCCTCTATCTCATTCGCACCAAGACCTGGCCCCACCCAACAGCCTGTAGAGTCCAAAGCTGGGACAGCTCAGGGCCAACAGTTACCTTGTGGGAACACAGCCCCACCCATGAGCAGACAGGCTGCTGCCTAAAGACTGCAGCGCCCACCACTGCCTCAGACACTCCCCCTAGACATGACCCTGCCAACCTGAGGGCCACTTCGTGGCAACCAGATGGGGAAAAAATGGAAACAGTAGCCTACTTTATTTTCTTGGGCTCCAAAATCATTGCAGATGGTGACTGCAGCCATGAAATTAAAAGATGCTTGCTCCTTGAAAGAAAAGCTATGACCAACCTAGACAGCATATTAAAAAGCAGAGATATTACTTTGCCAACAAAGGTCTATATAGTAAAAGGTATGGTTTTTCCAGTAGTCATTTACAGATGTAAAAGTTGGATCATAAAGAACGCTGAGCACTGAAGAACTGATGCTTTCAAACTCTGGTGCTAGAGAAGGCTCTTGAGAGTCTCCAGGACTCCAAGAAGATCAAACCAGTCAACCCTAAAGGAAATCAGTCCTGAATATTCACTGGAAAGACTGATGCTGAAGCTGAAGCTCCAATACTTTGGCTACCCAATTGGAAGAACTAACTCATTAGAAAAGACCCTGATGCTGGGAAAGATTGAAGGCAGGAGGAGAAAGGGATGACAGAGGATGAGGTAGTTTGGTGGCATCAGCGACTCAATGGACATGAGTATGAACAGACTGCAGGAGATACTGAAGGGCAGGGAACCGTGGCATGCTTCAGCCCATGGGGTCGAAAAGAGTCGGACATGACTGAGCAACAACCACCAGCTGAGGGCCAAGACCCAGTGGGCAGGCACCAGCCCTTCCCTCCATGAAGGCTGCACACGCCTCCAGACCAGCCTCACCCACCAGGGGGCTGACACCAGGCTCAAGAAAACTGTAATATGATCCTGCCGGAACCAGCTCTGGGATCCCTGGGCCCTCCAGCCAGACTCCAGGGACCAACTTCACCTGCCTGTTGGGAAGTAACAGCGTCGATAGAGCCTTCCAGACCCTGACGCCAGATGCCAGAATGCCAGCACGGGCCTGGGGCCTCTCACACGGCTCAGAACGGTCATCAGCAAAAAGTCTACAGTTAAATGCCAGAGAGGGTCTGGAGAAAAACCCTCCTACACTGCTGGTGCGAATGTAAATTGGTGCAACCACCGTGGAGAACAGTATTGAGGTTCCTCAAAAAACGAAAAAAGAGAACTGCGTATGAACCAGCAATCCCACTCCTGGGCATATCGAGAGAAGACTCTTAACTTGAAAGGATCCATACACCCCTATATTCACTGCCCCACTGTTTTACAATAGCCAGGACATGGAAACAACCTAAACATCCATCAGTAGAGCGATGGATAAAGAAGATGTGGTACATGGATACGATAGAATACTATCAGCTGTGAAAAGAACAAAGTAATGCCATTTGCAGCAATATGGATGAACCTGGAGATTATCATTCTAAGTGAAGTATTGTCAAAGACAAATATGATATCACTTAACATGTGGAATCTAAGAAACAGTGATACAAATGAACTTATTTACAAAACAGAAATAGACTCAAAGACATAGAAAACAAATTTACAGTTAGCAAAGGGGAAAGTATGGCAACAGAGTAAGACTTTGAGATTAACAGATACACACTGCTGCTGCTGCTGCTGCTGCTAAGTCGCTTCAGTCGTGTCTGACTCTGTGCGACCCCAGAGACGGCAGCCCACCAGGCTCCCCCATCCCTCGGATTCTCCAGGCAAGAACACTGGAGTGGGTTGCCATTTCCTTCTCCAATGCATGAAAGTGAAAAGGGAAAGTGAAGTCGCTCAGTCGTGTCCGACTCCTAGCGACCCCGTGGACTGCGGCCTACCAGGCTCCTCTGTCCAAGGGATTTTCCAGGCAAGAGGACTGGAGTGGGTGCCGTTGCCTTCTCCGAGATACACGCTACTATGTACAAAATAGGCAAACAACAAGGACCTACTCAATAGCACAGGGAACTACATGAAATATCCTGTAATAAACTATAATGGAGAAGAATCTGAAAAAATATATGTGCATATATTTATATATATAACTGAATCACTTTGCTATCCCTGTGAAACTCACACAACATTGTAAATCAACTGTATGTCAGTTGCTCGGTTGTGTCTGACTTTTTCAATGCTCTGGACTACAGCCTGCCAGATGCCTCTGTCCATGGAATTCTCAGGCAAGAATACTAGAGTAGGTAGCCATGCCCTTCTCCAGGGGATCTTCCTGACCCAGGAATCGAACCTGGGTGTCCTGCATTGCAGGCAGATTCTTCACCATCTGAGCCCACCAGAGAAGCCCCAAATCAACTATACTTCAATAAAAAAAAAAAAAAGCTTTACAGTGTCGATCACTGAAGTAGAGTGATGACTATATGGGAATCGACTACTTTCTTCTGATTCTGTGTATATTTTGAGATTTTCATTTTAAATATTGAAAAAGTAATTTACATGGAACAGTTGAGAGGCGGGGGACACAGAAACGGCTTTGTAGCCTCCATTCATTCTGTCTTCACTTTTCCCCCCTGTGGCAACCACAGAGATCGGTGAGATGACTGAGGGTGGTTAATTAAGCATTGCAGCCCATATTCCACTGCAGCTTCAACTGGATACGGTGTTCTCTTTCACTTCCTGTTATGCAGGATTGCAGCAGGCTGTTAGACACCTGCCAGCCTCCCAGCCCAGCTGCTGCTCTGCGCTCGGGCGGGCAGGAAGCACTCGGGCCCTCGGCCTTGGGAGGGTCTCACTGTGCAAACTGGCCCCTTCCTGGTGAGGCAGGGGGCGGGGAGGGGGGAGGGGGGGACAAGGAGGACGGACACAGCTGATGAGTCCACAGTGGAGGCTCAAGGACCCGCAGCTGGCGGTGAAGACCTCAGTCTATTGTGAGGGTTGTGGGTAGAGGCCAGCTGTTTTCCCCCGACCTTCCAGGACCTGTGTGTAATTAAAGCTGGGGCATCTACACAAGCGAGAATCTCAGGGAACTCATTAGTTAGCCTGGCTCCCTTAACCTCAGGAACAGGACTGTGTGCGGAAGCCTTGGCTCACTTGTTCATTCACTCGCTCGCCCACTCCTCCATTCATTCCATAGCCGCATTCCGGGAACCTCCTGTGAGGGAGTCTCTCTGTGCAAAGACGGTGAGCAAACCAGAAGACAAGACACAAATCTCTGTAACTCTAACACTCCTCATTATACTGCCGAGGTATTGAGAAGCCATTATGTGCCAAATAATTTATCAAGGAACTCCGGTCCTTTATTCAAGGAAATCACTCCCAGTTTAATGGGAAGACTTCACACCAGGGGTAATTATTCAGTTCCTAGAGGAAAGCAGATAGAGGGAGGTGTAGAGGCATGGAAAAGGGGAGGGAGAACCAAGGACAGCTTCTCCAAGGAGGGATGGGCTATGGCCGATCAGAGATGGCCACAGGGACCTCCCTGGGGGTCCAGTGGTTAAGAATCCGCCTTGCAGTGCAGGGCATGTGGGCTCAACCCCTGGTCAGGAACTAAGATCCCCCGTGTCGTGCAGCAACCAAGCCCACGAGCCACAATTAGGCAGTCCATGCACCGAAATGAGAGATCCCACGTGCCACATCTGAGACCCACCGCAGGCAAACAAAGATGGCTTCACAGTTTTGACGTGCCCGCCTTCAACACGTGGGCTTGGGTCCCTCCCGCGGCTCTGACCAGGAGTCAGTGGTAGAGCTGGTACTGTCCAGGGTCTGGCCGTTCAAGAGGTAACTCCCGCCTCCTTTCTCTTACAGACCTGAGATCCACATGAGGACCTGAGACCACCCTGCTGCGGGGAAGCCCAAGCTGGCCGCCTGGAGGGGCCCGTCAGCCCCCAGCCCCTGGGGTCATCTCGGCCTGGCCCCACATGCTGCCGGACGAAGCTGCCCCTTCCGCCGTCCTGTGAGTGACAGCTGCAGCCACGGTGCAGCCCTCATACGAGGCCCTGCACTGTAAGCCCGTGGCTTTCCTAACAGTTTTACCAAGTCACCTAAAGGGAGGCGTCTGGTACCCATTTCAGAGATGTGGAGACTGAGGCCTAGAGAAACCAAGTCATTCTTTCAAGGGAATTGCAACCTCTAGAAAGACAACCACGGCTGGACTTCAAGCGCTCAGAGTCCAGAGTGTGCTCTCTTAGACAGCCTGCCCTGTCCTTAATCAATAAACTGCCGGACACTTGTTTCTAAGCCCTCTTAAAATCCCAAGCCTGAGACCCGCATGGGAAGGGAAGCTGCTTCTCATCAGATAAAAGCGTGGTCTCCCAGGCAGTTTACAACAGAGGGCAGAATATGCAGACGAGGCCCGCCTCTTATCTGGTAAGAGATAACCGGCCACCTCTACATGTTAATTTCCCTTGGAGCATTAGGGCTCGATTAGACATTATCTTTCCCAGGACTGCTTACATGGGTCACTGGATCAGGGCCCGAGATGAAGGAAACTCTTCTTTCTGAATATGCCTTGGGTTAAAGAAGGTAACACCAATCTGAGAGGCAGGGTGGTCTCTACAGAGAGTTTAGTTGCGGAGAACTGAGTTTCAAACCAGGTTCAGCAGACTGGAGAGCCTGTGTGCTTAACGTCTGTGCCCTGTGTGTGCCTGACTTTAGTCTAAAATAAACAAAGGCATTTTGCGTGCAAGACTTGGGCTGGAGGGTTGGCTCCAAGGAGATGGTCTTGTTGGCCTCACACACAAACTAAGTCCACTCTCAGGCACTGTGTGATCTTTCTGTTCCACACAGCAGCTTCCAAAGGTACCTGCTCCCTTCCTTTGGAACCTAGAACACTGTCCAAGTCCTGGAGCTAAGTTGGTGTTTCTCAAGTTTTTGGCCTTTAATCATGGCATGGCAGTAGAATCACCAGGGCTGGTCCTCCATGAGAGGGCAGCCTCTATTGTAAATACAGATTCCCAGTCCCTGTCCTGAAGGTGGTCTGAACCACACTCTGCGGGTGGGGCCTGGGAATCTGAGTATCCCACATCTCCCCTGAGATCCTCTGCACAGTGACAATCGAGGACCAGTGGGAAGAAATACGAATTGCCCATCATACACATGCGAGTCCCGGTGAGGCTCAGCAGAGACTGCTTTTTCTGCGTCATCCGTGGGGCCCGCTGCACTGGCAGGCGGCCTGCAGCCTTGGGGACGGGGCAGTCATCCGCCTGTTTGCCCGGCGTCCCTTCCCTGCCCTGCCCGCCTTTGCTCTGCATGGCAGGGGATGACATTTCTCAGCCCCTCAACTCCCAAACCGCTTCCTGATGGATCCGGACAAAGGCAGGCGCTGGCAGGGAATCAGAGGGAGTGAGCGGCAGGGGAAGCCAAGGATGCCCATCCCTTCAGGTGTCACCTCTCTCTGCGAGTCTGGTCCCCGCGGTATGGTCTGCCCCCTGCGGTCCTGATTCTCTCTCCGCATGACTCCTGCCTCTGGGTTCTGGTCCCAGAACAACACACTTCATATGTGCTAGTGGCTTTCTGCCCTGGCTGATCTCTGGGCAGCCTGACCTTTCCTTTTATTCCTTTATAGCTTCCTAGCCATTTGGGACTAGATGCTCATATTCAGTTTCCTCCTCTGAACCTACTGGGGGTGAGTTCTGTTTTTCTGACTGGCCCTTGATCCATGCAGGGAGTAACCTGGCAGAAGTCACATCCCACAAAGGACTAGCTATAGCCACTAGTGACCGTGTGACCTCAGTGGGCCTGGCATGTGATGTTCAAGGCTTTGTGTGCATTCCTTATCCATTCTAAAGTGTTTATGGGGCACCTGTTAGATGCTAGGCACTAGGCTCGTTGTCTGGGATACAATGGGAGCCCATATATATATATATATGAATCACTTTGCTGAATAGCAGAAATGAATACAGTATTGTGAATAAAATCTACTTTAATTTAAAAAAACATCAGCTGAAGTATATGGCCTGCACGGCTGAGACGGAACCGGGGAGGAACAAGGTCCGTTCCTCACTTTGCTCTCAGTGTCTGCGGTTCTGCAGTGTTTGTCCTCCCCTTGAAAAGAGTCTACAGCCCACTACACAAGTTAAAAGGATAAAGCTAGCAACAGTAATGCTGGAAGCCCACGCAGCAAATGCAATTCTCTCTGAACACACCTTTGTTTGGGGGCTGGGGGGGGGTGGGGGTGGAAGACGTGTTTCTAGGAATAAGGAAGACAATCAACAGGCAGATATTTGAAGCTGCTCAGACCTTGCAGAGCGTCAGCCCACACTGTGCTGTACTGGCCCCAAAGCCTCTGACGTCATTCACAGCCGGGGATCAGGTGAGCACAAACAGCTCCAAGGCATAGCTTGTCTTGCTATGCTTGTCTTTCTGAAACCTGGGGAGGTTTCAGAAAGTGAGGTTTCATGCCGGGTGGTGGTGGAGACCCTTTACGAGGTGCTCAGTCTGTGTCAGGCACTGCTTGTTGTGCCCAAAACCCCTTTTCTCGCTTTAAAGTCTCTCAACAAACCACTGAGGCAGGGCCATTAGCATCCCTGCCTCACGGATGGAAACTGAAGCCTGTCCCTTGCCCAGGGTCCTTAGGACAAAAAGCCAGCGAGGCCCGCTCTTCTGCTGGCCCCTTCGCTCTGTGGCTTCCCTACAGCCTGGTAATCGCCTCTCTCACTCTGCACGCCAGACTTTGCTCCCAACAGTGATGGCTGGGGAACCCACCCGTCTACCTCTCCACTTATCCAGGCCCTCCACGGGCCTTGTGAGCTCTCTGAGCACACTGACTGATGGCTGTGAAACAGGAAAAAAGGTCTAGAGCTGATTCCAGCCTCATCTAACTTGACTTTTCTTAGCCCATCTGTAAAATGGGACACTCACAAAACCTTCCTCTTCACATTACTATGGGATTAAATAAGTTATTACGTATCAAGCAGGGCTTCCCTTGTGGCTCAGCTGGTAAAGAATCTGCCTACAAGGCAGGAGACCTGGGTTTGATCCTTGGGTCGGGAAGATCCCCTGGAGAAGGGATAGGCTACCTACTCCAGTATTCTGGCCTGGAGAATTCCATGGACAGTATGGTCCATGGGGTCAAAAGAGCCAGACACGACTGAGTGACTTTCACTTTCACTACATATCAAGTAAGTACATAACAAATAGAGTTAAGTGTTTGAATGTGATCAGGAAGATAAATATCTGAGGAGGTAGGAAAAGCTGAAAAGTCCTTTGCAGGTTTAAGGGAGCAGTCTATGAATTAATGTACAGATCTGAAAGTTGGACCCTAAAGAAGGCTGAGTGCTGAAGAATTGATGCTTTAGAACTGTGGGGCTGGAGAAGACTCTTGAGAGTCCCTTGGACAGCCAGGAGATCAAACCAGTCCATCCTAAAGGAAATCAAACCTGAATATTCATTGGAAGGATTGATGCTGAAGCTACAATACTTTGGCCACCTGATGCAAGGAGCTGACTCGTTGGAAAAGATCCTGATGCTCTTTGAAGATTGAGGGCAGGAGAAGAGGGTAACAGAGGACGAGATGATTGGATGGCATCACCGACTCAACGGAGATGAGTTTGAGCAACCTCCAGGAGATACTGAAGGACAGGGAAGCCTGGAGTGCTTCAGTCCGTGGCGGTCACGAAGAACCTGACATGACTAAGCGACTGAACAACAACAAAGTCGCCTCCATAAACAGATTTCAGCAGCTTCCCCGTCACAGCATAGTTACTCTATATTTCAAGACTCATGATTTTTTTTTTTTTAATGTCCGTCCTCTGCTCTTTAAATCTTTTGACTGCATTAAGACCTTGATCTGTTGCCTCTCCTGCCCTGGGGTCAAGGGAAGCAGAAACCCCAGGACCCAGGAACGGTCCTGCCTGCCAAGCACAAAGATTAACAGGAAATGTGGGTCCATTTTCTCTCCAGCTCTAGGTATTGTTTTCCACTGAAGTTCAAGGCTACCGAGACGGTCCAGTTGGCCCTCCTCTGTTTTCCTGAGCTTGCAATTTGGCTGCCCTGCTGCACGCAGGCTCCTCTGCCTGACAGCTTTTCTTGTTGGGAAAAGCAGAAGCCCTGTGCCAGAGAGCTTTGCTCAGGCCTCCCTGTCTCCAGTCACAGCCGTGAGCGACAGATGCTGTCCTGCCCGCTGCCTGGCCCTGCCCTCTGTTCCTGACAGAGGGTTCTGCTTTCACCGGCCGCTTCCTGTTCCCAACCAGTCACTTCTCCGGGATAATATCCGTGGGGGCAGGCGGTCTCGATCAAGTCAAAGTTCATGTCCTGAGGTCCTGCCTCTGTAGTTGAGCTCAGTGCTACGGGTAGTGAAGAGGATCCAAATAAGGCAACATGGAAAACACGTACATTGGAGGTTTTTTCCGAGGCAATGCTGCTCGACAGCCAGGACGCAGCGTCACGTTTCCTACCCGGAGAAAAAGCAATGACATGGCAGGTCTTCCATGGGAAGAACTGATGGCATGGGCGTTTGCTGAATGCCTACTGTGCACAGGGCATGATGGAGGCAGGTGGGACTCAGAGATGAACAGGGCACTTCTCAAGCCTTGGAGGGTGTCGCAATCCCCTAAGAAAGTTCAGACTATCGATCGGGAAGAGGAAACTCAAGTCAACGGCACTAGAGAGCTGTGCAGAGTTCAGAGTTTCAGCTTCTCGTCTGTACATGGAGAAAGTAACGGGACCTGCTGCATAGAGAGTTTGTGAAAGTCAAACGCAATGGAACGTACAAGTCCTTGGAAGAGTGCTGGGCTGATGGTGAGCACCCCATAAACATCGTTGCCATCGCTTGTATTTTCATCATGGTGAAGTATTTCCAGCATTTTGAAGAGCCAGAGTTGAGTCCGATAGCAATACGGACCTAGCGTCTTTGGTGTGTCTTGGGGCCAACGCACATTCCCCGTCCTCTGGTTTCCTTCCACAAACAGTTTTCTGCTGAGCAGTGGGACCTACACCTGGGCTACACCCCAGGGTCCCCTGGGGAGTCCCCTCTGGTTAAAGCCAAACAAACCTCCTGGGTAGGTTTTAAAACCTTTGTAAGTGAGTCTCATGCACAGCTGAGGTCAGGCTCTGCTATACAATCTGGGGTCCGGTCGTGATAAAACCGCAGGACTCCCTGTTCACAATGATTAAGAATATTCACGTCAAGGACAGCACAGCACACACCCAGGGCCAGGGGTCCCTGCAAGGGGACTGTTGGATGAAGCCAGCTAGGGCGGAGCCTGGGAACCTGTGTTCCTGGATCATTCTAGCCTCTCTCTGCCCGTGGAGCCTTTTGTCCTGGGAGAAGGGAGAGGGGCTTGTCTGGTTGGTGAATTTGAGGCAATGAGCTACCATGCTGGGCCCGGTGGTTACCTGGTCTCATCTGGGGACGCAGGCTCTGCAGACCGCCCCCCTTGCCAGGACCACCGGAGGAGGAGAAGAGCCAAGTATGTCCTTTGGAAGCGGGCTCCAGCTGGGGAGGGTCAGAGGCGGGTAATTCCTGGCTGTGGCACCAGGGCTTCCAGCGATCAGCCCCCGACCACGGTGGGCAGGCAAGTGGGGTGCAGATAACCCAGAGACACCAGCGCGCACAGACCCAGGGAAGGGTGATCTGGTCGTGGGCAAGAGCACTCAGGCCAGGACCTGCTGCAGGTGCAGGGAGGGGCGCGGCGTGGGGGCTGAACTCTGGCGAAGGCAGGGCAGGGGCGTGTCAGCCAAGTCGTCCGCGAACCTGGCAAGCCCCTGCTGGCTTTGGAGGGCTTCAAGGGGACCCTCAGAGGGTTCCGGGCAGGGGAACAGATATTGCAGAAGCGGATCATCACGCAGCAGGATCCTGCTCCTGTCTGGGTACCGAGAGAGGCCCCGGGGCCCGGTCTGAAGGCGGATTCGGAGCGGAGGGGTGGGGTGGGGGGGAACCACGGCGTGGCAGCGGAGCCCTGGAGCGCCCTGACCGCCAGCCCCGGAGCAGCGGCCCCTCTGCCTGGGGAGCTTAGGGGCGTCCCGGCCGGGGGCCTGCAGGTCTGCAGCCCCAGCACTGTATCTGTCATTCTCTACGCTTCCCTGAACACCCCTGGGGGGGAAACTAACTTGAGAATTAAGAACAAATATTTGACTTTTTCTCCCTTCCCTCCCGGTCATTTTACACAGTCCTGTTTAGACTGGATGCTGGTTAATGGGCGACCTTTGCCCCCTGGCTAAAAGCTGTGACCAGGAAACCCACCTCCCCGTTAATGAGGGTTTTGTTCGGGACCCAGGGAGCGCGGGAGCACACAGCTTCTGCTCTGCAAACGCATTGTCCCCCTGGCTTAGAGAAAGAAAACGGAAAAGAAAAACAAACAAAGAGAACGACAAAACCTTCCACTGGTGAATTAAAACAGCAAACTCCAGGCCCTAAGCGGTTTCAGCCTCTATTAAGACAACAAAAGGTCCTACGTGCCAGGCCCGGGCACAAAGACTGGGGGGAAGCTGATGGGGAGGGTGGTTCAAGGAAGAGAGGAAAACCAGGCAATTAACTTTTTTTTTTAAGTTATCTCCAGTGCCTCTGCTACCCCCAACAAGCCGTGATGCGCACGCATTTCAGACTTAAAGGAAGGGTTCCCCGTCAGACCAGGGGGCCCACACAGACACGCCAGCCTCTTGCTGCCTTGACCCTGATCCTTCTCAGGTAGTGAATGCTTCCTTTTGGCTCTCAGTGGATGCCCGCACCTTCGCATTGCATGGTCCAAGTTATTTCTTCCTCATCGTCTCTCTCCTTTGTTGATGCTGAGTACAACTTCAGAAAGGCTCTATCCTCCTGTTTTATGCTAAACCACTCTGGCCCAGAGCTATTTCTTTCCACCCCCACCCTGCAAATTTTAGTCCCTTAGAAGCAGGGCTGTCTGTCCCACCATCCACTGGACTTGACTCACCCATCTTAGGACAGCTAAGTGACCAGCAGTTGCTGAGGGCAGGGGGCCTGCCTGACATGTCCCCCACCCTCCCCTAGCATGCAGGACCTTGCGTGGCATGACAGACACGCTCCAGAAACGTGTGGTCATGGGCGACCTGAATATTAATACACGCAGGTTACTGTGTGTATCATACTAAGCGCAAGGGCTCATGACGGTTCTTCAGCCAGACTGGACTAAAAGGCTAAAAACGGCCAACGTGTATTGACTGTTGACTATCTGTACATTAACGAGTTAACTCTTAAAAAGCCGCATCCTCGGGCTTCCTGGTGGCCTAATGGTTTAAGAATCCACCTGCCATCAGGAGACACGGGTTTGACCCCTGGTCAGGGAAGACCCCTGACCAGATGCCTCGGGCAGCCAAGCCCCAGGAGCCACAAGTCCTGAGTCCATGTGCTCCAGAGCCCAGGAGCTGCAGGCAGAGAAGCCACTGTAGGGGAGGCCCGCACTCACAAGCACTGTGGCCCACACTTGCCGCAAATGGAGAGGCCCTCAAACAGCCACGGATACCCAGCAAGGCCAAAAGCAAATAAACGTTTTAAAAATTAAAGACATTTCTTGAAAAAAAAAAAAAAAAGACTCATCCTCATCTCAAGATTATCCTAGGATTTCAATGAATCCCTAAAAAAAGAAAATTCCTTTTTTTTACAGGAGCAATGTCTGAGGTTTGTTTCTGTTTAAGAGATCCTTTCAGAACTCTCTTGAGTTTTATGTCAATAAAAAACTTGACTTCAACAGCAGGGTCTGCCGCAAGCTTTGATAAAAATCCAAATGCTTGTATTTGGGTTGGTTTTGGGGCAACAGGAGCCAGAGGAACTCAGTCACAAGGCAGGTCCCCAAGCCAAAAACAAAACAAAACAAAAAGCTGAGGCTGGACTACAGGAGAAGTGAGTCCTCAGGAGGGTCCTCAGGAGGGTCCTCAGGGTCCTCAGGAGGATGGGTCCCATAGGTGCCTGCTGTGACAGGACCCTGTTTCCCCATCTCTGCGGGGCAACCACCGTTCCCGAGGAGGATGGAGACATGAAGCACGCCAGGGTTTGCATGCCCGCCGGTCCCCAGACCCACCAGACACCGGGGAAGCGACTTCTCCCCGCCCGGACTTCATCTCGTCCCCTGCAGGACGGGCACACCACAGCAGTGTCCACGGGCGCCGGCTTTCAGGGTGACAGGGGACCCTCGATGGAGCTCGACTGCCTGTTATGAGATGGAAGGAAAAAGTCTCTTCCCATTTGAGAGAATGAACGTGATGAGGCTGGTGGAGGACGAGGAGGGTGTCCCCTGCCGGCCTCCTGGGGAGGGCCAGAGGACTGAGGCTCCATCACAGCATTTCAGACCTTCACGTAGTCACTGTGGGTAGATTTCACCTTTACACGTATGTATTTACACACTCAGTATATATGCACTGTATTGTATATTATGTATGAGTGTGTATACACATGCTCACAGGTAACACGTTCTATTATGCATCTTATGATATGTATGTGTATGCACACATATGAACCACATATAAGAAAATGCATATAGTTTTACACACACACCTACCAGCCATTACTGAACACTTAACGATGTTCTGCGTAAGGAGTGCTGTTACGGCTTTTATACACATGATCACATTTCAGCTCCGCAATGATGCTGTCACGTGGAAGCTGCACTACTCTCCCTATGTGTGGATGAGGAAACTGGCTCAGAGAAGCGAGGTCACGTCCACTCCCTCTCACAGCCTTGTAGGGGCAGAGCTGAGGACCGAGCTGTGGTTTGTCCATTGCCAAAGTTCCGGACTTGAGCCACCAAGGTTCCCTGCCTCTTACAGAACAGATGAGGCTCAGAGCAGATAGGAGGCGGGAGGTCCATCTGCTGGGGCGGGAGGTCCATCTCCCACTCACGTCTGTCACATGCTCACGGGGCATGCCCTCCAGCACCTGAATGCCGCAAGGATGATGCTAAGCACGGGCTGTGGTCAGCCTCTGATACCCACGAGAGGCCGTGGTGGGACCACTAGAGGGGCCTGGGCAGCTGGGCAGTCAGAGACCCAAAGATACTGGATCACATGCTGGCTGACTTGAAATCAAGCCACTAACTTTATAATTTCAAGTGAGAAATGGCCTCTTGGACGGCCTCCCTCTTAGAGAAAGCTTTCAATTAACCCACCGACCACTGGCTACTGAGAAAAGTGGCTGGTGTGAAAACGACTTCTCTCTTCTGTCACTGCGTATTAAGACCTCGCGCCAGAATCAGATCCACTAATACGGTCATCGCCTCCATCACATCGAGTGTTCTCAGATCAAGCTGCCTGCTCCCGGCAGCGCTACAGCCCCGCGTCTTGCCCACCACCTCCCTTGATAAAATTCCCCAAGCTTGTGATTTCTCGCAGAAAGTTTGGTAATGAACATGGCTTCTCTGTGTTCCGCTGTAAACAGCAGAAATCCCCCTGCAGGCGCTCTCCTGGACCTTTTATCCATACTCAGGAAAAAGAAGTGATTGATTTTGAAGTTCGGTGTTGGCATCTGCTGTTATTCAAAACCAGGACCTTGGCGGCAGCCATCCACCGTGCTTTTCAGCCCTGCCACCCGTGTGCGGCAAATGAAGACAAGCTGTTGTCAGATGAGAAATGCAAAACAGTCAATCTGTTTGTCTGTTTAATGTAACTGGGAACATAAGCTGCTCAAAGTGGCACCATTCGGTACTGTCAGATGGGAGACACTCTCCAGCAAACAAAAACCTAATGACCCGTTTTACTCGGCGCTCTGGAGTTGCTCCTAATGGTACTTTCCATATGCACTTGAACATGCTTTTATCTGAAACTGCAAATGGTACGATTTTCCATCCAACACAAGCGTGTAATCTGTGTATGTCGGGGGTGGGGTGGAGGGGAGCAAGGGGGTGGGTGGCACCCCTCCATCCCACCCCCCACCCAACCGGCGCCATGGAGGAAGGCTGATGCGCTAAGACATCTTAGAGCAGGAAGCATATTGCAGCAGCATCTGACTCTCATCTTCCCTTTACACCTGTCATTGTACTGTATTAAAGGGAAAAAATCAAGTCATTAACCATGATAGATATGTTTTTAATAAGTAAGTGTTGTGCCTCGCCGGGCGGATAAATAGCGGGGCTGCAGATAGCTTCAGAGCCTGGTGTGGGATTGCGGTGGGGAGTTGCAGGCTCTGCCTGAGTTTCCCGAGGGTGTGTCATTTGGGGAGCACTGGGGCTCTCAACATGACCCAGGCTGCGACTCCTCCACGGTGCTCCCCGCTGGGGCTGGACTCTCACTCGCCTCTTCCTTTTTGTTTTCTCTTCCTTTTCTCACTTTTTGTTTCTTGGAACTTTTAATGCCTGGAGAAACGGGTCTGCTCCAAAGGCTGCTATCCACACCCATGTCTTTAAAAATGTGTCTCTCCAAGTGAATCCCCATCTATGAGACAGCAATAGGATCATGGACACAGAGATCCGACTGGTGGTTGCCAAGGAAGTGGGGGTTGGTGGAGGGATGCGAGGTTGGGGTTAGCAGATGTAGGCTTTTATATAAGAGAATGGATACACAACAAGGTCCTAGTCTATCACACAGGGAACCATATCCACTATCCTGCGATAAACTGTAATGACAAGAAAACAAGCCAATAAAAAAAAGAATGGATGTACATGTATAACTGAATCACTTTGCTGTAGAGCAGGAATTAACACAACATTGTAAATCAACTATACTTCAGTTTTAAAAACTGAGAAAGATGTAGGGTTTCCCTGGTGGTCTGCTGGTTAAGAATCCGCCTGCCAGCGCAGGGGACATGGGTTCGATCTCTGGTCCAGGAAGATCCCACATGCCGTGGAGTAACTACCTGCTCCTCGGCAAGCCCGTGCAACACAGCTACGGAGCCCGTGTGCCGCAACCACTGTGCTGCAAACAAGAGAAGCCACTACAAGGAGAAGCTCGTCCACCACGACGAGGAACAGACCCATTCGCCGCAACCAGAGACAGCCCAAGGGCAGCACGGAAGACCCAGCACAGCCCAAAATAAATAGATACGTAAATCTTCTAAAAAACATGAAGTGAAGTGAGAGTCGCTCAATCGTGTCCAACTCTCTGCAACCCCATGGACTACACATGGAATTGTCCATGGAATTCTCCAGGCCAGAATACTGGAGTGGGTAGCCTGTCCCTTCTCCAGGGGATCTTCCCAACCCGGGGATCAAACCTAGGTCTCCCACACTGCAGGCGGATTCTTTACCAGCTGAGCCACAAGGGAAGTCAAAAAATGAAAAAAAAAAAGTTAAAAAAAAAAAAAAAACAACATGGACCAACATCAAACAGATGTCTCTCACTGGCATGGCAGATAAGGACACCTAGAGATTTGTATGGACTGCCAGGAGCACTGTGTTGAGAAGGATTCTGAGGCACACCCATAGAAAGGAATATCAGGATTGGGTAGGAGACCCTGATGTCATTTGCGTGCGGCCACAAGCAGCATTTATTAACGACAAAAACAACTTAGCACAATCAAAATCCAGTTCTTCATGTTCAGGATCCAACAAAGACTCTCTTTTTAATTTTTGTAACGGAACGTCAAATCTACTTGAGTCATGACAAAATGTGGAAGGAAAAAAAAAAGAAGAAGCTGAGCAGGCCAATGCCTGCCGCTCAAAACACTCATTGCAAAAGACGACGTCTGGCCTCAAACGGTGCTTGGATACATTCGGTGGAAATAAGGCGAAAGCATATGGTTTACATTTTCTCTATAAAGAAATATGGGTGGGAACCTCGAGGGGCCCAAGATGCAATAACAAATACAGGCACTTGACAAGGCTTGGCAGGCGAAGACAGAATATTTCTGTGTTTACCTGACAATCTGACTGGAGTCCGGCCCACTGGGGAGCAATCCATTTGGTTGTGACCTGTCGCACCCTGGCAGAGCGTCCTTGCAGAGACACTAACGTCAGCCTGGGAAGCATCGAGCCCCCCCACTTCCAGGCGAGCCCTCCCTCCAATGAGCAACGCTGCCACTGGCTAACGATGCAGTCAGACCTCTTGGACTCGGGGCGAGGCGGTACCGCGCTGCTGTGCAATATTACCGTGTGATAACACGTGGGCAGGAAGTGGGGACTTCTTTTGTTTTCCATCTTCCCTTCCAAATTCTTTTTTTTTTTTTAATTGAACTCTGACTTTTGGCGTGTAATCATTTGAGTGGATTGATAGGTTTGAATGTTTGATCCTTAATTTTTGTTTGCCCATTTTTTGTTTTTTGTTTTTTCTTTTTCTTTTTGGCCATTTCATTCTCAGGACTAGCCTTTTCAATTCTGAAACTTGGGGAGAACTTGAAAAGAGGAGTCAGTGAGAGAAGGAAAAACAAAAGTGTTTTCTGTATTAAGATTCTGAGATAAGCAGAGGTTTGAAACATTGAGCCTACAGGAATGAGAGATGTCACCCTCCCAATCATATATTTTGTTTCAAGACAAAAGCGCATTTGTAAGCTAGAGACTAAATGACTATTTTGTGTCTATCACACCTTCAGTCAGGAAAAAGCAAAGTTAATAGATGGGTTTTGTTTTCCATCTCTTTCCATGACAGATCAAAGGTCACACGAGTGGGGTTCCCAGGCATCTGCCTGGATGGTGCTTGGCCTCTGAATAATAAAGAGGAGCTTCTAGAACCACCAGCTCATTAATGAGCGCTCATTCAGAATGGATGGCGCAACATACAGTAATTTAAGTGTCGCAGACAATGCAGGTTCTCAGCTCCGTACAGAGAGTGGCCTTTGGATCGTGCGGAATGAGTAATTACAGCTAATATCCTTTCTGGCTTGTGGAGAACATCCAAAGAAACAAGGTCGCGGCCAAGGGCCAGGAGCTGGTCCCCGGGAGCCCCGGAGTCAGTGGGGCAGGTGAACTGTTCCCACTCCCCGGGCTCGTTCATGAATAAGCCCCTGCCAGCTCCCGCCAGCACCGGGCAGCAGAGATGCGAGGGCTCGGTCACTGAGAATCCAGCAAAGGAGCATCCAGCAAATGGTGGTCGAGTGCAGAGGCGAGGTCTGCAGCTTCCAGCCAGACCAACTTGCAAACTGAGAGTGAAATTCAGGATGCTTCTCCCATACCCCCGGCCCCCGCCCCCCGCACTGGGGCCTGTGGGAAAGGGTTTCTGTGACCCAGGGGTGCCCCCTCCCAGGGCCCAGCCCTGGCTTTCTCTGAGGTCCACGCTGAGGGTCGGCGAGGCTTCAGGAGGGGAGGTCCTCAAGCGGACAGGGGTCACTGGGAGGGGCTGCATGGCAGCTGGAGGACTTAGACCCTCGGGGCTCCCTGGATGAGCCATGCCTTCGAATCTGAGCTGTTACAGGCATGGCTCTTGGTTACCAGCAATTGAAGCTGACTCTGGGAGATTTCAGCAGAGAGAGGAATTTATCGAAAGGGAAATGAGGCCTTCTGGGGCCTTGAGGGGAGCCAGACGGCGACTGGGGCACAAAACACGGGGAGGGGAAGTGGAAGGAAGGGACCAACTCTTCGCGGCCACTGCCTGGCCCTGCCTAGGGATGCAGGGGCCCAGCGTGCTTCCCTGCCCTCGGGGACCCTGGATCCTGGGCTCCAGCACAGACACCCTGGGCGCTGGGGGCCGCTCTCGCCACTTCTTGGTGTCCCTGATGACCAAGTCCAGGTCTAGGATTGCTGAGTGCGACTGGTCAAGACCGGCCACATGCCTGCTGGCTTCCGTGCCGGAACAGGGTCTCTTGTGAAGGAGTAAGTTCCCCTGAAATGAGACCAGCTCTCCCACACAGGACTGCATTCAAGTGTCAGATGTCTGCGCCCACTCCTCATCACTGTGTGATCTGTGCAAGCCACCTTCCCAACCTGAACCTGCCTCCTGTGGCCCAGTGGAGACAACAGGAGCACCTCCCTCACTGGCTGTAATGATGACGAAACCAGGCACTGCATTAACGCACTGCACACACACGTGCTGAGTGCCTGCAATGGGCAAGGTTCAGGGTGGCTCCGTAATGGTGCATATAACAGGACAAGCCCCTCAACAGCGAAATAGCCTTTGGCCTCCTAGCAGAGATGAGGAGAGGCAGGCAGTTCCCAAGGAAGCAGGAGGCAGATTTAGTAAGTTCTGCTGATGAACTGGATGTGTGGGATGAAAGAGAGGAAGGAAACAAGAGACGTCTCCCGTTTCTGGGAGATTCCATCGGTAAAGCCACTGGCTCTGTTCTTGGCACACAGTAAGTGCTCAACCAGTATTCACTGCCAACATGGTTGCCGGCGCAGTTATCATCAATATCATCATTTCAATGTTTATCTCCTGCTGGCCAGCCCGCACAGATAACTTTGATAATCAGTATGACATAGAGATTACAGGCTGGGCTCGGCCTATATGGGTTCAAAACCTGACTCTGCATTTCCAGCTGTGTGACCTTGGGCAGACTACATAACTTCCGTCACTGATATTGGTCTTGGCAATAATTTTGGGGGGGCAATAATATCAAAAATACAAACAAAAGAGAAACAAAACAAATGGGATACATTAAGCTCAAAAGCTTCCGCATAGCAACAGAAACTATTCACAGAATAAAAAGACAACCTACAGAGTGGAAGAAAAGTTTTGTAAACCATATATTGAATAAAGGGTTAATATTCAACATATATAAAGAGCTCGGTCAACTCAATAACAACAACAACAAAATAAACAATCTGATTTTAAAATGAGAAGATCTAAATAGACATTTCTCCAAAGAGGACATCAAAATGGCCAACAGACACAAGAAAAGATGCTCAACATCACTGACCACCAGGGAAGGGAACGTCACAGTTGCAGTGAGACATCACCACACGCCTATTAGATGGCTAACCAAAGACTAGAAATAACAAGTATTGATGAGGTGGGGAAAAGAGGCCGCCTGTGCACTGGTGGGAATGCAAATTAGCCCAAGCACTATAGAAAACATATGGAGGTTCCTCAAAAAATGAAAAGTAAGACTACTATATCTAATGCACAATATAATGAACACCTACAATAATATTGTGCTATGATTATATAATGTGATAGGTATTGTTCCATTCACAAGTACATTACCATATATAAGCGCATCAATGTAATACACTGTGTGCCTTAAACTTATACATTGTTACACATCAACTTTATTTAATTAAAAAAAATGAAGTGAGTCAAGGTATATGCTCTCAGTCGTGTCTGACTCTCTGTGACCCCACGGACTGCAGCCTGCCAGGCTCCTCTGTCCATGGGATTCTCCAGGCAAGAACACTGGCATGGGTAGCCATTCCCTTCTCCAGGGGATCTTTGTGTGCCTGAGAGTCTTGTGCGCCTGGAGTGTCCTACATTGGAGGCAGATTTTTTACTGTCTGAGTCACCAGGGAAGCCCAAATGATTCCCTCCCCCACAAAAAGAATTAGCCTTTCTATACCTCAGTTTCTGCCTCTGTAAAATAGAGATGAGAAAAGTAGCTACGTCACAGGGCTGTTAGAAGGATTAAACGTTCTATTTCACGAAAAAGCCTTCGGATGGTGCCCAGAACGCAAGATCGCTGCACGCACAACCAGCCGTGTCCTCGACTGTCCCGTGTCAGTCACATCCCGCCCTGCCATCCAAACTGCTTGTCTGAAAAACGGATCCTCAAACATCTGACCCTCTTTTTCCACTTGAGAATGGAAGAGAGAAAGTAGATGTCCTCAGCCCACACTGAAATGAAATCCTCCCCTGAATCATAAACCAGAGCTCTGTGGTGAGTCTGGTGATTGTGGGTGACTCTGTGGTTCAGGCTGGGGTCACTCTGACCCCGCCAAGGCCTGCTCATCACCAGCTCCTTCCACAAACGCTCAGCCCTCCGAGCGGGGAGGGCATGACCTTCCGGATGGCCTTGCTTCGGAGCCGGGTGCCATGGGGTCTCTGCGACGGGAACGACTGTCCTGAGGTTAGACGGGAGACTCAGCCCAGGTCCCCTAGTGTGAGGACACGGGCTGGACTTCTGCTTTCAGGCCGGGCTGGAAATAACACATCAGCACCTTTCCACGTGATGGTGGGATGCTCACAGTTCCTGCGCCTGCTCGAAACGAGAAGTGAAGAAACACAACCACACTCGTGCCATCACAGCCGGAGTCAGCCAGCAACAACGTTAAAGAAACACAACCACACTCGTGCCATCACAGCTGGAGTCAGCCAGCAATGACGTTAAAACACGCCAGTGTCCACAGCCACCCCTTCACCTTAAAAATATATATATATTAACAACACCGTCTAGCCAATGTTGAATCATTTTCCAGAATTAAGTCTTCTAGTTGACCTCAAACACAGCGCATGAAATTGGCCCCTGGACTGTGTTCCAGTGACTGTGGGGTCTGATCTTCATGTGCCTGATCTTTGCATCCCTGGGATTTGCATGAGGCGTGGGCCAAGACGAACGTACACAGGAGTGACAGTTAACGCGAACACGTGACTCAGCACCGTGGCTGGCAGATCACTTATCTGGTGCACCGTACAATTTACACACAGAGAAACATACCAGGAAGGCACAGGTCTGCTGAGCTGTCTCAGTGGAACAGGGCGATCTGAGCTTAGCCAGGCTGGGGCAGGCAGAGGTGCTGGGGTCCCCTTCCAAGTAGACATGTCATCTCCACCATCCTGTCCCCCACAGCCTCGCTGTTCCCTGGCCGGGCAGCCCTTGCTCATGGTGGCCAAGGGCTGCAAGACTACACACGAAGCCCCCGGCAGCCAGGGAACAACGGAATCTGCCTCCTGCAGGTCCCTGAGGGGGTTACGAGGTCAACACTTCTTGCTTTCTCTGTCCACTTTGATGGGTGGAAAACGCATCAACAGACAGGGACACCAGCTGCGTGTCCAAGCTTGCTGGAAAATGATTTCAGCATCCCTAACTGCCAGCCTTCACCGAGCCCTTCCGGGCTGGGTTGCATGGAGGGTACCAGTTCTCCCAGGGCTAGTCCTGAAGCTTTCACATCCCAGAAAACGCCTCCTTCAGAACTAACTGAGGTTGGTATCATTGTTTTACTCATTACGTTCATACGAAGAAACAGACTCAGTGGGCTATGGGCTGGTCCCAAGGTCATGTGGCTCAGGGGAAACCAGAGCTCAGGGCCAGATCCAGGCTCCCGGCGTTTCCTGCTGGTGCTCTACACTGTCCATCGGATCACAGCCTGTGGAGACGCTGGACGTCATGGAGAAACTTCTTCCCTAGGACGCCGACAAGCTCCACAGGGTGGTGCCTCCCACCCCGCCCTTCGACCCTCTATACTGTGGTGAATCCTGGATTGGATTTTGCAACAGCAGACCTACCTCTAAACCCGGCCATGTGCCAGGAGACTGCCTGTCAGTGCCTCAGTTTCCCTTGTTCTAAGGACAATGGTGATGAAATCTGGCAGAGCGAGGGGAAGGTCCAAGCCTGTCAAGTCCGGGTGTCCGTGAAGACAGAGGGCCCTCCTGACCAGATCGACAGGGCTGTCTAGACAATCAATACTGACCACTGTGGCTGAATTGACCCTACGCAGGTCCACATTGATCATTTAAGACACCTGGCATTGTCGCACCAGCTGCGCCATGATTCGGGAACTTTGGTCCCTAAAGCCCTAGCTAAACAAGGAACCAGCCTTTTGAAAAATATAGTGTTAACTTAAAAAACCCCTTGGACTTCATGAAGGCCCTTGATGGCCGGAGTTGGGTCTCTGGGAGGCAGAGCTGAAGTCAAGTCTTGTTCTATCATATAAGGGCTGGTGTGGCTGCAGGAACTCCCCTGCCCTCCGCCCGGAGCCCCAGTTTACTTTTCAGCAAAATGGGGGTGAAAGGGTATTTGTCTCATGGAGTCACAGAGACCTGGCAATGTGATGAGGTGGTAAAGTGCTTATTATTGACCTGGAAATTATCAAGTGTTTGGTAAAATTTGGTTTATTGGTATGATTTATTTTGCATAGGAGTTTTCTCCCCTGCAAAACATCTTTTCCATCAGCATCTTGAAATACTGAAGTCTGCTAGAAATTGCCCGGTCCTGTACGGATGTTTGGGGCTTCCCAGGTGGCTCAATGGTAAAGAACCCGCCTGCCAATGTAGGAGGCACAAGAGACGTGGGTCTGATTCCCTGGGTCAGGAAGATTCCCTGGAGGAGGAAGTGACAACCCACTCCAGTATTCTTGCCTGGGAAATCCCATGGACAGAGAAGCCTGGCGGGCTACGGTTATACCAATGTCTGTCTTTCACAAGCACACCCCTTCACCCTCAGAAGGATGCTCTGAGTTTTAAGAGACAGTGGACATCAGTTTGCTGACAGTTGAAGAGCTGGGAAGTAGCAGGTATGAAGCCAGAGTCTTCTGACTCTGGAATCTGTGTTCTTTCTGTGGTCCAAGCTGGGGGAGATGAGAAAAGACAGGAGTCCCACCTTCCGGGAGCTTGGGGGTCCTCTGGGTGATGAGCCACTGATGCAAATAATATTGTGTGGACAACAGCAGGAAGTAAGTGCTGGTTGCCCGACAGGAAGGAGGTGAGGCTGTCGCCAGCCCTGGGCACAGAGAGGGGTGGGAGATGGGTGGGCAGAACAGGCTTTATAAGCACAAGTTGGTATTTGGTCTGAGCTCCGGCTGCCCAAGTGAGTTCCAGTAAACCACAACCCAGGGGGACCCTGAGGCCACAGGCAGTGTGGATAACGCTGTAGAGGTAGGGAGATGCTGGGCTCGTCCAGCCAATGGCCTCCATGGGCTGGTGCCTGGGTTCTGGCCAGCTGCTCACCAGCACCCTCTTACATAATCGCCATTATTGGCTATTTGTAGAAGATTCACAGAAGGTGACCATTTTGTCAGGGTTGCAGTTCTCTCTCCAGCTCTCCCTGTTTCTCTGTTTCAATATCCACCTGGCTCTCCCTGAAGTTCAACCTTCCTCAGCCCCCACTTCCTTTCTGCTTCCTTGTGAGCAACCTTAGTGATGAACCTGTGTGTTCATAAGCAAGTTGGCTTTTGTATGTCAATGGTTTTGCCCTAGATTTCGGCCAGTCGCCTCCTATTACACAGAGCGTGAATGTTTTATCTGGGCTTACATTTCATTTTTTCAAAGAGGCTCGTAATGCTTCTCTAAAGCTAAAATGCTTCCACTTTAATACAGACCCTATGGCAATGCCACAAGATCTGATCCAAGTCCCCCTCTGCAGAAGGAATGGATGCTGGGTTTGTTTACAAAGATGCTCCTTGCACTCAACTTTGAGCATGAACAACAGGGCTGCTGTTGGAGTACTTCCTTCCTGGCCAGGCACATGGTACAGATCATCTGCTCCCTTCCGACAAAAACCTTCGGGGCAAATTGAGAAATATTTATTTCAGCCCTATCTCCATGCTGGGGGAAATTCATACCATGAGACTCCCGGCTCCTGCAAAATGGAAAAATCTCTGTGGCAGCTTTAACAGCAACCAACTTAGGAAATTGACTAATAATGCAAATATCCAGAGGTTAATAGCCTGGTGACATTACTGCAACTTACACGGTCGCTTGAAGGGCATTATCCATCACCCGGCCATCAGTGGTCAGTTAGCAGAATGTATGGAAAAATAACAAAAGAGGAATGAACGCCCAGAACGGGGAATTAAGAAAATCTGGAACTTCTTCCCTCTGCCCCCTTTTCTTTATTTCACAGAACTGGGCAACGTGCAGTCTCCATCTGACGTGCACAAGGTCCAGACACCTATTTTGCACACGAGGCCAGTCCCTGCCCCCTGCATTCTCATTCTGCATTTATGGGGAGGAGGAAGGTCAGTGAGCTGCAATCAAGGGAGAAGTCAGAGACAAGCCAAAGAGAGTCCATGCGATGCCTTCGGCTGTAGCTGTTTTGGACAGAAGGAAGCTAGCTAGAAATCAGCTAGAAAGGGCCCTGAGTAAATGTGGTTAAGAACTAAGCCAGCTGCGCACGCCGGCTCTCTGCACCTAGGCTGACCGCCCTCACTAATTTATTGTCTTCATACTTGGAGTCTGGAGACGGGCACTGCAGTCCCGAAGAGTGGCCCATTTCACCACGGAGGCAAAGGCACGCCTCTGGTCAGGACCTGAGATCCCTTCCAGTGTCATCCGCTCTCCTGGGTGGGTTTCTCTCCCTCCACTGCCCATTTGTTGGGCTTCTCCAGAGAAGGGCAGAGCGGTATTATTTTTGAGAAACTAGATTCCCAGCTCCTGCTGCTAAAAGGAAAATTACCGCCCTGAGCAGCCCCTGGTCAGGTTCCAAAGGCGTCTTGTCGCATTGTTTAAATACTGAATTGCAATATGATTGGAGCTGGTACCAAGTGGCTCTGGCAGTCTGTGGTGCTGGCAGGTGCTCGGCATCAGAGCCGCGAGGCTTCAGCTCACTGCTCTGGCTCCACTGGTCCCGGGAGCGCCGGCCAAGACCCAGGCGGCTGCTGCTTTTTATTTTATTTTCCTGCAAAAGGCACAGAAGCCAAACGCCCAGTGCATCAGCACAGATTGCTCCCTAAGCGGTGCCTCGTGGGCTCCTTAACCCGGCTCTCTCCCTCGGCTCCAGCCCCGTGCCAGGCTGCGTGCCCCGAGAGGCCCTCTCTCCTGGCTCTGAGCTGCCTCACTCACGCCCAGAAGGAGGAAGGGTGTCCCCAGCCGAGGAGCAGCCCACTTCCACTTCATTTTTTCTTGCCTGGTTTTTTTTTTCCTCCAGACTAACTTGAGTTTGCACCATTTGGCTCCAAGAATGGCACACTGGCATTGGCCTTTCTTTATTTTTTTTCACATCTTTCTTGACATGGAAAGCCTGTATCAAGCAGCCTTCTCCGTGATGCTTTGGGAGTAACCTGAGTTCTTCTGGAACTGTAAGGAATGTCCAGGGTTTAGTATGTGGTTTTACCAAATCTGGGCTTGGAGGTGTTCTGTTTAACTTTTTGAAAGTGAAAAGTGTTAGTTGCTCAGTCGTGTCCGACTCTTTGCGACTCCATGGACTGTAGCCCGCCAGGCTCCCCTGTCCATGGGATTCTCCAGGCAAGAATACTGGAGTGGGTTGCTATTCTCTTCTCCAGGGGATCTTCTCCACCCAGGGATTGAAGCCAGGTCTCCCACGTTGCAGATTGTTTGCCCTCTGAGCTGCGGGGGAAGCCCTTGTTTACTCTCTGGCCCTCTGTGGGTGGGGCAGGGTGCTGTGTGTGAGAGGGGCACTGGCTGGAAAGAGAAGGGATCCGCCAGGGTGAACCTACTTCAGCAGCTGGGTCTCAGTCCAGAGACTCCTGCCGCTCTGTTCAAGAGATGCAGATTTCACAGCCTAGACAACCTTTGTCCCCTAAGCCCTTCAGCCCACGTCTCCTGGCTTGGCCTGTGATTACCTGGGCATGTCCGGGGCCACTGAACTGCGACATCCAGAACGTGGCCCGTGTCTCTGTGGGCACGAACGAGACAGAAACACATCCCTTCTGCCCAGACAGACCCCTGGATCTTGGGGGTGTCCTGAGCTGTCACTTAGCGCTGTGCGCCCCCCAGGGGAGAAGGCAGGATGGCTGAGGAGGGAAGGGAAAGGCTCCCAGTGAAGCTGCTGATAAAAGCCCACTTTCCTGCAGCCCTCCTCACCTTGAGTAGCTGAGAAAACTCCTCTGAAACTTGGTTTTTCGCCTCCCATTTCTTTTTGCTTCCTCCCTGCCTCCCTCTCCTCCTCTCCCTCCCCCCTTCTCCATGCCTGTTATTACTACAAAAGGGGCACAGCTTCTCCTACAAAGGAAAATGAGGATGGAAAGCAAAACCTGGCGTTCGCCATCATCCGCTCCAACCATCCTGATGGGTAACCCCTATTAATAGCTTCGCACACACCCTTCCAGACTTTTCTCATGTGCAACCACAAAGCCACACATTTGCAAGACAGAGTGAATTGCACCCACATTCAAGAGCCATTTGCGAGCCTGAAATAAAAATGGCTGTGAAACAGATAAATCAACAACGGGAGCCGGCTGAGGGCAGACGTCCGACACACACGCTTATCTCATCGGCTTCTCCCATCGGCTTCTCCGCCAGGGCCCACCCCCAACTCCAAAATGTCCCTCTGCTATTTTGCTGGAATTTCCACAAGACACGGCAGAGAGTGAGAAACCCCTTCCTTCCAGAGCCTACAGTCCCGGGCCTGTTCGGGACACACAGGTCAGTCTCGAAAGCAAACATCTCAGCTATCAAGGTCAGAAGAACATGGCAATTATTCTGTAACCCAATGAGCCGCTACCTTCCTATCTAATCACACGGCCTGTCTTCATGCCTGTCTCCCCGGGAACAAAGCAGACCTTCCCTTATCTCCGGCTGCATCTGTGATAAGGAGATTTGATGAGTCAGATCCTCTGGGCTACACTAAGACAGGCCCCTTTGCGAGCTTATATATTCTGCAACAGGGCCAGGGTCTGTTTTATGTTTGTGTTTGGGACCCAAAAGCGAGTCCTGAGATTATGTGTCTTACGGCACCATCCGCCCTATGTGGGATGGGAGGGGGTTGGCGTGGCCGGGACGGGGGAGGCAGAAGGAACTGCCTGTATTTCAAGACGTGGGCATTATTTACAATATCTGAGACACAGAGACAACCTAAATGCCACCAACGGATAAAGAAGACATGAAATAGACACATATCCACATACACGCAATGGAATACTACTCAGCCATAAAAAGGATGAAATCTTATCATGACTGACAACACGGACGGATTTTGAGGATATGCTAAGTTAAATAAGTCATACAGAGAGGGACAAATACTGCATGATTTCACTTATACGTGAAATATAAACAAATAACATAAATGAACAAGCCAAACTAAACAAGAATGAAGATACAGAGAAGAGAGTCATTGTTACTTTGCTCCTTCCATCGACGGAGGGGGCCAGGGAGCAGAGAGTCCAGTGCATCAAGGAGATCAACTCTATGGTGATAGACAGAAGCTAAGGCTCTGGTGGTGAGCATGCCTGCAGGGTATTCAGAAATAGAAACACAAAGTAACACACGCGGAGCTTATGTCACGTTACAAATCAATGCTATGTCAATAAAAACAAACAAAACCCCGGGGCTTAGAGTCTGAGAGAGGTGGAACAGCCGTACAGCGTTAAATGACCCTGGAACAAAGATGGAATATCTGGGCCTCAGTTTCTTAACCTGTAACAGGGGGTGATAATACCCATTTCCCGGCCTGTTATGAAGACTGAATACAGAAATACTTAGGAAGTGGTTAACCTCCTCCCTGGCACATGAGCGTGTGGTAAGAGCTCAATAAAGAAGTGATCCTACGTGCAAGGCAGCAAAGGAGAGGCAGACATAAAGAACAGACTTTAAGACACGGTGGGGGAAGGAGGGGGTGGGATAATTTGAGAGAGTAACATTGAAACATACACACTACCAAATGTGAAACAGACAGCCAGCCTGAGTTTGCTGTATGATGCAGGGAACCCAAAGCTGGTGCTCTGGGACAACCGAGAGGGGCGGGATGGGGAGGGAGGTGGCGGGGGGGACTCGCGAGGGAAGGGACATACGTGTAACCATGACCGATCTATGCTGACGTGTGGCAAAAATGACAATACTGTAAAGCAGACATCCTCTAGTTAAATCAATAAATACAATTTTTTTTAATGCTTAAAAAATAAGAGGAGAGAGGATGGCAACATTTTCATTCAACTACCATGACTAATTTTCCCTGAACAGGGGGAAGGGGAAGGAAAGAGTCTTGCAGAATGGAAAGCAGAAGCTCTACTCTTTTTTTCCTGAGCCTGTCTGACGAGAAAGGCAGAGTGGAAGGGAGTAGGGGTCAAGACAGAAAACCAGGGCCCTCAGGACATAAACAGCCTCGGAGCTGGAGGCCCCAGGCAACACCACCTGCTGGGAAAAAACTGAAAAAAGAACCTGTAAAAACTGATGCCAAATTTCAGGGGCTCTTCAGGGGCTTGGATCAGAACTTTTCTCGCCACCCCCGCACGCCCCCCCCCACCTAAGGTGTCTTCATCTGCCTCTCCTTTCCTCGGAATCCCAGGAACCAGACGCCCGTCTCCCTCTTCCCTGTTTGGGGCCACATGTCGGGCCATCTTGATTTTCTGTGTCTCTTGTTCCTTTGCTTTGAGCATCTCCTAGTGCTTTGGGTGAGACCTCCCAGTGTTAGTCCTGCTTCTGCAGAACCTGAAAGCCCTTCCGGGGATGCTCTCCAGATCTCATTCAGCTCCCCAGGGGGTGAAGGCCAGGTTTCTGGCCACGGACACCAACAGCCCAGGCCTGGAGTCAGGCAGACACTCACACGGTGTGTAAGCCTCAGATCACCCTCGCTGAGTCTGGGAAAGTCCCAGAGCCTCTCTGAGCCTGCCTGCTTGTAGGGGCGTTTAGCATAATGGCACTGACGTGCTCAGGGCTCCTGTGATGGTTCAAAGACCCGTGGGCAAATGGCCAGGGAGAGCCTTGCGGATGGAACACAGGAGCCTTTGGTAAACAGTGGTGAGTCTCCCCGGACTTCTTTGCTTAGGAGAGGTGGCAGATACGTGCGGTAACATTTCTAAAACTCTTAAACTTGCTGGGCCCATTTCACACAGTGGAGCCCCTTGCTCATGTTCGCCTCTGCAAAGCTATTGTTAAATCCACGGTCCCATCTCATGACACGCCTGAGTTAAGGAGCCTGGAACTGTCTAGTCAAGCGCCTGCAAGGCGCCCCATGTTCCTGGAGGAGCAGTGCACGGGGGGAGTCACCTTATGATGACTCACTCCACCCCTGAGTCAGTCTGGTTCGGGCCACTTTCACGGGCACCCAGGGCTCTTTCTGAGGCAGAGTGAAGTGGCTCAAGACCCAGGCTGCAGATGAAGTGGAAGCACTGGGATGTGATGGGCCACACCCTAGCCAGGCCTCTCATCCAACATCAGGCTCCACCCTCCGCCAGGGAGATGGTGACAGAGAGGGGAGATAGGAGGATGGGCTCCTCTAAGAGGCAACCCCCCAAAGTTTTACAACCGGGGATGGGGGAGGGGGCGGCTCCTGTTTGCTAGGTTAAGAAGGAGCTGATTCAGGCTTCCCGCTGCAAGTTCCGGTGGGAAATGCGGGTTTCCCTAGTTGCCCTGTGCAGGAACTGACTTTTGGAATGAATGGCAAGGGAAGAAGTGAAAGCTTTTGCTTCTCTTATTCCTCTGCAGGATGGAGACATGGGTCCCTGATACAGGTAGGAGAAGTTGGTCTGGGCTACACACCATGCTGGCCCCTCTGTGTCTGTTATTAATTTCATTTATTAATTCATGCAAGCGTTTACTGAGCAGCTACTATGTGCTGGGCATGCTTCTCAGATAGGGGATGTAGCAGTGCCCTAAATGAAGCCCCTGCCCTCACAGAGCTTACATCCCAGTGGGAAGAACGAGGCAATAACACATAAATAACCATGTAAGATGCTAGAGGTGAGACGCGTAAGAAAAATGAAGCCAGTTAGAGAAATATGCAATTGGATTGGTGGATGGGGGAGAGATGAAATGACTACTATTTTAATTCTGAAACTATTCAGACTCTGCTACTACTAAGAGAAGCCAACATCTAGAGATTATAAATGGGGTCATCATTAAAGTTAATTGTCAAAGGCTTCTACTCTTACAGTGGAAGCATCTCTGTGCTGTGAATAGGTGCCACACGATGATTAAACACTGGAATGTACACCGTTATTGAATCAACCCATTTTACAGAGGAGAAAACTGAGTCCAGGCTTGGTTAAGTTCATGATACTAATCAGTGAATCTGAGTTTCACAACCTGCTTTGTCTGGATATAGAAAGTTGTGTTTTAACCAGGCTGTTATAACAACCCTAGGTGGGTGGTATTTTGACTCATAAACATGAAGAAGCTGAGGATCAGAGAGGTGAAGCTAGCAAGGACAGAATTAAAATCCAGAGTTGTTGTGCTCCAAAGCCGAAGTTCATTCCTCTCTACCGCAGCCCCTCTCATTCATAGGGGAACCTTAGTGACCAAGAAGGGGCTGTGACTGAAACATCTCAGCAGGGCCCCAAACACATGCCCAGTGGCCCCAGTCCCCGGCCATCGGCTTCCTCCTGGTCCATGCTGTTCTGCAGGGCCCATGGAGGGCCTGAGAACAGCACCTGCTGCCCTGATCATCTCGAGTGAGTGGCTGGTCCTTGCAAGGAGGAGGGCTTCATGCTCATGACCAAGGATCAGTTGTCATTGTCACCAACATGTGAAACCCTCTATGCAAAGCACGGGCTTTATTTTGGGGAAAACAGAGTCCAACTGCACCTCAGGCTGTGGGCGAGTGTCAGAACGTGACTCACCCCTGTGCGAGCTTTTTCCACTCCCGATCTGCTGTTGGAGATGGCTTTGAAGTTGCTGGGGACCTGACTTAGCAGATGAGCGAAACAGTGAAGATTGTACCGACAAGCTCACCGCATTCCATTTCCCGATGCGTTTCTCCCCAGAGCCAGGCTCACCACAGATGGAGAAGGCGGCTGCCCACACAGTGTGGTCTGCAGGGCACTGGCTAGAGCTCTCTGCAAACCCAGGCTGCCTCCTCCCCGGCACACACACACACCTGCTCTGGTGCCCACAAGTGCACCACGATCCAATTTTCATTTCTCAGAGCCTCAGTTTCCTTTTCTGCTAAATGAGATAAACGAACCATCTCCGAGTCGCTGAAGCATCGTCTCTCAGGTTGTCCTTGACCCAGGGATCCCTGGAAATGGTTATCAGTCACTCCACACCCGAGTGTCAGGCCGCTTTCCACCTCTCACAGCTTGCCAGGAGCTTCCATCAGAGGAAAGAGAAATGTTGCAAGAGGAAGGGTGAAACATGTGGGCTTGGGGGACCTCCAAGAATATTCAGGGGGCATTACATAGCTCTCCCACTGGAGACAGGGGGAAAGATGGGAGAACTCAAGACAAGAGACATCACTCACCTTCTTCTTCACTCTGAGCTGGCTGCTAATAATACCAAGACGAGGCTGAGAGGGAGGGAGTGAGGTTGGAGAACCAGCACTGACTGATCACCAACGTGGAGGCTGCTTGAAAAAAGCCACCTCCTAAACCCTCATTCCCATCCCCTAGGGAAGCTTTCTCACCCCTCTTCAGCGAAAGTGGAAAACAGGGTTCAGAGAAATAAAAACGCATATATCACAGCAGGAGAGTGACAGTCAGGGGTTCCCGAGCCCTTCACTAGGTCCTAGATTCCTGTCTTCTCTCCTCCCTTCGCCTTCTCTCCTTCTGGTCCTTTCTTCTTCTCTTTTTTCCAACCTTTTTTCCTGCCTTCTCTCCTTTTACTTCCTTCCTCCCTCTCTTCCACAAATTCTTTTTCTCTTCTTTCTTTTTTTGACATTTTTATTGTATACTGGAGTATAGTTGGTTATACTATATGCAGAAAGCAAATGCAAAAAAGCAAAATGGCTGTCTGAGGAGGCCTCACAAATAGCTGTGAAAGAAGAGAAACCAAAAGCAAAGGAGAAAAGGAAAGATATTCCCATTTGAATGCAGAGTTCGAAAGAAGAGCAAGGAGAGATAAGAAAGCCTTCCTCAGTGATCAGTGCAAAGAAATAGAGGAAAACAACAGAATGGGAAAGACTAGCAATCTCTTCAAGAAAATTACAGATACCAAGGGAACATTTCATGCAAAGATGGGCTCGATAAAGGACAGAAATGGTATCGACCTAACAGAAGAAGAAGATATTAAGAAGAGGTGGCAAGAATACACAGAAGAACTGTACAAGAAATATCTTCATGACCCAGATAACCATAATGGTGTGATCACTCACCTAGAGCCAGACATCCTGGAATGTGAAGTCAAGTGGGCCTTAGGAAGCATCACTACAAAGCTAGTGGAGGTGATGGAATTCCAGTTGAGCTATTTCAAATCCTAGAAGTTGATGTTGTGAAAGTGCTGCACTCAATATGTCAGAAAATTTGGCAAACTCAGCAGTGGCCACAGGACTGGAAACGGTCAGTTTTCATTCCAATCCCAAAGAAAGGCAATGCCAAAGAATGCTCAAACTACCGCACAATTGTACTCATCTCACACGCTAGCAAAGTAATGCTCAAAATTCTCCAAGCCAGGCTTCAACAGTACGTGAACTGTGAACTTCCAGATGTTCAAGCTGGATTTAGAAGAGGCAGAGGAACCAGAGATCAAATTGCCAACATCCGCTGGATCATTGAAAAAGCAAGAGAGTTCCAGAAAAAGATCTACTTCTGCTTTATTGTCTATGCCAAAGCTTTTGACTGTGTGGATCACAACAAACTGGAAAATTCTTCAAGAAACGGGAATAACAGACCACCTGACCTGCCTCTTGAGAAATCTGTATGCAGGTCAGGAAGCAACAGTTAGAACTGGACATGGAACAACAGACTGGTTCCAAATAGGAAAAGGAGTATGTCAAGGCTGTATATTGTCACCCTACTTATTTAACTTATACGCAGAGTACATCATGAGACACGTTGGGCTGGATGAAGCACAAGCTGGGATCAAGATTGCTGGGAGAAATATCAATAACCTCAGATATGTAGATGACACCACCCTTATGGCAGAAACTGAAGAAGAACTAAAGAGCCTCTTGATGAAAGTGAAAGAGGACTGAAAAAGTTGGCTTAAAGCTCAACATTCAGAAAACTAAGATCATGGCATCCGTTCCCATCACTTCATGGCAAATAGATGGGGAAACAGTGGAAACAGTGTCAGACTTTATTTTTTGGGGCTCCAAAATCACTGTAGATGGTGACTGCAGCCATGAAATTAAAAGATGCTTACTCCCTGGAAGAAAAGTTATGACCAACCTAGATAGCATATTAAAAAGCAGAGGCATTACTTTGGCAACAAAGGTCCATCTAGTCAAAGCTATGATTTTTCCAGTGATCATGTATGAATGCGAGAGTTGGACTATAAAGAAAGCTGAGCGTCGAAGAATTGATGCTTTTGAACTGTGATGTTGGATAAGACTCTTGAGAGTCCCTTCGACTGCAAGGGGATCAAACCAGTCAATCCTAAAGTAAATCAGTCCTGAATATTCATTGGAAGGACTGATGTTGAAGCTGAAACTCCAATACTTTGGCCACCTGATGTGAAGAACTGACTCATTGGAAAAGACCCTGATGCTGGGAAAGATTGAAAGCAAGAGGAGAAGGGGACGATAGAGGATGAGACGGTCGGATGGCATCACTGACTCGATGGACATGGGTTTGGGTGGACTCTGGGAGTTGGTGATGGACAGGGAGGCCTGGCGTGCTGCAATCCATGGGGTCGCAAAGAGTCAGACACGACGGAGCGAGTGAACTGCACTGAACTGAACTGAAGTGCCAGTTGGTTAACAGTGTTGTGTTCTTTTCAGGTGAACAGCAAAGTGATTCAGTTATACATAAACACGTATCTATTCTTTTCCCATTTAGGTTATTACTGGATATTGAGCAGAGTTCCCTGTGCTCTACAGCAGGTCCTTGCATGTGTCAATCCCAAACTCCCGATCTATTCCTCTCCCCACCCTTCCCCTCCTGGTAAATTTCATCTCTAAATCTGTGAGTCTGTTTCTGTTTTGTGAACAAGTTCATTTGTATCTTTTTTCCTAACTCCCAGGCACTGTGAGTAAAACCCACGGGATTCCTGACCTCCCAGAGGTCCAGCCCAGGGATGGCGGCAGTAATTGTTTTCACCTTTCTCAGCCACCATTGACCCACATCCTCCCACCTGGCTGCTGGCTTCGCTCTGGGTTCCCACTCACTTGGAGCTCACCGGACACGTGACACTGTCTGAACCTTTCCTTGTAGGGCAAGCTGACTGTACTTTTTAGCTCACCTGCTCTGTTTAGCGGGAGCTTACAATCTGTGAAGACTTCCCTGGTGGCTCATCTGGTAAAGAATCTGCCTGAGTGCGGGAGGCCTGGGGTTGGAAAGATCTCCTGGAGGAGGGCATGGCAACTCAGTCCAGTATTCTTGCCTGGAGAATCCCCATGGACAGAGGAGCCTGGTGGGCTTCAGTCCATGGGGTCAGACAGAGTCAGACATGACCGAGCGACTAAGTACCCACGCACATAAACTGGGAAGCAGAATTCACGCACTCCCATCGCTGTGTACCAGGCACGTTCTGTAACACGATAGTGTCACGATAGTGTCACGGAGCCCTTCTTTTAGGGCCTAAGCTGAGCATGCCCTGTAACTCACTCATGTGTTCTCCAAAAATTCCCAGAGCAGTTACAACATGACAGAAATCAGCCTGCATAGGCACCGAGGCTCGGGAGTGAGCAGGGCAGTACGGCCTCTGCCCCTGTGGCCTCAGACCATCCAGAAAGAGGATGTCCATTGTGTGACGACTCACCTGAGCACACTTGTTCCCAGCTGCACTCGTGATCGAGGTGCTCTGGTTGGGACCACCACCGTGTGGAATGCTAAACAGTGGGAGAAGGGCTCCCACCATGCTAATCGGGAAGGGCTTTCTGGAGGAGGGGAACGTGATCCCTCTGACCCAGTGCCCAAGCCATTTCTAAAGCATTCACCACTGCCATCCTTTACATTCCCCAAGGATGCAAAGACGTGAAGACAGCAGCCCCAAGCCCGCCCTAGCACTGGACAGGGGGATTCGTCAGCCCATACCTGCACCCACCAGAACCCCATCGCAGGCAGCGGTGTGATTTAATCATGGGATGATTTACTGCTGACAGCCCCTGGCGCGGCACCACTGATTCTGGGAAGAACACATTAAACATTATATTTTTGTTGGCTACATCCATTTTATGACTCCTTCTAACATCATCTGTGCGACACATTGTATCGCTTAACAGTTTCTGCACCTGTTCCCTAAGTATCAGAGATGATGCCATAAAGTACTCTTAAGGCTAAACAAGCACAGGGCAAAAGGCCTTCTAGGATACCGAAAACACAGCCTCTGTTCCAAGATGCCCCTATTTTATCAAGTCCAAGGCAGCTGTCATGTGGAAGAGAAAAGCTTTAGAGTCATCCTTCCAGCAAGCCAACTTGTCTGAACCTCCACAGCCAGGCTAGCAATTAACAGATGTGGTCACCAATTGGAACCCTCAAAATCAGTGCAACTCACAGGGAAAAATGTTTAAGGGGCAAAAACAAAATCAAATAGCTCTTCCTGTGCAACTGTTTGATTCGGCAAGGAAAGGTGGAGTTCACTAATGTGAGGAGCTCAGGTTTTCACTCCCTCAGATTTGTCCTTCTAGCAGCCCATTTTCCCCTGAGTGTCCTTTTTGTGTAGTTGTTACGTTGGGTCTGACCCTTTGCAGCCCCATGGGCTGTAGACCACCAGGCTTCGCTGTCCATGGGATTTCCCAGGCAAGAATACTGGAGTGCGTGGCCATCTCCTCCTCCAGTACATCTTCCTGACACAGAGATCACACCAGCGTCTCCTGCATTGCAGGCGGATTCTTTACCACTGAGCCACCTGGGAAGTCCTACATATTCTCAAAGTCCAGGCAGAGAACCAGGAGTGGACGCCTGCTTTAAGGGGGCTCCCCTCTAACTCTTCCACCCCCAGGTTGAAGCCCAGCCAATTACTGAGCCATCGAGAAAGAAACAATGGCTAAGTAAGGTGAACTTTCCGGGGTGAGGGGAGAACTTAATTAATTTGCTCTTTCTCTGAAACTCTTTCTAATTGAAGTAAACTTTAGAAGTTCTATGGATCAATGCTTCAGACGATTCGTGAAACTGTACACAGTGCTTCTTTATAAAATGGAAGGTTGAAAGACCGGATGTTAGCTTGGGTATTAAATTAACACTGACCTTCAGTCCCCCTCCCTGACCAAGTCCAGCTGCTTGAGAAAAAGCTCAGATACAGGAATAATTAGAAAATTATGGCTCTACCAGACATGGGAGAGGTGGAAGGGGTCTGAGACCATAAGAGTGCGCCTTAAAGTAGGTGGGATTCATGTCATATTTTGCTATGTAAAAAATGGTAATTCACCTATTTATCCATGAATTGATGCATTCGCATAGTCATTCCTCCAGTAACTACTTATTGAGCGACAAGGACGAGCTGGGCCCATCTGGGGCACATTGGGTATGGAGAGAAAGCATCCGGGCACCTCTCTGCCCTCCTGGAGTTTAGAGTCCATTGAGGGATGGAGACAATGGGAAGAACGCAGAAGGCACTCGGCGCAGCTGGAGGGAGGGTGCTGAGGGGCTGAGGATGTCGTGGACCATGATTCAGCAGGCTGGTTGGAGAGGGGTTCTCTGCAGAGACAGCACTGCAGCTGAGGCTTGCGTATGGAGAAGATCCTTAAAAGACGCTGCTGCCAGGAGCTTCTGTGGTAGAGCCAAGGGGGCCACCTGTGGCTTGGTGCAAGGGCAGGAGGCTAACCAAGCATGGATTGTGGGGCAAATGGAAGGAAGCCCAGTGTCAAGGTTCAGAGGGAGACAGGTACCTACCAAGTGAAGGTGCCCGAGAGGCAAAAGCCAGTCCAGGAGACCCTCATAGACTGTGGCTTTTATTCAGGCTCAATGGAAGCCAACAAAAGGGCTTTGCTATGGTATAAAATGTATTTCTTAAAGGATCATCCATGGACAGATTAGAGGGAAGTAAGAATAAAGACAAGAACTGCTCTTTTTCTGCTAAAACATCAACTAAAGGAGACACTAGGTCTCTTGATACAGCGTGAATGTCACGTTAGGGATGGGGGTTCTTTGTTTATATGCATAAAGGTGTTACTGAGTGTCTCTAAGGAGGTCCTGGCGAGTGGCCACTTTGAAGGTCCCCAGGGGACCAGGTGACTATGAATGAGTGAGTGGCTCCATAGATTAGGTCAAGGATGACAATTAATTTTTCTGGATCGTGCTCGTGATCCAATGAGAACAATAGTTCTGCTGCAGAGAAAGGCAGGAGAGAGGTGCCGGGAACTCTCCGCAGAAGATAAAAAGAAAGCGACCAGAAATCCATGAAGCGTCTCCCACGAGCCAGGCTCTGTGCTGCGTGCCAGGAACAACAGGATGAGCAGGAAGAGGTCTTCCTGTTTCCTGGAGGAGACGGGTGAAGGGTCACGCCAACAGATGGCAGATTGCAGGGCGCTCAGGTCAAAAGATCGATCCGGCCAAGTTCAAGGTCACGGCTGGGGGTGTGCACACCCCACAGCAAGAGGCGGGTGGAGGAACTCAGTCTCACGGTCACAAAGGAGTTCAAGTTCTGACTTAAGTAGGGGTCCCAGGGGTCTGCCAAGGGGCCACTGGTGCCACGACCTCCTTAGAAACACTCAACAACACCTTTACGCGTATAAACAAAGAACCCCGTCCCTGATATGACATTCATTCCATATCATGAGACCCAATGTCTCCTTTGACTGATACTTTAGCAGAAAAGGAGTTCTTATTTCCTTACAATCTGTCCGTTGATGACCTTTTAAAAACATATATTATATATATATACTTTTCATGTTCTTTTCCATTATAGGTTATTACAAGACATTGAGTATGGTTCTCTGTGCCATATAGTAGCAGGTCCTTGTCAGTTACCTATTTTGTCTTTTTAAACAGCTCTCTGTGCCATGGGTTTGTTTTTTTTTTTTTACACAAAACTATATCGCTTATGCAATTAAAAACTAATTTAAAAATTAATTCAAGGAAAGGAAAGGAATGAACTTGAGGGTGCAAAACCCACGGAGACAATATGAGTACAGATGAAAGGAGGGAGAAATAGAAGCTGCCCGATCGTGTAAACTCCTGTGCTCCGGAGGCTCGGTGTGCCTAAGGGCCCCTGGCCTCACCACTGGGCCTCTGGCCCCACCGTGGAGCAAGAAGGACCCTCGGGGCCTTCCCCGTGGCCCGCTGCTTCCTGGATATCCACTCCCCTACCCTGTCCCCCCCACTCAGGGCATCTGATCGCAGCACGAGCTCAGATGCTGACGACGGGGTTTCCCAGAAGGTGAAGGAAGTAACAGGATGGGGCGGGGGGTGGGGGGTACTGCCGGCCCAGGAGAAGGAACCGCTGGTTAAGTAGAAGTGACAGGGCCTTGGGAGAAAGTGACCGTGAACTTGAAGCTCTTCAGTTTCTCTCCTTTCTTTTCCACAGTGGGGTCAGAGAGCAGTGGGCAGACATATTTATGGAATGATTACTACGGGCCGGCAGGATGCTCGGAACTCTCCAAAATTTATGTCTCCCCAGTTAACACAGAAGCTCCGCTACGGGAGGAACATTGATTTCTTTGCCTCTTTGTCCTCTGTGATCACGGCAGAGTTCAGCCTCAGTAAGGACTTGCCCAAACTGTGAACGCTAGGATTAGCCACGTATACGACTGCGGACAAGTTACACTGTCTGCCCTGGTTTCTTCGTCTCTAGCAGGCAGATCACAGCAGTGCCCGCTCACAGGGCTACTGTGGGGATTAAATAAGATGATGCGTTTGATGGGTGCCTGGTCATTGCCAGAGCTCAGTAGACAGCAGCTATTGATATTGCTGTTACTGTTGTTATGATGATGACGATGACCTTACCAGCAAGCATTATCATTCATGATACATTAAGAAATGGAGGCTCAGGGAGGCAAAGGAATTGGACCAGAAACACAGGGGAGAGTAGACGTGAAGCTCTGTGCAGGACCCTCAGACATGTCCAGAGGAATGGGCTGGGGTGGGGTGTGCAGAGGGTGGAGTTGGAGGTCACGGCTGCAAGGTGATTAGGGAAGAGGCAGGGAGGCTGTGCTGGTTTCGGCTGCTGTGACAAGTGACCACTAACCCAGTGGCTTTAAATAACAGAAATGTAGGGACTTCCCGGGTGGTCCCAGGGTTAAGACTGTGCTTCCAATTCAGGGGGCGTGGGGTCCCTCCCTAATTGGAGAACTAAGATCCCACGTGCCATATGATCAAAACAAAACCCCAAACTCCAAACTGTAAACCACAGAAATTTATCATCCCACAGCCCTGGGGGCCAGAAGTCCAAAACCCAGGTGTCAGCAGGGCCCGGCTCCCTCTCAGGGCTCCAGGGCACAATCGTGGTTCACCTCTTCCAGCTTCTGCTGGCTGCTGGCAATCCTTGGTGTTGGCTGGTTTGTGGAGACATCGTGTCAAACCTCCCTCCAGCTTTACACCAGCTTCTCTTCTCTGTCTTCTCCCCTTAACTAGACTTCTGTGGACGTTCGTCATCGGATTTAGGGCTCACCTTAATGCAGGTTAATCTCACCTCAAGATTCTTAATTTCAAAGTCTGCAAGGAGCCTTTTTCTGGATAAAGTTGCATTTACAGCTTCCAGGGACACATCTCTTGTTTGGGGGTGGGGGGGACTATTCCACTCACTACAGAAATCGTAGTGTAAATCAAAGAGTAAATCGAACAGGAAACCTGATTTTGGGGAAGACAGAAGCCTGGAATCACCTCTAAGTAACAACCACCAGTTTGACTGAGTGCTTCAAGGCACAGCTGGCTCCTTCCTCAAATCGCAGCCTTCAGATGCAGTCATGTTGACTCAGCTACGATCACAATCCTGCCTTTACAGAGGAGGCGTGAGAAGCACAGAGAGAGGAAGGAACGAGCCCAGGCCCCACCACTAGTAAGTGGGAACCGGGGTTTGAATAGAGACAGGCTGTCTCCAGAACCCTGGGGCTGGTAAGGTGTGCACTTTACACAGACCTTTTGAGGCCTGGGAAGAATCAGAATCAACCCTGAATACTCATTGGAAGGACTGATGCTGAAGCTGAAACTCCAATACTTTGGGCACCTGATGCGATGAGCTGACTCATTGGAAAAGACTCTGATGCTGGGAAAGATTGAAGGCAGGAGGTAAAGGGGATGACAGAGGATAAGATGGCTGGATGGCATCACCGATTTGATGGACATGAGTTTGAGCAAGCTCTCAGAGACACTGAAGGGCAGAGGAGACTGGCGTGCTGCAGTTCATGGGGTCGCAAGGAGTTAGACACAACTGAGTAACTGAACAACAGGAACCAGAACAAAGCAAGATATAAGTACCCTGCAGGAGACTTGCATGTAAAGTTCAAAGATGACAGTGCGAAGACAGGAAGAGCCAACCTTTCATTTGCTTTTGTCTCATCCATCAAAGGGAATGAGCTTAGACAAGAAAGAGCAGAACCAACGTGGTTGGGAAGCCCAAGATAGGTGAAATGATTAAAAAAAAAAAAAAAAGAGCTGGTATATAACCAGGATCCTCACACGCTGGTCCTACTGAACGCAGATGCTCCCAGATGCTGGACTAGGAGTCACAAAGGAGCCACGGGGTGAAAGCTACAAGAACTTGACTCTGACATCCAATCTGACCCTTCGCTCCCTCACGTAACCTCCTGTGCCACTTCTGGCCACCACTTTCTCAGCTTCATCTCAATGTTTAATTGCCACAACACAGCCCCATCCATAAAGCCTAAAGACACTGAGTCTATTTTTTTTTTTTATAGACTGAAGATTTCCTTGGCGACATTATGTATATTTCCCCTGTTTCCAGAATTTATGCTCTCCTGTGAAAATAATAACTTTCTCAACTTCATAGGGCTGTCATGACAGTTAAATGCATTAATACCTGTAGAATTACTTACCGGGGTGCCTGGCATACTAGGTATTCAACACGTTTGATTTAAGATGTTTTGCCCGATCCACCATCCAGAAAAGTTGATGAACAAGGTATTTTTCTTTCCCAATTTAAAATGTTTCCATCCCAAACTGCAGCTTTTAAGAATTTGCACTGTAAATGACATCCAATTTAGCACAACATCTATATTTAATGAATTTCTGTTGGATGTAGTGACAGTTATATGTTTCAACAGAAATGATCATGACATTAGATTTTCAACACCCGAAATGAGTTTTAGAGACACAGAACCAGAACAAGGATTGGCAAGCTTTTCCAGTAAAGGGTCATCTAGAGAGTATATACGTCAGGCTTTGAGGATCATATGGTCTCTGGCACTATAGTTCAACTCTCCAGTGAAAGCAGTCTCAGGGAATATATACATAATGGAGAGTGGCTGTTTTAATTAAAACTTTATTTACAAAAACAGGTGGGGCCAGGATTTGGCCAGAGTTTGCTGACCTCTAAACTAGAGTACGCCAAACTTCTGCAGACGTAAACAGTAATTTCTGACGCATCCAGGGAAACAAGGTCATGTCCTGGAGCCTCTGGACAGGAAATGAGAAGATTCCGAGAGAGAAAAGCAGATGAAGGATCAGTTCAGTTCAGTTGCTCAGTTGTGTTCGATTCTCTGCAACCTAATGGACTGCAGCACGCCAGGCCTCCCTGTCCATCACCAGCTCCCAGAGCTTGCTCAAACTCATGTCCATCGCGTCGGTGATGCCACCCAACCACCTCATCCTCTGTCATCCCCTTCTTTTCCTGCCTTCAGTCTTTCCCAGCATCAGGGTCTTTTCAAATGAGTCAGTTCTTCGCATCAGGTGGCTAAAGTATTGGAGTTTCAGCTTCAGCATCAGTCCTTCCAATGAATATTCAGGGCTGATTTCCTTTAGGATGGACTGGTTCAATCTCCTTGCAATCCAAGGGACTCTCAAGAGTCTTATCCAACATCACAGTTCAAAAGCATCAATTCTTTGGTGCTCAGTTTTCTTTATAGTCCAACTCTCACATCCATACATGACTACTAGAAAAATCATAGCTTTGACTAGATGGACCTTTCTCAGCAAAGTAATGTCTCCGCTTTTTAATAAGCTGTCTATGTTAGTCATAGCTTTTCTTCCAAGGAGTAAGCATCTTTTAATTTCATGGCTGCAGTCACCATCTGCAGTGATTTTGGAGCCCAAGAGAATAAAGTCTCTCTCTGTTTCCACTCTTTCCCCATCTATTTGCCATGAAGTGGTGGGACTAGATACCATGATGTTAGTTTTTTGAATGTTGCATTTTAGCCAACTTTTTCACTCTCCTCTTTCACTTTCATCAAGAGGCTCTTTAGTTCCTCTCCACTTTCTGCCATAAGGGTGGTGTCATCTGCATATCTGAGGTAATTGATATTTCTCCCAGTAATCTTGATTCCAGCTTGTGCTTCCTCCAGCCCAGCATTTCTCATGATGTACTCTGCATGTAAGTTAAATAAGCAGGGTGACAATATACAGCCTTGACCTGCTCCTTTCCCAATTTCCCAGTCTGTTGTTCCATGTCCGGTTCTAACTGTTGATTCTTGACCTGCATACAGGTTTCTCAGGAGGCAGGTCAGGTGGTCTGGTATTCCCATCTCTTTCAGAATTTTCCACAGTTTCTTGTGATCCATACAGTCAAAGGCTTTGGCATAATCAATAAGCAGAAGTAGATGTTTTTCTGGAATTCTCTTGCTTGTCCTATAATCCAAAGGATGTTGGCAATTTCATCTCTGGTTCCTTTGCCTTTTCTAATACCAGAAGGGAAAAGCGGTCCTGAGGGTCAGAATAATTTGCCCACGGCAATTCTTACTGAATGTGGCAGCTGTGGGGTTTGAACCCAGGCTTTCTGCCTCTGTCGTGCCTGTTCTCACCTGCTCTGTAGTGCGGTGGAAACCACTGAAGCTGTCCACTGGAAGATGATGGGATTTCTACATTTAAAAAGGCTTTTTAAACATTGTTTTCTGGAGGGGATTGGAGTGGGAACTCTGGGGGCAGCAGGTGGCCATTTGGGTAGTACCCCGAGGTGAAAAAGTTACAAAACCAGCCCCCATGCACGTCTCTTACAATGACACTTATTTTTTTTTTATGACATTTATGATTGAGACTGTGTTTGATATTCTTCAAGCACTTTTTACCCACTTGTGGATCGATTTCTCAGTGACAGGCTCTCTCTTGGAGGCAGATGGGCTGAGGATGGCTGTATCCTGTACAGATAGAGCCCTGAGTTATTGTTTGACATCAGATGATGTGGTGAGGCATTGACGAGACAAGGCATAGAATGAGCTTTCGGGAAAACCTGCTGCAGGTAAGGAGACTTTACCCAGGGCAGCCCCGGGAGTTTGCCAAGCTGAGGTGAAGCGTTCTCTCTCTTTCTATGCAAATGATATCCATTCGCCTTCATTGTCATCCAGTGGCTTAGCAAGCCTTGCATCATCACAGGGTCCGTGCCATGAGTCTTGACTGGTTTATCTCTTATGTTTTACAACAAGCCCATGAGGAGAATATTCTTAGAATCCCATTTGACAGAGGAGGCAATGGAAGCTCAGTCACAAGAATTCAAGCACTCACAAGAACAGTGAGCATCTCTAAGTCGCCTTCATGGGGTCCTCCCCGCTCCATCGTGGTTTTCACTTCATGAAGTCTTGTTACATAACCAGACAGAGGGGCCAAGCTTCACTCTGCTGTTTCCCTAAGATCGGTGAATCTGAGCATACCCAGGACATTCCCAGAGTCTCAGTTTCTTTCTTGGTGCAACGGGAATAAGAACATCTAAGTCTGAGTCGTAAGGATTAGGTGAAATGACAGATGTTGCCAGGTGCCCGGGTTCTTTCATCCCTGAAGCATTCAGCGGGCATGCATTAAGTGCCTCTGGAGGTGATTAGCACCTGGCCTACGATAGATGCCTAATACATATTGCCTCCCTAAGCATCTCTCCTTTTTTTCCTCACTGATTTTCAGAGGCCACTGCCTGGCCAAGAGCATCTTCCTGATGTGTGGCCTCCAGGGGTTGTTAAGTCAGAGGCTCCGTTAAAACAAAAAAAAGAAAAATCAGATTTGTTTTTTTGGTTTTTTTCTGGAACAGCTTCCAGACCAGGAAATGCAATTTGGGACATTTAGGACAACTCCTCTTTTCAGGATCACTTGCTTGTGCTGAAGAGGAGAAAAAAGAAATGGAGAATTTCAAGAGAAGAACAGGCAAACGGAGAATTTCAAGTCCTAGTGGGTTCTTGCGGTGCAGTGGAAATCAGGAATGTAGAGCCTTGTATGAGAACATGGTCTTTTTTTTTTTTTTTTGATCTCGTGCCAATTTCTTAATGAAATAGGAGGCAAGAGGGAGTGAATTCTCTGCAGAATCTAAAATCCCTCGAGCTGAGCTGGCGCTTGTGTGAAGACAAAGCGTGGTGCGGGGGGCGGGGGGTGTTGTCACTGTGACTTGAAGGCTTTCCTTGGGCCAATATAACTCCATTAGGTTTTGGAAGTGAACCCAGGTAGCACGGGGGTTTGTGAAAGTCATACTCGCCGAACAGTGTGCAATTAAAACGGAGCCCTTAGAGGAATCCCTCCTCTCTCAACTGCGCCAGGCACCCTCCATCTGATTGAACGCCAGGAGGCTGCTGCCTCCAGCTCAGCTAGCTTTCTGCCAAACTGTTTAACTATCGGTTCTGCATTGCCTGTATCCTAAGCGCTAAGGACACACAGCCAGTCCTCAGCATCCACAGGCTTCACATCGGTGGCTCTGACCAACCGCAGATAGAAAATATTCTGGGAAAAAATTCCAGAACGTTCCAAAAAGCAAAACTTGAATTTGCTGTAAGCTGGGTTTCCCTGGTGGCTCAGATGGTAAAGAAGAATCTTCCTGCAACACAGAAGATATGGGTTCCATCCCTGGGTCGGGAAGATCCCCGGGAGAATGGAATGGCTACCCATTCCAGCGTTCTCCCCTGGAGGATTCCATGGACTTGAGGAGCCTAGAGGGCTACAGTTCATGGGGTCGCAAAGAGTTGGACAGGACTGAGGGACTAAGCAGCAGCAGGCAACTATTTACACAGCGGTTACATTGTATGTACATAGAGTTTACATTGTATGCGGAATTAAAGTAATCTAGAGATGATTTAAAATGTATCATATCACAAGGATATGAGAGGGTTCCAGGCAAATGCTGAGCCACTGGATACAGGAAGGAGCATCTGCGGGTGCAGGCATCCCTGGCGTCTTGGCACCAATCCCTGGCAGACTCTGAGAGACGGTGGTACCTGGTGCAGAATGCAGCACATCCTTGCTGGCATCTGTCTCTAACTCGTCCCGATAACCACAGTGCTGAAACACCAAAGGCAGCTTTGCAAGCTCTGTTTCTCTCCCTCTCACCCCAACCTGCCCCTTTCTGCTGTAATTTTTTTTTTTTTTAAACTCATGTTTCACTTCTACATTCTGCTTCTTGCTCTTCCTGGAGACCCCGACCAGGCGAAAAACATCAGGGCACATTAGGTTAAAGGAAACCTTATTTCCCCCTCTCTGCTGGAAAAGCCAGTGGTATCAGAGTTGACTGATGTTCCAAACCCAGTTCCTCATAAGATGGGGGCTGCAAGTGAGTCTGAGAAACGCATGGAAATAATCTGACTCTGGTCTGACCAAGCTTATCTTTAGAGAAGCAAGAGTTTGTATCAATTCCATGCTTCCAAAAGAAACAAAATATATATATAGGAAGAAAATGCCACATAAATAAAATGTCACACCTTGGGTATCTGGTGAACAGTGCCATTCTTTCTGGGTCTACAGTGGAATTCATAAAGAAAAATGCAAGAACTACATTACTGCAGTCTGAAATTTGTTTTCCAAAATCTCCATTTACTGTCTTAAAATTCCAAACCTATACAGCAAAGAACAACATGGAGGAATATATGACCCTGAAATATGATAGAAATGGTTCCTATCGGTGATGGAGCCTCTCCTCAGATGAATAACCCCTTCCACACTGCATTCCTCTATTGTGACATGAACACAGATATTTGTTCAGTCTTTTTAAAATTTGTATGTGTATACATGCTCAGTCTCAGCCATGTTCGACTTTCTGAAACCCTATGGACTGTGGCCTGTCAGGCTCCTCTGTCCATGGGATTCTCCAGACAAGAACAACAGAGTGTGGCTGATTCATGTTGTGGTTTGATGGAAAACAACAAAATTTTGTAAAGCAATTATCCTTCAATTAAAAAATAAATTAAAAAAAAAAAAAGAATAGGGAGTAGATTGCCATTCCCTTCTCCAGGGAATCTTCCCAAACCAGTGATCGAACCCAAGTCTCCTGCGTTGTAGGCAGTCTTTACTGTCTGAGCCACCTTTATGAACATAAAAGTAACTTTAGGAAACTGTACTATCTTATTGATGTAAGTAAAAACACTTCAAAACAAACTTGAAATTGTCCTTTCCCCCACTGGATCGTCTTTCCTGATTCCTTCTGATGTGGAAATATTGGTTAATATGGTTATTATCCATATAATATGAGGAACAAGTGCACACTTAAGATAGACAGTAAGTTGCCATGGAAAAAGCATAAAGACTGTAGATTAGGATCCGGTCAAGAAATCAACCAACAGAAGTTTCCTCTTCCTAATAAAGCTATCTCAGTTAAAATACACTTGCATCATTCTCACTGATCAAATTAAGCCCATCTATTTTGTCATTGATTGACTCGAGGCAGGTAAAAGTATGAGTTATAAAGGCTATCACTCTGCTGTTGTATTCCAGGAGGGCAAAGGTCATCTATAAATGCAGCATGGCAATCCAATTTTATGGTTCAACCCCTTTTGTGACTGGATCATTCCAAGCATAATTGGATGCTAGCACGCATTTAATTTTTTAGAATAAAGTCCTCTAAGAAGTAGATCTGCTAAGGAAACTCAAGTTCCAGGGTCTTAGAATTACACAGACTTCCTCCCAAGATGCCAGGAAAGATCCTAACAGCTTTGTATTTATAATGTGATAAGGGATCCCCAAAAAAATTTTTTTTTCTTTTGTAAGAATTGGGTCTCATAAGCTCAGTGTGCCTTTGAGCAGAGCTGGAGGAGAGGTGAGAGCTGTCAGGGGAACAGCACAAGCTGTGGGCAAGACTTGTGCTTTGGGTCAACTGGGCTTAGAGGAAGCTGAGAGATGGGGACTCGGGCCACCCACAGGGTGGGAAGAAGCGCTCCTGGGTCATGATTGGAGGCTGAAGACTGAGTGAGCAGCGGGGAGGATGCCCTGTGAGTGATGCAGGGAGGAGATGCTCAGATGAAACAGCTCCCGTTCATGCAGCAGCAGCATGGGGGAAGACACAGGGCCGGCTAATCCGAGCTGGGACCCGGAATCCTTCTCCAGCTCCTCCACGCAGACGTTGTCCTCCTCAGTGTAGAAAGAGAACGTGGGTCTCGAGGGAACGTGTTCATGGTCACAGAGTGAGTAAGCAGCTGGTTAAAGTTAATCCCAGCCAGGCCTGCCTGACTCCGCCAAGATCCCTTCCCCTATGCAAAGCCACCTTTCTTATCTTGCAAAACATCGTAAACCCTCGGCTATGAAGGTCAATCCTGTGAGCAACGGACAAGGGCCTGTAACCATGTAAAGTTGTAAAACAAGAACTAAAACTAATCCTTTGGGCTCAAATGGGAAATTGCTTCAGATTTTTCAAGAAATAAAGTTGGGTTGTTCAAGGAACGGAGTACCTCAGTTTCCCATTTACTTGATACTCAGCAAATTGACCCATGATGAGATCAAGTCCCTTAACAAATAAAGGGCTAATGCAAGCCTAATCCCATGCAGAAGATGAAAAATGTATCTCAATTTTTTCCCCTGGCCTGAAATATCAGAGCTTGGCTGTCCCTCTGGAAAGTCAAGGAGACTTTCTCTGCTGGGGAAGGGGTGGTGTTGACTTTCACTACTTCATGTCTCTACTACTACTCACTGCTGCAAAGTAAGAATTCTAGACATGTCCTTTATTCTGTGTATCAGGGTACTTTCTGTTACAGTGAGAAATGAGTGAGATCCCTCCTGCCCCAAGAAAATGTAGGCCTGTGGTCTCTGCCTTCCACACTTGGCTTCATGGACATCAAGTCATCAGGTGACTCTGTTCCTGATCAGTAGCAGCCCAAGTGAATATTTAACGGCCCGAGAACCATTTTTCACATTTTGGATGAGCATCCTATCATTGCCTGCGTTTCCAGGTCTTCCTCCATCATTCTTAGAATCTCCAAAGGTCTCCAGCTGGTACCATGGGTGGGTGTTCATTTCCTCTGAGCTTTCTGGACCCAGTGGCCATGTGTACCAAGAACACGGTCCCTGCCATGTACCATTGATCTTAAAGGGAATTCTGCTTTTCAACATCGCATGGATACGGAGCAGGGCCATATCTTGTTAGAGCAGGCTCGCATCTTATTCTTCATTGTGCCTTTAACATCCAGCACTAAGTCCTCAAAGACTTGAAGGAAAGAACAGAGATTGGGATATGAGAGTTTCTTGTCACTGGAAAGAATGTCTGGTTACCACTCCAGGGCACCACAGAGTAGAATGTTTCTGAGACGCCCACCACACAGCCTGCTGTGAGTCAATGTCATCTCTGGCCTGGACCACGATGACAATCTCCTGACTGCGTCCCTGTCTCTTTTCAGGGTATCCTGTCTTCTCTGCTCTACACAGAAGCCAGAAATATCCTTTAAATATCTAAGTCTCATTATGACTTGCCATTTCTCCTGGAACAGAATCCAGATCGCCATGGCCCGAGCCCCCGGTGTCTGCCTGGCTTCCTTACTTCTGCCATCTTTTCACTCTTCACCTAATTTCCTCCATTCCGGCCTCACTGGCACTCCCTAACCCATCTTCCTGGAACCCTCCTCCTCAGGGACTTCCCTGGCTCCCCGCTTCCCTTGTACAGCTCTTCATTCCAAACACATCCCCATCAGAGGCCTTCCCTGACACCCATCAATCACGATCCCGCCCTCCCACTTTCTAGCATTTATCCCACTTTATTTTTCTTAAAACGGTGTCACATTTTGACTTATGATAGATGTCTATGTTAATTTGCTTATTGCCTGTCTTTTAAACATGAGGGCAGAAACTTCATTTTTCTCATTGTGATATTTCCAACACCAGAAGGAGTGCTTAGCACATGCTAGGTACTGAATAAATATTTATCAAATGAATGATTAGATAACAATAAAAATAATAACTAAAATACCCTTGCTCCAGTTCTGCTACTTATCAAATGTGTGTGGTTTACTTGGCACAAAACTGACCCCGTTACATATTCATTTGTCCATACCTATCACCTCATTAAATACTTACAACTCTCAGATAAGACAGTGAAGAATGACCACAGTCATAATAACAACAGGTAATATTTATCAAGCAACTGCTTCATGCCAGACAGCAATTCCAAGAAGCCTGTACTATTTAAGTCCCATTTTACAGATGAGTAAACTGAGGTTACTGATGAAAGAAGCAGCCCACACAATCAGGAAATCAGTGAAGTCAGGCTTCAAGGCAACTCAGCAGATGACCAAAGCCAACACTATATGCAGGTCAGGAAGCAACAGTTAGAACTGGACATGGAACAACACACTGATTCTAAATTGGGAAAGGAGTATGTCAAGGCTGTATATTGTCACCCTGCTTATTTAACTTATATGCAGAGTACATCACGAGAAACTCTGGGCTGGAGGAAGCACAAGCTGGAATCAAGATTGCCGGGGGAAGTATCAATAACCTCAGATATGCAGATGACACCACCGTTATGGCAGGAAGCGAAGAACTGAAGAATCTCTTGATGAAAGTGAAAGAGGAGAGTGAAAAAGTTGGCTTAAAGCTAAACATTCAGAAAACTAAGATCATGGCATCTGGTCCCATCACTTCACAGCAAATAGATGGGGAAAGAGTGGAAATGGTGACTGACTTTATTTTGGGGGGCTCCAAAATCACTGCAGATGGTGACTGGAGCCATGAAATTAAAAGATGCTTACTCCTTGGAAGAAAAGTTATGACCAACCTAGACAGCATATTAAAAGCAGAGACATTACTTTGCCAACAAAGGTCCATCTAGTCAAAGCTATGGTTTTTCCAGTGGTCATGTATGGATGTGAGAGTTGGACTATAAAGAAAGCTGAGCGCCGAAGAATTGATGCTTTTGAAGTGTAGTGCTAGAGAAGATTCTTGAGAGTCCCTTGGACTGCAAGGAGATCCAGCCAGTCCATCCTAAAGGAAATCAGTCCTGAATATTCATTGGACGGACTGATGCTGAAGTTGAAACTCCAATACTTTGGCCACCTGATGTGAAGAGCTAACTCATTTGAAAAGACCCTGATGCTGGGAAAGATTGAAAGCAAGAGAAGAAGGGGACGGCAGAAGATGAGACAGTTGGATGGCATCACTGGCTCAATGGACATAAGTTTGAGTAAACTCTGGGAGTTGGTGATAGATAGGGAGGCCTGTTGTGCTGTAGTACATGGGGTTGCAAGGAGTCAGACGTGACTGAGCGACTGAACTGAACTGAACTGAACCCCGCTTGACTGGCTAGAGGGGAAAACGCCTGGCTGAAGGTCAGAGTTTTCTAAGCCAGGGTTCACATGCGGGTGCTGCTGGTTTCCAAGTCCAAGGTGCTCTATGCACTGCACCGCCCGGGACATCCCCTGCCCACCACCCCCAGCCCAGCAGGTGGCCTGACCCACAGCAGGTGCTCCCCGCCGTTGGGCAGGTGAGTCGGGGATGACCTGCAGAGCATCAGGGTGTGCATGGTGCTCCAGGGCCCTGGTCCACGTGGTCCCTGTGGTTCCGTGGAGCAGGGGAACGTTCATGCATCACTTGAGGTGCAGCGTCGAGTCCCTCTGGGACCAGGCCTGTTTTTCTTTGCTGATCTGACCCCACGTGATCTCAGACCTCCGGGTCTGTTTAATCCGAACGCTCCTGATGGCCTTATTTCTAACTCAGTGCCTACACTCCCTGCCCTCTAGAAGGATCAGCAGACTAGCAAGGACTTGGTCAGTGGCAGGTCTGTAAAAACAACAGAGGGCAAACCAAAAAGAGCATCTGGACGAGTGGAATGACGCAGCAGATGCTGTTGCCAGTCCTGAGATGAACAGGGTGCCACCAAGATGACCCAAGACACCAGGAGGCATTGACGTCACTCTGACTTCCACAGGCGAGTCAGAGTGGAGAAAATTTATCTCAACTTCACTTCCGATAAAGCTTTTAGAAACGAAAGTCTTTCTGCATGAGACACCATACGAGACAATACGCGGTCTAAGGCTGGATCCCAGTGTCTCTGAGAGCTGGCGACATCACCATGACCAGAACCCAGCCTGCCGTCTCCACCAGTGATCACACCGTCCATATGCTACATGCCTAATCCCCAGGAAACGGACACAGACAGGACTGATGCTGAACAGGAGAGTTGTCCCTGACACAGCAAAGGACCCAGGAGAAATCAGCGTGTGAGAGCCTGCCCTAAGACACGTGTGCGAATAGTTGCAGCAGCTTTGTTCATAAACAAGAGATCAGAAAACCCCCCATGTGTCCATCAGGAGAACAGATCACGCACTGGGGAAGAGTCGTGCAGTGAATGACTACCCAGCAAAGCAACGCAAGAGCTGCTGGGTCATGCAACGAGGTGGGCAAAGAACCCAGACACTGCAGCACCATGGGAGCCCCAGCAAAGGGACACGCACACCAAACTGACCCCCTCTGCCTGCAAGCGGTTCCAGGACGCGGGGATGAGAGTCAGAAGGGCGGTCACCACCAGGGGGGTGGTGGGCAGGAGGGGAGGGGCAGGAGGCCATTCCAGGCCTGGCAATGGTCAATATTTTGATCAAGGAGGTTAGTCACCCGGCTGTGGACAGACGATACATTGATCTCAGGATGGATGACATCATTTGCAAGATCTAGTGCAAACTGAAAATGCAGGTCTCTTCAGAGAAGGCAATGGCACCCCACTCCAGTACTCTTGCCTGGAAAATCCCATGGACGGAGGAGCCTGGTAGGCTGCTGTCCATGGGGTCGCTAGGAGTCGGACATGACTGAGCAACTTCACTTTCACTTTTCCCTTTCATGCATTGGAGAAGGAAATGGCAACCCACTCCAGTGTTCTTGCCTGGAGAATCCCCTGTGCCTGGTGGGCTGCCATCTATGGGGTTGCACAGAGTCAGACACGACTGAACTGACTTAGCATTAGCATTGGGAGTACACTTTATGCGCTTTAGTTTAATAAAAAAGCAAAACCAGACACGTATAGAATCAGAAGGAAAGAAATCTTGATTTGGGAGGCTATTGAAGAAGGGACTGATTTTTTAAAAAAAAGACCTCGCCCTCAATCTTTCCTTTATGTCTTTTCTGTTTGACTTGACAGGGTTAATTTCCTGGTGCCCTTGCCAGGACAGCCTTCCAAAACTTGTTAGAAAGGCTTATTTGAAAAAGAGCTAAATCAAGTTGAAATGTACATGAGAAATTTATATTTGTATTTAACTCAGGTGGACTTCAGAAGGAGCAGGGTGGCCAGGAAGGATGGGACCCTTTCCTGATGTGACCAGTATTCCTGCCCTGAGCACATTTAGAGAGAGAGAGAACTCCCAGAGTGCAGACAGGGACACAGCCCGGCTTTCAGGGGTGCATAGGAATGAATGACGGGCCCCCCTTGCTGCAGGGGCGCCTGGGGACATGGCAGCAGAAGCTACTAGGGCTTTGGAGAATCAGGGTCAAACTTCACACTCCTCCCCCGTCAGTTATCCCACCCCCCACCCCCGCCCTGAGTAGCTTAACCTCAGGGCACAGTGTGTAAGTCTCTAAGCTTCGGCCATCTCATCCCAAAACCGGAATCACAGCAATGAAAACCATTCCTTGTCACATAGCGGCATTACATAAAGGCATTATATACATGACCTCATGTGAGCTTCACAACCAACTCACCAGAGGGTACTGAGAGGTCATCTTCATTTTGCAAATATGTGAACTGAGGCACAGGGAGGTTAAGGAACAAGGTCACACAGCCAGCAAAGGGCTGAGCAGAGGTTTAAACCCAAGTGTCTTGGCTATAAAGAAAGCTGAGCGCTGAAGAATTGATGCTTTTGAACTGTGGTGTTGGAGAAGACTCTTGAGAGTCCCTTGGACAGCAAGGAGATCAGACCAGTCAATCCTAAGGGAAATCAGTCCTGAATATTCATTGGAAGGACTGATGCTGAAGCTGAAACTCCAATACTTTGGCCATCTGATGCAAAGAACTGATTCACTGGAAAAGACCCTGATGCTGGCAAAGATTGAAGGCAGAAGGAGGAGGGGGTGACAGAGGATGAGATGGTTGGATGGCATCACCAACTCGATAGACAAGAGTTTGAGCAAGCTCTGGGTGCTCGTGATAGACGGGGAAGGCTGGCGTGCTGCACTCCATGGGGTCAGTCGGACACAACTGAGCGACTGAACTGAACTGAGCTGATCTTGGCTGCGGAATCTGTGTTCCTAACCACTCCAATGTCCTCTATAGGGGCTATATGGAGGGAAACAGTGTGAAATCCTAAGTAAAATGGCCTGCAATGTGGCTGGAACTCAAATTTAACAATGACCTATTTTCTTCCTTTTCTCCGAAGCTCAATGGTGCTGTGGCTTCATTTAACCACTCCAGCTCAGAATTTAATTAAGAAGGGACAGCCCAGAAAGGTTAAGTAATTAGCCCAAGGTCACACAGCCTGTGTATACTGAGGCTGAGAACATAATCAAGCATTTCATATTTTACCCCAGAGAGATTCATGACTTTCTACTGGGGCCTACATGTCACTTAATTTTGAATTCCCTTTTCTTCTGTAATTTGGTGAGGACTTTTCTCTTTCTCAAGCCTGACAAACAGGGCTGCTTCTAGAGCTGCAAATTAATGAATGTGGACCTAATCTTGGTTTGGATTTATTTACATCTTCCATAAATCATATTTATTGAGTGCCTGGGGTGTACAAGGCATTGGGAGCAGTCCCACACATTAAGGCAAGGAAGAAATAAACATTACAGACACTTGGTGTATACTGCAGACTACTTAAATATCCAACAGCATCAAATAAATCATTGGACTGTTTAGAAACAGGCTCTGGCATGCTCCCTGCAAAGCGTCATACAAAACCCCCAAATTGTGTAACCTGGAGGAGGGCTAGGTCTCCGCGTGGCACTGGGAACATTTGTTAACGGGAGTGAGTGGGTCAGAGGTCCTACAGTCAGCCGTGTTTTGGAGTTTGGGAATACCGTGGCCTCCGTTTCAATCTCCCTACTCAGACGAACATCTTCAAACCAGTAATAAAAAGAAATGGAGTCGTAAAGCACGGGCAGCCTACAATCTGTAATTTAGTTGACTGAATGCAGAAACAAGCTCTGGGCCGTAACTTTAAAGGTGTTGAGAACACGGCTGTTCGCAAGAAGCTGGAGAGCTACAGGTGCCCACGCACAGGTGCGCAGACAAACACCAGGGCCACCCCGCCTCCTCCCCCAAACCCTTCCACGCAGACACAAAGCTGCTTCCTATGGCTCAGAGTACGGCCAACTCCCATTACGAGTTCAAATCAAACAGATTTGCTTCAGACAAACCTCCTGTAGGTGAGAGGTTATTCAACAGGGATTATTTTCGAGCCTCCCAGAACAATCTCATAGAAAACAAAGAGACAGGAGCACAGTCTCTGTACTCTAGGAACCGTCGAGGTTTAGAAGCGAAGCAAGGAAGAAGCAAAGGAAAGAACGAAAAAAAGAATGAAGGAGGGTGGAGGGGAGAGGAACAGGGGAGGCAGGAAAGAGAGGGGAAGAAAGAACGGGGAGATACAGGCGTATCACCTCTATGGATGTGAATCTTGACCTGCCTGTTGCCAACCGCATATACCTGGGTCACTTGCCTCCATCTGCGTCTCGAGTACTCTATTTTAGAAAAGGAAAAATCCTAACGATTTCTCATAGGGTTGGCATGGACTGGATGCTCAGAGTGGCAAAGCTGTCCATCCAGACCCACGCTCTCCCTTTCACAATATGGAGCAACCACCAGGAAAACACAGGCTCACCCTCTCTCTCCCAGCCAGGTATAGCTACAGGACTAGCCCCCACCCCTGCCCAAAAGGATGTGGGTGGATGTATTCTGGGCCACGCCCAGGTCAAGATGCTTCAACTGAGCATGTCTGCTCCATGCCCTCCTTCCCCTCCTACTGGCTGGGGGTAGATGCCACTGAGGCCCCAGTGTATGATGGAACCACGAGACAAGAGGAGCCAGAGTCCCTGAGTCACTGCCTGGAAGACAGCCAGTGTCCACTGGGGAATCTGAACGGACTCCTCCAGGAGGGAGAAATCCCGTGTGAGCCACTGAGACTGTGGAGCTTATTTGTTACAGCAGCTGACACCCTCCTGATGCAAAGAGCAGGCATGCATAACATCACAATAAATAACACACATTTAAAACGCACCAGACGAAGGGGCAATGCAGCACGCCTGCTTTTAGCATTTTCTTTCTAAGGAAAAGAGACAAAGTCCAGTTTCCAGAAGACTGTTTTTCCACCAGTGTCTTTGGAAGAACTTCCATTGAGCAGCCCCTAACAAGATTACCTCTTTGAGGTGCTGGGGGGAATAAGGCCAAGGCCAGGTTCCTCTCTTCCCCATCCCCCGACCTCCTTAAAAACATCCTGCCAAGTTCTAACTGCCATCGTTTAGCAAGTTCTTCCATTTACAAAAGTTACCATCGACTCACCGTCCCGGTGAAGCTGTCAGCTGCTCAGGAGTGGAACACGGCCAGCTGATTAGTTTTGATGGACTGTGGTGTGGAAATGCAGTCTCTGTCAGTGAAGTGCCTGTTCATCCAATTAACCAAATTACTACGGGGAGCTCTGGCCGAGGGCAGCACCAGTGAACGGCCGCTGGAGGGTCAGGGAGGGGACCGAATCGAGCGCCTGCCCCTCCTTCCCCGTCCACAGGCCAGAGAGAGCTGTCGCAGAGCCAGAGGCTCGCGCCCACCAGCCCCCTTTCCTGCCTGGCATGAACACGTCCGTCTGACTTTTTACAAGGGTGTCTCAGTGGATGTTTAGTTTTTGTTGTTGCTTTTTGTTTTTAACTGAAGTATAGTTGATTTACAGTGCTGTGTTAGTTTTAAATATACAGCAAAGTGATTTAGTTAGATAGATATCTGCATTCTACATACAGCTATTCTTTTTCAAATGCTTTTTCTCTTATAGATCATTGTAAGATATTGATTATACTTTTCTGGGCTGTATAGTAGTTCCTTGTTCATTTCACGTATAGCAGTGTGTACATGTTAATCCCAAATTCCTAATTTATTCCCACCCACCCCGCCTTCTTCTCTCTTGGATAACTGTAAGTTTGTTTTCTATGTCTTTGGGTTGATTTCTGTTTTGTAAATAGTTTATTTGCATCTTTTTAATTTTTTTAAGATTCCACATATAAGTGATACCATATGACATTGGTCTTCCTCTGTCTGACTTGCTTCCCTTAGCAGGGTAATCTCTAGGCCCATCCATGTTGCTGCAAATGACTATTTCATTCTTTTTTGTATGGCTGTCTCAGTGTTATCCTCATCATCAGTGGTGATGCTGTTTTTCATTTAATCAGTTGACACCTACTTCTAAGGCACCTACTCTGCACCAGGCGCGGTGCTTGGAGCTGCCAATACACAGAGGGCACAGTGGCTGAGGCAGCCCTCCTGGAATTGGCATCCTGACGGGGAGAGGAACAGCAGGATTCGTCAACCTCGACTCTACCGGCTCTTGGGACTGGGTCATTCCCTGTGGTGGGGGCTGGCCTGGGAACCCGAGATGCCAGCAGTACCCTCCCTCGAGCCGTGACAGCCGAAAACGTCTCAAGACAGCAAGTGTCCTCCGTTACACACAGCCACGGCAACCAGGTGAAAACTGTGTTGGCCTTAGAAAAAGAAGAAAGACAGCCAAGGCTTATCAGAGTAAGTGGTACAGGAACGGAGACATGCTCAGGCCCTCTGGGTGACACATGCCAGCCATCAGGGCAACGGGTCCCGGGGCCACACATTTAGGAGTGTGACGAGCTCTGATCCGCCAGGGAAAATGGCAGCGACCCCGTCTGTGTGCTCCTGCCCCTCTCATCTCGTTATTCACCGTCAGTGGCTCACAGAGGCGGACACCTTTCAGAGCACAGCACCTTGACTCGTCACCGTGGCTGAATGGTCTCTCCAGGAGGGATGGGACAAACAAATTGGGACCCAGCAAAAGTGTCACATTGCTGAAGCCCAGACACGTGTAGGTTCCCCTTCAGATGTTCCGCAGAATCTCGAAAAAGTACACACACCACCACGCCAACCGTAACCGTAAGTGGAAACTTTTTTTTTTCATTAGGCTTGAAAACAGATGGCTTGGTCTGTATCATTATCTGTGTCGGTTGCATCGATACTTTCCCTGGGCTCAGAGACATGCGTAAAGGGGCTGTCGTGAATGCAAATTTTGTGGTTGAGGCCATTTATATTAGCAAACTCTTGACTTTTCAATCAATAATCTTTCAAACGCCATCTGGATTATGTCTCTCTTTGGATTATTTATGAGAATTCTTTCTGCTACAAACAGGATGGCAGATTCGCCTGTCTTTGGCAACAGGTCTGCAAGTTTCTAAATGGCTTATTGACTTGGTCTTCCTACCACCACCTCCCCCAGCACACATTTTTTTCCCCCTTCCTTACTAGGTTGGTATAGTGACATGTAAGACAACCTCAGGGTGTGGTTCTGCCAGTAAAAAAAAAAGAAAAATGTACTTCCTTGGTGAAATCAATCTGAGGCTTGCATTTACAGGTCCCCTGAAAACTTTACGACCCCGGCTCGGTGTCCCCTGCCCACCAGAGGGGAATGGTGCCCGTGACCTTGAGGATGCTTCTGAGGACTGATGGGAGAAATTCCCTGACACTCCTGTGGGAAAGAAGCCCATGTTTGCTAATGCCTTAACCACTCAGCTTCTTCAGGAGGGATGAACCACGCGCTCTCACTCTTCAACAACCCAGGAGGCAGGAATCCTAATACCTGTGTTGCAGGCGAGAAAACTGAAGCCGCAGGGCAGTTAAATAACTCGCCCAAGGCTACGGGAATAGTCGTCTTGGCTCAGGGAGACCGAACCTGGGTCATGGACATCTTTCAGAGCCGTGCTCACCGAAGTGTCCTTTTGATACGAATCTCCCTGGGTCCAGGTTAGACATATCATGCACTCTTCAGACTACGTTTGATAGGTTTGATCAAGAAAAGGAGTGTTCTTCAAAGTTATGCTCATCGTTAACATCATTCACCCCACACGACCAGGACAGGAGGTGACTGCAGTTCAAAAGGTAGAGTTCTGTGTCCCATCCCAGGCTGCTGGGCATGAGACGCCTAACAGAGGGACTTGCACACCATCCATTTAGTAAGTCTCCCAGATGATACTCATCGCTGCTGAGTGAAGCCTGAACCCTGGACTGGCCACTTCAGAATCAGCTGCGGAGCTTATTAAAATACTATCTGGGGGTCTGCTGCCCCCGTGGAGTGTCTGGTCTAGGGCACAGAGCTTTGCCTTCATAACAAGGGTTTCTAATATTCTTGCTAAATGAAATAGTCATTATTATCAAAAAGCAACAGACTGATTTTGAAAGACAGCTTCCCGCTTTGTTATATATGGGGAGGAAGGGAAAGCTTTATCTTACCTCTTTTTAAAAACAAGGTGTTACATTATTTTGTGAAGAATAGAATCAAAAAGAAGGAACACCCTCTGCCCCTCCCTGGCTGTTATGTGACTTTGGGGCAAATTCTTTACTTGTCTGTGCCCTATTTTACTCATGTTTACAACAGGAGTAGCAACAGGGATATTCCAGTTTAACTGGCTAACATATAACTTACTTAGAATCATGCTAAGTCTGTAGACAGAGCTCACTGAATGAAACCACCATGACGACTTTTATCTGTACTTGATTTTTCCCAATCTGCTTTGCAATGTTTAGTCTTTTTTTCTCGTTACATAGATGGATGCTATTGTTTAGTTGCTAAGTCATGTCTGACTCTTTTGTGACCCCACACGCTGTAGCCCACCAGGCTTCTCTGTCCATGGGATTTATTTCCCAGGCAAGAATCCTGGAGTGGGTTGCCATTTCCTTCTCCAGGGGATCTTCCCTAACCAGGGATGGAACCCACGTCTCCTGCATTGCAGGCAGATTCTTCACCGCTGAGCCAAATGGGAAGCCCACACAGATAGTATTTTATCTGATTAAAATATGTTTTCCAACTCTTAACACACTATATGGCCACCTGACATTTGGCTACCTATGGTCACTCTGCTCAAAACCAATTTTGTGCAATTTTTCTTATTCTAACTTCGTCCTAAAATGTAAAAGTGATAAGAACTTGCTAAAATTATGATGTGTTGAAAAAGAGTAATAATTGGATTCTGAAACAGAAAAAGATGCCACTAAAAAGATTTCTTCAACACACTTTATAGTGGCTGTATAATATGCCATTGGGATACTTTAGTTTTCCAATTGTGTACTGCTGGGCATTTAGGTAGCCTTGCTGTTTGGATACTATTAGTATTCATTGATTTGCTTTAATTAGCTATGATAATTTTCTGAAAATAAAGTTAAGAGAGTGACTTTGAATTTGGTAAATTTATTTCAGTTAGGATTGGAGCCTGAAACATGAGTAACACATCCCCCACATTGCTCTGACTCAGAACTCACCCTTTGTAACTCTCCTTTGCACCCCAATCGGTTCTAAGGAAAAACAGGGCCAAGAATTGGCTAAAATGAATACTTGCTCAACAATAAAAAAAATAATAATAATACTCTGAAAACAGAAAAAAAATGGGTCACTCTTTGTTTAATGGAAAAGAGCTACAAAAAGGCTTTCTCTTTCATGTTGAAATCCAAGTAATTCCATCTGAGGCTTTAGTCTTCAACTTCAAGGAAGAAAGAAAGATTTTTTAAGCTGAGGATGGACTGTTTCTGTCTTTTACTGTACGGTCAAAAAAAAAAATTGTCACAGCAGATCTAAACTACACTAAAGAAGACATGTGTCTTCTTCCTGCCTATGTGTATCCTAATATCCCATAGGAATAGTATCTACTTATAATACTACAGATTTATGATAGAGCCTGAAAACACTGCTGTACATTTCTGATATTTAAACACCCAAATCCCATACTTTTGCATAGTTTGCATCCTAGGGAGATTTGACAAATGATGCTCTTAGTATTTGACAAGATTTAACCTGCTGTCAAAATAATCCTGGTAGGTTTTTTTTTTTTTTAACTCACAAATGAATTAGCACCAATAGCAGACTCAGTGGAGTTCTTAGAGGTACGTACTCCTGGATGAATCCAGACTTCACCACGTAGCCCCTGTGTGATATCGAGCAAGTTCTAAACCCAGCATCCGGTGTGGATCTGCCTCGAGGGGGTCTCCACAGACAGTCCCTGCTATCGTTCCAAACTGGCCAGGTGACATCGTTGGCTGAGCTACCTGCCGCAACGCGGAACCTCGGTGTGGAAGACGGGGCCTTGCGAGAGGACGCTCCCCTTCTGTTTTGACCGCAGCTGCGCAGACGAACATCTGGGTGTGCAGGAATGAATGTGAGGGGGTGTGCAGAGCCCCGGGGGCTCTCTCTGCCAGGGCTCTGCCTTCCGATGAGCTCACTCCCGTCCCACCCAACGGGCCACTAACGGCGGATGTGAGCTGCGGAGCAGGAGATGCTGTTCATCACATTTGCATAGTGTGTGAGAGTTGACGGAGAGCGTCAGCTCCAAGCCCAGAGCTAAGCGGTCCCCTGGATCCCTTTTAATGGGCATTGGTGACTTTTGTCCTTGCACGGCTGGAGTACATCTTCCCTGACACTGCTCCCAGCCCTCCCTATTATCGAGAAAAGTTCCGGTGCTTCGCACACACCGAGCAGGGAACAAAAGCGGCAGGGGAAGTGTCAGAGAGACATCTGAGCTGGGTTTAAAAATGATATGCTGGCAGTCAGCTCTGCTGGGCTGGGGACAGGCTGGCCATTAGGAAGGTCTAGGGAGGTTGCATTAGCAGGCAAAATTCCGGCTCTGCTTGCCTGCGTCCTGTGTCCCTGAAGCTCCCCGGCCAGGAGCTTGGGGATCTCCTCTCTTAACTTCCTATCTCCCGTTCCCAAGCGGGTCACCATCATCCACCGGCGAGCAACAGTTCCCGTATCCCAGCCAAGAACCGCAGGTCAAACGTAATCACCCTTTTCTTTTACGCTGGAGCAAGAAGCCATCTGTAGAGATGTGTAATTTTTAAGTTAGGAAATGAAGGTAAACCCACTCTTTCTTTCCTTTTCATATTGTCCTTTCAAGGATGTCTCCATTTGCATAGTTCAAGCCTCTTCCTCTCCACGGCACCAACATTAGCGTGACCTTTTCCTGCTAATTGGAAAAATCTTACGGAAATAAACCCTGTCAGAAAATGAGAAGTGACTCCCCCTCTGGATGGCCAAACGACCTCAGAGGGGGAAAGAAGTTCTGAATTCCTGTTCCTTTTGCACACACTGCAAAATCTTTATGACTTCGGAGAGCCCTGAAGCTCGGTAATGCCCCTCCAGTGCAAAGCGGAGTAAATAAATTTCTTCTTATGACCACTTTGGAGAAACACACAAGCAGATTTACTCAGCAGGGATAGATAGTGGACAGGATAATGAAGAGAGAATAAGAATATGATCGGGCTTTACAGCCTCTTCTGTCTCTTTAAAGGGTTTTAATCCTTCAGAAACAGGATACCGGGTCCATTGCCTTAAAGATACAGTATCCCTTCTGGGACAAGCCGTGTTATAAAAAGCTAAGATGTAACATCTATCTCGCAATATTGATTGGCACTTTAGTGTGATAAAAGGGGTTGAACCTGAAGGGGAAAAAAGGCAAAAAAAAAGGTAAGCGGGAACTACTCTTTGAAGAATTCAAAGTGTCCCGATATTATCGGGCCAAACTTGAATGACGGAGAAATAAAAGTGCCCGCTGGGGCTGGGGACAGTCATCGGCGGAACTGGATGACTGGGGCGGGTTTCGGGGACAACTGATTCACCTCCGCCAGGAAATGACTGTTGTTTTAAAAGCGAGTCTGACGGTTCTGATGGGACATTCTGATGATGCTCACACTGACCCTAAATGAGTCAGGTCAGATATTCTGACCCGCAGCCGCTGGCCCAAAAGGCAAAGACCCACCTCTCGAGAGATGAGGCGAGTGTGCCAGCTGGTTCAACTCGAGCCCTAGATTCAGTGCAGTCAATTTTGGGGACGCTCCTGTACATTCCCCCCAGTGTAGATAAACCATCGCTCTCACTTCTGGAGCCATCATCATCGGTTCCTTTTCATGAAAATCAGCACACCTAAGCTACACTGAGGGGCTTCCCTGATGGCTCACGGGTAAAGAATCCTCCTGCCAATGCAGGACCTGCAGGTTCGATCCCTGGGTTGAGAAGATCCCCTAGAGAAGAAAATGGCAACCCACTCCGGTGCCTGGGAGAGGAGCTACAGTTCACAGGATCACAAAGAGTTGGACACGACGGAGGCTACTAAACAACACTGATGTCTTACTACACATCAGGTCCCTTAGTCCTCAAAGTAATCTCAGTGGCAAGGTTATTAACCCCAGCTCTCAGACCAGGAAAAGCAGGCTCAGCGAGGTCATGCGTCTTGTCCATAGATTCCAAGCCCGGTCTGCCTGAATCTGAAACGCACACTCACCACCCCGCCCACATCACGCCCAGACCAGGCTAAGAGGGCCCCGAGGCTGTGACTCCTCTGACACGCTCCATCCTCGCACTAGGCCCGTCGTCTCTGATTTACTCTGTGTCGCCCGCACCATAGGGCATTGAGCCCGCTGCCAGCAGCGTGCCCCTCCCATCCAGGTGTGACAGCCCCAAGTATTTTCCAGCATTGCCGTATGCTGGGATATAGAGTACAATGATGTTGGGAACCACCGAAATAGAGAATAAGATGGGATGCCAGTAGAAAGATGCAGTGTCTAAAATGCAGGGTATGAAGATATGTCATTGCTATAATTCAATATATGGAGCCCTCGCCCTGTAACTAATGTCAAGGGCAAGACACAGAGAGAGGAGAGGAAGCAAATACCAGGCTTCTCTGACTCCACGTAACAAATCTAAGGCTCAGACAGCAAGCTCTGAGTGGAAATGGTAAGATACGCAAACTCGCAGAGACATTTTTCAAAGTGTGTTGAGGTTATGAGCCTTGCCGTGTTGTGTGCATAACTGCTACCCACACACTCAATGGCATGACTCTTACTACAGAAAGTGACCCCCACTCATGGAGCTGGAGGTGAGAGATGGCGGGAGGCTGGGGTCGTCTGCTTAGGGACCAGACCGACTGGGATGTACCTCTGTGTTGAGTGCCCCCCTCCTCCCAAGGGCCCTGTAAGCTGGGCCCCCATTTCTCTCCCTTTCTGGAGGGGGCACTGAGGTTCTGGGAGGTGAGGATCTCAGCTGAGATCATCCAGTCTGTGGTGGAGCCAGGATGGAAATGAAAATCTTTCAGAGGAAGGTCCTAGTGCCCTGGGCCCCCAAAGGGAAAGAGAAGTTGGCTCCCAACTCTTTATTTCTCGCATCTTATGGCTGGGAGTGACCATTTATCCGCATTCTCGGCCACCCTTCAGGTTTCTAGACCCACGAGGTCCGGGAAAGCTGGAGGATCCTTGTATACCTCGTAGGGTGCCGTGGCATTCAAGAAGCCTAGAGAGGCGTGCGGGCGTGGAGATGCACACAGATCATCTAAGGGCAAGGTAGAGGGTGCAGGGCAGGCGTGCAAGGGGAGCATGGGGGCAAAAGAGATGGGGCATGGGTCCTGGGATACGTGTGTGTTGGCAATGTGTGCAGAGTGATGGTCACAGGTGCAAAATCCCATCTTTTTGGCCAAGGTGGGGGGTGGGAGTGGGTCAGGGATATTTCCCAGGAGAGGGAATTGCCAACAGAGTTTTGGAGAAAAAGCCCTGAGGTTCCAAAGAGAGGAGCAGGGAAGGTGTAGCCGGCACACCGACGACCAGTGGGAGCAAAGGGCAGCTTTGGGAAGAGAGGCGGGCCTGATGAGCACCCTGACCACTGACTTCTCCTCGCAGGAGTGAAAGGGGCCGGGAAGCAGGGTGGGAAGGAAGCACTGCCCCAGTCTGCGCCCATCTGTCCAAGCAAAGACAGTCCTTGGAAACGGCCAGGGCCTCGCTGGTGTGTTTTCATCAGGTCTTTTCTGCTTTCAAGTGGGATTTCTATGCCGTTTCAGTGCCTAGGCCCACGGGAAAGACAAAGCTGTCTCAAAAGTAAGAGGAGTTAAATTTCTTCAAAGGGGCAAGGGACAAGAAACGGGGGCGGGAAACCCTACAAAATAAGCTGTGTGTATAAGAAATTCAGGAAGTGTCACATCAGAGAAAAGAAAAAAATAAAGACAAAAAAAAGACTGAACAAACAGTGGGAGAGAACCCAGGCGCTGACAGAGGTCTGGGGAAAGGTGGGGTGGAATCCTGTTTGGGATACCATCAGAAATTGTTTCAAAACATTTTAAAACCAAAATTGGCTCAAATATAAAAGATTTCTCCTCTCTTGATAAGATTACCTTTCCCCCCTCTACCATTTCGACAGCGCTAAAATAATCTTGACTTTAGGACAGTTAATCCAAAGTCTGTCTTCTTGAAGGATCCTTATTAAAACTCCTGCAGGCGCTGGCGCTGCTTGGAGACGTCTCCCCAATATTTCACAAGCTCTCCTCCTGGAACACACATCCCACATTCTGAAAATAGAATCTGATCTCTGGCTGGAGTAGCTGATGGGCAGGGCGCTGAATTGTGGGCATGAACGTGGTGGGGGAGGCCTAGCCGAGGCCCCGCTAGGGCTGGGATCGGGTGTCCCCAGAGAAGAAGCAAAGGGGAGACAGGAGGGGACGAGCCCAACCATCGCTTTCCTTCTGGCCTCTCTGTTCTTTCAAATGCTCAGAAGCCTCTGCATTTAAGGGAGTCTTGTCCCAGTGGGACAAGCAGAACCCAGTGGAGTCCAGTGAGAACCCCAGGGGACAGAGAGAGGTAGGGCTTCCAGGGCTGGGGGACTCTGACACCACACGGTCGAGAGAGAAGAGTGCCTGACGTTCAGTGCTGGAGGACCTGAGTTGGAGCCACGGATCCACCATCCCGTCTGCCGCCTCTTCCATGAACTAAGTCCTATCTCCTTGTCATTTCAATGGTTAAAGGAGAAAGACACCCAGTAGGGGACGCAAATATGATTTGTTTGAATCCAAACTGAAGTTGTTTCTCGTTTCCAAGAGGAAGCAGCTGGAAAAATCATGCCCAAGATTTTCATTACCACCCCTGTGGTCATCCACGCTGAACTCTGGAAGGTGGCGGGGAGAGCCACAGTTCAGGGGAGTCAAGCACCCTGCCTCCGTCAAAGTGGCGACGGGGAGGACAGCGGTGGGGGGAGACGGGAATGGGAGTGGGCCCTCAGTCCTGAGCAGCCAGTCCTCTGTTCATATTCCCAAAGAGAGAAGTTCTGGATTGAAATGACATGGGTTTCAAAGAAGGACCCCAAGAAACTAGCTTCTTACTGTTCTTTTCCACAGCTCCTGTTTCGAGGGAATTCTCCACACCCTGCTTCCTTCTCCTTGAAGCCACATCTCCCCACACATACACATTTATACTCAAGCACATACGTATAGAACACAAACACTTACACACACAGGCAGGCATGCACACACACACTATTGAATGCACCTGCATATGGGCTTCCCTAGTCGCTCAGATGGTAAAGAATCTGCCTACAATGCGGGAGACCTGGCTTGGGAAGATCCCCTGGAGAAGGGCATGGCGACCCACTCCAGTATTCTTGCCTGGAGAATCCCCATGGACAGAGGAGACTGGCATGCTATAGCCCATGGGGTCGCAAAGAGTCGGACGTGACTGAGTGATTTTTCAACTTCGACATATGCACTCACCTACATACTCACACATATGTACACAGACACATGCACGCAAACACTCATGCATGGCCACTGTACTCACCAACGCTGGAATCCACAGTTAACGCACCACACACTCACCCATGCACACTAGCTCACATACCTTCACACACACATGCACGCACAGCCAATGCCACACTCACGGCGTGTGTCCAGAACCCCATTCTCCGTGCAGGCTCCCCATTTCACCTGAACAGGAGGAAATCCTCAGACCACACCCTCATCTATCCAGATGCCTGACCCAGCCCAACCACTTGCTGGTTTCATTGAAGCCGATGCCACCGGCCTTTCTGGGAGTGCGTCTTTCACTCTCTCTTCCGCCGTGGAGCCTTCGTAACTTCGTATTAAGGGCACCCGAGGCGTGCTCCCTGCCCCCAACCCTCAGTCCTGGGCCTCACGTTTCTGCAGCCAGGGGCCACATCCCCCACGGCATCACTCCTCCGCGTCTCCGGGTTTGTGTTTCTGCCTCTTCCTTGTCCACCTGGCAAGCTGCGTCTCATTCCTGCACCACTAGCTGGACAATCGTTCCCCGAGTGCCTCCCACATGCCAGATGCTGAACTGGGTGTAGGTGTGCGGCGGGGGACGTGGGGAGAGCTGGTGCACAGCTACCCCTGTCCTGAGACTCACATCTCTTTATAGCTTAGCTTCAAATACTGCTTCTTCTCAGAAGCCCCCCATGATGGCTTCTCTCCCTGCCCAAGTAAAGGCGGTCACATCTTCTCAAGGATTCTTGTTATCTCCAGGACTACAAACCAGCTCATGCTTTTCACCCCTGACCCCGGTGCTTCTCCAGCGTTCCCTGCATGTCAAAGGCAGCTCTACCAGCCAAGTGCACAAGGCGACCCCTGGGGGGCACTTTGATCCCTCCCTCCCGCTCCTTTATCACCTCCAATCACCACCAGCCCTAAGCTTGTCACCTCCCAAGTTTCTATCATATTCACCCTTCTCTCCACCTCCATCACCATCATCCTAGTCTGAGCCACCATCAGCTCCTGCCTGGACTGTTGCAGTAGACTCTTCATCATTCATCCCTGTCTTTTGTGGGCCAAGCTTCTCAGAGCAGCCAGGGCAATTTTTTGAATTTTTAATGTGATATTGAAAATAAACAAAACTATGAATGTGATAGATTGGTCTACCTGCCCTTAATTACTTCTCCTGCCCCCACTTCTGCCATCCACACTCCTGGTTTCCCATGGCTCCGATGTTAAACACCAGGACCGCTTTCTCCCTTGGCCTTGACCCGCACCGCGGGCCCTCCCGCTCCTTGCACAGCCTTTACACGTGCCGTTCTCTCTGCTTGGGACACACCCTTTCCCCTGTGGATGACCCTGCTTTCTAACCCTTCTCAGTTTAATGATTACCTTGCAGGAAAGCCTTCCTGAACCTCGGGACTTCATCATCCTGCCCTCATAAAAGTCCTGACTGCAGGACTTCTCCCCAAGACCACATCCCAGTGTTCCTGGGACCTGGGCACCCCAGCATCTCTGAGTCCCTTTCTCCACTGACAAATACTTAAAAATAGATTAAAATTGGTGTCCAGGTAAATGTCATCCAGACTGGGTTCATGATTACATACTCATCAGACTCATATTTCTTCTTGCTTTCAAAAGAAACTAAAATCAAAACATTTTCATGGGGACTTCCCCGATGGTCCAGTGGTTAGGAATCTGCCTGCCTTTGTGGGGATCATAGGTTGAACCCCGACTCAACACAACTAGAAAAGGCTGCACACAGCAACCAAGACCCAGCCTGGCCAAAAAATTAAAAAAAAAATTTTTTTAATAGTTAAAACAGAAACAAAAAACAATACCAAAAACATTTCCATGGGCCTCTGCAAGTCTCACGGGCATGGCCCCCTCCAGTCTCTGATAGACACGTTAGCCCTGCTGGGTCACCCTTCATGGCACTTGGCGTAGGTAAATGTTTACGGTAAGGGGCACGGTCTTCCTAATGGACAGCAATCTCTGTCTCTGAGCTCCAGGAGGACGGGGGCCACATCTGTCATCTGCACTGGCTCCCCAGCAGCGAGGGGTCCACAGGTGTGAACTCAGGAAATACCTGCTAAATGGGTGAAGGACGGGCTGGTCCCCTCTCCCAGATGCTGAGCCGCAAGCAGGCAGGGGAACAATCTCTCCTCTTGGGTCTGACAAGTGCCACCTGCGGGGGGATGGAGGCCTCTCCCCTCCCCGAGGAGCTCTGCTGACCCTGCGGCGGGGTCAGCACCCCAGCTGCTCCACAGCCAGCGCACTCTGGGCTAGGGCTTCTGAGCAGGACACATGGTCTGAGGACAGAAAAACCAGCCCTGCTCCTGCACGCCACACGCAGGGATTCAAATGGCCAATTTGCAGGCAGTGTCACCTCTGAACCAGCGACACCTCTTGGGCGTGTGGCAGAAACCCCCAGGCACGGGAATTCCAGGGCACAGCCCCCGCCCACCGGGAAAAGGCCGCAGGACCCAGGCCCAGGAGCCCTGTCCACCTGCAGCTCAACTGCCTGCCTTTCCACCCGCCATGCGATGACAGCCGGGCTTCTGGAGGAGAAGGAGCCTGCCCGCCTGCTTGAACCCCCAGGTGCTCAGGGTGGGGGTGGGGGTGCTTTCGGGGTGGCCCCCCTCCTGGCAGGCTGCAGGGGGACATTCGTCAGGATCGGCCCCTGTTCCCACAGGCTGGGGTGCCAGGCTCATCGGTTGGAACTTCACGTGTCTTCAAGGTCAAGCTTCAAGAACATGAGAGGAGCTTGACCCTCGACCCCTCCTGCTCACTGCTTCCAAGCTGGGATTATTTTTAATTTTGATGACGTTCATTGGGGAGAAGGCGGCCCAACAGAGCCACATGATCCCATGCCACGCCGAGGCTCCTGGCTGGGGCCTGGGTATCTCAGGAGGCAGCCCAGAGAGAGGGGTGTTGGAGTCACATGAACCCCATCTCGACCAGCGCGTGTAAAACCTAGATGGCTCACTTAACCTTTTGGCAAAAATGAAAGGAGACAATGTGGATGGAGGGTGTGTGCAAGCCTGGCACACAGCAGCAGTAAATGCTACTTAACTTTCAGGGGGTGGCTCTGCTGTGAAACAAGAGTACCTCTCCAGTGACAAAGCTCAGCTCCTCGAGTCTCAGAGTTTTGCTCTGGAACCCAATTCCAGGGAGTTCTAAGATCTAGGAAGCCCAGGAAGCAGTCACCAGCCTGGCTGTTGCCAGGACCACTCAGAAGCTGCTCTGCAGCAAGGTTGGGTGGGTTTTCTCAGCAGGACTGGTTACTGCCTGTGAGCAGCAGGACAGCCCACCTCCAGTTGCTGAAGGCTTTGATAACACACCCTTGGCGAGGGAAGCCTGAATAAAGCAGAATCGAGGCAGGAGTGGGGCACTGCTCTGGGCCCACATGGGGTCCCGGAAGCCTGCAGGGAGAGGGAGCCAGGCACATTCAGAGTCTGGAACTAGGAACAAGCCCCCGGTTCCCCGAGCCCTCTCCCGCCATACCCTGTCCTGCACACACATCATTCCGCCCACACGCTGCCCCCACTGCCCTAGAAACAGTCAGGAGACCGTGCACACGGTCTTTCCTAAACCAGGTCATCTTGCTGCCCTACACCCCAAAGGGCGCACTGATGAATCTCTGCGTGAGAACGCAGGAAGTGATGGTAGCTGGCAAACAGAGGGGTTTGCTACTAGTGACTTAACAGGAAGCTCTGAGGCCCACCAAGAAGTGTCCTTGCTACGACGCCAGTGTTTTGAGGTCATCCTTGGCTGAGGATTCTTACAGAAGAGAGGACAGTCTGGTTCACACCCTCTAACTTCATCAGACCCTCCACTTGACTACCAGGGGCTCAAGCCTCCTGAGCTCACAGGAGGGGAGATCAGGGGAGACAAAAGCAGCCCCAGTCCTTGGCCTTAGGATGCATCCAGCCCAGGGGGAGGCGGGATTCAGACAACAACTGAGAACACCACCCAGACCAGCCCTGAGCGGTCCCGGGGCAAGAGCTCCAGAGCCAGGCCACACCAGCACCCCTGGTGTCCAGTGAGACCCCCAGGAATGGCTCCACACACAGGCGGCTGGGTGCTGGGGGGCCTAACAGCAGTCCACAGCGGGACAGCTGTGGGTAGAAGGACCACAGCATGGGGAAGCCTGGACGCTGGGCTGCCATCTGACGATGGGGGAAAGGCTGCTCCTGATGGGGGAGGGAATGGCAGCGCTGCTCCGAGTGGGAGCGGAAGGGAGAAGACCGGGAGGCATGTGGAAGGGGGCGGGGGGCCTCTGAGTTCACACGAGGATCTTCTGACTCCCGAGTCCCGGAACGGCTGCCTGGGACAGGGAGAGCCACACCTGAAGACCGGTCTGGTGTCTCTTCTGCCTCTGTCGGCACCCTGGCCCCATGCTTGTGATAAGCTCCAATGAGAAGGGCGGTCCACATATTTAGACTGCTCATCCCATCCTTTGGAACATCTTTGCATCTTTCATGTGTCAACGTCCCTCCGTCAACTTTCCTGGGAATCCCACCTAACCATGACTCCCAAATGTCCCTGGATGGTGCCCTTCCGGGATCAGATGGGACACGGAAGTGCTGAAAAGCACGGGCTCCGGAAGAAGACGATTACGAGATCAAACCTTGGCCTCAGCACTGGTGAGGCCTGGGGCCTCCTACGAATGACTTCTCTGAGTCTGTTTTCTCCTCCGCAAAAAGGGGGCGGGGAGCGGCTGACACCCCCTGCTGGGACTTTGTGAGGCAGGAGATGAGATCACGGTGGACACCCACAGGCTCTGGGGAAATGATCTACTTTTTTTTTTTCCTCTGAAAAAGCAATGAACTGATTTGACCAGATTCTTTGTCTTTTGCAGCCAGGAGCTTGGGGGCTGAGCTGACCCACCACCGGATGATCAGAGCAGGGCACGCTTCGCCTTCTCTGCTTGTTCTGTGGCTGCTGTGGGCATTTCTATCAAATCGCAGAAAAGGGGCAAAGCCGGCTTTAAAGAAGCATGGATGGAGGAGGGTTTGGACTACCCCGGAGAGGGAATCGTAGCCAACCCAGCATGGCAGGGTCTGGATTGTCCACCTGCCCTCTTACCAGAAGGCTCAGTCTGAGAACTGACTGTGCAAATCTCTTTCTGTGTCCACGTTCAGTGACTTCACAGAGTGAGCTTGAAAGTAGCCATGCTGGAGCATTTCCACCACAGAAATTGGCCAAAGCTCCCCACGAGGGCCCCTGCACCCACCGAGACCTTGTGAAGAAACACCGTCCAGCCCAGCCCTGCCATTAACAGTCAGAAAACAAAGGCCCAGATTGCACGCACCACCTTCAAAAACTTTTGTGTTCTGAAGGAAAAAGAAATCAGTGGTGCTCATGATTAATCAGACTCTAGAGCAGCTTTTGTCTCCTGTGGCTACAATTTCTGGCCGAATTTGCACCAAGGACCTGTGTCTCTGCTGTCTGTTCATTTGAGAAGCACATGATGCCTTCCTTGGGAGTCACTTAACCTTAAATCGCCAGCATCCTGGGAGTGTACTTGGAACCAACCCCTTCTCAGGGTGTACCCAGGATGGAGGCGGGATGTGCCCGTGACCAGGAACAGGGAGCATCTCTGAAGCCAGGAGCCCGGGCTGGAGTGTCTCCATAATTTACCATTTCCTTGTAGGGACTGGAGGCGTCTGGGCATGGTGTTGAAGTTTGATTAGTAATAAGAACATAGCAGCTTAACCTCTAACATTTAGCACTCTCCCCTGATCGAATTACTGATCTCTATCTGGGCTAGCCTCGCTAGCGGCTGCCTGGGAACATTACACCTCTCTAAAAGCCGTCTGTCTCCGTCACCACCTTTGCACAATGGAGCCCACAGCTATTTTTAAAGGACTGTGTCACCTTTCAAGAGAAATTGTGTCAGCTCGGAAGATTGACTTTTTATTTAATGAAAAATTTTTTTTTTTTTGAATCCCTCATGAGTAGACATTATTTAGATTTTTAATTTCAGGGAGACTAGGAAGAAGTGAGCAAAAGAAAATCATCGCCAAATGTCTGGGTTGTCTGTGGACAGGGAAGGAATGATATGCAAGGGACATTTGTCCTTGAACTATGGGCTGGAAAGCGTTTGGTAGGATTAAACCAGATAATCACTGTTTTGTTTCGTCCTGTCCAAAATTCTGCAAGATAAGGCAGACCAGCCCAGTGAAAATGGTGGACCCTGGAATGACATCCCCTGGGTTCATCATCCTGGCTGGACTTGGAGATGACTTTCTAGCTGTGACCCTATACTTCAGTTTTCTCATCTTTGAAATGGTGATGTTAATAGTGCTTAAAGTCACTGTCAAGTGACTGAGAGAACTCAGTGAGTCAATCCAAGCTGAGTACTTAGCTGAGTGCCTTGATCACAGCGAGCGGCCCATACGTTCTGGGCTTGCTTCGGAGGGTAGGGTCTACTGACTACTTTTTAGGCTCTTTTTTTTTTTTTTTTTTTAACTAAAACTCTTGCTCCTATGAATTCTCACAGAAACCCTGCCACGTGAGGATTTTCACTTTCCAGAGGAAGATGACTGTGGTTGAGTCAATGTATTTCTTTTTTTTGTTAGGAGGGTTAAATTAAGATCCTTCAAGTGTCTGGCTTGGCACCCAGCACGTGGGCAGTCCTCAGCACACGATAGCTATTTATGAGTCATCTGTAAGAGATAGTCTTATCATGAGGAAATCGGGATTTAGAAAAGTTTTAGGTGAACTCTGTACACATAAGACAGCTTGGCTGGGTGGAGAGACACAATGTTCCCGGAAGACTTGTCAAAGGCAGATGAGATGGTCAAGTTAGATGCAGTGAGTAAGACTAGAAACACCACTGATAAAGCCTGGACCGTGAGTCCTTAAGTTCTCCTCCTCCAAGAAAAAGTGAAACTGTCATTCAAAAAGACCCATGTACCCCTCCCTGTGTTTATAGCAGCTCTGTTCACAACAGCCAAGACTCGGAAACAGCCTACATGCCCATCGACAAATGAGTGGATCCAGAATATGTGGTGTGTGTAAACAAAGAAATACCACTCAGCCATAAAAAAGAACAAACTGATGCTGTTTGCAGAACATGGATGGACCCAGGGATTATCATACTAAGTGAAGTAAGTCAGAAAGAGAAAGGCAGATACTATACGGTATCACCAATGTGTGGAATCAAAAATATGCTTCAAATGAGCCTACCTATGAAATGGAAACAGACTCCTGTGTGTGGAGTACAGGCTTGAGGTTGCCGTGGGAGACAGGTCTGGGGGAGAGACGGAGTGAGAGGTTGGGGTTAACAGATGCAAGCTTTTATATATAGAATAGATAAACAACAAGTCCTCCTCTATAGCACAGGGAGCTACGTTCAACCCTTCTTTTCCTTAAGGGTTTAAACCTTTATTGGGTTTAAAGAATACTAAAAAAAAGAAATGTATATGTATGTATAACTGATTCACTTTGCAGCATGGCAGTAACCAATACAACACTATAACTCAACTATACTTCAGTAAAGGAAAAAAAAATAGCTTAAAGAAAGAGACAGTGAAACTGCAAGTTCCAGGTGATACAGTATGGGGGGTGGTATCCACCAAGGACCATGCAGGTCTCCATCACAGCCTTGCTCTTACAAAAGAGGTCAGTGAAAGGGCGTTTTGCCTGTGAATGCTTTACATGAAAGCACAGGATTTCTTATATACTCATGTATCAGCTTTTATGACTGCCAGCTTTAACCATCGTGTGCGAGAATCATCCAACAACGAATCCTGTTAAGCCGTGCAGGGGGACCTTGCCTTCCTGCAAACCCATTCCATCTTCAAGAACTGCCCCCATATCTTCCATTATGCCCAATTTGGGTCCCTCAAAGAGAGGGGAACATGTAGGGCAGAAGAGGAGCCAAGTTGAACTTATCCAAGTCCCTATTAACTTAAAAGTCACTTAGGAAGTTCCTGACTCCAGAGAAGACATTAGGGAAGCCAAGAGCAACAAGAGGGCATGAAAGGGGGGGCCTGCCCTCGAGGATGCCTCAGCTCAACAAGGAGGCGCATGACAATAATTATAATACAGTGAGATTGGTATGGAATGGAGGTTTGACGGAGGATTGAATGGAGGTCTGGTAACATCTGTGGGAGCATGGAGGAAGGGCTAGCTCTGCCTGGAGAGGTGGGGGTGAGACTTCAAAACCGAGGGGAGGTTTGAGACTGGCTGTCCGGGTGATGAGGAGCTCACTAGATGGAAAGGCATCTGAACTGGGGAACAGAAAGGCTGGAAGCTGAGTGTAAGGCACTGGGGGGTGGCGGCCGTCCAGTCTGCTTCCCTGGACCACCTCTCCTGCTGACAGCTGGACTTCCAGGGCCTATCATGGGATCCAGGATGCAGAGCACCTCAGCAAAGACCTGTTAAAGGGAAAAACCTAGTTGAGTGGGCTCTTCCTGACACTTTGAGATCAGGAGTCCTGGCTCTCCTTTTAGAAACGCTACAGGCTTTGAGTCTAATGTGATTTTCTTTTCTTTTCTTTTCTTTTTTAATTGGTGGGGGGAGGGTGACAATCACAGCCGGGCTCACTTGTTTGTCTGTGGGTTATTTGGGAGCTGGCTGATGGAGTTGCCGGATGTCTCTATTTCCTCATCTTCACAAAGACACCATCCTAACCCAGGGACCAGTTATTTCACAGGGGAGAGGTTTCTTACAACCATACAACTTTGGATAAAGTTCATGTTCCTTTAAAGTTACTCAGCGGCCACTGTTTCCAAGCAAGATTGTTTCTAAACCCATGTGTTTCAGGACAACGCATGGACTGGGTTAAGGACTGCTTGGTCTGTGCAGACTTGACCTGCTGGGAACAAATGACTCTTTCAATAATTGCAATTTGACCTGTTCTAGCCAAGTCAATTTTTTTTTCTTTTATGATGCACATACTTCCACCAACAAATGATTAATTTTGAGATCTCTTTTCATTCTGGTTTCTCTGTAAATTGGCTGAAGGTGCTATTATGTTTTCCTTTAGCGAAAATAAACATTTGTTTACTGTTGCCAAGAACACCCCTGGTTTACCAGCTGTCACTCTCCTGGTGACAAGCTTTTCCAGAGCCTGGGAATAGTGTCAGGATATTAGTAACCTCCAGGAAGGTGGACTTAATTCAGCTGGAAGAGAGTCAGCCTTTAAAAAATAACTGCATGGTGCCAAATGTCTTTCAGAAACTTAGGTGGAAATTAGGAGTTGAGAGTACAGGCAGGGTAAAGCCAGACTGCATATGTTCAGATCTCAAGGCGAGCTTTTATCGGCTTTTGTGACCTTGGGTAAGTCTCAGAAACTTTCTAACTCCTAGTTCCTTTAGCAGTGAAAGTGGATAGTTAATAATAATAATATTAATGTGCAATTAACACATTTAGAGTTTTCCTGAACTTTTAGACATGCGGTGAGGTTGTCCCTTCCTGTGCCCTAAAGTTAGGTGCAACCACAGGACTTACTTTGATAGAAGCCCAGATGAACTATAAGCCTAGAAGAAGTCCACATGCCTGGGTGAGCTCTGAGATACAGATGGTATAATTTCGGCAATTTCACAGGGGTGAAATGCTTTTATATTTGCACTTTAAAATGGGATTGCATGCTGTAAAGGTAAACTTAAAAATCATGCTAATAATTTCAAAGGAAAGAAGGGCGGGAGGGAGAGACAGAGGAAGGAAGGAAGGAGGGAGGAGGAGGAAGGGAGGAGGACAAAGTGTTCAAGATGGAACAGGCAGCTTTGTGGAAGCATGTATCAGAAACGCTGCCCCCGCCGCCACCACCCCGTCACAACCAGAGGTGCCCCCGGCTCTGAGACACCTTGAGGACTCAAGGGCTTTCCCACTGTCCAGAGGCAGAAGCTCGCCGGGAGGTAAGGACCTCAGCAACGCCCCCTCTTCGAGGCCCTGACACTGTGAATCCAGAGGTCATCTTTCTGATCAGCCAGGCAGTGTTGAGCCCGGCCTCCAGGGAGGCTGGGGGGACTCAGGCACAGACAGCAGTGCTGTCCGATGGAATTCCCACAGAGATGGAAATGCTGTGCAACTGTGCTGTCCACGAAGGCAGCCGCACGTGGCTCCTGCGCCCTTGAAGAGGGGCCGGGGAGACCCAGGAACTGGACTTTGGCTTCATTTAATTCTGGTGAATTTAAATTCATGTGGAAACAGCCACCTGGGCCCGATGGTGGCCATCTGGGACAGCACAGACCTAGCGAAACAAAAGCCGAGTAGATCGTGGGCATTCAGGGACCCAGTCACTGTTCCTTCTTCCACGCTGCGTCTGCAAGGCCCGTGTACAAGCAGATTCAGCTTAGGGCTCTTCAGCTCTCATGGGCCCTGCTGGAAGCACAGGGCTTTCGGAAAAGGATGAAATCTGACCAGACACTAGCCCAAGCCAAACTGTGACGCTGTGAGTGGTCACACCCTCCATCTGTCTGATGACCGGCAAGTGCAGAAAGATCCTGGCTACATGCAGGCCTGATCTGAGGCTGGGGGCTTCCCAGGCTGCAGACTGCTCCCTGCTCTAGGACCACGGAGGGAGGGGAGCTTTGGCTCCACAATGGAGCATGAGAATTGTTTGGGCTGGGAGCCATTTGGAGGGCTGGGCCGGTTTCTGTCTTGTCTGGGAGCTGACTTGATCATTTCACCGAAGCTCATTTTACAACAATTCCTGAACAAACCCAGCTCTCGAGGCTCCAGGTTTTGTCTGCTTCAAAGCATCCATAAGAGAAGAGGATAGCATGCATTAGAAGTAGAGACCGTGATGGTATCTAATTTGGAACAACCGAGACAAGGTCTCCAGGCCTTTCCCAGAGCTTGTGCAGTTCTTTAAGAGCTCACATGTCTAGGACACTGCATTTTACAGAGTGATCCATCTGAAAGCAGTGGTTTTTAGCACATGACTGTGAAGAAAGCCATCTTGGTCTATTATCCCAAGGGAGACACAGAGGTATGGTTACTGGAAACATTACACTGCTTCTCAGAGTAGATGCTAAAGGCCTTTTCGAAATGGCCTTGAAGCACCCACCAGTATGGTCCCTGCTACCCTCTGCTTCACCTCTTCTTCCCTTTGCTTACTCTGGTTGTGAGGGCCAGCTTATACTTCTGACACACGCCGTTCAGGCTCCTACCTCAGAGCCTTTGCACACACTCCTGTCTCTCACTTGCACCTGTTTGATGCCTTACATCTTTAGTCTTTGCTTTCACATCAGCTCCCCAGGTCCCGAAGAACAAGCCTCCCTTGACCTTCTCTCCCAGTTTAAAACAGGAACCCCTCACCTCTCACTTCCTACCCCATGCCCTGCTTACATTTCTGCATTGGACGTCTCACTTTTTAACGCACCTTAGCTTTTGGGTGGGCTTACTTACTGCCTGTCTCCCTTGCCGGAAAACCGAATCGACAAAGACTGGCGTTTACCTTGTTCTCTGGTTTGTCGTCAGCACCCACAATAAGGCCGGGCACACAGTAGGAGCTCAAGACACGATTGTGAAATTCATGAATTCTCTCGTACTGAAGCCTCATTATCAATTCTTCACAGCTTTGCTAATGAGGCCACTCGAGCTTCGAGCTGGTGACGGATTAAAGCTTCAAAGCTAAGAAAGAGGAGGACTTCATGAATGATGTCCTTCGACAGGTAATTTTGGAGCATTGGCTCAGTATTGGCTGCTGTGCTACAGGAAAGAACAAGACTCGTGAGCTCCCCGTCTGCATGGAACTGAGGTTCTAGTGATGCCAGTGGTGCTCAGGAGTCAAGTTCAAGGCTGCCTCATCCCCGAGGCCAGTCTGATCGTGTCCCGGAGGACTAGTTCTGAATCTTCCTGAAGACGGGGGGATGCTCTGAAAGCACTAAGGCTGAAAAAAGGGAGGGGGCCCACTTCCAGGAAGTTTAGCTCATTGGTGTGTCTGTGAGCATTTTCCTTCTTTTTCCTGCAGTGGCCTCAGGGAGGTGGACACCTGAAACTTTGAGAGTCTGTGTAGCTGGAAGTGACTTTGGAGACACTGTCGCCCAGCCTCTCACTGACATTTGGAAAAGCAGTCATTCCGAATGCAGCCTCAAACCTAAGGCCAGGGGGCAAGCTGACAGACCTCAGCCGCCACAGACGCACCCGTCCTCCAGGATGGATTCGAGGCTGGGCACGCAGGGGCACCCAGCTAATCTCGAATCGTGAGAGCGCTGGATGCCAGCGGGTTGCTGTGACCTGCGCCCCAGCTGCAGTGAAGCAATAACTTGAAAGGGAAGTGAAATTCAGCAAATGCCGGGCCTCTGGATCCTCAGAGATGGTCTCCTGCACTGGCGACCTCTCCCGACCTCTCAAAGCCGTTCTCTCATTGGAACCCCTTGGAAATGGCACGGGGGTGACTCAGCTGAGGACCCGAAATAAAATGCTGCCAACAGGAGCCTGACTCACCCACACGACTAGCTGTTGGCTCAACCCGAGGAGACTGGGAAGTCTCTGTCCTCCCAAAGTTTCCTCCCCTGGGGGGATTGCCCAGCAAAAGCGTACTCAGCAGATTTCTACACAGAAAGAGGAGTGGTTCTGAGACTGATGCTCAGGGCTGGGAGCAGGTGAAGAAAGTGATGTTGGAAGCTGGTCGGTTAGGGGTCCTGCCTCTTTGGACTGAGATTGGAGGTAATTGGCTAATCGTCACGGTGGGCAAGGGGGCATGGGTAGTGAGCTGAGACCAGCACCCCTTGCAACACCCCAATTCTGGGGCATTCAGGATGCGGGGTGGCCCACTGGAAATGACACTTCTGGAAACGCAGAGGTCCCACTTGGATCTCGTCCTGCCCCCAGTGAAGCTCACTCAGTGGCAGCCAAACTGTCCCTGTGCCCCTTGCCAGGGCTCACACCTGGCCTCGCTGGAGACAGGGGGTCTGTACAGAGCACGATGCGAGCAGGGCCAGTCCCACCTGTGTGACGGACAGGCAGGGCCACCGCTCCAGGATCTTAGGGTACCGGGGAGGGCGTCACTTTACCAACCTCACGCTCATCCAGCGGTGAGTTCCGCTTTCTGTTTTTGGTTTTTCCAAAGTATGTATCAGATTCAAACTTCTTTCCTATTGTTACTCCTCACTGTCTCACCTGGACAATGGAAATCAATTCCAGAATCCATCTTGCCAACTCCACGCCTGCCCTCACTCTTTCCCATGATTCAGTCTCTACGCAGTGGCCACAGTTATCTCTCCATGATGCAGTCACTAAATCACGGCTCCCTGACACCCCTTCGATGACTCCTCATCTGTTCTGGGTACCCACTGTATCACCAGGTACCTCCAAACGCAGTGGCTGAAAACAACCGGATTTTATCATAGCTCTCAGTGCCAGACAGGGCTTGGCTGGATGGGTTTTTGGCTTTATACTGTGTTGAGTCAGGTCATTTGCGGGTATGCAGCTGGTGGATGGCCTGGCTCAAACTTTTCAGAAGGACGTCACTCACATGTTTTGGTGCTTTGGTGGGGGTGGCTAGAGGGGTTCAGATGGGGCTGTTGACTGGCGTGTCCCTGTGTCATCACCCCACGCACCAAGTCTTAGGGTCATCTGGCTTCTTACACAGTGGCTTAGGACTCCCAGTGAGAGTCAAAGTATCAGTCACTCAGTCGTGTCCAACTTTCTGTGACCCCGTGGACTATAGCCCGCCAGGCTCCTTGGAGTCCATGGGATCCTCCAGGCAAGAATACTAGAGTGGGTTGCCATTCTCTTGTCCAGGGGATCTTCCTGACCCAGAGACTGAACCCAGGTCTCCTGCATTGCAGGTGGATTCTTTACCATCGGAGCCACCAGGGAAGCCCTAGGACTCCAAAAGAAGGTTTGAAAACAAGAAGTAGCAAGTGCCCCTCCCTGAGGCCAGGGAGTAGAAGCTGGCACAGCATTGCTTCCGCCACACTGCATTGCCCAAAGGAGGCAGGTGCCTCCTGGACTCGTAGGAAGGGGATGAAGATGTCAGCTCCGGGGGTAGGGGTGTCCAGGCATGTGCAGCCATCTTTAACTGGCCACACACCCACAATCAGAGAGATGCCCGCTTTCTTGGCTGACCAACCAGGACCTGATGACCCGGCCCTTGACTGCCTCATACCATGTGCTTCCTCCCACCTCACCCTCCGGCCACATGGGACTCCTGCCTGATCCAAAACACATCAGCTTTTCCTTCTCACCTCAAAACCTCACTTATCTGGAATGCTCTTCCTCAAACGCTCCCCACATGGGCTCCAGGTCTTAGCTCACGTGTCCTCTCTAGATGGAGCCCCTGAGCTCAGCCCCCCGCCATGGAAAGCATCCAGACCAGAATGTTCTAGTCGCCTGACAGCTTCCCTTTAGAGATGGAAAGAAAGGATGAGTACTTGGCTCCAGGCGGGCAGAAGAGATCTGGGACAAAATTGAGTTTCCATTCTGCCTACTGGTAAGTTCTTTACTACCCCCTGCCCCAAAAAATACCCGCTTCACTTTTTTCACCTGCTAAACACAGATAAGCAACATTTACCTCCAAGAGCTGTCATAAGAAAAAAGAATGAGATCGCCATGAGTGAGCATTGCATTACAGACATAGTAAAGTTTCAATAAATATTTGTTAAAAGAGAGAGAATGGTTGTTTTCTTTTTCTTTTCTTTTTTCCAAGTACAAGGCCAGTTGCAGGCTATAATTTCCTTGTTACTAGACATTCTGGTTTAGCCTTGGGGTTCCGGATTTTCTTCCCGCACCCCCCCACCCCCGCTTAATTTGAGAGTTGTCATCTCTGCTCGACCAGGTCAGAAAGTCCGCTGCACGCCATCCTTGTGGGGAGGGTGAGGTGTGTAGGGGGGTGACTGGCTCAGAGTAAACAAGCTGAGGAACTGTGGGAGCAAACACATAACTGGCAAGAAAGATTTTTTTTTTTTAATAATAGATGTTTAAAAATGAATCCAAACAAGAGAAATAGACCCACAGCACAGGGATAAGTGTAACGTCTATCATGAACTGTGATATATATCTGCTCTGAGACCAGCTCAACGAAAGGCCAAATTTTCTTAAAAGCATGTTAAAATATTAATAGATAGCTGAAACAGTTCTCCTGCAAGTGCTGCCAGCCTTCGGAAAGATTACATCAGACTGGGGAGAACGAGGGGAGACGCTGTCGTGTCTTAGCGGCGGCGACCTACAGGGGCAACCTTACCATCCACTCCGATGGGGCTGGCTGCAGTGTGGCAGGCAACCCCCTGCCAGGCTCCGTTCATGTGAGTCAGAATTACTGAGAATTCTCGCATTCGGCCTCAGGAAACGTGATTCACTGCCCCAACCTCCTGGTATGCCAAAGCCCTCACCCCAAGGCTCCTTTGGTTTAGCTCCGACCCTCCCTCTGGCCTCTTCTCCCACCAGGCTCCCCTTCTCAGCCCCATGGGTGGCTTTTCAGAGCCTCATACTTATCTGGGTCCCTCCTGGTGCAGGACTTCCGGTCCTCTCTTAGCTCCTTCTAGAACACTCTTCTCCCCACTCTTAACTCCTTTAGTCCCCTCCTCCTCCTCTGGGTCTCTGCAGGAGCTCCTTCTCCTAGAGCAGCAGTCCCCAACCTTTTTGTGGAGCAGGGACCTGTCTCGTGCAAGACAATTTTTCCATGGACCAGGGAGGAGGGAGATGGTTTTGGGGATGATTCAAGTGCATGACACTTAGTGTACACTTATTTCTATTGTTATTACATCAGCTCCCTCTCAGACCATCAAGCACTGGATCCGGGAGGTTGGGGACCCCTGCTCCAGAGCAACCCCAGACACTACAAGTCCCACCAGGGACCTCCGTCACCTCTCCCCTGCACTTCACGTTAGCCTCTCTGCATGGATCCCTCCAGCCTCTCTCATGAACTCTAGTAACAGCAGGGCTTGCGTCTCTTCTCACTCATCACAGAATCCACAGCCTCTAGTAGATGAGGGGACCAGTAAGTAACTGTGAAATAGTGAACAAATCCAGAACAACAGCCTAGAGCGCCAAGAGCATCACGTTCAACCTCGTGATTCTGGGACTGGGTGGAGGGATTCGTTGCAAAGGTTGATTAACCTTACTGGTTTGATCTGCCAAAGAAACAATCCCTTTGCTTCACTGGTTTGCCAGTGGAAACACATCAAAAGCATACACACACCCCTATGTTCTGAGCAGTGCTAGTCACAATAGCCAAGACATGGAGACAACCTAAACGCCCACTGCCAGATGAATGGACAGACGACGGGTGGATTCCATACACAACAGAATACTACTCAGGCGTGAAAGAGAGCGAAATAATGCCATCTTCTTGCCTGGAGAATCCCATGGATGGAGAAGCCTGGTAGGCTGCAGTCCATGGGGTCGCACAGAGTCGGACACGACTGAAGCGACTTAGCAGCAGCAGCAGCAGCAACATGGATGGGACTAGAGATGATCGTGCTAAGTGAAGGAAGTCGAAATGAGAAAGAGAAATACTGATGACGCCGCTTACATGTGGAACCTAAAATATGACACAAAGGAGCATATCCACAAAACAGAAGCAGACTCACTTGTGGAGAAAAGACTTGTGCTTGCCAAGGGGGAGCGGGGTGGTGGAGGGAAGGAGTAGGGGGTCGGGATGAGCAGAGGTAAGCTGTTCTATTAGCAATAAGGGCCCACTGCATAGCACAGGGAACTATATTCTGTGATAAACTGTAACGGAAAAGAATTTTAAAAATAATTTATATATATATATACATATATGTATAACCAAATCACTTTGCTGTATAGCAGAAATTAACATTGTAACTTAACTTCAATAAAAATTTTTTTTTTAAGTATAACAAGTTGCACAAGAACTTTTGACCTAAAGGTGACTTTCAGTTCAGTTCAGTCACTCAGTCGTGTCCGACTCTTTGCCACCCCATGAATCGCAGCACACCAGGCCTCCCTGTCCATCACCAACTCCCAGAGTTCACTCAAACTCATGTCCATCGAGTTGGTGACGCCATCCAGCCATCTCATCCTCTGTCATTCCCTTCTCCTCCTGCCCCCAATCCCTCCCAGCATCAGAGTCTTTTCCAATGAGTCAACTCTTTGCATGAGGTGGCCAAGTACTGGACTTTCAGCTTTAGCATCATTCTTTCCAAAGAACACCCAGGAATGATCTCCTTTAGAATGGACTGGTTGGATCTCCTTGCAGTCCAAGGGACTCTCAAGAGTCTTCTCCAAAACCACAGTTCAAAATCATCAATTCTTCGGTGCTCAGCTTTCTTCACAGTCCAACTCTCACATCCATACATGACCACTGGAAAAACCATAGCCTTGACTAGACGGACCTTTGTTGGCAAAGTAGTCTCTGCTTTTGAATATGCTATCTAGGTTGGTCATAACCAAGGTAGGTCCTTATTTTCTCACATTCCCATCTGGCCCCTTGAGAGCTCTTTACCTGTCAATCATCCTCCTTGACTTGCCTCCCAAGCCCACTGAAATGAATGGGGTCATTTTTCTCCTGGCTGCCAAAGCTCAGGATCTCGGCTTCCTCCTTGGCTCCTGCCTGTTCTCTCCCCTCTGCCATCAACTGGTGGATGGCCTTTGCTGAGCTTTCTCCCTATCATCTCCACCACTTGCTCTTTCGTCTCTAGCCTCTGTGCTGACTTCAGTTCACTTGCGCACTCTTTGCTTCTGAATGGCTACGATCACCACCTCAGCCTTCTTCCTTACTTCTGATGGTAACCCCTGCTGGAATCCATTTCCCAGTGACACCTGGTAATATTTCTCAGCTACAAAGCATCCAATCAGCAAGTACTTATTGATGATGCTACTGGAGGACGGCTGCTGTGAAGGCCCTGGGGATAGAAGGCTGCCTGTGACCTTCCAGAAGAGACAAGTGTGTGATCAATGGCAGGATTCCGGGGGGTGGGGTGGGGTGGGAGGGAGTGATTGCTACCAAAGGGGGTGAGCAGTCTTGGCAACAGGGGAGGCTGAAGAGGCATCTATTCCCTCCCTCCCTCTTTGCCTTTCTTTCCACTCTGGTTCTGGCTCATTCATTCATTCAGAAAACACTATCCCATGACAGACCAGATAATCAAGATACATTAAGACGGTGAGGGGTGGGGTATATGGAAGTGAACGTGACATGGCCTCACCCCTTAAAAGGCTGACTTGTTGGTGCATATGTGTGCACATATGTGTGTACACACAAACTCACCCATTTACACACTGGGTGCAGGGTGCTGAGTTCCAGAAACCTTGACGTCCTCAACCCTCCAGCTCTTAAGATGGGGCTGAATGCATTTACAGAATGCATGGATGAATGAATGAATGAATACATAAAGGAATAACTGACCTAGTGTGAAAAGTCCTGAGTATATTCACAGGACTCAACCTCCGTCGGCAGGAGAGTTTTGATTAGAATTTGATTGGAGTTGAGTAGAAAACGCCCGGTGATCCAAAGGCAGGAATCTCTAGCGTCGTGCCTGCACAAGGGGGTTTGAAGTGTGGACCCCGTTCAGCTCAGAAGAGACAACCCCTTGTCCCCCTCCGAATGTCCACAGGCTTGCTCCTCATCATGGACATCCCAGGCGCCCAGCTAGTTTGCAGAGGCCTGGCTGTCTGCAGAAGACAGGGCATCTGGACTCAGTGATTCCACACTGACTTGATGTCCTACCCGAGAGGGGATGATGCTGATGGTGACAGTGATGGTGTCACGTGTCGGCCGCCAAGGGGGAGCGGGGTGGTGGAGGGAAGGAGTAGGGGGTCGGGATGAGCAGAGGTAAGCTGTTCTATTAGCAATAAGGGCCCACTGCATAGCACAGGGAACTATATTCTGTGATAAACTGTAACGGAAAAGAATTTTAAAAATAATTTATATATATATACATATATGTATAACCAAATCACGTTGCTGTATAGCAGAAATTAACATTGTAACTTAACTTCAATAAAAAAATTTTTTTAAAGTATAACAAGTTGCACAAGAACTTTTGACCTAAAGGTGACTTTCAGTTCAGTTCAGTCGCTCAGTCATGTCCGACTCTGCGACCCCAGAGACGGCAGCCCACCAGGCTCCCCCGTCCCTGGGATTCTCCAGGCAAGAACACTGGAGTGGGTTGCCATTTCCTTCTCCAATGCAGGAAAGTGAAAAGTGAAAGTGAAGTCACTCAGTCGTGTCCGACTCTTCACGACCCCATGGACTGCAGCCCACCAGGCTCCTCTGTCCATGGGATTTTCCAGGCAAGAGTACTGGAGTGGGGTGCCACTGCCTTCACACTTATTAGTGGCCAGGCACTGCTTTAGGCAGCAACCCAGCTAAAGAGACAATTCTTAGCGCCTCATCACAAATGGGGATGCTGAAGCTTTGTGTGTGAAGAGACAGAAAATTTACTGTAATTGACCCCTGATCAAAGAACCACCCCCTCCTCTGCCCTCTTACATATTGATAAGTCCAGTTTACTCCCACATGGCTTCCAGCCTCTGAATCTAACACGTTCCAGGAAGCACAAAATAATGGCAGAGGATGAAGGACTTTGTAAGTGATGATGGAAACACGGGTGGTGTCAGGATATATGAAATACCATGTCAGAGAGGTGCGTTGGAAGATGCTGCCGCCTTCAGAATGCAAGAGAAGGCAGGCTTCAGACCAGTTTCTGTTCCTGAGAAACTGGTCAGCGCATCTCTTTCCAAAAGCTGAGACTGCCTGGGGAACAGCAAAGGAGCAAACGCACCAAGCGTTATTGGAGAGAAAAATAACCGCAAACAAACAATACCCTGTCATATGTATTAGGATTTCAGTTTTAAGTTGAATTTAGCTGGCTGTGGGTTGTTTGTTGTTTTCTTTTTTTTAATATATATTTAGATATGTTCGCTCCTTTTCTTTAGTTTTATTCTGACTTTTCTTTATACTGATTACATAACGACTTACCCTGGATGGGAGGAACAGATTCCTTTGAATAAGTGAAACTTGCTAACCGCAGGGACAGAATCTTGCCCTTGTCTTTCTGCTCTGCTTTTGGGGAGAAGGAGGGAGACGCAAGGAGGGACGATCCAACCTGGCTCTGAAATGATATAACAGTCGTAACTCCAACTAAAGACCAACAGCTCCCAGCTGAGGACCCCTGGGCTAGAGCTGACCTCTGTCTTATCAGCCTGGAGGTGACTCACCGAGGTGTCCCAGGGAATGGGCTTGAGACCCACCAGAGCATGGTCTAAGTCCAGGATGGGGCAGCTCACAGACTCGTCAAGGTTGTAAGAAAAGCCAAAAGAAAAATGAAACACAATGCGAATGTCCTTCCTTTGCTTCTGGCTCTAGAGAACACACACACTCCTTCAGGCAGTCAGGGCTTTGCAACGAAACACGTCAATGCACAGACTACTTTCGAGGCATACGTTTCTTGGACCAACCAAACATTTAATTTTCTTTCTTCTTAATTGGTGTGTTTTGTTATGGCTCACATCTCCCACAGATCTGTTCAGTAGTGGCTAAATGCAACTTGGGCATTTCCAGTAGCACTCCACTGGACACTCTGAGCATAGTAATTACAACAGCTATTCATTGACTGAGAATCTGCAGTTTTATTTTGTCTGCAGGACAAAATAGCCCCAGCTACCTCAATGGTAGCTGAGGCAGCACCGGGTGGACGAGAGTTATAGTAGTAATAACGTTAATAATAGTATTATTAACTTCTATCCCAGTTCCTTAGCTTCTATCCACATTTCTTAACACCAAAAATTGTGCTAACCATGATCTCATTTAATTCTTCCAATAGCGATGTGTGAGAGCTATTATCTACATTTTATCGAGGTGTGCGTTTGTGCCAAGTTGCTTCAGTCGTATCTGACTCTTTGTGACCCTATGGACTATAGCCTGTCAGGCTCCTCTGTCCATGGGATTCTCCAGGCAAGAATACTGGAGTGGCTTACCATGCCCTCCTCCAGGGGATCTTCTTGACCCAGGGATTGAACCCACATCTCTTGCGTCTACCTGCATTGACAGGTGGGTTCTTTACCACTGGCATCACTTGGGAAGCCTACGTTTTATAGACGAAGAAGTGGAAACTCAGAAGGATTAAGACATGTTGTTGTGACTACCTGGCTAATTGGATGATTCCTCCTCCTTGAATTAACTGTAATGATGCACTCTTTCCATGGTCATGTTTTATGGCTTTGATAGTATGCCTGGAACAGAATACGTAATCAATGGCCTCTGGTAAGCATTAGCAGCACCGCTGCCACAGACCAGTAGCTACACTGACGCCCTATGAGAAGCATCAACCCTGTTGTACAGATGTGGAGACTGAGGCCAAAGCCTCAAAGCTAGGATATGGCAGAACCACACATCAGTTCAATTCCAAACCACACCCCTTCCAGTCATTGGGCCTGCTGTTCTTACGGGACTCAGATTCTTTAACCATCTCTGAGGCAACTTCCTTTTGTCATAATGGAAACAGCCTGCCAAGTCTGGGGTAGCTAGGAGCAGCCCTTAAGACTGGCCATCAGTCTGGTCTTTCCTTTCAGGTGAAATGTGATGGGACGAATCCATGTTTCCAAAAGCCTCCCACACCGGGCACCAGCTGCCCCTTGATGTCCTCTGGCCTCGAGGCCTGGCAGGGTGGCCCTGCCCTGGCCTCCTGGCTAGAACGACGGAGGCTCCTGTGTGCACGCGAGCCTTTGCGTTCTGTAGCCAGCAGCCGCAGCCAGAGATCAGCGATAAGTAGACATCGTGTAAATTCAACTGCACGCACCCACTCTCCCTACAAATCATGTGACTTCCTATTAACAGCATCGCTGGTCTTACCAAACCGATATTTCCTGTCAAGGCTTTAGACTAATTGTGGTTTTAACAAGGGTAACATCATGCATTTCTGTGAGAGGGAACAACCGTAGGTCAGACAGCCAGACGGGCAGTCTGGAAAACAGATCCATACTCCGAACCTTTCAGGCTGATAGAAAACCCAGATAAGTGTGCTGGTGATGTGCAAGTTATCTGGGGAGAATCGGACGGGAGGGAAATGAACTCTGCTCGGCTAAAGAAAGCGTTAGTTACTCAGTCGTGTCTGACTCTTTGCGACCCTATGGACTGTAGCCCGCCACGCTCCTCTGTCCATGGGATTCTCCAGGCAAGAATCCTGGAGTGGATTGCCATTCCCTTCTCCAGGGGATCTTCCCGACCCAGGGATCGAACCCAGTTCTCCTGCATTGCAGGCAAATTTGGAGTCCTCAAAGATGGAGCACTGATTTTTTGCTTGGTGTTTAAGAAAAGCAATCCATGAAGACCGGAGACTCTAGACCCTGCCAGATGTGGGCCTGACCATGCTTGGTCCAAGGAGAGCCAGCGGGCCTGGGATGGCTGCACTCTCTACGGGGCCCTGCGCTCGACCTCTGGAGTTGCAGCACACGTGATGTGACGGCTGATGGTGACTGCGGAGCACATCCCTCTTGGCTGCACTCTCTCTGCAGTTCAGAGGCCCTGTAATTGTTCTGCTCTTGGGAAAGGCTGAGGCCTCCGTGGGGGAACATATTTGCCCTGACTGGCTTGTTGTTTGGCAGAAGAGATATGCCGTGATTGAGCTCAGGGCTCGTGAACTCAACCTGCGCCTTGGAAAGCAGAATGAAGATGAGAGAGAGGTTTGAACTTCTTCCCTTAACCCACATCTGGCTCAACAGCCCCCTTTTCCTGTTAAGACGTCAACTGCGGTATGACAGGGTACCATTTATCACTGAGACGTCCTCCACAGCTTCCTTTTCCTGTACCCTGTCTCTTCCACTTACTTTAGGTCAAACCGAGACATTTCTTACAGGGGCGCTTTCAACTTGGGTGACACTTTCCTGATGCTGAATCTTGTTCCGAAATGCCACAAGCAAAGTCGCTGGCCTAGAATATCAACATGTCACAGGGCTTTCATTGTTTTAGGCACAACTCAATCGTGTTTCTTCCAGCTCATCTGGGAATTTTGTTTGTTAAATAAGGGTCTATTCCTACCAGGAAAATTCAAAATGACCACTAGGAAACACTAAAATCCACTTTCACCTCCCCGTTTAATTGATTTAATAGAAAATGCATAAGCACAGATTTTTTTTCACTGCATTTGGCCAGTAGAATTTTCTGCAAAAATAGAAATGTTCCATTTCTGGGCTGTCCAATATGATAGTCAGTAGCCACGTGGGGCTACTGAACAACTAAAATGTGGCTACCTCAACTGAACTCATTTTAATTAATTTAAAATTAAAATTGAGAAATGCAAATAATGCATGGTAGACACTGGTAGAAATGTTCAGACCGTGAACTGTGCTATGGATGGAGAAGGGTTAAGATTTATTTTAAAAATTCCAGTTATCTATTCACTGGTAACATGTCTGCAGGTTGCATATGACCTTACTTTTGTTGACCCGAACATATCTCAGAAAAAGTGAAAGAAGAAGAATGTTGCATTCATATTAAGAAAATGATGCCTTTCTCTTGAGGTTTGGGGCAAAACAAAGAACAAGAGGAGAACTGGCCTGGTGCCTGGGTTAGGTAATGGATATTCGTTCATTCATTCACTGGTTAATTTAATACTTACTAAATCTCTACTACATACCATGTACAACATTTCAGTTGCTTCATCTATAAAAGGAGGAGAAATAATAAATAATACCTAAATAGATATTGCATGCAATACACTTGGTGAACTGTAAGCCACCAGGGAAATTTGACCCAGATTGGTATTTTCTTTAGCCTTCTCAACCAGGAAGAGATATTCAAACTGGAAGGGGTGCTTAAATTGCAAATGAAACTCCAGAGTGGGCACAAAGAATAAAGAAACAATCCAGCCACCTCGGATGATTATTCTAGATAGTTCAAATCCATGCATCTGGATAATTAATATCCTGAGATAATGAAAAGATTCACAGGGAGGAATGCAACAGCTCAAGAAGGCAGGGAGAAAGGAAGAGAATCACTACAATATCTCAGTCTCAGAAGAGAAAAATGGGGAAAGGACATTTCAGAAAACTATACAATGGTAAAGTTTGTGTTGGCACAACTTAAGAACAGATTATTAACAAGTTGATTTTGAAAAAGCAAAGTGGAAACCTAGTATCTCAAGGGAATGGCACAGTACAAATGTGTTTTGATCTCAGAAAGCATGTGATGCTGTCCCTTAAGAAATACCTAAAGACAAGATGGAAAGATGTGAAGCGGATGGGAGGCTCATCAGTGGATTTGTTGCTATTCAACCAAATTCTGTCCTCTAATTTACGAACACCTTTCACATAGAAGGGACTTGATCACACAGAGATGTGATCAGATCTTGAACTGATAAGGCGGAGGTTCTGAATGTGGTCCTGGTACCTGCAGCATCAGCACCAACTGGAAACTTGTTCGAGATACAGATTCTCCTACCCCATCCCCAGACCCACTGAATCAGACACTCTAGGGTGGAGCCTAGCTGTCTGGGTTGTAATCAAGCTTGCTGGTTATTCTGGTGCCTGACAAGGTTTGAGAGCCACTGTGCTCTGGGGAACAGCAGAGAAAGAATGAGGGGCAGCTGGTATGACAAGAGGGCTTTGGGAAAGTAAGGTTAAATGGGCCTTTTAGGGGGTTTGTTGTGTGGTATATAAAATGATTCTCCCTCGGTGTTCTCTCTACATGGCTTCAGTAAAACTTTATGTTACTGCTCAAGAATTTTGGGATCAGATGGATTTTCTCTTGCACTGGTCTCGTAGGGACCTAACTGAATCTGATGACCATTCTGTTGCTAATGAGGTCAATCTAACTCTTGCAGACCTGTCTGGGTTACAGTTGTCTAAGGTCAACCTGTTCCCACTGTTCATCCTCCCAACTTATATAAACACGGCCCACTAATAAGACTATTTAAATGAGCAGATTTCCAGCAGGAGGTTGACCAGTAGTCGTAGCTCTTGCAAGCACATATACCACCTTTTGCACTGGGGCAGAAGATGTATCTGAAGGACATGCTGGAGTTATCTTCTAACAGATGTCCTGACTGGGGCATGCTGATAACACACCTTGGAGGCACAGTCAGCAAAGACCTACAGAGAACAGTTACAGCCACAGGTCTGAGCATTTTATATGTACCTGCCCAAAAAGATTGCTGGGCATAGGTGGGTTTTTTCTAACTTCCCCTTCCAAAAGCACTTACTCTAATAAACACACTGAGATGAAATAATGATCATGTCATCGATGCATAAGAAAGATAATAAGGTATTAATATACAGCCCAAATACATTCAACTCCCTTTGAGGGAAATAGCTAACTTGCCAATATGTATGAATCAATTTAACTTATAAAAGGAACAGAGTTTCTCACTGGATTACACCAAGAATAGTGATTAACAGACTGTCAATTCTAATATGAATTTTGTCTCTGCCCAAGTGAAGGTTTAAAATTCATTTCATTTTTATGCATAAAATTCATGCACTGATTTTTTTTTCAATTTTAAGCTCTATATTTTCTCTCTGGAAGAAAAAAGATGGAGGAAAGGGATGAAATGAAATTTTAAAAGTCCAAACCCTTTCCTTTTAATATATACCTTACACACTGTTTTCTTGATTTGGTTTTTTAATGTTCATTGATTTATTTAATAGATGTTTCTGGGGGACCTACTTTTTTAAAAGCCTGACACTTTTTAAGGCTCTAAAGGATGGCTTCCCTGGTGGCTCAGACAGTAAAGTATCTGCCTGTGACGCAGGAGACCAGGGTTCGATCCCTGGGTTGGGAAGATCCCCTGGAGAAGGAAATGGCAACCCACTCCAGTACTCTTGCCTGGAAAATCCCATGGACGAAGGAGCCTGGTAGGCTAGAGTCCATGGTGTCGCAAAGAGTCAGACATGACTTCGCTTCACTTCAAAGGATGAAAACTGTGAGCCTGCCCTAGAGAGGAAAGAAAATCATCAAGCAGATAAAGAAGTCTATAATTTTATATACACTATATAATACATATGTATATAAAATACAGGCTCACAAATTGTGAAGTTTGGTGGCAGAAAGGAGCAGGGATGGGAACCAGAGTAAGGATGACCTGTTCATTCAGGGGATCATGGATCCCTCTTGGAGGTGATACTGAAGCTGAGACCCACAGGACAAGCCATCAACCACCAAAGAGCCAAAAGAAGGTAGTGTTTCCATCAGAGAGGTCATTACCAAGTGTTGTTTTTTTTTTTTAATTTAATTTTATTTTTGAACTTTACATAATTGTATTAGTTTTGCCAAATATCAAAATGAATCCGCCACAGGTATACATGTGTTCCCCATCCTGAACCCTCCTCCCTCCTCCCTCCCCATACCATCCCTCTGGGTCGTCCCAGTGCACTAGCCCCAATAAAAACCCCACTTGGTTTACAAGCCCATTGTACAGAAGAGGCAATTGAGGCTCAGGGAGCTGAGGAACTTTCTCAGAGTCACACAATTAACTAAGTAAGGGCTGACCTAGTTTTAGACTTGGGTATGAGTTCAGTCATTGAGCTGTTCAAAGCTATATTCCATGGCTTCAAATGCAGAGTTTTCCCAGAATAAATATCCACTCAAAAAAGTCACACCTGTTGTTTTTGGCTTGGTTATTATTTTCTTCCATGAGGGCAAGTAGATTCTCCTCTGACCACCCTGGAAACCAGCTGCACGCAGCAATGGGAGATCTCTCTCTTCTCTATGAAGCACTGGATACCCCGCCCCGCCCCCCATGAATCAGCAGGAGATGCATTCACCAGGCCACCCCACATCTCTGCCCTTTGAACCCTTCCCATAAGCATGTCTACAAGATAGGAAGTCACTGTAATGCGCGAAGGGCCAAGAGAGGCTCCCTTTTGGATACCTATTTATATCCTTGCCAGCTGGATGGAAATCCACCCTTCAGATCCCAACATCCACTATGAGAGGAGAAAAACAGAAGCCACCGGGTCAAAGCTCGGGTCCCAGTGGGAAGTCATTAGTGTCATCCTGGTATTACTCTTAGTCTGGTCCGCCATTAGTCATGAATAGTCAATGAGCGTCGGATAAGGCAATGGCTACTAGAGCATTCACTCCGAGATACCACACGCCATCTTTATTATAAGTAATTAATAATGGGCACTATTGATCACCTGTGTATGCCCAGACCTTTGAGGAGGGTGGTATGCTTAAGTAGGATAAAGAGAAAAAAAACTGAAGTTCTAATGAATCTATCAAGAGTATTTGCAATTCAGTCTGCTGCTTCAAATATGTGCTGAAAAACAGGCAATTCTGGTAACTTACAGGAAACCAAATCTTTAAGAATGGTAAGGAATTAGGGAAGACTACCTCCATCATGTGAGGATCCCAAAGAAATTTAGGTAATTTCTTTTTAAAGCAGTTGCTCGAGGGCAGAAGTTTTATTCAGCCACTCCCCAGTTAGCAGAGTGCCTAGTAGATGGGGAACAAATAATAAATAGTAATAATTCCTTCATGAATGGCCCTAAATACCATGGACTTATAACTGATATGATTCTTGGCCTCAAACCTTCTATTGCATTTTATTAAGGAATCCATTCCAGAGCTTAAATGACAGGGTCCATGCCCCTGTTTTCTCTTCCTTCTCCTTCCTCAGTGCTTAAGTGGTATGGAAGATCTATGTGGAATTAAAATAAATGAATGTACAATTATGTTCACGTATAATGCATTAAATGCAGCTACCTTATATCTGCCTGAGTTACATGCGATGGTCTGGCCTGTGGATAAACAGCATGCCTTTTATACAACCTTTACAGAAAGTTTCCATTTCTCAACTGCTATGACTTCTGCCTTATGGTAAAATCAGGCAGATGTTTAAAAAGCCGACTGTCTGCCCTTGCAAGGGCTCTTCACCACCGTCTCCCCCTCGAGTGGAAGATTCTCACCGTGAATATACCTGCCGCCATAGACAACATGCTGTTTTTCATCAGCAAGTAGAGACTATTTTGTCATTTTGAGAGGATGTGGATCGAAACTATTTTTTTAAACACACGACTATGGGCCAATCTGCCTATTAGAGCAGAGGCCTCTTGCCATCTACAAGCCTTTGTTTTCTCTTGTGTCTCTCCAAGATCCAACAGGTAATGGCATGGGAGAAAAAGTGACTTGAGAAATGACTGAAATTTGCTGATCACTACCAGACATGAAAACATCCTGGAAAATGTAGAGCATCTTGAAGAAAGGGAAGAGAGGACAGAGCCTCTGTGGGGAACACACCGTCCACGCACATCCTTACAACACCCTGTGAGACCAGCGTTGGGACCCGTGCATTTTACAGAAGAGAAAACTGAGGCTCAGAGAAGTCAGGTGACTGGCTCAGCAGGGTCCAGTCTGTCACTAAGCCAAAACTCAGGGAGCTCAACTTGTTGTTCATGCATTTTTCCAAGCGCTATGATCTAGAATGGTTTTACTATTTGCCCTATTATTAATAGTATTGTCCTTGAAGACGACCTACTCAATCTGAGTCTCCAAGGCGTGCGATACAGGTCAATTTCAAAAACGATCGTTTACCTTCGGAAACTGACCGCATGTAACACTGACACGCAGTCTGGTTGTGGTGGGGGGCACAGGCTGGCGAGGCACACATTCTATGGGTTCAGCCAATGGCTTGGCAACCTCCCATTCTCAAGACAACCAACGGCCAGACTCCATCCAACTCTTCCCCTCCCACTGTGTGGATAAACCTTGGAGCATCTCCCACCAGGTGAAGATCATTCACCTTTTGCATTTACTTCAATCTCAGCTGAAGGAAAATACATACACACACACAAGAACCAAAGAACAAACAAACCCCCCAAAACAAAAAAATAAAAACCAAACTTTTTTTTTAAGTTTGGAAAAACCAGATGGCATTTCACACACCTGTTTGTGGTGTTTGCCATCCAAATCTTCAGATCAATTTTCTCTCCATTTTTTCTTTCTTGCAGAAAAATCGTCACATGGCTATTTTACACGGTGAGTGGGTATGTCGGGCGTGTGTTGGTGTTCGCATGTGTAAGCATGTTCTCGAATACTGGGGGTGAAAGCGTGGCAACCGAAGCATGTAACGGTCTTGGTTGATTTGAACATCTCGAAAGCTGGATTTCTTCTGGCAATACTGCTTTTCTCCCCAGTTCACCCTGACCTCCCGTATTACTGTCTGTGGATGATTATTATTATTATTTTTTTTACCCAGGGAGATACTTAGGCATGGGCTGCAGAAGATAAGTGATATGGTCAAATCACTACTGCCAAAGCTTGAAATTCCTGACCACTTTAATAGCTCTGGCTGACCTCTAAATGAAACACCACCTTTGGTTATTAACATGTCTCTCTCCACTTTTATGATTTTTCGGAACATAATTTGTCACAGTTTTTATCTGCACCGAGCAAGCTTTAAGCTTTTAAAAATGTGAGTTATCTTTTTACAACTGCTAACAATGACACATCACGGAACCGGCTGCTCTGAAAACCAATTATGAAAAACCGGCACGGACTCAGCGTTCAGCCCGGAGTGGGGCTTGTGCCACTGGGAATCCAAGATTTCTGAACTCCTGCCATGGAGCTGCTGGAGCTGGGGAACTGGGAACCGGCAACTCAACTTGGGGATGATGTGTGAGATTCGGGAGATAAGATAGGGGCAGAGCAGTGAATTGTCCTTGCGTGGTATGACCATCTGATAAGTGGACCGCGGGGGCCATTCCAGGTCTGAATATGCTGCAGGGGGGGTGAGGGGGACGGTGGCTAATTCTGGGGGAGGGTTTGCTTAGACCCTGCAATCTCATGCTGTCTTTCAAAGGCCACCTGCATGTCCTGAGATGCTTATCAGAGGGGGTTTCTAGGCTACTGTTTCAGCCTCAAATAGTCCTCTATCACAGGGCAGAGTGAATCGTTGGGATGCCTTTCTGGCTCTCAGGCTCGGATGTCCACCCAGTTCCTTCTTGTTTTATCTGCGGGGTACCTTGGGGACAGTGTCCTGTTCCGTCAGTGTACGGGTCAGCACACTGACCACACAGAAAGACCACGTGAGTTCAGACCCAGTGCTCTGAGACCTCGAGTGAACTGCTTACGTCTCTGTGCCCATCTCCCTCATCCACCAAATGGGGTAACAGTCACATGCTTCTTCAGGGTGGATGCAGAATTAAAGAAGCAGTGTCGAGCACCATGCAAAGAAGAACATCAATATGTTATTTTATTCTGCTGGTTGCTTTCTTCTTGTTTTCCTCCCTAGGTACCAGCACAGAGCTGAGGGGTCTGGGGTCCGAAGCACAGCCAGAGACATGACGGAAGCAGCAGGATTCACACGGGGTGCCTTCCTGACATTTTTATTAAGGTGGACAGGTTTTATCTCATGGCAGTTCAGAGGATGATGAGAAGCTGGAGGGAAATGGTGTGAAAGTCAGGGGCAGGCTTCTCCATAAGAGATGGAAAGAAATGTCTGTGGTTAGACCACTAAGAAAAGTAGGGCAGGGAGGAAAACAGGGGCGCCCTGGACGAGGGTTCCCTTACTCTCTTGGCCCAGGTGCCCTCTGTGGATGGCTCCTAGGCGGAAACCTACCATCCGACAGAGACCGTGGACAGAAGGATGAAATGAAAAATGCAAAAATAGCGACTTTCCGATTTCCCCCTATTGCAAGAGCATAATGTCCGCTTCCCTAGGGGGCTGATGGGAAAAGCAAATGTGAACCCTGTTACCATGAATGAGGCAAGACTTCTTGATAAGAGAGTGAGGAGGAGGAGAGAGAAGGAATAAAGAAGAGGGAGTTGATAAACCTGGCCTGAACCTCCTACGATGCACTATGGCTCTCATACTATCTCGCTGAATCTGTTGCCAGCCAGAATGGTGCCTAAATTTTGTTTTGTTTTGTTTTTTACTGATGAGAGTTTTGCAAACCAAGCAGGATGAGAATTTGTTGGGAACAAAAAAGTAAGACTTGGAGAAAAATCTGGAACTCATAGGTCACCAGGCTAGGCAGGTGGCACAGCTGGGATCCCCAGCCCGCCTCCGTCTGGCCACCTCCTAAGTCCACCCTCCATCAGAATGTCGGAGACCGAAATGCTCACAGCTTGCCTGGTGCCACGCTGGGAGAGGCTCCAGGGAAAACCATTGCTACATGTGATCCGTGCTCATGACTGGGGGGTGTTTGGCTTCTCCTAGGGTTGCAAAGATGAAGACACCCCCAAAATGGAGGACTTGTTCTGGGTCTTGGCAGCTCCTGCCCACCTTTTAAGGGAACAATTAAAAGACTCTCTTCCAGGAAGTGATTTTTTTCCCCCTCTCCAGGACCGCTGTCTGCCTTGGCCCCGGGGGTAAAACATTCCCTCTGCTCCCGTCTCCCTGGCAGGAAATCTATTCAGAAAGGATGTTGCTTATCCTCTTCAGCACTTATTTCCTTTACATTATTTTGATTCCGTTATTTCTCATTATACTCCCAATATGGTTTGGCAGCCTGGGTGCTCGCAGATGGGAACAAACAAAGGCGCCTACAGTCCTTGGGCTGTACCTTCACACTTGACTCCAGAATGATTCCTTTGGGGGCTGGCTCTTCTGCCCGCGGTGGGCCGGGGCTCATCTGCATGGCTGGCCGATGACCAGGACTGGCTGGGTTTCTGGCATGTAGGACTGGAAGCTGCAGACTTTGGGACATCGGGCCCCCCCTGCTTCCTCTGACTGAGCTGGGACCTTGCCCCCAGGCGCTCTTTCAGGGCAGGGGAAAGCAACCAGACTTCATCCTTCATCTTTGCACATTGTTCCCTGACGGACCTTCACCTGACTGATTCTCTGCACTGGTCCCATTTCAGGGGACCGCCCACTCCCAGCCCTTTCTTAGGGACAGAGACGCAGCCCCTGCCCAGGGGCCCAGGTGGACTGAAGGGTGGTCCATCCAGAGGCAACTTGGTGACTTGGGACGTGGAGGTAGGCCGACCAGGTTCTCTCTTTTCTGGCCATTTGAATTAGGACATTAAAGGTCTGAGTCAGCGGTTGGCAGGATATAAAATAGGAAGGGGTGCTTCTCAAGGGGCTTGGCAGATCCTGGGCCCAGTGAACTTATAAGGACACAGAAGCAATCAGCAAACAGAAGGAGGGATTGGTAAGGATGGAGGCGACAACAACAGGGGCAACGCGAATGCACCTGAGGGCTCAGAGGCGCCGCGTGCGCGTCCAAGCGTCTCTTTGCTTCGCCTCATTTGACCTTTGCCAAAACACACTGAAGTAGGTTTGCAATGCTCCCTGTTTTCCCAGATATGGAAATTAACTAATGTACCAAGCATGTCTTCTTCTAAAGCCCACCGTTTTTTTTTTTTTTTTTAAACCATCACGTCCTCTATACAGTCACCCGTGAAGCTCTCAACACAGAAAGGAAAAGAAAGCAAGGATCCAGAGGGGAGACTCATCACAGATGGAGCTGCCGCAGACCCCGACCCGTCTGGTTGCGACCTGGGGGAGCAAACAACCTCCTTCCATTCTTGCGGTAACTTGATGGGAACTCTATTCCTGGAAGCTGGGAGTCAGACTGAAAACCTTCCTCCCCGACTCTGTTTAAAGCCTCTGCTGGGACGCTCTCCCTGACTTCTTCCATATCCCACAAGCCAAATTGGTTCCTCCCTCCCCTGGGCCTCCAGGGCAGCCAGCTCATACATCTTTAACTGCCTCCGTCTCACTCTGTCTTGATCATCTGTTGATGGTTTTGTTTCCCCAACTAGAGATCGTCTTCTCTGAATCCCAGCTCGTAGCATACAGCGGATATATAGTAGGTGCTTATTAAAAGCTTATTGAATGTATTCAACCATCCATCTGATGTCTTTCATTGTATTCATTCATCCCTCTGATATAATAATATCCTTCTGATACGGTGTCAGGAATTGTTCTAGGCTATGGGGATACAAACTATGGTCCATGGGCCAAATACGGTCCTTTGCTTTAACATGGCCCTCTGTGTGTTTCTAACAAAGTTTTATTGGAACACAGTTATGCTCATTCATTTATGTGCTCTCTGTGGCTGCTTTCCATGCTGATATAGCAGAGGTACACAGTTGTAAAGGAGATCTTGGGGACCACAAAGCTGAGAATATTCTCCAGCGCCACCGTTTGAAAGCATCAGTTCTCCGGTGCTCAGCCTTCTTTATCAGAGTCTTTACTCAGGCCTTAAGAGAAAAACTGGCAGGCTCCTGGCCTAAGTCAATGGTTTCCAAACTCGCCTGCACGTTGGAAGCTTCTCTAAAACTTCAAACTATGGGCTGTGTCTCACCTCGAGGGACTGAGAATCAATTCTTCTGCCCCAGGTTTGGGGATTTATAAAAGATGTGCTGGTGATTCTACTGTGCAGACAAACTTGAGAACCACTATTTGAAGCACTGACGTCACAATTCTAGCAAATTAGAAATTAAAAATAGTGATAGTAGCAGGTTAGTAAAAAATATAAAATAATTCAAGCTGGAAAAGGCCTTGGCCACCTGGATCTGAGCAGGCTGAAGCTGAGGGCTCAGATTTGCAGGAAGTGTTAGTCGCTCAGTCCTGTCTGACTCTTTGTGACCTCATGGTCTGTAGCTGCCAGGCTTCTCTGTCCATGGAGTTTTCCAGGCAAGAATACTGGAGTGGGTGCCATTTCCTTCTCCAGGGGATCTTCCCAACCCAGGGATCAAACTCGGGTCTCCTGCATTGCAGGCAGATTCTTTACTGTCTGAGCCACTAGGGAAGCCCCAGACCCCGAGAGGACAGGTAACGATCAGCGCTGCCCAGACTCACAGCTCAGCCTAAATGCCACCAGCTCAGTCACCAACCACGTCTACAGCTCCTTCAGTGACTTTACAGTGACCTCTTGTCTCTGACCCCATTTACCCAGAGAAAATGACGGTGGTGGAGCTGAGACTGAACCAAAGGAACAAAAGTATCGGAGATGGCGAGAAGCTTCAACCAGCACCCCAGAGGTGCCCAGGGCCTGTGGCATAGAAAGAGCCCAGAGCCTCTATGGGTTCCATGAGATACAAGGGTAAGGTTTGAGCTGCACAAGATCTGGAAGTTTAGAGGCAACACATTTGACACCACATGCAAAGTCTGGAGCACGTGTATCAGTAAGTTGCGTATTTCACGCCACCTCTCTAGGATACAAGAGATAACAGTGACTTCATTCACCCAGCATCAGCGATAATGCCTGGTCCATAGTGAGGACTCAGAATTTGAACAGATGGATGTATGGACAAAGTGAAGTCAGTGCAGAGTCCCACAGTGGTAACGCTCTCCTTAATCCAGTATTTCTCTGGGTCCTGGACTGTGCCATGAAGACACAGCCAGGAACCTAAGAGAAACTGGGGGAGAGACAGCAAACATGAGAGAGATGAGGACATGATCATTTCATTGGCAATTGGGATTACTTAGTCAAGAAAACCAGAGTATGATAAAGGGGTGACTATCTTGGGTGGAATAGGCTGGGAAGGAGTTTACAAAGACACGCCATTTGAGCTGAGCCCTGGAGGAGGAGGACCAGCAATGAGCAGGACTGGAGGGCAGGTGCTGCAGGCAGAGAGAACAGCAAGGGCAGGAGGTGTGAGCACAGCATAGGACAGAGGCCAGGGGGAGGCGCTGGGAAGTACGTTTTGGGGAGAGGATGAAGAGGCAGCAGGGGCCTGAGCACGTGAAAGCCTGGGGGCTCGGGAGTTAGATGCTATCCTGAGGTCAACGGACAGGGTGATCAACAGGTGGGGTGGCACAGAGCCTGACACGTGTCTCAGACACTCACACGGCTGAGCAGCGAGTGGCTTGGCAAGATGTGAAGGGGGTGTCCTGGGTTCAACAATGACCTCTCAAAGTTCAGGTCCACTGGAACCTCCAGATGCCAGCTTATCTGGAAAGAGAATCTCTGCCATGGTAATTAGTTACGTGAGATCATACTGGATTAGGGTGGGCCCGGATCCAAAGACCAGTGTCATGATGTGAAGGACGGGCGGTGACTCAGAGACGCCCAGAGGAGACAGGACAGCGTGGGGGTGGGGGCAGAGATGGGGTGGTGCGTCCTCACACCCAGGAACATCGAGGGCAGCCAGCCAGCACGCCAAGCTCAGAGGGGCGGGGAGGCCCAGAACAGTCTCCTTCTGTGTCTAAAACCCAACCAACGCCACCCAGGCACCCACGTTGGACTTCTGGACTCCGGGACGCGAGGGAAGGAACTCCTGTTGTGTGAAGCCACTTAATCTGGGGCCATTTGTTCCAGCAGCAGGAGAAAGCAAGGGAGTCAGAGGGCATGGCCTGGGAATGATGGGAGGGAGGAGATGAGGGACAGAAGAGAGTGGGGGGAGGAAGTGGGACCTGGAGGCACCCGCTCCCGCTTGTCTGCAGACTGAACAGTCGCCATGGCCTCAACCTTCTGAGGGTAGGTCCTTTTGCTCGATGTCTGGGAGTCTATACTTACCATGTCCCTACACAACTCCAAGTTAAAGGGGGAAACGACCCAAATCTCTCACGTGTGGAAGATGCAAGTGAACCCAACAGGCCCCTGTGGGGTTCCATGTCACCCATCTCTTGTTTGTAGGGAACAGGCTTCTGCTCCCTGAGTTCCAAAGGGCAGGTTCTCTGCTAATCAGAGAAGGAGGGGATTTACAGACATGCAGAAACCACAGCCCAGCCCTGGGGCAGGGTCTTGGCTCACCTAAGGGGACACACAGAGTATCTCCGAGCTCATCTGCAGAGTGAAAAACCCCCAGCGAACTGAAGATGTTAACTACGTGGTGAAGCACTCTTCATTCCAGAGAGAAGGTCATAGTTTGATAACCTTGAGAACCACAGAAGCTCATCAGAAGACCACCTGAGACCGGTTTAAAGCAGAGCAGGCCCTGCACACACTCTGATCCTCATCAGCAAGCCCACCCCTTTGAACCACTGCTGTAAGACCGAATTCCCTTGGGGTTGGGACACAGTTTTGAGGTCATTAGCCTGCTGTGTCCCTCTATGCCTTACAAAGCAATAAAGCCATTCTTTTCTACTTCACCCCAACCTCTTGTCTCCAAGATTCAATTTGGCCCAACGCACTGAGGCCAAGTTTCGCCATTACTGAGCACTGCTCTGAGGACTCAGGCTACCCCAGCGGAGGGAGTTAATCCTGCAGAACAGGGCAGCCAGAGACGCAGGTCAAGGCTGGGGGTACACCAGGAGGCCACGCTCCTGGGGGCTTGGAAGCAGAAGCTCTCCCGGGTCCCCTGGGCTCACCTCGGAGATGTGAGTTCCTACAGCTATTGAGGAAAACATTCAGGTTTAAGCGGATTTGGTTTGGGGTTTAGAATTCCAGAGGAAAAAGGGAGGATACCCACAGCAAGAGGAGTTTCACTCTCACAGTTGTTCAAAGAACTGGAAACCGCAAGATGGGAAAAAAGCTTGATTCAATTTTTACACGTGCCTAAGACACAATGCATTCTCCTGGAAAAGCCCCTTTTGACCCACTGATGATCTCCCACTAGGAAGGCATTTCAGTGCAGGGGCTGCTAGTGAGGGTTCTAGCCTGTTCTGGTTCACATCCCCACTCAGTGGGGTGAGGGGGTGACCTGACCTCTCAGAGGCTCAGGTCTCTTATCTTTAAAATGGGCCAGCAAGGATTATTTCTCCATAGGGGCACGGAGGGTTTAGGTGAGAGAATGCATAGAAAGCAGTGGTTGCCTAACTCAGCTGTGCTTTGGGGGCCACCTGGGGGGATCTTTAAAAGGCACCGATGCCTGTCTCCCACCCCGAGATGTTCTGATCTAATAGGTCGGGGGGGGGTGTGGCCTGAGCACTGGGTTTTGAGAGCTCCCTAGGTGACTTTAGTGTGAGTATCGCTGGCCTGAGGCATGCAACGCACACCGTCGGCATCCCAAACTCGGTAGCTCCTGGGGCCAGCCGGTCTCGTCCAAATACGCACTACCCTGTGGGCTTGTGGGTGGCTCAAGTCACTCCCCCTCTCTGAAGTCAGACTACTGCTCTGTAAAATGGGACTAAGGCTCTCATCTCACGCAAGCACACTGCCAGGATGAAGTGAGTGAACGGGTGAAAGATACAGAACATCCTGACACACGCTATTTATGAAGGAGACCATCCCAACTCATCACTGCTTTAACTGGAATTGTTTGGCCATCTGTCTCCCCCGCAACACCAAGGCCACGAGCTGTGAGTCTCTACCACGGCGTCCTTGCCTTTGGAGAGAGAAAGGCAGGGTCCCAGCAATGGGTGGAGAGTCGGAAGCTGACGAAGGCTGGCCACATGGCTTCCTCTGTGTTCATCTACCTGTCAAAATCAATGGTGTAAATCATGAAGCCGTGTGATACTTGGCTATTGCTATCGCTGCTTATATTTTTCACTCTAATTAAAGCCAGAATGTTCCTTTTTAGAAAGCTGTATGAATAATAAAAACTCAGCTGCCTTAACATAACGCTGTCAGTTTTGTTTAAAAAACAAAACAAAAAAGGTGGTGGTGGGGGTGGTGAGATCGAGGCACACGGGCTTGACAGGCCCACGTGTGGAGACGTGCGGCTTCCCTTCCCCTCTGTTGCTGGTGTTCAGTCGCTCAGTCGTGTCCAGCTCTTTGCAACCCCATGGACTGCAGCACGCCAGGCTTCCCTGTCCTTCACCATCTCCTGGGGCTTACTCAAACTCATGTCCATTGAGTAGGTGATATCATCCAGCCATCTCACCCTCTGTCGTCCCCTTCTCCTCCTGCTTTCGGTCTTTCCCAGCATCAGGGTCTTTTCTAGTGAGTCGGCTCTTCACATCAGGTGGCCAAAGTATTGAAGCTTCAGCATCAGTTCTTCCAATAAATATTCAGGGTTGATTTCCTTTAGGATTGACTGGTTTGATCTCCTTGCTGTTCAAGGGACTCTCAAGAGTCTTGTCCAACACCACAGTTCAAAAGCATCAATTCTTCAGCACTCAGCCTTTTTTACAGTCCAACTCTCATATTCATACATGACTACTGGAAAAACCACAGCTTTGACTAGATGGACCTCTGTCAGCAAAGTAATGTCTCTGCTTTCTAATATGCTATCTAGGTTGGTCATAGCTTTTCTTCCAAGGAGTAAGCCTCTTTTAATTTCATGGCTGCAGTCACTATCTGCAGTGATTTTGGAGCCCAAGACAATAGAGTCTGTCACCGTTTCCATTGTTTCCCCGTCTATTTGCCATGAAGTGATAGGACGAGATGCCACAACCTTTGTTTTCTGAGTGTTGAGCTGTAAGCCAGGTTTTTCTCTCTCCTCTTTCACTTTCATCAGGAGGCTCTTTGGTTCCTTCCCCTCTGGGTCCTGGGATATCAGAGCTCTCAGGGTGCGGTTCTGACCACTGATAAGAGGTAGTCTCATTCCTTAGGGCCTCCCTGGCTCCAAGGGTGGGTCCCACGTCCAGATGGAGGCTTTACCGGATAGAGGGAAGGCTTCCTTTAGGACCTGTAGTTGTTGTTGTCCAGTTGCTCAGTCATGTCCGACTCTTCACAACCCCACGGACTGTAGCCCATCAGGTTCTTCTGTCCATGGGATTTCACAGGCAAGAATACCGGAGCGGGTTGCCATGCCCTTCTCCAGATCTTCCCAGATAAGGGATGGAACGTATGTCTCCTGCACTGGCAGGCAGGTTCTTTACTGCTGAGCCACCAGGGAAGCCCGGGACCCCAAGGGTTTAGGAGAAACAGAGGTGCCCAGAGTGCACACCTGCCTAGGTTGTGAGTGACCATGGTTCACCTGGCAGAGCTTGAAGAACAGGCCTGGTTCTGAGAGGAAGGTGTCTAAGTCCCCCCGGCTGCTGTAGCAAATGACCACAAACTCGGGGGTTTACGACCACACAGTTATTCTCAGTTCTGGAGGTCGGAGTCTGACATGAGTCTCACTGGGCTAAAAGCAAGGTGTGGGCAGGGCTGTGCTCCTCCCCGAGGCCCCAGGGGAGAACCCGTGTCCTGGCCTTTTCCAGCTTCTGCAGGTGCCCGCACTCTTGGCTGTGGCCCTTGCTTCATCTTCAACGCACAGGGCTCTAACCCAGCCTCTCCTCACATCTCCCTCCTGGACTCTGATTCTCCTGCCCCGCTCTTTTAATAACCTTATTCTTTTAACGACCCTTTGATGACCTTAGATCCCCCCACATAATCCAGATTAATCGCCCCACCTCAAGGTCAAGTGATTAGTAACCTTAACTGTATCTGCAGCCCTAATTTTCCTATAACATACTCTTTACTGACTGAGTCACCAGGGAAGCCCCATCACTGGATCATGTCCCCGTAATTCATATTCACTTGGTCCCCAGGGATGGGGCATCTTTGGAACAGGAAGGGCATTACTTTGCCTGGAGCAGAAGAGAAATGGAAAGAAGATGGAGGCAATGTTCCCAACTGGCAGAGTCAGAAGTCTCTGATAGCCTAGCCTTAGAAGGGGTCTGATAGGATTAGCTTGTAGCTGAATTTCGTGAGTGTGTGTGTGTGAACATGTCTGTTTATACGAGTGTGTGCCTGAGAGTATGAGTGCACATGTGGGCGTGTTGCATGCGACGCTGTCACAAGGCTTCTGGGCCTGCAGCCTTGGACTTGACCCTCCCTGACCTCACTCTGAGCCGCGCTCCTCCAACATTCCAACCCGCCTTGCTCAACCCGGAGCCCCTGCCTGGCATTCTCTTCCCCCTTCCTGCCCAGCACCCCACTGAGAGAAGACACGCTGCCTGCTGGGTGGTCTGTCTCCTGCATTGGCCGGTGGGCTCTGATGCGCACGGACAGATGCTCTTCTTTCTCATCCTTCCTTCCTTAGCGTCGTGCCTGGAATAGGTGCCCAACAGACAGAGGATCACTGACAACATCACATTTACACTCCATGGAAAAGTGGTACTCCCTGGGCTTCGGAACCCACCGACCTGCCCTCAAATTCTGCCTCCATTCTTGTACAACTGTATGACCTTGTTCAAGCTACTCATCTTCCTGGAACCTCAGGTCCCATATCCATAAAATGCAGACAAAGATAGCATCACAGGTGATAGTAAGGATGAAATGAAATAATCCATGAAGTGCCCATGACAAGACCAAGCAGACAGCAAAGGCCCAGTCATCATTAAGTCGCCATCACCACCACCACCACCACCATCACCATCTTCACATGCCCTGGAAGGAGGGAGCACAGCTCACCTTCTCCAGATTACAGGACGCTCCGCAGGGTTGATGGGGAAGCCATCCTCCTGTGGTTCCCAAGTGGAACTCAGGTCTCCAGAAATTAGGTGAACATTCCGAGAACCCTAATAGCATGGGCTCAGCTTAGCCAGAGAGCAAAGAAAACTGGTCATTTCCCCAGAAAACTGGTCAACTCCTTGGGGTCATTTCCCAGTTTCTGACCAATCTGAGAAAGTTGGTTTTGGTTAGCTTGTGTTTGTTAGCTTGTGCTTGTCCAGGGTCCCTTGGAGGGTAGGAGAGGGTGAGATGAGCCAGTCCTAAGATTCTCAGAGCCCTTAACAGCCAGGAAAAGCCCGCTGCATGAGGGCATCAACAGAAAACAATAAGCCACGGAGACACACATCTGGACACCTTACCTAGCAACCAGGTAGATGGGGCTGCCAAAGCAGGGCAAACACTCACTGCCATTTGCCTGCAATGGTCCTGTGTTCTGAGACCATTATTAACCACTCCAGTGGTCCTGTGTTCTGAGACCATTATTAACCACCGCAATGGTCCTGTGTTCTGAGACCATTACTAACCACCCCAATGGTCCTGTGTTCTGAGACCGTTATTAACCACCCCAATGATCCTGTGTCCTGAGACCATTACTAACCACCCCAATGGTCCTGTGTTCTGAGACCATTATTAACCACTCCAGTGGTCCTGTGTTCTGAGACCGTTATTAACCACCACAATGGTCCTGTGTTCTGAGACCATTATTAACCACCCCACTGTCATCTCTAAAGGGTTCTAGTTCGGACCCTGGATTATGTGTGGTTACGTGAGTCAGTCCCTGCCCACATGTAGACTGGACACTGAAAACGACTCCTTCATCACAACCACAATCTCAATTATACCGTAATCATGGCACACAGTCTCAATTATACCGTAATCATGGCTAATAATCAAAATACCTGACCTTGGTCGAGAGCAGTGGTTCTCCTGTGGGTGGCAGTTGACAATGTCCAGAGACGTTCGGGGTTCTCATAAACTGGAGTGGGCGTTGGCTGTTGACATCTAGTGTGTAGAGGCCAAGGATGCTGCTGAGAACCCACAATGCACTGCCAGCCCTAACCACAAGAATGACTCGTTCCACAGTGCTGGAGATGCCACAGTTGGGAGACCTGGGCCAAGGAGCACCCTTCTGTGTTTGGGGGTGGTGAGAGGGTCAGAGACCAACCTAAATGGTTCACATCCTAAGGTCAGCTTTTGCTAGCTGGGTAAATGATGGCAATTGTTAAGCCTCTCTCCCTGGGGTCAGGAGAGTCCCGATGTGAGGAGGATTTAGTGAAATAAGCCAACTGTTGGGCTCCCAGCACTGGGCTGGGCTTTTAGGTAAGCTGCTACACACATGGGTAGAGGTTGGGCTCTTGGGAGGCTCTTTCCCAGGGAGCGCGTCACTTGCTCCCCTGCTTTCTTACCTCTAAAATGGGTAGAATAACACCCCCTTGAAGGCTTCCTCAGGGATGAAAGAGGGGACCTGTGTTAAAGTATCCATCGGCATGGATCTTCTCCAGGACCATGCTGCAAAGCGAACAGGTCCAACGCGACTGCCCCTGCAATGGAGTGTAACAGAGACCCCCAGCCGGAAGGAAGGCTAGGGGTCCTGACACCCCGGCAAGCATCTCGGGCCCGGCCATTGTGTTTGTGAAAATCCAGCAGTCAACTTTCAACCCTTTTTGAAAACTGGGAATAAGCATTGGGAAATGTGCTGGAGTGTCCCCTGGGAGAAGGAAGAGCAGTCACGTTCAAGTACAACCGTGTCCAAAGTCTTGGCGTCTGACCAGCCGGCCACAGGGAGGGGCCTGATAAACACTCGCAGCCTCCTTCATGCAGCGTCCGGCCCTGGTGCCGTGGACTCTGAGCCCACCGATAAGTAGGCCCGGCCCTGCCTTCGAGGAGACCTGCTGGTTTCACCAGGAAGTCGAGAGGTCGGCTCCAGAGGGTGGTGGCCCTCACCCACTCCCATCTCCCAAGGGCCTGCCTCCCTTGGGACACAGTGTGGCGCTGGGTCCTCAGCTCTGAGTGCACTGCCTCCTCTTCCCCAGTGGATCCTTCCAAGCCAAGGGCTTTTCCCTTCCTTTCTTGCTGCCCAAACTAGCTGCACTGTTGAACTCAGTCCCAACTGGACCCTGGCTACTGAGCACCTAGCACGCTGGGCCCTGCTTGCCAGCCTCTCACTGACCTCTTTCCGAAACCTTGTGAAGGGCATTCTACACATCTCATCCTTCAGTCCCAATTCAAAGAGGAGATGCACTTCAGAGGGGTTAAGTAAGTTTCCCAGAGTCACACAGCTCCTAAGTGGTAGGACTTGGGTTTAAACTCAGTTTCTACTGACAAAGCACTTCATATATTTTACTTGAAGGAGAGAGAGCTCCTCACTTTGAAGGGTCAGTCTTGTTGCAAAACAAGCCAGTCCAGTGGAAGATGCTAAATTAACCAGGGGAAACACAGGGATGAGCTTTGGGGTGATGAGGCCAAGTTGCCACTCTGGCCTCCTGGCATGTACCCTTCCAGAAATAATAAAGATCAGGCCAGAAATCTCTTGCAATATTCAGAATGTGAATTCAAGAGCCAACCAGAACAGAAGGGAAACAAAGCCATCAGTGGATATAAAGTGAGACAGCCAGGATAGCGTCTAGGACAAAAGACGCTGAGTCAGCAGCCGGGAAGCTGACATGGGTGTCCCCTGACCCCCAGGCAGGACAGGCTTATCTCCGGGGCCAGTGACAATGCCACACATGCCAACACTGTCCACCACTTAGTAGCGGTTTCCCGGCCCAGGTGCCATTCTGAGCAAGCTTCACACCCTGACGCCCCAGCAGTGAGCTCACACAATGTTCACAGAAGACGCACCCTCATCCGTCACTGTTATTCCCATTTTACAGATGAGGAAAAAGAGGCCGGGAGATGTCACAAGGTTGCATGGCTACTCAGTGTCTAGAAGCATAGGCCGTGGAGTCAGAAAGCCTGGATTTAAGGCAGGCTCTGTCAGTCAGGTACTAGCTGTCTGAGACTTGGAGCAAAACTGCTTTTTAATTCTTCTGAGCTTCAGTTTATGCATCTGCAGAATTTGAAAGATTGAAAGCGGGAGGAGAAGGGGAGGACAGAGGATGAGATGGTTGGACGGCATCCCCGACTCGATGGATATGACTTTGGGTAAACTCCCGGAGTTGGTGATGGACAGGGAGGCCTAGTGTGCTGCAGTCCATGGGGTTGCAAAGAGTCGGACACGACTGAGGGACTGAACGGAACTGAGAATGGGGTTCTGGGGGCGGGGCTTCCATTCATAAAACCTTTTGGGGAAAAGTGAGGATGAAATGTACAATGAGGGTAGCTGGACAGAGACAACTGGTGAAAAGAAGCTGTGCTCCAGGGTTTAAGCCCATGTGTGCGTGAGCGTGTATGTGTATGTACACGTGTGAGTGTATGTGCGTATGTGTACAAGTGTGTGAGGGTGTGTGTGTGTGTGTACGTGTGTGCGTGTACATGCATATGTGTCGTGTGTGTGAGGGTGTGTATGTGTGGGTGTATGTGTGTGTACACCTGTGAGTGTGTGTACATGCGTATGTGTACATGTGTGTGTGAGGGTGTGTGTGTTTGAGAGCTAGGGAGTGAGCCACAGCCGGCAGCCCCTGACCTGGGAAAGCTGGAGAAGGAGAGACCCTTTCTCAGAAGAATTGATGCTTTTGAACTGTGATGTTGAAGAAGACTCTTCAGAGTCCCTTAGGCTGCAAGGAGATCCAACTAGTCCATCCTAAAGGAAATCAGTCCTGAATATTCATTGGAAGGACTGATGCTGAATCTCTAATACTTTGGCCACCTGATGCAAAGAACTGACTCATTGGAAAAGACTCTGATGTTGGGGAAGACTGAAGGTGGGAGGAGAAGGGGATGACAGAGGATGAGATGGTTGGATAGCATCACCAACTCAATGGACATGAATTTGAGCAAGCTCTGGGAGTTGGTGATGAACAGGGAGGCCTGGCGTGCTGCAGTTCATGGGGTCGCAAAGAGTCAGACACATTGAGTGACTGAACTGAACTGTGAGCTCTTGGCCTGACCGGCGGGACGTGGGGAGAGGCTGAGTGCCGGGTGGGGCTTGGCTGGGCTCCAAGAGCAGGCCTGGCGCCCGGGCTGAGGCCAGAAACAGGCCAAGGTCAGCCCGCGGGAACTGAGGGGAGAGGCTGAGGTGCCTGGGGTGGGGTGGGGGTGACAGAAAGGCCACAGGCCCGGCTGCCTGGCAGGGTGGGTTCCTAGGCCAGGAGGGCCGGGGGCTCCCTGGAGCTGAGGGAAGATGGTGGCACCTCTTCCTCCCGTGTCCCTGGGGGCCCCCACTCAAGACTGTCCAGCCGTGGGAGAAGCTCTGAGACATGAACACCCACATCCTCAGGATATGGGCCTGGCAGCTGGGAGTGGGTCTGAGTCAGGCCCGCCAGGAGGCCTGGGGCCGGCTGCCTTTCTCCCACCCGCTGTTCCCCTTTCCAGATGCAGAGGCCGTGGGCAGACCTGGCCCAGGTCTTGGCCCCAACAGGCCTGAGTCTGTGATGTGGCAGGTGACCTCACCTGCACTCAGCTTCTTCCTGGGTGAAATGTGAGTAATTGCAGAGAATGCTTCCAGACGCTGCTGTCCAGAGTGGGGGAGACTAGCCAGGAAATTCTAACACATCTGCTCCAGAAGCGGGGTTTCCCAGTACAGCTGGGCCCCGCCCCCCCCACCACGGAAGGCAGGGCCTGGTCTCACTCAGCACCCCCATCGCTGGTAACTAAGAGGCCCCGGAGCTGCAAGGGGCTCGATGTCCTCACTAAGTGCGTGAGTGGGTGGGACTCACCAGCTCTCACTGGGATGTCAGCACGAGGGGGCTGAGAAACAAGCTCTGAGTCCCCAGAGGGCATTGCACAACTCTGGAGGGTCCTGGTCTCCAGCCAGACTCCCGCTTCCCCACCTCTGTGCATGTGCCTGGCCAGGAACACCCTTCATGGTCCTGCGTGTCCCCAGCCTCAGCTCCGACGGCTGCTCCAGGCTTTTAGCCTAGAATCCTGCTCCTCAGGGAGGCCTATCCCACCCAGCAGGCTGGACTGGGTGCCCACTGGCCTCTGTTCCCACAGGAGTCCTAGCATAGGGAGATCTTTTGCTTGATCTTTATGAAACAAGAAATCTCTGGGGTGGGGACATCACAGAGAATAGGCCCTAGCATAGAATTAAGCACTTGATGTATATTTCTGAACAAAATGACAAGTACCGGGGTGAGTCAGAGACCCACTGTCACGAGAGACTTCCCCTGGGACGTCTCTCTTTGTGGCTTGAATTCCTGGAGAGGACGAGCGCTGAGTTTTCACTCCAAGGTGCTTCTCACCTGAAACACTCCAGAGCTTAGGCAGCATGGGGAGAAGCATCGTGATGACAAATGCAGCCCCACCCATGCAGGGAGGACCACACATCCCCATGCACTTCTAGAGACACTGGGCTTGTTTGCAAGCCCTTTATACCAGGATCTGTTTCTGTTATTTGTTAAACCCCATCATGAGGAAGTCATTTATAGATGTGAGAGCTGAACCATAAAAAGGCTGAGCATCGAAGAATTGATGCTTTCGAAATGTGATGTTGGAGAGGACTCTTGAGAGTCCCTTGGACACCAGGGAGATCAAACCAATAAATCCTAAAGGAAATCAACCCTGAATATTCATTGGAAGGACTGATGCTGACCTGAAGCTCCAACACTTTGGCCACTTGATGCAAAGAACTGACTCACTGAAAAAGACCCTGATACTGGGAAAGGCTGAAGGCAGAAGGAGAAGGGGACGACAGAGGATGAGGTGGTTGGATGGCATCACCAACTCAATGGACATGAGTTTGGCCAAGCTTCGGGAGTTGGTGATGGACAGGGAGGCCTAGCGTGCTGCAGTCCATGGGGTCGCAGAGTCAGACATGACTGAGCAATAACAATCATGAAGATGTCTGACTGTGAGGGCCCTTAAAATGCTCTGTAGTGTCTGGATTGTTTTAAAAAGAAGCACAGAGAAGGGACCCATGTGTGCGTGGTGTCTGCAGACCATCACCCCCTTAGAGCTCGGGGTGCCACAGGATCAGTTAATGACGCACATTGCAACCAGAAGCACTGCAATCTCTATTTTTTTTTTTTTTTCCCCTTTACCAGCCTGACACTACTTATGCTTGACTGTGAGTCAGACTGGGGACATCTCCCCTGTGGATGACAGTAAGGAAGGAACGAATTTGCGAAACTGAAAAGGGAAATCTCAGATTCACAAGGAGGTGTCAGTGTGGCTTCCTGGCTGTTAGCACCACCGAGGGGAGACGGTGGGGGAAGCTGCAAATCCCCAAACCTGTGTTTCCCGTGAACAGCTGAACAGCGTCGCCCTGCTTTCTCTCACCCCCCGGGCATCCCCACATGCGGCTCTCATTCATCCCCTCCTTCCCTCAGGCCATACAGACGTATGGAGTAGCACCTACACACTGCAGACGCCGTGGGTGCCCTCCTGACTGTAAAACCACACCACCCAGGGGCCATGGGACATCACTCGGCGGCAGAAGGTTCCATGCAGAGTCCCGGCCGCCTGCTCTGGAGCCCCTTCTGAGACAGGGTGACACTGTGGACCCGGAGGTCCCCAGCAAATCGGTGTGGGGGCACCCCCATTTATGTCCAAGCAGTGAGTCCACATCATCTGAGCACTGAGGGCTCCTCCAAGGTGTGCATCCTGGGGCCCACGGGAGGGCCCGTTCTGAGATAATATCCTGCTGGGTTCCCTCCCCACCTTGCAGTGACATCTAAGCGAGAGGCTCTGGGCACACACACAGGGACATTGCTTCACCCCCTGATGAAGAAACCCCGCTGACCCACCGAACTGCAGAAGCGGTGTCACGAGTGATCTAGGAGACAAAAGAAGGGTGGCCGGCACCTCGGGTTTGGTGACAACTAACAGACTGCACGCAGACCCGCAGGGATGGATGAGTTGGCTTACCCGCCTCGGCCCCTTTTCCTCTCCCTGTAAACTCGGTGCGTGGACATCACTCTTTCCCCCGCTTTCTGATCTCAGGGACCTCCCCCCGACCCAGTTTACCCCATCAGCTCCCTTCGATGCCAAACATACAGTCAAGTTGTCTTTTGCAAAACACCAAAACAGCTAAGTCCCAGAGGAAGCCTTCCACTGTGGGCAGTTCACCCAGGTCTAGTTTATGGCTTTAATGGCAACAAACATACCCGCCCTTCAGGTTCGAAGTAAATCATAAGTAGCAGCACTGGGCTCTTGTATTATCTCATTTAACCCTCATGACAGTGCTAGTAGGCAGGCGGTGCTGGCCTCATTCTAGAGAGGAGGGAGGTGGGTCTTCCCCTCTCGTCTCCCCCCAGGCCTGACCACTTCAGTGCATGCCACTCACACTTGCAACCACCAGAGGCATCTGTGTGCCTGAGGCTTCCCCTCGTCATGGGAGCCCACTCTGTGCAGAGGAACGGCAGGCAGGGTCCATGAGAAATTGGTGTATCAATGCCCCAGCTCCCTTGCCACTCGGGTGAAGAGAGCCTGAGGCATGCATACTACGCTGCCCACCCCGCCCCACCAGGTTCTAAGTAGGATTACCTCCAGCTGCCCATGGTGGTTACTTGTGTCCCTGTTGCATCCTGGGATTACCTCCCAAGTAAACAACATGCCTTCAAATCCTCATCTCAGGGTTTGTTTCTGGCAGAAGGAGACAGTGAGGTCAAGCGACTGGCCCAGGGTGCGCTGGGGGTAAGGTTGACCCAGATCTGACTCAAGTTTCCCATGACCCCCCAAAAGCTTGTGAAGGTCACCCCAGAACTGATCTATGACCTGACAGTCCCGCATACCTGCTCCTGTGCACAGACCCCAGGAGGGCAGAAGGCAGTTCATGCCCTTTGTTGGATGGGAGGGGCCAGAGGGACACCTGGATGGCCGGAGGCTGGTTGGGGCCCAGGTGCAAACTCTCCAGACTCTGTGTCCAGTGCTCTCGGCAAGTGGGGCGGTGGGGTCAGAGCGCAGCACCTAAGGTTCCCGCACGTGCTCGCCCGCTTCCAACGTGTGCTAATATGCGAGGCTGGCACCAGGGAGGGTGTTGTCTGGCAGCGCGATCCTTCACGCAGAACATTAAGCCGAGGTCCTGCACGGGCTCGAACATTAACCATCCCCTGGTACCCATGAAGAAGAGCTACGGGTTTTATTAACCTCTGTGTCCTGGACGCGCTGCACAAGGCACGCCATCATTAACCCACCTCCAGACGGGGGCCGGGGGCCTCTTTTCCAGCTCTGTTCCGAGAGCGCGGGCCCCACGAAATGCCTTCAATAATTTAAGGAAACGACCAAAATGTGACCATAAAGGATATAACTTCACCTCAAGGATGGCGATCCATAAAGATTTTGCGATAGTAAAAACTGTGCTTTGTTCTGTTACAAGCCTTCTGAAAGTTTCTCTCGGTCCCTCTGTGCGTGTGCGCGCGTGTGCGTGCGCGTGCGTGTCGGAGGGGGGTGAAGTCACGGAGCAGTATTGTCCCTGTGATGGGGTATTTGGCTGGGGGTTAATTATTCCTAACATCTTGGCCACAGCACGACCCACGGACAACAGCTAAGCCTGCGCTCCGAAGTCCCACCGGTAATGGCACAAGCACGTGGTATCCTTCATTTCTCCCCCGTGTCAAAGGTTCTTTTCCCCCGCCCCCAATTCCAGACATACAGCTTCATTATAAAAATGGAGCCGGCCCAGAGCACCCGCCTCCGTCCTGACACCGCGCGAATTCAAACGCGGATCCAGTTCAGCCGCCCCGAGAAGAGGACTGGGCCTTGGGGGCTTGGTTTCCTGAACGCCTCAGTTAGTCTTATGCGCTTTTAATTTTCACCCCTTATGGTGGCTTCCAGTTTGCTGCTGACAGACAAGGGGAGGGCTGGGTTATTTCAGCAAGGATCCTAGGAGAGGAATTCCTTCTCAGAGGGAGATAGGCTTTTTCTACAGTTTTACACATTAAGAAGCTGGAGCCTTAAAAGAAGAGGTAATTAAGTACACGTATAATAGGCTTTTTGTATTTAAAAAAGAAAAAACAACTCAACGGGAGGGTGGATGGAGGAGTGGTGAAAATCAGGGGGTTTCAGGAACAGGAGTGTTGAGATGACATCTCTTGTTGACTTTTAATAAGTCGCTAAAAACTGCTACATCTCAGTTTCTTGATCTGTAAATTGAAATTTAACCATGATACCTCACAAGCTCCCTCCCTGCCTTCTTCCTTCCTTCCTTATTTTCGTCTTCTCTTTTTTCACTTCCTCCCCCTCTATCTCCATCCCCCACCCCCTTCCTGGGCTCCTTCTCTGCTCTCTCCTTCCTCCTTCCTCAAACAATAAACGCCTACTATGTGCGAAAAACTGAGTCCGGGGTCCACAGAGGAAGAAGAGTCTCTGACCGCAAAGCCTTTAATCCAGCCTTGGGGGAGAAGATCAGATGAACTTTCCTTAAAAAAAAAAAAAGCCTCTTACAGATGAAAAAGAGGTGTTAGAGAGATGCATCTTCTAATTAGGATTGCCGAGTACGTGCATTTTGTGATGGTTTTCCAAAGTTAGGACGGCACATAGACCAGCAGTTTCATGTTACGCATAACTCCCCCACTGGAGTGGGGGCCGTGGGGATCGCTGCCTGAACCACAACATGGAGAGCGCCCCCTGCAGTTGTGCTCCTCGACGGCCCCAGAGGAAAGGCCAAACAAGCGGGGGTGCAGGCTCCCCTCCCTACTTTCATCCTGGGCAACGACCCTTTCCATGTGGTTTGTAAGCGGTGGGGCGAATTGAGAGAGTAGTGTTGAAACATATACATTGCTATGTGTAAAACAGATGGGCAGCGGGAATTTGCTGTCTGATGCAGGGAGCTCAGACTGGAGCTCTGTGATGACCGGAAGGGGTAGGATGGGGAGGGGGCCGGTTCAAGAGGGAGGGGACATGCGTACACCTATGGCTGATTCATGTTGACCTTACGGCAGAAACCAACACGATATTGTAAAGCCATTATCCTCCCATTTAAAATAAATTAATTAATAAAAAAATAAGTTGAGCTTGTAGTCTAAGGGACTGCAAACAGAAAAAATAATACTTGAAAGCGACTGATCTTAGGGGTCAATAAATACCCTTAACTGAATTGGCAAACCAAACGACCACACGGGAAAGGAAAAGGCAGGATTTTCTTTTCTCCCCCAAGAAATACATCCGAGACGATTCTCAAACAGCCCTGTCCTGATTCTGCCCATTCGAAACATTTTCAATTAAAAGCTGAGAGACAGCTGTTTCCAGCCTGCTGGGTGTTTCTGAACCCTGCGTGGTCCACGGAGCGAGGTCCGACTTGCTCTGTATTCTGGCCCTCGAGTTTCCCCAGACAGGTAGCTGTGTCTTGACCCCATAGCTGCTGGGCTCTCTCTGCAGACCCAAAGCCCACCCCATGGAGTGCTCTGATGACACCCTAAGCACACCCCACCTCTCCAAGTTCCTCTGCGGCTCTGGGCACTGTGCAAACAGCGACAGACGACCGCCCAGAGAACTGGCTGCAGCACATCCTAGGGAGAAGGAAGATGGGATAAACAGGACAGGAGAGTGGGCAGAAGAGGCCAGTCTCGACTCCACAAAGGCTAGGCCAGCGCGTGGTCAGATGGAGCTTTCTGCAGCGATGGGACAGTTCTGTGATCTGAGCTCTCCGGAACCACCCCAGGTGGCTCTTGAACACTTGAACTGTGGCCAAGTGTGACCGAGGAACCACGTTTCATTCTTATTTCTTTATGATTCAGGCTTAAAAGGGACATGTGGCCAGTGGCCCCCAGATTGGACAGGGCGCCTCTAAACCCACCCCAGCCTCCGTGAGCAAGTCGGCTCACTGCAGCAGGTGTTCAGGTCCTAGTTCAAGTCACCCGCAGAGACAACAAGTAATTCATGCACCTCGAGCATGAGTCATGCCCAGTGCTCTGTACAGCCATGGAAGGAAATGTACACTTAGACAGTTCCTGAGCTCAAGAAGCTGCTGGCACTCTATTGAGGGAGGGAGTCATGGCAACCACTAATGTGTAGGTGCTGTGACATGGGATGCGGGCAGAGAGGAAAGAACATAGAGAATATAGGAAGGCTGTGTGGAGGAGGCGCCATTTAAGCTTCTCCAATAGAGAGTTGGAGAAGGCAATGGCAACCCACTCCAGTACTCTTGCCTGGAAAATCCCATGGATGGAGGAGCCTGGTAGGCTGCAATCCATGAGGTCGCTAGGAGTCAGACACAACTGAGCGACTTCACTTTCACTTTTCACTTTCATGCATTGGAGAAGGAAATGGCAACCAGTGTTCTTGCCTGGAGAATCCCAGGGACGGGGGAGCCTGGTGGGCTGCCGTCTATGGGGTCGCACAGAGTCGGACAAGACTGAAGCGACTCAGCAGCAGCAGCAATAGAGTACTTTCTCTTGCAGAGAAAAAGAGGAACACTCTAACAGAGTGGAGAAAAGAGACAAAAGCTCAAAACCATGATGTGACTGTAGATTGGGGATAATTTACAGGAGACTGGAATTTGGGTGTGAAATGGGGGTGGTTAGAGGCAGGGAAGCCAGAGACGATTCCTCAGACAATGAGGGAGTTTGGACCTGACCTGAATGTAGAGACTCCTCTGACATTTCCTTAGGCACTGATCTTAGAGACCTGCGCCCACCATCAAATGAAATGCACTCATCAGCTTACCTCCCCACCTTCCCCATCCTTCAAGGCTCCGCCTGAACCCACCCCCTCCGGAGCCTGCTCTGACCTTGCCTCTCTACACCACTCCTTCCCTTTTCTGCAGTCACCGCTGGGTGACCCTCCACTACATCCTTGACTTGGTCTTGCAGGTTTCCCACACAACCTCAAGTCCTGGTGGCTGGGGCCTCACCATTATCATGGCTCTTTGTCGCCCGTGGGCTCAAGAATAGAGCAGGAACTCAGTAAATAGCCTCTGCTGGATAATTAATTTGGTCTGATGTACTGCATCTTCAGGGTTGTGGACCTGTAGATCTGTATAAACATCTGTGATTCTTGGGTTATCAGCACTTGAGTTGGCTGCCCAGTATTCATACTTCCTGCCTTTTATTACTGATAGCCAACTTCAGTGCCATTCAAAGAGGCCTCCAAAGTCAGCCCAACTATGAGCACTGGGGAAAGCCCTGGAAAGCCTTGCTGGGGCAGGGGAAGCTGAGAACTGCCTAGCAGTCTGACTGGCTCTCTTTTTACCTAATCATCCTGGAGACCCCTGGGCCCTGAGTGATGAAGACCACCTACAAACTGAACTGAGTTAAATGGCTTACTCGCATGATGCAGACATCTGGTCAACCCTCAGTGGTGTCTCTACTGAATTGCTCTTTGGAACTTTCTAGACGCACCTCCCCCAGGCCTTTCCTCTTGCTCATCTTTCTGCCTGTGACACCCTCACCCACACACATCCCCTCTTCCAAGTCTCCACTTAGGCCCCTGCACCTCTGGGTCAACTTCCTGAAGCACGCAGCCACACCTGGACACCCCCTTCTGCATTTCCCTGGTACCCTTCAATAAAACTCATACTGGAGATGAAGCCTGGATGGTATGAAAAGTTTAGTGATGCTGGTGGTGGTGGTTGCTGAGACCATGACTACCATAATGATTCACTTTTTTCCCCTTCTGCATATCTGGCACCTGGCAGAGCTTGAGTACAGCGTGGGTGTTCCCTGAATGAATGAAATACATCCGTCCAGCCTCAGATGACACTCAGAGGTCTGTGACCTGGGGTGATTTCAAAATCAAGCTTGAAAACACAACAGGACAAAGAAGAGTTGTCAGAGATGCTGGAGCTCACGAAGGTGCAATACACATGTTGTCAGCGGAGGGGTCAGCTGGCAGTGTGGGGGATGGGGGGTGATCAAGGTGGCACCAGGTGTGAACAGGGAGGGAGCAACCACATGAAGATGCTGGAGGAGGAGGGGGCCTCCTGACCTCCCAGGCGGGCCTTGCATCCCTCTTTCCTCCATTGTGAGGAGGACCTGATGGACGTCGGTGAGGTGGGTTCCACCCCGGCCCTATGGCTCGCATGTTCCATGAGGTTTCTGAGCTCAGGTCTCTGCAGCTGGCACTGCTGACATCTGGGCTGGTGACTCTCCTGTGCACTGCCGGATACTGAGTGTTCTTGGCCTGGACACTCTTGGCCACAGTACCCTATTCTCTGCACCCCCTCTGCTCCTGAGTGTAAAATGTGGATGACCGTCCTGATAGGGTCGGCCTGTTGTTGGATCAAATGAGGTCGCCCGCAGGAGAGTGCTTAGCCCCGGGCTCCTGGGGGCTGATAGGAATGCCTCCTCCCGTCCACACCCTGCAGGGCCAGGGAGGCTGCTGGGCAGATAACAGGAGAGGAGGTGATCCATCAGTCCCTGTCCTGAAATCCCACCAGAGTCAGCAGCTCTGGCCCTCGCCTTGCCCGGGAGGTATGTAAATACAGTTATCAGGGCCAGCATCTGTGAGAGTTAAAGCAGGAAGTCCTTACAACTTCCTGTCAAAACACGTGACAAACTTGGATAAACAGCAAGAGAAAAGATATTTCTGTATCATCACCGGCCCCCCGGAAGTTCTTTGCTTTCTCTGACACTCACACACACACTTACACACACAAGACACACACCCACTCACGCACACACACACACAAGCTCCCTCTGGTGAAGTAGTTGCCAGGATGCTCCAGTCTGGAGCTGGACTTGGGTTCAAGTCTCAGCTTGGCTGCTTATGAGTTCTGTGACTTGGATCCAGTTAACTGAATGCTTTGAGCCCAAGCTGCCTCTCTTCAATCCAAGCATAAGGATGGAACCCAAGTCTCATTTTGCGGTGAGAACTAAATACAATGACATATACCACTAACGTGTATTTCTCACGTAGGTAGTGTCCACTTTGGGACCTGGTGGTGCTAGTGGTAAAGGACTCACAAGCCAATGCAGGAGATGTAAGCGATGAGGGTTCAGTCCCTGGGTTGGGAAGATCTCCTGGAGGAGGGCGTGGCAACCCACTCCAGTATTCATGCCTGGAGAATCCCAGGGACAGAGGAGCCTGGCGGGGCTACGGTCCATTGGGTAATGAAGAGTCGACACAACTGAGGTGACTTAGCACACAGCACAGCCTGAATCCAGTAAACACTCAACAAATACTAGCTGTTTTCCGTGTTGTTGCTAGTAAGGTCAGAAATATCCCTGAGGTGCAATCGCAGGTCTCCATGCAGAAGGGATGTGGGGTGGGAGTGGAGGGACCATCGCTCATTGGAGAAGACTCAGCAAATCAAGGGCATGTCAGTGGGTATTGAAATGGAGAGAGGGTGGGCCTTGGGATCAGGCTCAACCCAGTTCAAATCCTGATCCCACCACTTACCAGCTAAAGGACAGACCCCCTTCTCCGTGTGAGCCCACAAGCCCACCCTTTCTGAGCCTCTGAGGTCAGTGCAGGGGGGTTAGCATTGCCTTTGGCAACTCAGAGGCTGGCAACTCTCTCTCAAACATCTGCCTGACCCTGAACCAAGTACAAGGGATACAGGGGCATCAACGAATAAGACATGGACCCTGTCCTCAAGGAGCTCAAAGTCTAGTGGGAAAGCCAGACTCTTCAAGAGAAGGCATGGCTCAAAATGCAGCCATAAGAAGGGTAAGACAGAAAGTCCAGATCAAAATGTAGCTGTGTCAGTCAGGAGAGACTAACTCGGTTGCCATAACAAATAACATCCAAATCTCAAGCACGTAGACCAACAGAGATTCGCATGCATGTAATGTCCACTGTGGTACACAGGGTTCCTTTGCACGATCATGTTCCATGGCAATAGGGTGTCTCAATCACTGGGGGGAGGGAAGGGAGCGCTCCGGGAATTCCACACCTGGCCTTGAATATTTCCACTCACGAGTGCCATGCATCTTTCCCACACAATTCACTGGACAAAGTCACGCGTCTGTGCCTACCCTCAAGGGGCCGTGTGCCCAAGAGGGGGGAAGCAGGGATGTTGGTGAGAAGCCCTAACGTGGGCCCCAGCCATGGCTGAGCTCCACGTGGGCAGGAATGTCACCAGTGTGTGCTCTTTCGTGTTGTTGGCACTCAGCGCGGTACAAGTTGGAGACATGTGCTTGGAGAAGGAAGAAAGGTGGGGAGGGAGCAGGGATGGAAGGCAGGCAGACAACTCACTGGGTCGTTTAGGATCTGGTTATTAGGGAACTTCTCTGCTGTTCAGGAACAGAGCCGTGCGTCAGGGAAGGAGTCTCCTTCAAGAGGAAAGGTTCAGTCTGTGGTTGAGGCTTGCCCATCTCAACATGGTCAGCACTTAAACCCTGGATCACTTCTGCTTCTGCAGTTCGGAAGCAGCCTGCGGTCTCCAGCCCACTGATAACTCTGCTCTCCCTCCCAAGGCATCCAGCCCCTCTTCTCTGCCTGGGGCAGACTGGAAAGAGCAAGGGCTGGGGAATCAGTCAGACCTGGGACTTGACTCCCGGACCGCCCCCCTTCTAGCGGCATGCCTTTGAGCTCGACATGCTTGGACCTTGGTTTCCTCACCTATAAAGCAGAGACATCTCTCAACACGCAGACCTCCCAACAAATGTCAGCCTCCCACTTCCCTCCAGGGGCCACACCCTTGAAGCCTTTAGAGCATCCTATTACAGCCCAAGGAATGTCACTCCCCATAAACCTCTGAGCTTTCTGCCTGCCTGGGGCACCCCCATGGGTGGGTAAAGCCTTTCCTGCCTCTTTCAGCAAAGCACGTGTGCCCGGGAATGCCCGGCACCTGTCCGCCTCCCCACAGCACTGACAGAGGTGACGTACCCAGCTCGGGGCTGGTTGAAGCTGCTGCCTTTGGCCCTGAGCTGCCACACGCTGCCCAGGACCAGGGCAGGGGTGATTCCTCACTGCTAATAACTACCGACAGGGCACTGCCCGGAGTCAGTGAGCTGTTAGTCTAGAGCCCCGGGTGGAGGCTCTGCTTTCTGGGGGGCGTCTCAGACACTCAGGGGTCTCGGGCTAAGTCATCCCCGTTCCTTCATTTACCCCTGAGTTACAGGGCAGCAACTCTGTGCCAGGCTCCATATCAGCATGTTTGGGGTTACAGTGATGATGCACGTGATACATGTTTTATTTTTGTAAATGCTTCAAGACATGACTGCTTCTGTTTCTTTTCAGGATGATCTGAGATACTCGGAAGAGTTTTTAAAAAGGAAGTGGTTTATGGTTAAATTGAAAAAAAAAAAAATCAGGAATTGGCTGTGACTTTCATAGAATCACATCTTCTTTAAACTGAAGGGTTTAAATACCATCTCGGCAGGAGAACTCTCTCCCTTCTGCAAGTCTTACAGATGAAGGGATAGAACCGAGAGAGGAGAAGGGACTCAGACATTGTCCCGAGGAACCCAGGGCTCCAAATCCCCCAATTTATCCCTGGTACCAGGGAGGAGAGAGGTTTCTGGGGGCCCCGCCAATCTGAGAGCAACAGACAATCTGGATGTTTCTGCTTTCTCCATAAAAAGTTGGGGAAGACATTTGACTGTTGTATGGTGATTTCTTGATGGATAAATAGAGATAATGAAGTGTTTTTGTTTTTTTTTTGATTTTTATTGTTACTCTGGGGGGATTGAGAGCAGTGCTCTACTAGAGAAGCTGTCATGATGATTCTTGTTTCCACACCAGCATCCCAGCTTTAGTTAGAAAAGTGGAATCCAGGCCAAACATCCTCCTCAAAGATGCCAGCATTTCCAAGACACGTTAAGAGCCAGACTCAGAGATCGCGAGGAGGCCCTTCCTTTGCTCCCTTAGCAAAAGTTACTCAGCGAGGGGAGCACCACTCACCTTCGACGCAGGCTGAGGAGGTGCCCAGGGCCCTTTGGGCAGACTCCGGCATTAACAGGACCTAATTCTTTAATGGACTCTGGGTGCATTTCTTTTCTCGCATTTTGAGGTCTTAAAAAAAAAAGCCTGTGGTGAACTGCAGTGTCATAAACCTTTTTATAGAAATAATCAAATATCACTTGGTAAAATAATTAGCATCAAAATAGCTCAAAGTCAGCCTGTCCCCGACTGGGTACCAGACGTCCCCAGGCCCCGGCCTGCCTCGTCCTCGTCTTCAGGTGGTGGAGGGGGCCCCCCTTCGCCCTCTCCCAGCCAGTCTACCAGAGAGCGGTGGAGGTGCTGTTTGGATGTGCTGTGATCTTTTGGGTCTGGGCACAGACGGTCCTCCAAGGGGGCTGGCTCCCTGCCTGGCCTCGGGGACAGGGGATCGCGGAGGCAGCAGGTGTTTGGATGGCCCCCGGCTCCCTGGGGGGCCTGCGTGGACCACTTCCCTTTCTGGGAACCCTGTGGTCACCCAGCCCCTCCCCGCCAGGCTCCTCACTTCCTGCCTGCCTTTCCAAGTGTTTTCTCTTGTTGACCAAATATCAGGAGCTCGGTTTTGTTTGTGACTTCTGGATAAAATATGGCAGGAAAGGAGTGTCCTCTCCGGGTCCAGATAAGGTGCTGATGAAGCACCCAGCTCACGCTGCTTTCTCTGAGAAAACATCTGTCTTTCAACCTGGAAATGGGGACTCTTGGGAAGGGCTAATTGCCATGGTCCTTGGCTCAGGCCTTAGCCTGCAGAGACCCCCAGGCCAGCCGCCCGCCCTGCCTGGGCACCCTTCCTCTGTACACTTGCCGGATACCCCGTGACAGGCCACAGATCATCAAGTTGCTTGGTTAAGGAGGAAAAAAAAAGAAAGAAATCCTCCACGTTTCAACTTCTCCACATCGCAAAGGGTGCCGTCTCACTGTCATGTCTCCAGAACACAGGCTGAGCTTGAGAGACCAGAGCTGATAGATACGAAAACAGGCTGAGTTTTGGAAATAGAGAGGCATTTCTCATTAGCTGGGGGCCGGGTGTGGACGGGGCTTGGCCGGTCAGCTGAGGGCAGTCCCGGAGAAGACAAGGACCCCATTTCCCCACAGAAAAGTCTGGACGCCTGTACCTCACGTTGGCCGAGGGTAATTACTCACTCATTCTGGGGTGACAGACAGGAAGGGAATTCAGCAAACCCCACAACCTCCTAATTAGCGAGCTGGGAATTCTCCTGATGGTGACTTGGAACAAAAAGAGACAGCCCCGTGGTGAGGGAAAGGATTTAAAATAAAACAAGGGATGTGGCAGGGACAGCAAGTGGCCTGCTCACTGTAGGCTCTGGAACCAGTTCTAGAAGTTTCACACGGGCAATAGAATTTGGCTTTTTAATTTTTTTCCCCACTTCCAGAAGCTGCTGCTTACATATGGCAACGGGATCCCCGGGCGCCTACCATATGTAAAGACACCAGGTTTTATGACTTATTGTCGGCAAGATTTATGGAGAGGGGGTCTGATAGCGATTTTTCATCTTCTCGTCTCAGGAGCAAACAGGAAGAGAGGCGTGGGCCCCTCGCGGTATCATGGGCGGACCTGCAGGATCCCAACCTGGGGGGCCCCAAACGGGGACTCTGCCTGGGAGGTGCTGTGCCCACCTCAATAAAGGAACAGCTTGTTGGAGCGGCAGCAACGATTTATTGGATTAAAACCGGCTACTCTGGAGCTATTTTGCAGTATGTTAATGAGCGCTATATCATAGACATTTATTAAATTAGATTTCATAAATGTCAGCCGTGTTTGCACAGGAAATGCACTGGCCTCGGCGTGTACTGAACGTGGAATTAATTCTTCCCCCACCCCTCGGGAGGACGAGCATCCCCCGAAGGTGGGCTGGGGAGGCGAGGACCATGCTCCCTGCTCAGAGGTTTAATATTAGCCCTGGACAAACACAGCAGTTCTGGCTCCTGGCCGCCTCCCCCAAGCAGGAGGATTCAGGGAGGCTGAGAGGAAGGAAATAACAGAGCTCAACACTTCCTTGGAACAAGGCTTCGGCTTTTGGTGTCACAATATTTCACCTCTCCCTTACTTCAGAATCAGCACAAACACGGGCCGTCCGGGCAAACAGTATATAGGAGGAAATGGAGACGCGAGGCCGGGGGCATCCTGGCTCTGGGACCAGTGATTCTTGGCATCCACAGAGATGTCCTCACCAGCCTGTGCGCCTTCAGACCTGATGGGCAGGAAGGAACGGATCGAGGCACCCCTTGCAGGCTCCCAGACTTTAGGCACCCTGAGCCCCAGACTCTTTCCTAGCCTATATTTAGTGCTTTTTATCTCCCATGTCTTGTTCTGACAGAGTTAGACTTCACCTGTCCTCTCTGAAGAAACCAACTGACCAAATAACAATGGCTCTGTTAAAATGAGGTTCTAGAAGCAGGGACATTTCCACGGCCAGATGCCATAATTCAGAGAAAAATCTAGAAGATGGAGTCCACCTGGGCATCAAAATAAATCAGTTTCAAATACTTCCTTGGGGTGAAGAAGCCCCAGAGGTCGACTGGCATTGACCTGGTACCCATCACCATGGGCTAGTCCAGTCCAAAACTCTGCAAACTCTGTTCTCTTTCCTGCTTCACAATCCAAGGCATTTTAAACCTCCTGCAGAGCAGGAGAGCATAAAATGTGTTCTGCTCATGCTTTTAAGGGTCAGCCCTGGAGTAACCAGTGAATGCAAAGACTTTTTGAGAACTTGACACGTACTTTTTTTTTTTAATCTACTGGACAATTCTTCTGCATCTTCTTCAAGATCAACGTGATGCAAAAGTGACCAGGGCTGGCACCTACAAAAATCTGCAGTCACCCTAGCACATGCTTATGGACTTAGGAAGAAAGGGTGATGCTTTGTGTTCATTCTGACAGAGGCACTGGGTGGAGGGGGTGGAAATCAGTAAGACTGACCCTTTAGCTGGGCCATGTATAGCTGTCTATCAGTGTTCCTGGATGGTGAACAAAGTGCATGTCACTTTAGATGTGATTTTGCGGGCACGAGCTTCCCTTGCCCCCAAGAGACAGGGCACCCACTTTGAGCAACAGCAGCCACCAACAAAACAGGGTGACAGCCACTTCTGTGAGCCTGTGGCTACACGCTGGAAAACACCTTCCCCACACAAAGAAAGGAGATGCGGCCCACTTGGCTATCTCAAGACGACACACAGCTCGGAAGGGCAGATGAGAGATGTTCTGGAGCATGCGGGCAAAAGGGAACTGCAGTGGTCTCTTAGTGGGAGCCCACGCCGAGGACGGGATTCCCCAGGAAAATCAGCCCCGTGCGCCACTCAGCCTTGCTCTGGTTTTCAGTTCAGTTCAGTTCAGTCTCTCAGTCGTGTCCTTCTCTTTGCGACCCCATGAATCGCAGCACGCCAGGCCTCCCTGTCCATCACCAACACCCGGAGTTCACTCAGACTCATGTCCATCAAGTCGGTGATGCCATCCAGCCATCTCATCCTCTGTCGTCCCCTTCTCCTCCTGCTCCCAATCCCTCCCAGCATCAGAGTCTTTTCCAATGAGTCAACTCTTCGCATGAGGTGGCCAAAGTACTTGAGTTTCAGCTTTAGCATCCCCTTATTTTAAAATCTTGGTATCAGCTAAGATCTAGCTTGAAAAAAAAAAGTTGCTTCATCAATGGACCCAAAGTGAAGTGGCCTTTCCTTTCCAGATTGTTTCTTCTCTTTCCATTACTGTTCCCACGAGATGAAATTCAGGAAGAACTAACATTCGCTTTACGCGGAACTCTTCTCAGGAGGAGTCCTTAGAATTCTAGAGTTTGGGCTTAAAACGGCAGACCGGCATGATTTGATTCCTGCCTCCGCTACTTCCTGCCTGGTCAAGTCAACTGAGGGAACCTCCATAGCCTCCACTTTCAACTGAGGACACAGCTTCCTTCCTGAGGTCTTGGGGAGTAAAAGAGAGATGAATACCTGGGCCAGACCTGGTCTCGAGCACCATACTTGGTGTTCAAGTGATGCTGGTGTTCCTCCTAGTTCCATTGGGCATATTTAGCTTTTGGAGGAATATGATTTAAGAGCTATTCATTTCCTTGTTCACTTATTCATTCAAACAGGTGTCTTTTGAAGACTTGTTATGTGCCAGGGACTACTACAGGCACTGGGAACGCATTAAGAAGCCCAGGAGTTGAGGTCTCTGCTCTCACGGACAGATACTTAGCCAACTAAACAAATAAGACAAGTTCAGATATGGAGACAATGCCGCAGCGAGAGTGACACATTGCCTGGAAGGGGAAACTCACTAAATAGAGTCGCCAGCAAGGGACACGTGAGAAGCTGACACTTAACAGTGAAAAACAAGAAGCAGGCCGTCAGATAAAGAACAAGAAGGGTGTTAAAGGGTAGGGCTGACAAAGGGAAGACAGGATATCCAGTGAAATTTGAACTTCAGATAAACAACAATTTTTAGTATCTCTCCAATGTTGTATAGGATGCGTTACACTAAAGGAACTAGTCATGGTTTATCTGAAATTCCAGTGTGAACATCTTGTATTTTTGCTTCCTAAAACGGGAAAGCTTATTGTAGGGGCTGGGATCAGCAAGGACACAGGCACGACATGGGAGTGAACTCAGTCCCTCCGGGGAGCAGAGAGGCCCACACGTCCCAGGGGTGGGAGACGTGGTTTCTTAGAGGAAGGCTCTGGAGGCTACGGTGAGCAGTTTGGGAGCATGGGACAAAATGGCACGTGTGTCCAATCTCCAGAATTAACTAGACCATGAGTGGCAGAGGGAACGACCAGTAGAGCTTGGCTAATTCTAGTCCCTGGGTTGTATCCAGCCTACCTCCTGTTTTTCAATAAAGTTTTATTGGAACACAGCCTCACTCATTTGTTTACATAATGTCTGTGGCTGCTTTCCCACCACAACGGCAGACTTGAACAGTTGCAACAGAGACTCTGTCCCACAGAACCTAATGTATTTACCGTGCAATCCTTACAGAAAAAGTACACTTCCTCCTGAACTTCAGCGTGTTCAGGAATCAAAGTACAGCGACTCCTAGGAACCAGCAATTAAGCCATAGTGGGTTCTTATTTCCCAGTCTACTTTCCTAGCCTTCGTCTTTTTATTTGTGATTCCTACTCAGTCACAAATTAAAAGTTTCAGATTGATGGTTTTAAAAACAGTCATGTCCTAAAGTTCTTGAGCCTGGTGTTAAGATGGAAAGAAAGCCAACTTGATTCCATCTTGCGGTTGCTAACACGATGAAGGTTCATTAGCTGGCTACAACACAAATCAGAACTTCTTATTTCATAGACTTTTTCCCATTAAGACTATTACTTTTTCTGCTAAGAGGTGTAGACAAGACATCGACACTTGCTGTTAACTATTTATAATTTACATAAACCCCGTGGTCGTCAGGGCAGGATTCAGGCAGAACTACTCAATTGCAAGGTCAGCTACGAAAGGAGAGGGGAAATATTTTGCAGATGCTCTGTTTCTCTTCAGGAAAATCAGATGATGGTAAAGCTCCACTGAGACAGTGAGAAATGATACTTGGAAACAAGGCAGCCTGGCGGACAAGCAACACACCATAGTTAGCATTCTACCACAAGTCAGCTGAAGCAAGAAACCTAAGTCTGGGTTTCTTTTTCCACAAAATGGGAATAGACCCACCCAGGGTGGGTGGGTCTCATTATGGTTTCCATGGGCCCTAGGCACTTTGACCTTCCTGAGTCCCCTCCTCCCTTGATATTCAGTTCAGTTCAGTTCAGTCGCTCAGCCGTGTCCGACTCTTTGCGACCCTATGAATCGCAGCACGCCAGGCCTCCCTGTGCATCACCAACTCCCGGTGTCCATCCAAACACGTGTCCATTGAGTTGGTGATGCCACCCAACCATCTCATCCTCTGTCGTCCCCTTCTCCTCCTGCCCTCAATCTTTCCCAGCATCAGGGTCTTTTCAAATGAGTCAGCTCTTCGCATCAGGTGGCCAAAGTATTGGAGTTTCAGCTTCAGCATCAGTCCTTCCAAAGAACACCCAGGACTAATCTCCTTTAGGATGGACTGGTTGGATCTCCTTGCAGTCCAAGGGACTCTCAAGAATCTTCTCAACACCACAGTTCAAAAGCATCAATTCTTCGGCACTCAGCTTTCTTCACAGTCCAACTCTCACAACCATACATGATCACTGAAAAACCATAGCTTTGACTAGACGGACCTTTGCTGGCAAAGTAATGTCTCTGATTTTTAATATGCTGTCTAGGTTGGTCATGACTTTCCTTCCAAGGAAAGGAAATTTTAATTTCTTTGCTGCAATCACCATCTGCAGTGATTTTGGAGCCCAGAAAAACAAAGTCAGCCACTGTTTCCACTGTTTCTGTATCTATTTGCCATGAAGTGATGGGACCGGATACCATGATCTTAGTTTTCTGAATGTTGAGCTTTAAGCCAACTTTTTCACTCCCCTGTTTCAATTTCATCAAGAGGCTCTTTAGTTCTTCTTCACTTTCTGCTCTTGATATTAGAATATCAAAAAATATATTTTATGACTGCACTGGTAGGAGTGTGTGAGTGAAAGTTGCTCAGTCATGTTTGACTCTGCAACCCCATGGACTACACAGTCCATGGAATTCTCCAGGCCAGAATACTGGTATGGGTAGCCTTTCCCTCCGCCAGGGGATCTTCCCAACCCAGGGATCAAACCCAGGTCTCCCGCATTGCCAGCGGATTCTTTACTGTCTGAGCCACCAGGGAAGCCCAAGAATACTGGAATGGATAGCCTATCCCTTCTCCAGGGGATCTTCCTGACCCAGGAATCAAAGCACGGTCTCCTGCATTGCAGGCAGATTCTTTACCAACTAAGCTACAGATAAATATAATCCAGGAGGGATTATGTTCATTTGTTCCTTCTGCATTTAAAGAATGTAAGCCATTTTTGTGGAATCCTAGAAGTGTCTGGAGTCCTAGGTGCTCTGTCCACTCTGTCTAATGGAGAAGATGGCTCAGGCCACAGGTAGGCCCAGGAATGAGGGGAGACTGCAGGAACTGAAAGCATCTGCCATGTAATAAACACTCCATGATCCCTAGCAATTAGATACTGATACACATGCCTCTTAAAAATCAGAACATTCATATAACCAATTTGTTAAATGATGCCTTTAAAAATAAAATACTGATACCTTCCTATCCATATCCTAGGGGCTTCCCCGGTGGCTCAGACGGTAAAGAATCTGCCCACAATGCAAGGGACCAGGGTTCAAACCCTCGGTTGGGAAGATCCCCTGGAGAAGGGAATGGCAACCCACTCCAGTATTCTTGCCTGGAGAATTCTGTGGACAGAGGAGCCTGGCGGGCTGCAGTCCATGAGGTCACAAAGAGTTGGACGTGACTGAATAACTAACACTTTATCCATATACTTTCATCAAATGAGAACATACAAAGGAGAAAACAAAAATCAAGCATAATACGCCATTACCCAGAGCCAACAATTTTTAATACTTTATAATATACCCTTATGCTCTTTCTTTGTTCATACCAGAGTGATTTTTGTCTTGTTAGAATTGAAACTCACTCTGCACAATTTTTTGTAACCTACTTTTTACCCAAAGATGACACATTGCTCATTATATTAATGAACCTTTAACCATGTCAGCTGAATGATGTTACACACACATGCTTCCGAGATTTTGGTGGGTTCAGTTCCAGACCATCGCAACGAAGCAAGAATCACAGTAGAGAGTCGCAGGAAGAGTTCTGATTTCCCAGTGCATATAAAACTTATGTTTACACTATTCTGTAGTCTGCTCTGTCTGTGTGCTCAGTTGTGTCCAACACTCTGTGAACTCATGGACTGTAGCCTGCCAGGCTCCTCTGTCCATGGGATTCTCCAGGCAAGAGTACTGGAGTGGGTTGCCATTTCCTCCTCCAAGAGATCTTCCCAACCCAGGAATCGAACTCGCATCTCTTGTATCTCCCGCATCAGTGGGCAGCTTCTTTACCACTGCACCACCTTGGCAGCCCAGTAAGTAGGATTATGTCTTTTGAAAAATGCAATGCACATACCTGAATTAAAAAACCCTTTATTGCTAAAAATGCTAACCATCATGAGCCCTCAGCAAGTTGTAATCTTTCTGCAACAGGGACTTCAAAGGTCACTGACCACAGATCGCCATAGCAAATATAATGAAAAAGTTTGAATTAGTGCAAGAATTACCAAAATGTGACATAGAAACACGAAGTGAGTGAACGCTGTTGGAAAAATGGTGTCAACAGACTTGCTCAACGCAGGTGCCACAGACCTTCCGTTTGTAAACTCCACAGTATCTGTGAAGTGTAATAACGTGAGGTCTGCCTGCGACAGTCCACCTTACAAATGCATTCATGTGTACTCCTATGATCTACTCTCAGCAGACATTCCCATCTGTTTTTTAGTTTACCATTGTCAATGACGTGATGAATAATCTTGTGGCTACTTCTTTGCACATAAGTCCGTGATGTCTTTTTTAATTTTTAAAATGAAATTCCTGTGGGCTTCAAACTATCTGGAGTGTGGCCTCCCTGGGTAAAAAAAGATCTCCCTGCGAAGTTTGGAGGAGGAGACTCACAGAAGGCAAGAGCACAAGGAAAGGCCAAGCCACTCTTTAGGGAGCTTGATCCCTGGGGCAGAAGATTCCTCTTGGCCTTGGGATGCAGCTGGTGGGAAACACAAAACAGAGCTCTTCACTCTTTTTTCACCTGAATTTAAGCCCTGATGGTTCTGGCAATCAGTGAATAACAAACACCTTATTAGTGACTGGCTATCGAAGACTCTTGAGAGTCCCTTGGACTGCAAGGAGATCCAACCAGTCCATTTTAAAGGAGATCAGCCCTGGGATTTCTTTGGAAGCAATGATGCTAAAGCTGAAACTCCAGTACTTTGGCCACCTCATGCGAAGAGTTGACTCATTGGAAAAGACTCTGATGCTGGGAGGGATGGGGGCAGGAGGAGAAGGGGACGACAGAGGATGAGATGGCTGGATGGCATCACTGACTCGATGGACGTGAGTCTGAGTGAACTCCGGGTGTTGGTGATGGACAGGGAGGCCTGGCGTGCTGCGATTCATGAGGTCGCAAAGAGTCGGACACGACTGAGCGACTGAACTGATCTGATCTGATCACTACTGTTTTTTTAAAGTCAGTTTATATATGGAGCATCAACTAAGAATCTTAATGCTCCTCCGTAATTTACTGCAGTTGTGAAATCGGAGTCCATTTCTACTGCATCTTAGCTGCACAATATTCTGCAACATCTTGGAACCTAAGTTTCCTTTCTGTCTAAAATAAAAAGATAATACCTACTGCTCCTAAGACTGAAAGGAATGGAAGCAGTTGAGAATGTCATGTAGCTAGCACAGTGCTTGGTACATGGTAGGTGAGGGAGAAAAAAAAAAAAGAGCCCCTGTGCCCACTGCTCAGGAGAAGCAGCGTCTGTGATGGCTTCTGCCCTCACTCTGAATACAAATTAGGTGATTTGTTGAAAAGCTTTTGCTGTTCTTCAGCCAGAAGGGAAGCCAAAAGACTGGGTGATTACTTACACGCATCCCGTGCTTTGTGACCTTATTTTTCTGAGTTAATTCATCTTTGTGCTTTATCTCTGAACTGGAGATGGTATTCAGCCGTTGGAGAAAAAGGTAAAGAGGAACACTGGGAGAGAAGCTGCGCTGAGACTGAAGTTCCGTTCGTAATAGTTGTTATTCTTGAGCATTCACTAAATCCCAGGAGAGTGACTGTCTTTAGAAAGAAGTTGCAGAGTGGATTATCATTCTTCCCATTTAGCAGAGAAAAAGATGAAGGTGGGGAAAGGTTAAGACCAGTTAATCCCAGAAGCAGGGTTAAAATCCTTGAGCTCTTCCCATGTAACTGAGGACTGTGCTCAGGTCTCCTTTTCCTTCTACACACTTCTGGATACTTCTAGATATTTCTAGGTACTTCCTACCTTCAAGCCCTAGGCTGTCCAATACAGCAGCCACTAGTCACATGTTGGTTATTGACCACCTAAGATGTAGTCAGTGTCATGGAGGAACTGGATTTTCTATTCCATTTAATTTTAAAACTAATTGAAATTTAAATATGAATTCCTAATTCAATGATTGGCAGGACTTTTAAGTATGTTTGAACAACTTGCGTAGGTGAATCTACATTTTCAACTGATACTGAGTATTATGAAATCTAACTACAGATCAAGCATTTTTGAAAAAAATATACACACTAGATCTTAAAGATGTAGAATGGAAAAAAAAAAAACATGTAAAATGCCTGGTTCATAATTTTTATATTGATTACATGGTGAAATGATAATATTTGGGTGTATGCTAAGTTCAAATACATTATTAAACAAATTCTTTTTTTTTTTTAACCTTGTTTAAAGTGGCTACTAAAATTTTTAAAATCACATACAGATATTTTTTTGTTTGACACGGTCTTGCCTCCATCACCTCCTACTTTTGGAATCTTATTAAGTTGTTCCCCAGGACCCACACTCAGCCCGTATGTCACTGAGCTTTGGCCTAAGGCATGGGACCCAGTCTGGAGCAATCAGAACACCACATCTCCCTAGCTGGCATTAATGATTCAAATGCACCCCCAAAGCCAGCCTAGCAATCAGCTGTCATGCCATCCTCATGGCCACAGAGACCGGCTTACAGAAGGACACATGACTACATTAATCTAGACAAAACAAACCCATAGATCTGGATGGGTTCAGATAAAAAAAAAAAAATTCTTTTTCTCTCTGGAGTCTGCTAGCAGGAAGGACAATGTGAATCTGGAGCTGCCAGAACCAACAAGAATGAAGGCCTAAAATGAGACCGACACCAAAACACAGTCATTGCTAAGAGATGCAGGAAAGCAACCCTGATGACGCCACATGTGCTCCTGGATCAAACCCCGCTTGAAGACAATCCTACGCTGGGACTGCTGATCTGCACGAGCCACTAAATCAACGTGCTTTCTGCCCGAGCCAAATGAGTCGTATTCCTGCCGTTGGTACTGCAAGTCCAGAGTGGTTTTTCCCACTCTTTCCAATTTGTTGTGAGGACCACACAGGATAGTGTGTGGGAAACCCCTAGGAAACTGTAGTGAAGTGTGAAGTGAAAGTCGCTCCGTTGTGTCCGACTCTTCGCGACCATGGACTACACAGTCCATGGAATTCTCCAGGCCAGAATACTGGAGTGGGTAGCCTTTCCCTTCCCCAGGGGATCTTCCCAACCCAGGGATCGAACCCAGGTCTCCCGCATTGCAGGCGGATTCTTTACCAGCTGAGCCACAACAGAAGCCCAGGAAACTATAGGCTGCTACGCCTATATCAAAGATCGGTGTGGTTTCAGGAGAGAAAAAAGGAATACGAGGAGCAGGCAACCTGAATGAATCCTACCATCAATGATTCTAGAAGCAAATCAAAACCTGTGTTTGGAAAGAGACCTATTCAGATTACTGAGCTCCACCCTCGGGTCGTCTCATTCAGCTGTCACTGGGCACACTTCAGGTGTTCACCTGCTGTGTCCTGGGTTGGCCCCAAACATCTGCCGCTGCTTCATTAATCGGCCATGTCTACCTGGTTCTTTGAGCAAATGATTTTGGTTCCCGCTTATTCATTCTTGCTGTTCATGTATTTGCTTATTTACTTGGAGCTGGTAAGGTCTGTTCCATGGTTTGGGACTGAGTCTGGACAGCTGACATGCAGGGCGGCTGGACACCACCCTCTGGGCAGGCCATCTCATTTTTAGGTCACATGCTCGGAATGCTCCTTGCCCCACCTTGAGGGCCCTGCCCCAAGACCATCCCCCTTACACCTCTTTCTCCCCATTTTCTTCTCCTCCTGCTACTCTTCTGCCTCTCCTTTCCCAATCCATGGGCCTGGGAAGCCTTTCCTGACAGCTCCCGGCTCTGAACTCTCCGTCGCAGCCCCTGCAACACTGGGTTTATCTGCCTCTTTGCCTCTTTATCTAGTAAGCTTTTTCTTAGACCACGGCCTCCTGGTAGGCAGGAATCTGCATTGATTCAGCTCTACGCTTCCAGGGCTTGGCCTGCAGTGGCTGGAGCCCCGGGGATGATTTATAGGTCTGAAAGGAATAAATGTGAAAGGAGAACAGCCCTGGTCTCTCACAGCTTCCAACTGGCTTCAAAGATTTGCTGTTGTAAAGCGGCCTCCGAGAGGCTCTACTGATACTGTGAAAATCTAGCTCTGAGTGAGTCGGATGGAGCGTCTCCAGTACATCTGCTTCCTTCACCTGCATCCCCAGGGGTGCAGGGAGTTCCTGGGGCTCCCAACCAAGCCCTGGCTGTGGTGTCAATCGTCTGAAGATCGCACCTCTCGGGGGGCGGGCAGCACACGCTGATGGCGAGCCCCATTCCAGGAGGCCGTCCCCAGCTGACCGCCAGCTCGATACTTGGCTGTTCCAGGACAGGTGCTGCATGGATCACAGTGTCCCAGGGCTACCTGGGGGTCCCCCAAGGGAGATTTTCCCTTTAATCGTTAGCCTGGTAGAATGATGGACAGAGAGAAACAAAAGGAAAGAGGGAGACAGAGGCAGAGCCGACTCCTCCTGGGAGATCCTGGGAGGGAGGAGACCAGCCCTGGGGTCATTAGAGGCCGTGGGGAGACAGCTGCCATCAGACCATCTCCCTTATGCATAGTGTGATGGAGACTCCATGGAATGCACACGAAAGTCACTCCGCAAAGGGTTCATTTTGCTAAGTACAAGGCTACAATGAACTGTAAACAAAGCCATGCCTTTAAATGCCTCTCAGAGCTAATTAAGGCTGAAGTGGTGACCCTGAGATAGCAGTCTTTGCCACCTCCTTGAAGGGAGAGCGGGTTACCCTGGGGCCTTACCCAGGAACATCCTCTCCCAGAAAAACTCCCTGAGCGCCTCGCTACACGGGCCCATCTGTGGCAGATTCGGATTGTTTTGTAATGAATCAACACAAATCTGTCTGCTGGTGTGAAAGCTGCCGGCCGAGAAAGGACAGGCTGGATGAGGGGACAGTCTCCTCCGCGGCGTCTGCCCCCTCTTCCTCTCTCTGCCTCCTCTGCCCGGCCCTTCCTGTCCCTTGGCAGAAGGCCTCCCCTCTGAGGAGTGCCACCCTTGCCTGACGCCACCTGGTTAGGCAATTTGCTTTTAATTAGGACTGCAGTCGTTTCCAAAGGAAGCGGCGGGAGGCAGGGAAGCAGGCTGGCTTTCCACAGTTTAAGTGGATGGGATGCACACAGCACATTCAGACCCCACTGTGGGCGGCCAGGCTGAGCGCCCTGTCCTCGAGCGCCCTGGGCTCCTCGCTGCGGTCTGCAAGCTCCCACCTCCGTGGACCAGTTAACCGGGATTGCTCGGTCCCCTCTGTATCCTGGTGCTGAAATGATGCCCAGACAGCTGAGCGGGCCTGTGGGCTCCTGCACCCACCTGGTACTGTGGTCTGAGCAACAGTCAAATGCTTTTTTCCCTCCAGCTCAGCCCCTCAGGAGGGGTGTCAGCATAAGGCGTCCCTCCTCCTGGAGGGATCTAAGCGACTCGCTGGGCTGGGGAGGGGTGGGGGGTGGGAGTGGAAGAGAGAAGTAGGGAAGGGACACAAGCCTTGACCCTATCGCCTTCTATTCTGGAGTTCTGGGCTGGGGACCAAAGTCAGCCTGCCCGGCTCGAGTTCCAGGCCAGGCCTCCACCACGGGCCGTTCATTCCAGGAGCCAGACCTGGATCCTCCACCCTGCTTCCTTTCTCCCAGCTCCCAGCACACGTTTTATGAGGATCCTTGGAAAGGAAAGAAAGGTAGTAGCTTTGTTTACAATGCAATTAACATCTGAATAATTTACTACGACATCAGCTGGAGCTATCTTCAGCCCAGAGAGCTTACTCCTTTTTTAAAGCAGATTTGATGGAGGCGGGATCCCTGTCTGTTCCTTCCTCTGGGCTGAGCTGCGGGCTCCAGGTCTCTACGAGATATCCAGCCGCTGGTGTCAATGCCTGCCCTGCCTTACCGACCACACTGGACTTGTTCTCCGGGTCACACAGCTCCCTGATCAGACCTTCCCTCAGCAGAGCCGCTCCTGCCCCTGGCCCTGGGGCCCCCTGGCTCCTGGCCTGTCTCATTCTCACTTACGGCATATCTCCACTTCCAGATGGTGCCTCTGCCCCATGCGAAGCACATTTTTAAGGAGTGTCTGCTGATCGGGATGGGAGGAGGCTCAGGGCTGATGGTGGTCACAGAGGCGGGCTTGCAGCTCCCACACTCCACTCGGCCCAACGCCCAGCTTGGGAGACAGCTGGGATGAGCTGACGCAGAGAAAGCGACTTTCAAAATGGGCCCTGCAGGGGTGAGGGTGCTCTCGACAAGAACATCACCCAGGCTCCCCACCCCCAAGCTGGCTTTGATCTGTGGTTCTGGGTCAATAAATGAGCACCATCCTGCTTCATCAGGGTAATGAGCATGGCCCGGACCGCCGACACATCCCCAAACATTGAGCTTTGTTTTGACCATTAGCCTTGACCTTGGCACTCTGACCTCCCTCCCACATTTTCCATCAAACCATAACGTCACCCATTCCCTCCATGAGGGCTTTTGAAGACATGAGACATCTTGACTTCTATTTTCCCCGACACCCGTCTCTCTGCCAGACCCAGAGGGCTCGCAGGAGGCTGTACTGTCCACAACCCGGCCTTCCGCGTCGCTGCCGAACATCCGAAGAAGGTAACAGCACTTTGGGTTTTCAGAGTATATGTGAGTTTGGGTTAGGCCAGGGGAAAACTCTTGCCATGGACACTGGGACAGGAAGTAGATGCCCTTCCTTTTTACTACCCCTGGACAAAGTGCCTTAAGTCCAAGTGGCTTAACTAGCTAATGTTGGTTTTATATCTGGGTGACCTGCAGGGCTGCAAGGAACACGCACACAATACCTTTCTTTAATTAGAATGGCGTGTGCCCCCTCTCCCCCACCGCCAATCACCTGCCAGGGCACACGGCTCCACGAGGAGTGTGCAAGGCGAATTTCCACCCTCCTTCTGCCCCTCAGCTGAGCCCCTCTGTGTGGGCACAGCCCGCTCAGCTATACGCAGCAGCTCCTGTGTCTGATCAAGAAGGCCGCACAGGGGTGAGTCCCGAGTCCTGAACTCTAAGACCCAGGCTGAGGGCAGCCGTGAAACAGCAAGGGATCTGATCTGAATCCCACCCGGGCCACATCCAGTAACACTAGACAAGTGGCTTCACTTCTCTGCACCACAGTTTCTCCCCTCGTGTAGGGAGCACAAAATAGGCCTTAAGAGGATGCATACACACATTCTATGTCTCATTAAACACTGAACTCTCCCCGGGTTCTCTGCTCATAGGTAACTTTGGACAAATCATTTCACCTCTCTGGATTTTTGTTTATACATTTACACAGGGTGGTCTCATGACAGGGCTTACAAATCATAGAGACCTTTAGCAAAATATGAATATAGGTGTCTCTCTTCCCTAACGGACTCTGACTTGTACTGTCTGACTTGGGGGCACGGCCTTTCTAGGCTTCGACTGTGATTTTATTTGCATTGAGAGCAGTGGCAGATGAAAGACTAGGGCTCGTCTCCATGAAGAAACAGGATTTTATGTGATTTCTCAGGGATTCTTGTGGGAGGGGCTCCTCGGAGAAAATTGGGTGGTTTGGCTGATGCTAGCCAGGGCTTTGTTTCCTTAACCAGGAGTTATGCGGTCAACTGTGTCCCCTCACCCCCAGAACCCGTATACTGAAACTGCGGCCCCTAGTACCTTACTTGGGAACAAGGCTGTCACAGATGTAAGTAGTTACAATGAGGTCATCCTGGAGGAGACGAGGTCCCTAACCCAATATGACTGTGTCCTTATACACAAGGGGCATTTGGACCTAGACATGCAGAGAGCAGTCCATGTGAACGTAAAGGCAGAGATTGGGGGACCCTTCTACAAGGCAAAGGACATCAAAGACAGCGGCCAACCAGGGCAAGAGGGTGGACCAGACCCATCTGCCTCTCTCACGAGCCTGCCACACCTTGACCCTGCACTCTGGCCTCCAGGACAGAAAGGCGATGCTCATCTGTCTCTCGCCCCAGCCAGCTGGAGGTGCTCTGTGATGACAGTCCTGGCAGACTAATTCATCAGGTAAGAGGGTTCCTCTAGTCCATTTCTAAAGCCCACAGCCCTTCCTGGGGTTCAAAGCTGGATGTCAGCGGGGCTACACATCCCTATGTGTGGGGCCCTTCTGTGGTGAGTCAAGAACTGTCAGAGCTGAAAATCTTAAACCCTCATTTTCCAGAGGGTGTCTGAAGTTATTTCTACTTCCTTTTTCTGAGAAGAGTTTGAAGTGGCTTAAGGGAAGTACATCAAGTGAGAGAGTGCAACCAGTCAACATGTAATAGTGTGACTAGGAAAATATAACCAGGCTTAAAAAGTCAGTCGAAGGATGGGGTTGGCACAGTTTTATCTTCCTGGGCAAAGAAAACTGTAAAACTGTATTTTCTTTCTGCTCTGGCCACCGGGAATCTCAGAACCATGTTTGTGGTCTGTTCCCATCGTTTAGAACATAGCTCTGAGCTTCCTGGGGACCACCTATTAATATATGCCAGTCTTAGAGGAGGAGCCAGGCTTTTCCAGCAAGTCATTCTACAACGATGGGAATGAGAGAAATCGAAGCCCCTTAAAAGGCTTAGGGAGGAGAGGGACAAAGCTTCAGACTATCACAGGAAAGGTCCTTCTGCGTATAGTCCAAGGGGTGTGCTCAAACTTAGACCTGTCATGTGTGAAAACTCAGGAAATTTCACATTAAAAAAAAAAAAACCTGCTTTTTTTCCTTCCTTCTTAATAAATGATACACACAGGCATCCCTAGTCCCCTGCATTTCCACACAGCAGTGAGGGGCTAGAGCTGTCCCCAGGGCCCCATAATTCCACTCTTCCTGTTCTCCCAGGTCCCCTGTAGGTGATGAGCATATGTGTGCAGATCTACTAGTATTAGCATCCTCAGAGCGAGGCTGTGCAGTAGTGCAGTTCTCCCCAGGTGAAACAACGAAGGCCCACATGTGGAGGGGCTCTCTCGTGAAGAGTGCTCCTTGGGTTGTGCAGTCAACAACCTGGGCAACCGCCCACTCCAGCAGGATGGAGTGACTTGCCCAAGATCACCTACCTAGAAAATGTCAGTATCAGAAGACTGCAGTAGAAATTAAATAGTGAAACAACAGCGGTGTGGTGACTAACACAAAGCTTACACACACACTACACACACGCACACTGGTATGCTTACAAATGTTTAACAATAAGCTCACTGGCGTATTAGAGAGAAACCCTAATTTGCAACGTTTGCCTATTTCTGTGGTGTAAATGTTCCCATCATGGATGATTTCAAGTTACCAACGTGAAGTGAACTGGTTTGCAAAACACCTGAAAATTCAACAACTGGCTCTTTAAGGACCGGGGACAAGGAAACCTCATCCTGCTTACTACGGCACTGGTGTGTACTGGCTTACAAGAGCCAAGTATTACATTTTTCTGTTTTCTAGTACATACTATGCTCTATTTTGTTCTGTTATATATTATACTTATAAAAGGATTTTATGCACTTTCAATACACAGTATATATTTAATATAAAATTTAAATAGGTAAGCTATAATTTTAATAAATGATAGCTTTAATAGATAACAATAATTCATAAATATTTTACTTCCTATTAAAGATTATGTCATAAAATATAAATGCTACATTTTAAGAGATTATAAAGAAAGAAGCAGAACATCCACAAAGGTAAGGGTCTTCCTTTCCTTCCCACCAGCAGCAGGTGCAAGTCCCCGGCCTGCCCTTCTCTCCTCTCCTGAGCCCAGCTCTTGTGGATGAAGATCTAAAGAGAAATCTGGATGCAGGCACGGGATGCTTCCGTAGGGTGATGGGATGGGTTCCTGCGGGGCAGTGACTCGCTAATGGTCTGGAACAGCTGATGGCATCCAATCCCTCTGGGGCCCAGATCCGGCTGCTTATCTGATGGGGGTGACCAGAGCTGGGCCCTGGTGGGGTGTGGGGCAGAGCTGATGAAGGCAGGCTCCACCTTTTCAGACGGTGCGTCTAAGCACGCCAGGCCTGCCTTTCCACGTCTCCACTTACACACATGCACATACATAGCACAGGCAAGTACTCACACACACACACGCACACACACACACACTCTTTTCTTTAGCTTCTTCCTCTAAATTATAACACTGGACTGAAAGCCTCAATGTCCCCCAAATTCAAAGGCAATGCGTCCTACTTAGGAAGATGAGCCCCTTCTGTGAGCAAAAGGATGCGATCAACAGAGAAGTGTGTTGAAGCTGCCTAGTCCCTGAGCTCCTGCGAGGCTCCTGAACACTCACGCATATCCTGCATTCATTCCCGCTGTGACACAGGTGTTACACCGCATCCCCATTGTCTGGAGGGGAAATGGAGGTCCGGATGGGAGGGCACAGCACCCTCAGGGTGGCACAGCAGCCAGCAGCAGGTTTTCCGCCTAGTCGGCCTCTAGGGCCAGTTCTCCTTTCTCCCCAGATTCACCCTTCATCCTTCAAGCCCCCCAGTCAGGGGTAGACCGGCTTCAGCACTTTCACCAGAAGCCCGTCTCCCCAGAAGTACTGACCCCAGCTGCTGTCCATCTGTCTTTTGTACTTCCGGGGTTACTTTTCAGTGTAACCAACGAGTTCAGCACTTTGGGACTCAAACATCTGACGGTGAGTAAAGGTGTGTTCCGCAGGCACTCTGACAGAAGTCTGTCCGTCCCAGCTGGTGAGGAGAGTGGGCCTCAGAGTCCCAAGGAAGGGGGGCCTCCCTGTGGGAACTGATGCCGCAGGAAGGGGAAAGGAAGCAAAGCCAAAGCCCCCTGATGTTGGGCATCCAGTTGGAGAATCGAGGTGAGCGAAGCTGCGATTTGTTTTGTAAAAGAGCAAGGCCTACTATATAACGAGATTAATTTATTTCTCACATCGGTCTGTAGACACATTTCCAAAGCACCTACTATGTGTCAGGCACATGTGTTAACACTTCCTAAACCACAGTGACCGCTGGCACCCGCTGTGCTAATCACACACAGAAACGTTCTGCTGCTGCTCTACTTTCACTATTTTGTAACAGGCTTTCCACCAAAGGGTTGCTTCCCACCTGACTCACTAGACTGGATTATAGCTCACTTTTCTCGGTTTCCCCAAGCTGCGCTTGTGCCCACAGGAGGTGCCAGTTGAGGCTCTGCCAGCCGTGCTCCCGCCACGCACCGCACCGTCCCGGCGTCGGTTTAACCAGCCACCTGCCCGCAGGAGGACATCAGGCCCCTGGGAAACACGAGCCGGGTTGTCACCTTCGTGTCCCCAGGACTCTGCCATGGCACGCAGGGCCAGGTGTCCGGTGAGAGTCCCAGCACACCCGCACGCTGGAGGAGCTACAGAGGTGACGGGTGCGGGCTAAAAGGCGACACGAGGCGGCTTTTACGTGAAGCAGCACTGCTGCACGGGCATCGCGTGGCCACCCACGTGACTCTTCTCCGCAAGGGCCGCTACTCATCTGAAAGGGAGCGATCTCACCATTTGTTCAGAAACGGTGCACTTCAGAGGGATGTGCTGGGCTGTTTCCAGAACTTGTTTAAACAGACGCGAGATGGTCGTTCGGGTCCCTGTACTGTGAATAACCTCAGTGTCCGTCCTGGCCACCCAGCCTATGCGTGATGAGGACGAAGAGTGGGAGAACACACTCTGTGTGGGTGGGTGTGTGCGTGTGCTCGTGTACGCGTGTGTGTGTGCACACTCACCTCTGTGGACACGTGCATGTTTTATGTACAGCTAGGAAGGACCAGAACATGCTACCAGGGCAAACCTGGGGGACCTGGGTGTCCTCTTGGCGCGCACCGGAACCCTGCCTCTGCCCCTGCTAGCAGAGGGCATAACTCACACACCATCTGAGAGTGGGGATCGCTCCTGCCAAAGCAGAATGTTAGGATGGACATCGCAGGCACGGGAGGACCCGGGGGTGCTGGACTCAGCCGCGAGCCCCATTCAAAATGCTTCAGGAAAGTCTCTGACTCCATTTAAAGGGGGACGATATGGGCTTCCCTGGGGGCTCAGTGGTAAAGAACTCGCGTGCAGTGCCAGAGCCACGGGAGATGCGGGTTCGATCCCTGGGCTCTGGAGGAGGGCATGGCAACCCACTCCAGTATTCTTGCCTGGAGAATCCCCATGGACAGAGGAGCCTGGCAGGCTACCACCCACAGAGTCGAAAAGAATCAGATACGACTGAAGCAACTGGGCACACAGGCACATTATGCCTTTGGATCACACTTTACAGAAAGGTGGATGAACATGATGGAGGGTGTGCCCAGGTGTGCCCTGCACCCCCTCTGCCACAGCCACCTAAACCCCCATCTCTCTCCCCAAGAGCCAGAGCCCAGATCCCGTCCCACTCCGGCCCCTCCGCCCACCCACAGCATCTGACCAGAGAAATCCAAGGCTGGCTCGGGCATTGCTCAATCCCAGGACTTCCCTTCCCCTCCTATAATAGAAACTTCTGCTGTGGCTGGGCAGGGGGCCTGGGAGCAGGGAGGGCGGGGGGCCTCGCTTCCTGGTTCCTCTGGACGAGGATGTGCAGCAGGCAGGGGGTCCTGCCCCAGGGGTGCTGCTGGCCTGGGCGCTCCGGGGAGGCCTGTGTACGGAGACAGGAGGGGGCCCGGGGTACCGGGAAGCCGGGGCTTCTGCTGGGCGTTTCTGGGGCCGGAATGCCATCCCCTGGAGGCCTGGTCTCGCAGACGCTGCCGGGTCTGAGCGGGCTGTAGTGAACAGAGGAGGCCTGGGGTGGGGGGCCGAGCGGTTCCCACACGCCAAGCATCCCAGCCCTTTGTGGGGGGTTCCCTCGGGCATTTCTAATTACATGAGTTCACCGCTGCCCCCCAGCTCACAGGGTGGCTACACCAGGCAGGAGGAATCAATCGGGCTGTTGTGATGTACTCTTCCAGGGCCAGCCTGGGGTCCAGAGGCCCCTGCTTGGAAGCAGAGCAGTTAATACGCAGGCGGATTAGATGGCTCTCCGGCTTCACCACAATTAGAAACTCAGGACGCCTGAGACATTAACTGGGGCAGGTGGGTAAGAGGCAGCACCCGGCGGCCCTGCCAGGGAGGTGACCGCCCTGGGGGAGGCTGTGAGAAGTTATGTAAGGATCTGGCCTTGCAAAGTGCATCTGCCGAACGCAGGCTCTGCGTCGGGGCTGCCTGTGACGGTCCTCATGCCATCTCCCTGAGGACACTGCAGACTGGGACTGTGCCTCCCAGTTTACGGAAGAGCCAAAGGGAAAGAGATCAGAGAGGGCAAATCAGGCCCCTAAGGCTGCACAGCAAGGAGGTGCAGAGGAATCTGAACGTCGACCAGCCTTCTCTCTGCAGCACCCCTCACTGTAGCCTGGGTAGTGCGTGCCCACCTCCCGGGAGGCATTAGGATGCTAGGGGAAAATAAGACATGCTGAGAAAAGCCTAGCCATACTGATCCATGCTTAGGCACTCAGCCCTGTGTCCATCTCTGAGGCCCCATGGACTATAGCCCTCGGGTCCTCTGCCCATGGAATTTTCCAGGCAAGAGTACTGCAGCACGGTGCCATTTCCTACTCCAGGGGCACTTCCCGGCCCAGGGATCGAACCTGGGTGTCCTGCATCTCCTGCATTGGCAGGCGGATCCTTTCCTACTAAAACTACCTCGGAAACCCATGCTGATCCCAGCAGCGTATATTAACTGAGCGCGTGCTATCTGCACGCAATGCACACACACTCTTCAGTCTTGGGCCCATCGCACAAGCCGGTGCCATGCTTGTCCCCATTGAATAGTTGAGGGACTAAGGCATCTCAAGATTCATAGATAAACTCTCAATAAAAGAGGCAGGATAAGGTGTGACCTCAGGCCTCCAATGGACATGAGTTTGAGTAAGCTCCAGGAGTTGGTGAAGGACAGGGAGGCCTGGCGTGCTGCAGTCCATGGGGTTGCAAAGAGTCAGACACGACTGAGCGACTGAACAGCAACAACAGGCCTGAAAAAACCCTGCCCTGTGTCAGAGATGCTGTTGGGCCTCCCCACTCCAAACGACAGAGCAGGGAGCGTCTGTGCTTCCCACATCCGCATCCAGAGCGCTTCACCGGCTGCCTGGCCCAGCGGCCATCATCTATCCATCCATTCATTCGTTTACCACGAAGAAAAATAGATGAAACACCACCACACCCCGGGCACTGAGCTGGAGCTTAGCACATACCCACTTAATTGACCCTGCTGCCCAGTGGGGTGGGTGTTACTTATTACTCTCTTCAGTCTGGGTAAGAAAACGGAGTTTCAGGGAGTAGTATCCTGCTAAAGAAACAGAACAAAAAATCCGTCCTGCCTACCTCCAGTTGGTCCAGGATGCACAACCGTGGCATGTCAGAGAGAGGGGACAAGAGAGGGCAAAGCAAACAAGGCAAGTGCCCGAGTGGACCCCAGCCTGGGAACGGGAACCGAGAGACGGGGGCCCAGGGAAACGAGGCTGAAATCCTCACTACAAGCAGTAAAACCGAACAAAACCCCACCCCCGAGCACTTCATGTTTTGTTTGTTGTGTTTCTCTCTGTTGGTTTCTTCCCAGCTTTGGAGACCAGGCACTTCACCGGGGTCCCTTGTTGAGAGTCTAGGGAACAGACAAGCACAGTCAAAACCAGATTTCTTCAGCTTGGTTCTACTTTCCACTTCCCCAGTGACAGCATCCCTTCCCTTTGGACACCGTTCAAGTTCCCCTTTCCCTAGCCTTGTAGGGCACCACCTGGATGGAGGAAGGGAGCAACAGGTAGTGTGTTTCTAAGAATAATGGGGGGGATGCCAGCCAAGGGGGCCCTTCCTGCCCAGGTGGGAGCGGCCTGGGAGCAGAGGGCTGTGCCCAGAGTTGAAACGTGAGTGGCTTGGGAGTCAGGGCTGGGCAGATTACCTTCAAGCTGCCCCCCGCTGACCACGCAGGAGACGCCCCGCCGGAACGAGCCTGCCCCAGTGTGAGGCACGCGCACATCTCATGATAGCAGCTGAGACATGGGAGCTTCGGAAGAAGCCGCTGCTCCCTTCCTCACATGCTAACCACGGCAGATCTGATGCTGTGCCCACAACACCGTCACTTCTACCCTCTTGCAGCTTGGCCTGCTCTCATTTTTTTATAATTTTTATTTTATACTGGAGTATAGCTGATTAACAGTGTTGTGAGGAAACTAGCAACTGGAGTTGAAAGAGTTTGCAAAAGAAAGGGGAGGACCAAGTTATTAGCGATTACATAATGCTTGAAATCATTTGGGAAGCGACCAAAAAAAAAAAAAAAAATTGAAGCAAGTTTTCAAAAGAGGTCCATAAGGAGCAGAGCCCAGAGAATACTATTTTATGTAACAAAGTCCATGCTCCAATAGCCAAGGTGGCTAAAGACAGGCTTTGGAAACTCAAACTGGAGTGAGAAATGCACCGAGGGGTGGGGAGTGCAGGGGCTGAGACGGGAGAGGCTGCAGACCCCCAGAGGGAAAACCTCGCCTGAGAGGTCTGGGGGAATCTGGTTGTGGCCAGGGCAGGAAGCCAGACAGCTGGGAACCTAACCTACATCAACCCGCAGGAGGCCTGTGGTCCCCAGCCACGTGCGGACCGGAGGCCCGCGGGAGTGTCTCAGAAGTCCCTGTCTTTGGGGAAGGCCCGTCAGGGATCAAGGGCGGGGTCTGATGGGGACTGGTCAGGGGTCACACGGGAGGGAGGTGTTGAGGGCAGGGCCATTTTGCGGGGCTCACTCCCCGAGTGGAAGACAAGTGTGGTCCATGGCAGTCAGGCCACGGAGTAAAACGGATGCTCTGCGCCTCTCTCCTTGGTGTCTCGGGAGACACCAGGGAGTCGCTTTGCTTCCTGCTGGGGAAGGGCCTTCAACTGAGACTGTGCTCCAACTTCGCAGATGGCCGACTTCTTTGGGGAGAAGACTTAAGAGAGTCCTCCCCACAACCAGCCACTCGGTTAACCCCCTTGACTAGCCAGGCCGTATCCCAGTCCTGCGGTCCTGGGGATGTTTTGAATTGGGGTGACAGCTGGAAGGGGTGGCGTGAGCCTGGGCTTCTTAGCGGGCAGTGAAGTGGCTGAGAAAGCAGCCACTTTGCACTCTGCTAGGGGAGGGGGATGTTCCACAGAGGTCAGTTTAGTCATTGATATCAAAACCTGGGAGACAGGCCTGTTCTAAGCCCGTATCAGGAACGAACAGCTTGATGGAAGGCAGTGTGGCCAGGGATATACACTTGACCTTCAGCAAGTCTTGCGTCTGACTCGTCCTCTGTCTCAAGTTTTCTGTCCATTTGGAGGATGCACTTCGTCTCTTTCAGTCTCTACTTTTTTATCAGTAAAATGGGACTAATAACACCTATCTCATGCAGTTACTATGAGGATTGAATTAAATAGTGTGGTAACACGGTACATACATGTGACGTGGAAGACATTCAACAAAACAGAGTCACCTGCTGCTGTTAGATTGTTTTTTGGGGACAGATGTTCACCTAAGCATTATTTATGACTGGAAAAAATAGAAGCAAGCAAAATGTCCAAAGACAGAGAGGATTAATTAACTATGATATATATATATATACACACACACACATACACACACACATATACATACACACATGTGTGTGTATGAAGAAATGTAATCCCTCAATTTTAAAGACTACTTAATAATGGTCAATGATAGGAGACAAATATCAAAATAGAATATCATATGAGAAGAGCAAAATAAAATTTTGTATTGCAGTAAATTCCTCTTTACTATCACTACACACACACACAGACACACACACACACACAGCCATAGAGGGGGAGGAAAAAAACAGGAAAGATTTACAGCAAAATGAAAATACTGATTAAGACTGGGAGTCTGAGTAATTTTTACCTTCTTTATAACTTCACTTGCTTTCAACATTTTTTACGATGTACATATATTACTTTGATAATGAAAATTAAAATATGAAGGAAAAATAACATGGGTTTTACTGTGAAGCTGCTTAAGTTTTAAAGGATGGCTTTGGACTTGGAAGCTGGACTTGGGCAAGTTCTCGCGCTGAGCCTCAGTCTCCTTGTAATGAAGACAGGGGAGAGGCGGGATCACTGAGTTCGTCTTCAAGGGCTGTTCTGAGAATTACTGAATACACGAGCCGGTGTGAGGGCAAAGTGTCTGACGCACAGGAGGAGCCCGTGTGTCCTCCTTACCCAAGGTCAGAAGGTCTTTGTGGGAAGGTTCGGGCCGACAGCGGGAGGATACCAACGTGCTGGGTGGATCACTGGACCTTCTGCCACAGGAACTGGGTCGCCGGACACTGGAGCCGGGGAGCTGCTTCTTGGAGCAGGCCTGGGACGCTGCTCTGAAGGACTTTGGCAGGTTACTGCCCGGCTCACGTAATCTCTGCTTATCAGAGCCACTCGTTCCAGAGTCCATTGGAAATCCCAGATTGATTTCATGGGTGAATCACACCTGCTACTTGCACCGCCCGGGGCCAAGAGCACTGACATTTGAGGGAATCTTTGGAAGAAAACCCACAGACAGAAACAGCACAGCCGATGTCCGTTATGTGGGAGGGTGGTTCAGTTTCTGGCAAAAATGAATAATGGTGATAAAAGCAACATGCCCAAATGACATATGGATCTGGTTTTCATGTATAGTTCCTGTGGGAAGCATTATTTGTGTTTTTCCTTCTTTTTTTTCCTCCAGCTTTATTGACATATAATAGGCATATAATTGACATAAAATTGTGTAAGTTGAGGTGTACAGTGCGTTGACTAGATGTACATAGATATGGCATTAGCTAATACCTCTATCACTTCATACAATAGTTCACAATACTGCATTATATATGTGAAAGTTGTTGAGAGTTGATCTTACATGTGCTCACTACCAAAAAAAAAAAAATTACATTTGCTTTTCCACTGACTTTTCACACCAACTCTTTTTACAGAGGAGGAGACCAAAGGCGTGTGCGTGTGTGTGCGTGTGTGTGTGTGCACACGCATGCGTGTGCATGCTCAGCTGTGTCCCACTCTTTGCAAATCCATGGACTAAAGCCAGCTAGTCTCCTCTGTCCATGGACTTCTCCAGGCAAGAACACTGGAGTGGGTTGCCATTTCCTACTTTAGGGGATTTTCCCGACACAGGGCTCAAACCCACATCCAACGCGTCCAAAGACACAGAGCTAGCAGGAGGCCGAGCTGGGATACGAAACCCTTGGCAGGCTCGGTGCAGAGCCCGGGCTCTGACCCAACGAGCACAGGCGCCCTCCCGGACTCTGCCACTGCGAGGGCCACCAGCAGACCCCGAAGCCAAACATCCTTCCACTGAGTCAGCGAAGACAGGGAAAGGGGTACTGAACGAGCTCTGTGAGCTGATGGGCAGTAAAGGACCAGTTCCTGTCATTCTCCCTTACCCCCGTCTGATCCAGGAAGTGGTTTTGAAATAGTCCAATTCCCTTAGTCTCTTTTTATTATTATAATTGCTCCTTAAATGTTTTGACTGTGGTATATCTTATATTAGGGATATTATTTCAGATTAGCCTTGTAAGACAGCAATGCAAGCATTCTAGACCATTCTCTCGAGCAGATCATCCTTAATAAAAACAATACATCAGGTTCTGACTTTTAGTCAAGGGGCATTTAATCCCTGATAGCACGCCTCTCTTCAGACAATGCTCTCTCACGAAATATCAGGAACCTGGCTTGGAGGTCCAAGAGAAATAGAAAAAAGGAGAGAAAAGAAAGAAAAAAGGAAGGCGGGAGAAAGGAAGAAGAAAGGGAGAAAGCAAAGAAAGAAGAAGGGATGGGGGAGAGGGAAGATTACTTTATCTGTTTGATAAACACAAGGGGTGTGTCCTATAGGATATTTACAATGCTGTGCAGATACGGTACAGTTTATAAAAGTCGAGATTAGGAGCCTAAAGTCCTGAGTTCTGAGATCAGCGCTGCCACCCACTAGCTGTGTCTCTGAACCGCCACCGCCCTCTGCGTTTCTTCATTAGTAACCTGAAATGGCTCCAGTCCGGCCTAGCTGGGGTGGCCATGCCTCAGTGTGCCCAGGATGGCCCAGGGCATGCCTGTTGCTGGGCGTGGTTATTAACAGCACCCTTTCACCTCTGGAAGTGACCCTGTTTGGGTGACAAATTACATATTCACCCCATACTTAACGTACAGTGTTGTGATGGCGAAAGACAGAGAGGTTTGGAAATGCTCTGTCATAGTTAATGCCCTCCTACAGATTCAAGGGGCTGAAGGCACCCTCCGGGCGGCTGGAATGCTACCTTCAAGAAATGGAGATGGGTTTAGGAAGAGTTTACAGCAACGCGGGGGAAAAGCTCACTATTACAAACTGAGTGTATTCAAAAAGATGTCCACAGGGTGCTCACCCACATACTCAGAAACAAGTGATGAAAACACACACAGTGACAGCCACGGCTGTCTCTGGGGAGACTGTGGGTAAGACTAGGCCGGGTTTTTAAGGAGTAGGTCAGCTTTTATTTTGAGGGAAAAAAATACAGCCTCAAGAAGACAGGAGAAATATAAATGGCAGCTGGTGATCTTCTCGTGACCTTCCCTATCTAGAGGTGGACACGGGGAGAGGCAGAGCTAAGAGAGGAGCTCTTAGCACCAGCCTTAAAGAAGCAGGCAGAGGAGATAGATGCCGGGGAGACGAGAGGCTTCCATGGCAAGGATTTAGCTCCTACTGAATGACACTCGGGTTTGCAAAGAGGACTGGGGGATCTCATGGGCAGTGCGGCCGAGTTAGCTGCTTGGACATCCAGAACCTTCTGTAATCTCCATAGGGCTTCTCAAATCCAGCCCAACTTTAGGCAGAATCTGATTGGAAAATTCTAGAGCATCAAACAAGTTGATCTAAATAATGTATCATAAAACTTTCAGCTTTTCTGTTCATTAAAAAAAAAAAAAAAATAGGAATAGTTCTTTCAGGACAAGAATTTTCAACCAAGCCAACAAGCCATCTCTCTTTAAAATGAAGTGAATTCCCTGAAATCGGCATTCTCTGAGTCCCCCGATTGATCACATAGCCCTCAAAGTGATGCTCTGAGGTTGGGACTACTTCATATTTGAGCGAGAGGTACGGGGAAGCTTTGGGAGGATGTGTAACTTGCCTAGAGTCACAGAAGAGAGCGCGACACGGAGCTGGCCAGGGACAGAGTGCAGTCTGGAACCCACGTCTGTCTCCCCAACCTACAGCTGCTGCGAGCCGTGACTGGGCAGCGGCCACGGCAGCCTGAATCCCGGTGTGAATCTGCAGCACATCCGGGAGCACTCCACCTCCCCGAGACGTGATCCCCGGGAAGCCCTGGCTAAGATGCCGTGGCTCCTTGTCATTTTCCCAGCCAGACCGCCGTCCCCTCAAAAATGCTGCCCTGTCCTGCCAAGTCATTCTATCCAACCTTCTGAGTTCTGCATCCTCCCTTCAACTCATTCTAGAGGAGCTGAAATAGCACGTCTTCACATGTGCGTGCAACAATGGTTTATTCAGCAATGGCTGCCTGCAAGCAGGATGCTACAGCCAGGAGGAACCCAGCCCACGACAGATGCAGTCAGAGGGGGCCTAGACCCTGACTCGTCCACTCGGGGGCCTCTGAGAAGTTACTCTCTTTCTGGCATTCAGTTTCTCCATCTGTAAAACAGAGGTGGTTGGGCCAGCTGACCTCTGAGCTCCTTGCTGGCATTAACAAGCTAGAACTGACCCCAAATCACTCTTCAGAGGTCCAAGATTATATAACCCCTTTTTGCCAACTTCTGCTGAAGAATTCCAGTGGCGGTCATGCAGGTTTGTGGTTTTCAGCTTTTCATGAAGTGTTGACTTTCTTAAGGTGGGCTGCTGGCTCTTTTCAGAAAAGCTCAGGATTCGTAACCATATCTCAGACAACTGCTCTTCTCTTAACTCTGAAAACCTTGTGTGTGTGTGTGTTCAGGGGGAAGAGGGAGGAACACGCTCTTCCACACTATTTCTTTATTATTAAGCAGTCAATGCTAAGAGTGTTACTTTCCATTAATATCTGCTCTCCCTGAAAATCAACGTGTCGCCTCACTGGGTTTAACCCGGAGCGACCAGGAAAGTGTTTCAAAACAAACACCCACCTTCACTGCCATCAGCTTCAGTTTAGCACAATTTATAAAACTGTGATTTTGAGGTCATTTGCCCTGCCCCCTTATTAGACAGAAAGTATCCTTCATCGGCTTTACTTTTTAACAGATACTAACATGTGTGAAACGGGCTGCTATAACGTGAACCTGCATTAAAGAAACGTCCATCTATCAACAGAGACTCTGGTAAAGGATTCAAAGTGTTTGATGAATTGTTTCCATTAAGCTGAAAATACTCCTTCGGGTGTGAGCTTCTAATTCATGAGTTGCTGTAAACTGATTCAAATAATAACAAGGCTTTTTTTTTTTTTGCTTGTTTTTCTATCTTGGTCTGATAATAATCTAGCGGAGAACATGCTGAATCCCTAAAGAAGATATTAGCTAATGATGTCGACAACTGTCCTAAAGTCCAACCAAAGCTGTTGTGTTAAAATGTGCTTTCTGTGAGGCTATCATTTTGTGTGGCTGTTAGATTCCTATTTTAACAAAGAAAGTGTGATATCTGACTGACATCTGGGTAGATGGAAGGCAATCAGGACTGTGGTCCATGGAGAAATTAAGAGAGAAACCGGGAGCTGATAAAAACTGAAATCGGAGAAGAAAAAAAAAATGCAGATACATTTCAAGTTTTTACATTTCTCTATTTTGGAAGAGCAGCAAGTGGCACATAATGCATGAGACGGAAGCTTGATGAAAAAGTGTTTATCACCAGAGCACACAGCAGACACTGGGATCTTCTCGTCATAATAATGTTCACGGGATGTTGTCTCGGGTTCATTTAGGTTAATCACTTCGCCTGATGCAAGGTAATCGCACCTACCACAGCCAGTCCTGAAGTCTTGTGCAAAGTGTCTCTTTATTGTAATTCTAGTAGGGAAGGTAGCAGCCCCAGAATTCAGACATGAATAAGGTAACCCGGCCTGTAAACACACTGTTATCCACGGCCTCCAGTTTGCAGCGTCCACCCAATTAAAGCCAGCAGGTACTTAACGAGTGTGTACTACACACCAGTGACTGTGCTACGCGCTGAGAATGAGGGTTAAGTGATCCGTGTAGAAAAGCATTGATAAGTGCCTGCTGTGTACCAGCACAGGGACCCTGCCTGTCCACCCGAAGTTGATGTGATCGCTCCAGGACCTGAGAAGGGATCAGAGGAAACCCTCAAAGACCACTCCTCTTCCCCTTTATCAGTTGTCCCTGTCAGCTAAAATGTCAAAAGAGGAAGTGGAGACCTTGCCTTCCTCGAAGCCTTCCAGGCTCTAAGCTCTTTCAATGGTATTTTGTGGTTCAGGCTCCACTTCTGAAACATAACTGCAGCTGGCTATTGAAAAATGCAAATGAGTCACATGTTTGCCATTAAAATGTATCATTCTTTTCTGAGTCAGCAAAAAGTTAGAAACACATACATTTAAAGGAACTTTTTTTTTATGATTCTTATAAGAGGAAAATATGCTCATTGAAAAAAAATATATTCAAACAACAGGGGAGGAAATAAAGACATAAGTAAAAATATCCCCTTTCCCCAAGCTCTCTATGCTTACAAACTTCTTTCATTAGTTAAGGTCTTTGCTTCTAGACTTTTGCTTTTTCTCTAAATCCACTGAATCCACGGAATTTTCAGTGTTTGGAAGCCATACAACGGCATTCATTTCAAGCTAAGTAGAAAAGATTAATATTTACTAAGCAGTACATGTGCACAGGCCAATCAGTGCTTTGGATATGTTACTCCATCATACGCTGCAGGGCTTGGTACACTGGCCTTCAGGTCAAACCAAGTCCCACTTCTATGTTTGTGAATAAGGTTTTACTGGAACACAGCCACTTATGTGTTTGCATGAGGGCTACGGCTGCTTTTGTTCAGCCATGGCAGAGGGAAAGGCTGCAGAAGACACACCTGGCCTGAAAAGCCTGAAATATTTTCTAGCTGGACCTTTGCGGAAAAAGTTTGCTGACCCCTGAGACAGTAGAAAAATTTACGTGGAGGAAAGGGACTAGACGGAAAGAAAATAAGCTATTTATCACAGGTAAAACAATGAGTGACCCTGTGTTTCTCTCTTATCCATTGCTATATTGTCTACGTTTTCAATAATGGTGCACACGTTCTATTTGTGGCTTAATTAGATATGCAATTCAAAGACAATTCTATATGGAATATGAATAAAACTGAAGAACTAGTATTACGTAACCTCCCACAAATTAAAACAATTGATAACTGGAGTTTCCACTGCCTGCATGCAAACACAATAGTCTAAGAAGGATTTCTTTTAAAACAGACAAAAAAACATGCCCCCCCCTTAAAAAAACACACACACAACAAGAGTTTTCAAAAATGTTATAAGATGACATTTTTGCAACAATATTTACCCTATTATTTTCTAAGAATATATGTGTCTGGATTCGAGAAATGTGGCAAACAGGGCTAGCTGCTCATCATAGCTGCTGCTGCTCTGACCTGGGCATTTAGACTATGTTTCTCGGCTTCCTCTGGGGAGAGCACAGTCATACAGCTGAGTTCTGCACACACGGATATGAGCAGAGCCAAAATTCTCCACTTCCAGACCTGGGCCGCGAAGCCCTCCTGCTGGTGCCCCCTCTGGTTGGCTGACACAGAGGTAACCTCCTTAGTGCAGGTGGGAACCACATGAGAAAGACGGCAGAGCCACAGGATGGAAAGAGCCTGGGCCCCGGACCAATACTCGGAGGAGAGCCCCCAGGAGAGGAATCTGTTATGGGAGCAAAAAAAAAAAAAGTAAAGTGCATCAAGTCTTTGAGAGGTACGGGTTATGTATTATTTTTCTTTATGAGAGTTCACTGTGTTTATGGAGCTAGCTGCTGACAAATGGCTTTGGGACGGAGGAGGGACACAGAAATCTTTTCTCTAGAGAGCACCATTCAAGAGCCTCCTCCTGAAATCAAAGTACCAGACCCTTTCAGACCCCTGTCTCCCTGGTGCTCAGTCTCCACGAGTAAAGTGGTAACTACAACTCCCGCCCAAGCCTTCGTCTGTCTCTTATTTTGAGTTCTCTGTTCTAGCAATAACGGTGTCCTTAGGGACCACCTCGATCTCCCTGCTGCCAGCATCATATTCACCACGTTTCCTGGTCAGGCCTTTTCCTCTCTGCCGCATAGTATTCGGTTCCATGTAACTTAAGATGGCAACCGGTAACAATTTTTAAGTTTATCAACCAGGATTCTTTCTCACCTACTGACTCCTGTGTCTTGATAGAAGATAAAGCACCATTCTGCCATCAGCAAGGAAGCAATGTAGATAAATTCCATGCCATTTATAATTCATCCCGCCTTCATTAAGTATTCATACACTACTTATTGGCACATCACCTAAGTATTCTATGTAAGAGAAAACACAACAGCTGGAAAAGAAACTGGGAGAGGCTAGTTTATCAGGAGACTGGGAGAGAGGGAAATAACTGATCTGCTGTATCCTTTACCCCATCCTTCTTCTTGCAGGAAAGATTTCTGGACAAGTCACTCACAAGTGAGATAGGTAGCTACCTTGGGGGTGCATTGAGCGGTACCAATAGGAAGATAACCACTATTGTCCTCTTATTTAACCCATATTTTTTGGAGACTTGCTTTGGCAAGCCCCAAGAATAAAAGAGATATTCCCTTCTTAAAGACTGGACTTCTTAAGCAAAGACATATATGGATTAAACACACAGAAAACACATTGCCTATGACAGGTTAATTTCTCTGATTACCATCAACAGCAAACATCACAACATTAATCATAAAAATTGATGTAAGGAGAATCCAAACGTATTGAGATTATACAACATACCAACCACTAAACTGAGAAGTCTTTTATAAACTGTCTCATTTAAATTTCCTAAGAACTAAGATTTAATTTCTAGTATTTATGCCCATTTTATAGATGAAAACATTGAGGTTCTCAAAGATTATATAATTTGCAAGGTAAGACAGTCATTTGTCAGCCAAGGAGAGGTTGGTGTCTATTTGAAGCATGGTGTACTCCAAGCTAATTTCAGAGCAAAACCATTGGGCTGCACTCTACAGGCCTACAAGGCCTGTACTTGCCTAACTTCAAGACCAAAGGAAGACCCCAGAGCCAGCGACAAAGGCAGGGGATGTACAGAGAGCAAGACAACAGCCATCCTGGGTGGCCTGATCATTCACTCCATGCCTACCTACCCTGCACAACCTTACAATCTCGGTCTGCCCCTCTTCCTCAATCTCCCTGGGGTCAGGTGCAGAGAGGGGCGCTGCAACCAGATGCCACAAATGCAACACAGACACGAGCGGCTAAAAAGCATCAGGGTAAGACTCCTCAATATGCTAAGAATTCACCAGGATGCGGGCAGATTCTGAAACCAAGCCCTTCCCTGGTCGATAGAGAGGGTGTCCATGGTGGCAGCATCCTGTCTGGTGACAAGCAAGGCAAGGCAAACCCTGGTTTTCACCAATGCAGAGCCTCCCATGGGGAGCGGAAGGCCCGGCTTAAAAGGAAACATCCCGGGGGCCCAGCTAGGAGTCAACAGTCACAGCACAGGTCTGCCCCCACCCCACGTTATGCTGGGCACCGCGACCGATGCACCTGTGATGTCTTTTCAAACAAAACGCAGTTAATCCCACTGGGTGGACTTCTGTGTTCAAAAGCCAGCCTATTCCACTCCACACAGCAGAGCCCGGTGGGGCGGGGGGAGCCATGGGCAGTCAGTCATACATCAGCGCTTAACTACGGGGTCCTTCCTGGGGGGCAGGCAGACATTGAGAGTCCTCCCCCCGCTGTCAGTCATGCCCACCTCATCACGTTAGCCGGGCTGAGTTTTCATGACAGTCCAGGGGAGGGCGACAGGACCATCTTGCTGTAGACCCAGCACTTCGACTCAGTTTACATGAAGCCACGGTTCTTAGCCCAGAGCCTTTCTTAAGGTAAAAAGCCCCAGGGTGATTGAGCGTCTCTGATGGCTCAGTGGTATAGAATCCACCAGCAAATGCGGGAGATGCGGGTTCGATCCCTGGGTTGGGAAGATCCCCTGGAGAAAGGAATGGTCGCAGTATTCCTGCCTAGGAAATCCCATGGACAGAGGAGCCTGGCGGGCTACAATCCGTGGGGTTGCACAGAATCGGGACACGCCTAAGTGACTGAGCACGCACACACATCTGACTATTTTCACTTAGCACAGTGTGTGCCAGCTTCATCCAGGTTGCAGCAAATGCTCTGCTTTATTACGTCCCCTGAACTGTGGGGTGCTCTGGATAAAAAAGGAACTAAAACCTGGCCTTGCCCCGAGGGAACCCCAAATCCAGCCGACTGGTCTACGTGTTCACAAACATCCTCACCATCTTAGGTGAGAAGGTCACCAAAAGCACAGATGGAGGCATGAGGTATCTTTAACCCCTCCTGCACCCCAACCAACACATCTCAGGACGACATCATTCAAATAGACCAGAAACACGTGTTTTTCCTCCCTTAATGGGGTGTTTCTTATTCCCACCTGTCATAAACAAGATGCATCTGAGATATTTACATTTAAAAATTGAATTCACAGCAAGTAGTTGAAGATGGCGCCTGTTAGCCATGTAAATACCAGACTTGTAGCAACAAAAACAAATTAATATGGGTGGTCCTTTGGCAAAGGAGATGAATTCTACAGGGAAAACATGGAGTTAAATTTTCTGTGTCTCAATCATCAGCGATTTACTTACCTATCATTCTTCACAGGACACAGCTGTGTCCACACCACATACGACTGTGTGCTAACATACAGCCCTGAAAATCACCCTGTGTGAATGACTTCACTGCAGGATTTATGGAGAACAATCTAATTATTCAACCCCGTTCCATTCACTCCCATTATGGCCCCCATTTAAAGCCTCTATGGAAAAGGCCATTTATCTCCAGGGACAAATTGTCAGAGCTCTGTTTTATTGATAGAAATATACCCGTTCTGTTTTGACAGCAACCCAGCAAGAGATAAACATGTCTCCTTCTCAACAGGTCCCAGGAATTAGGGCCTGAGGGGTCTATACATTGCAGAAGAATCCCCTTACATTCAAGAAACCCTCCCTGGAGGACCCCAGTGGATTGATAAATAAACACTGATTATCCCAGAACTTTCCTTTTTAAACTGTGCTCAAGGCTTGGGAGAAGGTGATTAGCTCCTAAGTCAACTCAGCTTGAGAAAGCTGTTCTTTACAACCTTAAGCTGAGTAACAGATGACAGAGGTGCCTTTGCTGTGCAAAGACCTCCAATGCGACCTTTACATGTGTCTACTCAGTACATTGGTCTTCCCCAGTGGCTCAGCGGTAAAGAACCCGCCTGCCAATGCAGGAGATGTGGGTTCAATCCCCGGGTCAGGAAGATCCCCTGGAGAAGGGAATGGCAACCCACTCCAGTATTCTTGACTGGAGAATCCCATAAACAGAGGAGCCTGATGGGCTACAGTCCATGGGGTTGCAACGAGTCGGACACAACTGAAGCGACTGAACACATATAGACACACCCAGTTCATCACACCCTGATAGCCACCTCCCCAGAAACAGCTTTTCATGAGGAAAGAATTCAAATTCTACTTCTCCACGAGGTGGCCTATTCCTGGAGTCTTCTCTTCTTTCTGGGACATTTTGCTAAAAATTAAACTTTGAATATGGAATAACTCTATTTATATGCAAACAAGGGTTGGTCCCCTGTAGCATGGAAGAATAAATATATTTTGTTTATTTCTTCCTGCAAAGCCTTGTTTGCAGAATATGTATATCTAAACTTGGAGCTTCTGTGACTGCCTTGGTGATTCTGTGGGGGCTTATAGGAAACTGGGGTCAAAGGTAAGCTTGCAAGGACTTTCCGAGGACTGATGGGTATGATGGTCATGGCTGTTGGGCAGAAGGAGAGGACAGGATTTTTCTGCTTAGAATCATGGCGACACTTTGTTCATTAGGATGAGGCTGACAAGGGTCATTCTCTTCAAGAAAAGATCTCTCCCTGAAACAAATTTCAAATTAACTCTGGAGGAATCTTCTGTGCAACACGTGTCACGAGCAATCCGTACCGCGGCTGGGCACCTCTTTCCTTGGGCAGAAACTCCGCGGAATAAAGGACAGCGCGTCAAAGCCAGACACCTCTTCAGAATCGAATAGCATTTGGCTTTTTTTTTTTTTAGCACAGTACCATTTGGATAGTGATAGGACATGGAATGAAACCACTAATAATAATACTAAAAATGTCAAGTGCAATATTGAAACATGTCAGTATTTTTTCATTCAACCAAGTCAGCAGCAAATCCAATCTGAAATATGCTGACAATGGTGGAGTTATGAAAACCAATATACTGGATGAGCCGGCCGCCCGATAAATTATATATGTGTACATATACATTTGTACGTACCTCCCCCAGAAGGTGAAGATGTGGACGACGGGACGCCGTCTTCAGGACGGCAGACGCGTTACAGAGTCAGTTAGCGGATGCTCGACATCCTGTCCTCCTCAAATGAGGATTCAGCTTAATATGTAGTGATGGGACAGGCGCCCCAGAATTACCAAGGGACTCCCCCGCAAGAAGCTCATGGTATCTTTCATCAGGGCCTGACATGCCAACCCAACTGGAAACCACAACAGGAATTACAGACAGCAACCTCCCACCATATGGTAACAGAGGGTGGCTCCGGTGTACCAGGGAGGCTATATTTTTGTTATTCTGAAGTGTTGACTGGACTATATTCTTGTTTTAAAGAAACCACAATAAGATAAACAACAGGGCCCTAGTGCCTAGCACAGAGAACTCTATTCTAGGTTCTACGAGACACCATACTGGAAAAGAATATTTTAAAAATAAGAAATATATATATATATATATGAATCCCTTTGCTGTACAGCAGTAATTAACACAACATTGTAAATCAACTACACTTCAATAAAACAAAGAAATCCACAATTATTCTTATTTATGCACTGACTGCTCATTAGAGGAAAAAAGTGTAAGTATGAAGAAAAGAACTGCTTGTTATCCCGTCATGCCAAGAACATCATGCGGAGTCTGGTACCTAGAACTGTGTATGTGTTTATGCGCCCTTTATTGGTGACCACGGGGGTAAAAGGCAGGAGACGGGCTCATAGCTCATCTCTTCTGTCCCCCAAACCTCACCATTAGCTGTAAGTTTAGACAGAGCAGGAAACGGTGCTTCCTCTTCCAGTCTCTCTGGGCTTCTCTGGGGGGAACAAGGGCAAGGGAATTCTCCAGTCACTCACTGTCGCCGACAGGGGTCTGCTTTGCCAATGACAGAAATGGCTTTGCCCTTAGAGTCACCAGAGTGTCCCTTTATTTCACCATGGAGAGCGTTTTTGTATGTTTTAGATAATTCATCGACATCGGAAAATATCTACAGCTTACAGTGACGTGGAAAACAAGCTTACAAAATAGATGCTGATTTGACTCGACCACATTAACCAAAATATCCCTCATGGGCACCTCAAGGAGGTGAAATTCTTGACGCTTTTCTGTGGTTTCCGAAAATTCCACATTAGGTACGAATTGCCTTCTTAATAATAAAAGGTGGTATTAATGACAAAATGATGCTTATGTGCTTAGATTGCCATTATGTTATTCTCTGTGTCTTGGTTAAAAATTACCATGTAGGATAATGTGTGACCCTTGGCATTAGACTAAGGTCAAAGGGGAGAGTTTCATCCTCTTCTCACCTGGGAACTGTCTTGGGTTAGAGTCATTGAAAAATGTTTTTTCCCCAGGGAAGTCTCACTGTCTGAAGAATTTGCGATGATAAATAAGCCAAAGGAAAATGTAGGAAAGATTGTTCTTGTTTGTTATTTTTACTCAAATATGTATGTTCATTCTTTTTTTTTTCTTTCCAGCATTACAGGGAAGAGAATGAGTTGTGGAGTGTTTTAAACAGCTGCTCACATTTATTGAGTTTTATAAGTGCTTTATGTGCGTTATCTTAATTATGCACTTGTAAGTGCCTTATATGCATAATCTGAATTTTCTCTGTTACCCAGTAAGGTTCAGAATAGGAGACTAAGATCAGCCAATTAGAGGCATAGTCTAGGCTCAGATACACTTTTTCTGATGTAAAAGTTTATTCTCTGAACCATGGGAGCATATATATATGGCAAGAAGGAGAAAAACACACAAAAAGGCAGGATCTCGCAGTACCATTTTAGCTGGAATCCTTCCAGGCCCTCTTCCTACCCATTACGGCCAGGCATTGTCCTACCGGTTAGAGACACCAGCGTCAACAGAACATTATCAGCACGATTCTCAGGGACCGTTTCAGTAAGTATCAAATATGGGGTTGGCCAAAGAGTTCGTTTGGGATTTTTCCATGCGATATTATGGAAAAAGCAGAAGGAACTTTGCCAACGTCATTTCTGGATTATCTTGCATCTAGTTGTCTCCTCCTCCATCAATACCATGCTGTTTCTCTATCTTAAACTTCCTACTCTATTTTAATAACTATAGTTTAATAATTGGAAAGATAAGTCCAACTTTTCCACTACTCTTCATTTGAATAAATTCTTATTTTTATTCTTTTAAAGAATATTGCAAAGAACATCCTTATACACCAACATGAAGCAGTGAGCACCAGACAGGTTATATCTTTACAATCAAGGAAACATGTGCCAGGGCTAAAGGTATGTGCATTTTAATGTTTATATTTTTTGCCAAATAAGCCTCCAAAAAACTCCTTATACTTTTTGTCCATTTGGATATGGATTTTTATCCTTTCATTATTGCTTAATAATAGGTTTTCATATATGATGGACATTAACACTTTATCAAAAGTATTGCTATTATTTTCTCGGTTTATCATTAATACTTTAAACTTTGTATGTTTTTTTCACAGCATAAATTTTACAATGTTGGGTAATCTATCAATTCTATCTATCTAAATCTATCAATCTATCTAACCTTATCAATCTAGCTCTTTTTTTCCAGCATTGGGCATTAAGATTTGAAAGATTTTTCCAACAAGATTTAAAATATCTTAAGTGTTTCTTTTTCTCTTCAAAAGCTAAGCAGGAAACTAAGCAAAAATGTATAACTGCTTGTCCTAATGTTATGTACTAAATAATGTCTTTTTTCTCTTAATTTCAAATGCTATCTTTATGATATACTAAACTCTTGCCTATAGCTCTTCTGATCCAGAACTTTATTCTCTGGAGACCTACTGGGTGGCAGAATGATTACAGAGATGCATACTGGATTGTATCATCACTAAGAGGAGGGTTCATGATCGTTTGGCCACGCGCGTGAGAAAGGTGACTGTGAGGTGATGGGGGTGTTAACCAGCGTGACTGTGGGGACCACCTCTCAAAGCACTGCTGGTGGTCGCTCAGTCATATCCCACTCTCTGTGACCCCAAGGACTGCACACAAGGCTTCCCTGTCCTTCACTGTCTCCCGGAGTTTGCTCAAACTCATGTCCAGTGAGTGGACAATGCCATCCAGCCGTCTCATCCTCTATCGCCCCCTGCTCCTCTTGTTCTCAATCCTTCCCAGGCCTTCACAATGCTTAAGCTATATCAAATCACTGCACGTGTCTATCAAAGCATCAGGTGGTGTGCTTTAGATACATTCCATTTCTATTTGTCAGCTATACCCCGGCAAGCTGAAAGAGTGCACATGTACAAATGAAGCGTGGCCACATACACCTGTAAATTCAGATACAAATGCGCACACGCACGCACCAGCGCAAAGCAGACTGTCTACTCTGGACCCACTAACAGCGCGCCTCCTCTGGCCATTCACGCTCGCTCGTCTCTGGGCCTGATCATCCTTACCGCACACCTACCGCAGGCACGATTCCAGGTGCTCCGGACACAACAGCAGCGTGTCACACGGACAACCTGCCTCTGCTAGGCTTCTGTTCTCACGGGAGAGGTGTATAATAAGCAAGTACAACGGAAAATTGTACTTTCCCAATGGAAAATGGAAACCTAAAGGAAATCAGTCTTGAATATTCATTGGAAGGACTGATGCTGAAGCTGAAACTCTAATACTTCGGCCACTGATGCAAAGAATGGACTCATTTGAAAAGACCCTGATGCTGGGAAAGAGTGAAGGCAGAAACAGAAGGGAATGACAGAGGATGAGATGGTTGAATGGCATCATCGACTTGATGGACATGAGTTTGGGTAAACTCCAGGAGTTGGTGATGGACAGGGAAGCCTGGCGTGCTGCAGTCCGTGGGGTTACAGAGTCGGACACGACTGAGCGATTGAACTGAACAATGGAAAATATATATTTAAGGGTCTTGCTTAGTGTTCTGAAGACACACAACCAGGGCAAGGGATTCGAGAGTGGCAGAAGGCAGGACTGTTTTTATCAGTGTGCTCAGAGAGGACCTGCTCTAGAGAGGGAGGGGATATTTTAGTCCTTAGGGTCTTCAGAGCAGTAAGAATGGCAGCCCCACGAGAATGGGGAAGACGACCTTCCCAGGAGGAGAGACTGCTAATGCAGGGACACGAGGTGGGGGTAGCTTGCCTGTTCAGGGGACAGAGACAAGGGCCTTTTGGCTGGAAAGAAAAGAACAGGCAGCAGTGGCCAGAGAGGGGCTTGGAGAAGCAGCCGGGGCTGGTTCTCACAGGGCCATGGGCTGTGGTAAGGAGCTGGGCTTTCCCCTACAGGTGGTGGAAGGTCCTGGATGGTTTTAAGGAAGGTAATGATCTGATCTGAATTTACATTTTAATGAGATCACTCTTGCTGCTCTTGTTAAACGCCAACTTATCTTGACATTCTGTAAGGCTTCCTTCCAGCCCTGTCTGAAGACAGCAGGCGCAGATATCATTAACATCCAATGACAATTTGATTGGAAAATTCCATGTCTCCCACAAATTATGGCAAACATCAACCTCCTCCAGCTACCACAGCAAACATACTCGCTGGGCCCCATGCATTGTGGCAGCTGGAATTGTTTAGGACTTAGTCCAGTTAGGACTAAGTTTGGCATACAGTCTTTAGAACAAGTCAAACCCTTCCTGGGCGTCTGTAAGTCAGGAGGTGTGTGTGTGTGTGTGTGTGTGCTCGCGCACATGTGCGTGTGTGCAACCTCATGGGCTGCAGCCTACCAGGCTCCCCAGTCCATGGAATTCTCCAGGCAAGAATATTGGAGTGGGTTGCCATTTCTTCCTCAAGGGGTCTTTCCGACCCAGGGATCGAACCTGTGTCTCCTGCATCTCCTGCATTGACAGGCGGATTCTTTACCACTGTACCACCTGGGAAACCCTGTAAGTCAGGGTTGGTGGACATACTTGACACCTAAACTAGCAGTGGGTGTATAAAAATATGAATTTCTCAGACACTTTAGGTGTCTTTTTTTGAACATTTTTTTAACATTTGCTTATGAAGATTTTTTTTCTAGACTGCATTCACCTTTTTTTTTTTTTTCTCTTGATGCAATAGATCCCACCTTGAACTTGGAAACAGGGTTCTATTTCTAATTTAGTTGTTTTGCAGACATGTCGTTCAATGACGCACCGTCCCACCCTAAAACAAATGCGAACCGGCACTGCTTTCCCGAGAAGAGTGTGAGGAGACAAAACCCTAGAAAGAGCTGAGGCTTGCAAAAACTTACTAAGGACGAGAAAAAAGGGCTTTTTGAGCTATGTTTGGAGCCAGAAGGAAAAGGAAGGGATTGGGAACAGATGATGCAATTCGAGCAGATGACAGCAAGAAAGCAGAAGTTCTCCACTCAAATTTTGCTTCCACCTTCTCCCCTAAGGAACGCGATGTAAAGCCGGAAAGGATCAAGCCTGCATTGTGAAGAATGAATTAAGCATTAATTTTGGAAGAGAGGAATTCAGGGTGACTGCGTACACTGGGGGGAGGTGGGGATGACTCAGATGGCTCCTGGGACCAGGAAGGTAAACTGCAAGAGTGAGGCGGGTGCAGCTGTGGCTTCTGAGGAGACCAGTGGGCTGGGGAGCACAGCTGAGACAGAAAGGGGCCATCTCGTCTGTACACTCTCCCAGGCAAGCCAGACCCTGACGGGTTTTATACTCAAATTGCCCCAGTTTTAAATGCCGGCATGAAATTCAGGATTTGTTCAAAATGCTGTGCAGACCCAAAGAATACTCATCTGCAGAGGAGACTCAGCCCAAGGCTGACATTTTGGAAATTTTGGTCTAAGATAATTCAGCTCCGCAGGGCATCTGGTAGATACAGCTTCAACGAATACTGCCAATGGCGGACAGTAAAAAAACCAGGTCCATGACAGGTCACGGGAAAATGTTGTCCAAGGTTTCTGAAAGCGTCAAGGAGGATCCTCAGAAGTAGACTAGCCCTTCACCTTGACTTTCAGAAAATTCAAGAACAGGTTACTGAGGATAGAAAATACTGGAAGAAAGGCAGGCATGGGGCCCAGTTGCCACTATGGCTTAAGATCAAGGCTTTTATGAAGGACTAGCAGACTGGGAGTTCAAGGAAATGGTGTAGAAATGGCTTAAAAGGCATGAGACAACATCTCAGCCAGGAGAAATTTGGCCTAGTTCGCAAAGAGTCGGACACGACTGAGCGACTGAACTGAACTGAACTGAACTGACAGTAAGCGGAGGTGAATCTGTAGCTGGATAACCAACCATTCAAATCTCACAGACCAACGGCCACCAGGAGCAAGTGCTTAGAATCATTTCACAGGAGGCCAGCGTTTTACGTGTTTTCATTAACTATTTGGATGAAGAAGTGAACAGAGTATGTCTTAAAAACATACTTGAGAACATACAGTCTTATTTTTTAAATCAGATGACTTGTGCTTACATTTCAGCGTCACTGTTGCTGGCTGCATAGCCTTGGCCAACCAACTTTCTCTCTCTGATTTTTAGTTTTCTCTCTAGCAAAGTGGAAGCCATAATGGGTTCTAGGTCTAGTAGGTGCTGTGAGAAAGAAATGGGTTGACGCAAGTGCGGGGCTTCATTTTCCCAGGGGAAACAAAGATCTCCTGGACCTGGCAAAGATGTTCTCTGCTGTGATGTCTCAATTGCTGAGTAAAGGGTTGAATGAATGAGTGGATGAATGAGTTTGGTACCCAAAAGAGAATTCCAAGGCTGGGAGTGACCTCAGAAGAAGTGAAGAATCATTCTGGCTTTTAGGGCTCCCCAGGCAGGTCCAGCCCTCCTAATTCAGGCTTCTATGAACCCTGATGAAATGCAGGATTACGAATCCTGGAGGAGCGGGGGTGGGGACTCCCTGGGGTACCTCAGTCCCTCTGGACTCCCCGTCTCCTACCTGCTTTGGCACAGGTGCGCGAGGGAGGACAGGGATGTGCTCTGAGATCTGTATGAATAAAAAAATGATTCATAGGTTTAAATCATGCCCACGAATGCCATCCTGAACTTGAAGCCGCCTCCCTCTCAGTACAGCTCTTCAGGCTACACCACTTTAGACTGACTTGAGCACTAAACGGCACGATGAAAACTGTCCAAAGCGTCACGGACAGGGATTGCGGGATTTCAAAAAGCTAACGATGAACTAAATGTAAATCCTGAATTACAGCTGCCTGCCCACACGAACCCGGAGAGTTTTAAAGGTCAGGCTTCTTCAGGGTGGCACCTCCAACTTCCTGATCTGGTCTACCCAACGGGTGGTCAGCAAAGATTTTTTTTGAACATATGTGTTCGTTGGCAGTTGTTCTGCAGGTAAATGATGCGTGTGATATTAGTAAAATAATATACCTTCAGAGTCTCAGATGACCATTCAACAGGGTACCTTTCACACCACGGGGTTAATTATTCCATAGATGGGGACAAGGTATATCCAACCTATCTGATACCCACCAGTATGGGAGAGGGACCCACAGGGAGTCGGATCTCCAGACAGAAACAGAATCTTAGAGCTCGAGGGCTGACATTCAGTCAGTGCTACCAGGGTATCCATTCTCGCCACCCTGTAAGCCAGTGCCCTCAAGGGCAGCTGAAAGATCCTTTCAATATTCATATACAGTTTTGTCGCCTCATCATTTAGAATACCCCACTGTTCCCCCGTTGGGCTAAGAATACTGGTCCAACCCACTGAAACAGCCTCCAAGGATGCCAGCCTCCCAGAATCCCTTTCACCCGTCGGTTCCTCCCCGCGCTCCATCTCACCAGGAGGTCCTTCCTGTCACCTCTGATTAGCGTAAACGCCCCATCAGAGCCTCTCAGTGCCTTGATCATAACGTCGTCCTGACATCTGTGTGTTTCTCCAAGGTGGGAAGTTCCAGGCAGGCAAGCCCATAGCTGCTTTCCTCTCCGTATCAGAAAAGAGGTGACAGGGACAGACTGTTTATTGCACGCCAGGCACCACGCTGGGGGTTCTCTGGGTGCTCAGTCATGTCTGACTCTTTGTGACCCAATGGACTGTGGCCCGCCAGACTCCTCTGTCCATGGGATTTTCCAGCAAGAACACTGGAGTGGGTTACCACTTCCTACTCCAAGGGATATTCCCAACCCAGGGATCGAACCTGTGTCTCCTGCATTGGCAGGCGGATTCTTTTCCACTGAGCCACCTGGAAAACCAGGTATTCTTTAGACACTGCAGAATATCGTTGCCTGCTTGCGGCAATCCCATGAATTAGGCTTAACTATCATTCCCCGTTTTATGGATCACACAACAGAGGCACAGAGAAATCAATTTACTTGCCTGAAGCCAAACAGCTTGTGATTGGAGTCTGAATCCAGGGGGTTCCAAAGTTCGAACCCCTAACTTCCAAGCCAGTGGTCCTCAGACCAGGTCCTGGACCAATACTGGCTGAACTGGGGCTCTGTTAGAAACGTGAATTCTTGGCCTCCATCCCAGATCTACCAGATCAGAAACTCTGGGGGGCGGGGCCCAGGGATGTTTCCTAACGAGCCCTCCAGGGAACTCTCAGGTTTGCAGAGCACTGCTCTAAGCCTTATTTCCACTTTGTCCAATCTCTACATCCTAGGCATTTAATAAATGTTTAAATATGGAAGGGAGGGAAGGAGAAGGGGAAAAAACAAGGCAGGCAGGCCAGCAAATCTCCTCCAAAAGAACATTCTGAAGTAAGTGGATGGTGCTGGGGGTTTGCGGTGTCTTGACCATACTTTAATCTCCAAATTGCAAAAACATTAACAGTATTGATTGATCAGACATCAATCCAACAGAAATTTAATTAAATTAGAATGTGTCACTGAGCAGACCCGGCTGCATTGCGCATAAATCTCAGGTAATAAGTTGACAAAGAGACGGCCTCCGTGGCTGGCCAGCCCGGCTTCAGCCGTCTGCCACCGTCTTGTCTTCCCCAGGCTGGGAAGCCCCTGCATGTTCGCATGGAAGGTACCAGTAAAGTGGGGTGAAGCTCCTGATTTACGACACCTGCGGAGTCCCCAGCGGCCGAGGCATCCACGGAGGGCCTGATTTACTGCTGCCCTGGGCTGGCCAGACAGCTCCGGGGGGATGCCCCTGCTTGAGGCCAGCCCTCGGCTAAAGTGCTGACCCACGCATACGTCTCCTGGGTGAGCGGATTAACACCGGGGTGTCCTCACGGCAAATGTGTCCTCTGGAGGAGGCCAAGTCCTGGGAGGGTGGGGAGACCTTCTCTTGTTTGGCCTGTCTGCCCTCGTCTTAAGAATGTATTTTGGTGTCAGTGATCGGCTGCACCTGCTGTCCCAGAAACAGGGTTGGAGCAGACCCAGAGAGCTCCGGCCTCAAGACACATGTATCCTTAATTTGCATCTTCCCAGCTTGCCCCATGCAGGGGTGCTGGCACAGAGGGGCAGGCAGAGGGCGGGGGGAGGCTCAGACAGTGGTAACATGGCCCCCGTGCCTGGAGAGGCCCAAATTCTTTGGGATCTGGGGAGAGGGGGTGGCTGAGGACAAGATAATCCAGGGGACAGAAAAGAAACCAGAGAAGCAAGTCCTCCGGGGAACATTATAAATCACCCGGGCTATTCTTGTCCTCAGTCAGGAAGGCTACATGGAGGAGACCCTTCTGATGGAGATCTCTTGTACTTAGTCCTCCTGCTTCTTTGACTGCCTTCAGTCAATCACAGGCTCGCCCTTCCGTTTTAATAGCCACCTTCCATATGAAGAGTGACGCCGGGGTGACAGACAGATGCTCAGAAGAGACCAAAGCCGTCCTCACGTCAGCAGGCCTTTAGGCCTTAACCCTCTTCATGGTGTTCCCCAGCTGCCCAGGGCATGCTCTAAAGCAGAAGGGGGCAAACTGCAGCCCCATGGGCCCAATGCAGCTCTCTGCCTGTTCTTGCAAATAAAGTTTTATTGGAACACAGCCATGCTCACTAACTTACATGCTGTCCAGGGCTGTCTCCATGCTACCAAGACAGAACTGAGCAATGGGACCATCCAAAGAACCACAAAGCTGGAAAGATCAAGTATCTGTCCCTCTATAGAAAAGGTTTGCCAACCCCGTGGTAAAGAAATGGTGATTGGTCAAGGACAGAGCGTGGAGAACACAGAACAGAGCTCAGGATTCCGACAGATCTGGGCTCAAAGATAGGTTCTCCCACCCACTGACTACGTGGTCTTCGGAGAGTGATGTTACCTCTCTGAGCTTCCGTTTCCTTCCCGTAAATAGGGACAATAAAACTGTCCACTTTGCTGAGTGATATGAAGATGAAATAAGTTACAAGGTGGAAAAGATGGCCATTTTTGTACAGAGCCAGGCACTTTTATGTCCGAGGTTTCATCTGCACCCATAAATCCCCTCCTAACAGGGGTTCGCAGTATTCCCATTGTACAGATACAAGCAGTCTTCGATTTCAACAAGTGGTTAATAATATAAATCTAGCATCTCAGCCCTGCTCAGAGACATGCTCCCGTCTTCCCCATCCCCCGTTCCCTCAGGCCATGCCAGTAAACGTGTAAAGAAGCACATTTCATCACATGGCCACCACTGGCATTTTTCCGGCAACGTGCTTATACTGGGAACGTGAAGGATGTCCCAATAGATCATGTGAGCCAGGGAGATAGGAACACTCGTTCTGAGGAAGTAGGAACTTCCTTGCAATGTCCCTTTCCTTTGTCCTCTGAACCCCAACACTTGGCCTGGTTGGACCTCTGCCAACAGGAATGCCTGTCCACCCTTTCCTGGCAGAGCTGGTTGGTGGGTGCAGGGCAAGCCATGGTGCTGGGACCCTACACACTCAGAGGGACCGGGGACCAGGGCTGCAGCTGGGGGCATGGAGACAAAGGTATCCCCCTCCCTGGGGCTAGAGAAGACTTCAGGGAAACAAAGGAGCACAGGAGTGAGGCCAACCCCCATGTCAATTCCCAGAGGATGGGTCCATGTCTTCCCACTCAATACAGATGTGCTGTGCTTAGTCACTCAGTCATGTTCGACTCTTTGCTTGCCCATGGACTGTAGCCCGCCAGGCTCCTCTGCCCTTGGGGATTCTCCAGGCAAGAATACTGGAGTGGGTTGCCATGCCCTTCTCCAGGGGATCTTCCCGATCCAGGAATCGAACCAGAGTCTCCTGCATTGCAGCAGATTCTTTACCAGTTGAGCTACCTGGGAAGCCCACTCAATACAGATACTATTACTAATAACAACAGCCAATATCTGTCAATTCGCTCTTGCCAGATAGTCTGCTAAGTACAACTGATTTAACTCTCCAAACAACCCAGTGATATTGTTATAATTCTTCAGCTGAGAAAACTGAAGTCGGATGATGAAAGAGGTTATATGATGTGTATAAGGAGAGCCAGGCTTCCATTTCTCAGTACAGGGCTGGGCCCATAGAAGGCACTCGGAATGTGTATTTTTTGAAGTGAGGGTTGGACAGCGGGTGAATGGGTGACATGAGTATGTCTGACTCCAGAACACATGCTCTTTACCACCACACGCCCCTGTCTCTCATTCAACCCAGCAAGCTGCACGCAGATTGTTTAGCTTACTGGGAAAGGACAGGGGACTGGATCACAGGGACCAGATTTCCCCCAGAGGGCTGACTGAGGATGCTGAGACTTAATAAATAAAGACTCTGAGACATTTTGACCCAGATTCTTGTGTTTAAGCCTCACTCCAGATTCCTGGGGTCACCAGGACATTGTTATTTTCCGCACTTTCCAAACATAAAAACCTGAAGTTCAGAGATGTCATCTGGCAAGGGGCCATGTCAGGAATGTAGCATGATAGGTGGTCCATTTTCTTCCTTATTGTTCAGATTATCAAGTTTTCCATGAGGGGTGCCATTTATGTTTATTGTTAAACCAGAAACCTTTCAAAAGGCAATAGGAACAAAACCATTGACAACGTGGAAGAAGACGTCCTTGTTGAGTGCAGACACATTGTCTTCCTCATACTCAAGACAAAGCTCAGCTTCCTTGTAAGAAAAGAACCCACAGCAGTTTCCCTTGATTCTCCCCTAACTCAGGAGCTCTTTCTAGTCTCAGTTCAGCTTCTTTCTCTTCCCCTGGCTCTAGTATCATTTATAAGGAGCTACCTTTGGTAAAAACCTGAATTAAGTCTTAGAGGAATATTTAAATATTCCTCTAAGCCCACAAGCAGCCCACAAGCAGCTCAAAGACTCATAATGGAAAGAAGAAGAAATGTACGACACGAACAAAGTGACAACCTGCCCTGGAGACCCAGCAATTCCACTTTGAGGAATCTACCCAAGATAAATGGAAACATGTCCACACAAAGACTTGCTTGTGACTGCTCACAGAAACATCATTCATAATTGTCAAAACAAGTGGAAATCACCCAAACATCCATCAGCTGGTGAAGGGAGCAACAAAATGTGTTGTAGCCATGCAATGGAATACTATTTGGCAATAAAATGAAGGAAACACTGGCACAGGCTGCATCACAGATGAGCCTCAAAAATAGGATATGCTGGAGGAAAGAAGCAAGTCACCAAACGTGCATCCTGTATGAGCCCACTTACTTGAAATGCCCAGAAAAGGCAACTCTACAGGGACAAAAAGTTGGTGAGCGGCTGCCGGGGACTGATGAAAAGGTTCTAAAATTAGAATGCAGTGGTAGTCACAGAGCTTTATAAATATACTACAGCCCACTACATTTTACTCTTTAAACGGGCAACTGTTATGGTCTGTATGTAAATTACATCTCGACAAAACTGTTCAAGAAATGTCCTGGAGAGGGAACAGGTGGTTAAGTCACGACATTCCAGTCCTGGAGAGACTCAGCCCGTTAGCGACGAGCAGGCGCGTACCAAGGGCCAGCATGAACAAAACGGAAGCCCTGTCCTCACACTCTGGGGGGAAGGACAGATGGAGAGAGAAGGAACCACACACACCACAGCTCATGACTGGGGGGTGTGAGGAAAACTAAGGTAAGAGCTGGGCAAGCTATTTTATACAGTGTCAAAAGAGGAAAACTTTTCCCATGAAGTTGACTTTTGAGCAGTAACCTGGACGGAGCCATGGAGTGAGCCATGGGGATACCCAGGGGCGACGCCTTCCAGGCAGGGAACAGACAGCGCAGAGGCCCTGCGGCTGATGCATGCTTGCTGAGAAACAGCTGTATTTCATACAAGGGGTGACAGCAGAGCTGGGTTTTGAAGGGTGAATAGGAGCTCCCCTAGCTGAAAGACGGGGAGGAAGCCAGCCTCCCCGGGCTGATCCCAACGGATGTCTATCCCAGTGGCTGTGAGCACAGTGCCCAGCAGCTCATACGGCTCATGTAGCATGAGTAAACAGCAGGTTCTCACTAAACACAGGAAGAGTGAACAAATGTGTGAATGAGAGCCCATGTTGTCTCAGGGCTGGGGGAGTAACAAGGAGGTCCTGCTGCTTTCCACACCAAACCTGCAGGCTGCTTCCCTGGGACACAGCTCCAGTGTCCTCCCCACCTGACCTCCACCCCCAGCCCCCAGGCCTCCACAGGGCTCCACCACTGACTTCCGGACATGCTCAGGGTTCAGAGTGCTGCTAAGCCTAGATCAGTGGAAAACAGCGATTCAAACCCATTCTCCCATGGACTGCAACTGGGCCCTTTTTGCTCCTTTTCCTTTCTCTGAACTCAGATGAGAACTGGAGGCTCGCGCCCACTGACCAAGGAAGCTTACGCACACCTGCACTCCCATCTCATCCCCACAGCCCTAGCTCAGAGCCTGCACCCAACTGCCCACGTGTAGGAGCCCATCGCTTCCTCTCTGGAGCTTCCCTGTCCAGGAGGAGGGGGAAGGAGTCCTCCTTCCTCTTATAAGCCCTGGGTCTACACGCAGACAAGATAAATGAATGCAGGAGCAGACCCAGGACACCGCCACCCAAGAGGGGCCACCAGGAATCAATGTGACCGTTCTCATTCCCTGAACTTGACACCAGCCAGGGTGAGCGCAGGAGAGATGGAGGCACCCCAGGCCCCTCACAAAAGGAAGGACACCCTCACATCCTTCCAAGGGCACCCTTGCCCAGGTGCAAATGTCCAGCAGATGATTGCCTTTGCAAATAGTTGGGGAAACTGTGAAAAGAACACACTGCTTAAGCCAAAGAGCCTTGGACAAAATAATGAGGAGAGAGCCCCTGCAGGGGCCTGGAACACCCGGGACCGTTCCAGACGCACAGACCTCAGCCCCTCCCCTGGGCCCGGGCTTGGGGAGAGGGCATGGGGTGAGTGTGTCTTTATGACATTATTGATCACTCCTCCACCTGCAGTTAAAAACCATGCCCAGACAGACAATAAAAATAAGTACTTAACCATAGCGAGGCCTCCGCCGACTGAAATGGATTTTACACTTAAAGATACAGCTGATCTGGGTGAGGGTTTTAATGGCATTTTTGAGTTTTAAATTAAAAAAAAAATCAAATCTTCAAAAAATTAAATGAGAAATCGCCAATGTAGCCCACATGAGGTTGTGCTTGTAATATCTGCAGACCCAGGGTGCTGGGGGTTGTAGTTTATGAGCGTTGGGCAGGGAGAAGTCACGGTGGGGAGTGTGTTCAGTAGACAGGAGGGTCCCCATGTGTCTAAGGAGTGGGGGGTGGAGAAAGCAGAGGAAGGGAACAGGAGGCAGGAGGTCGGAAGAGCGTCTCCCTGCAGGGGAGGGCAGGAGAGAGGGCGGATGAGGAGGAAGCAGGAGAAGGCATGAGGTGGGGGGAGCAAGGTCTAGAATTCCTCACAGTCTCTAAATTAGAGATCAGAGGTTCTCCTCATCCCAATCTTTCCAGATGGTGCAGGGAAAAAAAAAAAAAAATTGGTCCCACCAGGAAACCTTAATGCATTTTGTTACTTGCTTCTGTGGGGGAAACTACCCCTGGTTCATAATACTGGTATCTACGAAAATACCCATCTCCCCAGCTAAGGACACAAAATAAGTCTGAAGAATCCATATGCATCCATCCCTCATATATATCAGGTGTGAGAGCTGATTCAGAGGGTGGCCGGCTGGACAGACAGACAAAAGAAGGAAAGGGAGTGCTGAATTCAGGAGCTTTCTGCCCGGAACCACTGTGTGTGCGTTTGATCCACAGAGACCTGATGGGAGACACGGAGACAGAGGCGCCGATGTTACAGTGACTTGGCCCAAATCGCAGAGCATGCGTCTGATTCCACATTCCCTCTTCTTTCTCCAGATGCCATGTTCTTTTTACTTTTGTTTGTTTTGTTGTTTTGCTGCTGAGGGAAGAAGGCCCTGAGCACAGCCTTGACCCAGGCCTGCTTTTGGGAGGCCAGAAGGGCCCACCTGATATCAGGAAATTAAGGGCGAGATTCGTCCCCACCCCCAACCTGAGGCGTGTTCAGAGCACATAGCTCTATTGAGAGAGACTGGAAAGCCAAAGGGTATGGTCAGCCCTTGAAATCAGGAATGTGTGGACGCATCCTCTGGGCATCAAAGCATCGGCACGCTTCCCAGATTCCATGCTGGGGGCAGAGCTGACGATGGTCAAGCCTCCAGCCCCCAGATAAAGCACTGCACGCTTCCCCAGGCATCCTGCCCGAAGCCCTTCCAGAAGCTTTCTCTACAGCCATGAGCAGCTCAGCGGCATGCCTCCTCCTGGCCTTCCTGGCGTCTCATAAAGAACCTGGATGCAAAGTTAGAGGAACTGAGAGGAAGCTAACATTTACTGATTGCTACATTCTGTTGGATATGACGTTAGCTATTTCTTATACGTAGTAGCATGTCGAAAATGAAATGATATCCGTAAGTGAGCCTAAACAGGGAAGAATTTTCTTGGGAGATGGAAATATTCTAAGTTGCCATCAAGATGTGGGTTATGTAGGTGCATCCATTTGTCAAAACTGTCCAGCTGAGATTTATGCATTTCAATGTACATGAGTTTTACCTTAAAAAAAAAAAAAGGGGCAAAAATGAATGACGATGAAGCAGGGGTGGGAAACAAACCAGGAAATGGAGGATGTTAATCCTTACCAAAGCTACGTGATGAGGCCCCATGGGTTACACTTGTGAGCAGAATTCTAAGCGGACCCCAGTGACCCTCCTCTCTGTGTAATCCCCTCCCTGGAGTGGGGGAGAGACCTGTGAACATGATGGACTGTCATCCTGCGATTATGTTAGATTATGTGGCAAAGAGGAGTGTATTTTGCAGATGTAATTAAGGTCTCTAATCAGTTTGACTTTGAGGGAGATTATCCTAGGTGGGCCAGACATAATCAGGTGAGCCCTTGGACGAGGATTTAGGGCTTTCCTGAGCTCAGAGACTCAAAAGAACCAGCAGAGATTCCTTCTTGCTGGCCTTGAAGAAACAAATCCTACAACTGGAAGGAATTCTACCAACCGCACGTGAGCTTGGAAAAAAAACTTACAATGGCTAATGAGGCCCCCTAGACTATAGCCTTGCAAGACCCTGAGTAGGGGACCCAGGAAAGCCATGCCCAGATTCCTGACCCACAGAAGCTGTGACACAATAAACGGGAGTTGGTCTAAGCTGCTAAATCTGTGGAAACTTGTTACACAGTGATAGAAAACTAATTCAACACTCTTCTGTGTACTTTGCCTATGTTTGGAATTTTCCATAATAAAATGCAAGAACAATCAAGTGTGCATGGCCACTGGAGATGGTAAACAGCAGGGTTTATGAGCACGGACAAAGGTTCACATCTCAACCGTACTCCTTTCTTGACTTGTGGTCTTGGCAGATTCACAGGTCCTCTCTGATCCTTGGTGTCTTGATCTTCAAAAGGTGAAGGGCAGGGGGATCCTCTCCAAGGAAGTTGTGAGGGTAAAGGAGGAGGGTCTGGGTATTCACAGTGCACGACAGAGTTAGATGAGAAGTTGCGTGCTGCTCTGGGGAGCAGGATGACAAGATGACAGTGAGTGAGCAACTCTGCCGTCACGTGGCACAGGGCTCCTGTCACCAGCTTCCTGTCTCACCTTAGGCAATGAAGCCTGTCATCTCTACGCCTTGGTGTCTCCATCATGGTGGAAATTTTTTTTTTCAATGTGATTTCCTATAAGTGCTCTTGTGTGCAGGCCTGAGGAGAGGTGCCACAGGAATCCATGTTACTGTCCACGGCCATCTGGAAGGTCTTCTCTAGGCTCCTTGCTCCAAAAGGTCAAGTGTAACCCACACCTGTCACAGGTGACGATTCCCACTGCAAGGACATCAAGCATGTCTGACAAGGCCAACAGAAGTGCCCGGAGCACTGCAGGGCATACGGGAACAAGGACACGAGCAACGGTTGAAAGGATCCAGAGATGGAACCGCTGTAATTACTTTAATTTGAACTTGGCGCTGGCCGGAGCTGTCAGCGACACTCCTGTTCTTGGAGAAAAAGGTGCCACTGGATCATTTTAATGACTATCAGGGCCTCTGTTGTGCCTTGCAGCTGAAAGATGCCCCTTCAAGAGCCGCAGGACCTGGGAGTGTGGGCTCTGTGTGGACATGGGTGAAAGCCCAGCTCGCTCGCTGCGGACGAGATTTGCTGGACATGGGTGTCCAAGTGCTTCTTCTGTCACCGAGTAGGTCGGGACCGGCCTGATCAGGTCTGCACAGCCTGGAAGCCTGTGAGCCTGGCTCTCCTGGCAGAAAAAAAATAGGCATCTGCCTATTTCTTTGAGCCTAAGAAAACTACCCCCCAAAACTTTGTGTTCATATATGGAGAAGAGCCAAACATGTATTGAGTTCCTGCCATGAACCAAGCAGGGTCAGTCGCCTTACGCGCACATGGCTCCTTTATATTCTGATGATTGAACATTCCTACATAAATATCCCATGAATTTTCTCATTCTACCTTGATTTTCCCTTCACCTAGAACTCTATTTGCATTTCACTTGTTGTGTTTTTGCAATCTGCCTGAAATTCATTGTGGAATATAGCTACGGATGGAAAAAAAAATAAGCAAATGCTCAGGGTTAAGCACTGTTAACCCTATTCTAGAGATAAGAAGACTACAGCTGAGAGAGTAACTCGCCCAAGGCCTCAGAGTTACTGAGTGGTGAGGCTCCAACTGCTAAGTTGGTCCTTTAAGGCTCCCGAGCCCTCCGTGGCCTCTCCAGCATGACCGGTTATAATAACTGATGAGGACAGAGCTAACACGGAGGCGGGACCCACTGCGGGTCTGCACTTGGCAACATGCCCATGAAGGGCTTTTTCCTTCTCTGTTTTATATAATGAGCCAAAGCCTAGGAAGCTTCGGAACCTGCCCCAGGTCACAAGAGTGGAGGAGCAGGAATCTGAGGCCAAGCTGCTTATTTCCAAAGCCTGTCCAGTACACGGCTACAGGTTCCATCAGAAAAGATTATCAGCCACACAAAAGCAGTGTGGTGAGTCTCAGATGTGGCAACAGTGGGGACCTTTCCAGAGTCCATTTAGCCTATTTATAGAATCTTGGGGTGCACCATCCCACCTAACAGTGTACCGTCCTTGTGAACTGGCCTGGGGTCCCCACGGGCCATCTCTGTGTACCACCCATGTGTACTTCTCAATATGCCTGTGTAACATCCCAGGGGACAGTCTCAACACACCTGTGTACCACCCCCATACCGTCCTAGCGGTCCATCCAGCATACCCGTTTACCATCCCTGTGTACACGGGTAGCGGCCGGTGTACCAGCATCCCATCTCATGTTCCATCCAGTATGTGGACCATCCCTGTGTACCATCTCCCTGTCCCATCTCTGTCCACCTCCAAGCTTGTCTGCATACCTGGGTAACATCCCAGTATAAAAACATCCCAGCACAGCTGTGAACCATTTTTCCATACGATCCTAGCATACCTGTGTACCACCTCTGTGTACCATCCCAGCACACCTATGTCCCATCCCCATGGACCAATGTCCATCTCAATGTACCATCTGGCTGCACAATCCCAGTGTAGCTACATTCCATCCCAGGATACCTAGAGTACCCGGGTACCATCCGTCACAGCATACCCACGTTCTAGACCAACATACCAGTCTACCATCCTTATGAGGGCTCCAGAAAAATCAAGAGCCATAGCTGTTTTCACTGGATATGTGTTGCAGAGAGTGGTTTACTTCCAACATCTGAATAAGCATCGGTTTGAAGACCTGCCCTGGCACTCCAGCTCCTGTCTGTGGTTCCGTGCTTTCATGGAATCTGCCAGGGAGGGGCTGTCACCACAGGCTTCAATAGCTGTACTTGTAAGGGATCAACTCCCTGCTGACAGAGGGAATCTTCCACCTCTTTCCAAGAGCAGAGCCAGCTCACTTGCCTCCCAGAGGGCAGCAGGCCCGTTGTGCAGACCACAGTCCAGAGTGTTTGCAACCTCACTCTACCCCACGCCCTCGGCAGGATTTGCTATTTCCTTCATAGGAAAGGGAAGAAGCAGAGAGACTGCTCCATGCTAAGGTCCATACCCATGGTTAGATTCTGTGGTCTGCTGGCACTGGTTGACCCAATTTTAGAGATGAGAAAATTGGTCAGAGAAATTGTCACTTGGCTCAAATCACAGGGCTAGCTGGTGATGAGGCTGGGCTTTGAACCTGAGCTTTATGGCTCAAATGCCCACAGTCCCACACCACTTCCTGCACGTCTTCCATGAGCAAAATGATGAGGAGAGCGGCTGCTGGTGAGAAAGGATGCTGACATCCCAACCATTGGAGGATGTCATGGAAACCCAGACTCTCTCCCTCGCCTGGGTCAAGCTCCAGGGCGTAAGATGAATGGACACCTCGGCCTGTCCCCACATACACCTTGGTCTGTCTGAGACACCACCTCTCAGAACCTCAGTTTCTGATACGGCGAAGTTGTGAATGTCCATGCGCTGGAGCAAGTATGTTGAAACCCACACCACACAGAAGGGACTGCTCAAACTCCCCAATTAGTAACATGCTGTCGCTTCTAATTCTTTTCCAGGTGAAACTGGGCAGGCAGAATTCTCAGCTGAGGTGAAAGGCATTTTTTCCCACTCTTTAACAAAGTACATTTTTAATTGGTTTGGATTAAAAAAAAAAAAAAACTCCAAGCACAAACGAGTATGACCCAGATTGGGATAAGCAGAGGAGAAAGGAGAAAGAAAGGGGACAAGGGTCCTCCTCCAGGACACGGGTCAAGATGTGGACCCCATTATAGTGTTCAAGGCCAGGTGAGGTGCTCTGTCTTGGACCTGGCATCCGGACATCGTCAGATTTCACTGTGGGAACTGGGCAAGGAAGGTAGTGGTTCTACCCAGGATGGAACTGGAGGGGCTAGGGCTGCAACTGGACAGGGCTGGCTTGGAGGTGAGCGGTCAGTGTACCAAGAACCGCAGGCTTCAGCCAACAGTGAACATGGAAGATGGGTTTAGCAGAAGCCACTGGGCTGTTGCCATTTTCCTTTCTTTCTGGGAACATGGCTAGACTACATTTCCCAGTATCCCTTGCAGGTAAGATAGTCATGTGACTTGGTCCTGGCCAATAGAAGGTGGGTGACATAAATGATGCCATTCCCAGCCTGGTCCATAAATGTTTCCCCCTTGATCCTTTACCGTTTCTTTCTCCATTTGCCAGATAAATACAGAGAAGAGCGATCTAGGAAATGACAGTCACACGCTGGGGTCCCTGAACCACCTCTTGGAGGAGATTCACCTAACCAGGAATACCCTCATTGGATTTGTCTTGTAAAGTGGTGTCTGCATAAAAATTGTATGTTTATTGCTTTAAAAAAAAAGTTAAGTTATACTGAGCAATAAACGGGATGACTAATGTCAAATGCAATAACTAAACTGGGGACATCTAGGGTCTTTAACAAGGTAAGGCAACAGGAAGTGGTGAGGTTGTGGGGACAACCTATAGAAAGTGCCAAAGGCAAGCACAGAAGGAGCACTTTGGGGAGCCTGGGCACAGCTATGGAGGCTCGGAGGATCTGTAAGGACACTAAGGCAGTGTAGACCCCACACACATGCCTCCTCTCTGTGATGCCCCATTCCACCTTCTCCTTCTCCTCCTCATACCCCGCTTCATCATCATTCTAAACACCATGCCCAGGTTCTGAGCACTTCCTACTTGCCAGGTCTGGTACCAGGCACATACCATGACTTATCCACTCCTCACAACTGCCCTCTGAAGGAAGCACTGCTTCCAATGCCATTTTGCAGATGAGAAAGGCTGGCCTTAGATCACTCAAAACAATTTGCCCAAAGTCATCGGGACACAAATCCTGCTGGTCTGATTCTAGAGTCTGGTCTTGACTACTGTGTACCATCCCAGGGTATCCACTGTTAATACTGCTGGCCTGTCTCAGCACGTCCCCTGGGCCTGTTTACCTCTCCCGGCCCCTAACAATCTCATTCATTCATTCACCTGTCAGTCTGTCCAATCATCCATATATCCATTCATCCATCCATGCATTCATCCATCCATCTATCCATCCATCCATTCACCTATCCACCCATCTGTCCATTTATTATAAACATGTTCTGAGTTTCTCCCACATCCCAGACCCAGTTCCGGCCCTGGAACTACAATAGTGAAGACCAGAAGGCATGTGCCTTGTGAAGCAGGCATCTGGGCAGGAGGGACAGTCACAGGAAGGTGGCACCCATGGGACAGGCTGTGACCGGCTCAGACGTTGGGAAAACTATTCTGACCCCAAGCTGGAGATCAGCCTGGACCTGGGAAGAGTCTGAAGACAGAGAATGGACGATGAAAGCAGGAAGGAATGGGGTCATGGAAGCAGGTTTAGAGGCCCACGAGAAGAGAGGACACATGAAGCGTGTCCCCTGCAGAGGGCCGGGCAGGTGGACGAATCTTAAACCTACTGGACTGACTTGACTTTTTTTTTTTTTCCTGACTTGATTTTTGAGCTGAACTCATCCTGGCTGCTCACAGCCCCTCCTCTCAAAAAAGGAGAGACCGCAGTCAGATGACAGTTTCATTTCCCCCAGGAACGTTCCTGGCACTTTCCTTCTTCTCTTTTCTCCCCTCTCTCTGGGGTTCGTTTCCTTCTGCGGGGGAAGTGCGCCATGCAGAGCCCTGGCCCCTCTCCAATGTTCCAGGAGAAGCCTGGCAGCCGCTTGCTGCCTCCAACCTGAAATTTCTGTGAGAATGAAGAGATGGAACACCAGCCACCTGGTCTTTTACAAAACCTGAGCTGCATGCTGGGTGCCAAACGATGCTATCAATTGATTAAAACACAGCCTGCCAGCTCCTCCGGCTTGATACAGGGGAGCATAGATGGACGGGAGGTCTCCAGCGCATCCCTGAGGTCGCCGCCAGCTCCTCCCCACGCGTCACCGGACAAGCTCTGCGCACAGGTCCGAGAGGAGTGAAGCACGGAGCATGCGCACAGGGAAGCAGCGGGGTGGCGGAGGCGGAAGGCGATCACCAAGGGCCAGAACCACAGCGGGCGAAGATGCTGTCACCGTGCACCAAGGAGGGGGGCAGGGGACAGGCTGTCGACTTCTCACAGCGCATGCCAGGCCCCCAGAGGGAACGCATCACTCCTCTTCCTTCCATAAATGTAGCATCAGGGCCGCCATGTACAGACACTGCGGGAGGCGATAGGAACCGGACGGGGCAGAAGGAAAAGGAGGGGGCTGATTATTGCTGGGAAGAGGCACGCGGTATCACTAGAGCATATAACGGACAGGAGAGACCAGGTTAGGAGGCTTCTCTGAGGAAGCAACCACTGAGAATGAAAATAAGCGTTTGCTCTGTTCTAGAAGAGGTGACTGCAGATTAAAGACCCTGTTGGAAGAGGGAGGTTATGCATTCACTTCATTCAAAGGTTACTGCGGCTGGGTCGAGAGAGGGGCAAAGGTGGCCGTGATTTGGAGCAAACGGGCACCAAGGTCCCCAGGGTCCCTGAGGAATGCTCTGGTCTCCATCCCAGGTGACGATCGTCCTGGCCCCTCGTGCCCTCTCTTGACCCGTCCCCAGGTGGCAGGGCAAGAATGTGAGCTGGCCCTCATAGAGCAGTGGCCTTCTTGACAAGTGCCAGCTGCCCAAAGGGTAGAAGAGGTTGGGGGGAGCTGGGGTGGAGACTGTGATAAGAAGGCTTAGGGCAGAAACGACACCCCACAGGCTCCAGCGTGCTCCTGGGCAGTTTCCATTTACAATCTCATGTCATTACCAGCATCCTTTGACGGGGTCTGTTATTAAACCCCATGGCCCCACCCAAGGGACAAGGAGGCCAGGAGAGGGAGGGGGCCCTGCCCACAGCCATATGACAAGCAATCAGAGACCCAAGGCAGGACTCCAGGTCCCCTGAGAGCCAAGTAAATTCCCCCCTCACTCAGCAACTGGCATTGGGGCTGGGGTTGGGGAGATGCTCATGGCTTCTCCAGGTTACCAACTTTCTTGGCCAGATCAGCCCTTACTTCCCCATACGCTGGAGCCAGAGTGCTCAGGTGGCCAAGCTCCATGGTGGCTGAGAAGGGAGCAGGGCAGGCTATCTGTAGATGACCTCAGGGGTGACTCAGCCCTTCCACTGGGCAGCTACTGGGCATTCTCTGGGCCAAGTCCTCATCCAAGGTCAGCCAGGCTCCCTTCTGCAGCTCAGGGTCCCTGCTCTGATGGGAAGTGGAGGGGCTGGCCCTTACCTTCAGAAAGGGATGCAGGAGACAGGTTCCCTTGGACAGTTTTTCAGGGATGTTCCCAGGGACAGCCCTGACCAGGTGTTGCCATGAAGGTGGAGATACCCATGCCCTGGTCACTCGAGCTCTGGGCCAAGTTCTGATAGAGGGTCAGGTGAGGCCCCTCCCATGGGCCCCTTTGTGACAAGCCTCCATATTTGGAATGAATTGAGCCACAGGCAGCTAGGAAAGAGATGTGCGTGTGTGTGTGTGAATGTAGTTTTACAAAATGCTAGTTAGCTAGAGAAAGAAGCTATAGACTTGGCTTAATGTGCACAGTGCAGCTGAATAGAATTTAGAATCAAGCAGAGCCAGATTTGAACCTTGGATCTGCCACTTAGATGCTCCACGACTCTGGGCAAGCTACTTAGCATCCCTGAGTCTCAATTCATTACCTATAAAAGTGGCTATAATACTTGTCTTAAAAGCTTTTTTTGAAAATTAAACCAAATAGTGTGTGAAATAATTTATCCTGAGACCTGGTATACAGAATACACTCGATAAAAGCCAGTTTCCTCTTGAAAGCTGCTAATGGCCCCACCTCTGCCACTGACTAGCTGTGTGACCCTGGGCAGATGTCTTGACCTCTCTGTGCCTCTGTGTCCTCACATTTAAACAGAAATAATAATATTACGTACCTCACGGAGGGCTGAGGAGTAAGAGTACATTTAAGTGCTAAGCACAGCAACAGGTCACATTAAACACTGTCTTTTCCATCAACACCACACGTCTGATTATTTTGTGAGTAGTTTTTATTTTTATTTTTTTAAACTGTATGGCCTGAATCTCCAAACAAGTGTGTCCTCCTTGACAACCAGTGCTAAGGTTTCTCTTCTGAGAATCCCTCTTCAAATCCAGCACAGGATAAAAGGACTAAAAATGTGTGCTGATTATATATTGAATTTAGCCCATGAGCACAGATTCACAATCTGAGATAATAAAACAGTATATGAAGGCCTTCTTTTCTCAATCTCTTGCAAATGTTTAGATCAGGTAATACAAAAGCATCATGAAACTTGCAACGTGTCTTCTTTGAGCAATAAAATCTGTTTGGTCCCCCCAGAACTTTCCCTCTCTCTGAAGGACTTAATACAATTAAAAGCAGCAAGCAGACTTCCTGTCTGGCCAAACAAAAGCAAGCTGAAAATGGTCCATGTATGCCCAGAGGCTGGCAGACAGCATAGGAATGAATTAGCAAATTAGCAGAAACAACTTCTGCTGAAAAACGACTAAGATGTTCCTCTGATAACGGGACAGATTTGTAACGGATGAAACTGTGGGATTCCTGCAGACAGGAAATCTGGGCCTCTGTGGAGTACAGGAGGAATTTTGGAAGCAATTATTGATTGCTCCAAAACACATCTCAGAGAAAAGAAAAGGTTAAAAGAGATGATAAACCCTGATTACAGACTGTCTCACATGACTCGCTGATAACTATCACTTCCCCACTCACCCGTGACCTTCTCTTGCCAGCTCAGGGGCGTTGAGTTCCATTTTGGGCTCATTTCTCTTGATTTTTAGAGGCAGCAGTGTAGTTATATGGGAAAGAGAAGCCTTTCTGGTGCTTCTGTGATGCAAAATAACTAGCTTCAGAATAAAGTAAACTGAAGTTTACATAAAACCAATAAAATAAATTTCCCCCCAATAAGTATTTCCATTCATATTCTGAAAAAGTTTTGAAAGTGATATTACCTTCACTTTGATAATTTAAAGATGTTTTAAATCTCAGGATAACCTGAGAAAATAACAGATGGAGGCCTTATGTTTATCATAAAGTAAAAGTCGCTCAGTCATGTCTGACTCTTTGTGACCCCATGGACTATACAGTCCATAGAATTCTCCAGGCCAGAATACTGGAGTGGGTAGCCTTCTCCAGTGGATCTTCCCAACCCAGGAATCAAACCAGGATCTCCTGCATTGCAGGTGGATTCTTTACCTACTGAGCTATCAGGAAAGCCCATGTTTATCATAAGTAAAATGTAAATGTAAAATTCTTCTACCCAAAGATTGACTTACTGACTGCTGGCTTTTAGTACCTAAGTTACAGGAAAATGAGTTCTCTGAGACAGAAAGAATCTCCATTATTAGAGAGTTCTGTGGTAAAGATGTTTAGTTGATGCTGATGCAACCACATCACTATCTTTGCAGCAGGACTTAGCAGCACCTTTAATATGCTAATTGACGATGAGCATTATAAATCTCCAAAACAGAGATAGAACATGGAATGCTTCTCAGATTCACTGGACCACTAACTTTCCTCCTAAATAGGCTGCCCAGATCTGGTGCAGGTTAATCCTGTAGTTTTCATTTACAGGGGTGGGGGTAGGGGGAGATAAAAAGCCTTAGAGTTCCTCCCCTTTTTGCAAAGAAAATCAGTTGTTTCACATACTTTCATTAAGACCTTTTAACCAGAGACCATTGGTTATATATGGTTATGTATTTGGTTAGAGAGTACCCGGCTTTCAGTGCTAAGTATGTGTCCAACGATGATGCAGCACAAAGAAGCACATCCTGTGTGCTCTGCTTTCCTGAAGCTGGAACCAGACAAGACTAATCCATGATGATGGCAGTCAGAATCGTGCTTACTTGAGAAAGGGACATGGGGGTGTCCCCTTTTGCTTCTGGGAACAGTCTACATTTTGATCTGGATAGTGTATGGTAAAAATTCATCAAGCTGTTATGCACTTAAGAATTGTACACTTTACTGCACTGTACAGCTTATTAAAAAAAATGTAAAAGAACTAGGATGACTGTCCCTGTTTGGGGCAACTCTGTGAAGTTATTTTAAAATGAAGAAAAAGAAGAAGAAGTCCCTTATCTATTTGAATCTCCTCAAGAGATATGATAATTCTCAATGCATCTTTTGGGAGAAATCTTTATTTTATTATCTAAGATATAAAAGGTTAATGTGAAGGTGAAAAAAAAAAAAAAACCTCAAAATGCTCAGTGTCTACACTGACCTAATGCCTCTTAGATTCAGAAGATGTGACCCGTGGAGAGAACTCTGGGAGGCTCCATGCACAGCTAGGTCACTAGGAGTCTCTGTGGCCACTCCCTTGTTCCTGATGATGGCTCTTCTCTCCGCCTATGGATAAGCCTCTCCAGCCCGCATCTCCATCGGAAATGAGAGCCTTCCAACGCAGAGGATCGGGCCCGCACTCACAGCGCTCGAGTCGAAAAGACACGGGGAAATTAGACAGCCTGTCAATCCATTTATGTGAGAGGGATGCGGTTACAAATCAGGGAGAGAGTATTTGCATCAAGAATGGAAAAGTAGACGGCTCGGGACTTAAAAAGTCGGTCCCTGGAGACCCCGAGTGGCGCGCTGGGGCGCCCGGCACTGCCACCCGGATCCCTCAGCCCACTCATCCCTCACCTCTGCCCTCCAGGAAGAGCAGGCAGAGGAGGCAGCTGGGGAACACTCCCCAGCCAGCCAGAATCCTTTTTGATCCAGCTTCTTTCCCACTTAGTGGAGAAAACGAAACTTTCGGCCCAGAAGGATTCGGTCCTCCTTCCTTTGGGAGCAGCTGGAGGGCAAGTTCAGGGGTCGCACTGCTTAGGACTGGAGCCCGGTCCTGCTGCTTAATACCAGGGTGACCCTGGGCAAGTTCCACAGCCCCCAGAACCCTCGCTGTAAACAGAAGGCTGTATCCTACGTGGTACCCACTGCGGGGGTCACCCCAAGGATGACAGGGACAGTGATGGGAGCAGGCAGAACGCGGTGTGGAACACACATCATGCGTGGTACAGAGGAGGTGCCTGTTATTACTTGATGGCTCATCTTATCACCATGATTAGAGAGACCAAAGGGGCCCGCCTGCAAGGGAAAAGCCGCCTTGGCCACTGGTTAGTTCACCTGTACCTTTTATTTCTGGCCCAGGCGCCATGACAGCTTGCACGGCAACCAGGGGCACCCACCTCCACCTTCTATTCATGAGCTTCCCACAGCGCATTGAGAAAACCAGTCCTCCCACAGACACTGAGGGAGAGGCTCCCGGCGTGGTGCCCTAGACGAGGGGAAGACAGAATCATTTCTCTTTCCAGACTCTGCCACCCCTCTGCTGATCTTCCAGGGCAGAGGACATTGTGCCATGAAGCAAAGGGGAGGATTGGAGCTGCTTCAAATCACCCAGCTCCATTCCACTGATGCCTGAAACAGAGTGGCACAGGCAGGAATTCAGACTCTCCCATCCTTCCTTCCATCTTATCTATCCATCCACCCATCATCCATCCAGCCATCTGTTCATCCCGTGTACCCCAAATATGCCTTACGCATCGGTTCCTGTGACAGGAGCTGAGGATATAAAGCTGAGTAAGGCAGGGTCTTCCCCTTGGAGAATTCACACAGAGAGTGCACATGGATGGCTTCACTGCATGAGGTAAGGTCAGTGGTAGAGAGAAGGTGGCTGTCTCATTGGAAAACAGAAGTATCTAGTCTAGTCCAGGTGATCAGGGGAGCCTTCTTACAGAAAGAAGTAGCTTCTCAGACTTAAAGAAAGAGGTGGTAAGGATGATCCAAAGACAAACATCAGCGTGAGAAACTGAGTATCTAATACCGATGCAGAGAGGGGGTGAGGGTCAAACGGAAGGCAGAGCGTCCGAGTAGGGAAGGCGTCCTGTTCTTGGGCTCTGCTCTGCAGGCAGTGGCAAGCCAGGGGGAAGGGGTCTCTATGAGATTCGGTTAGACAAGCTGCTCCTGACAGTAACTCTGCGTGGGCTGGAGAAAGACAAGCGTGATCAGTGGCCACCATCAGAGAAGTAACGACAGGCCTGGACTGCGGGGCAGGCATCCTGGAAATGTGCTGGAGGCAGGGCATGCGGTGGATGGAGAAAGTCACCAAGGATGAAAGCCAGTGTCTTATGAGGGTCTAGGGAGTGGGATTCTGGAGGAGAAGGGTGACCTTGAAGGAAGGATGGGTCACCTGCATCCATGGTCAAGATGTCTTACACCTGAAGGTAGAGAGGCCCAGGAGGCAGTTACACTTCAAACTAAGCAAGATGATCCAAGAGTTGAGGAAGTGGATGAGATTGTACAGAGTGGAAAGATAAAGGGGCCAAGGATGAACCACTGGAGGACTCTAATGTCTACGTGGCCCTGATTCTGCAGGCTATCTACCTGAACTCCTTCACGTCTTTAAAATATCCTGGACACGGGCACAATTGGAAGTCTTTCTTGGCCTTGACTGAACAGCCAGTCATGGAAATGAGGCAGAAATGAAGACACCACCCCAGAGACTCAGATTGATCAAAATTGTCTGGACCCGAGGAAACCCAAGCCCTGTGTGGGCTGGGGCTAGCCTCCTGCAGAGATGGTGGAGAGGGAATTCCTCTGCCTGAAAGCACTTGCTGTGTTGTAAGATTCTCTGGGTACAACTGGATAAATAACTATGATTCACTTATACAGTACAACTGACCACAGCCATTAAAAAGAATGAGACAAATCTCTATGTACTGACATGCAAGGGTATCTCAGATGTATGGTTAAGTGAAGCATGTGTGCACACACACACACACACATACATAAATACACGATTTGGGTGGGGCTTCCCTGGTGGCTCAGGGGTAAAAACTCTGCCTGCCAAGCAGGAGACTCGGGTTTGATTCCTGATCCAGGAAGATCTCACATGTCACGGAGCAACTGAGCCTGTGCGCCACAACTATTGAGCCTGGGCTCTAGAGTCTGGAATCGGTGACGACTGAGTCCACGTGCTGCAACTGCTGGAGCCCGGGAGTGCCCTAGAGTCCCTGCTCTGCAATAAGAGAGACCACCACAATGAGAAGCCCTCACATTGCAACTAGAGAGCCACTGCTCCCCAGTCTCCACAACTGGAGAAAAGCCAGAGCAGCAAAAAGACTCAGCACAGCCAAAAATAAATAATAAAAATTATATTTATATAAAGATTTGGGTGAACATTTACCAAACTGCTGGAGAGGCTGGGAAAGACTGCAAGCTGTTTCACTGTCTAAGTTACGTACATTAAGATATACAGATACCTGTTTCCTAATGAGAACACAATGATGACTATTAAGGCATGAAGATGACATGATCTGCTATTTCTAACTGTGCAGATCCCATTCTTGGGCTGTCCCATCATCCAGCCGCACGTGGGGCTCAGGGCTCTCTGAGCAGGGGAATGAGGAAGAGGAACCATGTCCTGCAGCTTATCAAGGATGTCTGATTGCATTCTTGTAGATGAAGTGTCCCAACTGTGATAACAAGGGGAACCACTGTGTGAGCTACAGAAATCACATTAAGAATCAGAAAAAAAGAAAATGATGAGTCTACAAACGGGAACATGTCACACACAGTCAGAATTCAAGACAAGAATGGAAAGCGGAGGTGAGATGGGAGGGCAAGTGGCTAGACTTAAGTCGGGACTATGTGGGAGCCCACCAGCTTGATGCGACACGGAGCTGACTGTGCACTCTGGGGTGCTGACCGTTTCAAGCAACCGCGAGGACCAGACCCGGCACCACCAGTATCACAGATGGCAGGGAGGGAGCAGACGGCTGGGAGCTGACCAACTGAAGCAGCTGCCTCGTGAAATTAACCAGAGCACAGGTGTGAAGACAGAAACCCCTGGATGATTGGAAACAAGCAAACAAAAATCTTTCTCTGTGGGGTGATGGCATTCTTAGTGTAGATTCTTCTTCGAGGGGTACAGAACAGAAGGACGAGCTTTGCAGCTCCGGGTTCCAATCATCTCTGAAGCCATCATGCCCCTGCCCTGCTTTCCCCCAGAGAAGTCAACCACCATCTCAATTAGACCCTCAGTTTCCAGCTCCGGGTCTCCCCCAGCCTCCAATGAGCCTGGATTTGCACACGCTGCTCCTGCGCTCAGAACACCGGACCACCGGCACGGAACAAAATAGAAAACGTTCTGCTCCAGACGAGTAAATTAGGCTGACTGATGAACAGTTTTTCTTAAGAGGATTTGCTTACCTAAACCCAATAAACCCAGCCCTGCAAAGTCTCATCCTATCAGGCTGATACCTGCTCCACTAAGCCGTGGGATAGAGCTGCCTAAAGAGACAGGAAATGGGTGATGGAGAGTCTCTTCGTGTTGAAGAAGCAGAGGAAAGGAACGTCTTAGTGAGCAGCGTTGGCCCTGATTTGGCTGTGAGTGCAGCCCCTCCACCCCCTTCTACCCAGACAGACCTTCCTAAACAGCACTTGCCCTCTCCCCTCCCCCACCTCTTTTCTAACAGTCCAGAAACCAAGAACGCAGACATGAGAAGCCAGCCTGGCCGCCCCAATCCAATTAATAAATTAAATGTTTCACTTGAAACAGTCCATGTCCTTCCTGCCCCCTCCAGGCCAACAAATTTCAAATCACCTTGCAAAGGTATTTGTGAGTAAATGTGTATTTCAAAATAAAACGTGCCCTGCCATGAGGTCCTGTGGGCCCAGGCATGAGCTTTGAGGACTGGGGGTTTTTCTCACGCACTGTTTAAACTGGTACAGCCCTGATGGATCTTTTGGGACCAGACACCAAGCTTTCAGACAGCAGGCAGCTACCGGGTGTCTTGGATCTGCTGAGGGCCGGAACCAGGGTGAAGTGAGTTGGCCATGGGTGAAAGCTTCACCTTGGGTGCAAAATGTAGGGGAGCACCCCAGATCAAGATAACGATTAACACAAAAGTGAGTGCACAGCAGTCCTCCATGAGCAAATACCAGAATGTTAAATAAAGACAAGGACTTCCCTGGTGGCTCAGTGGTGAAGAACCCACCTGCCAATGCAGGAGAGGCAGGTTCGATCCCTGGTCCGGGAAGATCCCACGCGCCACAGTGCAACTCAGCCCATGTGCCGCAACTATTGAGCCTGTGCTCTAGAGCCCGGAACCACAACTACTGAGCCCACACGCCACAACTGCTGAAGCTCGTGTGCCCTAGAGCTTGTGCTCTGCAACGAGAGAAGCCACCGCAATGAGAAGTCCACACACTGCAACTAGAGGGCAGCTCCCACTCGCCCCAACTAGAGAAAAGCCCACTGGCAGTGAACACCCAGCACAGCCAAAAACACACAAGTAAAAAAATACAGACAGGATCTGACCCTGGATTCGCATAACTCATGTCTCGCATCCTGTGCCGCCCCAGGTCAGCAAGTCCCAGTATCTAGGCAGAACAGGAAAGGATGCCCTTACCCCAGGAATCCCCCATCCCAGGTGTGGACCCAACAGAAATGCTTTCACCAAAAGACACGGACAATAACTTCAGAGCAGCGCCACTGACAACAGCCCCAAAGCAGAACAAGCGGCATGGCCATCAACGGGAAAAGTCTGAGTAAACTGTGGCCTCTCCACGCAACTATCAGTGAGCAACAAGACTAAACCAGCTCTTGCTTCGGGCAACAAGCAATGAATCTCACGGGAGTGTTTCTACCACGTGCAAGTCCCCTGCTTTGTGCTTTTTCCTGTATATTTGTTGTACTTCAATACATGGATTATTTAAAGAAACGCAAAAGAACAAAGTGAACGGCAGCCAACTCCTCTTTCATTAGCACTTATTTCTCACGGGTGGAGACTTCTTTATGCTGGACTAGAAGGAGGGTATCAATACTTCCTGAGACCATGCATCCCAGTGGAAGACTTTCTCGTCCCTAAAATTTTATCATGAATGAAGATCTGATCCTGAGTCTCTAACACATGTGGATGGTATTAATAAAAATAGAATGTTCTTTCCTGAGGTCCACAATTCCTGGTTCTATCCAGACTTCCCTGAATATCAGGCTCTTTCAAAAGACCTGCAACTGATGATCCTCGGGTCATTTCCGTGGTCCAACCCTGGAACCACACCCAGAAAAGGCTCTCCCTTTGAACCCATCCAGAAAAATCCAAAATAATCCCCTTACTCAAGGTCCATAACTTTAATCACAGCTGTAAAGTTCCATTTTGCCCAGTGAGGTAACATCTTCAGTTTCCAGAGATCAGGGCCTGGGTATCTTTGCGTGCTAAGTCACTTCAGTCATGTCCAACTCTTTGCAACCCTCTGGACTGTAGCCCTCCAGGCTCCTGTCCATGGGATTCTCCAGGCAAGAATACTGGAGTGGGTTCCCAGGGGATCGTCCCAACCCAGGAATCAAACCCACGTCTTCTATGTCTCCTGCATAGGCAGGTGGGTTCTTTACCACTAGCGCCACCTGGGAAGCCCTTATTCTGCCTACATAACTGTTAAAATAAATATTTTCTCCTAAATAGCTTTTATACTCTCTCAGCCTTTGACACTCAAAAATTCTCCAGGTTCATTTACAAGAAGAAAGAAAAGAAATAAGACACATCCCCCCTTCTCTGGGGGACCAAAAGCAGGCTCCACATTGATTCATTCATTTAACAAATACCTGCATTCTTTCATCGGACAAACACCAGGCAGCATGGATACAACGAAGAACAAGCCAGAAAGATCCGGGCTCTTCTGGAGTTTTTACTTCAGTGGGTTAGAGATGATAGACAAATACATAATGTAAAATATGTAATTTGCAATGTGGCTTCTGAAATGGCTCCCACCAATTCTCACTGGATCCTTCCCTGTTTGACTTTTGGGATAGCCACAGTCCGGGCCCACACTTTGATGGCAGCCTCATAAGAAGCCATGAGCTGCAGGATCTAGGCAGCTAAGTCACAGGCAGGTTTCCGATCCACCAAAGTCATGTGGTAATAGGTTTGTTGTTTCAAAGTCACTATGTGTCAGGGTATTTGTTACGAAGTATTAGCTGACTGATATACCTGTCAAGTCAGATGGTGATAAATCTTAGCAAGAAAAAAATAAAATAAAATAAAAATAGAGCAAGGGAAGGAGAACAGGGAATTCCAGAGGCAAGTTGGGCTGCATTTTGTAAAAGGGTCATCAGGAAAGATTCTATATGCTATCATAACAAACCAAGGACTCAAGGAAGCCTTCTGGAAAGCTACGATTTCTGGGTAGAGTGGGGTTTGTGGGTATTGACTAATGCAATCAGCAGGCTGAGAAATGTCATACAGAGTGAGTTTCAAAGACACAACTTGAATTCTTTCACTGGACTTTATTACTCTCCCTGCGTGACACTCCCTAGGCTCTGTTATCACAGCTGCTACTAGAAATTCCCTGAGTTTTATTAACAGAGCAGTTTCTTACTGTGGTATTATATAACACGCTGTGAATATCTGCCTTCATCTATATAGGCTGAGAATTCCATATGGATTTAGTTTTCAAAGGAGGGGGTTCCCATAAGGCAGGTCTTCTCTTCAAAATGTAGATGACATAGCCCCCCTGGTGGTCTACTGGCTAGGATTTGGCACTTTCAAAATGTAGACAACAGAGTCTAGAGATGCCTCCACTGCAAGGATGCTTAATATACAATGGGGTTATGAAAAGAAACACACCAGTGGAAAGAGAAGCAGGTTTTGCCCATGGCATCCAGGGTTGTTTTAACGTACAAGCCCCCCACACATGCAAATTCATCTCCGTAGCAAAGTGTGTTTTGATTTTCCAGGGTCTGATTTTCGAACCATGATAAATCCCTCTGATTATTTCTTTTACTTGCAAGTTACAATTTAAGGTTCTTTCTATACGGTAGCAGTGGGCCTGAGAATATTGGTCGATGTGATTCTTCGTCTTGGTTGAGGCAGAAACTCAAGTGAGTGTAACGATTTATATGATCAAATAAAAGCTTCTGAATAATAATAATAATAAAAAACATCTTCCCTGCATCTCCCAACTCTCTCGAGTCATTTAGTGCCTCTGCCAAAAGGCAATGCCAGTGACTGTATTGAAAAGGGCCTAAACGGTGGCACATAAATTCTCTCTCTCCTTTAGGAAGGAAGCTTCAGAAATAGGCAAAGGATTAATTGAACTCTCTATGCCTCAGAATCACCGTATTTATTGATACAGAAGCAGTAACAACAAAACTCCCAAAAGGCTTACTGTGTAGCTATTTTCACTGTTACATGCACTGGCCTCCTCTGAGAAGGCTCCCCTTCTCAGGTGCCTCTTTTGGCTCACACAGGGCTGGGTCAGATGCTGCCTTGGGTGCTTTTTCATCCCTCCCTGCCTCACCCTCCATGTCTGTCCTGTCCCTGCCAGCTATTAGGAGACCCAGGAGACTCAGCGCCAGGTACAGTTGTACGAATTGTGCACTGCACAAGGTTGCTGGCCTAAGGAAGTGGGCTGGGCTGATATGCAAGTCGCTGATACGTTGTTACATGTGCTGAGCCATGAACCCTGCCCAGAGGAATGGGGTGCCTTTATCTAATTCACTCCAAGGCCCCATATGGGCCTGCCCTGGCCCTAAGACCAGGAATTTGATGAAGTCTAGACCAGAGGTTCAGTCTGTTCATGGTTTGAGCCCCAGCACCCAGCATGATCCTTGGTATATGATGAGGACTCAATAAATATGTGCTCATGAATTACTGAATGGATTAGTTAATCAGCTGGAAGATCTAATGAAGCAGAAAGAGCAGCTGGTGTCTGGGTGGCACTCCTGGCTAAGTGGCAGGAGGGCAAGAGGAGAGAGCGAAACCCACGAAGAATAGATACACGTACGGGTATCACTGAATCACTTCGTTGTACACCTGAAACTAACACCACACTGTTGATCAACTCCAGTCCAATACAAAATAAAAATTTTAAAAGGAGAAAGAGACGCATGAACACTTAAAGACAACTCCACCTACTGCTCTGCAAGGCAGTGCAAAACCACTTGGCTGGAAGCTAGTCTGTCTGCACCACGTCGGAGATAACGGACCCAACCAGTCTCCTTGAGAGGTTGGGTGGCTCCAGGCGGAGCAGGGACCCAAGCGGCTCCTCGTTCAGAGTGTCCTGTGCTCGGAGTGCACTCTCTGGAGGCCACTGGGGGCCCGTGTTCTGCCCTGCGTCAGCATCGCTTCGGCTCTTCACCCTCCAAGCAGAACCAGCATCAGCAGGGGTGCAGACTGGATTCCTGCCTGCAGCTCCAGGACTCACTGGGGCGTCTGCTCCTCAGTTACTGGAGGGGACGAGTGGTTGAAGTTTCTCAGAGGGCATCCGGAAGGATCTCTATTGTGACCCAAGACACTGCAAACCCAGGTTCCCTGGTAGGCAAAGTCACCTCCTGGATTCTGGGGTATTTCTACCTTGTGAGCTGGGGCGGGTTGTTTCCAGATGCAGAAGGGGACTTACATGGCACCGGTGTAAGGATGCCGTAAAGGGTGCCCTTCATAGGTGGCCTCGAACAATGGAAATGTTGTTAGGAGGCCAGGAGTCCTTAATCAAGGTGCCATAGGATCACACTCCCTCTGACAGCTCTGAGGAAGGATTCTTCCTTGCCTCTTCCAGAGTCTGGGGGCTCCTGGCAATCTGTGGGGTTCCTTGGCTCACAGGTACATCACCCCAACAGCCATCTCATCACTGCTCCCCTCTCCCCTCTGTCTGCGTGTCTCTGTGTGTTCTCTTCTCAGTAAGACACCAGTCATCGGCTTTAGAACCTACCCTTATCTGGGATGACTTCAAGTAATTACATCGTTATTACAGATGTATTACAGCAATATTTCCAAAAACTGCTACATTCTGGGGTTCTGAGTGGACATGGTTTTAGAGGGGATGCTATTCACCCCATGACAAATGGAAACAGGTCTTTTCTGCCTTAACATTGGCAGTGAAATATGTAGAATACATATATATATATATATATATATATATATATATTTTTGTACTACACACACACACACGGTAGGAAACTATATTCCCCCACAAATGCATAAGCCCACACTGTATTCAAAGTCTAACTTAGATTTTTCTGATCAATAAATTCTCACTGTATAAATCTCATAGAGACACTCTGATTCCCTAACTTCAGTGTGGATGCTGAAATTATGCTGAATGTCAAAATTACATCAAACAACTGCACTTATTTCCACCAGAAAAATTTGATTATTTCACTTTGATTTACATGGCATTCCCCCCACCCTGCAGACACGCTGACTTTGAAATCCCCTTCAGCACTGGACAGTGAGAAGCAGGCTGTGTGTTCGCTGGGAAAGAGAACTTTCATTACATTTGATACTGTATTTTTCTCTCCTTGATTTGAATGTTATAATTGGATTGGTGAGATATTTATTAGGCACTCTGTGTTTTTTTTTTTTTTCCTCCCCCAACTGCTTGGAGGGTGTCCCTTAATTTGCTTCTGTCTTTTGACTTCTGAGAACTGGCTGTGAGGTATTATTCCCAACAAAACTCATTTCTTTCAAACATTTATTTAAGGGTATCATTTTCTTAATCATTCTGAGGATAATTCAAAATAATTGCCATCGCCACCACAATTTTTAATTTCAGTGAAATGTATGTCACAGACTCTCCCGCTGGTTCCTCTCGCAAGAGCCCCTCGGTCGAAAGTACCAACTCACTCAGACAAGACACACAGGAGGAGCAGCACCCGCCCTGGGGCCAGCAGGGGCCCACCGGCCCTGCTGTTGACCCAACTACGACAGCTCTGCTGGACTCGGTCTCCCTGCTGCTGGGCTAAGAGGGCTATTCTTCATGAGTGGCTTCAAAGCATTTATGTTCTGTTCCATTTTAAAAACAACGTGAGGGACGTCCCCCGTGGTCCAGTGGCTAAGACTCTGCGTTCCCAAAGCAGGGGGCGTGGGCTCGATCCCCGGTCAGGGAACTAGATTCCACAGGCCACAACTAAGAATCTGCCAGCTGTGACTCAAGATCCCACACGCAGCACGAAGATCCAAGCCCCCGCACGCCACCACTAGGACCAGCGCAGCCACATCTATGAATGAATAAATTAAAAAGAACACCCTGATTAAGTTCATCAAATAATATAATGTGTGTGTGTGTGTGTGTAACTAAATCGCTTTGCTGTACTGCAGAAGTTAACACAACATTGGAAATCAACATGACTTCATTAAAAAAATTTTTTTAAAAAAGAACAACATGAAAAGCAAATTAGGAATCAGCTTAACCACTGATTGCCTGAGGAGGGAGTGGGGTGATTCGGGGTGAAGAGAATTCTCCGAGAAGTTGGAAGCGCTCTGTGTCGTCTTTGGGGTGGTGTTACAGGGGGTAGTTCACCCATCGAAATTCATCAAGCTGTTCACTTCCACTGCACACACCTTATTATATATAACTATGCCTCAATGATATTGATTAAAAAGTGATGTGCTTTTATCAGACGAACTAGGTGGAAATATGTGAAAAAAAAAAAAATCAGGAAACCCTTGTTTTCCAGTGCCAGCACTGTAGGAGTATCTGAGCATTAAATTCAAGGCATAATGTTGCTGAGAGAAGTGGCTTGATGCAGTGACAGACATTAAATTCAGAAATCAATTTTTTTCTGAATTTGAAGAATTTCCAATACTCTACTGGACTCATCCTCTGTTTCTCTTTGCTCAACAGTTGCCTTGTTGATATTCCATTCCTTCACTCAGCAATTTTTTACTGACTGCCTATGACGCTCCAGAAACTATGCTAAGTGACTAAAACTCCTCATTAAATGCCCTGATATATTAGCACAACCACAGAGTTACCAGAATTTTAGATGAGCTACAAATTGTATTTTTTACAAGCCTACATTTTCCAAGACCTTTTAAAAAAAATTTGCTAATAAAAATTTTTAGCCGGAAAATTAAAGTAAACCAAATTCCTGGAGACCGAGAACATAAGCCGCTGAAAATTCCTAGCTTAAAATCCCTCCTTTTCCATAGGAAACACATGCCCACGCTGGACTGAGCTCAGTGGTCACTGCTGCCTTCTTTTCATTGTTCTGTGGGAATCACTGTGTCTGGATTCTCAGAATCTACACACTAGAGTGTGGACTTCTCTCCATCTTTGTCCCTAGAAAACTGCCCCGCTTTCTCTTTCTGGACTAGGGAAAAGTCACATGCCTGCCTGTTTCTCTTTTCACAGTGCTCACCAGGACGCTGCGGGCCGAGCGCGGGGACCAATCAGGGCGCCCGCGCAGCACGGTCTGGCCTGCACGTCTGTCCGCCGGCCGCTCCCTGGTCTGACTCCCCTGTACAATGTGCTACTTCTGTTGCTCTTTTTGGTTTTCTCCTAAGCATCGCTTTGTTTCATATATCCCATAAACCACGTATGGAATCAGGCCAAGTGTTTGAAAGTGAGCGCCATGATTAACCTGCAGTTCCTGTCTCTAATGTACACAGCATGTTGGAGATACACGCTGTGCATTAACATGTCACACACACACACACTGTGTGTGTTGGAGATACACGCTGTGCGTTAACATGTCACACACACACACACTGTACACGGCAGGAGAGCAGAGCAAGGGCTCGGTCAGCATTTCCCAGCGTTTTCCCACTCTTCCCAGTTTCCACGTAAGGACAAGCACTTTCACTCGGGTGAAATACTACCTATCAAAGAGTATCTGAGAATTAGACATTCAGATGGGACTTTTCACCTCCTGTTTGAGCTATCTCAATGCAACCGGAATTTAGAGATACTTTAGACATTAGACATTCTTTCTAGAAGGAGGCAGAACTAAACCAGCATGTCTGTTACAAGCCTCCTCCTCCCCTTCCCCTCTTAACCTTTGCAGCTGACAGCACCCCCTGGTCACCTCCTCTTTCTGCTCAGTCCCCAGGCCCAGGAGAGCAGGGTGCCAAAGACGGTGCTCGAGCTTGGAGGCCGACACAGGAGCCCCATTCCACTTCAGCCTCTTCCAGCTGCGTCGCTCGGACAGGTTCCTAACTCCGTTGAGCCTCCGCTTTCCTACCCAGCAGGAGACAAAAAGTGTCTTACCTCCTGGGGTTCTTGTGAGGAGGCTTCAGTGAGAATCCCACGTCACTCCCAGAGCATAATGTCTGGCACAGAACAATTACCAGTAGTTTTTCGTTGAGTGGGGGGAGGGAGGGAAGGATGGAAGGTGGATGGACGGACAGACAGACTGATGGATGGATGAATACAGAATGGACTATGCCCCCTGGACAGGCCAATGCTATACATCAGGTGAGGGATATCTTTGTACTTTCTTGCCAAAATCTGGAAGGGACAAGACACTGTCTCCTACATCTCTGTCCCCGTAGTTCAAGGCCGTGACTACGGGGGTGTGCTCACACACACGCATGCAGAGTCACAGTGTGGAGTTTTGCTCTCCCAGGGGCTCTGGATTCTGTTTGGGAGCTGCCGTGTGTGTCCTCCTGGGGCACCATCCGTGGCATGTGTACCAGCGTGCACACGTCTTGGAAAAACAGCAACCAAAGGGCAGCTGAGAGTGACGGCCGCCACCTGCGTTTTCAAACCCCAACCTCACCTCAAAGGTGAGTTACTCAATTACCTCGCTTTTACCCTAAAAATTTCAAATAAGAGGCAAACAGGTAAAGGATCTCAACACTTAACCGAAATTCTGTCTTTGGCATGGACGCTTTTGTTTTCTGAGCAATGATGACAACACGCAGCTCAGAACATCCCCTGCAAATCCAGACGGCGGGTTTTGCTTCTGGCGCGGTGAGGCAGCCAGGAGGGTGCTTCCATGGGGGCAGGTGACAACTTGAAATGTTTGATGGATGTCATGGGGCTGGTTCGCTCTTGCCCCTCCGTCACGGGACAGGGGGAAGTGTGACAAAGGAGGAAGATGAACATTTATAAAAAGGCCACGGAAAAGGGACCCGTTGTTTCTCGGGGAAGAGTCTTCCGATCACCAGTTGGTCTGGAAGCTCTTGCTTCCTGTCCCAAACCGTGGTGCGGGGACCAGGGGCCACTCCCAGGGCACTGGGGCCGAAGCAGGCACACCGCCCGGCGCGCCAGCGCTGGCCCTGGGGCCCAAGCCTTCACCAGGGCCTGTTACACGTCAGCAAGTGGTCTGCACCAACCATCAACCGAGACCCCCGGGGTCCGTGCCTGGTGTCCCCACAGCCAAGCCCTCCCCAGAGAGTGAGGAGGCCAGAGGTTTGCCCTTGGGAACAAGGAACCAGGGTACAGAGGCACTCGGGAGAAAAGAGAGATTCGGCCAACCAGTGGGCAAAGGGCAGCTCCTGGGACACATGCAGACTCAACCTGCTCGCCCAACACGAAGGGCAATCGATGGGAGGAAAGAGCGGAGGAAAGAAAGAAGGGAAGGCAAAGGTGAAAAGGAGGAGAGAAGAGCAAGAGGAGGGAAAGAAGAACCATCAGGAAGAAGCATCGGTTTTCCCTGGCCACAGGGAAGGAGCTGTCTTCCACTTAGTGGAATTCAGTGCCTCCACAGTGGAAAATGTAGTCAGACAGAGCCTGGCGTTGGCCTCACAACGCACAAAGGAAGTGAAATCGAGTGGATGCCTGTCCTGTAACCAGGTGCCACCTGCATGCTTTCTTTGCACCCCCTTTTGAGCATCCTCTGAAATGGACACCTTTTTAAAGAACTTAATTTTCTGGCTGCACCGCGCGGCATGCAAGATCTTCTTTCCAGGACTGGGGGTTGAACCGGTGTCCCCTGCAGTGGAAGTGTGATGTCTGAGCCACTGGACTGCCAGGGAGGTCCCTGAAACAGACTCCTTCTTCTGCCCCATCTCAAGGCTAGGAAAGCTGTACCTCAGAGAAGTGAGAGTCCTTGAGAGGTTGGCCAAATCCTTTTCATTTCTTGGGTGAAGGGTTTAGAGTTCACACGAGAGCAGCCCAACCTCAAAGTCCGCACTGGGACTGCAATCTCATCGTGCCTCTGCTGAGAAAAGCAGCAGCTGGAGAGCCCCAGCCCAGCGCCCATCGGGGTGAGGGTACCACGGCTGGGATGCTGGAGTGACGTGCCAGCAGGTGGGGATAGTGGGGATGCCGTGATGCCAGCAGGTGCCTGTAGAAGAAAAGGAAGATGCTGGAGCAGGAGCCCCAGAAGTGGGGGGCGGGGCCTGGAAGGAGGCCAGGAGGAGGACCCATGGGAGCGTCCGGGTGCGCACAGCACGGCCCCTCGGGGAGAGCTGGACGGAGCCGAGCCAGGACCACTCTCAGGCTGCGAGCACAGGATGGGCGAGTGCGGGCCTGAGAAAGCCCCTGGGGGCTCCTGCCCGAGGGACAGGGGCGACCAAGGAGACTGCAGCTGAGGACCAAAGACGGGGGCGATGACGCCCGAGGTGCAGCCCTGTGGGCCATGATAAGATACCTGCTTCTGACTCTTGGTGAGACGGGAAGCAACCAGAAGTGTGAGTGCCTAAGAAGTGCCGGGCTGGACTGGGGCGGGGTATATGGGAATGCTTTGTACGTGGTTCTCAATCTCCGGTACCCCCAAACTGTTCTAAATAACGAGTATAAAATATCCACCTATCCATTCTCCCTTCCTTCCTTCCATCCATCCATCCATCTATGCTGCTTATACTTATCATTAGTGTTATATTTTTAAAAATCGACATATTTTACTCACTTTTCTGCATCTAGACTTTTCTTTTTTTGGTCATGCCATACAGCTTGTGGGATCTTAATTCCCTGACCAGGGACCGAACCTAGGCGCAAAATAGTGAAATCACAAAATCCTAACTACTAGATCGCCAGGGAATTCCCACTGCCTCTCTACCTAACAGTGTATTTTGAAAATCCCTATAAATCAACTGTAGTAAACCCTGGCTTATAAGTTACGGAGAATGGACACTTACTTGAAAATTACTATGTGACTCCTAAATGCAGTTACTGTTTTTATTTGTTAAAGTACTTTTGCTTACGTCATTTTAACATAAAAATAGAAGCTTAGGAGGCTTTCTAAAATGATAATATGGAGGTCCATGCCCTTCAAATTGCATAGGAATACATGCAATTTATATAAATACACTATCCAGTAGAACCAAGTGAACCATATACTCCTAATTATCTTCATTTCCATCCCTGATAGCTCAGTTGGTAAAGAATCTGCCTGCAATGCAGGAGGCCCTGGTTCAATTCCTGGGTCAGGAAGATCTGGTGGAGAAGGGAAAGGCTACCCATTCCAGTATCCTCGGGCTTCCCTTGTGGCTCAGCTAGTAAAGAATCCATCTGTGATGCGGGAGACCTGGGTTCAATCCCTGGGTTTGGAAGATCCCCTGGAGAAGGGAAAAGCTACCCACTCCAGTTCTCTGGCCTGGAGAATTCCACATGGGGTCACAAAGAGTCGGATATGACTGAGTGACTCTCACTTCAATTCACTCCATAAATCAGCTTAGAAACATGTAAGTCATTGTACTAAGAGCTGCTAACATCCCGTCTTATTTTAGTGTTCATAACCATTTTCCTTGTCAAGGTTTCTGTGTGCACATCATGAATACACATATAAAGGACCTAATTGTTATTATCTGAAACAAACTGGAATTGGGTTTCAGCAAAATTCCTTCTTTCTAAACTATTTTTTCTTTGAAGATTGTTGTATTTATTTTTTAATTGAAGGATAATTGCTTTATAGAATTTTGCTGTTTTCTGTCAAACATCAATCGGGTAAAGGGTCTGTGTCTAAACTAAACTAACATTCACGATCGCCACTGTCTGAACCTTCATATTTGTGCCTTTGTGTTCCCTCCAGGCCTTCATCCCGGACACCCACATGGGTCACATCACTGAAATATTCTGGCTTTTCTGCTGCTCGGGGAAACCATCTCCAAGGCACAGAAGTAAGGCGAGCACACCCCAGTGTCCTCAGCAGAGGCAGAATAAAAACAGGACACGTCTCTGCGAAGAGGAAATAGGGCCGTGCACCACGTGGGTCTTGCAGAAAGCGCGCAGGCCCGTGGCTGTGAGCGACGAGAGGCGGCGGCACCGAGGCAGGGAGGCCGCATGCAGGCCCGGGGAGGTGGGGAGAAGCCTTTGTCTCTCCCCTGAGTCACCAGCGCTGCCAGCAGCCCTCGGATGTTGACTCAGCTTGGCTGGCAAGCGCCTTGGCAGCGGGGCCCTTGCTGGGTGGGACGCCAGGCCCTGCTGGGGCTCGGAGACCAGCGTCCCTGAGGCCTCCTCCTGCCTTCCCGCCCGGCCTCCCCTTCCTGGCTGGATGCGGCCGGGTCTGGGCCAGCGCGGGGCAGGAAGGACCTGGGGATATTGGCCGAGGCCTCTGTTACCTTGGCCGAGCCTGCGGCTCCTTCGCAGCGGGAGCCTGGGGCCTGGCTCGGTGGATGCCCAGCCCTCCACTTCCCTGGGGATGCGTGCTGTCTTAGGCCCTGCTGCTGTGATCCTCTTCCACACAGGGACCAGACCTATTTTGTTTCTTAGGTTATAACAATTCTCTCTTTTTCCCCCAATACCTCTTCTGTGTCTACTGGTGAGAATTCACTTGGCAGAAAGATCCATCTTCAGCTTTCACGGAGAGACAAGATGGACAGCAGATATCAGACTGCCCCGGAGCACACAGGTGGCTGACCGCAAGTACACACAGAGCTGGGAGGAGAAACTGGGGACCCTGCCCCTGTACTGCTCTGGAAACAGCGGGGCACTGACCAGCGAGGAATCCAGAGTCAGTTCAGAAGGCGGCTCCATCGCTGCGGTCAGCTATGTGATCTTGGGGGAATCTACTGAACTTGAGGGAGCCTTAGTTTCTTCTTCTGTGAAATGGGTCTAGCCGCTGTTGCTGACTTCCTGTGCCGGTTGTGGGTTAAACGCACGTAGAATGCTTAGGGATGCAGTAGAGGTGAACTGCAACCATAGACAGCTTTCCCTTCCCTCCTGGCCTCAGAGGCCACACTTGGAAAACAAGACTGTGAGAAGAGAGGGCTTCCAGGGGGCTCCTGCAATCATAAACCTGTATTGTTCTTAGATTTTAGTAAGGATTGCTAATTCTTCCCCAGAGGTCTCCCAACACTCTGTGGACCGTCGCTGAGCCGCCGCTCAGAACAGCCTTTTGCCTCTGCCCACGTGTGTGGGACATGGCCTCACTTCACTCAGCTGGCTTACGGGGCTCCAGGAGGGAAGGTTCTAGCGACTGCCACTCATCTGGGAGGTAGCTGCTGATCAAAGGGACCATCTAAAACCACCAGGCGCTGTTTGCTGTCACAGCCACAGGGCTTGTGGCTTTTAAAGGCAGCAGCTGGGGACGGCTTCCCAGGCAGTCATACGGGGCCCCTCGTTGCTAAGTTCTCCGCACGTCTGATGCTCTGCTGCTGCTGCCCTGCGTGTTTCTGAGCCAGGGTTCCCACGTTTCCGGTTTGCACTGAGACCTGCACACCAAGCAGTGGGCCACTCCTGCAGGTGGATGCACATCCAAGGTCACGACTGTCGACACTGCCCTGTGTGTGTAGTCGTGGATGTGGTTGGGGAGACAGGCATCCTTTGGAATTTTAAGTTGCTGCACTAAAGCGATGCCCCTGTTAGCGCCCCTTGCAGGAGAGCAGCAGGGCTCTAGCAAGGAGAGCTCCTTGCACCAGGCCTGGCCCCACCTACAGGAGGAAGCCTGCATGGTGGAGGCCTCAGCTGGGCACCCGGGGAGCAGGAGACCAGCTGACTCATGGAAATCTCCCAGCTCACGTCGCAAGACGGTGATTTTTCTCTGCCCAGCTCCTGTGTCTCTCCCAGATGATGTATGAATTGCCTTATTTACCTTTTCCCTCCAAACCTTCTCCTTTATTATTTTTATTAATGCCATGCCAACACTGAAAAGGTGTTTCCTTTGCAAAAAAGAAAAAAAGGTGGGGGGGAAGGAAAAAAAATAACCCCCAACACCTCATTCCATTCACATAGCAGAGGGAACATCTATTTAAAAATAGTAATATTTATCTGTGTGTGTGTGAGAGAGAGAGAGGACTTAAAATGGGTTGGTTATATGAGAGTCTAAAATCGGAATACCAATAATAATAAATTCAGGTCTTTATTTCCAAAAGGCCACAATACTCAGGAAAGTTTTACTATCTTTATTGACAATAAAAATGTTGCTGCATTTAATACCTTTTAATTTTAGGAGGAAAGGGAGACATGCTGCCCTTAGACCCAGGGCAGCATCATAAAATCCACGTTTCTGGGTGCCAGTACCCACCACTCCGGGCCCGTACCTGCGTTTCTGGGTGCCAGTACCCACCGCTCCAGGCCCGTACCTGCTGTGGTCATCTGCCAATAAGCACTGGAATTTATTGGCCCATTAAATCTGCGCAACTCCCCATAAGACAGGTGTGTCCCGATGTCTAGAGGACAAAGCTGAGGCTTAGAGACACTCAATAAACTTCCACGAGGTCACCAGCTCCTGTCAGAACGAACACCGGAACACAGATCCCTCTAGCCCAGAGCTCACCCGCATGAGTTCTCACTATCCTCCTTGGCCTGGGTTTATAAACAGGAGCTGCTCTGATTGTCTGTGGCAAAAGCAACAGTCACAGGAGCCCTGCTCAACAAGACTACTGATCCGTTACAAACGCAGCATCTCAGTCAGGGGAGGGAGACTTGAGAAGCCATTGTTCTAACCTGCCTCCCAAAGCATGGGCTTCTCCAATGCATCCCACTAGAAATCCTTCCTTTTTTGATTCTTCCCCATGACAGAGAGCTCACCACCTACAGAGGCAGCCTCTTTTGTGACCCATAGCTCTGTGAGTGAGAGCATCTGTCTTCACCTTAAAAGACAGATCTTTTCTCCTCTGCTCTTAAATCCAAGCTGGAGGCACAAAGATCAAGCAAACCCTTGTGTTCAGCAAAGGCTCCCCTCCAACCCCCCTCATCCCCAATGCCCCCACCCCACCCTCCACCCACCTCTTGGACTGGACATGTCCAAGAGGACATGGAGCCCCCTTCATGCTCTCTACCATTTTCCCCACAAACCAATCACCAGGCAATTTTCAAACCAATTCACAGTACCCATCTCTGGCTGAAAAAGACGTTCCCAGTTCTGCGTATCTGCATGTGACCTCTGGGATTTGTGGGTACATACTTGGGCCTCCATTCCATGCAGGGGATGTGACCCAGGGCTTCTGAGGAGGAGGGACTGCTTGGCTTCTGAACCCTGAGCCCAGATAGAGCCCCAATTCAACACCCAAGCTGCATTCTCCTGAGTGGAGACCCCTCTCTACCTGGCAGTGGGGAAGCCCTTCAAGGACCCCGGAAGGTGAGGCTTTGCCGACTGTGAAAACGCTCGTTGGACAGAGCCCAGAGCATGCCTATTTGAAGAGGGGAGGGAGGGGGAAATTATAAAAACATCAGAAAGAAACAGATGTGCCCGAGTCAGGTTTTGTGGCAGGAAAAACTGTGGGTTTGCTGGTATCGATTCCATTCTTTCAACGGGTGAGGATGAATGACTGTGCGCTCCTGGGACAAAGGGTCCCGCGGAGCGCTCCAGGCGCACACGCCCACCTATGCGCAAGCGCACACCTGGGTCAGCCGCGATGCCCTGGGACAGGCGTCGGAGGGGGCTGACTTCCCATACAAAGGTGGTAACTACTCCCCCAGAGGCGTGCCTTTCCACCTTTTCCTGATGTGCATCGCTGCCAGCAGCAGCGGCGACAGAGGAAGCACAGCGATCATGGGGACAGGGGTTGAGAGGGACCATCTCTCCCCCTACCCCCCAGTCAGCTGGGTCCCTGAGTGACAGCAGTAGAGGCCCCTGCTGCCCACACAGACAGGGTACATTTTCACTGTCCCTCAGCTGAGGTTGAACAGAGAGGGAAAGGTCCTGGGTCAAGGTCACACAGCCAGACGGTGGCACAAGTGGCTGGCTCTAGAGAAGGTCTCCCTTACTTTGAGCTCAAAGTGACTCTGAGCTGGGGGCCCCCTGAGAGGCTGCAGGAGGAAGACCAATCACACCCAGGCAAGCTGTGCTCATCTTTTGCAGGGACGGGAGAGCCACAGAGGGCGCAGTATCGGGGGGCACTGTATAGCTGTTTCCTAGACAAGTGGAAAGGGCTTCCCACTCCAACAGTAAAGAATTTGCCTGCAATGTAGAAGGCCTAGGCTCCATCCCAGGATCAGGAAGACCCTCTGGAGAAGGGAATGGCTACTCACTCCAGGAGTCTTGCCTAGAGAATCCCATGGACAGAGGAGCCTGGTGGGCTACAGTTCATGGGGTCACCAAGAGTCAGCGATGACTCAGAGGCTAACACACACACACACACACACACCTGCAGCCTCCGCCCCCCACCCCCACCGGCCCCCGACCCAGCCAAGAGTGAAGAGGCCTTTAGAATGTTACTGAATGAATGAATTTCCCTAAGGCTGATATCTCAAAATGCACTCTCAGGCACACAGAAGGAACATCAACTTTAGCCCAATTTCTGAGTTCTCATGACGAAGAGGGAAAGGACGAGATGCTATGCTAAATAATTTACAAATCCTTCTTGTTTAAAAGTTTCTTCAAACAACAAGACAAGGTATGTGATCCCTGTCTATAGATAGAGCAAGAGGCTCAGAAAGGTTAAGGAAATCTGCAAAGGTCACAACGCTAGTGGTAACAGACACAGTCATGATTATTAATATAAAACATAATTATTTTGCTGACATTTATCAAATACTTACTCTGTTCCCAGCATTGCTAAGCCCTTCCCAAGGATTAGCTCATCTATGATGTGCTTATGAAATGTGCTTATGAAGATAGCAATTTTATTATCACTATTTGACAGACGAAAAAACTGATTCCTGCTCTCATTTTCCAAGCTCTTTGCCACTATGCAGCGGTTCCCAAACTGTGTTCCATGGAGTTCTAGGGGTTCCATGGAATCTTTTGGGTGCAAAGGATTAAAGACCTAGTCTCACGGCCCAGTTCCTGCCCTGTCTTACATCAAAGCAGCTAAGCTTTCATCTATTTTATTTGTTGGTGTTTTTCCATAAGATTTTCTTTAAGCAAAGGTTTCCATACCTAGAAATGTTTGAGAATCTCTGAGCTAGAGGCTGTATCAGGCATATAAAATCTAGGATTCTGTGAATGGAATCTCTGATTTTCTTTTGCTAGGGTCTTGAAACTTTGCTTTCTTGTGTGTGCATTCCAGCCACATAGTACCAGCTGGCGCCACCCAGGTTTCTGTCCTTCAGTCTATGCTGTAGGACCTATAGCCACCAAGGTCTGACTCTGGTCGTGGTGCCATGGCCCCGAGCTTGCAAGTTTGCATGCTCAGTCGCTTCAGTCATGTCTGACTCTTTGCAACCCTCTGGACTGTAGCCCGCCAGGCTCCTCCGTCCATGGGATTCTCCAGGCAAGAATACTGAAGTGGGCTGTCATGCCCTTCCAGGGGATCTTCCCAACCCAAGGACTGAACCCGCCTCTCTTACACCTCCAGCATTGGCAGGCGGGCTCTTTACCACTAGCGCCACCTGCGAAGCCCAGCCCTGAGCTTAACCATGCCCAGTTTCCTCTGCAAGATGAAAATCACAAAGGCCAGCCGATCCCACCTGGCTTTGGTCTAGAATCATCAAACAGTGCTGCTCGGGACACATCTGGAGACAAAGAGCTGCCTACTAACCCAGCAGCCGTGCGTGCTGGTGGACTGCCTACTGCTCACCTACTTTGCTCCCGTATTTTCACTCAATTACATATTTTCATGGCCTGGGCCGTTCACCCAGAGGCCCCAGGCAGCAGACAAATTTTAAACAATTTAAATGAGCAAATAACATTCAAATAAGTGACCATTCTATCCTTCTAGGTCTAATCTGTCCCCAAGGCTTGGGGTCCTTTTTCCACTCTGGGGGTTTTCGGCAGACAGTTGATTTAGTCTCTAACCAAAAAGCCAGAAACCTTTTTGCCAGGCCACAGAACTCAGCGTCCATCACCTGGGAGCTCTAGAGTGGCTTCTCTCCTCAAAGCATCAAAAAAGTCCCCAACTAACTCTACTCAGTCCTCTGCAGCCACCTAAATAGGAAGAAGACCTGAAGAGGGGATATATGTATAAGTATGATTCGCTTTGCTGTGCAGTGGAAACGGACACAGCAATGTAAAGAAATTATACTCTGATTACAAAAGAAAAAAGTCCCCACCTGTGTCGCCCTCCTTGTGTTACTGGGTAATCACATATACGGAGATGTACATGCGTCGTATGTATGCACAGAACTTAGTTCAAGCCTTCTAAACGTTATTGTATTACACTCTCTTAATGACAGCTTACATCTCCTGTTTTACTAACGAAGAAACAGAGACCTGGAGAGGATGAGTCAGCTGCACAATGTCACACTGCTGGGAAGCAAGGGGCCTGAGAGGTCACCAGAAGCATCTGAGTGCTGAGCCGGGGCCCGTAACCACAGCACGGTGTGGCCAAGGACGTCCTGACTGCTCCTCGGGGAGCCGACGGGGCGGCGGGCCCTGGAGTCCGGTCATCCTTCTCTGGGCTTCTCAGGGGTGGGCTCCCAAGGCGGCAAGGGAAAGTGATCAATGTCATACCCCAAGCTTTGAACTCAGGGGGCCACATCTTGTAGGACTCTCTTGGGGAGGCTTGATAACCCCCAGTGGGTGTTCTTACTCAGCAGACCAGGTGGAGTGGTGGTTAGGAGTTCGGTTCCACAGCCAGCTGACCTGAATCCGATCCTGGTACCAATTCTTACCAGCGGCTGAATTTTGGGAAAGTCACCTGGTCTCTCTGTACCTTGGCTTCCTCATTTGTGAAATGGTGATGAGTTGCTCCCAGAGTAAGGTTATCGTGGGGATCAAATGAGTTAATATACACCAAAGACAGAGTACAGTGCCCAGCACATAGTAGGTGCTTTGTAAGTCTTGTGTGTGTGTGTGTGTGTGTGTATGTTTGTGCACGTGCACACACATGCACTCAGTTGCTCAGTCACGTCTGACTCTTTGAAACTCCATAGATGTTACCCACCAGGCTCCTCTGTCCATGGGATTCTCCCAGCAGGAATACTGGACTGGGTAGCCGTTTCCTACTCCAGGGGATCTTCCCGACCCAGGGATTGAACCCTCATCTCTTGCATCTCCTGCATTGGCAGGTGGGTTCTTTACCACTGAGCCACCTGGGAAGCCCTTGTGAATCTTACTATTATTATTAACTCCGTTATATACATGAGGACTGTAAACTCTTGGAGGTGAAAGACCCGTGTGCCACATCTGTGCTCCCTAGCACCTCGCATAGAGCAGACGTTCAGGAAGCATCAATGAGCCTGCTGACACTAGTTTACTGCTTCTGTCGTTACTAATACTAATAATATAGCTATAGCTACTTTGCAAAATCCCCCGTGCCTTTCGTCTGGCTTGATCCTTACACCCTCCCTGTGGCAGCGCCTCTGTGATCATCCCCTCTGTAACGCATGAGGTGGTGGAGGATCACAAGGCAGAAGATGTGACTACAGGACAGATCAGAGAGGCTCAGAGACTTGCCCGAGGCCCGACAGCACAGAGCAGCAAACCTGAGTGTATCAGCCGAAACTCAAGGAACCTATAAACGATAATGTGACCCCCCTCAGGGACATCCAAGGAGGGAGGACCCCCAGGAGATGGGGTGTGAAGCCTGCGAGGCTCTGCAGGCTGGCTGTGCTGTTATAACATACAGGGGGTTGAGCTCTGCCCCTGACATATCGCATCTGAGGTTGTGACCCGCTTTGTCTGAGCACGGGCGTCTCTGCCCCCAAGGCCCCCAAGGAGAGCCATTCCCAAGAGCCCTGTCTCCACCTTCAACTCTGCGTGTGCCAGGTGCCATCTCTGGCACCCGTGGAGAACTGTCACCTCTGATGCAATGAGCTCTGGCTCCCCGGCCTCTCTCTTTCTCTGTCCTTGCTGGCCGCAGTACAAAACCCGGTGCCTTATCACTTGTCATCGCTGACTATCCCTGGCCCGGGGGACCGGGAGAGCCTGTCACCCGGGTGGCCTGGCAGCAGGCCAAGCCAGGCGACATGCTGCTGCTCCGCACACCCAAGTTTCCTGCTTGCGGTTTCCGCCACCAAGACCGGGCTGGGTCGCATTTCCTGTCCTAACGCACAGGCTGGCATGACGCTGCGTTCCTCCGACACTCTGGGCTTGCCGCTCAGGTAGCCAGCCTGGTCCTGCAATGTGTCGCCGGGAGGGAAGAGGAACCAGAGCCCCGGGCCCTTGCGGCCGTTCACTCATCTGGCTGCCTCGTCCTCAGAGCGTGGCCCTCCCAGGCACCCTCTCCTGCCAGAGCAGCTTCCTGTCTGTGCAGGTGACACAGGGCGCCGACGGGGAGACAAAACTGCATGGAACGAATACCTGGGCGTGAGCATCCGCTCTCCAGAGCCCAAAGGATTGCGCGCACGATACAGGGAGCAGGGGTCTTCTGGGTCCAGGACACTCACTGGGAAATGCGTCGGCAATCGTGGGCTAACTGTTCTGACCCCCTCCTGCCTTCCAATCCTGTCTCCATCTAATAGCCAGAGGGATCTTATAATACAGTAAGCATCCTACATGGGAACCTTCAAGATGGAAACTTTCAAAGCTGCTAATGTGTGTGGCCCTCTATGCCAGCTGTTGTACTGTATTAGTGTACCTTTCAAGGGACTGTGTGTAAGATTAAAAATTACATCTTATTAAATCGAATTAAAAATGTTTATTTGTTTGCTTTTTACATACATTAAAATGTTTATCTTTTTCATGTATCATGTGTGTGAAAATATTATAAGCCTATGACAGTACAGTACTATACAGCTGATTGTGTAAGTTGGCTACCTAGGCTAATTTCGTTGGACTTAATGAACAAATTGGACTTACGAAAGTGCTCTGGGAACAGAACTCATTTGTATGTAGGGAACTTCCCGTATAGATCAGATCAGGTCACACCCTCGTTTCAAGTCCTTCAGTGGGTTTTCCATCTTTTCCAGAAAGGAGACTAGAGTTCTCATCGTGGCCTTTCGGTGTGACAGCTGTTTCCTGACCATGGATGTGTCTCACCCCCATGAGGCCACACCAAGCTCCCTGCCCCTTCCAGGGCTGGCCCAGGGCCTGCAAAGGGCTCTGCAAGACTGAACACCTTCCCCTACACCACCCAAGCACAGCCTCTCACCCACAAGGTTCTGAAATCTGGGTAAGTACATGGAAACACCCTTTCGTATTTGCTAACTGGTGAGAAGGCAATGGCAACCCACTCCAGTACTCTTGCCTGGAAAATCCTATGGACAGAGGAGCCTGGTAGGCTGCAGTCCATGGGGTCGCTAAGAGTCGGATACAACTGAGCATCTTCACTTTCACTTTTCACTTTCATGCATTGGAGAAGAAAATGGCAACCCACTCCAGTGTTCTTGCCTGGAGAATCCCAGGGACGGGGGAGCCTCGTGGGTTGCCGTCTATGGGGTCGCACAGAGTCAGACACAACTGAAGCGACTTAGCAGCAGCAGCAGCAGCCCCCAAATCAGTGGTCAATTTTTGAGAGAAACCATTGTTTCTGGAGTTAACAGAGTAGGAAAGAGGGCTGGAGTGATCAGATTCGGTTCAAGTCCCAACTCCGTCACATGGGTGGTCCTGGGCCACATTCGCCTTACCTGCTGGAGCTGTTTAGCACCAAGGCCTGCCCACCCAATAACCTGTAGGTGCCAGTGCCGGGCCAGCTCTGGCCAAACAACCAACTGGGCAGGGACACAGCCACGCCTGTCAGCAGACAAGCTGTCGAAAGACCAGAGGGCCCACAGCTGCCTCCAGACATGACCCTGCCCACCCAAGGGCCAAGACCCACCAGTGGGCAGGCGCTGGTCCCCCTCCTCCACGGAGCCCATACACGCCTCCAGACCAGCCCTGCCCACCAGCGGGCTGATACCAGAAGCACGAAAACTATAGCCCTGCAATGCCAGCCAGACCCTACTCCAGGACCAGCTGGCCCCTGGCTTCCCTGCCCACAAGCAGGCGACTGCAACCTTCCGGACACCCGAGACCAATCTGCGTCAGGAACACACTCCCTGCCCGCCCCCCGACCGCACCCCCTACGCCAACAATGATCTGAAGTGAGGTCTGGAAACCCAGGGTCCTGCAGCCAGACTCAAGGAGCCAGCTGCCCACCAGCAGCCTGGCACCAACCCCAGGACCTGGCTCCACCTGCCAGGGCACAAGCAGCAGCTCCAGAGTCTTCAGGACCCTGACTACCCCTGCCAGCAAGCCAGCACCAGAGCTGGGACCCCCAAGGACTCTGAAACCATCCACCTTGTGATCAGCCTCACTGAACAGCAGGAGCCACACAAGACAGGGCCTGGCAACCAGCCAGACTACCAGACTAACCAAGCCTACCAAACCCCCCTTGCGGTCCGCCTGTCACCACAGACGTACTCACGCAGCCCTCTTACAGGGAATGGGGGATGCCCTGCTGGGACGTACAGGATGCTCCTACAGAGGCCCCTTCTACAAGGTCGGGAAACAACCAACCTACCACACACACACAGATACAAATAGCAACTCAGACAAAATGAAGTGGCAGAGGAATGCGTCCCAGGCGAAGTGACAAGATAAAATCCCAGAAGAACCAAGTGAGGTGGAGACAGGCCGTGTACCTGAGAAAGAGTTCAGGGCAATACTCATAAAGACGAGCAGGGATTTTCCTCGTGTTCCAACGGTTAAGGCTCTGTGTTTCCAATGCAGGGAGTGCGGGTTTGATCCCTGGTCAGGGAACTAACATCTCACATGGCATGTGACACAACCAAAAATTAAACCAAAAAGTCAAACAATTTTGTAAAAATCCAATTAAAAAAAAAACAAAAAGATGATCAAAGAACTTGGGAGAAGAATGGACACACAGAGCGAGAAGTTAGAAGTTTTTAACAAAGAGCAGGAAAATCTGAAGAACGACCAAACAGATGAATTATAGGGGCTCCCAGAAAGAGAAGATAAAGAGGAAAGGGCCCCAGAAAATATCTGAAGAGATAATAGCTAAAAACCTCCCTAACCTGGGAAAGGAAACAGTTATCCAAGTCCAGGAAGCACAGAGAGTCCCATACAGGATTAAGTCAAAGAGGAACACAACAAGACCCACTGTAATCAAAATAACAAAAATTAAAGATAAAGAGAGAACACGAAGAGCAACAAAGGAAAAGCCACAAATAACATACAAGGGAACTCCCATAAGGCTTTCATCTGATATTTCAGCAGAAACCCTGAGAGCCAGGACGGAGTGGCATGATATATTTAACATGATGAAAGGGAAAAACCTCCAACCAAGAATACCCACCCAGCAAGGCTCTCGTTCAGATTTGATGGAGAAATCAAATGCTTTACAGACAAGCAAAAGCTAAAAGAATTCAGCACCACCAAACCAGCTTTACAACAAATGGTAAAGGAACGTCTCTATACTGAAAAGAAAAGGCCTCAACTAGAAAACAAGGAAACTGGGGAAGGAAAAAGCTCACTGGTCAAGGCAAACGTACAGTAAAGGTAGGAAATCACCCACACGCAAAGCTGGTACGGAGGTTAAAAGACAAAAGCAGCGTCTGAATGTGCGATAAGCAGTTAGGGACACACAGAACAATTAGATGTAAAAATATGATATCAAAACCAGTGATCGTGAGGGGGCAGAGTGCAAATGCAGGGTATCTAAATTGTGTCTGAAATTAAGAGATTAGCAACTCAAAACAGTCACGTGTATATATATAGCAGTCTATATAAAAACCCCATGGTAACCACAAACCAAAAAATCTATATTACATACACACAAGAAAGAAAAGGGAAAATGCTTAGACATTGTTCAGGGGGGGAAAAGGGGCACAGACGGTTACAGCCAAACTCTTGTCCTCTGGAGACCAGGAGTTCCAAACCTGAGCTCCAATAGCAGACAGGGTCCCTATTTGCTTTTAGTTAAAAAAAAATCACAAAATATCATTGGATCTAAATGGGACCCCGAGGGGGTTAATTACGTGGTAGAGAATTGTCTGAAAGCTCAACTGCCATGGGTTTAACAGATGTACCTTCAGAAAAAAAAAAAAGAAAAAGAAATATAGCACATTGAGCTCTAAAAAGGAAAAGTAAAGATCTCCCAAATGCAGATGAGGAAAGGAAAAAGTCCTCGCTCAGCATGTCACCCCACCATTAACCCTCAGGACACATTTCCTGCAGGATCTCTGGGTTCGTCCTGTTGTGCACTCCGGAATTCCAGGGCTCAAGGCTTCCAGACGGAGCTGTTTCCCAGCCACTCTGAACAAGGGCCACCTCCCTCTTCTAAGTCTCTTAGAAGGAGAGGAAAAAAAAAAAAGCAACCTTCCCACCATCACCAGCATAAGGAGTGTCTTTCTATTAACAATAGAAGAATTTCTGACAGGCTCATGTGTCTGAGACTTGGTTACTTCCTCTGCAAAATGGGGATAATACCATCAATTTCAGTAGAAATGTTCACTTCAGATAGTGATTGAATAAACTCTGACAAGTTTCCATATGCTTTCTGTGTGGAAGAGGCCCCGTATTAAGCATGTGAATAGATACAGCCTATCTTATCATCATATGTGACAGGTATTAGTATGGTGTGTGTGTGTGTTCAGCTGCTCAGTGTCCCACGCTGTGTGACCCCATGGAATATAGCCTGCCAGGTTCCTCTGTCCATGGGATTCTCCAGGTAAGAATATTGGAGTGGGGTTGCCATGCCCTCCTGCAGGGCATCTTCCCAACCCAGGGATCGAACCCACATTTCCTGCATCTCCTGCATTGACAGGTGGGTTCTTTACCACTGAGCCACCTGGGAAGCCCCTGGTATTAGTATTACCATCTCCATTTGCCAGGGAAACTTAAGGAGAGATAAAATGTAGTCACTGCCTCCAAAGTGCTCAACTTTTAGGTGGGAAAGGAAGAACATTGAGTCCTGTCGAGAGAGAGAGGTATGTTTCCTTAGGGTGTAGCCAGCACACAGGCAAAGAATCTGAGATGTGGAGGCAGCCCAAGACGTGCCCTGGGCTTATGAGATTCAGAGAGGTTAAGTATCTTACTCAAGGACACACAGCTATTTAGAGGTAAAGCCTGGATTGAAATTCAGGTGGCTTCTGCCCCGAAACCACGGACCCTCCCTTGCTCCAGGGTCAATTCCACTTTCAGCTTGTCTGGGGTAGAAGCCACACTTCTCCTTTCTGCAGCAGTCTTCCTGTGTAGGCAAAACAGTGCCCCAGTGATTCCATTACATGCAAGGATAATAAGCTTGCAAACAGAAGCCCGTTTCCCCTACACAGAGCTGCTAAAGGAGCTGAGTTTGTAGTTTCACCTCCAGTTGCCTGCACCAGAAGAAGGAATCGCCACCAAAAATAAAATATATATATATATATAATATGTATATATGTGTGTATGTATCTCAATAACCCACACTATTCCATAGACATATATGACTATCTGCGTGCCTGGTAGGTACGTCATGGCCATTTGCCCCTGCCCTTTGGGAGTTCACGGTCAAGCTGGGGAGATAAATGCATGCATAGTGCATGTATCTGAAGGCAGAGCAATGCTGTGAGCAAGGTCTCAGCAAAGCGCTCTGGGAGTCCAGAGAAGCCTGTGATTAAATCAAAGAGGCTTCTTGCATTGGGATCAATCCAATGATGGCTTTGCTTGCTGGGCTTTGGGCAAAAGGCATTTAATATCGCCCGATGTTGTAAGGCTGAATTTGATTAAGACCTGCAAGGGTTGGAGCCCCTTGCTTCATAAATATCATGCAGCCAGAGAGCTCCGAGTAGCACGCCTCCCTGGGAGCATTGTGTTTGGATTTCCAAATTCCCAAGAGCAGATGCAATGTCTTCCTCCTCAAAATCTTACCCAGTGTGGGGAGACAGACAGGATGATGGAAAAATAATCAAATTTTGAGGGTTTTCTGAATGATTATAGTATTGCAGTCATTGTAAAAATGCTACTCTCAAGATTTCTCTTCTAGCATCTAATTATTTGTTTTTGATTGTTTTCTGGCTATGCCACGGGGCATGTGGGATCTTAGTTCCTTGACCAGGGATTGAACCTGCAGCCCCGCAGTGGAAGCACAGAGCCCTAACCACTGGACAACCAGGTAATTTCCCAGGTTTTTTTTTTTTTTTCCTTGTGCTTTTCCTGATCCATTGGTCAATACTGTTTGACAGTCATATTGTCATGATGCTAGAGCACAGGGCTTTCTGTGTGGCAAAACCGAAGTAAGATCAATTTGATTCAAGTGACTGTTCCTCTTTCATCCATCATTGTTCTAAGCTGTTCCACCACAGCTAAGGAGAGGGCACCCTTCTGCAAGCCACTCCCAAGGCAGGCAGGGAGAATTCATCTCCCACTGCGGACAAGGAGACTAGACCAAACTCCAGCACAGAAGATGAAGTTATGCTGAATGTCTAAGTCTGGAAAGAACCTTGACCTATGTTGCTTATCTCTACTCTCACAACACTCTTTAAGCATTCATTCATTCTACAAATATTGACTACTAACTGTCTACCGTGGCCAGGCATGTTGCTGAGTGACAAGACTGTTGAGTAAGAAACACCAGTTCCCTGGAATGTTTAGTGAGGTTTACCAAGAAGTAAACAGAGAATTTCAAGGGAAGCAAAGCCAATTCTTGAGGCAGTAGTGACAGAGGTGATGCGTAATGGGCTTGACAATTATTAGAAGCCCCATTGTACAGATGTGGAAACTGAGGCACAGAGCCTGACTCATCCATGCCACATACTGTTCAAGCGATAACACCCTCAAACAACATGTATCCTCATGGCCTGTGACTGAGTCAGCCCCGTGGAAACGAATTCTGGTCAGCCAAATGAGAGCCAAATGAGGCCAATGACAGCCTCAATGAGATGACTGTTTTTTGTTTTTTTTTCAAGTTTGAGGCGACTTGAAGAGTTTCCTGTAGTTTATTTCCTCTTTTGTTCCCTACCCTGGAATAATAGGGCTGGGATGACCCTCTGAGCATCAGCATGAAGTGACCTCCAGCCATCTAGTATAAATACAGACACGCACCTATCTGGGAGACGCCTAAATTTCCCCAGATATCCTCACGCCAACTCAGGCCCTGAGGGATTTCGGGAGCTTTTGAACAGATGCCCTGGCACCCAACTGTGCCCATCAAGCATCCCCAGCTGCTTTTCCTCCTCAATAAACCCTCTGATCCCTGTTCAGGTCAGTTTCAATGGGCGGACAGGAAGCTTGGAAAGAGATCTGAAGGGTTTAACCCTTCCCCAGGGTGGGGGGGGGAGGGGCACAGTTAATTTGCTGCATTAGCTGGGGGCCACGCGGTACCTTCTTGCTGGGTTTTCCCCTCCTCTCTGACCCATCTCTCAGGAGGATTATGCCGTCCTCTGAGACTGGACTCTGCGGCCCGTATTTCAGATGGGGATTTATTTGAGACAGGCACATCAAACGTTATCTAGCCGTGAGTCTGTTGCAGTGATTCCTGTCTGGTCAGCCAAATGAGAGCTCAGCTGGAGACCCCAAAGGTGGAAGTGGGCTATCCAACAGTCAGCCAGGATTTTGGAATTTCCAGGAACAGTAGTGGGACGGGAACGTTTTATTAGTCGTTCGTTCCCGCTAATCGCACGCGGTCGTGTTGCAGTTTTTAGTCCAGTGATGGGTTTTTCTGTTTGCATGCTGATTTCCTCGACAGCTCATTGTCGACACGGGTACTTCTCGGGAGAGACGTTTTTCCGTTGACCAAATATAGAAATCACTGAGTTATCATCTAGCAAAAAATATGTCATTACTTTCTTTCCCCCGAATTCTCTATCCCATTGGATATGGGAATTAGATAAGATTAAGTTCTTAGGCTACATCAACTTAGGGAGCAGACAGATTCTGTGCTGTTCAACTCTGTCAGGACAACGTTTATATCTACTTAGATAGAAGACAATGTGACCGGCGTACACACAGAGAGGGCCCGCGTGAGGTCTGCTCTAAGTAGAGCAGCATTAGGTTACTTTAAGGTGACAATTTCTAAATGAGAGCAAAACTGTGTAATAAGATTTAAAAAATTGGACCCATTCTTAGTTCACCAGCTCCCCAGCCAGTGACAAAATATGCCATTAGTGGCCACAGCACGATTCTGAAAATATACCTTCCTTACGATTTAACGTTTTTTTTTTTTTTTTTACCCTGTGAGCTAAAAATTACAAAGCCCCGGATTTCATAGCTCTTGCAATCTATTCTTTTCCCCTGACTTCCTGTTTTCATGAAATTTTAATCAGGCACTTAAAATAAATAGCTATGCAGAGCTTCGCTGCCTCCTGCAATAGCCAGGATGGATGTTTTGGGGAAAGTGATAGTCCAGAGACGTTGAGAACAGTGAATCCCATTCTGACTTGGCAAGACTACAGAAATTAAAATGTAGCTCTGTCCACGGCCGTGCACTCGGAGGGGACCGACTGGAATTGGAGGAGTAAATGAAGACACAGTGCATTGGATCTTAAAAAAAAAAAAAAAATCTGTCTTCAAATATTGACAGCAATATGACCAATTTAGGAAGGGCAAGCCAGATAAAGGAAAACTAGATTACTCCAGGAGAGAGGAAAAAGGAAAAAAAGATCATAGTAAACTTTTCAAATCCCCTTAAAATTGAAATATTAATTATTCAATTTAGGCTACTACTCTTCTTTGCTAATGGTTTTTGATGATGTATATCTGAGTTCCTTTCATTTCAACCAAAAAAAGATGTCTGGTTTTAAACCTGCCCAAGGGTTTTTTTTCCCCCCGCCATATAATGAGGACATCTACAAATGATATTACAGAAAAGATCAATATACTTGTCACAAAACCATCATGTTCGGGAGTCAGTGTCTTTTCCAGCAGTAACTTCAGATTTCACAGAGAAGGCCATGTACCAAGAGTGGTAAGGATGCTATGGATATTTGTACCCTAGAAAGAAGGCTGCTGGAGATACAGGAGGAACTCAGCTTCCTTGTCTGAAAGTGCCAAGTGTCTGTGTGATCGTTACCAAACATCATGCAAGGCTCTTAATTCATTAGTAAAAACAAAATGACACGTGGTGAGAGTTAACATCTTCAACCTCATGAACCACCATCTCCTGGTCTCTTTTGACTCAGGTGTGAATACATAGCTACAAACAGCAGGTTCAGACAAATGGCCATGGACATTCGCCCAGACACACATCTCCTTGGCTTAGGAGGACCAGCTCCTGGTTTTAAATATTGGGACATGGGTCCTGAAGGGTGGTGGTATGCTGGTAAATGTTTCACAATGGGCTCTCCCAGACAAGGGCTTTCTGGGTGGTTCAGTGGTAAAGAACCCACCTGCCAATGCAGGAGATGCGGGTTCGATCCCTGGGTCAGGAAGATCCCCTGGAGGAGGAAATGGCAACCCACTCCTGTATTCTTGCCTGGGAAATCCCACGGACAGAGGGGCCTGGCGGGCTATAGTTCGTGGGATTTGGACACAACTTAGTGACTAAACAACAACTCCCAGACAAAAACCGGGGAGCTATTTGTAGCATTTGCTCATTTCTGTGATGTAAACAGTCCCACCATGGCCGTGACCGAGCCTGGAGCTGGGAAGGCATGTAGAGCAGTACCCCAGTATACAGAGCAGCAGATGCAGATTCAAGAGAGGATAGCATAACACAGTAAGATAACTAGGAAGACACAGTCTTTGAGTACTTAGGACCTTTTCAAAAATAGAATTTATTTGACAGTAAGTTTCTACACGATTCATTTTTTAATCATGGCTGTGTATCACAACCAACTCACAAAATTTCTGAAAACTTAACAATGGGCCCTTGTGAGCCAGTACCAGCCAACTTCAACACATCAGTGCGGCAGGGGAACCTGGCTCCATTCAGTTGGAAATGGCCGCGTGTCATTTGCGGTTGAGTAAACTCGCCTGTTTCCAGCGAGAGACCGTATTTTTGGATCTGGACTAGAGACACTCGCTTCGCTTTTGGTCCCCAAAGCTCTCCCCGCTCAAATACAACTGCCCACAAAATCTCAGAGCTGCCTGGTTTCTCTGATATGAAGTTTCATTTGCTTCATTGTCTCCAAATATAGCTCTAAGCTGGCTTTCTTACCTTGCTTAAGTGGAATCGAAATAACCTCAAGAAGAGAGCAACCGGCTCCTCAGACAAAGGAAGTCATTCAGCTTTACGGCATCTCGTGTTGGAAGATCTTGTAAATATTTCCCTTTCTCGAGACCCAGAGGATAGAGTTCCACTAGGGAAAAGAAAGGAGACTGAATGCTTGCCAAATGTCCTTGCTAACTGCCAATATTTGGTGACCTCATTAAATAGGAGAATCTGGGGTGCGCTCACCCTGGTCAACTCTCAGCAGACCTGCGTGCTCTGCCCTGATGGGGTCCCGGGAGATGTGCATGCTCCCACCCTAATGTAGGTCTTAGCATTTCATCTCACAGCTCTCAAGACCACATCTCAGAGATGATTATGGGTGGGGCTGGGGTGGGGCGAGGCAGGGGCGGGCTTCCAACAGCAGTTTGAAAAGGAGAGGCTACCAGGTAATCTGGGGCAGCCTCCTGGGAACTGTCTTCTTGGTAAGATGGTGCCAGCGACGTATTGGTGCTGGACCAGCAGGAAAGAGGGCAATGGTTTCAAAACGCGAATTTGAGGATTCGGTTCAAGTCTTGTATTCCAAGAGTTTTTCTGGGCCCCCTTGGGCTCCTTGGCCATGTCCAAGTCCAAGGTGCCAGCAGCCCCTTGCTCCATCTCACGGCAGTCCCGGGAGCAACGGTGTTGTGATTTTTCTGGAATCCCATTCGTGGAGAAGACAGCCAAGCTCATGCGGTTGGATGCATTGAGCTTCTGTGAACCACCCACGCTATCAACAGACGCTGTCCCAGTGGCCGGGAAATCATCCTGCTCTTGGCAGGAAAAACCCCTGCCACTTGGGTAGGAACTGAACGAAATCATCCAAGCCAAGCAAAACGGAGCAGAGCAGGGCTCTCTCCACACTGAAATTCAGATTCGGCATGAAAGATTTTGGCAGAACTACAGCTGGGCCCGGCCCTGGTAAATGTCACAACCGTATCTCAAATAACCCATTCTCTTAATAAAACACAGTTTGACTTAAGGCTCTGAGATATCAATTTGAAGGCAGCAAAGAGGAGAAGAGGGAAGGAGCTGGGGGAGAGCTACCCTCTATCTTAGTGCTGTTATTGGATACATATGCTCATATGCATTTCTCACAGTATAATCCAAAACTTGGAAAATGAAACTGGCTGTCCCCGGCTCCTTTATTTACAACTGCTAACTGCTCGGGGATTCTCAGAAATGCAGCGGTTTCTTGGAGCTGCCTGCCTGCAGTAACGTGCCTTCCCTTCAGCCCTGCTGAGGCGGTTGAAGACCCGGGGCAGGACTGCCCTGCATCTGTTCATTTTGCAGGCTCTCCTCGAGCTCCGCTGATCCGAGCCTGGTGCCAGCAAAGGGAAACCAAGCTGTCAGGAGTTTCTATTTTTGTTCCCACCTATAGTCTTCGTGAGTCAACCCCAGTTCTTCCCCTTGCTGAGAATGAAACTACCCGAGGACTCAACTACCCGATCAGGGGCGTCCTGAGGCCAGGTGGGGGTGGGAGGCAGCTGACTGGCCCCCTGGATGCAGATCAAGAGAGTTCAAACTCCACCTGCGCTCTCACTCATCAGGCACACTTCCCCCCTGAGCCAAAGGTGGGAAGGGCGTTCCTCTGAATTAGGATTCGAATGAGTAGACCCGAGCCTCCACATTCCTTTAGCCAGGTGGGAACACAGAGGTGAAAACACAAAGACACAGAGGAAAACATACAGATTAAAGTCAACCACTCAGGTGGGTGGACTCTTTTTAACTAAAAAAATAAACATTTCATGTTTTTTTATCTATTTCTGAGGCATATATAAGTATGTGTGTCCATTTGTATCTGCATAGCTGCCTAGAAATACACTTTATAAAACTAATAATGTCTGAATACTTTAAGGACTTCCCTGCCAGCAAAGCGGGAGACCCAGGTTCAATCCCCAAGTTGGGGAAGATCCCCTGGAGAAGGGATATACCTACTTCAGTATTCTTGGGCTTCCCTGGTGGCTCAGATGGTAAAGAATCTGCCTGCAATGCAGGAGACCTGCATTTCATCCCTGGGTTGAGAAGATCCCCTGGAGGAGGGCATGGCAACCCACTCCAGTATTCTTGCCTGGAGAATTCCATGGACAGGGGAGCCTGGCGGGCTATGGTTCATGGGGCCACAAAGAGTCACACACGACTGAGTGACTAACACTTTCACTTTGAATACTTTATCCCGATTTTTTTCACTTAAGAAAGCTTCTAAGGTATCTTGAATATCAGCTTCCTTGTGTTTTTAAAAAAAAAAAAATGGGAGGGAAGGAGGGAATAAAGGAAAGAGAGAGAGAAAGGAAGGAAGGAAGATTAATTCATTCACCATTAGGGAGAGTTTGGTGAGGGCACTCAAAACTTAATGTCTATTTTAAGCAACCCCCTACTGCTAAGTCGCGTCAGTCGTGTCTGACTCTGTGCAACCCTGTAGACGGCAGCCCACCAGGCTCCCCCGTCCCTAAGATTCTCCAGGCAAGAACACTGGAGTGGGTTGCCATTTCCTTCTCAATGCATGAAAGTAAAAAGTGAAAGTGAAGTTGCTCAGTTGTGTCCCGACTCTTAGTGACCCCATGGACTGCAGCCTACCAGGCTCCTCTGTCCATGGGATTTTCCAGGCAAGAGTACTGGAGTGGGTTGCCATTGCCTTCTCCAAGCAACCCTCTGTGAGCCTATAATTACTTAAAAATAGTTTTGTAAGGGAGCATTAATAATTACAACAACAGTAATACTCAGAGGGTGTTTCTGGAAGGGTCATGTGGCATCATGTCGGTACAAGCGCCCAGCACAGTGCCTGGCGGTGGGGGGCGGTGATGTACAGTAAATGTTGGGTGAATGTGCGCATGGGTGTGTGGACACTAAGCACCCAGTAAATGCTATTTTAACATTATTTCAAACAAGGGACGATGCACATTAGGTTCATCAAGCATGGGGAGGGATATTTCCTCTCAAATCGCTAGAACAATATGTGGGCCCACGAGTGGTTCCCAAACAGGCAGGTTAACAAGGCTGGGTATTAATGAAGCATCCAGCCTCAAAGACATCCCACATGCTTTCTTTTGCTGTCCTGTTCATCTCTGTACTCCACCCAGCTCGAGGAAGGCCACAGAGCATGTCCCTGGTCCTCATCTGGGGACACTGTGACACAAACAGCTGGCTTCCTGAGGCCTCGCAAGCAGCTCAAAGGGTCAGGCAGTGGACACTCCTCTTCAAGCACCCAGAGCCTTTTCTACTTGGCTGGCCCATCGGGGCCCTAAAGGGCTTACTGAAAATTCAGAGCCCCCTGAGGACATGAAAGGCAATAGATGTGTGAGTTGGGCAATGTTTCAACCCCATTTTCTCAGACCATTTAAGTGCCCTTGAAAAATGCATATGGAGTATGTATGCTAAGGAAAAAATCCAGATGAAAGATTTAAGGACATTTTAAATTTTATAAAGCACGTTTCTAGGCACTTACACAATTATGAATGGACACATGTGTTCAGGTGTGCCTCAGAAGAGCAGATACAACCAAAAAGACCCAAATGTTGTATGATGATTATTATTTTCATCTTTGTGTCTTTCTGAATTTCATAAACTTCCTCTAGCATAAATAAATTATAATCAATAAAAGAAATTAATGATCAACCGTGGTTTACTGTCTCCTTTCAGAATTAGTTATGGTGATATCCTTGCATAATTATTGATACTATCGTGGAGATAGTAAAATGGGGGGATCAGGGGAGGAAAAAACGACAGTTGATACCTTGAGCCATTTCCCCGAAGCCAGAAACAACGCAGGACCCAGCCAAGCACTGTGTCTGTAAGGAAACCCGGCTAGGTGTGGAAAGGCCTGGTGGAAGAGAAACCAGAAGTTTGCACAAGACCCGCCCCACTGGTAGTCAGCTAATGCTCTGGGCAGAGTCACAGCCTTCCAAGATCTGTTTTGCTAAACCTCCTGCCTCACTCAGTGTTTGGAGGATCAATGGAGTTGAAGCAAATCACTCAACACTCTAGACAAAATACAGGTGCCATCACAAGGCATTGTAATTCTCTGGCTGTAGAGCTGTTATCATCCCAAACTGCTCTGCTTGAGCACTGAGGGTAATGGCCAGGTCTCCCCAGCTGCAAAACACTAAACAAAAGGAGGGCAGTGGCGTGGACTGAAACAGGCCCTGTCTGCTGCTTCTCTGTCCTCTCAAGGGTCCTGGGAGTCATTTCCTAAGCCAGGGAACCTTTAGGTCCTTGTGAGGACAAGGAAATCGGCACCAGTGGGGTCTAAGGGGTGTGAGGTCCCACTCTCACCTGAGAGCCCGAGGAGGGGCTGGGATGGGCTGGAGTAGGTGTCCCAGCACAGGGCATGCGCAGCTCGATCTGAATTTCAGATAAACAATGAACACTTATCAGCATGAGTAGGTCCCAATACTGCACAGAACCTACTCACACTAAACACACACTTGTCATTTATCTGAAATTCAAAGGGAACTGGGCACCTTGTGATCTCACTGGCTAACCCCGCAAACCCACCCCGGGGGTAGAGAGAGCAGCATCGTGGGCTGCCCAGCCTCCGCCAGCACCGGGGCTCCGATGACTGGGACATGGGATGCGGGGTAGAGATGGGGTGCCTCTGCTTTTGCGAGAAGGGGCGGGGGCGTGGATGTGTGACCACTGCACTCCACGGTCTCACCTATGCCAGCCCCCACCACCTGGAGACCAGTCTTCTGGGCAGAGGGGTGAGCCTTGAGAAGCAGCTCGGATTGGAGTTCCACTGAATCGAGGAATTGGACACGAAACAGATTCTGCAGGGGACACAAACCTGTGTCTGCTGCCGCTTGAATCATGCAGTCCCATAGATTTTCAACTGCTCAGAAGCCAAATCCAGGGTGCTCGGCTCCAGCGAGAAGCCACAAATTGTCTGGCCTCTATAAACCCAGATGAGATTTAACTAGTGAGAAACAGTGTAAATAAAGAATCCTAATCAGATCATTAGGAGAGATGGGAGGTCTCTTCTGCTCTTTCAGGCCTTTAATAAAAGTTGAACTGCAATTGTGTGAGAGTTGGGGCCACCCTTGCCCCTCCCGAAACAGGCCTCTGGTGGGTGTGTTACATCAGAGAACGTGCATAACAAACTCGGGTGTGTGTGCACGTATGTGTGTTGCCGAGGCCTAGAAGATGCACAAAAATAACACAAAAGAATCACCAGGGCCTTGGATGTCTTTGAAGAAGCACATGGGTCTTGTCTCACCGCCCCAAGTGGCCAACATGGCCATGTGGGCAGTACCAGCTCTGCGCAGTTAAAATAAAGAAAACGAATATCTAAATATCCAGTATCATTGCTGGGAGCCGGCCTCTGGGTCTTTGCCGACATCTGAACTGCTTCACATAACCTCCTGGCCTCTAAAAATAGATATTCTGTGGTACATATAATTTTCATAAGATGACTAATACAGGAATGCCCTTTGGGATAACTTAGTGTCTTAGCTTCTTTCTTTTTTCTATATTTATCTTCTCTTCACTGGTCTCTTTGTGTAAAAGTTAGACTGTAGCCATGAACCGAGAACACTGGCCAAGAAATGATTCCTCTTTTCCTCAAAGGGCTATCCTTTTTATCAACAGAAAAGAAGCTTTCACTGCTAGAAGGGGCCGGGTGATGCCTTGGACCTGTGTTTTGTTTCTGTCTCTAAAGATCGCTTTTCCATACGGACGGCCGGTCTGAAGGGGTTTCTAGCTAGCTCGCGGCTTCTCCATTTCTGCGTGGCTGAATCAGAAGTGGAAGGTACATGGATGGACTCTAAAAAACTCCTTACGTTAAAGCTTGCAGCTCTAAACCCCGGTCATGAGAGATATGGTCATCCACAAACACTGAAATCTGTAGTCTGGATTTTATTTGTCTTCTGAATCAAGAGAAAAAAAAAAAAGGAGGGAAAATAGGAAGAGAGTTGGACATCTGTTGGATAGCCTTCAGGGCCCACGGAGCGCATAGCCTGATCTCTTGTCCAGAGGTGAGGGTTCCAGAAACGGAAGGAGAAGACGTGCTGGGTTTGGGGGTAAGTAGGAGCCATTCAGCCTCACTTCCGGTCCCCTCTATTTCAGCGACCTCTACACGACCTCTGGGGCAGTTAACTCTGCTCCTGGGGACCTGGAGAAATTAATTTTCTTATCCAGCGGGGTCCTCCCTCCCTTCCCAGCATTCTCCCTCCTCCCTGATCACCAAACAAGTAACTGCTAAACCCGGTGTGCCAGGCCAGGCCGGGCCTGGCCCCGTCTCGTCTCCGGATGGGAGCGTGGGCAGGGGGCCGTGAGAGGGCAAGGCCGGGCTGGGCGGTGGGAAACCGGTGCCCCCAGCTCCCCACAACTTGTCCCGCTCCCCTGCAGGGCTCCCGCTGCCACGGTCTTTACAGCCTACCATTGGGAGTCTTCTTGGTCTTCGGTTCTATTTTAAACTACAGCCCTCTGAGGAGAGAGACCAGAATCAACTTGGGTAGATGACCGGTTAGAAGTTGGCTACAAACAGTACAACTCGAGGACAGAGAGGCAAGGTTTCATTCCGTGCCTGTGTGTTTTATGCTTTCCAGTGAAAAGCGAATCCAAGTGTAATTTATTCTTATTTTTGTTTTAGCAATAATAAAAAGAATGTTAGGTGCTGTGCACACCTCGGATTCTCCTTCTGCCTGTGTCCCCATGAAGTCACCATATTACCCTATCGTTTTGCTCTTAGAAATAAAGGAGGCAGGCCAGTGGGCACCTAGATTCAAGAGACGGTGTACTGCTCTGGGAAACTGCCAGAAAGACTGGAAGGCAACGCCACAAACTCACTAAATACTCATGAACTTGTAGTCCTCAATACATGATGTCCAACATCCTGGATCCCTGATTTTTACAAAATACTGCCAACAGCATCCTCTTTAAAGACCAGTGACCAGATGCCACTTCCTTATCTATAAGGAGCCTAAACCTGGAAGAAAGCAAAGTAGTTTTTTGTTTGTTTGTTTTAAATCCTATACTTGAAATTTGAAAAACGGATCCAATCTGAGACCAGGTTCTTCCTGGACAGTGGACTGGCCTCTTAGTCTCTCCAGGGATCAATTTCAATGTTCTCATTCATTGGTGGTGATGACAAATGACACTGAAGAAAATACAAATTGTTTCACAAGCTTGCTGTGAGGATTAGATGAATTGCTCCTAAGGTACTTCCAATCTTGCTTCAAAATCCTGCTCAAGGATTTTTAACCCTGACCAACCTAGATAGCATATTAAAAAGCAGAGACATTACTTTACCAACAAAGGTCCATCTAGTCAAGGCTGTGGTTTTTCCAGTGGTCATGTATGGATATGAGAGTTGGACTGTGAAGAAAGCTGTGCACAGAAGAATTGATGCTTTTGAACTGTGGTGTTGGAGAAGACTCTTGAGAGTCCCTTGGACTCCAAGGATATCCAACCAGTCCATTCTAAAGGAGATCAGTCCTGGGTATTCATTGGAAAGATAGATGCTGAAGCTGAAACTCCAATACTTTGGCCACCTCATGCGAAGAGTTGACTCATTAGAAAAGACCCTGATGCTGGGAGGGACTGGGGGCAGGAGGAGAAGGGGACGACAGAGGATAGGATGGTTGAATGGCATCACTAACTCGATGGACATGAGTTTGGGTAAACTCTGGGAGCTGGTGATGGACAGGGAGGCCTGGCGTGCTGTGGTTCATGGGGTCACAAAGAGTCGGACACTACTGAGCGACTGAACTGAACTGAACTGGGTGAATATTTCCTTGACCCTAATGCCACAGCATCAGACAGGAGCTCAGACACTCCCACGTGACTCTCAAATGCTTCCACCCAGAAATGTCTCCAGCTACTTCTGCCAGTCTTATGGGTCACACCAAGTTAGGTGATCATAACTAACATCTACAAGTGTGTGGAAGTACTGTTAGGTCCAGGAAGGGAAAAAGAACTGGAAACATTAGTGAGCATGAACACTTCTCATGCATTTGTATATAATATTCATTATTCATGAAAGGCTTGAAGATAGCGCCAAGCTCTGCTTCTTCCTCAGTACAGCTATCGCCCTGTGTGAGATCTGAATGGAAATCAAGATCATAAATGCGGGCATGGAAGAGGAACATGTCTGTTACTTGCTTATATGCTTGCTTCCCAGGGTTAACAGTATTTCCAGAACCAGGATCATGTTCAACTCATCGTTGGTTCCACATGCTAGGTACACAATAGGCACTCAATAAAGACATAGCAGACAGACGGGTGATAGAGAGACAGAGACAGATGATACATAGAAAGATGATATAAAGACAGATAAATAGATGACAGATAGAAAGGACAGAAAAATAAAGAGAAGCCCTGTTAAGCTATGAGACATCACAATACTAGCACCTTACTCAATACGTAGGGAAGCTCTCACCAACAGTGCCTTGAGTAGGCAACGTACTTTTTATAAAACTCTGGCCCAGACACAGACTCTGAAATTTCACTGCCCATTTCTGCCGGTGAACAGCAACAAAAAGCACGTGTTTCATAAGGGTGTTCGTAGGGAGACTTTCCGTGTGTATGCAGACTTAGGCTCAGGCAGCAGCAGGCATCTCTACGGGCATGCGTGTGTGTGTGCATGCACACGCACGCACGTGTGCACCCAAAGGCTCCCCGTGGCTGCACAACTGTGAGATCCCTGGGAGACTGTGATCTCAACGTGCAAAATCAACGCATTTTTCCAAGTGATAAAAGCGGGTCACTTGGTGAATCTATTATTCTCAATGTGAGCCTGCTCACAGTCAGCATGGAGTCACACTTGAGACAGGCTGTTCCAACTTGGGAGGCGCCCGGCCTTCCTGGGTGAGGCTGCGCTCGCAGGTCCACCCAATACACGCGGACAGCCGGTAATAACGTCACCAGTGCGCACCTTGAATACTCAGAGTATTTACTGCACCGGGTGCCTTGGTGAGTGTTTTCTATTCAAAACTGTGTTTACCTCTCACAGGAATTCTAGAAGGAAGGCACTCCTGCAATGCGCATTTTGCAGCTGAGGGCTCTGGCACCGAGAAAGATTAAGTAGTATGCTCGAGGTCACACAGATGGACATCGGTGGAGCTGGTGAGTGGGCTCGGCCAGCCTGACTCCGAAGCCAGACCAAAGCTGACCGTAGAGGGAGGTGGCTCTGGAGTGCGCCCCGTGGGCTCTCTGAACCCCGTCAGTCTTTTCTAACTAGGAGCAGGTTGCTGTTTGTGGCACATGGACTTGAGAACAGATGGCTTCTAGAAATTCTTCAGGTGCCATGAGATCTGCCACCTTGAAATGTCAAAGCAGCAAAATTCAAACCCGGGGCCCTGGGTGCCAGGGAGACAGCTGGCATCTTTTTCACCAGAACAGATGAGGTCAGAGATGGAATGTGAAACCTCTGAATCTGAGAATGGCAGTCGCCACTGATTGAGCACCATCTATATTTCAGGCCCTGAACTCCAGGCGTGATGGAGGAGCTCAGGGTAAACATGAGACACAGATACCCCCATCCCACTGCACAGGTGAGCACACTCAGCCTCAGGGAGATAGAACAGCTTCAGCCCGCCGTTAGCGATCTGAAAAGGCAGACTTTGAGTCCCTATCTGGCTGAATTCTATTCTATGCGCTGCCTGTGAGAAAAAAGTAGAAGGCGTTATTTTTCTTTTAATTTCCAAGACAGTTTTGAAAAAAAAATAATGTGAAGGATGAGCACTCTAGAATATATTAAAATGTATCATAAAGATAATAAAATAAGTATGTACTATTATAAGAATCAACAAATTGATCAAGGAAGTAAAGTATCCTTGAAACAGACTAATCTGTAGGTGTGAAGTTAAAGCACAATAAAAGATGTATCAAAGCCAATGGAGAAAGGAAGACTTTTTGACAAATGCTGCTAAAAGTTGGTTATCTTTATGAAAAAAATCAAGTCAGCTTCTGAAATCAAATGTCAAAAGAAATTCTAGTTACAGAAGGTTTAAAAGTTGGATTCAGAATCATAAAAATGAAAGCATGGGTGAAGAATTAACTGGAGAGGATGGAAAAATCTTTCTAAACATAAAAGCAAAGAAAGAATATTTAAGCTTGACTATAACACACATGTTATTCATGTAAAAATATATACTTAAAATGGAAGAGACACATGGAAAAAATTGTGCCATGATGTGAAAAAGGATTAATACACAATATATAAATACCTATGAGAAATCAATATGGAAAACACCAACAGTCATGTAAAATGGAAAAAAAAATGGGAGGTGGAAAAAAAAGGGTAGTTCATAAAAGGAGGAATAAAAATGGCTATGAATAAGGAAAGATATTCAAGTAAATAAAAGATGTAAGTACAAGAGATTATATGTTACATATAAAATACTACATTGTGGGAATTCCCTGATGGTCCAGCATTAGAACTCTGCACTTTCCCTACTGGGTGTCTGGGTTCAACCCCTGGTTGGGGAACTAAGACCTCACAAGCCGTGTGGCCAAGAACTAAATACAAAATTATAAAATGCTACATTTTACAGTATAGATAATATAAAGATACTAAGACAATACGATATTATATTTCACTCTCAAAGAAAGTTCTATTAAATGATTTTAATAGTTACACTGAAGTCCTTATAGTGTTTGTGATAGTATAAACTGGTTCAGTTTTTCCAGAAAGCAATTTTATTTTGTGTACCGAATTTAAAATCATGGTTTAACAAATAATGTCACTTGTTAGCATTTATACTGAAGAAATAATCAGAGATTCCACCACAGATTCAGGTGTAAAGATGTTTAGTACAGTGTCACGTGTAATACAGAGAAGGCGATGGCACCCAGTACTCTTGCCTGGAAACTCCCATGGACAGAGGAGCCTGGTGGGCTGCAGTCCATGGGGTCGCAGAGAGTCGGACACGACTGAGTGACTTCACTTTCACTTTTCACTTTCATGCATTGGAGAAGGAAATGGCAACCCACTCCAGTGTTCTTGCCTGGAGAATCCCAGGGACGGGGGAGCCCGGTGGGCTGCCATCTATGGGGTCGCACAGTTGGACACGACTGAAGCGACTTAGCAGCAGCAGCAGCAGCAGCAGCAGCATGTGTAATAGGAAAAAAATGGAAGCAACCTAGATATCCAGCATGAAGATTAAAATGCCTTGTTCAAAAAAGTTCAAAAAAGTAAAATATTCATCAGACTTTCAAAAATAATTTTTTGACGTTAATTATATAGAGCCTAGCACTAAACAGAAAAATATAGGCTGCAGACCTGTAGAAATGCATATGTCCAGTATGCATATACAAAGCACACCTGTGATTACAAAGACTCTACAGTCATCTGTAACAATAAACATTCCCTGAAGTACGACAGTAACTTTTTTCTGATGGGATGATGAGTGATTTTTGGTTTCTTTTTTGTCCTTTTTTTCTAAGTATGAGACTGTACTACTTCAATAATTAAAAAAAAAAATTAAGCCAACAGCGGCTGATCAGTCTCTCCTGGGCCCCCCTGCTGGGTGAGGCTCTGATGGTGAGGTTGTTGCTGCTAAAGGCAGGAACTGAGACCCAAGCCCTAGGGTCATTGCCAAAAGGAGACAAGTGGCCCCTGATGGCCACCAGGCAGGGGGAGGTTCCTCAGGAATGGTGGGGGGAGGCAGATTATCAGACAGCTGGGAAAAGGAGACACGAAGGAAAAGCTGGCCACCTGGCTGGAATGCAGCATCTCCTTGTTACCCAGAGACTCGGCCGTCTCTGGACGGGTCCAGGTGACTGCTCAGGCATCAGCGCTCGGGAGGTCTGCCTCCCTGCTTAGCTGCAGAGTCGTGAGAACCAAACAACCTGGGCAGCAGCCCACCAACCGCTCAGCCTCACATGCAATCAGGCACTCTGGGCGCAAGGCTGTGTATGTGCCACAGGGTCTGCTGGCCGCCTAGAGATAACCAGATGGGGGGCTGCGTCTGCCCCCCGTGAGGTCCCTCCTGCCCTTGCCCCGCTCATCTGCGACAGGCGCCTGATAGCCCTGGTGCGCCCCCCGGGGCCGCCTTAGGAAGCCGCGCCACCCTGCTGGGCATCTGCTCCGTGTGTATCTCTGAGATGGCAGCACAACCCAGCCAACTTCCAACAAGGTGGCTCCTGTTGAGGCGTTTTTTCAGAACCCAGGAGGAAATGACGGGTTCTGCATTTCACCACAGGCTTCACAACTGGGCATTTTCTGATGCCCGTGAGGAGGGTGGTTATCTTAGGTCTGCTGGGAGAAGTAAAGGAGGTGGTCCTAACCAGGATGAGCTGCTACTCCTGCTTGTCACTCCGACACCTGCGGCTAGTACTATTCCCACCAGCGAGACTCCAGCACCGCAGCGATTAGCTCCGATGTTATTACTGCTACCACCGCTGCTGGTTTAGTACAGCGCCACCACTAAGCCCATCACTGCCTGCCTGCCTCTACTGGAACTGCTCTGCCTACCGGGGGGGCTGTCACGACCACCGCGATTTTCACTATTGTTACCGCTCCTGTTGTTCCTCCCAGAAGCCCAAGTGCGCTTACAGTAATCACACATCCCTGAGCTGGAGGAAGGAACCCTGATTTGAATGATCCTGCCTCACCTGCAAAAGATCTCTCACGACTGTCAGATGATGTGGCTCTGGGTGCACAAAATACTCGTGCCCACAGTCCAAGTCCTCGCTCAGGGAGACCGATGCTGGGGGCGGGAGGAAAGCCATGCTGGTCCCGGTGGAAACTCTACATCCGTCGTTACTTCGCTGCCACCGCCGTGGCTGCCACATAGGAAGGACTCCCCTTCTAATGGCGAGGAAACTGAGGCTCCCAGGGACGCGGCCACATGCCCATGTTGGCTCGTGCGTTAACAACAGGACCTGAATTCAGAGCTCCCGTGGAGCTCCTGCCATCGCTAAGCTGCCAGTGTTCTACGTGGCTTACAAAGAGCTCCAGGTGCCAGCATGAGCCGGCGTCTCAGGGGTCCTGAGATGGGTGGGGAGTAAGAAGCTGAGCTGGCTCCTCCCAGGTCTCCTGACCTGAGCATCGCTGTCTCTTGGTGATGAATCCCCCCCTCCTCTTACAGGAGTTTGGGGAGCAAGGTGCCCGTCCATGCTGGGCACTGGGCCCCCAGAGGGACGCCCGTGTGGGGACAGTGAGTGCGCCCTCGGTGCGCTGGGGGGGCACCAGGAGGCTGATGGCCAGGAAGGCAAACAGGAAGGCGGGTCCCCGGGCCTGTGGGGGCCCCCGCTAGCAGGGCCTGGCGTCCCCAAGGCCCCCAGTGCCTGTTATTTTTGGACCGAGCCGCGTAGTGAGTAAGTGCCTGTCGGATTAGATAGAGTCAAGGCTGGGCTTCAGACTGGTGTCGCCCAAGCAAACTGGGTCAGTGGCTCCAGGGCTGGGCCTGGGGCGAGATTCCAAGCCACACCACCCCCACTCCCTCCAGAGCCCCCCCAAAGGCCAGAGGATGACAAAGGGAAGCAGCTAGAGGGAGGCGGAACTGCACCCCACCCCTCCCCCAGCACTCACAGGCCGGGCCTCATGACTGCGGCCAGCTGCCCGGGCCTGGGGATCTTGCAAGCTTGGACTTTCTGGGGCCTGTGCTCTGATGGGTCAACTGCGTTTCCTGGGTTGGCAGGGGTGGATGAGCTTTCTTCCCCTGTGGGACCTGGGCCTTCCTGGTGGCTCAGGCAGTAAAGAATCTGCCTGCAGTGCAGGAGACCAGGGTTCGGGCGCTGGGTCGGGAAGATCCCCTTGAGAAGGGCATGGGAACCCACTCCAGGATTCTTGCCTGGAGGATCCGATGGACAGAGGAGCCTGGCGGGCTGCAGTCCATGGGGTCCCAAAGAGTTGGACACGACTGAGCATCTAGACCACCACCCGAGGGACTCGCACCTCAGCCTGCAGCGATCCACAGCGCTGCCCTGGCCTTGGTAATCCGCAGGGACCACAGCAAGCAGGTCGTGACAGCCCTCAAGACGCCAGGTATCTAAGTCCCTGAGATTCGACGTGGCCCTTCCTATCTCAAGTCGGCAGCCTTTTTCCTCTAAGAGAAGAGAAACCACCCTGCCGTTTGACATTTCAGCACTGTGTGTGTGCCTGCGCTTGCCTTTTTCTGTCTCTCTCGCAGCCATGGAAGCAATAAAAAGTCAGTAAAATTTTTAAGATTTCTTTAAAAAAAAGCAGAACCATGCCACTGTGAATTTTGCATTCCACAGGACAGTTATTCAAGTGACAGCATCGTGAACGCTGACAACAGCAATACAAGAAGACCCTTCCCAGGCTTCTAAAAGAGGACCAGAGACAAAGAGAGTCCCGCGCAGACTCCCTGCGTCTGTGACTCTCCCTCCCTGTGTCTGCCATCAGGTCCGTGTGGAGACAGGATGGGTTTTGGAGGTGACAGAACAGAGTCCAGTTCTGTCACTGTGGTGTGTAAACAACATCGCCCTGGTGGAGTTGCCTTCTCGATTCTTGCCTTCCTCATGTGCAATGTGAGAAAGGCACCTACACGGAAGGCTTGATGCGAAGATGACGAGGGTGCACGTGCAGAGTGTTTGCGTCTGACACAGAGGGGATGGGGCAGCCCCTCCCCACTTTCCCTTTACTTCCTCCCCCTGCCCCCCATTTCCATAACCCTCTGTGACCAGGAGAGAAAGCACGCTACTCAGCAGTGTCCTCTATCTCAGTGTCCAGCTTCTGAGACGTCAGGATACGGTACTCCTCAAGCTTGGCCATATTTCAATGGTGAGCGTGTAGCCGAGAGATCTTCAGGCCCTGTCTTCTCGTGCCAACACGTGGAGCCATACACTAGGATCCTCCATTATCGAATCCTGGACTAAAAGATGGGGAAAGGTCTGAAAAATGTAAATTTTTAAAAGGCACAAGGCAGATAGTAAGATGTGGTCAACTACGGAAACATATAAGCTTGGATATGGACTAAAAGAGCATACACAAAAATAAGAGGAACAACTCTTCAGTGCTATTCAACACAGTAAGTAAGCACCAGCTACATATGGATACTCAAAAGTGAGAGGAAGCCAGAAGACCCAGACAGACACTGCTCCCAAGAAGACATACAGATGGCCAACGGGCACGTGAAAAGATGCTCAACATGGCTCATTATCAGAGAAATGCAACTCAAAACTACAGTGAGGCACCGCCTCACACCAGTCAGAACGGCCATCATTAAAAAGTCCACAAACAGTAAATGCTGGAGAGAGTGTGGGAAAAGGAAACCCTCCTAGGCTGTCGGTGGAAATGTAAATTGGTGCGGCCACTGTGAAGAATAGTACAGAGGGTCTTTCAGAAACTACAAATAAGAGTTGCCACATGATCCGGCAGTGCCACTCCTGGGCATATGTCCAGAGAAACCTCTAATTCAAAAGACACCTGCACCCCAATGTTCATAGCAGCACTATTTACATTAGCCTAGACCTGGGAGCAACCTAATGTCCATCTACAGATGAATGAATAAAGAAGGCGTGGTACACATGCACAATAGAATACTACTCAGCCGTGAAAAACATGAAATAATGCCATTTGCAGCAACATGGATGAACCAAGAGATTCCCTGGTGGCTCAGATGGTAAAGAATCCGCCTGCAATGTGGGAGACCCAGGTTTGATCCCTGGGTGGGGAAGATCCCCTGGAGAAGGGCATGGCAACCCACTCCAGTATTCTTGCCTAGGGAATCCCGTGGGCAGAGGAGCCTGCTAGGCTATAGCCCACGGGGTCTCAAACAGTCAGACACAACTGAGCGACCAAGCACACAGAGATTATCCCACCAAGTGAAATCAGTCAGAGAAAGACAAATACCATATGATATTGCTTACATATGGAACCTAAAAAAAAAAAAAATGCTACAGATGAACTTACTTAGAAAGCAGAAACAGACCCACAGAAACAGAAAACAGATTTATGGCTACCGAAGGGGAAAGGTGGGGGTATGAGGGATAAATTAGGAGTTTGGGATTAACAGATATACACTACTATATATAAAACAGATAAAGGACAAGGACCTACCGCAAAGAACAGGGAACTACATTAGCTATCTTGTAATAACCTGTGATCGAAAAGGGTATGGAGAGGAATACGTGCGTAACTGAGTCACTCGGCTCTACACCTGACGCTAACACGACATCGTCACACTTCAACTAAAAAAAAGAGCATCTACACAAATAAGAGCAGGAACTCTCTGGTGCTGGTCAACACAGTTAAGTGCTAGCTACACGTGGCTGTTTCCGTCAGCTGAAGTGAGCTGAAATGGAAGATTCGGTTCTTCTGTCACTTGAGCCTCACTTCAAGTACTCACACGTGGACGGTGGCTGCCACCGTGGCAGCTCGGATGTACAACACCTCCTTCACCAGAGAACGTTTCGTTGGCCAGTAACGACTTATGGGTGAAGACACTCTGAGTGATTTCAAAGTGCTCCTCTCCCAAACGATATGTTATCTTTTCTCATATAAAACTTAAACATCAATCGGCAAAGGGATGTATTAAAACACTGCTTTGTTTTCCATCTTCATCCATACCGTACATTCATGATATTCGTATCTGTAAAATCGATATTATTATCCCACCATTACCTAACAATGGCAAACTTGGCCATGGCAGAAGGAAGTGCTAAGCTGATAATACCAAATAGGGTGAGACTAGACTCTTGAATATTTTTAGGTCTGGCGAGAGCTCAGGCGAATCTCATAAAGGCCCAAGGCTGTCCTGTATGAGCTCAAACAACCTCTGGCCTGGGACCCAAGGCTCCCTCAGAGCTCCAAGACACCCCAAGGTGTCTCTCATCACTTCCCACGAGGCCATCCGGTGGGCACCGCTGTTGTCTGCTTTCCTGGTTAACTCTGAGAACAGTAAACAGAGGGTCTTTGAGTCTTCCCGCCAGGGTTTTAAATTCTACCCTTAAATAGTGTGAGTGGAAGAAATAAGCCTGGGAGAAGAAAGGACTGCAGACAGACATCACAAAATACACCAGAAAATTCAGAGCGAGGTCAGACCTCAAAAGCTAGCAGATCAAACTTGAGAAGTTACATATGTGGTTAGAGGTGCAGAGTGCTATATGGGACTGGCTGCATCAATTTTGACACTTACGGCAAAATGACAATTCAAGATCCTCTGCTCAAAAATTATCAAGAATTTCAAGAAGAGTTTTTTATTGTTAAAGCAAATGTGACGCATTTCTGAGCAGGGAACCCTGGAGGACTGTGCGCATCACATGGCCATGAAGCCAGCCCCGATAACATTTTAATTTTCCACAAAGCACTAGGGGGAAAAAAGTGATTCCCGGAGTAAACAGTGGATGCTCCAAAATCTACTGGTAATTTATATATACACATACAAATACCTACCAATATCATCGAAGCGTTAAGGAGACTGAATGACCCTAGCTTTTCATTTCATAGAGTAAAAAGCAAAAAGAAAGAAACAGACAAGTCCTGTAATTGTAAGCACAGGGTTATGACCACCTTACTATAAGATAATCCGAGACATCTTATTCTAAATGTTATCCTTCAGTAACACAGATGAAAATCAAAGTCGACCAGAGAATTATTTTCTCTTCTCTGTAACACAAATGAAAATCAGAATTGACCAGAGAATTAATTATCTCTTCTCGGAGTGGGATCTTGCAGACTTAATCTTGAAACTCTACTTGGAAAATAAGCTTTCCAATCACATACCATAATTTACACCAGTTTCTGCATTGCCTGCGGTGACTTGGGATGGGAGAAGGCTGGAAAATGTTGGCAAGTTTGAAAAATGCCAGAAGTGATAAGATGACTTTTAAGGTTCCCAGCAGCAGAGTCTATCTTGATGGAAACTTCTAAAAATTAAAACTCTTCCATCTCATCTGAGACCATGATGGTGTTAAGAGAAGCAACCTGCTTTACGTCACGATATGTTACCTAGTTTTTACAAGCGCTGGTGGAAGTTGTCCATCAATCCTCTCTCTTAAATTTTATTGCTGGTCTCAGGCAGCAGTATTGTGTGGTCTAGAGAAAGATGGGGGTTTGGGATCTAGCCCTGAAGGCAGCACCAACATGACTGTATGTGTATGAAACAGTAAAGATCACTGAACGTGGGAAGGGGAATAAGGTCCAAGCTAAGAGCACACAGTGCTTGAAATCCTGCCTCTACAGTTCCCCAGCTGTGGGAACTCGGGCAAGTTACTTTCTGCCTCAGTTTCCCCCTCTGTAAAGTGGGTGGACTGAGTACGTGCCTCATGGGTACCAGTGTGGACTACAGGGACAAAGCACATAATGTGGTATATTAAACATAGACCACAATATCGCACAATTATGTGATGTAATAAATACTGTTATAATGACAACCCATGCTACAATATATAAATGCATCGAGGAAACATGCAGTGCACTTTAAATTTATACAATGTTACGTGTCAGATTCATCCAGTAAAAAAAAGAGGACTTAACCTGACAAGTACTCATACTATTACTGGAAGTTACTATAATCCAGTGGGAAGAATGGACTCCTATGACCTATTTCTGAACTAGAAACTAAGGCGGCCTCTACATACAGGGACATAGATTTCTAGGCCCAGGTATGGGGACGTATGATTTGACAACTGTAAGATCTCTTTGGGGGGCAAGGAAGCAGAAATTTAAATTCATGTCTCTGCTGGGAAACTCAGGACACATGGCTGGATAGGACATGGGTACCAGCCTAAAGTTTTTTCTTTGAAAAGTTCCCTTCTGAAATCAGGTATACAGTCCTACGGGGGTAGAAAATAAGACAGAGAGATGAAGAGAGACCTGGTCACTCAGCAGCACCCTTCACACACATACATACATACACACACACACAATCACACACATACACACCAATCCATGCACATACACACAGACACACACACAATACACACACACGTGCCCTGATCTCAAAAATATACTTAGAAATATCTTTGGGGAAAACTCTTCAAAATTAATTCTAAATGAAGTGAAATATATTCTATATACTGCTGTAGAGATGAAAAAAAAAATGTCCTTCTGGAATTGATATAACTTAATTCACTGTGAAAGAGTACTTAAGATTCATCAGATTCGCCTTGGATCCCAAGAAATTCAATGCTGATGTCCTAAAGGCTAGTGTTATATGGATGCCTTATGTATAAATAAATCCTGGAGACCACATGAAAGTGAGGCTGGTGTTGGATGTTTGTCTATAATTGATCCTTTCTGTCCTCCAGCTCTTCTATCCCCCTGCAGACATCCTCTTTTGGTTTACAAATTATATCTGTGTGTGTTATATGCACACACACACCTCCAACAGCATACGTATCATATATACGTGTGTATAAGTAAACACACATATAGTATAAGTCTCTTATTTCTTAAATACTGAATACATTCCTAAATGAGCCCAGGAAAGGCACAGGTTCACAAAAAACCGAGATCAGCTGCTCTAATAAACGTATCATGGATTTGATATAGTGGTTGTTTTCTCTTTTAGACTTGATTTATCTGTCACTTTCGTTCCAAATTTGATTTATTGGTCAATTTCTTTTCGAGATTTGATTTATTGGTCAATTTCTCTTCAAGACTTGATTAAAACACATTACATAAGTCTTTTCAGATCTATTTCTAAATATCATATATATTTCTAAGTATGGATGTTTAAAGTCTTTATCCATAAGTGTTCTTGATTGATGCCTGTTTTTTCATTAGTTTTTTTCTTTAACTCCAGGTAGTCATTTATTCTGTAATCGGAATCAGCATAAACAAACCATAAAGTCCAATTCTGTAATGAATTACTCTTATCACAGATTCACGGAGAAAAGAAGCTTAAGATATAACCAGGTAAGGAGAGTTTGTGTGTGGGGGAGCGTGCATCGGTTGGTTGGTCTTCAGTCTCTAGCTTTATAGATACACGTATCATAAAACACTTGCAGAAGACAAGCTTCTAGCATAACGTCTCCTGTGAGTGTTCGTCTGTGGCTGCGCGTACGGCCTTGAAGGCGGAGGCTTGTATCGCTCTGGTAAAACAGATTATTTTAATGGACTCATGATGTTCTGTTTCTTCTCTCCTCCCTAGCGCTTCTTCACAGACTTCCAGCGGAGCCAACGCCTGGGTCCCCTGCCCACCAGACTCGCGGCCTCACGACAGGACAGCACAGCGGGACCCTGGGGTGCTGGGTGCCCCAGGGAGGGGGGTCCACACCCTGGGAGGCAGGCAGCAGCATGGCAGAGTGGGACTGTCTAGGGCTGTGCTTGACAGCCCAGAGCCTCACACCCGCTTCCGGCCCTCAGCCCTTAAACGTCTCTGGATAAGGTTACCAAGTGTGCGCTAACTGGTTACCAAGTGTGCACCTCCTGGGCTTCCCAGGGGGCACTAGTGGTAAAGAACCCACCTGCCAATGCAGGAGCCATAAGGGACGTGAGTTCGATCCCTGGGCCGGGAAGATCCCCTGGAGGAGGGCATGGCAACTGGGCACTTAGCATGCAGGGCGGCTGCAAGGATTCCATGAGCAAATGTACACAGAGGGCTGAGCCCAGGGCTGGGTGATGGCAGCTGCAGTGATCTCTTTCAGAGGAACAGGATGGCTAACCACACAGGCCATTCAGAGAGTGTTGGGCAGCATTTGGGCACCAAGCGCCTGAACCACACTGTGAGGTCGTTCTATAAACCACGCCCCACGACCCTGGGTAAACTCAGCAAGGTCTGTTAGCAGCAGCAGAGACAGACCCCACTCCAAGCTGGGGCTAAGCCCCTCTTCAGGAGAGCCTCCCATACCACGAGAAGCCCACAGGACAGTGCCTATGGAAGCAGGCTGGAGCTCTAAGTTACTGAGCTATTCAGGTCATCAGGAGTTCAAATTTAAGGTGAGGATCTTCTGCACTTTGAGTAAGGACTGAACTTAACTGATTCTCTGCCCAGCCCTTGCCATGGACGGCAAAGCCCAGCTTAGATTACGCTGGCCCCGTCCCCAGCGTGGAAACCTCCCTTCCAGGTTGACACTCCTCTGAAAGCGATCCTCTGTGGTTCCATTCGGTCTATCTGAAGCCTGACACCCGTGTGGGTCATCTTGCAGTGCCTGAAAAGGCGCCACAGCCAAAACCCTGGCAAGAGAGGCGAGCTGCAGTCATCTCCTCTTAGCAGCCCCGAACTCCACTCACCCAGAAGGCCACAGACCGTCACCCCTCTTTCCCCTGAATCCATGGATGAAAGGCCATTTCCACCACGGCACCTTATAGAATGATGATTCTGTAAATCAAGGAGGACCCTGAAGACCAGCTAGAAGGAAAGCAACCTCCTAAAGAGTTCCGTTTCAGGAGCATAAGCTGAGCTCTGAGACACCAGCGGCCAGCCTGGCGCGGGTGGTAGAGAGGGGGTGGAAGCTCCTCCCACCAGTGATGCTCCGCCCACCCTCTCCACCCCAGCCACGCCCGCCTTTGCTCCTGCAAGCACCACTCCCCCAAACCCTGAAACTCCAGGACGTCGGCTGCTGCCTAGCACCGTCTACAGAGCCTAGCATCCGTGCGTGCTGGCTAGATGGATGGAGAAATGAACCAGAATGAATGTCAACATTATTACCAAAGAAAGGGGTGCAGAGAAAAAAGGAAGGCAAAGATGAGATCATCAAAATCTGCAGGGGTTTACGGAGGAGGACGGGGGTCGGGGGAAGTGGGTAACAGATTTATTCCCCTGCAGGAAGATTACAGGAGTAGGGGAAGAGAGAGAGAAACTCCCCACTCAACAGGCTTTCTAGTTGGGTGCCTGCTCTGCTTTCAATGCTGGGTCAGCTGATTAACCATTATTTCCAGCTCTCTCGGACTCTTTCCTTCACAAAGCCCTGCAAGGCCTCACTCTGGACAGCTCTCCACATGGCCCCCGAGATGGACACTCTCTGGGCTACCTCTGCAGCCAGCAGAGCCTTATCAAGGGCGAAGACAGAGAGCTTAAATCAGGGGCCCCACCCGGCAGAGGAGGTCACCCTCCCCTGTAAAGAGGTCAAACCTGAAACAGAGCCCCTCTCCCTCCTTCTCCTCACTGTCCTTGCCAGTCTCACTGGCTGTCTCACTGGGTTGAATGCACCCAGGTAGGGGACGGTAGGATTTTGTACCCTCTAAGCCATGGCTGGACGAGGAGTCTCTTCTGTTAGTCTGCTGAAGTTGCAGGCCCACGTAAGATCCCTTCTGTATGCGGGTTTCCAGCCAAATTATAAAGGGAGGCAGAAGCCAGAGGCCCCTGGGGGAGGAGTGCAGTGACGGTTCACAAAATAATCTCTCTGGACTGAAGATCACCCCCAGAAACATGGCACTGGGGGCCACGGACCACAGCACATCGAGCAGACCCCCTGGCCCCACAGACGGCAGGGCTGAGTGCTCAAACACTTGTGTGCATGGGCCCCATCCGGAATCACACAGCTGGGAGGCCCAGGGTGCCCTCCAAGGATCTAAGCCAGTCCCTTCTCCTGAGAGACCATCGCACCCCAGCTATTCAAAAGGAGTCACCCAGGGATAAGACCACCACAGGAGTGCGGGACCGCCAGCCGGGATCTGCCCCTGCCTCCCCCCTGCCCTCTGACTCCATGCAGCATCTGTGGTCCTTGAGTGGGTTTCCCTTCCTCTCCATCAGAAGGCCAGGCAGCCAAGGGCAGCCAGTGCATCGATGCCAGTTCTGACACAGGTCTGAGGTATGGCCGCTCTCTCATTCATACCTTCTCTCCCTCCTCTGGTGGTGTTTTCATCGCAGAAGCGCACGCCCTGTGGTCTCTTAGAGAAGCCACAAGGGCCCCATCAAGCTTGGGTCCGGCCGTCTCCCTTCAGGAGATTTAGTTGTCCCTGACAACGGCAAGTGGGAAGACTTTGCTGGCTCTAGGATCTTGTGAACAAAGGTCACACCCCTCACATCCCTGTTTGTAGCGGCATGCCCACGTAATCCTCTTTCATGGACCACCTAGTGGCCCAGAGCAAGAGTCAGAAAACCACTGTCCCTGGGCCAGAGCCTCACTGCCCAAGAGCGAAGGGTGGTTTTCACATTTTAAATCTGTTTTTAGAAATCCAAAGAAGAGTATTGTGTGGCACGTAAGAGTTATGTGAAGATCAAACTTTCAGTGTCTGCAAAGAAAATGCATCCATGCCACGCCCATTCATTTACATACCATCCAAGGATGCTTTCTCACTCCAGCGGCAGAGCTGAGTAACTGTGACGGAGCCAGCCGAGAATACGAGCTATCCGGCTGTTTGCAGAAGATTTCTGCTGGCTCTCAGTCAGGGCTGGGCCTTGCTCTACCGAATTCTGCCTCCTGCTTCGACATTTGCTGCTGTCTTTTCTATATACTGGGTCCTTTTTTTTTTTTTTAAGGTGATTTTAGTATTTTCAAGTCTTTATTGAATCTGTTACAATACTGCTTCTGTTTCATGTTTTGAGTTTTTGGGTGGTGAGGCCTGTGGGATCTTAGTTCCCTGACCAAGGATTGAACCTGCAACCCCCAGCCCCACATTGGAAGATGAAGGCTTAATCACTGGACTGCCAGGGAAGTCCCTGTAATTGGGTTTCTAAGGAAGATACATCTTCAACATGTTTGCAGGATAAGATGCATCCTCCTGAGCTTGGTAAAAAAGACCAGAGACCTACCTGCTCTCAGCCTTGCCTGGCCTGTCCAGACAGCCTCTCTGCTGCCCCCTGCTCTCAGGACAAAGGGGAACGCAGGCTATCCCACAGAATGTCCTGCTCCCTCCTGCTCTGAACCTCTGCACCTGCTGCTCTCTCATCTGAAACCCCTCCTATGACTGCCCCGGGGAATTCTGACTCTCCCAGAAGACTATTTCAAGTCTTACCTCTTCCGTAACACTGTCTCAGCTCCCCAGTAACGTGACCCTCCCTCCTCCTCCACCCCAGCCCCCCCATCCTCTGCTCCGGACAGGATCTCAGCCCTTATCATCTGGCCTCTGAAACCACATGCTGCTTGCTGCCAGACAGCTGCCCCTGCCTTCTCCCCACTCAGGGCCACTGCTGCTGCACCGCGATGTCCTGGAGGGTATTTTTCCCTTGTGGTCATGTTCACGGTACTGAGCTCTGGGTGTGGGGCGGTCAGCCAGGGCTGATGGATGAGAGGTAGCCCCCGGCCCTGATCGCCCACATTCCGTCTGTCACACCAATTAGATTTATGGGCAGGCCCAGGGAGAGGGGACCAGGGCCCCACACTTAACACGAGGCAGAGCTGAAGGCACAGGGCAGTCTGGGATATGGGCAACTTGGGGTCTGAACTTCCGACTTTTGAGTCTCAATTTCTCCACCTGTAAAATGGGTTATTAACACCCCCCAACCTGGCAGATCTGGGAGGATTAAATGAAGCAGGAAAACAAAGTGTCTGGCACGCAGCCGGTGCTCAAAAGATGCCAGCTGTCACCCTGAACTTCTGCCTTGGCAACAGCACCCACTGAGCGAGGCAGTCATTCCTCACGGCGCAGCGTCTGTGAGTCTCCATAACCTCAGAGGAGCCCAAAGAGGGCCACTCGCCTCCAAAGGCCCCCAGTCCCCCTGAGCCCTGGGCCCAAAGCCAGAGGCCACTGAGAGGGCCGTGCGGGTACACCCGGGGGCTTCTGGAAGCTTGCGCCACCCGACTTACAGAAGTCTCCCTCGGGGGGGAAGCTCCGGCAGACAGCCTGGAGTTGGCTTGTGCTCAGGAGGCACCTTTGTCAGAGAGATGCCTCAGTGCATGGTCACTGTGTCTCTCTGACACAGGCTGCTGTTTTCCAGGAGCCTGGGGGCCCACCAGCGCAGCTGAAGAGGGGTGAGGGCCAGCCCTGCACCCAGCACCCCAGAGAAAGCCCAAGAAGACTAACAGCCCTCGGGGTTCTCGTCCCGGCCTTCCTAAAGGGCCCACTGACCAGGCACACAGGAAAACACCAAGGGTCCACGGCCGCTGCCCTCGGGGAAGAGATGGTCCTCTCTCAGCGCTCCCCAGTGGTTAACAGCAACAACCAAAAAGACGACAGGAGCAAAACCTGTGTTCAGTGGCCACGGGCAGAAACGGAGCAAGCAGCAGCAGCGGGATTCCCCAAGATGGCCCTCTCAACAACCCCGTGAGGTGGGGACAGGGTCTCTGGTTTACAGATGAGGAACAGGTGGACCTAAAACAGGTGAAAAGACAAGAAAAGCACACCACATCTGTGTCTGCAGCTACACGTTCCCGTACAGCCTTTACCACTCGACTCAAGCCGCTGATCGTAGCGTATCCTGCAAGGGTCCATCAGCTTTACCATGAGGGGCCCAGCATACTGATTTCTAAATAGAGAATTACGTTGGTTCTGCTTTCCCTGGCCCCTGGCCATTACCGCCTGAACCCACAAGAAGAGACCTTCAGAAGGAGGTGTTTAAGCCGAGGGATCTCATAGGAAGCAATGACAGCTTTAAAGAAGCTGATGCCCTGGAATCTGCGGGTGATGTCTTGTGACCAACTCAACAATAAAATTACAGAAATGATGGGTGAGGGTTGAGCTGGAAGGACGGATATTTAAGTAGCCTTTGAAAATGTTGTTCTGGTATTCTTCATCCTGAGCCCAGCTGTCACCTTCCCATGTGAGCTATGTGACCAAGGCTACTATATCATCCTTCTGGGTCTAAGTTACCCATCCAAAAAATGGGGATAATGAATCATAACCACATTGCAGAATTGTGCTATGGACTTAATACATGTGAAGAGCTTAAAACAGGGCTTGACACGGGTGGGCTGTGTTGGTGCGCTTCCCTTATGGGTTCTTTGCCATCTTGCACACATAGAAACTCTCTACAGCCAACACTCTATCTAACAGATAGACTTAGGCTAGTGAGGTTTTGTTTTTGTTTTGGTTTTTTTAAAATCCAATTCCATTGCTAGTGCCAGCCATATCAATGCTTGGGCTGCTGGGGAAGAGCTAGGAAAGACTTCTGCCAAGGTAATTTCCCGAAGTTTCCGTTTTTGGAGGAGAAAATTAGACAATGGCCAAGATCAGCAGTTTGAGGGTGGAGGAGGAGAAAGCTGGAGAGTCTCTCTGCCAACGATCTTGTCACAGCATTTTCCAGGCCCCCAGGTGCAGAGGAGAGTGAAAATATCCCTGGCTGTGAACAAGAAGAAACTGACCCACCGGGAGAGTCAGCCCAAATGCAGAGTGCTAATGGACAAAGACCGTTTCGGCTGCGGGTGCTGGCTGTAGCTACAGTTTGTACCCTGGCAACTCGGTTTACTAGCTATGTGGCCTTGGGCATGTCAGAATCTCTACGACTCAGTTTTCTCATCTGCAAAATAGGGATCGTAACAATGGCCAGTGAAACAGAATAAAGAGCCCAGAAATAAACCCACACACTGACAGTCAATTACTCTTCAACAATGGAAACAAGAATATACAATGGAGAAAAGATAGTCTCGTCAGCAAGCAACGTTGGGAAAGCTTGACAGCCACATGTAAATCAGTGAAGTTAGAACACACCCTCACACTGTACACAAAAATAAACTCAAAATGGCTTAAAGACTTAAATACAGGACACCATAAAACTCCTGGAGGAGAACACAGCCAAAATGTTCTCTGACATAAATACATAAATCACAGCAATGTTTTCTTTGATCAGTCTCCCAAGGCAATAGAAATAAAAGCAAAAACAAACAAATGGGACCAATCAAACTTACAAGCTATTGCACAGCAAAGGAAAGCATAAGCAAACTGAAAAGGCAACCTACAGACTGGAAGAAGATATTTGCAAATGAGGCAACCGTCAAGGGCTTAATTTCCAAAATATATAAACAGCTCACTCTACTCAATAACAAAAAAACAAACAAGCCAACCAAAAAATGGGCAGAACACCTAAACAGACATTTCTCCAAAGAGGACATCTGGACGGCCAATAGCCACATGAAAAGGTGCTCAACACTGCTAATTACCAGAGAGCTGCAGATCAAAACTACAATGAGGTACCGCCTCACACCAGGCAGAACGACCATGATTAAAAAGTCTACAAATAATAAATGTAGGAGAGGGTATGGAGAAAAGGGAACTCTCCCACACTATTAGTGGGAAGATAAACTGGTGCAGCCAATATGGAAAACAGTATGGAGGTCCTTTAAAAACACTAAAACTAGAATTACCATGTAATGGAGAGACCTCACTCCTGGGCACATATCCAGAGAAAAGGCTAATTTGAAAAGATACATGCACCCCAGTGTTCATAGGATTTAGAATTAGCTGAAACACACTACTATATATAAAACAGACTTAAAAAAAAACAACAAGGTGTTACTCTATAGCATAGGGAACTATACTCAGTATCTGGTAATAAACTATAATGGAAAAGAAAACAAAGTGACAGTGACCAGCTTCCCGAGTGCTGCAGAGATCATGTGGGATAACTTGTGTTACAACTGAACACCGTAACACTGTGATCCTTCAGCCCTGCTAGTTATTATCACAAGAACAGGGCTCATGTGCCGCTTCTCATTTCTTCAGCTAACACACGTGAAGCGCCTGGCACATGCTGAGTGCCCTTTGAGCAGCAAGGACACAGGAGAAACACGGGTTTGTACCAGGCAGCTGAGCTGCACACCTGCAGGGGACAGGCAGGCGGTCTGGGGCCATACATTTAACCCAAAACCTAAGTCAGGCAGCCAGAGAAGGCTCCCTGGGGGAAGGGACCCTTAAGCCAAGATGCTTCAGGGAGGTGGCAGTGAGCCTTCCAGGCTGTGATGGGAGTGGCTCAGGGGAAGTTCAGCGGCCTCTCTCAGCCACTTTCTGGCACAGGTCAGAAACCGAACCTCTGTCCCAGAACCTGACCACTGCATGGAGCGGGCCAGCCAGGGACCCTCCAAGGCAACATACCTTACAGCTGGATCCCTCTAGCCTTGGGTTTGCGGGAGTCATTGCACTGACACAACAGTGTCGTAAAAAAGCCAGAAGGCAAAGTGTTAAAGGGCAAGGTGTCCATTCATGCTTGAGTTAGACCCTCCTGGAAGGAAAGGAGGGAGGCAGGGGGAGAGGAAGTAAGGGAGGAAAGGTTGGAGCAGCCCATCGCAAGGAAATGCTGTGATTTTAAGTCACATACCCTTCCCTCTGGTTAACCACTTGATCAGGTTCGTCATTTCAAAGGGTGAGGCGCTTTATTTCTTTGAGTTAACGTTAAAAGGCATGATTAAAGCTGACTTTATATCATCATTTGTTTTCTTATATAAGAGCAAAGGGGAGACTGGAGACAAACTTTTGCAGATGGGCTCCATTATACAAAAAAAAAAAAAAAAAGGCAAAGCGTGAGGTTAGCTGAGCCTCCTGAAGAAGCACAGAATGGGGGATTTTCACTGAAAGCTGGGACGCAGCCCCAGGCCCTGAGGATACACCATCGAGCCAACCCCATATCCCCTGCCATCCACATCTTATCATCTAAATGCAGTTCCATTCATAAGCCCAGGGGCTCTCCTGGGGGGGAAAAAACAAAACACCCATCCTGCCTTTGGTTCTAGGTGCTCATGTTTGTGACCGCGGTTCCGGATCCCTAGGAAGCTGTGAAACTCTAAGAGGAGATCGCAGAGTAACCTTCACGTTTCCCTTCTCTGAAGTCAGGAAATCATTCATAGAATCTGTTTATTCTTGGCTGGACGCACGCACTTCTCTTCTGAACCAACAGAAACACCACAAAAACCCCTACCCAGGGTGTGTCTTAGAGATCTCGCCTGGTGGCTGTGTGCTTGTCTGGGGGCTGTTGACTTTGATCTAATTGCTGTTTCTGAAACCACAGTACAGCTCGTCAAACACAAGCATCGCGCCTGAGGACACCGGCCGTGGTTTGAGTGGGCTTAGCTATTAACCGAGTTTGCACCACCAAGCAGAGAGCCCGCAGAGGCCCCATGCTTCTGGCTACTGATGGTTTGTACACAAACGTAACACATTCATTAGAATGAACCACTGTTAAAAGCAGATGGGAGTTTGGTTTACCACTTGAATCGCCCCAACCATCTACAGGGCGAGGACCAAAGGCCTCAGTCATTCCTTCTCTTCGACAATGTGTATCTGTATACAAATTCTGAACCCCTGACAGCCGGCAAAAATCAGACAGGGTCTTCTCCAAAGGAGAAGCCTGTACGTGGTCGATTCCAAAGCTACTCTGAGCGGTACATACCCCTTACCTATTGCCTTGCCTTCCATTCAACAGTAAAAATGAAAAACAAGTATCAGGTGATTGAAAAGCTGGAGTCTTCTACTGTTTTATTGACTTGTCACTGCAGATAAATTGACTATAATTTACTTCGAGAGTAAATGACTAGATGTTCATAAAATAAAATAAAAAAAAAAAAACTGTTGTGCATTACCGTGCCTAATTAAGATGTTAAACATGATTCCGTTTTTAAATTGGAGAAACCAAAGGAAATGAAAAATGCTGATGGAGTTAATATTTCACTCCATTTTTCTCCCCTCCTCTTGATCACATCAGTTTATGGTCTGGTATCTGATGGGCAGATGTGGTAAGTAAAGCAGGACATAGGTCTCTGAAGGTTCTCCTAACATGACTGTTTGGGTTTGGCTTATTTTGTTTCGTTTTGTTTTCTGCTTCTCCTTCTGTCTCTGTCACTAACACTATTCTTTAAATAAATTCCGCAAGTCACATATTGTTTTGGAGACCCAGTTGGTTAAACCTGAGAAATGGAAAGCACTGGAGATGAGGGCTGGAGGAGGGAAACCTATGCAGTCCTCCGTCTGGGCACCGCAAATTAAGCAGAACCAACCTAGTGTTGAAAATAAAAAGGCGAACACGAAAACAGAGGCCGTGTAGCCAAGCATAAAAAATCACCTGAACTAGGGGGTGTGCTTTTCTCCAAACATATGTGATGGTGGAAGATGTCTTTGGAAGAGACACAGAAAACATTCTCCAAAGCTGAAACAAGTTACAGCCATTATCTGCACAATTCAGAATGGAAGCTGATGGGCTGAGAAAAGAGGAATAGGGGTGTCTGCTGCTGGACAAGAGAGGCCCCCAAAGAGAGGAATCCTGGGGAAAACTGTTTGCCTTCCGTAATTCATAATACGTTTGTTGGGAGCCTGTGGTGTGGTGGTGCCAACCAAAGTGCGCAGGAGCCGAGAATGGACACGACAGCACTTCTGCCGTTGATCCCCAAGTGCTCGCCACTCCCTGGCCAGCACTCAGCTCCTTCCCGTGCTCAGCATTCCACGTTCCCTGTACTCCTTGCAACATGTACCCTTTCTGTTCTCAACCCCCTAACTTCGTGAGATAGAATCCTTCTCGCCTGCAGATCCTCAATGTCAACCTCACATCTCCTAGTATCTAGACTAGTTCTGGTCACAGCACTATTTTCTCAACCTTTAGGACACCGAGCACAATGATCGTGAATCACTTCTTTCAAGCTCAGGTGTGCCAGGCACTATTTACAATAACCGAGAGATGGAGACAGCCCAAACGTCCACTGACAGAGGAATGAATAAAACAGATGTGGTACATATGTACAACGGATTATTACTCAGCCATCAAAAAGGATGAAGTGAAGCCGTCTGCAGCGACATGGACAGACCTAGAGATCATTGTACTGAGCAAAGCAGGTCCAAAAAAGAAAGACAAATACGATACAACATCACTTACACGTGGAATCTAAAAAAAATGATACAGAATGAAACAGAGTCCCAGAGAGAGAGGACAGAGCGACGGCTGCCAAGGAGGACAGGGCTGGGGAAGGGATGGAGTGGGAGGCTGGGGTTCGCAGATGTAGGCTTTTATACAGAGAAGGGATAAGCAACAAGGTCCTACTGAATAGCACAGGGAACTACGCTCAATAACCTGTGATAAACTATAAAGGAAAAGAGCATCTCAAAAAGAGTGTGTGTGTGTGTGTGTGTGTACCACACATACACACATATATATAACTGAATCACTTTGTTGTACAGCAGTAATTAACAGGACACTATAAACCAACGATGCTTCAATTTTAAAATATTGATAAATATTAAGTTAATAAATAAATACTCTCTTTCGGCTTCACAAGAAACAAATAAAATAAAGCCAAGCTATGCCAAAGGACTAGGAAGCTGAAGATGGGCAGAGTGGAGCTCTGTCTTGTCCCCACCTGTGATGTCCCAGCATCCCACTACCTGGCACAATAGTGTCTTAATAGGTGATGTGTCAGTGAATAAATGAATGGAAGGAAGGGATGACTCAGTGAAGGGACTCCTCACCAAGTTCCAGGTCCAAGGAGTCAGAGATACAGTTCTAAGCCCTTGAGAAAAATCCATTTTGAAAGCTTAAACGTCCATTGTCTACCCAGAGCACACGCCATTCATCTATACTCTCTACACCGTGGATGCCAACTAACAGCACAGGCTGTTTCTCAGCCTCGTCTCTAAGCACAGACCTAAGGCAGATTTCCCCAAATGTGCAGAGTTTCAAGGTCTCTCCAACCCGCATCCTTAAGCTTCACTGCCTTGCAGAAGGCCCCACACTCGTATCTAGCTGCTGTCTAGGGTTTTAACGAGGAGATCAAACCAGTCAATCCTAAAGGAAATCAACCCTGAATATTCATTGGAAGGACTGATGCTGAAGCTCCAACACTTTGGCCACCTGATGCAAAGAGCCAACTCATTGGAAAAGATCCCGATGCTGGAAAAGATTGAGGGCAGAAGGAGAAGGGGATGACAGAGGATGAGATGGTTGGATGGCATCACTGACTCAGTGGACATGAACTTGAGCAAACTCCAGGAGATAGTGAAGGACAGGGCAGCCTGGCATGCTCCAGTCCATGGGGTCACAAAGAGTCAGACACAACTTAGCGAGTGAACAACAACAAGGATTTTAACCCAGGATTTACTCCTTAAAAGGACAAGTTGAAGAGAGAGAGGAAGCCCCATCCCACTCATGGAGTAGCTGTGGCTCAGAGAACTCCCCATCCTTGTCCTGCTGGATCCAGCCCCTCCCCTGGTCCAGGAAATAGATACCTCCCTTCTTCAGAACCCCTCACCTACCCACCCCCACCAAAAAAACAAAAACAAACAAACAAAAAAAACCAAAACACCTTTCAGGGTCCTCTTTTAAATTCATATGTATTTACCTGTCAGGAAGTTCTTGCATTTGTCCCTTCTCCTGTCCCTCCATCTATTCAGCAAGTATTTGTATTATGTGTAGGAACTGTGCTAAAGTGTCTATACTATACACACAGCCAGGGCTTACACTCTGGTGGATCCGGGCTGAAGACCGTGTCTATGAGGGCCCTGGATTTTCCAGATACCAGGCAAAGTTGAACCTCACGCTGGTAGTTCATGGTTCATCGGATAACTCCAATAACTCGCAAACTCTAGAGCTCAGTGTACCACCATCCCATGATGTAGCCACTGGCTTTGTATGGCTACTGAGCACTTGAAAAGTGGCTGGTGTGAAACCAAACAAAAGAGGAAGAGATAGGGAATCTACCTGATAAAGAATTCCGAATAATGATAGTGAAATTGATCCAAAATCTTGAAATCAAAATGGAATCACAGATAAATAGCCTGGAGACAAGGATTGAGAAGATGCAAGAAAGGTTTAACAAGGACCTAGAAGAAATAAAAAAGAGTCAATATATAATGAATAATGCAATAAATGAAATTAAAAACACTCTGGAGGCAACAAATAGTAGAATAACAGAGGCAGAAGATAGGATTAGTGAATTAGAAGATAGAATGGCAGAAATAAATGAATCAGAGAGGATAAAAGAAAAACAAATTAAAAGAAATGAGGACAATCTCAGAGACCTCCAGGACAATATTAAACGCTACAACATTCGGAATCATAGGGGTCCCAGAAGAAGAAGACAAAAAGAAAGACCATGAGAAAATACTTGAGGAGATAATAGTTGAAAACTTCCCTAAAATGGGGAAGGAAATAATCACCCAAGTCCAAGAAACCCAGAGAATCCCAAACAGGATAAACCCAAGGCGAAACACCCCAAGACACATATTAATCAAATTAACAAAGATCAAACACAAAGAACAAATACTAAAAGCAGCAAGGGAAAAACAACAAATAACACACAAGGGGATTCCCGTAAGGATAACAGCTGATCTTTCAATAGAAACTCTTCAAGCCAGGAGGGAATGGCAAGACATACTTAAAATGATGAAAGAAAATAACCTACAGCCCAGATTATTGTACCCAGCAAGGATCTCATTCAAGTATGAAGGAGAAATCAAAAGCTTTTCAGACAAGCAAAAGCTGAGAGAATTCTGCACCACCAAACCAGCTCTCCAACAAATACTAAAGGACATTCTCTAGACAGGAAACACAAAAACGGTGTATAAATTCGAACCCAAAACAATAAAGTAAATGGCAACGGGATCATACTTATCAGTAATTACCTTAAACGTAAATGGGTTGAATGCCCCAACCAAAAGACAAAGACTGGCTGAATGGATACAGAAACAAGACCCCTACATATGTTGTCTACAAGAGACCCACCTCAAAACAGGGGACACATACAGACTGAAAGTGAAGGGCTGGAAAAAGATTTTCCATGCAAATAGGGACCAAAAGAAAGCAGGAGTAGCAATACTCATATCAGATAAAACAGACTTTAAAACAAAGGCTGTGAAAAGAGACAAAGATGGTCACTACATAATGATCAAAGGATCAATCCAAAAAGAAGATATAACAATTATAAATATATATGCACCCAACATGGGAGCACCACAGTATGTAAGACAAATGCTAACAAGTATGAAAGGAGAAATTAACAATAACACAATAATAGTGGGAGACTTTAATACCCCACTCACACCTATGGATAGATCAACTAAACAGAAAATTAACAAGGAAACACAAACTTTAAACGATACAATAGACCAGTTAGACCTAATTGATATCTATAGGACATTTCATCCCAAAACAATGAATTTCACCTTTTTCTCAGGTGCACATGGAACCTTCTCCAGGATAGATCACATCCTGGGCCATAAATCTAGCTTTGGTAAATTCAAAAAAATAGAAATCATTCCAAGCATCTTTTCTGACCACAATGCAGTAAGATTAGATCTCAATTACAGGAGAAAAACTATTAAAAATTCCAACATACGGAGCCTGAACAACACACTGCTGAATAACCAACAAATCACAGAAGAAATCAAAAAAGAAATCAAAATTTGCATAGAAACGAATGAAAATGAAAACACAACAACCCAAAACCTGTGGGACACTGTAAAAGCAGTCCTAAGGGGAAAGTTCATAGCAATACAGGCATACCTCAAGAAACAAGAAAAAAGTCAAATAAATAACCTAATTCTACACCTAAAGCAACTAGAAAAGGAAGAAATGAAGAACTCCAGGGTTAGTAGAAGGAAAGAAATCTTAAAAATTAGGGCAGAAATAAACGCAAAAGAAACAAAAGATACCATAGCAAAAATCAACAAAGCCAAAAGCTGGTTCTTTGAAAGGATAAATAAAATTGACAAACCATTAGCCAGACTCATCAAGAAACAAAGGGAGAAAAATCAAATCAATAAAATTAGAAATGAAACTGGAGAGATCACAACAGACAACACAGAAATACAAAGGATCATAAGAGACTACTATCAACAATTATATGCCAATAAAATGGACAACGTGGAAGAAATGGACAAATTCTTAGAAAAGTACAACTTTCCAAAACTCGACCAGGAAGAAATAGAAAATCTTAACAGACCCATCACAAGCATGGAAATTGAAACTGTAATCAAAAATCTTCCAGCAAACAAAAGCCCAGGTCCAGATGGCTTCACAGCTGAATTCTACCAAAAATTTAGAGAAGAGCTAACATCTATCCTACTCAAACTTCCAGAAAATTGCAGAGGAAGGTAAACTTCCAAACTCATTCTATGAGGCCACCATCACCCTAATACCAAAACCTGACAAAGATGCCACAAAAAAAGAAAACTACAGGCCAATATCACTGATGAACATAGATGCAAAAATCCTTAACAAAATTCTAGCAATCAGAATCCAACAACACATTAAAAAGATCATACACCATGACCAAGTGGGCTTTATCCCAGGGATGCAAGGATTCTTCAATATCCACAAATCAATCAATGTAATACACCACATTAACAAATTGAAAAATAAAAACCATATGATTATCTCAATAGATGCAGAGAAAGCCTTTGACAAAATTCAACATCCATTTATGATAAGAACTCTCCAGAAAGCAGGAATAGAAGGAACATACCTCAACATAATAAAAGCTATATATGACAAACCCACAGCAAACATTATCCTCAATGGTGAAAAATTGAAAGCATTTCCTCTAAAGTCAGGAACAAGACAAGGGTGCCCACTTTCATCATTACTATTCAACATAGTTTTGGAAGTTTTAGGCACAGCAATCTGAGCAGAAAAAGAAATAAAAGGAATCCATACTGGAAAAGAAGACGTAAAACTCTCACTGTTTGCAGATGACATGATCCTCTACATAAAAAACCCTAAAGACTCCACCAGAAAATTACTAGAAATAATCAATGACTATAGTAAAGTTGCAGGATATAAAATCAACACACAGAAATCCCTTGCATTCCTATACACTAATAATGAGAAAACAGAAAGAGAAATTAAGGAAACAATTCCATTCACCATTGCAATGGAAAGAATAAAATACTTAGGAATATATCTACCTAGAGAAACTAAAGACCTATACATAGAAAACTATAAAACACTGGTGAAAGAAATCAAAGAGGACACTAATAGATGGAGAAATATACCATGTTCATGGATTGGAAGAATCAATATAGTGAAAATGAGTATACTACCCAAAGCAATTTATAGATTCAATGCAATCCCTATCAAGCTACCAACGGTATTCTTCACAGAGCTAGAACAAATAATTTCACAATTTGTATGGAAATACAAAAAACCTCAAATAGCCAAAGCTATCTTGAGAAAGAAGAATGGAACTGGAGGAATCAACCTACCTGACTTCAGGCTCTACTACAAAGCCACAGTCATCAAGACAGTATGGTACTGGCACAAAGACAGAAATATAGATCAATGGAACAAAACAGAAAGCCCAGAGATAAATCCACGCACATATGGGCACCTTATCTTTGACAAAGGAGGCAAGGATATACAATGGATTAAAGACAATCTCTTTAACAAGTGGTGCTGGGAAATCTGGTCAACCACTTGTAAAAGAATGAAACTAGACCACTTTCTAACACCATACACAAAAATAAACTCAAAATGGATTAAAGATCTAAATGTAAGACCAGAAACTATAAAACTCCTAGAGGAGAACATAGGCAAAACACTCTCTGACATACATCACAGCAGGCTCCTCTATGACCCACCTCCCAGAATATTGGAAAGAAAAGCAAAAATAAACAAATGGGACCTAATTAAACTTAAAAGCTTCTGCACATCAAAGGAAACTATTAGCAAGGTGAAAAGGCAGCCTTCAGAATGGGAGAAAATAATAGCAAATGAAGCAACGGACAAACAACTAATCTCAAAAATATATAAGCAACTCCTACAGCTCAACTCCAGAAAAATAAATGACCCAATCAAAAAATGGGCCAAAGAACTAAATAGACATTTCTCCAAAGAAGACATACAGATGGCTAACAAACACATAAAAAGATGCTCAACATCCCTCATTATCAGAGAAATGCAAATCAAAACCACTATGAGGTACCATTTCACGCCAGTCAGAATGGCTGCGATCCAAAAGTCTACAAGCAATAAATGCTGGAGAGGGTGTGGAGAAAAGGGAACCCTCTTACACTGTTGGTGGGAATGCAAACTAGTATAGCCACTATGGAGAACAGTGTGGAGATTCCTTAAAAAACTGGAAATAGAACTGCCTTAAGATCCAGCAATCCCACTGCTGGGCATACACACTGAGGAAACCAGAAGGGAAAGAGACACGTGTACCCCAATGTTCATCGCAGCACTGTTTATAATAGCCAAAACATGGAAGCAACCTAGATGTCCATCAGCAGATGAATGGATAAGAAAGCTGTGGTACATATACACAATGGAGTATTACTCAGCCATTAAAAAGAATACATTTGAATCAGTTCTAATGAGGTGGATGAAACTGGAACCTATTATACAGAGTGAAGTAAGCCAGAAAGAAAAACACCAATACGGTATACTAACACATATATATGGAATTTAGAAAGATGCTAACAATAACCCTGTGTACAAGACAGCAAAAGAGACACTGATGTATAGAACAGTCTTATGGACTCTGTTGCAGAGGGAGAGGATGGGAAGATTTGGGAGAATGGCATTGAAACATGTATAATATCATGTATGAAATGAGTTGCCAGTCCAGGTTCGATGCACGATACTGGATGCTTGGGGCTAGTGCACTGGGACGACCCAGAGGGATGGTATGGGGAGGGAGGAGGGAGGAGCGTTCAGGATGGCGAACACAGGTATACCTGTGGTGGATTCATTTTGATATTTGGCAAAACTAATACAATTTGTAAAGTTCAAAAATAAAATAAAATTTAAAAAAAAAAAAAGAAAGAAAAGTGGCTGGTGTGGCTGAGAAACTGAATTTTTCATAGTCTCCGGTTTTGCCTACTTTTAAATTTATAAACTAAAGCAATGTAGTTTTCTATGAAGCACATCTTGACTGTTTGGGTCAGACTGTTTCACAGCAAACACTGAATATTTGGCAACTAAACTGAGATCCACATTAAATTTTGGAGACTTGGCACACACTCCTGAAATGATTGTAAAATACCTCATTACTAAATTTTTATATTGATCCTGTGTTGCCATCACACTACTTTGAGGGATCGGGTTTTAAATAATATTAGAATTCAGTTCACCTGTTTCTTTTTACTTTTTTGAAAGGTGGTTGCCACAAAAGGGAATAACTGAAATGTGGCTCATTCTATTTCTATGGGACAGCGATAGTCTGGGTGTCTTAATTAGAAAAATAAATAACTAAAGCCAGCAGAAGAAATACAACACGTGAAATGGGCCTGACATTTCAGCTTGAATGATCTCAAGGGCTGTCCTCTCTGATTTCATACCTCCTCCTGATTCCGGGGCTGTCCCCTCTGACACTTCTGGTTGGGAAGAAGGAAATCTTTTGCTCCCTATAAGATTTTCACTTTCAAAACTTGTCATCCAGGGTCCTCAGACTAGAATCACTAGTGATCATTTTGGGGCACTGCGAAAAGCAGCCTCATCTATTAGCTTGGGTTTGAAGCTTCTTCTCCATCTAGTTCACAATTGCACGGATTTCAAAGGCAGAAAGGGTGAACCTGAGGGGCGCGGGGAGAATGCATCTCAAGTAGAGCAAGTCGCGCTTTCAGCAGGTCCTGTCCCCATGGCTTCTGCCCCCTCCTCTGGGACTACCACGAGAAGGCTTTCACTGCATAATTACACGTACAGTCCTGCCGGGCAGCCTCTCTCCAGTTTCTTTACATTTTGTTGGAGAGAAGGTGGAAGGAGTCTTTCCTGGTCTTAGGACACATGCTGGCCTTGCTAGAATGCCCTTTTTCTTGCATGTTACCTAGAACATTACCTTGCATGTTCTGGTTGCAGGGGAGGAGGCAGGAGGGATTTTGGGGAGGGAAGGAGGAATCAGTCCACAGCTGAATAAGGGCCACGGTGTCGCAGGGGAGTCCTGTGAGCCCATAGTGCTGGCGCATTTGAAAATAATACATCTGTGAGTCTGATAACTTCTCTGCTGGAGTGAGATTTCAACTCGTCAGTGTTCTAAGGAACTGGGAGGACTGGGAGGGGGTGGAGGTGCCTGGGCTGATCAGGAAAGGCGGCCAGATGAGAAATCAGGCACCACGCTGCTGCCCAGCCCAGCAAGCGGAAGCTCGGCCGAGGAGGGGGCCGATGACTTCACAGTGACAGGACCGTGGTAACTTCTTGCCAACCAGACATGAGTGGAGGGTCGATGCCGGCCTGGCACCCCACCTGCACTGCGTCCTGGCCACTTAAGCCTCTGAGCATGCCACAGTGAGCTTCCCTCAGCCCAGTTTCCATAGGAGGGAACCAGGGTCAAAGAGTGATGTGTGTGGTCCTCCTGTGGAGTTAAGGGTGCTGAGAAGCCTGTCGTCCCGCAAGTCCTGGGCCTGGGAATCTCATTAGTAAAGAGTCCGCCCTCAATGAAGAAGATGCAGGTTCGATCTCTGGGCCGGGAAGATGCCCTGGAGGAGGGCATGGCAACCCACTCCAGTATTCTTGCCTGGAGAATTCCATGGACAGAGGAGCCTGGCAGGCTACAGGCCATGGGGTGGCAAAGAGTAGGACTGAAGCAATGGAGCACTGTTTTATATATATGCAAACGTATATATTCTGTTCAATTACTGGCAGCTGAGAAACGGACCTATATAAACCACGGCTTTCTGTTTTTTTTAAATAAATAAATCAAAGGAAATGGCCAATGACATTAACAAGCTAGTTTGTTTCTTTTTCTTGTGCTTCCTGTCCTGGCACAGGTCAAACTGGCTGAGGGTTATCTGAGGTCAGAGCTTTGGGAGGCAAGTGTTGTCCTACCCCCCACAGGTGTGGGGGTGAACCAGCCTCCCAACAGTGGCGGGGGGTTGGGGGGGAGATGAAGAGCAGCCATTGCATTGATGAGGAAAGCAGATTGGCCCCAGAGTCACAAAGCTAGCTAGAGAAGACTCTTGAGAGTCCCCTGGACACCAAGGAGGTCAAACCAGTCCATCCTAAAGGAAATCAACCCTGAATATTCATTGGAAGGCCTGATGCTGAAGCTGAAGCTCCAATACTTTGGCCACCTGATGCGAAGAACTGACTCACTGAAAAAGACACTGATTCTGGGAAAGACTGAAGGCAGGAGGAGAAGGGGATGACAGAGGATTAGATGGTTTGATGGCATCATCAACTCGATGGACATGAGTTGAGCAAACTCCAGGAGATGGTGAAGGACAGGGAGGCCTGGTGTGCTGCTGTCCATGGGGTTGCAAAGAGTCAGACACGACTGAGTGACTGAACAACGACACAGCTAATAGAGGGCAAGGCAAAGCTGGACAGCTGTCTGACTCCATCAGGAGCTCTTCTGGCCTCCCGAACAACCCCAGCTCCTGTCCTACAGAGCTCCCTGCGAGCCAGCAACCTCACTCCCAGGAAAATGAAGCTGAGAACGTGGCCATCCAGCGGGAGACCAGAGAAATTTACAGACAGCACCATTTTACACAGATGGTAAGATCTCACAGCTTTGAAACAAGAGCTTCACGGATGTTGCCTCCCTCCCCACCACCATCTCCATGAAGAGCTTGATATTCAGCATTCCCCCAAAAATAAATCCCCTCGACAGGTCAACAGGCATTCCCATGTCTGGGGAGGGGTGAGCAAAGTACCTTCTCACGCACGGAAGTGGCATCAGGTAGCTGCCAGCCAGTATCTCTCTGAGCTTTCCACTTCTTTCTCTAAGGCTCTAAAGGTGAATTTTCTCCTGCATGTGAAGAGCTGGAAGTTGAGCTTAATGTAAGAACCTTTATTTTCCAAAGAGGCAGGTTGGCCTTCCTGTATCGACAGACTCCGGAGCTTAGATTTATTACAGAATGGTAATCAGGCAAAAGAATAAATACACTGCATCTTTAATTCATTAATCACCTCGGAAAGCAAAATGAACTACAGTAAAGAAGACAATCTGTTTTCAGTGCTGGAGGTGGAGGCGGGGAGATGGGTGAGGGAGTCGGTTTCTCAATAAAATCCAGTTACTAAAATCCATTTTGTGTGCAGATTAGAGAAAGGACACTTTACCTCTGAGGCTGGGAGCAGGACGCCCTCTGCAAAGGACCGGGGGCCTGTGGATGACCCCTGCTGGACCCCGGTGTCTTCTGCCAGTTCCTGTTGTGACTTACATCAAGAGCCAAAGGCTGGTCAAGAAACCAGGCCTGGGTTCCAATTCCTGCTCCATCTGGAAGAAGTCTCCAAATGGAGGGGGGGGGGGACCCTAAGTCACTTACTGCCTTGAGACTGCTCTACCAATGGGATGTGGGTCCCAGAGGTGTTTTGTTTTCCAAACATTTCATGTCACCAAATTCTTATTAAAGGGAGATGTGAGGCCAGCAAAGTTTTGGGGAAGTGAAAACGAAACCTCCATGTTTCTGACTGGCTGCATGCAGCCGGGCACTCTGGAAGCACCATCTGGCACGAGAGGCTCAGATCGGGCCTGGTGTGCTAGGAGGCTGCGCTATTCCTGCTGTTGCTCCTGAGTTCTTCTGACCTGGAAACTAGAAACTAGCTGACTTCTCACCCAGAGAACAGACCTGCAAAGGAGGCGTTCGTTAGCATCTTAGACTCGACAAGGAAAAGAATTGAGGTCTGGGTAAAGATAGAATGGGAAGCCATAATAACAGACCATGTTTACTGACTTCTAGGGACTCTGCATAGATTATCTCTAATCTTCACAACCACCCTTCAGGGCTTTGAAACTATTACTGTGCCCATTTTACAGATGAGAGAACAGGTTCATGGAGGTCAAGTCCTTGAGTCAAGATTGCGTCATCCAGTGGCTCAGCTGGGAGCTGAAAACTGCTACCATGTATTTGGCACTTGCTGTCTAGTTTGCTTTACCTGCAGGATCTCATTTATTCTTACCAACAGCCTAGAAAAACAAGTATGACTGTCCCTATTTCATGTATGAAGTCAGAAGGGTTTCCCAGCCTCAGTATGACTGACGTTGGGCCTGGATAACGCCGAGCCCTGTCAGCAGCACCCTGCCCTCCACCCAACAGATGCCAGCAGCCCCCTACATCATGACAAGCATAAGGTCGTGTCCCAAGGCTGCCAAATGTGCCTGGGGGAGCCAAAGCAACCCTGCTTTAAATGAATGATGAGGGCATGCAGGGGGGACTACAGAGCTGGGAAGGGGACCCCAGTCTACCTGATCCCTCTACTAGACTGTTGTCCAAATGCTGTGCCAGTTGCCCTACGGCCAAGGTTCTCAAAGGCAGACACGCTGGAGCAACACCTGCTTAGAAATGTGCGTTTCTCAGGCCCAACCCTAGACTGCCTGAATCAGAAATTCCAGGGATGGGGCTACTGGCAATTAGAGTTTTAACAAGTCCTTCAGGCAATCTGGTGCCCACTAAAGTCTGAGACTCAGTGCGTTATGGCCATGTATCTTGGCCTTGGCTGTGGCTACACACACCCGGGTGGCTGGGGCAGGGGGTCTTTAATTGATCTGAGTTGGGGGCTTCCCTGGTGGTTCAGATGGTAAAGAATCTGCCTGCAATGCAGGAGACCCACCCCGGGGTTCGATCCCTGGGTCAGGAAGATCCCCTGGAGACGGGAATGGCAATTCACTCCCGTATCCTTGCCTGGAGCATTCCATGGACAGACGAGCCTGGTGGGCTACATAGTCCATGGGTTCACAAGAGTTGGACACAACTGAGCAACTAACACTTTCACTTTTCACTTTGGGGTTTAGGCACCGGGATTTTGACAATGTTCCAGATTATTCTCATGGGAAACTGAGGTTGAGGACCACTGATCTTGAGGAAGCTGCCTGTGGTTCTTGGGGAGCCACCAGTCAAAGTCCCAGTGTTAAAATAAAGAGCAGCTGAGGTTGGTCCCCTGACCCATCCACCCAAACTTGGACAAAAGTGGCAAGAACTGGGTAGCGGTTCCCTGTTCTCAGCCTGGAGCCACAGCTCCACAGAGCCCAGCTCCTCTCGCTGTTCCCTTTTTGGGTTCCCTCTCTCATCGATTCACCCAAATCTCGAAACGTTTTGAAAGCTATTTAGTTGGACTCTGCACCCGCTCAAGAGGTGAAGGAGGCCACTGAAATTGGCAGGCAAATGCTTTGCGTTAAGTCAGGCGTATCTGCAAGGCAACAGAATCATCGCTGCAGGAGGAAATGGAATTCAACTTCCCCTTTAACAACATCTAAGCCTCCTCTGAGGTCTTATCGCCTCCCTCCAGCCACTGCCTTCCTATGGGTGCCCTGCTATTCACCTACCACTCCTCTGCCCTGGGCAAGCCCATCACCTCCACCATCCTCTGCAAAATCCACAGCCACTCCCTCATTAACCTGGCTATATCCTCTCCCATCCTGTCCCGTGGCCTGGAACTGCCTGTCACTTCTTCCTGCACGCCTACAACCTCTCCATCCTTTATGATCCATATGTGATGCCTCCCGCTCAGGGTGAGCTCCCCTTCGCCGCTGCTTCTGTTACCATCAGAGCAGCAACGTGAGTGATGCATTTGATAGATTCTATCCTGCTCTGCTCAATGTCCTTTTTTTTTTTCATCTGAGCATCTCAAGCAGTGATGTGCTGCTCAATGTTTAACATCTTTAGCAGAGGGTGGAGGCCAGAGACAGGGGCTAGGTTTCAGCAGCGCTTGTTCTGCAGGTATTCCCACCGTGGCCGATTTCATGCTGCCACCCACGTGAAGTCACTGAATGTGGAATTGAAAGGGACGTGTATAACTGGCCCCTGGGAGACCCGACCAACGACAGTCAATCCAGCAAACATCCACTGGGAGTAGGCTGTGCCCAATGCCCTGTGCGACACGCTGAGTGTAAGGGGTACAAGGCAAGGGTCCTGGATCTGAGTTGAGTGTGGAGCATAAAGGGGAAAAGGTGCCTTTCAGAGGGACCTGTCACAGGCAGAGGAAATGGTACAAGGAAAATAAAAAGGAGGAAGCGGTCAACTGTGGCCAACTAGACCACGGGATCGCCTTGAATCCCGGGAAGAGGGATGCTTAATGTTTCTGAGCCAAAGGAGACACATTTATCACTGGTCGCTTTTGCTGCTGCCTGAGAGGTGGCACCACGCCCAGCAGCTGCCGTGACTTGTTGATTTAACCCATGTAAGAGGAGATGGTTCTCTTGTGATCACCTGGAAGGGAAGAGACTTTCCCAAAGTCACAAAGCTGGAAGGGTCTGACGCCAATGTCTGCAACACCCTGACAAACCCCTGAGCTGAGCGTTTCCAGCGAAGGAACTCGGTCCTTTGTTGTATCAAAGACTGCTGAGTTGGCATTCCCTTAGAGAAGGACTTCCAATAGGTATTCAAACTGGATTGCAGACACCTAGGAGCCCTACGGGGTAGAGAGAGAAGGGCGCAGAACTAGGGGGACCGGAGTCACCCCCCACAAGCCACTCCTCTTTTACCCAGTGATCCCGCATAACCATTCATCTTACAAACACTTCCTCTGCTGAAACAAAACAAAACGAGTTTGAGAACCTCTGGTTTGTGCCAAATCCTGAAATGTATGGAGGTGGTAGCTGAAGCCTGGATGCTTCTAGTGGGCAATTCTCCTACCCCTATATATATATATTTTTTTTTTAATTTGTTACAGCCAGCATATCAAGGGGATAAAATAACTTTGGGGACATTTTCAGAAATTGCACCCAAGTCCGAGTACCTTTCCTGAAAAAGAAGAACTCTTAAGACAAAATGTCAATTGAACCAGGAAGCCCGCTCCTGGACGGGTGGGCTGGGATCTCCCTCCTGTCCTCGCCTGGGTTTCTGCAGGATTTCCCGGCTCAGCATAGGAAACTTGCCTCAACACCCAGATTCAGGTTCACCTTGGAAACGCCTGTCCCCTTGTTGGAAATGCTTTTCAACCACACTGGACAAAATCTATTTCACAATTTCTCTGCAGGCAGCTTGGCCTCTGAAACAAGTTCAAAGAAGTAGGGCTGCAAAATCTACCTCTTCTCTCACCACCCGGCACCCAACTCTCTCTTCGTCTTCCTCTTCCTAAGAGGAGACTGCAGTGACATTGCTGTATTTTAACATATCAGTCCCCAGTTAAAAACTGAAAGAAGAAATATGGTTTTCTGTCAATGGCTTAAGAGGACTGTACCTCTAAACTGCTACTAAAACTCCCTTAGTCTCTCCCGCACCACCCCCCCCGCCCCCCGCCGACATTTGTAGCATTTTGGAGCAATCTGCTGGAGTCAAAGAAAGCAGTGAAATTTCCACAACCGACTTCAAAGCCCCTGAATCCTGTATCCATGGAGGGGAGCCTGGTAGCCAAACCAGAGGGGACCTTTATCAAAGAGGCGGGTGTAGGAACTTACCAGGCATTTCTGCCCTGCTTCTGTGATTGATGTTAATGACAGACACGTGAGCAAATTCCCCCACACAGTTCTCCAAAAAACGCCCCTCCCTCTCTTCTCTCACGAACACTTTGGGCTGTGGCAGTGCAGATGATACAGAAAAGGGCTGGAATGGAGGGCCCGCTGCCAGTGCTCCATTAACCCCTTAACACACAGGAGTCTTTCATCCCTTGGGGAGTGTGGAGTGAGAGGGACTCATGAAGACGAGGAAGGGCTACACCTGGACGGTCTTACTTTTGTAAAAATGAGCGCTGGGCAGAAGTGGCTTCAGAAAAAGGAAACACATCAACTGCCAGCCAGCCTAGTTAATTTCTGTCTTGTGCTTTTCTGTCTTCTGATTCCATGCCCTCTTTGGCCTGGCCTTGCAATTTCGTCTCCATGGGACCCCTGTTTACCCATCTTGGTCCACCACATCCAGGACAACCCTTCCTCCCCAACTCACACAGAGACACACACAGTTCATTCCAGCCATGGCCACACTGCTGTACTGAACTAAGATCTGGTCTGTGATACTAAATATTATAAGAATTACCCCCCCCCCACCAAGATGTCCAGGGTCTTTCTTGGTGGTTCAGTCTGTAAAGAATCTACCTGCACTGCAGAAGACAGGGGTTTGATCCCTGGGATGGGATGATCCCCTGAAGCAGGAAATGGCAACCCACTCCAGTATGCTTGCCTAGTAAATCCCATGGACAGAGGACCCTGGTGGGCCACAGTCCATAGGGTTGCAAGAATTGGACATGATTTAGCAACTAAACCACCACCACCACCACCAAGATATTGCCCTATTTACAGGCTCACAATACTGTGTAAGATTGCCCACTGCCCCACATTCCAGTCCAAAGGGATTCTTATTATTTGGTGATGAGAGAGATGAACAAAGTTTCCTAAGATTATTGGTCATTTGTATTTATTTTTTCTAAAAGCTGCCATTTGCCTATCAGGCGGTTTACCCACTTTCTTTTGAATTTACTAGAGCTCTTCACATTAGGGAAACTGGGTCTGTGACCGTCTTGTGGGTTATGATTTTCCCCATTTTGTTGTTTGTCCTTTGATTTTGTTCATGGTGATTTTCCTATGTGTTGGTTTTAAATGCTTATGTAGTCAAATGTATCAATCTGGGTTTTGCGCCAGGCTAAGGAAGATCTTCCCTATCCTAAGTTAAAAAACAAAACAAAACACCAGTTTCTCTTTGCTACCTTTGTAGCTTTTGCCTTATGGTGTTCACAAAATCACCAACCTCCACCTTTTCACAAATTCCATAGTTTTGGGAAAGGTTTTATCAAACAGGACCAGCATTTATTGTTTTTAACTATCTACATTCAATAAATCTTGAGAGCAAGAACTATGCCCTTACCCGTTCCTGAATCCTTCAACACCAAATAGCAGGTACAAAATGCAGTGTTCGTTGATTTAAATCTTAAAATAAAGCATAACAACTTTGACGCCTAACCAGTCGGAGCAAAAAGGTCTATTTTCCAATAGCTCTCCAAAAGAGGACATTAAGAAATAGGGCTGAAGCAGACTATATTTAACAAGCTGCCCGGGAAAGGAAACTCAGCCCACGAAACTGTCAAGGAAATGTCAGGATATGGGTCTGTGGAAAAGCCAGGAGAGGATTAAGAGAACAACCTCTCATTTTGGCAGATCGCTAAGATGTCGCCTTCATCGTGTAAGGAACTTTTCCTAGGCTCTTGTTCTCTGTTTGTTTGGGCACCTGATTCAGGTCCACCCTGCCACTTTCCCAGGAGGATGTGAGACAGAGATGCGGTGTGCTGCGCGCTGGGACAGAGCTGGGCTGGACACAAAAATAAATGAGGCATGAACTCTAGGCCCATGGAGTTGAGAGCCCAAGAGAAGACGAGAAATTTACAAGGTAATTGTCTGACAAGGTAGACGGAAGAGTGCCCCTGGAGCGGGCCGTTTTTTGCGCGGTTTAATGCTGTGCTTTAGGGGAGAATCAATGTGCCTGATGGCGCGTGATCACACATCTTGGTTAATTCCAGCCAGCAGCATCGTCCTCGGTCCTATGTCTTCTACCACCTTCCCCAACCGCCTGCTAACTAAGTGCCTGCTGGTAATGATGACCAATAATACAAACGTCTCATCAGTAACTGCAGAAGTGTGTGCCAATAATTCAGACGGCATCTGTCTTTGGAACCTGACAACTAAATATACTCTCTTCTTTTCCATGCAGAATTTGTGAAAAACACCATCACACGTTTGAAATGAGCTACTGTGCCAGCTCAAAACCCTCAGGATCTCTCTCGGTTTATGCTCTGGATCCCTGACCAACTGGTGCTTTAGCTGATTGTGTAGACTCGCAGAAGGCCTCTGATCTGAACTCAACTGACCCGTTTCCCAAAAGACAGGAATTAAGCACAGCAGGGCACATGAGGGCAATGTGGCCTGCCCAGGTCACAAGGCTGTTTGTTTAGTGGCTGGGGCAGGTGTAAAATCGAGGCTTCTGGACATCAACTTGGGTTTCCTTTCCCCGTGTGCCTTATCTGACTGCCCTGGCCCTTATTTAAAAAAAAAGAAAAGAAAAACAGAGTTGATGTTAATAGAGGGCTGGGAAGGCCAGAGGAAGCAGAAAAGACACAAAGCAATTGTTGCTCTCTTTTAATTTTAAACTGGACCTTCAAAACGCTGACTTGTAAGAAATACAATAAAACAAGGGAAATTCACCAGCGGCTTCTTCACTTTCTGGGTCTCCATAACTAACTGTGTCCCTGGACACTTCTACCAGGAGTTCTCAATCCTGATTGTGCATTAGAATCACTGGGAATTAATTAAAAAAAAAATACTGATGCCTGAGCCCCACCAGCCCCTGGAGGTTCTGGTTTAACTGGTCTGGTGCAAGGCATCAACATTTTCTAAAGCCCCATAGGTGCATCCAAGGTTGAAACCTAGTCTCTAGGTTCAGAGACCTATTCATGCCCTAATTCTACTCATTCCTATCTCTCTAAATGATGCACAGGACTCTTGGGTATCCATACTGGGACACGCCCATCTCCCAATCCCTGCAGAATCCCATTCTCAGAAAATGTGATTAGGCGAGCAGCTGGACATAAAGACCCATCCCTACACAGTGCTGATTGGACAAAAGCTAGACACCTCACCAGGGGGAACCAATCAGCTATCTCTTCTGGGAACAGGCCAGCAGAGGGGCTGACCACCTCTGCCCTGGGATGTTTAGGGCAGAGAGTGGGAATCAGGAGTACTCCAAAGCAAGAAAGTATGCCTGCCTTCTGCAGGGAGAATGAAGCAGGTGTGCAGAGAAAAGGGAGGGAAGAGGGACAGAGAGAATGAGACCTCTTCCATCCTGTGTTTCATGCCCTTAATATACACCTGTATCCTTACAATAAAGGAACAGAAACCTAAAGGCAGAGCTTTTTATGTCTGAGAGTCTAAGAAACTAATGGGCTCCTTCCAGGACCTCAAAGTCCCTTAGAAGGCTCATCCAACCACAAAGGGCCAGGTCGCATTCGACAGTGATCCTGGGATTTTTAACCAGAGCAGAGGATCCCACGCTGGTATCCTGATAGCCCACAGGGAGCCCGTGAAGGCAGTTATGGCACCCATGAGCCACTGCTATCATTGGAAAGACCTATAGGATAACCCGTGTGGTAAGGTTTTCCTTGCTTTTGATTGCATATACATCAATGGAATTATACCACTTCTCCTGCTGATCAGAAGCCCGAGAGCTTTCACAGAGGGCTCTGATTAATAAAACAAACACACAGAATTACAAATGAATCCTTGAGAACATGGGCTTCATAGGAGGAAATTAGTAAAGAGGTCCTTCGGTACTAAATAAAATAATGAAGTCAAGACTTCTTTATCTAGCCAACCATTTTTCAAAACCACCCTAGTGTTATTTCCACGAGATGGCTGATTAGAAACCAGGCTCCATGTTCATATAAATTCAGAAGATGCTGTGTATCATCCATGTTGGCCCTTCACTATGGAGGATCACGATACGCATGAGCACTTAAAGGCCCTGAGATGGACGGAAGCAAAATTAAATTTTTAATTTGGTCTTACCCATAATTTCTGTAAACGTTTGCCCACAGAACTTCCCAAGCACACCTTCAAAAAAATACTTTAGGAGTGGTGGTATTTTTTTAGGGGGAGGGCAGATAAATGACTGTTCTAGATTCTTCTCCATTCTCCAGTGGTGGCAGCACTTATTTTAAAGCAGAGGGAAGGTGTCCAGTATCATAATCACAAAGTTCTTCAAAAACAAATCAGACCTTGCACAGCGTCAAGGTCAAAGTTTTGCTCCATAGAACACTGATGGGGGCCAAGTACGGCAGGATGTTTACTCTGCCAGGTGCTTACATACATTATCATATTTAATCCTCTGCAGAAGCCTTTGAGGGGGCATCCCTATTTTACAGATGCAGAAGTTGTGTATCCTTTTTCACGTGACTGTAGTCACAGATTTTGCTGACGACTTTTTATTAAATGGGGCTTTCAATGGCGTGATTTAACGCTGATTTATCTTCACTATCCAGCAATTTCCTGAGTGTCAATTGTGTACCTGACACTTTGCACATTACAGGGCATTAAGGAAACGTACCATCTATTATTTTTTAAATGCTCTTGAAATGACAATCTTTATCTTTGAGTAGGAAAAGGCTGCTCTGTGACCTACCACCATCACAACCACAGGATCATTCGTTTTTTGGAGCTAGAGGGGTCCTTAGGGTCAAGATCATGTGAAGTGCTAGCCCCATCTTCTAGATCCTTCTCAGATTATAACGCATTTTCTTCTAGGCATCACTCAACCCCAGTCAGAAGAGGATGGCTAAGGAGGAGAGGGCAAATGAGCCTACATTACCCGTGCTGAGGTTAAACACTGAGCTGTTTTACTAGGAAAGAGAGAATAAGGTGGGTGAGGAGAGGTGGCATGGTGTTCAGCTAGAAATCCCTGCATGCTTGTGGTGTGAGGTCAAATCGTATCTGAATTGCTCCTAGGCCTGAGTTTCTACATCTCTATAAAGGGGATTAAAGTAACCCTCCCTCTGGCTGCTCTGAGGATCAGCAATGGCACAGGTCCTGGCTACCAGAGACACTCAATCAATGTGAAGCTCTGGATGACCATCAAAGGACAGATCACTGAGAGGATGATGGAAGGAGGGGCACCATGGTCTCCAACTCCACGAAGTTTTCTCTAATGCCTGACCAACAGGTGACCACCCCAAAGGGACCAGAGGAAATGGTGACTATCAGCTCTAAAGTCACTGTTTTAAAATCTGACTCTCATGGTTTCTATACCTGCAGAGTTAGAGGGAAAAAATAAAAGTCATCAGCTTGAAACCTAGTTCATTTCTGAAATCCCTGAGACGTGGGATTGGAAAACAAGCCCTGTATGCATTTGGTAAGATACACGCATGTTTCAGCAACCAATATGGAAGTCTACTGCCCCTTCTTCTACATTGTTCCCTTCCTTTTGGCGATCCCCCCAAAAGCTGAACTCCAGATAACCTCTAACCCAGCCTCCCCAACGTCCTGGTTACATGAGCTGGCATTCTGGGTTCAAGTGTATGTCTCTGGTACTTTTGTAAAACTATTTTCCAGTTTCAGAAAATAAGACCCTGCTAAGGAGCAAATCACAAGCAGAAGATCTGCTTTGAAAAACTAGTATTTCAATTAATGAGATGATCTGGCACTGATTTAAAATGATTACCTGTGTTGCCAATATGCATAGATGTCCTTCTTTCATTAAACATACTGTACCTCTGTTATGCGTTGTGTTCTTTGTGTTTGAAATTTACAGAACATGTTCTTTTATTATTGTATTTTATTTTACTGGAACATTTTAGGGTTTGTTTATTTGGGTTTGTGCCAGGGAACCTCCCATTTGCCCCAGTAACTGACCCACACCAACCTTTTCTCTGTAGTCATGAACCCCAAGTCTCAAGGCCTTGGATGCTGATAGCTCTATTGACATCTCTGATCAATTTCATCTCCATTTTCATACACTGTATTATTTTTCAAATGTAAAGATTTTATTGTGTAGTGTCCTGTTTCTAGGTAGACTTCTATACCCCTTTTCATTTTTCATAGTAACAGTTTAATACTTAAGAGTTGGGAAGACATACAAGAAAGTCTATAATGAGAAAACTTCAGGACACCCCCATATAAATAATTCTCATCTTCAATGCGACAAATACGAAACAGGGTTTCATGCACAAAGCCTTCCAAAAAACCACACTTTTCAGATTCAAACCCGATAGTCCTGAGAAATAAAGGGCTAACTTTTGCTTGATATTAATCACAAATTACTTTTTCCTTTAAAAAATTAATTAAAAACATGAGATGGAATAAATATTTCAGGCAACCAGCAGCAAAATGGGAAAATACCATGTGTTTGGAGTTTTAGTGCCCTCTGAGTACCGAAATTTATTTGCAGCAAGCAGAAAATAGACAGCAAGCATAAAAATACAGCACAGTCCCCCTAGTAAAATTATTTATCAAGCTAACAAGGGAGGGACCCTTCTAGTAACAACAAGCCAACAAGGAAAAGACATGGCTTTATATTTTACCTTTGGGTTAGCAACCCAGTAAAAATGCCAACTGACAAGCACTTCACATAAACATTTCTTTCTAAATGAGCTTCCTTGTTAGAAGAAAGGAAAAAAAAAATGTCTTTTTAGCTAAGGCACAGTATAGCTTACAGAGAACTCAAGCATATATACACTAACTCTTTAGGGCCAAAATAATATAACTGAAAGAAGAAGTTAATGTGAATGACAAACGGACTTAACAAAACAAATTTAAAGTTCATTGAAGAAAATGTGCTTATATTCTTATCGCGGTATCCTCATAAGGATATCGACAGACATCCACAGTTTTGTAAGATGATTTTTCCGGGCCATCTTAACAGTCTCCAAGAAAAGCATACATACATATATACTCATATATAAGATATATATGTACTGACATTGCCTCTACTGTACAAGTCTCATTGCTATATTTTTTCCCAAATATTTATTTTATGAGCAAAACCCCAAAGTCAGACTTCACAGTTTAACAATACCAAACTTTGATTATAAATTACAGATCACTTTACTGCAGCTTGCAATGGCCAAACCGAAAAAGGGAGAAAAGAGAAGAAGAAAAAAGTGGGGTGGGGGATCCTCGAGTTGAAACCAGACAGTGACCTGATCCCAAATAAATTTTAAAGAAATAGTAAAAAGATGCATTCTCAGAATAACTGCGCCCTCAATAGCTTGGAAAGTAACACCTGATGGATTTACAATGAAATCACACACTTAAAACCCATCTTCCCTAAAGTGACACATCTGGTCATTAACCATGGCTTCCCCCAATTGTATCAGGAGACGATGCAGAATGTGAAGAACACTGTCAAACGTTGAGTATAGACAGACAGAAACGTCTTGGTGGATCAGAATTCCTCCTCCCACACCTCCCGCCACCGCACCCCCATCAGATCAGATCAGATCAGTCGCTCAGTCGTGTCCGACTCTTTGCGACCCCAAGAACTGCAGCACGCCAGGCCTCCCTGTCCATCACCAACTCCCGGAGTTCACTCAGACTCACGTCCATCGAGTCAGTGATGCCATCCAGCCATCTCATCCTCTGTCGTCCCCTTCTCCTCCTGCCCCCAATCCCTCCCAGCATCAGAATCTTTTCCAATGAGTCAACCCCCATCAGTGCCTTTAAAAATACAAATTTCTCAGCAACAGGGATGGAAAAGTTTTCGTTCCTAATATGATCTGGCTCGAATAAAGTAGTATGAAAATTTTAAAAATAAAACGAAATCCTTCCTTACTTTTTTTTTTTTCCTGTGGGGAGCCGGGTGACCGTCACAGTGCTTGCCGCTGCTGAAAGCTCCAAGCTCTGGAGCACTAGGGAACCCCTTGCTCTGGAGCAGGAACCCGATTTCGAGGCCCAAACGCTGCAACTCAAGACCTCTCAGCAGAGTTTAGGAGTGGAGCTGGTTCTCCGCCCACACACGTGTAGGGCCGGTTTACCGCACGTACGGGTCACGTGCCATTTGGTTACACCAACCTTGGGACGTTTTCCACCGGGCTGGTCAGGTAGGGGAAACAAATTGGAGCGCCAACAGAGGTAACATCTTAATTAACCAGGGTCCCCATGGAGACCAGAGTGTTTCAAACGCATCCCATTTTTTACCAAGAATTTTATCCCCAACAACTCAGCCGGGGAAGACTCTGAAAGCAGCGCATTTTGGGTCCACGGGCTTCACTGGACCAGCAGAGCGCTGAGCACGTGGGAAACACGTGGGAAGGCCTTGCCTCCCGGAAAAGAAAGTGATGCCCAGGGGCCTCGCTTGCGCAGGTGTGATGGATCTCCAGCTGTTGCTGGGAAGTCTCCTCCCGGGCAGCCCAGCAGCCCCGAGGCTTCCAGAAAAGCCTGTCCCGTCCCAAACCACTGCTCCTTCCCTGGAAGGGAGAGCTCTGGTCCAGATCTCTAAACAAAGCACGTGCGCTTTCCTTCTACGACACAGTGGTGAGGAACTGCTTCGCTTTGGGACTTTAAACGGAGAAAAAGAGAAGGAGAAAAAAAGGGGGCGGGGAAAGTCTGGGGAAAATGAATAACGCAATAGTCTTTGGGCATCAGGACAGAACCGCCAGTAGGCACTACCCACTGAAGCGAAGGAACGAGACAGCGCTTCTCAACTGGGGTCCAGAAGATCAAAATCGGTGAAAGGGATTTCTGCTCCCTCTTGGCGACCCTCACCGCTGGGCGGAGAGCGAGGCCAGGCCTGCGTGCCCAGCAGAGTCCCCTGGCCTTCTGAAAATCAGTGCAGGATTTCCAGCACTGTCAGGCGTATCTATGCACCCCAAGATGCTTTGAAAGGACTTTGAAGTGGGGGGGGGGTTGGGGGGGCGGGGTGAAATAAGGAAGAAAAAATGTAAAAGGAAACAGGAAATTCTATTCCCTATTTCTTCAAGTCAGCCCAGTAAGAGACCCGGACTGTCAGCTTCCCCCCTGCCATTTCTTGTGCATCAGGAATGAACCTCATTTTAAAATATAAACAAGCCAGAGGCGCACCATGGGGGGAGGCTCAAACCCTTTAATTAACCACCATCGGTTAAAAAAAAAGTCTCCACTTGGATTAAGTTTGGGGTAGGGGTTCAACCCTGGTGTCAGAATCCCTTTAAATAATTGCTAACACTCTCCCCACCTCCCGCCCCAATGACTGAGGACTCTGCTTGGCTGCTGGCAGGAGCCAGAGAAGAAGAAAAGAAACTTTGTCTGTAGCACCCAATTTAAAGGAGGCAGTGACCTCAGGGTCAATTTCAGATCAATCCGATTCTCACCTCCACTGCCTACCTGCTAGCAAATGAAGTTACTGTGCTTTTCTATAGACTGAAAGGGCTAAAAGGAAATTGTCATTTGCTGCAAGTGATGACCCCCTGTTAGAGGATGGATGCTTGCTGAAAGGAACATGGAAAACACCTCCCTTCCTCTTTTTTGTCAGTCTCACCTCACCAGTGATTAAGGTGTAAGATGCACCCCTGGCTTGATAATTAGGTGTTAATATCTTCCAGCAGCTTATACTGGAGGTCAGGGCTGTGTTGTCTCCAGTGACAATAACTGTAATTCCCACAGCTGGTCTGACTTGCCCACTCAACACCTGACACTCCTTCTCCCTCCCCTCCCCAGTATTAATTCCCATCTGAAATTATATAAATGCTAATGGATTTATTACGTTTCCCGTAGATGCTGGAAAGAGAGGCACTCTGAATTCTGCCACTGCTTTACTCTTGTCCCAGCATTTTCCAAATACTGCAAAAAAGAAAAAAAAAAAAAGGAAAAAATAAAAGCAAAACCAACCCTTCTGCATAGCTCATTTATTGCTGATAATTTCATTAGGTGCCAGGAAAAGCAAAAAATACAGACACTAAACAACAGCTTTACAGTGATTTTTGGATCGAGGAAATGAAAGACTCAGCAAGCTGGAGGCGAAGAGAGTTTCAACATTGGCATCTGTGAACGGCAGCAATAAATCTGAGATTCTGGCAGGTGACTGAATGTGTGCTTTTAGAAGGAAAGCTCTTGACAGAAGCATCGTTTTGTTTTAAATAACGATTGCTATACTCCTGTGCAAAAACCCTTCTCCCTCCCACCATGCCTGCCCCCACCAAATGCATAATGTCTCTTTCTTTAAGATAGCCCCTTCAATAGCATCCTAAGGACCACTGAAAATAATGGGACTTCATTAAGCTGGTTGCCCTGTACTTGCTCTGCTATAATTGATCGATTAAACCTGCTCACAAGTGGGGCCAGTGTCCGCAGAAGGACGTTAGGCAGCCTTGTGTAGGAAGGAGGGTAAGGGGGTGGCTATCTAAACAAACAACAACAATTTGATAAGGTAAGCCCCGGTACTAAACAGTTTAAACAAAATTATTTTCCCTTCCTTTCTCAGTGCCAGCACACACAGTGATGTCATTTGCTGAAGACACACTCCTGGAATCTCTGAGGGGTTGGTCCACTCTCCAGATCTGCATGCCAGACTGCACCCTACTCTTTGCTGTCCTCCGCAGCGGGGCACTTACTCTGAAAGTGGAGTCCTGAGAGGCCCTGAGGGGTCTGCAGTGAAGCCAGAGTCCAGGCCAGCCACTGTTCTCATGCAGGCTTTTCAAACACAGGCGCTGAGAAGTGAAAACTTAGGTTCTGTGTTTTTCATACAGCCTTTGCCTGAGAACACCTGATTTACCATTTCTCTTAAAAGATGTTGATGGACTCTGCGAGGGAAATAACGGTTACAGCATTTGTAATTCTATGTCTGAATTAAACAGCCGTGCTCAGGAACCCACATGGACACTGGGCATCAGGCATCCATGCTTGCATTTTATTTCTGGGTGATCACGGGCAGCGATGTGGGAGGACACGTTATACAAAATAGAAATGAGATTCCGGAGTCTTTTACTGTGTTTTTGTTTATATCCCAGCTGGTAACAGAGTAAAGCCTCCCTTATGTTGGTTTGAATTCACATTGGTACAGTCAGGATAAAACATTTTCCACCCAGCTAACTGTAAGATTAGGAAGAAAGAAAAACTGATGGGTACTTAGAACCTGGGGCAGAGCTGTTTGTATGAATTCCATCAGGAATCTCCCACGAGTGACGGGAAAGCTACAAACAGGCCTCTCCCCTGTGTGTGTCCCACCTGCCCTGCCCCAGGGCAGCTCTGTTAAGGCTCGGATGCATCCGGGTGGGTCTGAGAGAATATCAGGAACATCTGTAAGGGTAGAGCAGACACATCAGCTGGCTCAGGTCCACCACCACCTCCTGAAATTAGCGTTTCAGCACACAAGACGAAAGAGCGTGTATTAAAGGCCTATCTGCTTTCAGTTTTGGTGCAAGCTATGAGTAGCTGTTAATCTCCTTTTGACAATTCACCCTAAGAGACAGCCTCCGAGGTGAATTCCAAAGCCACCCTTGGCCTTAGGGTCACGCAACACCATCACCTGTTTCCATGGCAATGATGCTAACGTGACACCTGACCCGGGGTGCTACCATGGAAAACACTGACATCAGACAGCACTGTGGGAGCACTGATGTCTTGGTGCATTAGAAGTCCTTCCTTAGAAGGCACGACCTCGACAAATCACGCACTTGGGCAGACTTGCGTGTGTTAAGCTGAAGCATGCACTAGTGGGAAATGTGCAGATCAAGAGATGCTATAGAAATGGAGCATTTCATCTGTTGGTGACAGCCCTTAGGATCGCTATTTTGTAATAGTACCAAGAACCATAATATAATCTAGACTATGTTTATGAGAATAAATAAAAGGTAATTAAATGCCTCCCCAAATGGCTTCTAATCTAATTCTCAGACTTTCGTCTAGAAAATGGCCAGAAATAAGCCATGAAGTTGTACGTAATAGAAATCAACAGGAGAGTAGAAAACTACAGTTGCCCATTTCTGGCTTCCGGGACTGAAATCTCTTAAGCAAAGTGACTTACTAAAAATAAACTAACTCTCCCAAGAGTATCACATATTAAACTTTTCATATATCCACTTATAATATCTAATATCACAGAATAACTTTGAGGAATTGTTCTCCTACCCAATGTCCCCATCTGGCCAAATGCCTTTCTCGTCCTGGTTCTCACCTGTCAATCATGTGCACAGCTGAAATTTGATTTCTCTCCCACCAGTAACCTTATATGAAGTATTACCGGGGAGGGGTCAAGACCCGTGTGAACCTTGCCTTAAAAGTTCATTAACTCTTTGCTCAAAATGGATGGTTTCAGTGTAACAAAACCTGCCCGGTGGGTCTTGATCATCCTATTTAATAGATAGCTTTCAAACTTCAATTATAAAGACAGGGAGAGAGGAAAGGGATAAAGTTTTGATACAGCATGCATACACGAGAACACACAAATTAATCCCAATGGTATACACTGAGTTAAAAATCTACATATGAGAACTATTAAAGAAAATGTTAATTTTGTTTAAGGCTAGGAAAGAAATCATGTTAAACAGTCACAGTCCAGTTACTCAAAGACTTTCCCAATAACAGTATGTAAAAGTAAGTAATCAGATACCATGTTTGAAGACTGGGGGGAAAATGTGGGTCTGTTTTCTGACATTCTCAATTCACTGGATTCTTAAAGTGTCTCCTTGGCAAAGAGTAGCAATTTGACAGTGTGACTTAAACCAAAAGCTGTATTTCATGCAAATTTCTCAGCAAGCAAATTTCATTAAAAAAAAAATCAAACTTCATTCCATTAGCCAATAAGAGGTAACAGGAATACATAAAATGATAATGCTAAATACTTATTGGTGTAAGAGTGTTGGTCTGGTTCTCCAAACGAGTAGGATTCATAATTAAATTCACCCTGGGAACCTTGTAATTGCAAACCCATTTAAATAGCTTAATTTCAATTTTTTTTTTTTGTCAATAAAAATCAGATTTCTGACCCCCATATCCTCCTTCAGCCTAGTGGGGAGTGGCTCCAAACTCACATTTGGACGCAGAGGAGGGACACAGTGTGTTTTGAAATTACACTAACTTTTCCAAATGTGAGCATGCAGTGAGTTATAGGAGACGGTAAATTTGGAATGGTTATGTGAAGCCGGCCAATGGCCACAGATTCTAACGGCATAGATTGGCCCAGATTGTCTGACATTCGGGCAGAAAGACTGAGCAGCTCTTTGGGAGTCGAGAGACTCATGCTGGTTCAGGCTGAAGGTCTGAGATCCGCTCAGACTGGCTGAGAGCTCTGTACCCTGCGCCTCCGTGAAGGCAACAGCGCAGAAAGGCATGCATGCTGGTCTCGCAGTCGCTAGCCTTCTCCTCAGCATCTGGCATCACCACCGATGTACGCATGAAACCCAGACACTACAGCTACGAAAGCAGGAGACTTTCACACCTGGAGAATGATCCGCATTCCTCACTCTCTCGCTCGCTCCCTCATGGAAAATGTATTAAAACAAGCACATGCAAATCAGAAATCAAGATGTACCTCTTTGACTTCGGGCAACAGGATTTTTCACATCACTGATGTAGAGGATTCCCTTGGGTACCTGATTCAGTAAATATATTAAAATAAACAAAGGGTCATTAATAACCAGGAAGAGGGCTTTATAAGGACAGCATGTTCAAGGCCGCCTAACTAGCTAGGAGAAGGGCAGAATGAGAGCCAAAGAAGAGGAATTTAGGTCCACTTGCTTTGGCAGCCTGGTCTCAGCCCTGCCAGAGGAAGGGTTCGCATGGAAGAGAACGGCGTGGTGTGCTGCGTCAGCGCCCCCTCCACCCTGCCTCTGAGCCTGTGAAGGTGGAGACAGTGATGTCCACTGGCCTGGCAGCCAGCATCAGCCCTGAAGCTGCCCTCAGCTCAGAGAACCAGGTGATCCCGGGTTCACAATGGATGAGGACTGAAATGTCTCTGATGGGTGTCCCCCAAGCGTTCAGACCGAGCATCCCTTGGGGAACCAAACTGGCCCACTTCTCCCTGGCTTCATTACCTAGACCGATTCTCTTCCATCTTCCCCCCTCCTCTTCCACAGACAGGGTCTATTCTGCTAGTACTGCTGACCTTAACTGTAGACATTCTCTTAACAAATACAACTGTTTAGAGATCACTCTTTTATTTATTAACTTCCACTCTGTTTAAATTAGTAGCAGGGAATGCTTAGAACGGTAATATGAAAATGAGGTTGCTTTAAAAAAAAAAAAGTGTCTTTTTGCTTCACAGTGAATAACAAAGCACAGTAATTCAAAGTAGTTCAGCTTTCTATGGTTCAAAAACCCCTTATTGCTATTAGCTGTACTAATGTAAGTGGCAAAATAATTATCATTTACTGTACGGAGTCCAATATTTTCCAGACAGCAGTTTAATAACAAAGCAGACCTGTCATTTCTCTGTATAGTTAGCCATACTCTACAAGTGCAGACTGTCAAAATATATTTAAAATCTAATTTAAAAAATTCAACATGGTTACAACAAATCTGTGTACAATAACTGTGATAAACCAGTAAGTCGATCTAATTTTTTTTCCTGTGTGGAGATTCAGTTATTCTTCTTTAATCTGCCCCACTTTTATTTGAATTACTTTACAATTGGTGTGAAAAAAATACACGATACATACACCTGCTGAAATATCTCGGCTGCTGTAACTGACATCGACTCTTTTACTTAAGTTTTCATTTAGTGTAACTCTCTAATTTTTCCAATGTCCTTTATCTAAACAGTCTGACTATGCATTAAAACACAGATGAATAAATTTGGACTCATATCTGTCAGAGCTGTCCCAAATACATTTACGGGCTTTCATCCACATTTCATGTTAGAAGTGATTTTTTTAACATTAAGGCACAAACTACTCTTTTTCATGTCAGAGTATATACTAATCTTTTGCCAAATATATTATTTCTATGCCAAAAAAAAAAAGAAGAGATACAAGAAACATACTGATGTTATAAAACCTGGAAGTGTTATCCATGATATCAATTGTTCTCCATTTCAAGTTCAAGTGGCTAATCTCAAAAAACAAACAGAAGACAAAACAAAACTTCCCATATAAGTTTACTTTAAAAAAAAAAAACAACCTTTAGGAACAACAGATTCCGTTCTAAACACAAGTGAATAGAGTATAAAAGCTTCAGAGATTGTGGAGGGAATATTTTTAATTCCTTTGGGGCACTGCAAACATATGTTAAGCTTCTGCAAGGAATATTTTACATGACATCATAGACTCGTGAAGCATTCTTCAATTTTAGAACAATATTACAAAGCAATAATTGAACCGAGACTTTGCAAAAATGCCCCTTTGCCTTCCTGACCAGCTCATTGATAGCCTCTGTTATTTTTGGAGAAAAAGAATCGGGCCTCATTAAATGTGATATTTGGCATCTTGCCTGAAATCTCATAAAGTAGATGTCCTTTTTAGATCATTGGTGTCATTTTCCTCAAGATGACCTCTATTCACTGGCCACCTGGGGAACCCATCCTGTTATCAAGGCATTTACTTTCCGAAGCAGGGGAGAGAGAGTCAGTTCGCACACATGAATAGGGTCCAAAAGCCAATACCGTGTTCTGTCCTCATCACCTTCACCCAGCCTAGTCACCAGGGAAGAATGGAGGGGGCAAGGGGACCTCGCCTGGGAGCAGAGAGGAGACTCTCGAGCTGGACTGCACCGTGAAGTCCAGGCCAGCCATCTGCTAGCACAGAGCCTCCACGAGCGGGATCTATTTACCTAACAATTAAATGGTACTTTTTAAATAGCATAGGAATGTGCAGTGATACTCTAAGGAAGATTTGAAAAGGTCTCATGAGCAGTACAGTGCACAGGGCGCCCTGAGAACACACAGGTGGTCAGCACGCACCTCCTCACTGCCCTGAGTCATGCCAAGTCGGGCCAAGGTTTTATGGGAAGATCATCTTCGGCCATTCAGGCCAGGTTTGGCTCCCGTCTACCAATATGTGGAGTAGACCGAGGAACTCCTATCGTGTGCTCATTAGTATGTCCTGATGTGGAAACTGCAGATTCATCTTTTAATAGCTTCCCCCTCTACAATGTATTAAAGAGCTTCACAAGAAGGTAGATAGATAGATAAATGGCAGATGAAAGAATATGTTGGGTTCACTGCCTGAAAACAGACTCAACCATCATCTTTTAACCGATTTCATCTGAGAATCATTACTGCAGGCTTCCCCCATCCTAGCAAAAAGGACTTTAGTGGAATCTGGCAATGTAAAAGCGGCTCAGATGCCGAGACCCTTGCATTCCTTTCATCATATATATCTGCACATTTATGAATCCTTCCCTAAGAGGAGAAGAAGGGGAAAAGGGGAAATTTATTTAAGAAGGTGCAGAGATGCTTAATTATGTTACATTGAAGGATCTAAAAAACTGAAGGTCCCTATAAGGGAAAAAAAAAAAAAAATCCCACATGGAGGGGCTCTTTCCTGAAATGAGTAATTTTAAACTTTGTCCTTTGCAGACAGTTCCTGAGTGTCTGAGATTCAGCAGCCACTGTGTTAAACCCGGGAATGCAAGCGAGCCCCTGTAGCTGGAGCTATGGGTGAGATCCTAACGAAGTTTGCTTGAGTGGCTTTCCCCTACAATAAGCATCAAACGGTATCAAGGCAAATCCCAACTGTAGTATGGAGATTTCTAGAATGACTTAAAGCAGGTTATCTGGATTTCCTTCCCTTTCTCTTTTGCCTCTTCACCCTGTCTGTAACCAGAGAAGGGGAAAAATAAAATAAAGCTAGATCTGGAAAATGGGCCAGAAAATTAACAGAGTAAAAACCAAATGACCTGGACCTGAAGATCTTACTTCCAGAAGGTTCCTGGGGTGGCTGGAGTGTGGTGTGAGGGTCCCAAGTGAAGGAGGAGCGTTTTAGGACTGAATCCTGCTTCCTCCCTCCATGCGCCCACCCCTTAGCTCAGCAGAGCAGGTCATTTGCACGTCCTCAAGGCCTCCACTGCGGCTCGGGGGGTCCTCCTGGAACGCTTGAACCAAATCCCAGTACACGTCCAAGAAGCGGGCTGGGCCCCGGCCGCACTAGGAGTGACCACCAGTGGTGCCCGAGGCGCAGGTGTGGGCTTGGCCATTTCACAGGGGAGTCGCTTTGCGGGCAGAGTCCTCAGCCTTCGCTCCCCACCCTGGGGCGCCACCGGGGCCTGGGGCACGCAGGGACTGCCTGTGACCTCAGGCGGCAGCCGGACCCCACCCCGCGAGCCCTGTCCTTCTGCACCTGCCGCGATGGCCAGGGGATCCTGAGGGTGGAGAGCACTCCTGGCTGGGCAGGGCTGCCCAGAGCGAAGGGGCCCCAGAAGCTGCAGCCATGCTTAGACACCCCAGAGCCACCTCCCAGCTCTTCTCCTCACCCCAGCCTCTGTCTACACGGGGACTGGCACAGGAGCGGGTTGATGGGCCCCGAGCCCCAGCTTAGGTGACTGCTTTCCGGTCCAGTGCAGTGACTTCTGAGTCTCTCTGATGGCCCTGGTGACTAGGCATGAAATACAGACAGGATCCTGGGATGGGCCAGAGGCCAGGCGATCAGGGGCCGAGGCCCTGGAACTAAGGACGTGGCAGTTGTCTTCAGGGATCCTGGGGACTCAGGGTCTGCCACCAGCCTGTCAGTCATCCTGCAAATACATCCGGTCTGATGGGAAGCAGTGGCCCCGGGAATGACCTAGAGTTGACCCCTGGCGATTAGGGGTCAGAAGCCAAGGTTGGTCTCTGTTAGTGACACCACCACCCCCCACCCCAGCCCAGCCCCTGTACACCAGCTAGCTGCCCTCTGCTCCGCTTTGCTTCCTGGAAAAATCCCCCAAAGGAGACCAGAAATCCACTTCTCCAGGCTTCCGGAAGCGGACAAAGGCATGGAGAACGAGGAAAAATTTGAGGGGGGCAAAAGGGAACGCGGCTCTGCTGGCCAGGGTTTTTAGCTCAGGGCACCCTTCATGGCCTCTTTTTCAGCATTCTCTTGGGACAGGGACAGGGGTGGGTGTTACGCCTCCTCTCCCCCTTCTACAAACGTTTCGTGGCCTCGCCTATTTCCTACCCGAAAGAACCAACCGCAAGGAAAAACCATTCTTTGGAATCTCAGCTTGGAAACGCTCAAGGCTGGTGATCAGAATATTTAGAATAGATTCAGAATCCAAATCCCCCGTGTGTAACTCACACCCAGGCAGGCCTGGGCTGGGTGGGGGCCAAGGGGGTGTGGGGGTGAGCACAGAAGTATTTCCTCTCCTCTCCCCCCTCCCAAACCTCCATAGACCACCCCTCCCTCATCCTCCCTTCTTGAATTAATGCCCCTTTCTAATCGTAACTAAAGGTCCAAGAATCTGTGGAGAAGGGAGGAATGTGATTTTGCAATCCAAAGTCCTAATTATAGGGGGAAAAAAATAGTTATTTGACAAAAAGAAAGGGAAGGAAAAGGAACTGTGTGTTGAACGGGGAAGAGGTGCTTGGTAGATGGTTATGATTTGGGTTGAGAACTGTGCATTCCAATCAGAGCCTCTCTGTGGAAAATGCATTTTGTGAATTTCTAAAAACTGTCCAACTCTGATGCACTTTCATAGAAAGATCCAATTTCTGTGTGCCGCTGATGTGTTCTTCCTATCTTAGCCTTGTTGTATTGGGCAAACTTAGGGAAAACACACAAAGGGCTTTCAAAATTAAACAATGAAACTGTCACGATGCCATCAGACCTACTGTGGTGACCATAGAAATATGGGCACAGCACATCCGACTGGTCCCAAATGCCCCCACAGCAAAGTCACAGGCTGATATATTCATAAATGCCCGAAAGTTAAGACATTCGCAATTTCCTCTGAGCTCTTAATTGGGGTTCGAGCTCTAAAATTGTTTTCAAAACAGAAACACATGTGAACATACAGGGAGGAAATGGACAGCGGAACCTGGCCTGCACCTGTGCAAATGTGCACGCTGGGGGACATGCCTTCGAAGGCTTCGTCACAGCTCTCTCTGGCTTCCCTCATTTCTCACCTCCCACAGACGCTATGGGGACGGGCGGGGAGCTGCGGGTTTTGCTACGCCTTCGTGCTGAGCAATTTGATTTGCTTTGTTTTTTGTTGTGTCCCTCTCGAAAGGGTAAAGATGCTCCCACATTGTGGCCGGACTGTACTCCTTTATGCCCTGACAGTCATGAGACAGCCTGGGAGACTGAAACGCTCTCACCCTGTCCCTTACCCCCGCTGGAGAGAAAAAAAAAAAAAAAAAAAAAAAATGCCCAGACAGAGCTGGGTTTGTTCACGAGCCCCGGGTGGAGCCAGGCTTGGAGAGGATTCCCCTTTTCTGGGGCTGTGTGATGTCTAGATTTTGAAGATTTATATCAAAAGTGAGAAAAGCAGTGTTATTGAAAGGTGGGTGAAGGCTCCAGCTGTTTTTTAAACACATGCAAAAATGGACAAATAGACACATCCGCGTTCAGTGGTCTGAAGGGCTGGATCACCTCCCTGATGGCTCCTGTCTGCCTAGTGTTGGACTCGGGACATCTTTTAAATTTGGGATGGGCCCGCGGTGAGAAACAAACTTTAGGTGTCTCTCATTTTCCTATTGACAGCAAGGAAGGCACCGACTCCAAATTATTCATGCAGCCTCCTGCAGAATCATCAAAAGCGGTGAAAAGTGTAGCCTCTCATGGAGATGTCTCTTCCCTAAAAACGAAGGCATTTATTTCTTCAAAGAAAAGGGACAAAATTTAAGAGCAAATCAAATGAAAGTAAATCTCAGTGGGGAGCCTGGCAGATGAGCAGTCTAAAGCGGGTGAATCAGATTTCCTAGCCTCTCTGATCGCACATTTATGTAAGAAGTAAGGTCTCCGAGCCTGGCTGTGTGTTTTACTGGCATGGAAATTAGCCGGCTAAAGCTTGTCACTCAGGGACCTCAGTCTTCCAACCTATCTTGGTTAGTCTTTAACTACCAACAGGCAAAATGTGGCAAGCAAACTTTTAAATATATTGATCGGCCTAGAATGGCGGGTGGAGTGCATTTCATCAAGGGTGAACACGGAAGTAAGCTGGCCTAAACCAAAACATAAAGACAACGGCAAAAAACCTTCTAACTTCGGGACTTGCGAACCTTTGAACATGTCAGAAGCCACTTGGGTCATTTCAGACAAGGACATGCGGGGAATGCGGCTCCTGGGACAGCTGCACCCCGTGTTTGCAAGGCTGGTTACCATTTGCCCCTGTCCACAACGTTTACCCTGAAAGCTGGTGGTTTGGCAAGGGGAGGTCCTATTTAAGAGCGGAAGTATCTCGAATTGACGGGTGTCAATAAAAACTACTGGGGTGAAGGTATAAGGAAGAAAAGATCAGAACCTTAGAATTGCACATTCGGTAATAAATACGGTATTTCCCATTGGAACGGCCTCTGTTGAAAGCCCAGGTGGTTATGGCAGGAAGGCAAATAAATATGATTATCTAGACATCATTTCCTCACTGAGAACAGGAAGTAGAACCTCTGCCTCTCTGATGTCAGTCTATTAATGTGTCAGATACATTGTAAAAAATTATTACATGGTCCTGGGGAAAAAAAGGAAACATGGGAAGTGATTTTGTGGCTGCCCCAGAGCAGAGAAGGGGGAGGAAAGAAAAGCCCAGGGAAGGGGTGTACGGAACTAACTAGTTTCCCTTACGGCTCTGCCTGATGAATGACCGCGTTTGACATCACTGATAATTACAATACTATCCAGGGCCCGAGAGGAAACCAGGGTGCTCGGCTCTGCTAAAGCTTCTGCCCGTGGCATCTGCTTAGGGACGGGAATCAAAAATTTTTTTTTCCTTAGTAAAATTATCTGCCAGAGAAACAATGAAGCGTGAAAAAGTACTGTTTAGAGTGTGCATGTCTACCATAGGCTTTTAAAATGCTGGCTGTTACCTTCTGGGACACTTCCCTTTATACCATTGTATATAGCTTGTAAATTTCAGTGGATTTTTTTTTTTTTAAACAATATTACAGGTTGAAAATAAGCGAGTCTGTTTGGGTTGGCCATTGTAAAGTCAGAAGCACCAGCATGTTTCCTGTGGGTCTGTACCTAAGACCCTCAGACAGAAGGCACAGTTAATTAGCCTGGAGGTTATACATGTAATACCTTTCGTCTCTAACACAATCATTTATTCTCTTTTTAAAAAAGGAAATTAAACAGAAGTCAAGGGTTGGCTGTTTTTCATGACCGCAGACAGTGATAATAATAATGATAATAATAAATAGAAGTCTCATGTAAATTTCATTTTGTGAATACACGGGTAGAGCACATGATCTCGGGGCTTCCAAAATGTGGTACGTCCCACAGATGGCTCCAACTTGTGAGTGGGCTCAGTTCTGCATTTGGAATGAAAGGAATTTTAACACTATTTAGACAAAGCCTCAAATGCAGTGTGAAGGGAAAGCTAGATTTCCTTACATGATTTAAACAACAACAAGAATTAGAGACCTATTTGTAATAAAGGCGCTCCGGCAGGATTTAGGATTTTTTGGTTAAAAAAAAAAAAAAGCATGTATTTGTGTTTACCACACATTACATTTCAAAGCTTTTTAGTAATTTTTTCCCCTAAATATGGTTACTTCTTCTAACGCCTTTTATTAGGAGTTAAACTTCTCTTAAAGGCAGCCACCAAAATCGCATTTTTTTTTTTTTTGGCCAACGCCACTCTGTGTTTTTCATATTTGGGCCCAAAACCTGCTTATTATATTGAACTGCCTTGTAGGGTCCTATCAAAACACCTAATTGTTGTATTTTTCTCTGAAGTGGCATTTCCCATGAGATAACTATAATAACTCCATCCTGGTCACTCTTATCTGGAAAATGTGTTTGCCTAAAATCTTGCATCAGATGCTGGGCTCTCTAAGTGATACATCCATTTCTGCTTCTACAGTGGGAGACTGCAAATCTCCTTGCTGGGATCAGACCAAAAAAAAAAATCTCTGAAGCAGAGAAGAACAGCTAAGTTCAAGCACATGGAAGAAGGTTTACTAAGACTTCTGTTAAAGCAAAATGAAGTGTGGATTCAGGGTCCCTATCCAAGCTAACAGTGAGAGAAAGGTCAAAATGCCCTGTTAGCCTCTGTCTTCATTTTCTGTGAAAGAGGGAAGGAAGGCTGATACACAGCCAGAACTCATCAGCGCCAAGCACAACCTGCTTTCCTCAAAATCAGGCCTTCGTTCAGAGTTGCAATATTATCTTTGTTTCTTTTTTTTTAAAGGACAGAAAAGAAAAAAACAGAAGTCACTGTGTTGGCCTCTATCTTCAAAACAGTGTTGGCTTTGTCTAACATCCTATTAGCGATCTAGGGGAAGTTGATGAAGAATGCAAACTGCATGAATTTGTAACATTAGTTGCATGAATTTGTGTCATTTTTAAAATAGGTCAATGCTGCTAGTGAAGGTGGCTCCAGACTTTCCAACCCATCTTTTCAGGGAGCCCCCACTCGCAACCTGTGTTGGGATGAAATACCAATAAATCAAACCACAGCCTTTATTTCAATCAGGCATTATTTTTTCGCTCCTATTCCAGGAGCTAAGGTGCTTTGCAATCATTACCAGCTCATCTACGTGGAGATGCCCTCAGCTAAATTTGCACGGGGAAATATGATTTAATAACACAGTTTAAACCCAGATATATACTTGGACTTCTGTAAGTGAGAGGAGGATTTTTCTTTTTCCTATTTAAGACAAATGACCTTCAAAGTTAAAAACACAAACCAACAACTTTGATGTGTTCAAAGTGTTGATGTGAAATCTTGTCAGGCCTTGCTAACAAGAAAATCATGGCGTGTGAGGGAAGAAGAAAAATAATCAGTTTCAGCCAAAAGGCAAGAACTGTTTATCTTGACCACCGAATGCATATGTGCCCAAGCCACCTCTGCCAGTGCCCTCTTTCTGGGCTCATTTCTCTCCAGATGGGCATGCTGCTGGGGGATTAGACGCTCAGGGTGAGGCTGAAAAGGCCCTGCTCTCCAGTTGGCATTTTTGTTTGTTTCCAGCAGGGCAATGGTGTCTCAACTTATTTAAAAACTGAAAACTTTGACAGGGAGGGGGATTTTCAGAGATCGCATTTACCTTACGTATTACTAATTATTAGAAGGACTGCACTAACAAAACAGCCTGTGTTGAACTCTGAATTATTGCCTTGCTACGTCTTCATTACTCCTTCCTTTAGAGCAAAGGATGCCTTTCAAACTTCTAATGCAGTGTTGGATCCAGTTAAACTGCACACTAAGAAACTGAGTACAGAATCAAAAAAAAAATGCAGTTTATTATTGTAATTATTCTTTCTCTTGATATAACCAGAATTGAAAATGAAAGAAAAGCACATAAGAACATCACGCGTGGTTAGTTAGTAACTCAAGATATAAAACAATTTTGCACAGCAAAATATGTAAAAGAAAAGTAACTGACAAGATTTTTTTATATTTATTGTGGTAAGATTTACTTTTCATTTGTTTTTAAAGACAGGATGTCAGTCCCTGAAAATAACATTTACTGATTATTGCCTTTAAAACTGTGGATTTTTTTTTTAAGTTACAGAAAATCCAGTTCTGCACCACAATACAACTGTAAAAAAATCTGCATCATCTTAAAACTGTGCAGTAATGCCATTTTTATAACTGCATAAATTTTATTAGCGTTCTAAACAGTTTTGCAAATTTTTTTTGTATTATATGCTTGCAGGTTATATCTAGTGCAATTCAGTCCCAAATACTTTAATTTGAAAAAAAAAAAACATACATTTTGAATGTAAAATACCCCTACAGATATAAACAGGGGTGCTTCCCCTTTTAATACTTTGGTTTTCAATACAGTCAGTGGTATAGCAAAGACTACACATACCCAACTTATATTTAAGTTGCAAGCACATGCTGTATAAGCTACTTTTTTTTTTAAACAGTCCCCTTGCAAACTCTACCCCCCTTAACATCACAACAGTAAACAATTTAGTGCATCAATCTTTTAAAAAATCTACAGCTAAACAGACCTAACTCTTTCAAATTTATCTATAACATTCCTTTATCTGTAGCATACATTTTAACTGGGCTAACAGATTATAAAAACTAGAATTAAATTATATACTAGAAACCCATAGCATTCCACATTTGACAATGACCAAAAGCCAAAAAAATAAAAACAAAACAAAAATAATGGGGCAGATTTCTTTCTCTTAAAAATAAATTTTAGACTGCTTTCGGCAACAGCACAATTTTAGTCCACCCAATGGGGTGGTCATTCTCATTTAAAAGGAATACATTAAGAGTTCTTTACTGTTGGCCTTGTTAAAATTTTTAACCCATTCCGGCATCTTTGACAAGGAGCCCCTTCAGTGCATTTACAATGGGAGGCTGAAGTTCTGAGTAACTCAAAGCAGTTTTGGAGCACATGCAAACTTTCATGGGAAGAAGGCTCTAGGGTTGCACTTTTTTTTTGTTCTGAACTCAAAAAAGTCATGAGGCAATAAAACAAAAGTATGAATGCCAATGCCATAAGTCTTCGAATGTCCATTTCCAAGCCAAAAGAAAAAAAAAAGAAAAAATAATTATACCATACATGTCCAGCATGCAGGCTTTTTTTTTTATTAATATAATGTCTCTTTTCCATAAAGTCTTTGAAACAGTTATAGTTCATTGTTGCTAAGACAAAGTAGCAAGCATAATAATGCATGAGATGAGAATGAGTTGTTTTTTTTTTTTTTAATGGCAGACTAAACTCTCAGATTTGGCATCATAAGGACCAAAACTCACGAGTCACACCCAGAAGGTTGATGCAGGCTTGATTGTGGCAGGTTCATGAGGATTTTTTTCCCTCTATTTTAGCATAAGAATGCTCAAAAAACCCCGATGGAACTCAGCACGCTGCAAGTCTATAACATTTCACATTTTTTTTTTCCTTTGCAAGCTCAATCTCATATGAAGAACTCAGGAGGAGAAAAAAACTTAGCCTTTTTTTCTCTTTTATCTCAAAGGAGATGGGTGGCAAGGGGGTGAAGGTGGAGAATGGGGGGGGTGAGTTAGGGGCAACACAGCAAGCTCCAAAAACTCAAAGTTCTTTAAAAAAAAAAATCCAAACAAAATAAAACACACACACAGAAAATGAACACCAGCTCATGAACTGAAGAAGAAAAAAAATATGTGAATGATGCAGGCTTCAAAGGTGAGCATGAGGAACTCTGTTGAGATCTTTGAACATAAGTAAAGGGGTAGGGGTGGGGGGATGTTAAAAAAAAAAAAAAAAAGCCAGCAAGTTATGGAGAATTTCAGATTGGCAATCCATGAGCCAGACCACCAGCCCCTCCCCGACTCAAAAACAGCCGCCACCACCACCATCATCTCGGAGCAATGTGTGTGTGTGTGTGTGTGTGTGTGTGTGTGTGTGTGTGTGTGTGTGTGTGTGTGTGCAGGGACAACTGGGTGGGGGTCGGGGGCAAGCTCGGGAGGGGAGGGGGCGAGGTGGTGGCGAGCAAGGCTCTTGGAACTGCAAGCCCACACCCGAGTCGGACCCCCACGGAGCGCTTATCAAGGTGGCGAGCTGGGGTCGCGTGTCAGACTCACATGAAAAACTCGGGAGAGGACGGGTTGTCGCTGCTCGAGCCGTTTTCTCGGAAGCCGCTGCTCACTAGCTTCTCGTACTTCTCCTTGTACGCGTCCCTCTCGCGCACCAGCCTGGAGATCTCCTGCTTGAGGTGGTCGACCTGCTGCAGCAGCTGGTTCTTCTCGGACTCCAGGACGTGCCTCTGCTGCACCCTCTTGAAGCGGCAGGACTGGGCATAGCCGCGGTTTTTCAGGGTCCGCCTTTTCTGCTTCAGCCGAATCACCTCCTCCTTGCTGACCCCGCGCAGCTGCCGGTTCAGCTCGCGCACCGACATGGTCACCAGCTGCTCGTCGGAGAAGCGGTCGTCGAAGTGCAGGCCGCCGGCCGCGGCGTGATGAGGGTGCAGGGCGCCCCCCGCCCCCGCTGCGCCCCCGCCGCCGCCTCCTCCTCCGCCGCCGCCGCCCCCGGCGCTGGCCGGGCCGCCCGAGCCGCCGCCCGAGCCGCCCGCGCCCCCGGCCGAGGCGGACGCGCTGCCCGCGGCGCCCGGTGCGCCGGCCGTCGGGTGGTGGTGGTGGCTGGCGGCGTGGTGGTGGTGGTGGTGGTGGTGGTAATGCGGAGCCGCGCCGCTCTGCGCGGCGGCCGCGGCGATCACGGCGGACACCACGGCGGCGGCGGGGCCCATCTCCTCGCCGCTGCCGCCCAGGGAGGCGCCGGCGCCGGCCCCGGCCGCCGAGGCCAGCTGCTGCGCCCCGCGCGCGTAGCCATCGAAGCCGCCCTGGAGCTGGTGGCTGTTGCTGATGAGCGCCTCGACCGCGTCCTCGGGGCTGAAGCCCAGCGCCTCGGGGTTCAGCTGCTGCGGGTAGCCGGTCATCCAGTAGTAGTCTTCCAGGTGCGCCTTCTGCTCGCTGCCTGAGCCCGGGCTGGGCGCCGAGAAGCTGGGCGAAGGGGGCACCGAGCTGCACGGCGTGCTCATGGGGGTGGAGGACAGCGAGCCCCCGGCGATGAGACGGCCGCACTGGCTGATGATGCGGTCGGTCTCCACCGGCTCCTTTTTCACTTCAAACTTCATCAGATCGAAGTCATTAACATATTCCATGGCCAGGGGACTGGTGGGCAGGTCGGAGTTGCTCATTGCCAGTTCCGATGCCATTCTCCTGCCGCCGCCGCCGCCGCCGCCGCTCCGCCAGATGGGCTGCAGGAGAGGGGCCAGCGGGCTGTGCTGGGTGGCCAGCGGGTGAGCCAGCTTGCCGGGCTGGGGCGCTTCTAGCTCGCGCGGCGGTGGCTGGCCCGAAACCTCCGAGCGCGCACACACACACACACACACCCCCGCCGCCCTGCCCGCGCCCCCCGCGCCCGCCCTCCCTCCCCCCCGCCCCGGCTCACGCCAATGTGCTCGCTCGCTCGCCCCGGCCCCTCCTCGCCTGCTCGCCTCCTAGCGCGCCGAGTCGGCGGCTTCAGGCTCGGGAAGGTCCTCCACGGGCTGCGGTGGCGGCGGCGGCGGCGAAGCCGGAGGAACCCGGCTGGGTGCGCGGCGTCCCCCGCTCGCCGCTCCGCTGCGCGCTTTGCATAAGGAGGGCTCGGCTCGGCTTGCTGGCCCCGGCTGCAGGCGGGGCGCGCGCGGCGGCCGTTCGGGGCTGCAGGCGCGGCGGGCGGCTGTCCGGGCGGCGCAGGCCTTGGCACCGGGGAGTTAACACTTCATGCTTCTCGCCTCCTCTTCTGCCTGGCTCTTTTTTATTTAAAAAAAAAAAAAAAAATTTTTTTTTTTTTTTCTCTCCTCTCCCTCAACCTCGCGCTCTTCCTCCCTCCGTGCAAAGTGCAAGACAGAGGTGCAGCCGGGCTGGAGGAAAGGAGGTGGGGGGGGGGGGAGTTGAGTTCTTTCTTGCTTTTTTTTTTTTTTTAAAGCGAAATAGCGAAGTCCTGGGGAAAAAGCGAGGCGCAGAGCAAAAGGGGGGAGACCGAGCAGACGAGCAGCCGGAGCTATACAGCTCGAAGATGAAAAAAAAAGATTTTAAAGCCTCTGATCCAGCAAGAAGAGTTTAAAGCTATTGCTGAGTTTTATAGCACTCGTGACGTCAGGCCCAAATGGGAAATTGACTGGTACTCCGGACCAATGGGAGGCGGCGGGAGCGCCCGCGATTAGCATAGGAGTCGAGAAACAAGGAAACTTTTCCGAGCTGTCAATCAGGGCCCAATCAGCTGACTGTCAGCTGGGACGGGCAGTCTTAACCCTTCCCACGCCGCAGCCTCCGAGCGAGGTTGCAAGGACCGGAGCAAAGTTTGGTGCAAGAGGGGACAGAGTTTTCCGGAGGGGCTGCGGGAATCCAGGTGGACAGCGAGGACGGTTTGCTTTACTTCGGAGCTAGAGAGGCCTGCCTTCCGGAGCCCCAGCTCGCCTGCCACTCGCTCGGCCAGGCCACGGTTGGCCTGCTCCCCCCCAACTCCTTCCTGACCGCCCCCCCCGCCCCACCCCACCCCCCACCGCCAACCCCGCCTCGTCACTCCCGCAAGGATCATGAATTCGCCGGGTAGCTTTTTCTCTTTGCTCTACCTTAGGGCACCCAGGTTTCCGCCCGGGGGGAACCTTCCTTCCCCGGAGCCTGCCAGTGCCCGGAGCGCAAACTTGGCCCCAACTCTTTGTCCCTCTCCCCGGTGCCCGCGCGCACTCGCGCGCGTAGGGGCGTAGGGGTCCCCACTGCGCGCTTGACCTCGCCCGGCCGCGCGCCTGCCAGGGCGGCTCCAAGTCCGCGGAGAGAGAGAGCCCGTTTTATCAGCCTCTTTTAAAGGACTTGAAATGAGTTGCTCAGGGGCCATTCCGCGCGGGGGCTGGCTGCCCGCTGGCGTCTCCCGTCCTTGGCTGGGGGGGTGCGAACGCGAATTAACTACGGGAAAGCTCGGTGTCAGGTCAGCCCGGCTCCTCACCCTCGGGCCTCTGACTCTGGCCCGAGTCTGGCCTTTGAGACTCACTTCTCTCTCTCATACACACACACACGCACATACTCATCCACCCCCTTATGAAATCTGACTCCTGTTTATCAGGGTCCTGCTCGCCCTTTGCACTTTTACATTTCACTTAATTATTTCAGACTTGATCGTGGGGAGGAACGGAGGCGAAAAAAGAACCAATACCCCAGCCCGCACCAGCTCCCCTCGAAGGGTTAAGTTTTAAACCGCGGTTTCTAGGACGGGTCCGGAAACCCAGAGTTGGGGGTAGGGAGGACGGGAGTAGGGGCTGCTTCTCCCCTTGGGGGGGGGGTGGGGAGTTGCAGATGCTAATAACTGTTCGGTTTTCTCCATCGATTCTTCTAAAGCTTTGCAAAAAAAAAAAAAAAAAAAAAAAGAAAGAAAGAAAAAGAAAAGAAAAAGGAAGGAAAAAAAAAAAAAAAGAAAGAAAGAAGGAACCAGTAACTCTGTTTCTAAGATTTTAAAGCGATAGGCCAGATGGAGAAGCCGAGATTTATTTGAGGGAAAGCGAGAGGGCGCGGAGCCGACCCAGCGTTTGGAAGACCAGCCTACCTGCCTGGATGTTGGACTGTTGATTCCTCCAATTAATGAAATGCACTTGGTGTTAATCATATTTATCTTATTTTATGGGAGGGGGAGACGCTAGGAGGGTGCATAAAAAAAATCTGAAAAGCCTGGAAACGGTCGGAGAGTGAAAACTATTGTTGGACCGAGTTGGTTCTTACCTCAACAGCGCCACCTTTCGGCAAAGGTCAGTTGAAATTGATCCGTGTCCAGTTTTGTTGATGAAATGAAAAGAAGCTGGTTTCCCTAGGTGGGAGGAGGAAAGAGGGGCGGAAAGTTAGTTTGGCTGCAAGTGGGAGAACCCGACTTTGTCAGGAAAGGGGCTGAAGGCAGTGCTGGCAGGTGCGGGAAACATTTTTTTTTCCCCACCGTCCCCTTTGACTGTGGAGAAAGAGGCCAGGGGACCCGGGAGACTTATGCAAGAGGATCCCGTGTAACAAACAGGGCCCCAAACCCTTTTTAAAAAGTGCCAGGATGCATTTTCAACAGGCTTTATGGCAATATCAATAGAATTAAAGTTACTTGTAATTCAGTGATAAATGAGATGTCTCTAGTAAGTAAGATTAAGTGCTGTGCTATAAAGTTGTTTATCTGAAAAGTAATTCTCAGAAAACCTGACTTCTGACACTTAGTCATATATTAAGCCAGCTTCTTGAACATTGCACTTCAGAATGCTCTCACCCACCCGACTGCATACTTTACTATTTATAATGAGACCTTAGGTGTCACTCATTGGCTTCATACACCAGATTAGACTTGTGTTCATTTCCCTCATGCTGGCAGCCTTGGGTTTCAGCAAACCCGGGAATCCCTAAGGAGAGACTCGCCAAAAGGCTTGTAGGCAAGTCGTTACCCTAAAAGGCCAGCACTGTTGGTATTTTCCAGAAAAGCACTTTTCCTTTTCATCATTACTGCAGAGAAGATGTTTATAAGAGTAGCTTGGGTTTTATGGGAGTACTTTGTTGGGATGGAATGAGATATGTCCATAACCAGTTTGGGGAAGAAAGAGTGAAGATTATGTCAATATTTATGCAGCCTCACAGAATCTCTTTGCTTTCCTCTTTCAAACAGTATTTCCCCTAGTAATGAAGTTAAGGGATTACAGTTTATGTATTCAGAGGGAAAATTTACTGCTTAAATTACAGAAACATATTATGTCATTAGCATTGTCTATAGCAATACTTTTCTAAGTCTTTTTAAAGTTATTAGCCACAAATGCCTGAAGTTTATATTTTAATGTAAAATATGAATTTCAGTATACTTAGGAAGAATTAATTCATTTTTTTATTAGAATTTTTGCTTTAACCCTTTTGCATCAGATTTTTGGTAAAAGCTGTGGGATATGATCCCTGCCCCTCATGAAAGTATTTTTGGTCAGGAACACTGAAACTGCTACATTTATAAATAAACAACATTTATAAACAAAGTTCACTAATGACGAAGATCATGAGATACAGATTCATGGCCGTGCACCTAATTGTTGCAATTATGTATCATTTCTAGAAATTAAATGCCCATGTTTGGGCAGCTAAATGTATTATTATCTGCACATTTTATTTTTGTACACTGCTATCAAGCCAGGGTATTTTTCTTTCTCTCATTGCAGAGTCTTTTATAGTCTCCCATTTTCTCTTGGGGGAAAAAAAAAAGATACAAATTATTTTTTAGAAGTGGAGCAGTGGTGCTCCCAGGCTTTTAACTTAATTCTCATTTTTGTCCTTTTTCCTTTATTATTTGGTGATTCACAGGGGTGTCTAAACATTTACAGTCCTCTGTTAGTAGCGTTTCTCTTGTAACAATTGAGCTCTCTCATTTTAATTAGTACTATTCAGGTTTTTGAATCTCTACAATTACAGCAGGCCACATTTCTTTAGATTTCTTTGCTAACATTGTTTGTTTCACTTCTCTCCTAGCCAATATAATCCAAATACAATATGAACTGTCTTTTCTTACTGCTTAATACCCCCATGCTATATATACTCTGGTAATCTCTGTAGAACAATACAGAGTAATTTAGAAACCACGCGTTTGTCATTATTGACCAATTCAAACCAGTAGCATTCAACTTTCTGAAAGCAGTGAATCTTTATAGAGGAATTTGGCGGGAGGGAGGAGGGCATGGGTCAAATCACATAGGCGATTGTGAAACCCTAACATCAAAAACAGTGTTGGTTTCATGTCTGTACATACATAACAACTTTATGCAAAAAAAAAAAAAAAATCAAACCCTGTTTACATCCAAATTATAATGATTCAAAATGAAAAATAATACAGTCTTCCTGATTGAGAGTTAGCACCGTTCAGGTGTATCATGTTAGAATGAGACATATATAATCTAAAAAGAACACGATGCATTAAGGGTAGTGTCTGAACTCTCTGTTTATCCAGGAGCTGATTTTACCGTGCAGAACTCACCAGTGTCCACTGAATTTCACTCTGAAACCAACTAAATCGATTTGAGGAAAGAGTTGTTCAGAGGAACTGAATGATAAGGCATGGAGTGTTCTGAGCTGGAGTGTTAGAGAAATCCTTTTAACAGTCTTTAGTGAGCAGGGCAAGTAAATCACAAATCACTGTTAGCAGATTCATGGAAGAAAATTAATCGAATCAGACGAGATAATCTGATAAGGGTAAAATTGCTGAGGAAACAGTCTTGCCTCATATTGGAGAATGTAAGACAACAGTCTGATTACTAGGAGTCGTTATGAATAGGTGAATTATGTGCTAAATAATCATCAGAGTAAATCAGCATTTATTAATTCTTTTCTCTTTAAGCAATTCACAGTTGTAAGTTAAAGCCGCTCTCTCTTTGAAGACACATCTTTTATAATTTTTATTAGAGGTAATTTATTATTTGCATTACCTGTATTTACTTCATAATTGAACATTTTGCATTCAAATTTATGTAATGCATTATGCTTGAGAATATATTTCTGCCTGATTAGCATAAATAGTCACTTACCTCATGAATTACTAACAAAGTTTATCTTAAAATATAGGTTTTTTTATTAAGTGGAACACAAACATATGTATAATAAATTCTGATTTTCCGGTGCAGTTAGAGAATGGCTCACATTTGGTTTCAGGGAAGCCAGGCTTTAAGGGGAGGGGAGTAATCATGAGGAGAGAGCAAAAAATAGACAAATCAGATTTGAAGGTTTCTCTGGGGGGGGTACCATTTTGATGGGGGGTTGTGCCTGGTGGGGGGCAGAGGGGAAAGGGCAGAAGAAGGGTCTGGGGTCTTCATACACTGTTCAGATTGCTTACTGGAAAGTGGATTCTGAAAACAAAACCCCTGCAACTCGTCATCTGTGCCTTTGTGAAAGACCATGGTTGCAAGTGTATCTCATTGCCAGCGTTTGGGGTTTGTTTATGTTGTTTGTTTTGTTTATTTGTATCAGGCTCCCAAAGGGCTCTACCTTAGAACACAGTACACATCATTTAGGCAGGTTCTTGTTTGTTTTGCACCAGAGATGTGGGAGAGCCAGATGTTTTCTCTAGTGAGAATTCCTAGGACGGCCTCCCCAGATTTACTCCAGCTCCTGTCCTTTCCTCACCCAACCAAGACACCCAGTGAGGCCTGGTGGACGGGAGGGGATTACTAAACAGCTCTGTGCATACACCAGCATCTGATCGGGATTAATCAACAGCTCTGTACATACACCAGCATTTGAGCGAAAGGACTTCTTTGGCGTTTAGGCACCAGAGAGAGATTCAAAATTAGAGGCCTCTTTCCTATTCTCGCCATTCCAAATCAACAGATTCCCATGCTTGTCTCTTTATCTCTTTTCTTTTTTCCTTCTTTCCTTTTTTTCCAGAACATAGATACCTCCCTTAGCTTTTTTTTTCCCTTTATCTAGGAACCACTTGCAATTCAACATTCCATCGTTATACCCTTTTTGATCCTATTCACAGAGCTACACCACGGAGGGAGTTTGTCCCGAAAGCATTCAGCCCTTCGAAGGTTTATCATGCTGAAGTCAGAACTGATTTTTTACAAAAAGCAGGAATATAGAAACGGACATGATACTGGGACAGTGTTGGTTCAGGCTATGTCTTCCGTGCAGGAGACGTCAGGAGACAGACTCCGTAGAGTTTCGGTCACTTTCCTTCCTCCCCCTGGGTCTGGGGTGATTCTTAGGTCCCGGTCCAGTGGCATTTAGCAGCCATGTGCCCTGGGAGCTGGAACCTTGAGTCCTAGAAAACACAAAACCAGGCTTAAATGCGTGCATGTTGACCGGAGGACTCTGCTGAGGCAGAGGGTTTCTGAATCTCTGTTTGTGAGTTTGTTTGGCTGGACCGGAGAGGAGAGATCCCTCGTGGCCAGTGTAATATCTCTGTTGTTGGTTACATCGAGGCTTTTGCTGAGCTTTCGCACATGTTGTTCTGTGCACTGAAAACACCAAACCTGCCCAGGAACACCCTCACGGCCTCATCCGTTGTGAAGGTGTTCCTGGGCCGAACAGGCGTTCTCTGTTCTGGAGAACAGAGAATTGGGCGGGACAACCCCTCCCACCCCTAATAAAAATGAAAGTCACATTTATAGATCCTTTTGCCAGTATTCTTATTTAGTTGTTTTATAAGCTATTATCCATGTTATTGGTTAAATAGAAACGTTTGAACCAGACCGAAAGGAGAGGACATCAAACAAAGGAACCACTATTCCTCATCTCCACCCTGGCCCCCTAATTATGGTCTCAGGTGTTACCATCTGTGATAATTGGGGTCCGGGTGTATACTCTCTGCAGAGTGGAACTGTAGCAGGCACACCGTTCTTCACCCTAACAATCTCAGAAAGCAGCTTGGGGCACACCCCCATTCTTTGGGGAGAACCTCAGACAAGGGAGCATGTAGAAGTCTGACCTTAACACTCTCCCTCCAATGTACAATCAATGGGACTCTGCTTTGCGGCACCGGCCTGCAAATGTTCAGCACGCAGGGCTTGTTTCGGCACAGCAGCCCATGAGACCATCAGGGGCCCAGGAGGACATCTGCATTTCTTCTAAAGTCAGAGTTAAAGAAATGAAAATCATCAAGCATGGATTACATCTGTCATTGTACCAACACAGCTATACAATGTAATCAAGTTTCCTTACGGAAGGAGTCCGTGACAACCGAAGTGAGTAGCACCCACACAAGTCTGCGTGGGGCCCTGATAGCATGTACTTGATTACCTCCAGTGACCGGGTGCTCACTGCTCCCTGTTTCACCTTCCACCCAGTCCGTCTGTCTTCCCACAGTCCTGAGACTTGTCAGGAAAAGCTTTTTGTCTGTCGAGTATAGAGTCATACCCCTTTCTTCTGTACATGAGTCTAGATTTTATACACTTGAAAGTGTGTAATGAGCCCTTACACCCCTCGGGGTGTCCCAGGAGTAGAAGACAGCCACTCTGACACTTTTTCCCTGCCATTCATTCCTTTTCACTTCTGGACATGGCCTTTAGCACTTTCACAAATGCCTGAATTTCAAGTGCCCCTGCCTCACGGCTGCCGCCCTGCTCTTAGGGTTCAGATTCCAGAGCTGAACCCAGATCCCCAGGTGTGAGCATCTTACCACAGCAGGCACCGCCCTCCACCTCCGGGAGCCGCAGTCTGTCTGCTCTCGTGCACCGAGTAACTTCCCGGGTCTCCCCAGCAGACACAGGGCGCGGTGACTCGCCAAGGCTGGCCCCAGGCCCCTTCTCCTCGTGCTCCCCGTCCTCTGTTTTGCGGGCTTGTGTTTTTGAACCCGAGCATGGAAACATAAAATGATTTCCAGTAGGATCCACCTGTCTCCTGTCGAGCCGGGTCCCTGCCTGTCTAAATCTCTCTTTGGATCTAGAATGTGCCATCAACTAGGTTTAGTCTGCTTTCCACCTCTGTGGCAGCTGCCAATGAAACGAGCGTGCTTTTTCTGTGACTTCACCTCTTGGAAACAGGACCCTCCCCTGCAAAATGGGTGCTGGTCAGGGTCAGAGATTGTGCCTGTGAAGTGTCTGCTACCGCGGGAGGACACAGGGCAGCTCCCTAAGTGGCTGGAGCCCTTCTGCGCTTCCAGCTCTCCCTGAGTTGTTGATGACAGTATCACAGGGGACCAAGCCTCGACAGTCCCGCTCAGCCCCTCATCATTACACAAAATGACTCACTGGGTTATTCGAGTCCCCTAGTGGACATTCTAAATCAAATGGGCCTAAAACATCACCAAATCAGCAGGGAGATGCAAGTCAAAACTGTGAGGTATTACCCCCCACACCTGTTAGGATAGCTATATCAAAAAGACAAAAGATAACAAGAGCTGGCAAGGATGTGGCAAAAAAGGGAACCCTTGTGCACTGTTGGCAGGAAGTCAATTGGTGCAGCCACTGTGGAAAACAGTATGGAGGTGGCTCAGAAAATTAAAAACAGAACTACCATATGGTCCAGCAACTCCCCTTATGGGTATGTATCCAAGGGAAATGAAGTCAGTATCTCCAAGAGCTATCTGGAGTCCCATGTTTATCACAGCATTACTTATAATAGCCAGGATATGGAAACAGCCTAAGCAACCATCCATAGGTGAAGGGATAAAGAGAATCTGATGCATGATGTACAAGGGAATATTATGCAGCCTTAAAAAAGAAAGCTATCCTGCCATTTGTGACCATGTGGATGAACCTGGAGGACGCTGTACTAAGTGAAATAAGCCAGACACAGAAAGACAAATACCACATGATCGCATTTATATGTGGAATCTGAAAAGGTCACACTTACAGAATCGAGATTAGAACGGTGGTGATGGGGGAGTCAAGGGTGGAGGAAAATGGGGAGAAGCTGAGCCAAGGGTAGAAAGTGTCATTACGCAGGATGTGTTCATTTTACAGCATACTGGACATGTCTGATGGATCGCACCTATTGAGCAGCACGCTGGAGGGCGGCTTTACAGCATGTTGGCTGTAGTGACCAGTACTGCGTTGCACACTGTGTGCTGTAATTTGCCAAGAGAGTAGATCTTAAGTGCTCTTAACACACACACACACACACACACACATGGAAGACAGCAACTGTGATATAATGGATGTATTAACTAGCAGGGTTGTGGTGGTTATTTCACAATGTATGTGCATACCAAAACATGACATCGTATACCTGAAACATGCGCAATTTATATTTGTCAATTTTGACCCAATAAAGTGGAAACAATGGAACTGGCCTATTTGGTAATTGGGGATGTCGTACACCTACCCTTCTAATCAATTCTAAAAGAACTTTATTTTTATTGTCTAGACACAGCTCTCTGTCGAGGATGGCAGGTAACTTAGATAACTGTTTAAAGTTTCACCTGCTCTGACCTCTGTAAACCTCTGCCCTGTCAAAGTACACAGTAGTTGTCCAAAGCTGGGACCTCAGAGACTAATAAAAAATAGATGTAACCTAGAAAACCTAAGCAGAAGAGCTCTGTGTGTGTATAAAAGACTCTTTGCGGTCTGTTCCTTCCCCCTGGCTGCTTCTCTCGTTTCCACCACCACCTTCCCTGCCATTTCCCAATGCCAGTTTTGAGGCCGCGAAGCTCTGAGGCACTTTCTTGAAGAGTTCAGAGTTGCCAGGGTCCACCTTTGAGCTGCCACTGGGTCCCCCTGGTCTCTATCGAAAGGAGCTCAACGTGCAGACTTTTGCAGACTCTGCCCTTTGTGGCTCCCTTTGCTTCTCCTTGCAGAGAAAGCTGAGCGTGAAGGCAGGAGGGAGCTGGTGAGCATTTATGACCGGCTGTCCAGGGTCTGTGTCCTGCTTCAGAGCCTGGGGCCAGCTGTCACAGCGGACCAGGCCGGGGTCATCATCGGGGCCTGGAAGAAGGATGGGGACTCTTGGGTGAGCGTCGCCGTGGGCTCCAGGCTCCACGAAGAGCTGCTGATCTGGGCTGATCATGTAGGTGCTGGCAGGTCGGGGAAGCAGGGGTCGGCGTGGAGACAGGGTGCTGATTCACCCTCTGACCTCAGCAAAGCTTTGCTGTCTTCACCAGCCCATTTCTCTAGCTGAAAATGGTCTGGACTGCATGAAGAGGTTAAAAAAAAACAAACAAAAAAACCCCTGGATTGCACAGAGGTAACATTCTCAGCCCTTTGATGCTGAATACAGGGTAGGTAAGCTCAGACCAGACAACATATAGACAGGGCTGATGTGCTGGGGTGTTGCAAAGCACTGGTGGGTCATGATGACAAAGTCAGAATATCTTTGGGGTCAAAACGACAGAGCCAGTGCAGTGGGGGCAGAATGCGGGGGCCAAAGCCTCCCGCGTCTCCAGGCCAGAGCACGCTGGGGTTGAAGGTCAATGCTATTCACAGCCTTTGCGGGGCAGAGAAGCGAGGGTGAACCGCAGATTTTTGGGGGGCTGAGCCAGGGGGTGCTGCCATTTGGTGCCAGGCCACCACGAGGCCTGAATCCTGCTCCGTCCCAGGTGTGAGGCCTGGGCAAGTCAGTGGACCCAGTCTCTGGGCCAGAGTCTCCTCCCGGGTCAAAGGTGGGAGGGTTTTCGTCACCAAAGTGAGCATGTGTACCCAGGGCCTGCACACGTCAGCCGGCTGCTGCTAAGTGTTCAAAAGAACGGACCTGTTAGTACGAGCCGAGGGCTGTGCCGACGTCCTGCGTGCGCCGTTTCCATCCACAGCACCTCATGCACACGAGGCTCTCGGGAAGTGTCCCCCCTTCTGTCTTCTCTGCTTCCGCCTTCAGGTTGTAGTCACCTCGGGACCTGGCAGAGTTCCTCTCTTTCCCTTTCTCCTGAGTCTCAAAAGTCAGCACGCTTTTGCCCACCGGAGCACCTCCTTCCCCGCGTGCCCTCCGTCCTGTCTCCTGGCTCATCCTGATTCCTTTCCAGGTCTGGGGTGGGCTCGCTGTCCCACCCCTGTGCCCACTGCCTCTGAGTCCTCCTGGTGCCACCTCAGTTCCTCACCTGCCCTGGCAGCACGGTGAAGCCGGGAGCACACCTCTCACCTCTCTATCGTCTCTACCTGTTGCAACGCTCGGCACACAGTAGGTGTTCAAAAAATGTTTATCAAACGAAAGTGGCATCCTAGGTGGTGCTAGTGGTGAAGAAGCCGCCTGCCAATGCCGGAGACACAAGAGATGGGGCTTCGGACCCTGGGTCGGGAAGATCCCCTGGAGGAGGGCATGGCAACCCACTCTAGTATTCTTGCCTGGAGAATGCCATGGACAGAGGAGCCTGGTGGGCTACAGTCCATGGGGTTGCACAGAGTCAGACATGACTGAGCACGATCATATATAAATATATATATACACACAGGCACTCTGGCTCCTTGCGTCATTTTCTGAAGTGCTAAGGCACACGGAATGTCCTGCCAAGTGTCCCAGAAAACGTGCCTGTGAGGGGGTGGCTGGCTGCTGTGTTGCAAGGAGGCAGCTCCTACGCTCCCCTCTCATGCGTCTCACGGGCCCCTCCTCAGTTACCAGAAAGCTTATCTCATGCACTGATGCGCCCGTGTCCTCCTGAGCCAGACCGGGCTGGAGACACGCGGGCCCCGGAAGCGAGGCGGATGCCGGCAGAGCCTGCCGGGACGAGACTCTGGACGAGCACTGAAACGCCCGGGTGCACTGAGGTGTGTCGTCTGGATTCCAGTGCTGGCCGCCGCCATGGGCCTCCTTCCAGCCTTGAGTCACGGCTGCCTCCCCCGGGGCCTCAAGGCACACGGACACTCTTTTGTAATCTTCAAGTGTAAGAAAGCCAGCCTGTCCCGGTTTCCACATGCCCACACGCCGCACTCCTTCCCCCAGCACGGCTCCTGTGCGAGACTGTGCCAAGCTCCGGGGATGGGGGCTGACGTCGGACAGGCATTTAATAAAGCTTAGGCGTCAGTGCAATCGCTGCTGCTCCCAGAAGCCCTCCCTACTCTGCCTTTTACTCACCCTATTTATACACGCACGGGTGTATCCTGACCTCTCTTTCAAGGCCTCTGGGGCTTTGGGAGCACACGGTGTGGTGGCTGCTGCTACTTCTTCCCTGTGTCATCTCTGAGTCCTTGACGTGCTCTCTGAGTCTTGGTCTTTGGCGTTCGATGGGGCCTCAACTGCTGGCCCTGTCTGAGTTCTAGTGGAGAAAGTTTGACCGGAACTGACATAAGCAAAAAGCAAACTTATGGGCCCATGGGCCCAAACGGTGCAGGGACAGGGCTGGCTGCAGGCTGGGGCAGGAGCCCCACAATGCCCCTGAGTCCTGCTTCCTCCCACCTGTCCTTCCTGGATTCCCGGCCAGGTCTCCAGGGGGCTCCAGCTCCCATAGGTCCCATGGGAGTCGGTCTGAAGTCCCAGTTGGGCAAATCAAAGCCATGGCTGGGGTCAAATCATTTGACTAGTTATCCACTCACCCTGCTCCAATCTTTATAGCTGCTGCTGCTGCTAAGTTGCTTCAGTCGTGTCCGACTCTGTGCAACCCCATAGACGGCAGCCCACCAGGCTCCCCTGTCCCTGGGATTCTCCAGGCAAGAACACTGGAGTGGGTTGCCATTTCCTTCTCCAAAGCATGAAAGTGAAAAGTGAAAGTGAAGTCACTCAGTCGTGTCCGACTCTTAGCGACCTCATGGACTGCAGCCTACCAGGCTCCTCCATCCATGGGATTCTCCAGGCAAAAGCACTGGAGTGGGGTGCCATTGCCCTCTCCATCTTTATAGCAAAGAGATGAAATATGTTGATTGACCCTTCTCTGGCAGCTCACACAGTAAAGAACCTGCCTCCAATGTGGGAGATCTGGCTTCGATCCCTGGGTCGGGAAGATCCCCTGGAGGAGAGAACGGCAACCCACTCCAGTATTCTTGCCTGGAGAATCCCATGGACCGAGGAGAGGAGAGTGCTACATGCAGAGAGTTGAACACAACTGAGCAACTAGCACTTTCACGTTAGGCTCAGAAAGAGTCAGGCCGGGACACGGGGAATTGCTGAGTGTGAGGGAGGTGCCGTGCTCCATGGCATGGGGCCCGCCACCAAAGGACAACGCGACTGACCGCCGGAATGTGGGACTTACTCACCCAGGGCTTGCCCTTGGCTTTAACGCCCTGGCTTTCACAGTAGCCCACGGAGACACATGCTGCTCTTTCTGTTTAGCTCAGAAGGAAGCTAAGGCGTGGAAACATTACGGAGAGTCTCCAAGGTCTCTCAGCTGGTGAGTGGTTCAAGGCGTGGCGGCAAAGTTCACGCTCCGACCGTCTTATTACCTAGTGTGAGGGGGAGACACACAAGAAACAGAGTGGCAAGTAATACATCCTATAATATACTCTGTAACGTAACACGGCATAGCATAGTATAATTTAATACAGCATTATATCATACCTCATTGTATATAAAATCACATCAGGCATCATGTCATGGAAGGCATTGGGAAGTGGTCCTTTTTTTTTTTTGCCATTGCCTCGTGGCTTGTGAGATCTTAATTCCCCTGACCAGGGATCAAACCTGGGCCCTTGGCAATGAAAGCTTGGAGTCCTAATCACTGGACCACCAGGGATTTCCCAAGGAAGTCGTCCATCCTGAGAACACCTGCCCCCAGCATGGAGCATCAGGGGTCCTGGGTAAGTGCTGACCAGCTGACAGAGTGAGTCACTCTGTGTGAACCATGACCATCCTTTAGTTGAAGAACCCTGTTTCTGCCATGGCAACAGCATTATTATTATTACATTCATATGTTCGCTTCTGTCATCCGAGATATACAAAGAATCAAAAGAAGAAATTTTGAGGAAAGATCAAATGAACTGAAATTTCTACAGCCCTCTGGCTTCCACTGCTGGTGGGTGTTTATAGATGTCAGGCTGACCCTGTGTCCCTAAGACTGTCTTACTGGACCCTTCCAGTGGATAAGACCCCAGGAGATCTGTTTACTGGCAGGTAGAAAAGGAGTTAAGGGTCAACAGCAAATGATACCGAGCTTTTGTGTTCAACACTTAATCTTTCTCTCTTCTTTAAAAAAAAAAAATCCTCTCTCACTTTTTAAATTTCTGTTGCTATCCCTGAATTGGGTGTTTGCTAAGCTACCCACTCTAATATTTTTGCCTGGAGAATTCCATGGAGAGGAGCCTGGTAGGATATAGTCCATGGGGCTGCAAACAGTTGGACATGACTGAGCAGCTAACACACGCACGTACACGCGTGCACACACACACACACACATACACACACGATATGCTGTGGTCTGTTCATGGGTTGTTTTGGAGTGCTCAAGTGCACAGGCTGAGCTGAAGAGTGAAGATTTTAAGGATGAAGTATATCCCTTTTCCTGGCCTTCTCAGAGCATAGGCTTTTCAGGCAAATAGCTTCGCTTGGGCTTCCTCACTTCACCCCTGCCTCTCATCTGGTAGCCTAGTAAACAGTATGTGAGGCATTTCATCCAAGCATCAGAGCGATTATGAAAATACTCCTGAGATTAAGCTCACATCTGCAGCCTAAACTGCAAACATCTCACCTCCCTCCACCGTCCCGGTGTCATCTGATCTCAGTTCCCTCAAGGTGACTAAGAGTCTAGTCATTAATATAACACCCACCCGCTTTATTGGGGCTTACCGTCAGAAAGGTCTGTTTCCAGAAACTGCCTGCTCTGAGGGCAGCTGCAGGGCTGGCCCTGCTTGGCCATTGCACAAGTCCGTGCATTGTCTTTGTACCAGAATCACTTTCCCAACCTGAGTGCCAACGGCAGATTGCGGTCCTTGTTCTACGTGGCGGGGAGGAAAGGCTTGGTTTTAAGTTACATGATGGGGGAATTAGACTTCGAGAAGCTAGCACTCGATCGTCCACACTCCCACCTTTCCAACAATGCTGGGACCACGGGGTAGAAACGTGATGACGGTGAGCCTGACAATGGTGCCAAACTACTGCTATCACGAAACACAGAGGAGAGAGAAATGAGCCCCACGGAGAAGCATTCATTCACATCCGGAATATGGGCAATTCCGTAGGACGAGTGCTCCAGTTTCTTCAACAGCCAAATGACCTGTGAGAGGTGGGGAGAAAGGGAGGCTGTTACAGACATTCTTTTAGGGCTAAAAGAGGTGGCTCAAACCCAGAGAGGCAGCAATGACAGGTGGGGGAGTCGGCCAGGGGTCAGGGGTCAGGGGTCACTGTCTACACTGACTGCCTTTCCCAGGTCCTGCATTTACCTGTGCTGAGGTCCCCTTCCGTGGGAGACCTTCTTTGGCTGCTTCTCCCTAATCCAAGTGAGATGGTGTATTTCCACTCAGTGCTCCGATACTGGCATGAGGTCTGTAACTGTGTGGAAATTATCCATATCTGTTTGACTTTTTAAAAAATTCAAGGCAACCGCAGATCCACATGCAACTGGAAGAAATCAAATGCAATGATATTACACGCATAGGTTTATGGGTTTCAGGATGCAGACCATTTTTGTCACCAGGATCCTGTCCCTCCTCGAGTCTTTTGTAATTGCCCTGTGACTCTCTGTTTTCCCTCGTGATTCTGAGAGCATCTTGACCCAGGGGGTCTTATGTTTCACCTCTGTTTCCTGGTTCAAGCAAACTCCTCCAACCAGCACCTGACTTCCAGTGCTCCTGCGGGAAAGCTTGTGGCATAGACTCAAATTGGACCACAGTGAGAGAGTAGCAAAGGCAGCATACTTTTCAGAAAGGCTTTGGCCAAGAGGGACAGAACTGTCTCCAGGTACACAGAGCTAGTGACACAGTCTGTGGGCTCTTTTCCTCTAGAGGACGGCGGCGATCTCAGTGGCAACCCCGGCAATCGCCTTGCCTTAAACTATCGTCTTCTCGGTTGATTCAAACAGAAACCTGCACTAAGGGAAGGACAGATCTCTCTGCAAAATGAACACGTGCACACCTGACTTGTTTTTTAGTTCTAATCCTGTCTCTTTTGTGTCATCTTTCCACGAATATGGGGGCTCTGAGGTTAATGCGCTTGAAAATGAGGGACTTGTGGTGATTCTGGCCACAGGGATACCTCCCCTGCTGGGGACAGCTGAGCCAGGAATGGGGAGGTCGTCAGCAAGAGTGCTGGGGTTTTTCTTTAGACTTCCTTGTGAGCCTTGGAAGAAGGCCCGCTTTCCTTCACTGGCCTCCAGCCCACTCTAGGTTTTCATCCTACCAATGGCAGGATTTTCAGAAACCATCTTGAGGAGCGGGGACCCTGAAATTACCCCCAAGGACTTGCTCATATGCCTCAGTGTGGCATGAAGACACAGATGACGCATCTGAATCCCTGGGTCTTGATGAAGGAAGGAATACCCCAGTATGTAAGGGGACCCTGAGTTTCCCCAAGTCTTGAAAGGGAATGACCAGTTGACTCTGACTGAAATCATTAAGTGTCAGATCTTTACTCACTGAAAGCTTGTCCCGTGTCGGGCTTTGTGTTACCTGGGTAGTGTGCTCAGTTGCTCAGTCACGTCCGACCCTTTGGGACCCCATGGACTGTGGCCCGCTACGTTTCATTCCATCTGCCTGTTCATTCATCCATCTGTCTGTCCATCCTCCCATTTTTATGCACAAGCTGCAACTCTCTTTCAGTAGCTCCAGGGGACACACGAAAGGCCACTGAAGCAGTAGCTTTTTGAGCTTCTTTGCAGTATCTTCCAGGCACAAGCACACCGTTGCCTCTTAGATACAATAAGAACGTAAGCCCCTCTGAATATACGTAAAACAGCTTATTGGTGACCAAAAGAACTCCTGTTACTTTCCTCCTGTTCTAAGAAAACACCCTGAAGAATCCGACAGAAAAGTAACGCTCTTACTTGGATACGTGCCTCGCAGCTGCCAGCCCTGAGTGTACTTTGCGTTTTGGTTTTCCAGAATTGCAAATCTCACCGAGTATTATTTATTCATTTTCCCCCTCACTGGTATCTATTCATCTCTCTGGGGGAATCTACTTCCTGTGGAGTTCCCTGTGATTACCCCACTCCACTTGAGGAAAAAGAGAATTTCTCCCAGACAGCCTCACCCAGCCTTCCTGAAGCTCCGTCAATGATGGGGCACGCCTCACAGACAGAAGTGTACCTCGACTGGCTCATTGTCACTGATGTCCCGCCGTTCCGTGAGAACCGACGGTTTGGGATGGAATGGGATGTTTTCCTGAAGGTTTATAGCTGTGTCTTCTGAGCCCAGTTTAGGGTTCTCTGGCACCACCGGATGAACGCACCCATCGTTCTGCACCTTGCGGATCTTTTCCAGCCATTAGAACTGAAATCCAACTCTCTGGTCACCTAATTTCTCCAAATACAGTGACACAGTCTCATTGCAAGCACCCTTATTGCCAAATCCTTGTCTATAGAGGTCTGGCACCAATTCTGATGTTAAGCAACAGGAATTGGGAAGAGAACACACACACTAAACCTATGGAAGGAGAAAAGACACAGGGGAAAAAATAATAAAGCCGGGGCTTGACACTGTGCTCACGTTGTCGTGCGGGCACAGAGAATGGAGACCTTCGGTGGGAGTGAGAAAGAATGGCAGGGCCGGGTCAGCGCTGGGCTGTTCTGAAGTTAAGGCCACGGACCCTTATAGAACTTACAGGGTTGGGGGGTCACTACAGAGGACATCCTCGGGGCGGGGCTTTTCCATTGTTCTAAGGGAGTAGGTACTGACACTTTGTCTTAACTCATCTTTCTGCGTGAGATGTTCAGGGATCGTTCCTCTCTGTAAAATGTCAGAGCTATATCAGAGGATCACAGGCCTGCATCTTAGAAGTCTATAACCCTGTATGTGGAGCCCATCAAAGCTGCTTCTGTTTCAGAGCAGGTGGGAGGACCCCCACACGGCGCTTGACGCGTGGCTGCTGAAAATTGGTTCCCTTCTTATTTCCAACTTGGGAGGCACTGGGAGGAGTCAGTGTATCTGCTGGAGGTACCACTCCCATTGTAGAAACACTTTATTTCAATCGGTCATCCACCAACCTGGGACTTATCATGACAGCTAAGAACCCTCTGGCCCAGAGCTTTCAGTTTCCCATTCACAGAGCAAGCCCTGCCTGAGCCACAGCGGGGCGGTGGGGCTGGGAGAAGACCGTGACCTTCCTGAGCCCTGGTCTATACTCTTTGCAAGAGATGAATGACCCCCTCCTCTTCCTTGTCCCCACTGAGATGGTGACTTAGCTGAGACGGGAGCTCCCCTCTTCCCCGGGAGGCTCCCTTCCAGGTGAGATCTGTGATGAGTCTGACGTTCGTGTTTAGTGTTATTACTGATCATTGGCTTTCTGAGCGAATTCATAGAAATGTGTGACTCGGCTTGTTTTCGCTTCTGAGAACGGAAGGTTGAGTGCCTGTTCCTTGGAGGAAGTTCTGTGGCTGAGAGAGAAAGAAAATCATGTACCAGAGAAACCTCCTCCCCAGCTGCTGTTTGGTTGCACGGCGCTAATGAGCCAGGTTCCAGTTGGCCTGGAGTCTGGGAGTTAACGGGAAAAGTCACTCTGTGGAGGTGAGATGGTCCACGGGTTTCCCTGGTCAGCCTCCTGGGGACTTCTGCACCACATGGGCTCAGCCTGCTGGTAACGAGGTGATGGTTACCAGCCTGTTGGTTTTTTCAGAGGCGATTGCTGGGCAGCTCCATCTGGGCGCCTGAGCTGGCAACCAGGAAGTTGGAGGGGCAGACCACAGCCCCGCTTCTGCCCCTGCCTGTGCCCAGGAGGAAGAAACAGGTCACGGCCCCACTGTCGGTCAACCACAATGGGCCACCTGCCAGGGTGGGGCGGGCGATGGGGCCTGGGAACAGAGGGCATGCGTGAGGCCACAGCCTGGGCACTGCAGCCTCCCCGGGCGCTGGGTCACCCAGCGGGACATGGGGCAGCCTCGCGGGGCCGTGCTAGCATCCTGCTCAGACCAGCGTGAGGTGCGCAGCCTCCCACATGGGCAGCTGGCATGACTGTGGGCGAGGGCAGGCGCACAGGGCACCAGGAAGAGGTGGAGGCTTGGGAAACAACAGCCGCCTCCTCTCTGCCTCCCCTGATGGGAAGTCAGGGCGGGGCGGAGGAGGAGGGGGGATCTGGTTGAGGGCAGGGAGCCACCAAACCACTTGGCCTTTGAAAGATGGGACTTGAGGGCTAACCGAAGCCTTGAGAAATCCCAGGAGAGCACCCAGGTCCCTGGGCTCCAGTGCAGACTTCAGATGAGGTTTGAATGGAAGAAAAGAAAATAATGATCCAAGGCCCTTATTTCCCTTCCCCATACCCCCAGCACATGGTTTATAGGGGCCCCCATTAAAGGCCTGCCTGGTGGCTCAGTAGGAAAGAATCCATCGACCATGCAGGAGACTCGGGTTTGATCCCTGGGTCTGGAAGATCCCCTGGAGGACAGCATGGCAACCCACTCCAGTATTCTTGCCTCAAGAACCCCATGGACAGAGGAACCTGGTGGGCTATGGTCCATGGGGTTGCAAGGAGTCAGACATGACTGAGCGACTAAACAGCAGCAATAACGATAAAGGCCAGCAGCATCTTAATCACGAGCTCACCCGGGTCACTCACGTGCAGCACGAACCCACCCAAGCATCAACGGACGCTTCTCGAATCACCCTCTGAATACATCTGTTATGGTTCATCACTGACTATTTATCTCCATACACCTGTCAGCTCTTGGAGGGCGGGGAGGAGGGAATCTCATCTTTATCCCCTTTAGCTCCAAAGGAACATGGCTTATCACATGAATGAAAAGTCGGTCACTTTGGAAATGAGCAATCGCTGTGGATGTTAAGCCAGTCTTACTGGGGTGCTCTCTGGGGCCAGAGGGCATCTCCTTGTCTCAGGGTCCAATGAGGAAAGCCATGTTCTGCCCCAGTCTCGAACAGCCCTGGAAGGACAAAAGTGCATTCATTATCTGTCAGCATAATTCAAACCAGATTAAAACGCACCCTTCCTCCCCAAATGACATAACTTGATGCCTAATGTTAATGAATTATGTGTTCCTGGGTGTTTTTTTTTTTTTATTCTATCTTCATTTCTCATCAGCACAAAAGAATGTTCTTTCTCTTTTTGACTTTACCAGAAATGACACTTAACTTGAGCACGAAAAGCTAAGATAAGTTTCTAAGTAAAGGAAGAACCATCATTTTCTCGCTGTACGTTGACGGCGAACTGGGGAAAGCCATCTGCAATCAGAATGTACCACATCCTTCCCATGAAAAACCCGCGGCATTTGTGATGCTCTGTTGTCCCGAGCCTGTTCCCCCAGCATCCCTGGAGTCAAAGGTCAAGTTCTTCCAGCAACCAAGAATGAAGAGGTCACCAAGAAGACGGTTTCCTGATTCATCTAAAAACAGCAAAGGCCCTTCCTCAAAGTGTCCCCCCACCCCAGCTCACACTCCAGTAAGAAGAAAGAGGGAGATGTGGGGGAGAACCGTCAGGAAGGTCCTGGCTATGAACACATGTGAGGAAGAGGCCAGAGCAGCAGCATCAAGTGGGAGACCAGGCGACAGCCTCTGTTGCTGGCTTTCCTGCCCCGCACATGTCATCAGGAGCCGAAGTCTGTGGATCCCACCCTGGGTCCACCCCCACCCATCATTGTGCACTGACCACATTAAAAAAAAAAAGCAGCTCTATTGAGATAAAATTCAGATACCATACATTTAAAGTGTAGTGCACAATTCAGGTTTTTTTTTTTTTAAATATATATGCACAAAGTTGCACAACCCTTCACCCCTATCTAATTCCAGAGCATTTTCATCACCTCCCCCTAAACCAGTCATCCATCACTTTCCAATTCTCCTTCTTCCCAGTGATCACCAATCCACTTTCTGCCTCTATAGATTTGCCAGTTCTGGACATTTCATATAAACAGAGTCATACAAAAGGGAGTTCTCTGCATCTGACTTCTTTTACTCAGCTTAATGCTTTCAAATTTCATCTGAGTTGTAGCACGTGTGTGTGTCCTTCATTCCTTTTCATGGCCAAGTAATAGTCCATCGGACACCATGCTCTGCTGAGCCATCCATTAGTTGATGGGCGTCTGGGTTGTTTCCACCCTTGGTCATTGTGAATAAAATTGCTGTGAACAGCTGCTGTGTACCAGGTGTTGGGTGGACACATGTTTTCATTTCTCTCTGGTCAGTACCTGGGAGTGGGATTACCGGGTCATACGAGGACATAATGTCTGAGGAACGGCCCCACTCTTCTCTGTCCTCTGCATCTTCTTTTTCTGGGACCACACTGTGGCCTCACGAGTGGTCTCTTTGGTCCCAGTGTCGTCCCCTCCCTCTGGTCAGGTCTCCTGACCCCAGCAGTCGGGAGCAGAGTCTCTCGCCCAACAGACACCTTTAGAGCCTGTACAGGAATCCAGAGGGATGGAGTCCTGTCCATCAGCTGACGTTGAAGCATCAGCTGGGGCATGGCTCTCACTGCTGCAGCAGCTCATTACACTCGGGAAGAAGCAGAGCTTTGGTCCCAAAGGTTCAGAGGTGTCTTCCCTGATCTTCCTCCCCGCCCCCATTGATTATTCTCCAGTCTCTGTGGCCTTCCTTGGTCACTAGCTCTTTCCTGCCTTGAGCCTCTGCAGACACCATTTATTTATTTTTAAAATTTATTTTTAGTTAGGGGATAATTGCTTTAAAATATTGTGCTGGCTTCTGCCATACCACGTGAATCAGCTGTAAGTATACATACATCCCCTCCTCTTTGAACCTCCCTCCCAGTGACCCCATCCCTGCCCTCTAGGTTGTCACAGAGTGCCGCGATGAGCTCCCTGTGCATAGAGCAGCTTCCCACAGCTATTTTACATATGGTAATATGCTACTCTCTCAATTCGTCCCACCCTCCCCTTCCCCCCGCTATGTCCAAAAATCTGTTGTGTCTGCGTCTCTATTCCTGCCCTGCAAATATGTTCATCAGTACCTTTTCTAGATTCTGTATTTATGTGTTAATAGATGATACTTGTTTTTCTCTTTCTGACTTACTTCACTCTCACACCATTTATTTTGCTTTCTCTGCTTAGATTAGAACATGCCATTCTTCACAAAGCCAGCCAGACGAATGAGTAAATAAATTGAATTCAGTATATTTAATATATTAACTTGCTCAAGGCCACACAACTGGTTGATGGCAGACTCCCCACCGGATTCTTGTATCAAAGGCTTTCTCTTGTTTGTTTGTTTTAAACCTTTCCTCCTTCTAGGTGATCACCTAATATATCAACCTGTATTACAGACCTTTCTATTAACCTCTGGATCAAGCCTTCTTGACCTCCGCACTGTGGATATTTGGGGTTGGATAATTCTTGGTGGAGGAGTTTCTGGATTCCTAGCTTCCATGCGCTAGATGCCAGTGGCAACCCCTGCCCCCCAAACCTCCCAGCTGTAACAACCCAAAATACCTCTGGCCATTGCCGAAGCGCTGCAGGGTACAAAGCCGTCCAGTAGAGAACCACTGCCCTATAGCTGTTGTCTTCTTCAGTGAATGTTGGAGCTGAGACTAGTCAAGGGCCTTTTCCAACCCCTACTTACCAGATAGAATTCTACCCAATTCCCCTCCTTTTTTAAAAAAACAATTACATACTTATTTGGGGGTTTTTAACTGCAGCATGTGAACTCTTAGCTGCGGCATATGGGATCTAGCTCTTTGATCAGGGATCAGACTCGGGCCTCCTGCATCGGGAGCGTGGAATCTCAGCCACCGGACCACCAGGGGAGTCCCAATTCCCCTTTAATAAGGCAAGAAATGAGCCCTTCTATGAATTTTAGAAGAAATGTGAACAAGGTTGAAAATCGAGAGAGTCTGCAATTGAGCCACAGTAAATGAGAATCTGATATGCCAGATTCCTCATTCTTCCAGAATTGTGGTCCATTAACACCAGCTTGGTGGGCTCCTAACCCTCCTGGATCAGGCAGGCAGGGTGATCTTGGCCCTTGAGCCATTTCCTCACTGTACTTTTCTGGGCAATCTGGATCATCCTTTTCAGAGATCAGAACTTCAGAGTCACAGGAAGGGACTGAAGAGATGAACAGAAGGAGACGCCGTGACAAAGGGGTCCATTTCAAGCGCTCATGTTCAACAGCCTGTGCCTCCCGGCATCCTCAGTCTGACGACTGAGTCTGAGAAGCTGAAATGAACACGACTGCTCCAAGCCGGTGACTTTGCAAACCAGGATGCTCCCCGCTCCTGCAGTGCTGTTCAAACTTGGATGGAACTAGGGGCTCCATTAGTAACCGCCGGGAAAATAGGAGTCTTCTTAGCTGGCGATGACCAAATAACAAGAGTCATCTTTTTCCCCCTGGTAGAATCAATAAATTTGCATGATGCATATTAAATGTTTAATTAAAAACCCAATGCAAAAGCATTTTCAGGAAGTTATAAAAGGCCTTTGGAGGAGGTCGGAAGCCAGGGGTTCTTGGAAGGTTATCAAGCGTGCCGCTTCCCATCAGACACCAGGTTTCATCTTTGTTTTGTTTCTCTCTGGAAACAAAGAGAGATGTTGTTTCGCTGAGGACTGCTAAAACGACAAAGGGCTGAGACTTCAAGGGTCGAACCACCAAACTCCCTCCAGCCAGAGTCCATCTCCTTGCCTCGCCTGCAGGGGGAAAGGAGTTGGGCACTGAGAGCGCAGAGCTCGTGTTGGAGAAACATCAAGATCCCAAGAGCAATTTGAAGCTGAAGGGGAAAGTGCTTAGAGCCAGAATTCCGCTCCTTTGGCTGTAATTGCCAGCGAGACTTCCTGGGGCCTCGGAGCCGAGCAGAGAAGCCGGGCTCAGATGACGCACCCCAGGTACTCTGACACTGCAGGATGAAGCCTTATTTAGTAGCTGTATTAATTGAATCCTCACTTCGCATGGATGGATGGAATTCATATCAGGATGGCCCCTCACTGCTGGAGATGTCCCTTGCTGCTTGTCTCTGCCCTCCAAAATAGGAACTCACTTCATCGCTGATTTTTTTCACCATTTACTCATTCACTCCTGCATTTGTTCACGTGCTCACTTCTTCCATTAAAACCGATTTGGAACCTTCTGTATGTGTCCTAAAGTCAACCCTGATCTCCTAAACACTAGGCACTGTTCTAAGCAATTTACATGCACCATCGTCTCTAACCTCCAGGAGTCTTTTGAAAGCAGAGGGTTTTCTCCAGCCGGAAGCAGGAGGTGAAGTTGGAAAGATGCAGTGCCCAAGAAGGATTTGACCTGCTGTCGTTGACCTGAAGATATCAGTGGGGCAGGGGAGGGGGGTGTGAGAAGGAAGGTGGGTGCTCCCCAGCCGCATCGTGGTTCCTCCCTGACAGTCAGGCCTCATTCCCACTGCTACAGAGAAATTCATTCTGCCAACAAGCTGAGTGAGCTTGAAAGCAGATTCTTCCCCAGGGCCTCCAGTGAAGCACTTGGCACCCTGACTCTGGACTTGGATGAGCCCCTGCACGGCTGAGCCCACTCGGACTCCAGACCAGCAGAACCGTGGGGTCACTGCTGGGCGCCGTCTCCAGCTGCGAAGCCTGCCGTCTTCACTGTGCAGCGTTCATGGTTACCGTGGCTGATGGACTCGTTTCAGTCTCACCATGGGCCGCCAAGCTGAATATCGTTGTCTCTTGCTTATAGGTGAAGACACTGGTGTTCAGAGGACTTAAGCCCACACAGATTGTGGTCAGGGCGGGAGGGAGAGATTCAAACCGCATGGTCTGCCGACTACATTTCCGAGGTTTCTCAACCCGTCCATTCAACGGGCCTCACAGAGGTCCATGGTGGGTGGACGAGTGGCCATCCTCTCTGTGTGACCCTCTGGCATTGGCAGTGAGAGACCCCAGGGGTTGGAAGGATGCAGGATGGATGTCCCATATAGCCCCTGGGTGGGAGCAGAAGCAGCCTGGTGGGCTGGAGCCGGATGGCACAGAGGTGGGGGCCTCAGGGAAGAGTGGAGCAGGTGGCAACAGAGGTTCCAGCAAAGGAGAGAAAATGGAGACTGCAGTGAGGCCGGGGTGCAGCAGCCTCTCCCATGGTCAAGAGCATGCACTCCAAAGGCCCAGAGTGGCAGCAGGCTCTGTGACGGGGCACACCCCAGTCCTGGGGAGGGGAACCAGCCCCCCACGCCGACCTCTGACGGCTCTCATTCAAGGCTGTCGCGGTTCCTGCCGGCCACATTCAAGGCTGTCGCGGTCCCTGCCGGCCACAGCCGCTTGGCTGGCTTCCACACTGCTCTATCCTGGGGGTCAGAGGTCACACATCAAAGTGCTTTGTCCTGGCCCGCGTGCTCCGTGGCTCACCTGATGCTTACCTTCCGGGAGTGGGCCAGCTGTGTTCTGGAGAAAGATGAAGCGGAAGCACAAGGAGCAGGGTTCTAAGGCTTGACCTCTTGAGCATCTTTAGAAATCAGAGTCATCCTTTCCTTTCCTGATTATGACAGTGTTTTCTGCTCCTTACAGAAACGTTGGAAAGTACAAAAAAGGAGAAAGAATAAAGGGAAGAGAACCACTTATAAGCAGTGATTGCTAATAGGGTTTTCCTCCAAATTATTTTTTTGAGTAATGAACATACAAAATGTATACACAAGTAAGCAGGGGTAAGATGAAAGGGTAGGATTGGCCTGGGCACTGAGTACACTTTGAGAGTATATCTCAATCGGCCACCTAACACTTAATCATGTGATCATGAAAGAATTTATTTCCTTTATCGAGGGTCTTTAAAATACTTTCTAATTTTTTCTGTAATATACACAGAGCTTTGATTTCCACCCTTGTCCATAATTTCTGAATATCTGATCATCTCCATAAGAGAGAGAGAGAGAAAACGGGTTACCAGGCTGTGATGGTTAATTTCGTGTGTCAGCTTGAGTGACCCTAGCTTACCCAGAGGAAACATTATTTCGGGGGGTGTGAGAATGTTTCTGGAGGAGCTTATTAGCATTTGAACGTGTGGACCCAGTAAAGTAGATGCCCTTCCCAGTGTGGGTAGGCATGGGGGGGATCTGTTGAGGGGCTGAGTAGAACAAAAGGCAGAGGAAGGTGGAATTCACTGCCCCGCACACCCAACCTGCTCCTCTTCTGAGCTGGTTTATCTCTCCTCACCTCTCCCTTCGGACTGGGATCTACACAGTCGGTTCCCGGGGTGCTCAGACTGAATGATGCCTCTCGTTTTCCCGGGTCTCCAGCTTGCAGATTTTTGGAGAGACAGATAGGTATCCAATAAGATATACATACCTACTCTATGGGGTCTCTTTCTCTGAAGAACCCTGACTAATATCTAGGCTAACAGGTATACATATTTTGAGGTGTTGATATGACAAAGTATTTTCTACAAAACGTGTATCTGTCTTCCCATGCAGAAATGTAATGTGTCGCTAACATAATGTGTGTCGTCATTTTTAAATATCAACATCCATTTGAATGACAGCATTTCCTGGTTCAAGAGGGAGGGGGCATATGTATACCTATGGCTGATTCATGTTGATGTTTGACCGAAAATAAAATTCTGCAAAGCAATTATCCTTTAATTAAAAAATAAAGTAATTAAAAAATAATAAATGCACGCCAAAAGCCTGCCCTGAATCATTTCCTTTGATGACTCCTCCACATACTTGCTGCACACCAACCTACACCAACCCTGCAGCCCAACCAGGAACAGCCCTCAAGTGTCTCCAAATTTAAAAAAATAAATAAACAAAAGGATTAACTGGGCAACTCTCTCTTTATGCATCTACATTGTTTACAAAGATATCCATGTTCACCTAATTACAGAGGACATAATTCAAATGAAGATCAAACGCCAAATAAACATTACTTCAAAATACAGGGCATTTTTTGAGAGCTATGCTTAAATCTCTGTCCGTACACTTTTCCAGTTAACTTTTTGTCCATAAGCTCCTACTCCTGGTTCACAGCTCAAGAACAGCAGGATCACTTAGCTGAATCTCTTTGGCGAACAGAAGGAGAGAACGAAGTTGACTGATTGTATACCTTGCATGCAATACTCTGCACCAGGCTCCACTGTGGATGTGCTTTTTTTTTTTCCTTAGGTCGAATGAGGTACTCTTTTCTACATTTCTGCACACAGGGAAATCAAGGTCAAAGTTCAGATGTTTGCCAAGGCCAGAGACCAGGATTGCCCTGAGGAGAGAAAAGACCTGAACAGAAGCCTGTCTGCTCCCAGCCCCATGCTCCACCGGCACTCTGTCCCTTGGCCAACTACCCTAGAGACAGGTCCTGAAGCGGGTCACCGCCCACAGAAGCATCCGCAGCACTCAGGTAAAGTCCTCCCTCCCCTCCGGTTCAGAGCCCCCTCCCCTCCTGCCTTTTCAGGTCGGCTCCCAGATGGACCTCCTGAACCCAGGCACCCACGGCGGCCTTGGCTGTTGGTGAGGGGGAATGGGGGATGTCTCCAGAGACGTCTACCCAGAGGACCTGAGCCCTGGAATAAGCCGGGGGAACAGGGCATCTCTCGGGTGCTGCTCCTCCTTTCCTGCTCCACTCTTTGCGTCCCCAGAGGGGACTGACTGCGTGAGCCCTGCCGTGCAAAAACTCTCCGGGGAGCGACACCTGCCCCAGAGGTCTCGCCTCCCTTCCAGCTGGGCCTACGCACGACCACGAGTGAGTCACAAGTGGAAGATGGAAGCGTCTCCCCCCGCTGCGGGCCCTGGGTCCCCAAACCACATCTCTGTTTTCATATATGTGTTGGGATGATTCAGCGGAAACTTCTGGTCAAACGGATCACCATAGCAACTTTCAGTAGACATCCAGCATGCAAATGAGACGGTGGAAAAGGCCGCTTTCTCCAAAGCCCCGGACCGTCCTCCTCGGAACCTGCCGGGGATTGAATTCTAGACCCTTTGAAGGTTTCACTCAGAGTCTGTGTCAAGGCTGGTCGGCACCTGGCTAGGTCTGCTGATGTCTTCAGATGCTGAGGTGAGAAAAACAAAGTCCCCGCGGTGGTTTCCACGCTCTGAACTGTTCGTCTCACAGGGAAGACGTCTATGGGGGAGCTAGGGGTTCACATTTTCTCTGTGTCATTTATAAGCTTCAGGATCCAGGCCAAACTATGCAAACTCTTTGAGCGTCAGGATTTTCATCTGTAAAATGGGGCTACAGATACTTTATGATGTGTCTGAAATGAGGACTGGAAAACGTTTGCATGTATTAGTCCCTCAATAAGTGGTAGTTACTGTACCGCCCTCTCTGGACCTTATGAAGCTTATTTTCTTTCTTCAGGGCCCATCTTTAATCCAATGCCAGTTACATGAAAACTGTGGTGTTGATCCCTAGGGATGTAAATGTCACGTGGCATCTGCTCTCAAGGGGCTCAAGAGCTGCTAAGAAGAGGGTGAAAGGGGGTCACGGGCATTTGGCAGGGTGGTGGGTCAAACAGGCTTGAATGAATCCTGAACGAGCCCTCTCACTTAGAAAACTGCCCTATGCAGATTTCAACGTGAAAAGCCAATGAGGTGTTGGAGAAAGAGAAGTAATTTTATTTTATCAACACATTTTTGACTGTACCAGATAGGGCTATCTTTGGCTACAAGAAACAGAATAATTAATTAATGGGGATTTAGGCTTCTCCTCCGTCCATGGGATTTTCCAGGCAAGAGTACTGGAAAATCCCACGGACGGAGGAGCCTGGTGGGCTGCAGTCCATGGGGTCGCTAAGAGTCGGGCACGACTGAGCGATTTCACTTTCACTTTTCACTTTCCTGCGTTGGAGAAGGAAATGGCAACCCACTCCAGTGTTCTTGCCTGGAGAATCCCAGGGATGGGGGAGCCTGGTGGGCTGCCGTCTATGGGGTCACACAGAGTCGGACATGACTGAAGCGACTTAGCAGCAGCAGCAGCAGCAAGCTTCCCTGACGGCCCATCAGTAAAGAATTTGCCTGCCAATGCAGGAGACTCAAGTTTGATCCCTGGGTCAGGAAGATCCCCTGGAGAAGGAAACAGCAACCCACTCCAGTATTCTGGGAGATCCCGTGGACAGGGGAGCCTGGGGGGCTACAGTCCATGGGATCACAAAAGAGTTGGTCATGACTGAGCTGCTAAACAACAATAAAGAAAGGTTAATGTTCTGTCTCACACACACACACACACACACACACACACACACACACACAAATGCACAAACAACTCTGGAGGTAGTTGATTGATCTCAGTAGTTCAGTGGCTTACAAGTAGTTCTCTCTCTCTCTCTCTCTCTCACACACACACACAAATGCACAAACAATTCTGGAGGTAGTTGATTGATCTCAGTAGTTCAGTGGCTTACAAGTATCAAGGTCAACACCTCACTGTCTCTGCAATTCTCATCTTTCCCTCCTTGCTATCGCCTCCTCTTCCCAAGGTTTGCTGCTGAAGTTCCAGCCATCATGTTTGCATTCCAAGATGGTAAAAACAAAAGGGAAATTGACGGTACCATTGGAATGTTTATTTTACTTTTGAGAAATGAGTCACAAAGCCATTCCTAGCCCTAAGAATACTGAATGAGCAAAGTGACTTTTTTTTTGCATAATCAGCTTCTATAGCGGAAACAGATAAAATTGAAGGAGTGGAGCCAGTCAACCTATACTACCTGATGTATTCCCTTCAGAGTCATTTATGTTAGGACTATCCATTTAAATATGATTTGTACAGAATTTGTGATATAATTCTAGAATTAGGCAAAGTAATGGCCTCTACTTTTAAGAGTTTAGACATGGGTAGGTACTCTTTGCCTTCCTCTAGGAAGTCCCAGAAGACTGTCTTGCCTTCCTTCAAAAATCACAAGCTGAATAGTCGCTGTGGAGCGGGCATCATTTCCCAAGCTCTTGGGTGCGCGTATGGCACGAGGGCAGACCCTGCAGAGGGGCAGCAAACTACACAAAAGCCACCTTCCTGACCCAAGACCTCCCCGCCTAGTTGGGAGGCTGCCGCTACACCAGCCAGATGGGCGCACGTCCACTGGGTTACTGCATGACGACTTTCAAGGTGCTTTCATACAGCCTCCGCAGCCTTCGAGAGCCTGATGAGAGCTAACACTGGGTAGCCGCCTCATCACTTAACCTGCTGAAATGTTGCGTCATCCCCCTTGACTGGGGACCCCAGGAGGAAGCATGTTGTAACCCACAGGGTCTGCACTCTGCCCCTTCACGTAGCTCAGCTTTCATTCGGGGGTCCGGAGTTTGTGGGGTGGCTGGGGAAGGCAGTGAGGTCCTGGTGAGGTATGGCAAAGGAGGCCCTGCTCCGGGGGTGGGGGACCTCCGGGCACCTGGGAGAAGCACAGCCATGTGACTCTATCTGACCCACAACTCTGTGTCTCTTGGGTCCTGGCAAGAAGGAGTGGACCTGGGGAACCAAGAGGAGTTTTGAGAAAGGGAATGCTGACAAGGCACAGGACCACAGGGTACAGAGGAGCCTTAAGGCCAAGTGTAGCTTCCTGGGGCTTCCAACCCCAGGGAGCCAGGACCACTTCCTGCTGCCGGGAAATGCAAGGGAAGGGCATGTGATTCCAAGACTCAGAGAAGAAGGGGGAGAAGAGGGAGAAAGAGATGGGGACAGACAAGGAGATACAGGCAGAGAGGAGAAGAGAGGAGTGGGGGGAAGGGAGAAGGCTGATTGACAGGGCAGCCTGACTCTGACTCTAGCCCTAACCTTCAGTCAAGAACACAAGTGATCCCGAGGGGAGGGAGACAGGCGCACACACACACCCCACCCCCCACCCAGTGTTACTCAGAGGCCTGACCCACATGGAACCCAGCGGGCTTGGGGAGCTCGCCCACATGCTCATCTCTGCCTCCTGGAGCCTAGACGCAAGAAGAGAGAAGCAGAGCATGGACCTGGCGGGGATGGAGCAGGGGTGGGAGAGGACGTGGAGCTCAACAGGGACACAAAACTGAATCGGGAAAGAAGCTGCTGACACCCCTCCCCTGGCCCCTTGTGTGCCCACAGTGATCTCCACCAGCGAATGTTCCAGAAGCTTCTGCGGACCCCTTGAGGATGGGGCTCCTGTGTAGAATACAGCCCCTTGGCTGCGGTGAGCTCTGCCTTCATACTCGGCGCCTGACTGCCCACCCATCCTCACCATCCGGCCCAGGCACTGAATGTCCTGACGGAAGATGAGAAATAGTCTCAGTCATGCCTCCTCTTAAACCCCTCCCCGCAGAGTTACCCTCTGCAGACGAACACGCAGAGCCAGTTTTCTCACTGTGCCTTTTCCATTAATAAAGTATATGATCCAGGGACTTGCCTGGTGGCCCAGTGCCTAAGACTCTGCGCTCCCAACGCAGGGGGCCCCGGGTTCGGTTCCTGCTCGGGGAGCCAGATCCCGCGTGCCGAGACTAAGAGGTCACACACCGCAACTAAAGATTCCAAGTGCCACAACCACAGCCCTGCGCAGCCAAATAAATCCAAATAAATAAATATTAGAAAAGACAATGCATGGAAAAGTAACTTACACGATCTAAACCATAGGAATATACGTCTCCTTAAAGGGATTCGGGTGGAACGAACGGTGTGTCAGAGGGAGATATTTATATGTGTTTCTTTAAATCACTCCACGTCTCAATAATAGTGCATGGAGGACTGGCATGGTTGGCAGGCGGTCAGTGATATTTAAAACAAAGGGTGAGTGGCAAAAGACAGGGAAAAGCGTGCAGACACATCAATTATAAGTGAATATGTTACGTGCATATTCATTTAACGATGTGTTTGCACTGGGGGGCCAATTGATTCAGTCTCAATAGAGGCTACACCCAGTAGCCACATCTGCAGGTTAATGTGTTCGTTTCAAGATAACAGAATGAAAGTGATTCTGGAAGATTCTGGGCCATTCTCCCAAGCTGCTCCTACCCCGAAGACGAGGTGCAGCTTCCTGGCACTTGGGAAAAGAGCTTCTGGGAGTGGCCAGGTGTGTTCTGGTGCCTGAACTGGAGGCCCGGCCTCTTGGAGGATCACCAACAATCCCAACATCAAGTTTCAGGTTTGGCAAGAGGCACATAAAAATGTTCCCAAGGTGCAGAGTTCAAGAAAAAACCGCCTCAGCCACACAGGCGTCAAGGGAGATGGGCTCTGCCTCTCTCAGAAGGGTGGGACGCGGGCTGGGATTCTTTGGGAGCGGGTGTTGTCTCTGGCATGAGATGTGGGCCACCAGATAGCATCTCCCGGGATATTAACATGGCAGCAGAGAGCTCATGGGGTGTTCACTGGGGCCTGACGGAAAGATGGAAACAGATCAAATAATTTTGACGGAGCAGGTTTCAATCCTCCACCCCTCCCTCCTTGTTAGCACCATTCCGAGAGAAACAGAGAGACAGACAGAGACAGACAGAAAAAGACAAAGGCAGAGATGGAGAGAGTGGGAGACAGACAGAGAGAGAGGGGGATGGAGAGAGACCCCAGCGTGCGAGAACAGTCGTTTGTAGGCTGGGACACGCCGGCGGGTGGAGAGGACCTCGGAAGCGAGCACGTTTGCTCATCCCGTGGACGTGTCTTGAGCATCTTCATCTCAGCACCGAGCCCTGTCCTCCCAGAGATTTCCAGGCTGTGGACAGACAGACAAGCAAGTCTGAGCTTAGGACAGGAATAACACGTGTCCTGTGACATGTAAGCTGGAACGCCCCAGGCCCGGCGCCAAGCCGAATCTCAGTCAGGGCACGGGCCCTGGGTGTCAGCAAAGCAGGTCGCCCACCCACCCCCCGACCCCAGCGTTATTTTGCATTGACGGCAAATCAGTTGTTATCATGGGAACAGCTGAACTTTGCTCATTCACTTCCAGTCTGACAGTGCTGCCATTCCTAATTACTTGCAGGGGTCATCTTTCATCTCCTGGTTCTCAGAGTCTCTAAAAGGTTGCATGTGGTCATGTATGGAAACACAGATCCCCCAAACCTGGGGGTTTGGGGGGATATTTTGAAGAGAGGGTGATGCCTGAAAGGAGCTACTTATGCTTTACAACAAAACAGAGACTGAGTGGAAGAAATAGCACACCGAGCAGCCTGGAGGCTGGCATCCTGGCTTCATCCTCCCAGGGTTTCAAGCCATCTCTTCCCATCCTCCATCCAAGTTTTTGTTGGGATGGGAGGGGACAGCTGGTGGTGGCCCAGAGGGTGTCAACGTTAGACAGCCCTGGACTGCACACGGCACAGAGTCTGGCCTTGACCGAGGGCTCCAGAAATGTTAGGCCTGTCGCTGCCCCTGCAGTTCATTTATTATTAGAGACACTTGTCTCTTGGAGACGCAGACTGTTGATATTCCTGCTGCACAGTCTAGGAGGAGGCCACGTGGGGCAGCCAGGATTCACAGAGCCACACCCATTCATGTACCCGGCAGTCACCAAACACCTGCTTTGTGGAAGGTGCGGAGCCCCAGAGGAGAGGCTGCAGTGGGCTTCATCTGACCTTGAACCTCCTGCCTGCAGAGTTACCCCCGAGGCAGAACAGGCTGGGGTTACTTCTGACATGGACGGGAAAGCCCTCGGAGAACGAACGTGCACAGGGGCATGGTATTGGAGACCCAGAGCTCACGCAGAGAATGACCCTCGAAGCCATTCAGCTCCCCCAAAACAGAAGCTCCTTCTGTGAAACTCTCCCAAATGAATCTCACGCTGAAGCCAGAGCATCACTTTTTTGCTCTTTGCAAACATCTCCATCAGGAGCCTTCATGCTGTTGCCAATGGTATGTTAGGAAATAGTGAGCTGCCAGAATAGAAAAGAGCCAGGCACTGAGTGTCTACTAGGTGCCAAGTCCTGGCATTTCAGAGGCATGACCTGCTCTTGTCTTCTTAATTCTGGGTAGTTGGTGGAATTACCTCCCCAAATTATGGATGCAAAAATGGATCCCAACAGAGGTTAATTTTCTTCCTGGACATCCCAGAGCAGATGAGGGCTTTGTGAGAACTTCGCTCTGCGTGGCTTTATCCAGACGTTTCCTTCTCCTCCTGCTTACTGCAAAATTGGGCCAGGACAGTTACCCTGGACTTCAGCCAAAGGACCGCTACAAACCACAGAAGGGAATGGCACCCAAGCTGTCTGCACACACTGACTCCTTTCCGTGGCCTTTCAGCGGAACCTGTGCTGTCCTGGGGAGAATCCCAAGCAGACTCGTGGCCAGAGAGGTCTCAACCTTGGCCCTTGCAGGTCTGAAGTTTGCAGAAAGAACAGGCTGCTTGGGATGAGGGAAGGTGATTACAACAGCGAGGTGGAGGAGGCCAGAAAGCAGCGGAGCCAAGGAAATGTTTGCTAGGGCAAAAGGTGTCTGAGGACTCCTTAGAAGGTTCCAGTGGTCTCAGAGCCGTGGGATACATGCCCATTACATCATTACCCTATTTCTGGACACCACAGACCCAGCTCGATAGCCTGAGAAGGAAACCAGCCTGTGTTCAGAGTAAATAGTTAACACTTCTGGGCTGGAAGAGATGATTATTCAAAAGTTGGTCCCCACATACAAATGCAAATGACATCCAAAGACACATGAATGCTAATTTCTCCAACGAAGTCTGTAGACAAATGCTAGTCATTAGAAACATTTCCGCGCATTTATATTAGGCCGTCCTCTAAAAGACTTTTCAGACAAATATGTCATCAAGATATTCAAAACCATGTAATCTTATCCAAAGTTTCATCTATCAACAGTACAGTTTTCATCTCTTGCAGCTGTGTGTCAGAACGCTGGGGGAGATTACTCAGCTGATACGGCCGAGCCGGGAGGGGCCAAAGAGAAGTCTTGGGGGTCCGCAGAGCGCCCCGACAGGAAGAGCTGGGTTTTCAGAGTGCGTTAGGTCTCTTGGCGACAGGTGAGAGATCCAAGGCAGATGAGGAATGACCTCTAACAGGTCAGAGAGGAAGCACTCAGGGGTGTCTCTCTCCACCTTCCTGCCTTCTTCACACACGAGCACTACCGAGATGACAGATTAACTTAGAAGCAGAGTGACTGGGAGCTCAAGATCCTGTCTGCACCACCTTCTTCTGCAAGAGAAAACCTCAGGCCCGAACACTGTTCCCGGGGAGGCATGCGTGAGGGCAGAGGCTTAGGGTGAAGCAACAGGATGGCTCGGCGTTGAGCCATTTCTCTGAGCCTGTGAGCACGTGTGCACTCCTACCATCGCTCCTCTCCTTCCTCTCTCATCCCCACTTCCCTGCCCTCTTCTTTTTGGGAAGGGTATTTGGTAAAAAGAGTGCCCACAGGGAGGCTTCATGCCATCCCTAGGCCTACAAAAGTTGCTGTCAGTTGATTGTTTCCTGGGGGACCATTTGTGGTTGGGTGACTATATTTATTGTGTGGCTGCTGGTGGTTTTTGGCAGTGATGGAAGGACATTTCTTTGTAATTACACATGTATTAAATGAATCCGTTAAATAACTTATTTATCTGTTAATCCACTTATTCATCAGCAGGAATATCCATCCATCCATCCATCCATTTGCTACTCATCGATAACAAAGTCTGAAGAACCCCCCATAGGGTACTACCATTAATCCCAGTTCTGTGGTCAGGGAAACAAGGAGGAGAGAGGTTACAAAATCAGACCAAGATCCCCAAGCTAATAGAGGAAATGCTGAGACAGATTCATGTACTGCCTGGTTCATTCCATTCAGTCCACGGCCAACCATTCTTGACTGCCTGCCTTGTCCCAGATACCAAGTCCAGGTACAACAGGAAGGTAAAAATGTTTCTAATTGGCCCCTGCCCTCAAGGAGCTCACATTCTTAGATGAACACCAGACGCTATGAGCCTGGCATGAGCCGTGTGCCCTGAAATAGTAAGCGGTAAGCTGGTGCAAAAATCCATCAGCTGCAGTGCCAGGGGACACTGCTGGGGGGTGACTGAGGTCATGGGTCTCAACCATCCAGCTTCCACGGGGGTCCTGTCTGAAGGATACCTTGGTGCTGTAAATCCCATGCTAACAGCTGCTGCTTTGAAGGAGGCTCAGGAAAGGACAGGCAGGGGAAGGCCCAGCCGCTCTGTGGATGGCTTGTGATGGCTGCACTGGTCCTCCAGACAACACTTCGTACAGCTGGGGGGTAATCTGCGATGGGTGCTGCCTGCTAACTGAGGGCATGGAGGTTCCTATAAAGAATCACTAAACTGTGCAGAGTATTCTCAGGGGGAGAAACAGTGTGAGCAAGGACACCCAGGCATGAATGGCGAGGGGCTGGTAGAGCAGGGTGGCTACATTGCTGAAGAACAGGTGCCATGCCATGGGGTGACTCTGGAGGAACTGGGGAGATATATGAACGGTCAGCACAAGAGCTCATGGTGGGGGATCCCCTGGAGGCCCAGGGGTTAAGACTTTGCCTTCCAGTGCAGGGAGTCGGGGTTTGGGCCCTGGATGGGGAGCTGAGATCTCACATGACTCACGGCCAAAAAAAACACCAAACATTAAAAAAAAAAAAAAAACAGAAGCAATACAGCAGCAAGTTAACTTTGAAAATGATTCACATTAAAAAAAAAAAATGAACTCATGGAGACTGGTCTCATATGCCAGCTGAAGAGTCTGGACCTTAGGGGAGTCACAAAGTGGACAAGGAAGATACATATCCAGGTTTGCGGTTCAGGAAGGAATACTTGGCAGTGAGCTGGCAGGCCTGGAGGCAGGAGCACTGGTTAGTTGGTTCTTGCAGTTGTTTAAGAGGAGACCTATCTTAGACTCAGGGAGTGGGACGTGAGAGCTCACAGCCAACTCTTAAAGTATCTGAAAAGTAGAATGGAAAAGACGTATGATCAGTTAGCGTATTCAATGAAGGAGAGAGAAGAGCTAAGCTCAGCTCTCAGGCTTCAAACTTGAAATCTGTGTAAACAGTTATTTTTCAGCCTCACTAGGGACCATGAGAGAAGAAGCCAGCTTTGGGAAGTCTGAGAGGCCAATGGGATACCCCAGTGGAGACAAGGTATCTCAGTGGCAGTTGAAAATCTGGACTTGGAGCTCAGAAGATAAAGTACTGGTTGGCAATGGAAACTGAAAGGCACATAGACAGGATGGGAAACAGGTAGCATATGTGCCACCAACAGCCACTTCTGCACCCAGAGCAGGCATCACCAATCGAGCAGTATTTTTCCCCATTGAGCCTGGCTGCTGGAAGCACTGTGATTCAGGCAGACATGAGCAACAGATTGAAGCTGGGATGGAAATTGAAACAATCTTGATGACTGTCACAGACATGATGACTGAAGCCACGGAGGGGGTGGGAGTGCCCTCGGGTAGAAAGTGAACAGCTAGTGAGACACACTGGTATTAAGCAGTGCTGACTGTGATGGATGATTCAAGTGCCCTTGTCACCACTTACTGGTGGGTGAATGTTGAAGATCTGCCTTAACTCCCTAGGTCATAATTATTGATCCGTACAACATGGTTAACAACAGCACCTCATTGCATTCTGGGTAACATTACCGTCACATAAAGTATTTAGAACAAACAGATACATACATGACGCTCAAACAATTATTAGTGATTATAAGGTTATTTGGGGGTAATAGGAAGAACAGAGGAACCTATAGAAATCAAGAGGAGTTCCCCAGAGCCTACGCAGCCCAGCGGACATCTTACCACCTCGAGTCACAGGAGATCCGCTGACGTTTGGGAAGAATTCTAAACTTCGCTCATTTCTCAGATTTGCCCTCTGTATTCCATAAGCACCCTGGTTCCTCCTTCAACTCAAATACACTTTGGGGTTGGAATTGCTGCATCAATAATACTGCCTCCAATTTTTTAACAGTTCCTCTATGTAGATTTTGGAAAAAGAGGTGGATGCTTTGATTTAGCCTAGTGGCCACCAGGTCTAAACTTCCTCTGAATGGACAGACGTTCAGTCACAGCCCAGGAGGAGAGGAAGCAGAGTCCCATTCTCTCCCAGCAAGAGGTCCCTTTCGAGTTTAGGTTGCCACGTGTGTGTTACCTGAGAGAGGCCTTGCGGCCTGTCTAGCAGAGCATGTTAAAAATAAGTACATACATAAAATTTATTTGCCTGCTTTGCTCTGTCCCAATCACTGTCCTCAATCGGAGAGGCAGTTGCGGCCTTTTGGGTATAGTATAGCATATAAAGTGTTTAGCAGAGTGCCCTCAAATTTATGTAGCAAGCATCATATTCACCTGGGTAAATAAAAGATTACGTTTTCTGAACTGCCTCTCTGCCTGCCCCTGCCAGCCTCTCCTAGTTTTTGCCAAGAGACTAGAACTGCTTTCTATGGGCTTCAGAACCACAGAGTTGGTGTGGGTGTGTCATTTATGCAGTTACTTTGGTGAGGGGCAGAGGAGGTGGTTTTCTCACGTTCTTTTTCTCTATAAATGTGGCGGTAAAGGGTAGTACCCCGATGCAAAGGGTCACACGGTTTCTCGGCGGAACACAGAACTTGCGGCACCCTCCGACTGTGAGAGAGCGATGCTCGCCGAGGCGCTCAGAGGCCAGCTGGTTTCTGGTATGATCTGCAAGCCCGCGACCTGCTGTTGGGCTCGGGATGGCTGATGTTCTCAGAACACGGAGTCAGGGACGTGTTTTGGTCTCTGCTTCTGATTCCCTGCTGGCGCGTTGCGGTGGGGATGTGTGTTTGTCTGTGGGAGGGGGTCTGTATCTGCTTCTGACCTTGAGCATGCATGCGTATGTTTTGGTTCGGAAGGGGAGAGAGCAAAAGCCAGGAGATGAAGCGGGAGAAGTAAGAGAGGGTCAGGGTAAGAGGACCAGAAGTCGCAGTGGTCTCACAGGCGGAAGATGATCCGGATGATTCATCCTGCCATTTGCCCTCTGGCGTCTGTGTCTGGCGTGGTTTGAGGTTCTGGCATCTTATTGTCACTGGCCGGACAGAGAGCCTGGTCTCACAGATGTTACTGCTTAATGGGGGGACACTGATAATAAACCAGTGATGAAATCAGGTAATTTCGGAGAAACGGCCTGATCCAATTGCTGATGGTCTGCTGTCCTACTCAGTAGGGCAGACTGTCTCGCCTCTCTCATCTCTGAAGATTCCTCCCCGAGGTCATCTCTGGAACACCTCTGTTTCTCTCTGGGCAGACAGACAGGCTTCTACTTTGACTCAGATCACTCCATCTCGCTTTCAGGTTGTTTCCGTAAATTCCAAGTCAGTGGTTGTCAGCATGGGATGACCTCCCCTGCCCCCAACCCCGCCCCCAGCGCTGGGTACAGCCGGCAATGTCTGGAGCATTTCAGGCTGTGAAATGTCGGGGATGCTACTAGAATCTACAGACGGCCAAGGAAGCTGTTAAGCACCGTACAAAGCACGGAGCAGCCCCTAAAACAAAGCGCCATCAAGTCCCAAAGGCCAGTAGTGCTCTGACTCTGATTTACAAGTTTATTCTCCATCCCCTCCGCAGTGACAAGGTATATTTTGTTCTTTACCGTATCCGAATACTGACATCGTGTAGGTGTTCGATGAGTACTTGCTGGCTGGCAGTGCCCATGCACAATAGGTGGTATCAAGGGGTTGCTACGTGAATATCTGATACACTCTATCACTTAGCAGACACCTGACTTTGAGAAGCCACCTGACTTTTCTAAATGTCAATAGTTCCCCTGACAAAGAATGATCTGACCTAAAAGCCAACAGGGTTAAGGCTGAGAAACACTGACTCTCATGAAGCTGGGGTCTGAGCTGACACCCACGGGGCCGGGGCTTGTGAGCCTGTGCTTAGGCGGGCATGGTGGCGGGATCTGCCTCGAAGCCTGGCACGGCCCCTTGGGGAGAAGACCTCCCCACAACCCCTTGGCTCTTCCCCAGTAAATTTGCCCCCAGCCTAGACAGTGAGCTGGAAACCAGCAGAGCCTTCGCTGGGGGCTGCCAGGATGGGCTTTCTGCAGAATGGCTCGTGAGAATCCAGGGGCTGGGGCCAACATCCTTACCATCCTTACCATGTTGGGCCTCATCCTGGGGAGATGTATCCCCAGAAAACCTTAGCCGCCCAGCCACTCCCTGCTCAAGAGCATTTGTTAAACAACAGATCTCCTAACCACGCACAGAAGCAGCCTGAAATGTACTCTGCCTGTCAGTTCTGCCCCGAAACCACTTTGCAATAAAGGAAATCCACTTGTGACCCCCCCAGCAGAACTGCACGAGGCTCGAACCTGAATGGGCCGATTCCAGTGCTGTCTGAGGCAAGGGTCTGGGGGAAGGAAAAGAGAAATAAAATATCTGGAAAATCGGAGACATTGTTTTAAGACAACGGTTTTTTTAGGGTGTCTGATTTACTATTCAACTGTGCGCAGCTGCTGTTCGGAAAACGGGACGCGCGCCAAGACGAGGGCTGGTGGGGAGGGTCGAGTGGGAGCCGGGACAAAGGGATCGATCCGCAGCGGTGTTTGCACACTTCATGTGTTGACTCGACTTCAAAAAAAAACATGCCCGAGCCGCTGACCCCTCCTGAGAAGCCGATGGCTGGCGTTCCTCGAGTTGCCATCTATCTGCTGAACGGTGGCTTCCCACCTACGTAGCTCTTGCCTTCTTTGTCTTCATTAAAGAGACCGAGGAGACTGCCCTGCCCTCACAGTGCACATTTTTTAAATCAGCGCTTCAGCATCTGTTGCCTCCTTTTTCTTCTGTCTTCATGCTGGCGTCGAGAGGCCAAAAGGTTGGTGCGAAAGACTTTTTTTTAATTCAGGTAAAACTGCTATAACCTAAACATAACCACTTTTCAGTGTACAAGTCTGTGGCATTCTGAGCACTCACGACGCTGTGCGGCCATCACCTCTTTCTAGACCCAGAACATTTTCAACCCCCCAAAGAAACCCCGTATCCTCATTTCACTCTCTCCCAAGGCCCCTGGAAACCACAGGCACATTTTCTGACATTATGGATTCACTCATTCTAAATATTTCCTATAAATGGAATCACCCAAGATGTGACCTTCTGTGTCTGGCCACGCTGCTGCCCGCGCCCACACTCTTCCTTTTCAGGGCTGAATACTATTCCATTTTACGCATATACCACATGTCACACTTTGTCTATCCATCCATCCGTCCATGGACATTGGGCTCCTTCCACCTTTTGGCTGGAGTAAATGGTGCTCCAGCAATACTCACGTGTAAGTCTTCATTAGACCTGTTTTCCATTCTTTGTGGGTAATACATCTAGAAATAGAATTTCTGGTCCATATAATGTTTAACTTTTCGAGGAATTGGAAAGATTTTTTAAGGCCCTCATTTCCCAACCATCCTTGGTATCTGATCAGCTAGTAAGTCCTCCACCCAGGAGGAGTCCAGGGCTAAGCCTAACGCACCGCCTGAGACGAACTGGCTCTGCCCGGGAAGGAGAAGGCTGAAGAGGCAGAGGCCCCGGGGGCGCCCCTCTTTTCTAGGTCACCACAATAGTTAACTACCCACTCGACATGACACTGGGTGCTCAGTCCCATGAGAACCCCATGGAGGAGGCATGACCTTATCAGTCTTCTAAAATGAAGAAACAGGGATTCAGAGAGATGAAACCAGTCACCCAAGGATACATAGCCAAGACATAAAGAGCCTTCTTAGGTCTAAAGGCATAAACAAAGCCTAAAGGCCTATTTAGACCATTTCACCAGGCTCAAAAGGCTGCCTAAAGCAAGGCCCTTCCGGAAGAACTGCCCTCAGTTCAAGTGGAAACCCCTTCCCTTTTGTGGGGAGTCTGATCCAAACACTGAACCTAGGCAAAGGGAGGTTTCCTTCAGCCCAGGTGACAAAGGAAATTAGGGACTGGCTTTTTCTGAACGACCATTCGGTGACCTCTGTTACAGGCAATGAACTCTTCTCCAACAGCCACACATTCCTTGCCCCAATCCAGTTTCCTGTCTAGAGTTTTACCCTAAGGGGGAAACAGCTACTTTTATCTTGCCTTCTCATGGGCTATTCATTTTAGAGAGGAATAAAAAGGAGCAGAAAGCACCATGTCTTTCTAAGTACTCACCTTTCCTAGCATGGGCTAAGTTCTTATGATCCACTAACATGAGTCTTCCAATGGCTCTGTGAGTTTGGTGGGGGTGTTGCTTTTCTTGGGATGAGAAGTTGGCATTCAGAAAGGTTGAGACACCTGCACAGAATCTCCAGGCAACAGGTGGAGGAGACAAGATTAAAAGTGAGACTCTTCAGAATCTAAATTCCATGGAAGGCAGGCACTCTGCGAGGTCCACTCCTGATCAATCACCTCCTATTACTGGGTGTCCCAGGCCACTGGGCTGAGGGCTTTCACACACAGCCTCGTTGAAACCGCACAAACTTCTAGTTTAAGGCTTGCCCACGCTCTCACAGCCAATGTCAGCCAAAGACACTTTCATGGGGCTACTTGATGCCAAAGCCCGGTGGAGTCTCCCTTACTGTTCCATGTCCTTGGCCAACACGGCGCTGAGCTCATCCCAGGATCAGGGTCCAGGAGGGACAGCCGCCAAGGACTCCTGCTCGGCTGCAGCATAAACTTCTGACAGCCCCTTCGCACTCTGACTCCAGTCAACCGTTTGCTGTGGAGCGAGTGGCTGGTCCCCACATCAGGATGGAGCTCTCAGAGAGAGACGGTTTTTGGAACTGCTTGTGGTTAATGATTTTCCTACGATGAATTAGAAGGGAAACTGTTTTGAAGCGGGGTTTGCCTTGGCAGGAGCAGAGGTGTCTTGTCTCTGGGTTAGGACATGTGCGCCAGCAGGTGTGAAGACGGACGTGCATGTCCTTGCTCAGGCACATGTGTGCAGCCGAGTGGGCACAAGTCACATGGACGTGATCGTCTTATTTGCGAGGGTGGCGGGTCTGTCGACGTGAACTGCTCTGAGTGCGTAAGCGTACTTCTAGTACACACGTAGCGGGTGGGCTATCAGGAGAAGATGGAGTGGAAGACTCGAAATGGAGGGTCCCTGCTAGGACTGATTCCTGAGGCCCTCGGGCTAGAAGAGTCATCTCAGGTTCTCTGCGGGGTGGGGGTGGTGAGGTGAGTCTCCGTGCATCCACAGGGATCTTCTGGCTGGAGGAAGACAACCCTCTCCCGGTTGGCAACCTGGCTCCCCGGGAAGGGTTTCCATCTGGCCTCAGTCACTCCCTGCCTTGTTTGTCTCTTGTGACCTCCAGCCCCTCGTTGTGTGGAGTTCTAGTCTTCCCCCATAGCCCCAGAGTGAAGATCTCCAAGTTCAGGCTGGTAGGGCTTCCCCTCTGGCAGGCAGAGTCCCTGCCTCCACTTCTGGATTCTGACTCAGAAGGTTTGGGTTGGGGTTCAAAAATCTGCCCGTTAACCAGCTCCCAAGTTGGTTCTGATGAGATGTCACGGATGGTGCTGGGGGACTCTATGGCTTGGAGAACACTCAGGGGTTGACCGTTCGACACGTCTAGCTCCAAGAAGATGTTTCCACCAGGCTCTGTGATTTCACTGGGGGAGCATGCTGCCTTGAACCCACAGCATCCTGTCCCGAGACTGATCTGCATTCAACTCGGAATTCAGATTCTGCTTCTGTTTTCCCCTGAGCAACTCCAGACACAGTCTCAAATGATCATTTTGTGAACTCGCACCATTCGATGAGGAGATAAGCAAATGGTCTAGCTGCATGCTTCTTCTCTGAAACCAGTTACACAACAAAGAACAAGAAATCATGTGCTTCAGACCAGACTCGGCAAACCCCTCTTTCCTGGAGTCCACAGAGTCTCCTGAATCTAAATACATTTTCAAAGTTAAAGTTCCATCTTGCTAAATGCACAGAGTAGTCTTTCGGAGTGAGGCTTTATAATAACAGTGATGGTCTTCTTCCCCACTGGAAGTGACTTTCTCAACTTTCCACATAGAACTGTAATGTCAATTGGAAGGTTCTTCTTCTTTTTTTTTTACTTTTTATCCTTTTAACCTCTCTAAATAGATGAAGGTAGGCTGGCTTGCAAAAACTATTTGGCAATCCATTTCTTCATCCTCATCAACCAAATTCTGATTTCATATGACATTGGAATGCAGCCTACAGACCCTAAAAAAGGTGTGTGTAGGAGGGGGAGGGGAGACTTATTTGACAGTGTTACAAGGAGACAAGCTGGAAGCAAACATTTGACACTCCAGCCCTGGAATGCTGTAAAAATTTAATTAGGTGGATCCATTAGTCATGCCCACATGGAGGTTTCATACGGGACTTACAAAAATGCAGGCTACTGAAGGGAACGTTTAGCCCTTCCTGTAAGTTCCATTTCCCTCATTATTGGGAAATGTGGTCTTGGTGGGACCACCGAACCAGGTTTTATATTTACAAAATATGGTTAGGACAAGATTAACAGTGTGGACTGAGGGGGTTTTCAAACCCAGGTAAGGAATCACTTTTTAGAAAAGAGTTTGGGGCTGAGAAACAATGCTGGAGCCCACTGCCTCTCATGATCCCCTGACATGGATTTTTATGTTTAAAGGTACTTGGAATGACGTGACGTGGTTGACTTTGATGGTACAAGTGTGCATCTATTTTTAAGTTGAAAATACATAGGCAATCTTTCTAGTTCTAAAGGAATAGTTCGTGGCTGAATTCAGAAATCAAACTTTGGGGTTTTAAGTCCTGGGCTACTGACACCTGGATTTGCAAGCAGATGTTTTCAGTTTACAAACGGTATTATTTTGAACTTAAGTCTCTGCTTGGTCACTGTGGTTGAAAACAGTAGATGAAGAAGATACTTTATGCAGTTAATCATATGGTGATATTTTAAAAGACGCTGAAACGTAACTGAATAACGTAACGTTATTCAGTCTGAATCACATGAGATTGCCCACATGACCATGGGTGCTGTTTTTTCAGAACCATGTGATTGAGTCTAAGAGGGTCTAAAGACTCAACTGAAAAGGAAAGGGTTTGGTGTGGTATAATATTATGGTTCTGGGGCCACGGTCCCCTAGAGATTGACTGTGGATTGACTTGTCTTTCTTCATCTGTACACATCCACTTCTTTACTCACGTTATTATGTCAGTCAGTCAGTCAGTTCAGTTGCTCAGTCGTGTCCGACTCTTTGTGACCCCATGAACCGCAGCACACCAGGCCTCCCTATTATGTCAACAAATATGTATATCTATATATTCTGGATTGAGACATAAAGTGTAATAAGACACAGTCCTTGCCCTAGAGGAGGCCACTGTCTAATGGGAAAGACTGACTTATAAACAAGTAACTACAGTACAGTAATAATAATTCCATTACTCTTCACTGAGTGCCTAGGACCAAAACATTTACATACATTAGTTCATGCATCTTTAAAAGTAACTCAGCAAGACAAGATTTTCATTAAAAAAAAAATAGACAAAGAAACTGAGACCCAGACAAATCTAAGAGCTTTCTAGACACACGGTTGAGATTTGAATCTGGGACAGTCTAAGTCCCTTAAGCCATATTGCCTCAAGAGCCTCTGGTCAGTGTGATGAATGACTCAGGTCAAGGGTTAGAATGAAACAGTGCGCAGAGAACTCTTTAGAGAATTTCGGGGACACACAAATCAGGAAGGACAAGTTTTGGTATTGGGGAGGGGAGGTTCTTATCGCATTGTTACTATTATTTTCTGGCCATTGCTACTTTTAAATAAACCTTAGTTTGAAAAAAGAAACTACTCTGTCTCTAAAAGCCCTTTGGTCTGATAACATTTTTGTAGTCTTCTGTTTTTTCCTAAACTTGCACATATAAAGATTTCAGGCATCAGCCATGGACCTACCTAATTGCTGGCTGGATTTGGGGACCACTTAGGTATATGTGAGCAGACAAAGTACATGACTTTAGGGAGACTGAACGCCAGCGACGGGAAGTCAGTGGGTACATGAGGTGAGTAAGTGGCACCAAGAAAGAATGCCTGTGAGTGAAGGATGCAGGCATTCAGATGAAATGCACAACCTGTTTGTGTTTTGGACGTTCAGGGATCTGAACAAGATAGACTTTGAGTCTTTCAAGATTTTTTACATCTTTGACCCCAGAGATCAATCACCATCTTGGCTGAAGAGTCACTGGGAGGGGGAAAGAGAACAGACTATATAACCTCGTTGACGCAGTTTTCACGCTTCTCAATCTCCTGGGAATGTGTATCTTTAGATTTATTCTGTAATCTTCCTCACTCTGATCTCAGTCTGTCACTTAAATTCAGCCGCACGTGGCAAGACTTTTCAAAAAATATTTACTTATGTACTTGGCTGAGTCGGGTCTTAGTTGGGGCATTCGAGATGAACTTTTTTGCAGCACATGGGCTGAGTTGCCCTCTGGATTGTGGGATGTTAGTTTCCCCGCCAGGGATCCCCCCCACCCCACGTGTCCTGCATTGGAAGGCATAGACTCGTAAGCCCTGGACCAGCTGGGAAGTTCTAGGGCAAGACTTCTTAAAGCAGACAGGTCAAAAGGAAAGCCAGATTCCCACTGTGACCCAAACACAGAATTCATGTCTTAAATTGAGTTCCTCATCTATGAAATTCTAAGCAGTGTCTAATAGTAAAGAGACAGTGGACCTTTTCCAAAGACAGTTTTCACCATACAGGACAAAGTGATCCCCTGGCCTCTATGGTGAACGCCCACCTCAGGGGGATATCGGGTATTTGTGCTTGTCAAACCCTTCCCCTTCCTCTGGGGATCCCATCCCTCAAGCCTGTTCTTATGGTTCACACAGGGCTGGTTCCCTTGGGTCCTGCTTCTGGAGATGGCAGCCTTGACCAGATCCACAATACTGGTATTCTGGAACAAGTGATCCACCACCAGTCCAAGTGCAGAAGCCTCAGATCTAGGACCTTTTAGAGCTATTTGAAAAAAGAAGCTGATTCTACAGGAGGCACTTCCCAGCTGGCTCAGTAGGTAAAGAATCCGCCTGCAATGCAGGAGTCTCGGATTCGATCCCTGGGTCGGGGAGATCCCCTGGAGGAAGGAATGGCAACCTGCTCCAGTATTCTTTCGGGGAAAATTCCACAGACAGAGGAGCCTGGCAGGCTACAGTCCACAGGATTGCAATGAGCCCAACAAGACTGAGGGACTGCACACACACACACACACACACACACACACACACACACACACACACCACCTACAGGGAATGCTCGCTGTAAGGATGACTGAAGTCTGGAGTTTCTGAGGCCATATTTCTACCTAAGGGGACCCAGGCAAAGAATGAAGGCAGCACAGAAACAAGTTCCCAGGGACACGACTGATACATCTGGATCCCGCCACGCCAGAAGCCAGTGTCACCACTGGCCTTCTCAAAACAGGAGCTAAGCCATGATTCTGGCATGTTCTTAAGTTGGGTTGAATTGAGTCTCCTGTCACTTAGGAGCAAGACTCCTGATGCTGTCTCTATTTAGGGTGCCCCAGCAGCAGCAGCAGGCTGCTTCCAGATAACTGAAAACATTAGGACATTCTCAAAAATATATATAAAAACTTATAATAATGAGTTCATTAGAATGTAAACTAGGAATGTATGAGTGGGATATGAATGTCATTAAAGCCAAAGACATGGTAATAGGGCAGAGCAGCTGATTAGAATTAGGAGTCATTGACGCCACAGTGATAGACACGATTCACTAGAGCTTGACTGTCCAGGACGGGAGCCCCGAGCCACACACGCCAGCAGCGCGCCTGAGATTGGCTGTTCCGGGGGAAACACGCTGTTCAAGTGTACAGCAAAGATTCTAGACTCAGAAGCCTCAACGCAAACCAAAGTATGCAAAGTCTCTCATTAACTGCTTTTATACTGATGACATGTCAAAGCTGAAAATATCTGGGAAACAGGAGGTTAAAAAGTACTATTAAAATTAATCTCACCTGTTTCTTCTTTACTTTTCACTTGTTATACTCTGGCTGCTGGGCGATTTAAAAGGACATCTATGGCTTACATTCTACTGCTAAGGGACCTTGTTGCGTGACAGTTGTAAGTGCTGCAAGGTCCTGCTTCATGGTGAACGGAAAACCCCAGTCCCTGAGCCTCTCACCCTGGTTTTCCTTATCTTTAATGTGCTTGATCCTGGGGGATTAAAAAAAAAAGAATCAAAACCATTATTTGCAGTCCAGCCCCTCAGCTATTTGAAGCAGCTCCAAGATTTTTCTCTCTTCTGGACCGAACGCCCACATCCTTCAACCACTTTTCATATAACCTAACTTCTGCACTTTCCTATGGAACCTTTTAGTTCCCCTTAAAATAAGGTGTTCGGGGTTCTTCCTGGCTCACCTGCTGTCATCCAAGCGCAGACAGTCTCTTCTCCTTGTAGGAGACACCAGCTTTCTATTAATCTGGGCCCGGTGTCATTTACATCTTTGGAAACGGAGGCATTTACTCAATGATTCTCAAAGCCTAATCCTCAGGCCAGCAGCGTCAGCACCGCTTGAGAAACTACCCTGAAATGAGAACTCTCTGGCTTCACCCAAGACCTCCTGAGTCACAGACTCTGGGGCTGGGACCCAACAAGTGGTGCTTTAGGAGGCCTTCCCGAGATTCTCAGGTGCAAATGAGTGTGAGAAGGGCTCCTCCCCAAGGCCTTCTCATGCCCCTTTCAGCCAGGTTTCCCCGAATGGTCGGAGGGCTCACCCATCATGCAGCAGTGCACCTTGGACTTCTCGTGACCCTGATTGTGGTGCCTTCTGCAACACAGAAGCTGTCACTTCTCACTGCCTTGTGTCAACTGCACACGTAACACTTCTGCTTTCCTCTTAATCCAGAGCTCTGATCTGAACGTTGACTGACACAGACTCCAAATCAGGACCACACTTCCCTGCATGCCTTGGGTCTTGCTGTTGCCTGGACCTCTGAGATGCTCTCAAAGCCCATCTCCCTTGCTCTGCGACTGCTTTTCCTGGCTACTCCACCAGGGCCTGCACCTCCACTGACGTGTCATCTCTACCCAGAAAACCAGGTTTAGGGCTTGTCGCCTGAACCCCCGTGCTGACAGCTGTCAGTGTTTGATTGATGATTCCCTTCCTCTGTGAAATACTGGTGCCTGAGTGGGGTGGTTCTGCTCCAGGAGAACATTTGGCGATGTCTAGACACATCTCTGGGAGGCTTCCCAAGTGGTGCTAGTGGTAAGAACCTGCCTGCCAATGCAGGAGATAAAAGAGACATGGGTTTGATCCCTGGGTTGGGAAGATCCCCTGGAGGAGGGCATAGCAACCCATTCCAGAACCCCATGGACAGAGAAGCCTGGCAGGCTACAGTCCACAGGGTCCCAAAGGGTTGGATATGACTGATCAACGTGGCACAGCACAGCAGAGCATGCCATCTAGTAGGTCAAAGTCAAGGATGCTGTTAAACATTTCAGAGGCACAGGGCAGACTCCCCCAACAAAGAATGATTTGGCTCCAAATGTCAACAGCACTGAGGTTGACAAACCTGCCCCAGATCGCAAATTCACGTCCCGTTGGTCACTGGTTTTGTTCCTAGCCCTAACAGAAAGCATAGCCTAAAGGAGATGCCGAGTAAATGTTCGTTGAAAGAATAAGGGACATCTCCCTTACTAGGAGGAAACAGAAAAACCAATCAACATCACCTGTAGGTTTACAACTTCCTGTTTTAGGAAAGAACTTGCCTGGGGAATAATATGGTGGAGGACATGGAAACTGTGTTTAATGAATAAACTAGCTTTATAACTAGCATACCCATGGCTAATTAATACACGAGCTTCTAAGATAGCTACAAAGTACTAAGAATTTTGAGGTTTCTAAGGTGGCCAAGCACCCTTTTCCATCTTATTGCCCCACTTATTTGGTGAGTAACATGATGTTTATTAGGGGCTTCCTTGGTGGCTCAGATGGTAAAGTGTCTGCCTGCAATGCCGGAGACCCGGGTTCGATCCCTGGGTTGGGAAGATCCCCTAGAGAAGGAAATGGCAACCCACTCCAGTATTCTTGCCTGGGAAATCCCATGGATGGAGGAACCTGGTGAGCTACAGTCCATGGATAGGGTTGTAAACAGTCGGAGACGACTGAGTGACTTCACTTTCACTTTTCATGATGTTTATTAACTGAGTGAACTCAGGCAACTGAATCTCTCCGGGCATCAGTTTCCTCAAAGCGGGTATACAGATGTTCCCCAAAGCAAGGTGTCCAGATGCCGGCACTTGGAGCCCTGTGATGGATGGCGGGGGTGAAGTCAGACAGTGTCTGTAAGGGACTCGGTGCAGTGCACCGCTTGGCCTAGAGTAATTACCCTGCCTCGGGAGTTACTATTTCCTCTTTCAGTTCTTATAGCTATCACACAAGGCCAGTAGTAAGTCTTCGTGTGATAGATGACTGCTTCGGCTGAATCTCCATCAGGCCAGCTGGCTGAAATTGTATCCATTTTTCGTCCATGAAGAGATCTTACTAGTGACCGTGACGGATCCAAAGAGATTTCTCTCATCAACAAAGAAGCCTTTCTGGAAAGCTCCTAAAATACTGAAAAGGGTGTTTTTCAAACTGTCCGGCATGAGGACCCACACTGGCGCACAAAAGCGCAGACGTCCTTCTCAGAGGTTTCCCGTGGAGGGGCTCCTGGAGGAGCACGGGCGCCCGCTTGAAGCGATGGCGTCTGAGCTCTTGTAGGAAGCCAGCACACGCGGACAGCGGAGTCCCACCCTGGGGCAAGGCCCGGGGGCTCAGTGGGGCGCCCTCCCAGGGCGGTATTTCCACTCACACTCGCCTGGTGTGCCCACGTGGGCCGCGGGCCTGGTCTGCGGGAAGAAGGGCCCTGGCTGAGCGTCTCCCAGAGCGCGGTCAGGCCTGGGAGCCAGTGAGTCATTCGGCCTTGGCACAGAGTCCCCGGGGCTCCTGGGGGAACAAACAGACTTTGTTGAAAGGAAGCCCTCCGGTGTCGGAGTGGCTCCCAGTCTCCTCTTGCAAGAGGCTGGTAACCGCCCCGGGCCCTCTCCTCCTCTTGGCCTGGAGAAACTATAGTGACCCGGGGGCGGGGTGGCTGTCTGGAGTTCAGGCCTTTCTTGTCAGCCTGGAACAAAGACCCTGACCCCGGCTGGAAATTTCCTGGGGCCTCATCAGGGGTGCCGGCTTCTGACTCAAATTTTAGCGGACTCGCCGCTGCCTGGGGAAACAAGGGTCAGACTGGACGCCCAGATTCGAGTCATCTCACTTTCTCCACCTGGGGGGTTGTCAGGCTTCTCCCTAATATCAGAAGCTCTCTCACTTTGGGGGCTCACTTTGGTGGCGTTTGTTCTTCTTTGTTGGAGGAATTTCTCTTATGAACACACAGCTTCATGACGCAGTGTTACCAGGAGTGTTATCTTTTCTTGGCGGCTGTTGTGAGAATTTCTTATGGGCAGACACCCGCTCTCAGGAGAGAAGAATATTCGAAAAGGTGGGCTAGGAGATGGTAGGAACTGATTTTTCTGGGCCTGAATGTGAGCAGGCAGATGAAGACAGGGAGGGACTTGTGTGTTACTCCAGAGAGGGCTGGAAGAGGAAGTGAGCGTGGGACTAAAGCTGGTGGGGCCACCGGCCATCTGCTGCCATGATGCCCCCATTTCCTGTGACCACTGCCCTCAGAAGGCTTCTGATGAGGGGATTTATTGGGGAAATCCCTTTTAAACGTGGGCCTCTTGTTCAAGCTGATGAGGGAGGTATTGGAAGCCACGTGCGGGTGCTTGTGAGCTCAGGTGTGCTTGCTTAGTTGCTCAATCATGTCCAACTCTTTGGGACCCCGTGGACTGTAGACTGCCAGGCTCCTCTGTCCATGGGATTTTCCAGGAAAGAGTACTGGAGTGGGTTGCTGTTTCCTCCTCCAGGGGATCTTCCCAACCCAGGGATCGAACCCAGATCTCCCGCTTTGCAGGGAGATTCTTTACTGTGTGAGCCACCAGGGAAGCCAGGAGAAATATAAAGACATGGTTGTTGGGGGAATTCACAGCAAAGGTGAGGGCAACCCTGGATTCTCAGCTATCTGTCGGTTCGGGTTTAGGACTGATTCACGCTAACTTCCTAGATGCGAGGGCTGTGGATAATATCTGAGTTCCATCCCTGAGGTCCCTCTGCGAGCCTGTGCGGATGTGGCCACTGCTTTGGGCTTGGGCACTGTGTGCTGATGCTCGCTCTGATTGAGGGTACTGGGTGGTCCCCAAGGAGGAGGCCTTGCACTCAGTGCGAGGCATGATCTGGTTCATCAGCTCTCGGAGTGGGGCAAGTGAACTGGGATGGGGGTGGCAGGCCCGGGTGAGTCTTCCACTCGTTAACCCACACAGAGGACGCAGCCCCGTGTTGGCTGCCACCAGGAAACTACAACTTGTCAGAACCTCAGGCGAAGGCACAAGGTTCCAGCTCACTGGGACCCAATTTGCGGAGCAGCACGGGAGTTGGGGGGAGCTGTGTTTGGCCCCGGAGAGACCTGGCAGATGCTGAGCAGGACTCCTCTCTGCAGAGCTCAAGAGCTGGCTGGCTCATCACCCAAACAGGGCCCCGGGGAGTGCAGCTGATGAGGGCGCCCACGGTGCTGGGAGGTGCTGCGCTCTGCCCCCCACCCCCCGGGGGCCTGGCCCCCTGCCAGCTCCGTGTGGAGGGGAGGGCCGGGTGGGGAGTCACACGTGGGGAACTCTTGCAAAAGACCCAGCAGTGCTTTTGGAAGACGTCCCACTGTCACAAGCTGCAGAGGCTTCAGGGGGCTGGGGTGGCAGCAAGATGGGATCTGGGGTTCGCCCCAGTGTTTTTTTTTCTGCCACGCCCTCACTCCCGGCAGTGGGGGAGAGAGGTGCGTGTAAACCGTGTAATCCGAAACAGGTCTCGGAGCTGCTCTGCCTGCCGGGGCTGGGAGGGTATTCAGAGCCTCCCTCAGGCCAAGCAAGGGCTGCCTGCCTTGGAACCCAGACACATTCCAGAAAGAAATGAAGGGTCTGCGTGTGCACAGTCAAAATGTGTCTGTGTGTTTAAACAGTGCGTGTCTACGTTCAGTATGTGTGTGTATTTGTTTTGAGCGCGTGCTTGTGTGCTCAGTCACTTCAGTCGTGTCTGATTCTTTGCAACCCCATGGACTGTAGCCCACCAGGCTCCTCTGTCCATGGAATTCTCCAGGCAAGAATACTGGAATGGGTTGCCATTTCCTTCTCCAGGGAATCTTCCCAACCCAAGGACCGAACCTGCATTTCCTGTGGGTCCTGAATTGGCAGGCAGATTCCTCACCACTGAGCCACCTGGGAAGCCTGTTTTGAGCACAGACCTATTTAATAAGTGTGTGGGAGGCCGTGCAAGGCCAGCGTCCTAGGTGAACACACGGTTAGGGAGTGTGCCTTCTTCATGTGCCCGTGTGTGTGGCCAGTGTGTGCATGTGGCCATGCAGGCTGCCACGTGTGTCCTCTGAGTGCATGTGCATTGGGCCGCATGATCTGTGGTGCATTTTGGGGGCCCGTGTCCTGTATGTGCATGGACTGAGAGTGTGCTGGTCCACAAGCCGTGGGCCCCGAATGCATCCACCCTCCCAGTATGTGTGTCGTTTGTGCATCCAGTGAGTGTGTGAAGCGGGTGTGCCTGCATCCTTTGTGTGACCACTGTGTGCGTTTCTAATATGCGTGTCCCTGTGGATGAGTGGATGAGAGAGAAAGCACGGGATTGTAGCGGTGAGTGTATGAGTGCCAATCCCAGCCTAGCCACGGCTAGCTCAAGACGTCAGAACATAGCACGGCACGCAGGGCCTGCCGGCTCACAAGTCCCCCAACCCCACCCCTGTGTCAGCCCCCTCGCCAGCCTGGTACCCCCCTCCCCTCCCCCACCACTCATCACCCCCAGCTCCCTGCACAGGCCAGGAGCTCCGGCCTCTGACCTTGGCCCATGCTGGTCCCTCTCCTGGAATGCCTCTCCCCGCTCCCACCTTTCTGACGTCTCCCCATTGGATCAGATTCCGCCCAAGTGTTCACATATCTGTGAAACCTCCTGGAGGTGGCCCTTAGAACTGACCATTTCCTACTCTGTCTCCTGGGAGTGGTGAGAGTCTAGTCAAGGCTATGGTTTTTCCAGTAATCATGTATAGATGTGAGTTGGACTATAAAGAAAGCTGAGTGCTGAAGAATTGATGCTTTTGAGCTGTGGTGTTGGAGAAGACTCTTGAGAGTCCCTTGGACTGCAAGAAGGTCCAACCAGTCCATCCTAAAGGAGATCAGTCCTGAATATTCATTGAAAGGACTGATGCTGAAGCTAAAACTCCAATACTCTGGCCACCTGATGTAAGAATTGACTCACTGGAAAAGACCCTGATGCTGGGAAAGATTGAAGGCGGGAGGAGGAGGGGACAACAGAAGATGAGATGGTTGGATGGCATCACTGACTCAATGGGCATGAGTTTGAGTGAATTCTGGGAGCTGGTGATGGACAGGGAGGCCTGGCGTGCTGCAGTTCATGGGGTCGCAAAGAGTCAGACTCGACTGAGCGACTGAACTGCACTGAACTGAACTCTGTATCCCAAACAGGAGTGCAAACACATCCCCCTACCTCTCCTCTAACATTTGAGGTGCTTACTCGCCTCCATGACTGTTTTCCGAGACGGGGACGGCTAGGGCGATGAAGACAGCATTGGCCTCAGCTCTTTCAGCACTTTTTACGGCCCAGGCCATTGACTAAACACGGTCTCATCCTCACAGCAGCCCGGTTAGAATGGGGTCTGTATCCTCACTTTAGAGATGGAGGTCTCCAGAGACTCTTAAGTATCAAAGCAAGAAATGAACCCTGGATCTGACTTCAGGGCCCAGGCATTACGTCGTTACGCCATTCCTGGGGTGGGACTCACTCCTCTGATTGATTTTTTTCCAAGAATCATTTGAGTGCTTCCAATACACCAAGTGCTCTAAGCACTCAGAAATACTGCCCCAAATTGTCCTCACAGAGCTTGGATTCTAGTTCTGGTCCATCCCAGAAGGCTGGGGTGGATGGTGTGTGTATGCATGTACATGGGTGTTTGAGTGTGTTTGAGCTATGAGCAGGAAAGTTCCAGAATCCAAGATGATCACACAAGGATGCTACCTGTGAGGTGAGTTGCATAAGCACCAAGCGGAGGGGGTGAGACACAGACCATCAGAACAAGAACAATAGTAGGCAGACAATGGCCCCCAAAGAAGTCCTGCTCCCCAGAATCTGTGCTTGTTAGATTACACAGCAAAGGCCAATTAAAGTTGCGTGTGGAATTAAGGTTGCTAATTAGCTGATGTTAAGATAGGGAGAGTACCCTGGATTATAAGGGTGGGTCCCCCGTAATCACCTGTGTTCTTAAAAGTGCAAGGGAAGGCAAAAGAGGGATGAGGTGAGGTGATGGAAGAAGGACTCGGCACACCACTCCTGGCTGGCACGTGGGGAGCTTCGAGCAGCTGGAAAAGCCAAGACCCAGCTTCTCTCCTAGCGCTTCCAGGAGGAACGCAGCCCTGCCAACACCTTGTCAGTAGCCTAGCAAGACTCTTGACGCAAATTCTGGCCTCCAGAGCTGTTACAGACAAGATGTGAGCTGCTTTGAGCCCCTATGTTCAGGGCGAACTGTTAGGGCAGTCACAGGAAATGGACAGTGGAGCCAAGTTCTCAGGTGGGGAGAAACTGGTTCTTGTGCTTAAATGGGATCTGCATGGCAGCTTAAGGGGCTAAAGGCATGATAAAGGGTAGAGGAGGTTGGCCAAGAGGCACCAATGTGCCAGTTCCAACTGGATACCCTCAAGGTGATGGTCACCACCCAGTGTCTGGCTGATGGTGACAATGGTCAGCGACAGGAGCATTTCACCAAGCCATGCACCCTGTTTAAGGGACGTGCATGGGCTATTACTCCTGCTGCTAACCAGAGTAAAAGGGAGACCTACCGGGGACCAATGCTGCCACCTCCCATGCAACGTGAACTTGACCCCAAACCAAGGCTTCCAGAAGTGCTGTAGGCAGGACTCTGGTGATGGTGAAGCTCAGATCCTGTCCCAAGAGAAGCTCATCCTGACTCCAGATAGACCCACTCTACTTGGACAGCGTCCTCGCTGTCCAAGAGCCATGGCTACTCGGCGTCGGCTGCATCAATAGCGATAAAATGAATAATTACACGTTTCCCATTTATGCTCATTGTTGGGGCCAAGAGGAAGATCCGCAAATAGGGCTGCTACCGAGGAAGCGTGCGAGGGAAAAGTGGACCCAAGCGCAGTGACGACTCTGGGTGGGCTCCGTGACTGCAATTAGCGCCCTGCGTAAACAGCACTCAAGGGCTCTATCCGGGAGCTTGTGGTCCTCCATCTGAAATAGACAACTATTTTACGCAGGGAGGCATGCGCCACACTATTTCCAAGTCAATTTAATAGTCTAGTCTGCAAACAATCCTCTCCCTCCGTGTCCCAGGCGCTCCCTTCTCTCCCCTTCTTGGCTCTGAGCCGGGTCCCCTCTCCGCAGCTGTGCTCACTTGAATGGTAAATCAAGCACCCTAAAAACCTGGCGGGTGGAAGGCTTTTCAGCACCGCCCGGGCCCTGTTTATCCCAGGGTGGCAGAGTTCGGCTCGTTTCTTCTTTCTCCTGTAGAGACGCCCGGAGTATTATTTGTCCTTTCCTCTGAAGGGCTGATGCTGAAGCTGAAGCTCCAAGACTTTGGCCACCTGATACAAAGAGTCGACTCATTGGAAAAAGACCCTGATGCTGGGAAAGACTGAGGGCAGGAGGAAGAGGGGGTGGCAGAGGATGAGGTAGTTGGAAGGCATCACCGACTCAGTGGACCCAAGTTTGAACAAATTCTGGGAGACAGCACAGGACAGGGAGGCCTGGCATACTGCAGTCCATGCAGGTCACCAAGAGTCGGATACAAGTTAGTGACCGAACAACCACCGCCACTTTCTTGTTTTGCATATACAAGGGGTTAAGAGAGTCTTGTACTCTGCAGAGTGAAGGTGTTTTTGCCAGGAGTTAAGAGGCTCCAGGATATCCCTACTCAGACCTTCCTGATTTTTCTCACCCTTGCAAGGGGTCTGCCAGGTATGTTTCTCTCTCTCTCTCGCCAGAGTCCTGGCGGACTCTACCATTTTGTCATCCGACTGGACTCTGGGTAAAGCCATTCTGCTCAGGGCTGAAGAAATTCCAATTACTAGGCTTTAGAAACTGAAATACTTTATACTTTTTTAAACAACCTATTCTTGCCCCCCTCCTGCTCCCTGTTTTGGCTCTTGGGAAGGAAATGGCCAAAAATGGTCCTGAAGACATGTTAACTAGATTTTAAAAAAAAGAACGTTGACTGTAGGAATATGGCAAGGACATGGTTTCCCTGTTCTGTCCCCCACTTCTCTCTGTACTTTGGGGTTATACACATTTTCTTTATAAAGATTATGAAACTTTGAAAACAAAATCCTGAATTTTGACTGATTGTTAGCAACCCAAAGGATTTTCCTGTAGTGTCATGCCACATAGAGGCTGGTAAAGATGGTACTTGTGACAATTAAACATGTCCCGGAACAGTGTCGAATGTCTCTAGCGTGGGGGATAGGCAGCACATTGTTCTCTTCAACAAGTGCGTTTTTACAGCAATTCTACACGTTTGAGGTTTCAGCTCAGAGAGGCAAAATGTCTTGTCTGAGACCAAGCATGCCTCCGGGGTCTGGGTTCCGCCTCAGGTCTCAGGCCCCTTCCACAGCTCTGCGGCCACCCCACAGATTGTTTCAGAAAATTCCAGGCGGCCTGAGCGGGGACGGGCCATTCTGGGTTGTGTGTGCTGGGCACTGCAGAGGAGAGCCTCTTTCTCAGAGGGTTTCTGGATCTGGCTGCAAAAAAAGAACAACACAGTCTCTGGTTTGAAGAAACACGCAGCTTTCAAAAAAAAAAAAAAAAGTCAGGACACATCTGATTCATCAGGATGACTCATACCTGGGCTCACTTCGCCTCCACTCGGGGCCTGTCCTGGCTTGTGAAGGGCTATGGGACTGCGAGAGAGAAAACTCCCCTCTCCAAGGCTGGGGACGGATCCACCCGTTTGGGTGCAGAGAAGGCTCGGCGTGGCCATCGAGATAACTTTATTAGGAATGTGGAATCAGGTTGCAGAAAATCCAGGCGTGCGGCCTTTGGAAGGTCCTTAGAAGTTTCCAAACCGGTCCTGGCCAGCTCCCTGAGCCATCCGAGAATAGCTCAGGAACCTGGGAGCAGTGGCCAGCCCCCCGTGGGAGCAGAGGAAGGCATTCAATAGTTGCTGAGCAGGGCCAGGGCTGGAGGGGAGACGTGTCTTCAGGAGGGAACACCTCAAGCTGCCTCTACAGACAATCCCGTCACCACCTTGGTTGCACCAGGCCTCTGGGAAGCCCCAGCACGGCCCTCTAGTATCTGTTGATAGATGACTTTGTAATCACACTCACGTGGTTTTCCTGAGGACAAGAGGGGGCGGTCTTCTTGCTTCGAGGGGCTCATGTTTCTCAGTGCACAGTGAATCCCCCACCCGGCTTGCTGAGGGATGGGGTTGGCAGAGGAGCGGGTGACTTTCCACCAGCCCCATTAGGGGTCTTTGTGCCCCTTGAGCAGACAGTTGCCCAAATTTCACCCATTAGAGAAAAGAATGGGCTAATTAAGCCTGCCAGCCTAATTCTGCGCTTTCTAATTTTGCCCTTTAAATGCATCATAATTATCAGATGCAAAATACATTTTCAAATGCAGAGCCACTGACGGGTGTATTTTTAAATGTGCAGGGCTAAGACGGGAGTGTGCACAGAGGCAGGCTATATTTTTAACTTGCATGGGGCAGGAGAAGGCCACTGCCTCGCTGGTTCCTGCCGCTGTATTTGGAATGGAAACAGCACTTACTCATGTATCACTGTAATGGGGGCTACTGTATTCCTGTTCCTGGTGATGCTGCTGGCTGACATGCCCCCCGGGACATACTGGGACAAGGGAGAGATGTGGTCACACCCCTGGCACTCCTGGCTTCACACTCATGACGGGGGTACAAGCCTCCTTGGAGTCAGGGCTGGTCTTAGAGTCAGGGTTGGTAGACCCAAATGGGACCTCACGATGCAGTCCCCTCCTTATCGTGTGGAAGGTTTTCAATAGATTTTCTTTGTTATTGACAAGAGCAGGTATCCATGGCTTTTGGTTATGGGAGCTTTGGGGTGGAACTGTTTTTCTTTCCTCCAACTGATCCTCAAAAGCATGATTCTATTCAGAGAGTATGTTGAAAACATTCCGTTATAAATAATTACATACCATATTACATTTAAAAGGTAACTGTATTCTGTTCAGCGGACGCAATCCATCTAACCTGCACACCATAAATCAGTACAGCATGGTGTATTTCAGGGGGTCCAGTGGAAAAACATAACCACAACAGCACATTAGCTTGGAGTTGCTCCGTCTTCTTATATCGGCATCCCCATTTGTGAAGAGCTTCCTCTAAAGATGGGGAAACTGAGGCCCAGGAGGGGAAGGCATGGCATGTGGGGGAGACACATGGTAGAGACAACTGCTTGGGGATCTCCTCCCGCCCCCGTCAGGACAGGGAACACTGCAGGCCCTCCAGGGGGCCTGCTGACCCTTGACGCTGATGGTTCGTTTCTGGGGGGTCTCAGCATCTCACTGGAGAGCCATGGCTGTGAGAACAGCAACTTCCCTGCAGGGTTCTGCAAACAGGGTTCTGGAAGCTACTGGGTCCTGTCTGGCTGTCCTTTCTAATTTAGGCACGAGGAAACAGAGGACATGAATGTCCATGGAAGGGTCATTCATAATCGTCTAAAGGTGGACGAAACCCATATGCCTATATAATGTCCACAAGAAGGAATATTATTCAGCCATGAAGAAAAGAATGAAGTCCTGATGCAAGCTATGATGTGGATGAGTCGTGAAAACATCATGTTAAATGAAGGACGTCACATTTGCAACGACTGCATTTATATCCTGTAAAATGTCCAGAATCAGCAAATTCATGGTGCGGTGGTTTAGTTGCTAAGTCTTTTCTGACTCTTGGGGCCCCGTGGACTATAGGCCACCAGGTTCCTCTGTCCATGGGATTTCCCAGGTAAGAATCCTGCTGTGGGTTACCATTTCCTTCTCCAGGGCAAATTCGCAGAGAGAGAGAAAACAGGCTAGTGGTTCTGGGGCTGGGGTGGGGGGAAGGGGAAGTGACTGCTTCCAGGTACGGAACTTCTTCTGAGGGATGATGAAGACTTCCTAAACCAGTCAGTGGTGACAGTTGCACAGCCTTGAGAATATACTAGAAGCCACTGCGTGGCACATTTTAAAAGATTTGCACATTTTATGAATTGTATCTCTATAAAGAGTATTGGGTCACATTATAAAATTAAAATAAAAGACTGATTATCTCTGTATTTTCCGTCAGAAACAGAAACCGAGTCTGTTTCGATTTAGCGGTTTAGCAGTTTCCGAGGTCCTTTCTGAGCACTGTCCGTGGGCCCGCCGCTGCGATGTCCACTTGAGCTGAGAGCACCCAAGAGCGGAGACGATGGTCTGTCCCGAGAAAGGCAAGGGCCTCGCTGGGATCACTGACGCCAGTTCAAGAAAATCAATCGGAGCAGAAATGTGTTAACCCCTGGAGCAGATGGCCTGGGTTCAAATCCTGCTTGTGTCTCTTGGAGCTGTGTGATGCCAGGCAGGTTACTTAACCCCTCTGTGCTTGAAAGACCTCAACTGCAAAACGGAGATACTAACAGCACCTACTTTGAGGAATCTTTATGGAGATTAAACAATGAACTATTATTTGCAAATAACTGGAAAGGGGCCTTGCACTTTACTTTTTATTAAAGAAAATAATTTTGAAATTGTTTTAGGTTTCTTTTGCCTATACAATCACTAACCACAAACTTAGCAACATTAAAACAACACAAACTTATTATCCTCCAGATCTAGAGGCCAGAAGTTCAAAATGGGTCTCAGTGGGGCAGGGGTGGGGGGCTAAAATCAAGGTGCTGGCCGGGCTGTGTGGGTTCCAAGGGCACCTGGGGAGAACCCAGTCCTCCTTTATCCGGTTGCTAGAGGCTGCTGCACTTCATGGCTTGCTCCTCTGTGTCATTGTGACCTCTGCCTCCTCTGTCCCGTCTTCTTTGTCCCTCCCCTGGAAGGACCCTGGTGGTTATGACGGCCCCACCTGCATAATCCCTGATAATCTCCCTGTGCAGACCCTTAACATTACCACATCGGCAAAGTCTCTTTTGCTATGTAGGATACCATGCTCCCAAGAACTTGGTATAGAATGTGCCCACCTTTGGGGGGCCTCTGTTCTCACTACCACAGGAATATACTAATTTATGGCATAGACGGTTAGAGCTATGGGCAGTGGGTTGGGGGTTAGGAAACACCGGACACACGGAGATTTCTATTAATTCAGATACACCAGTGGGTCAGGGTCCACCTGGGGCGGAAACCTCAGTCGCTCCCGTCTTCTGCACATGCCTGGTGGGGGCCGGGGAGGCAATGCCCCTCCTGCAGGCCTCCTCTCACCCAGGGTCCTGGTGCTCTGTTCCCCTCACCTGGACACCCTTCCTGCAGCCTTCCGCCCCCCGTGGACGCAAAGGTCACCTTCTCCTCGGGGCTTCCCCTGCCCATCCTCTGCACCTGCCCTCTGCCCCCGTGTCTCCCACTCACCCCTCCGATTTCTCTCCACCTTCCTGTCTAGTGTTCCACATTTATTCAGTTTACTGTTTCTTCCTCCAGGATGTGGAGGGATTTTGTGGGTGTTGTTCGCAGCACCTAACACACTGCAAAGAGTCAGACCTGACTCAGCGACTGCTCAGCAACAGTCACACTGTAGATGAGGGTCCTCTGCTTCCCGCGCTAGACTGCGAGCTCCTGGAGGGCAGCACCAGGGCTGAGTCCTGTCTCAAGAGCACTCCGCATAGTGGGGCAATTCCCACCCCTCACTCCATCAGCATGCTAGCACCCAGGGCTTCCCACATTCCCAGGTCAAGCAGCTCCCTGGGGTGGGGGTCCCCTCCAGGAGACAGTCTATCCCATGACCCACTTGGATGGCAAAGAACCTGGCCCAGCCCTTGCCTCCCCAGGGAGCTCCGCCATCCAGGAAATTCACTGTGTTGACAAATTACTAAATGTGTTTTAAGCTGGATGAAAGACATTAGTAGGTCATACTCGAACATGACATTAAGGTATCTGCAACACAGAGGCATCCAGTTCACACAAAGGGCAGAGACGCCCAGCATCCGGAAAGTGCGCCGTCTCCCCCGTTTACCTAGCCAGCGTCGCAATTTCCCATCTAACGTATTCTGTTCAACACAATCACTCAGCATACGCTTGGAGACAACCAACGAATCCCTGCGTGCGTGTCTGCATGTCGTGTCCGACTCTTTGCAATCCCATGGACTGTAGCCCACCAGGCTCCTCTGTCTATGGGATTCTCCAGGCAAGAATACTGGAGTAGGTTGCCATGCCCTCCTGCAGGGGATCTTCATGACCCAGGGATCGAACCCACATCTCTTACATCTTCTGCATTTTCAGGCGGGTTCTTTACCACCAGAGCCACCTGGGAAGCCCCTAAAGCATCCATGTGAGAACTAACCTAACCAGGGTGACCAGCTTCTCTGTGCCTCTCCCATGGATGCCTTCACACCAGGCGAGGGGTTGGGGGGGCAGTGAGTTCACCCATCTTCCCTCCCGAAAGCCATCTAAAGAGTGCATTTCAAAGGCTGCCCTAACCTAGGGCATTTTTCTCAGGAGACAGCTTCAAGAGCCCCTGGAAGCAAGCCAGAGAGGAAGAGCCCCGTTGAGGTTCTTTTCATCTTAAATTTATGCAAAAAAATTCATGTCCTCCTAACATTAGAGATTATCTCGGTTTCCTTTCTGCAGCTGATTGAGAGATTGGAAGCGAGCGGAGAAGTCGTGACCCCACCTGCACTCTGCCTCTGAGCCCATTTGTTCCTCTCAAACCTTGGCACCATGACCCCACCATCCCAACCAATGAACCAGCCTGAAGGTCGCCATCTATTCTGTTCCTCGCAGGGTCCTGAGAACATCTTCCCACCCTCTTCCCAGACTCCTGATCGTCTCTGCACGAAAATTAATGTCCATTCATCGACAGACATTCTTGGAGCTAAAAGGCAGAGACCGCTCTCCTTCACCCTCTGGAGAATGAGGTACAGAGCTAATCACCTGGGTCCTTCTGCAGACAGTGAGGATATTAACACTTGCGAGGTCTGGGTGAACACCGAGTCTGACTTTTCCAACCGAGGCCAGAGCGAGGAAAGGATTTGCCTACGATGTGCTGGCTGGTTGCTAAAAAGGTGATGTATCTGGAGGGCAGCAGACACACAAGGGTTGGCTCCCTCCACCCAGCTGGGGTTTGTACAGAAACGAGTGGAGCCGGCATTCTCAGGCACTTCGTCAAGGTTATCTCTATCTCTGTGAAAGAGTCTAAGCTGAGTGGTTTCTTGCTTTTCTTTTTTTTTTTTAAGTAGTCACTGACCTAGTTAAAGAATCTGATGAAATCTAAAACTCTTCTCTTCATAAAAATACATATGTGCCCCAAAATGACATTCAATTTTAAGGACTCCTTAAGGAGCCCTGGGCTCCAGGCTAAAAAACCCCTGCTTTAAATATTATTATTTTCCCCACATATTAATAGAACTTGAGCAAGCTGAGGCTCAGACAAGTTCCGTGCTACATCCAAGCGCATCACAGCAAAGCGACTCAAAACCTTCAATAGCAGACTGAGTGGGTCCCGAAGCTCCAGCTGGTTCCTCCCTCCAGGATACGTGGAGATGAGAAGCCGCAGATTTCAGAAAGCAAACGTTCACTCATTCTTTACCCAATCAGTATGTCCGTTTGTTTGTTTTTAAAGCATCTACGGAGTACCTGGTATTGAAATAAGAGATGGCCCCTAAAAGGCTGCAGAGAAGTTTTGCAAGGCTGTTAGCTAGCTCTCCTGTCTCCAAGAGAGAGAACCTTTAGCTGGTGACTCACGGCCACCTTCCATGATTGCCATGTCTGGTAACAGTGGATGGACAGAGGTCCTTGGAGAAGATACCCTGCTGAGGATGCCTGGGCTGAACAAGGAGCAGTTGAGGAGCAACGTCAGCCAGCTGCCAGAGGCCTTCCGTCTAAGTTGATATGCAGTGTAGCCAGATTCTGCAGCGAGCATCCTGTCCTGGTGTGTTTAAGACTCAGGATTCAGGTTTCGTCTCAGGGTTGTGCTGTGGTTTAGTAAGGCCCCTTCTCTGTCTTCTTCAGGAGGGATGGGTCTGGAGACCACGTACCCTCGTGGACCCTCTCCGCTGTCCTCCCGGGAATCCAAGTGATGCCTGTTTACAGTAAAGGGCAGAGAGCCAGCGGTGGAAGTGGAGGGCACCAGCAGGGTCCTGAGTCTGGCGAGTGAGGAGGACCTCCAGCCCGGTGTGCAGGGGCCACACAGGGTAACCGGGGGGTTCACTCCTCACTCCCTCTTCTCCTTGACTCAATGACCTCTGTCTGTAGACGTGTGGATTTCTCCTGAATCTGACCCAAGGATGTTTTTCCTGATTCCTGGCTGTTAGTTTCCTCTGCCTGTCCTCAGAACTATTGAATCTCTTTTAGAGATGCTCCAACCACCTAAGAAGGACAGAGAAACCAGAGTTCCTATATTCAGAGACAATGCAACTCTGGTTTTTCCTATTAATAGCTAGCCTCGCTCCACACTGGCCTTCATGGAGACAGGGCCTCGGAAATCATCCACCTAGGTGAAGGACTGTCAGAAAGGCTGTGAAGGGGCCCAGGGCAGATGGGTAAGCTAGGCTGACCGGAGTTCAGGGCCCAATTAACTGATCATTTAAAGCCAGGAGAGTGCAGGGCAGACGTGATTGTCAACATTCCCAGGAAATGGCTCCAACTCTCCTGCCAGGAAGAGTCTTGTGTTCTTGTCCTGCTTCTGCTACGAAGTCTCAGTGACTGTGAGCACATCACTTCTCCTTTGGGGCTTTCCATCTACACGAGGGGTGGGACCACATGACTTCCCCAGGCTGCTTTCTGCTCCCCAACTCGAGGCTTTCCTTTGTCTAAGACTTGACAAACAATGCATCCCAAATGATTTTCTGCAGCTGAATTATAAGTTCACACACAGCAACATGCTCTTCAGCACACTGGTGGCTGTGCTGTGAAGAAAACACGTGCTTGTGTGACCTCGCTACCTCTAACCAGGATGCACAATGTTCCCATCACCACAGAAAGGCCCCTTGCGCCACCTTCCAGTCGATTCTTCACCTCAGAAGCAGCCTCCGGTCTGATTCCCACCACCGTAGCATGGTTCTGCATATTCTAGAATTTCAAGCAAGAAGAACCGTATGTACAGTTTGGGCTTTTGCGTCTGACTTCTTTGGCTCAGTGTATTATTTCCCTGACTCATCCGTGCTTCTGTGTATTTTGCAGTTTATCTTTCTCTCTCTCTTTTTTTTTTTGCTGAATAATATTCAATTTCAAATATATCAGTTCGTTTATCCATTTTTCCTATCAGTGGACGTCCCATCATTTTCCAGTCGGCGGCTCTCATGAGTAAAGTCGCTATGAATCTTCTCAGACAAGGTTCTTCGTAGATTCATGCCTTCATTTCTCTTCATTAAATGTCTAGGTGTAGATTTTCTGGGTCATTAGGTAGATGTGTGTTTAGCTTCTTTGAGAAGCTGTTAAACAGTTTTCTGCAGTTTTATTCTGCCTCCAACGACGTGCGGGAGTTCAGGGTGCTTCATGCCCACTCCGCCACTTGACGCTGTCATTCTCTTTCTCCTCGGCCACTCTAGGGAGTACACCGTGGTTCACGGAGATTCTGACGTACTTCTTCATTTCTTATGCTTCCATTTACCCAAAGCAGATGATTATCGAGACCAACTGAAGGAATGAAAGATACTTTAAATGCTTGTTAAATAGCTACATTCTTTTGCAGATGGCTGGTAGGCTGGATCACGCCTCATTTAATGAATCTATTCATTCCAGATTGTTTCATCTCATTTCTTTTCATAAATATGTACCAACTGCCAAATACACGTAAGCCTCTGGTGCTAGATTCCTATCAGTATGGTGATGAAAAGACCTGGCTTGCGACCTCAAGGGCCTTACAGGGGAGGCAGAACCCAGTCCCCAAACAGTTACATTGTCGCCGTGATGTAACCTGGGGGATTATATCCCAAAAGAAGAGCCAAGTGTTCCCAGGATCCTGGATAGCAAACAGTCATTCCCACCACATCCATTGAGAAAGGAGACAGATGTGTTTTTGACAATCTGTATGTAAGGCAGTATCAGATGCAGCAGGAGAGGAAGGCGTGGGGAGGTAAAAACCTTATTCTGCCTGTTTCCCAAATTGGCAGGAGGTGGCCTCTTGGAGACATGGGCACACAGACTCCTTAGTGGAGCCCTGGGGGTCTAAGGACTGCACCAACAAGTGGCCAGCTGGGCAGCCTAAGATGGGCCGTTGGGTCACAGGAGTTGAGTGCAAGGCATGAAGAAAGAGGAGGCTGGGCTTTTTCTCAAGTCTTGACCTAGAAAGCATACTTGGGAGTCTAGGGGATTGATTGATGCCTGGCTCTTCTCTGAGAAAATGCCTCCATCTCCCAGTTTGAGCTCCATCTCCTCTGCGACATCAGTGTTCTCCTAAGTCCTAGGAGAGCGTGGTTCTGGAAACACAGTGAGGGGCCCATCCTGGCTGGGGAGGTGCTGGAGAAGCATCTCTTCCAGTTCTGGCTGCAGTTACCCCAGTGGAAAGACCCTATAGGGTGGGCCTGTCAGAGGCCCCTGTATTTGCCCTCTGGTTTCATGCTGACTGAGCCATCTCCCATTCCTTGTTACAACATCTGACATTTATGGTGTACCTTCTGAATGCAGTATACTAGGAAAACTGCTGGGGATGCAGAGATGAAAGCTGTGACTCCATAAGTTTAAAGTCTGGTCATGGAAAGAGGAGGAAGAACTCAAAGAACGAGCGGTATGAACTGCTGCTGGGTTAGGGCCTGAGCGGGAGGGTGCTCTGGTTAGGAGTTCAGGCCCCCTGTTTTGGAGCTGACCCCCAAGCCAGTTCTCGTTCCAGAGGGTGAGTGGAAAGAGCCCCCTGGACTGAAAAAGTGGAGGGTCCTCAGAGCCTACAAAGAGCAGGGGCTTGAACCATAAATTCCAAAATCCCAAGGAAATCCTGTGCTAAAGAAGTGTTCTCTCCATTCAGGGTAAGCAGGAGTCATCTCTAGTGGTTAGTGTGTCATGGGTTGGGGAGGGTAAGAGAGCCCAAAGGAAACTTCTACACATTGTTATGAATGACAAGGCAGAATCTCAATACCCCAGGTTAAAGGTAACTGATTAAATAAGAGCTTTGTCACAGCTACAGAAGTACAGGAAAAGGCACAGTGTATGCAGGGTTCTGCACCATCCACGGTGCCAGGCACCACTGGGGCTCTTGGAACGTATTCCAAGAGATAGCGGGGAGGCGGGGGATTGCTCTAAATAGTCCAACTTTTGGTACTATCATTATTTTAAACAGCAGAACTCCCTCTTCAGATTTACTACTGGGCATTTTCACTCCTGTGTTTAGCCTTGATTTTCTTGATGACATTTCTTCATCTTGATACCATGGGGCTATGGGAGACAGGCTGATTCACACACAATACTCTCTCTTCTTCATCATCAAATAAAAAGCTGCAAGCCTCCCTGAGATCCTATCCATATCTATCACCATGAATGAGTGTGGCTGATGGCAGGAATTTTGAGGGTGTGCTTGGGGACCAGTGGAAGGCAATCAGAGCAAAAGGCTCACACACTCTGAAAGTGCAAAATATATCTTATGATGGTTTCCCAGATGGCACAGTGGTAAAGAACCCACCTGCCAATGCACGAGACTCCAGTTGGGTCCCTAGGTCAGCAAGATACCCTGGAGTAGGAAATGGCAACCCACTCCAGTATTTTTTCCTGAAAAACCGCATGGAGAGGAGCCTGGTGCGCTAAAGTCCATGGGGTCATGACACAATTGAGCGCACACACACACACACAGGTATTGTGACCACGAACTTGCTCTTCTGAATGTGTTAGATGGAAGCTGAAAGCCTGGCTTTGGTTTCCTGCCTACAGCAGCTACCAAACAGGGGCTATGAGCTCATCATCTAGTCTTGCAGCCTCAGTAAGAAACCTCATTCCTCAATTCAGTGAAATCCAAGAAATCATGTCTAAGAATCTAGGGAAGGTCTCATTCTCTTTGCACTTATTACTGCATCCAGAGCAAACACAACAATGCCTGTTAACACTCCAAGGGTCGACTTGTGTGGGGTCCTTGGAAACCCAGAAGTTAACATTGGCAGTTTCTATCAAGGCTGACTCCACTAGAACTGTCAGGAGGGGTTGAAAGATTTACCCAACTTAAATCCTTTCCATGACCTTCTGGTCTACCATTGTTCTCTGACCTACCACAGACCAAAATAATCATTCTGTTTGTCAAATTCACGGCTAGCCATTGTGCAAGAGTCCCGCTGTACTCAGGAAAGATCTTCAGGAACGATTATGGCAAATCCCCTGTTACTGTTGGTTGTCTCCTGTTTTTGCTCAGAACCTTGCTCAACTCTCAGTCCTGTCTGTCTTTCCTTTTAAGTCTTCTCAGTGTCCTTTTTGAAATAAGGTGAGTGATTCTGGATTTACAAAATGATATATGGGATTGGTATCATTTTTTAACAGAGAGAGAATAATTACGGGATTCGCCTTGTTCCAGAGACTGCAAGATACAAGAGTAGAGGGATCTTACGCTGTCATCATGATGACCTGCCAAATGTTATGTCCACAAGGAAACTGAGATTCAGAGAAGTCACTTCACTTGTCCCAGGCTGCACAAACAGCAAACAGTGGAGATGAAATTTAAAACTTTTCAGAGCTTAACCCCAATCTACTCATTGAATCACTTTTTTTTTTTTTTTTAATAAACACCTGTGTGATTTTGTTTGCTGGCCACAGCTCTGAGTGAGTTTTTCCATGGTGGCAGAAAGTCAGGGACAGTCATAGCACTAATCCAGCAGGAAGGAGAAAGAGCTCCGTGCCTCTCCAGGGGTTGAGAAGACAGATTGATGGGCCAGAAATTAGAAAATACCTGTTCATCAGAGAGGAGAGTTTATGACAGAGTTGTAGTAAAATCAGCCTGCAGAGATTTCCTTCTGGTGGGAAAAGTTAATGTTCTTTATCTTAAAAATATAAAATCAATTCCATTACATTACATCACTGAAGGTAGAATTTCTTTTTAGGTGTACCCAGAGATGGTCGTTTGCATCTCTGAAAAGTGAAAAACTATGCTAAAATCACCAAGCCCTGGCATTCTGCAAGATACTGAGCTTTCCAAATACTCCTATTCACAACACATCTTCTACTGGAAACATGAAGGGTCTCCCTTGAATCCTAGAGTTTGCTCTCGCCAAATCTGAGTCCCTCCAACCCAGCAGAGACTGCTCCCAGTCGTATCCTCTTTAGCCAACAAGAATTGCTGAGAGATTTGTTAATTTCCAGAATCTGGAGTAGCTACATATTAATTGCATTTAATTACCCAAGACTAGAGACGATCAAATATCTTGTAGGTACTTTGAGTTACGTTTAAGTACCGATATATAATTTGAAGTCTAAATAATGCAAATTTCCCTTCTGGAAAGCTTAACGAGTCCACGGTCCTATCTAATGGGGGCTATTCCTTTGCTGCTGTGAAAGGAAGTTTTCCTATCGGCACTGGAGTGTCAGGTAACCAAATAATCCTTCTTGCCCCAGCAGACAGCTTTTGGCCCTAAGCAATCTGTGAATAATTAAGCAATGAGTCCAGCTGCAAGTTCTAAAATATTCAACATTTAATACAGGTTAAGTAACATTTCTTCCTCCCATTGGAGAAGGGTGGACCAGACAAACTCATTGTCTAGACCTGGTGCCTCTGTTCTCAAACTCATCTGATGCTTCATATCAATCATATAGTGATTACCTTGCTCACATACCAATGCTTAAGAACTGCTCCCCACTCCCAAATGTAAGTTGGTGCAGCCACTATGGAAAACAGTGTGAAGTTTCCTCAGAAAACTAAAAATGTAACGTCATATGAGCCAACAATCCCATTCCTAGGCATATATATCTGGACAAAACTACAATTCAAAAAGACACATGCACCCCAGTGTTCACTGCAGCACTGTTCACAACAGCAAGACGTGGAAGCAACCTGAGTGTCCACTGAGAGAGGAATGGATAAAGAGGATGTGGGACAGACATACGACGGAACACTACTCAGCCATAAAAAGAACAAAATGATGCCATCTGCAGCCACACGGACACAACTAGAGACCATCACTCTAAGTGAAGGGAGTTAGAGAAAGACAAGTCCCATGCGACACCACTTACTTGTGGAATATAAACTGTGGCAGAAATGAGCCTGTTTATGAAGCAGACTCACAAACATAGACAACGCATGTGTGGTTGCTAAGGGGGAGGCACGGGGGGCGGGGTGGAGTGGGAGTTTGGGGTTAGCAAAAGCAAACTATTATTCGCAGAGTGGATAAACAAGGTCCTACTGTGTAGCACAGGGAACTAGTTTAATATCCTGGGACAAACCATAATGAAAAAGAATATTTAAAAGAATATGTATATGCTTTACAGGTTTGGTTCTTTAAGCAATTATGTATAAGAGATGAGCTCAAAAATACCCTCCTCAAGTAAGAACTGCCTCTCCCTTGACCAACGAAGGCCACAGGCTCAGGAAAACTTTATGATGGCAAACCCCCCCATCTGCTGAGACAACAGAGGAGCTGAACAAGTTTGGTTAGAGGGTTTGATCCTGGTTTGCTGGAAGACTCCAGGTTCTGTCCTCATTTGCCCAGCATTTGCTGGGGGCCTTGGGTGGCTCCTGGCATAGCCCTAAGGCTCATGCAGTTCCCCTGTAACATAAGAGGACTGGGCCATCTGACGTCTAAGACGCTTGCAGACCTCAGGGTCTATGTATTTGCGACAAAGTACAGAAAAACCTGAAACTGTTCTCAATCATAATGGGAACAGAGCAAACGAGAACCAGCACAAGAGATTGAAGAGGTGGTGAAGAGCCAGCCCTGGTGGTGAAGAGCCAGAGTTCAAGTTCCGCCTCTACTACTTACAGCTTATATAACCACAAGGTACTCCCCTTCTCTTAACTTCCCGTTCTTTTTTTGTAAAAAAATATTCAGTAATACTCCATGACTTGTAGGATGGAGGTCAGCATTAACTCTCATAAATCTGAAGCATTTGGTAGAGTTCTGAGATCATTAGAATGAGCTCTCGATTGCAGACTCCAAATAAAAATGAAAAAAGCATCTGGCACACACCTGTATCTCAGGTGTCTGCTGCCGTGGGCTGTTTTCTTTGGTCTGTCCATCCTCTTCTTGACGGGCTCCTTAACTTTTTCTCCTGTAAGCCTCTCAGATCTCCATCTTCTGTCTGAAAAGCAATGCCAGTATATTTGTTAATTGTTCAAAGTACGGCTATCGAAGATTTTTCTGTAGTCTACAGAACTCAGAGCAGGTCTTTCACTGGACATCAGTGGAGGCATTTGTCTATGCTGTATATGTGCTGACCTCAAACTGGTCTCCCCACAGCTTTTACATATACTCCCCAGGCTATTCTACACACTGTACCCAACTATTGCATCCGTCTAAAGTGCAACTCTCTTTAATAGCTTCCCTGATTTTATTTATTGATAAATCAGAGATTCTTAACACAGTCCTGCTTGTTCCAAACCTTGTCAATTTCACTAGACTCACTCTGTGTCTCTACTTTTCCCAAGGATAAACTTTCTCTTGGAACCTTGAAAACATCATGCTCTTCTGTGTATCAGGACCATTGACACAATACTTCAGTCACCTGAAACTTCAGCTCACTCCATGCAAACTCTTGCACTTCACTGGTAGCCCAGCTCGAAAGCTTCTTCCTCCAGGAAGTCCTCCTTATCTTACTTAATTGAAATATAATTGGTTTACAATGTTGTGTTAATTTCAGGTGTACAGCACATTCAGTTATATATATATGTATATGTGTGTGTTTCTGTGTGTATATATATGAATGTGTGTGTGCTCCATCACTTCAGTCATGTCCTACTCTCTGCGACCCTATGGACTGTAGCCCTTCAGGGTCTTCTGTCCATGGGATTCTCCAGGCAAGAATACTGGAGTGGGTTGCTTCTCGACCCAGGGATTGAATTCATGCCTCCTGTGTCTCCTGCATTGCACTCAGATTCTTTACCACTGAGCCACCAGGAAGCCCTATTAGATATGGATATATACAGATATATAGATAGATAGATAGATATACAGAGGATGAGATGGTTGGAAGACATCACCAACTCAATGGACATGAGTTTGAGCAAGCTCTGGGAATTGGTGATGGACAGGGAGGCCTGGCGTGCTGCAGTCCACGGGGTCATAAAGAGTCGCACACAACTGAGCAACTGAACTGAACTGATACATACACACACACACACACACACATACACACATTCTTCTTCAGATTATTTTCCCTTATAGCTTATTATAAGATATTGAGTACAGTTCCCTGTGCTATACAATAGGCTCTGTTGGTTATCAACTTCACATATCAGTTCAGTTCAGTTGCTACAAAACAGCGACCATCAGTGATGGTCGAACTACAGGATGGTGGAGTAGAAGGACGTGTGCTCATCTTCTGCGAGAACTCCAAAATTACAACTCTCTGCTGAACAACCATCAACAGGAGAATGTTTGCTCCCACCAAAAAAAGATACTCCATATCTAAGGGCAAAGGAGAAGCCCCAGCAAGATGGTAGGAGGGGTGAAATCGCGTTTAGAATCAAACCCCACACCTGCCAGAGACACTTGTAGGGATCATACAAAACCTTGTGTGTGCCAGGAGACCCTACAGAGACTGAGCCAGACCTGCCTTTGAGTGTTTGAGTGTCTCCTGTGAACATATGGGTCAGCAGTGGCCTGCTGCAGGGACAGGGGTTCTGGGTGCAGCAGACCTGGGTATGGCATAAGCCCTCTTTGAGGAGGTCGTCATTAACCCCACCATAGAGCCTCCAGAACTTCCCCAGGACTGGGAAACAGACTCTTGGAGGGCACCAACAAAACCTCGTGCACCAGGACCCGGGAGAAAGGAGCAGTGGCCCCACAAGAGACTGTCCCAGACTTGCCGGTGAATGTCCAGGAGTCTCTGGCAGAGGTGGGGGTCAGCGGTGGCCTGCTGCAGGGTCAGGGGCACTGAGTGCGCAGTGCGTCATGGAACCTTCTGAAGGAGGTCACCATTATCTTCATTACCTCCACCATAGTTTGGTCTCAGGTCAAACAGCAGGGAGGGAACACAGCCCTGCCCATCAACGGAAAATTGGATTAAAGATTTACTGAGCATGGCCCCGCCCATCAGAACAAGACCCAGTTTCCCCCTCAGTCAGTCTCTCCAATCAGGAACTTTACATATAGTTGTGTGTATATGTTAATTCAAACTCCTAATTTATTCTCCATCTATCCAAGACAAGATGAAGACTTTGTAAATGTGCTCATAAGAGGCCTGCACTGTTTAACTCCCTTTTTTAAGAAAGCAGTCATGCACTTCCCCAGCGGTCCAGTGGTAAAGAATCCATCTGTCAGTGCAGGGTACATGGGTTCAATACCTGGTCTGCGAAGATTCCATCTGCCACGAGGCAACTAAGCCCGTGTGTCACAACTACTGAGTCCGTGCTCTCAAACAAGAGAGTCACGGCAATAAGCCCAGCACCACGATGAGACAAAGCCCACAAACAGCAGAGAAGCCCTAGTGCAGCCAAAAATAATGTTTTAAAAAAGCAATCATTACAAGTGAAAAATGTATGGTGCAATCTGTAACCTGATGTCTCTCCTTTCCCCTCCCCATGTAAGTTTCAGGTTCAGACTGGGCATTCCCACAGCTGCATTCACACTGCCCAATCCAGTGCCAGCACACAGTAGGTATTCAGTAATGTTTTGAACAAATGACCAACTATTTGAATGAAGATACACACATACCAAAGGGAGGCCCTGCAGACTGTAGTGCAAGATGCGGAGTTGGCTGCCCATAAATTATTCACAAGGTTAGACATTTGACAGGAACAAAACGATCCTGAGATCCTGAGAGGCTCCAGGATGTACAGTTGTTGAAATGTCACCTTTAAGACGTGGGTATTGATTTACAGTTTGCATTCTTAAGTACAGAGGATTCTGTACAAGCAGGGGGAAAAAAATCCAATTTCTGCGTCTCAGTGAAGGAGACGGCTAAGTCACGTTTGGTATCATCTGTCAGAAGGTTGTGGGTGTGTGTGTGTGTGTGTGTGTGCCCATTTAAGAGTTTTACACTGACTGGCTTTCTTGGAGGTAATACGAAAAAAGCTTTAGACGTATTTTTTTTCAGCAGAGATTAGTTTTTCCTGCTTCAATACTTCAACTGAATGGACGCACACAGCAGTGTGCTTGTATTTGGCTTCTTCTGCTCAGCATAATGTTTTGAGAGTTCATCCAGGTTGCAATGTGTTAGTAGTCGTTACCTCTGGAGTATGGCTATATCACAGTTTATCTGTTTCATGCTGATGAACATCTGGGCTCTCTGCACGGTTATTTACTGATGACGTGTGTGTAAATATTCTCTTGCTGTGTATATATGCTTTCATTTCTTTGGGTTAACATCTAAGAGGGATATTTCTGGGTCGTGGGGTGGGTGTAGGCTTACTTTCATGATATTGCTGGACTGATTTTCAAGGTGATTTGTACCATTTTGCACTCCCACTGGGTCCACATCAACATCTGGCATGGCCAATCTCTTTTATTTTACCATTCTAGTGGGTGTATAACATTATATCATGGTTTTAATTTGTATTTTCTTGATGACTAATCTTGAACATTTCTTCATGTGCTTCATTTGATATTTTTCTTTGTTACGTTCTTATTAGAGTTTTAGATTTTAAATGGTGTCATTTATCTTTTAAATACTGAGTTTCAGCAGTTGTATATATGTGTATATAACTTGAATATGAATCCTAAGGCAGGTGTATGTATTAAAACTATTTTATCCAAGTCTGAGTCTTGCTTATTTACTTTTTAAAGGAAGTTATCTTTTGAAGCTAATTGCTTAATTAAGTTGAAGTCCATTTTTACCATTGTTTCTCTTATAATTAGTACTTCCTGTGTTCTACGAAACCTTTGCTCACTTAAATGTTGTGAAGATATTCTCCTAGTTTCTTTACAGAGTTTTAGCTTTTATGTTTAGGCCAGTGAACCTTTCGCCAATTGATTTTTGTCTATGGTGTAAGATATGAGTCAGAGTTCTTTTTTCTTTTTTTTTTTCTTCATCAGATCAGATCAGATCAGTCACTCAGTCGTGTCCGACTCTTTGTGACCCCATGAATCGCAGCACGCCAGGCCTCCCTGTCCATCACCAACTCACGGAGTTCACTCAGACTCATGTCCATCGAGTCAGTGTCGCCATCCAGCCATCTCATCCTCTGTCATCCCCTTCTCCTCCTGCCCTCAATCCCTCCCAGCATCAGAGTCTTTTCCAATGAGTCAACTCTTCGCATGAGGTTGCCAAAGTACTGGAGTTTCAGCTTTAGCATCATTCCTTCCAAAGAAATCCCAGGGCTGATCTCCTTCAGAATGGACTGGTTGGATGTCCTTGCAGTCCAAGGCACTCTCAAGAGTCTTCTCCAACACCACAGTTCAAAAGCATCAATTCTTCGGTGCTCAGCCTTCTTCACAGTCCAACTCTCACATCCATACATGACCACAGGAAAAACCATAGCCTTGACTAGACGAACCTTTGTTGGCAAAGTAATGTCTCTGCTTTTCAATATGCTATCTAGGTTGGTCATAACTTTCCTTCAAAGGAGTAAGCGTCTTTTATTTTCATGGCTGCAGTCACCATCTGTAGTGATTTTGGAGCCCAGAAAAATAAAGTCTGACACTGTTTCCACTGTTGCCCCATCTATTTCCCATGAAGTGGTGGGACCGGATGCCATGATCTTCGTTTTCTGAATGTTGAGCTTTAAGCCAACTTTTTCACTCTCCACTTTCACTTTCATCAAGAGGCTTTTGATTTCCTCTTCACTTTCTGCCATAAGGGTGGTGTCATCTGCATATTGAGGTTATTGATATTTCTCCCGGCAATCTTGATTCCAGCTTGTGTTTCTTCCAGTCCAGCGTTTCTCATGATGTACTCTGCATAGAAGTTAAATAAACAGGGTGACAATATACAGCCTTGACGTACTCCTTTTCCTATTTGGAACCAGTCTGTTGTTCCATGTCCAGTTCTAACTGTTGCTTCCTGACCTGCATACAGATTTCTCAAGAGGCAGATCAGGTGTTCTGGTATTCCCATCTCTTCCAGAATTTTCCACAGTTTATTGTGATCCACACAGTCAAAGACTTTGGCATAGTCAATAAAGCAGAAATAGATGTTTTTCTGGAACTCTCTTGCTTTTTCCATGATCCAGCAGATGTTGGCAATTTGATCTCTGGTTCCTCTGCCTTTTCTAAAACCAGCTTGAACATCAGGAAGTTCATGGTTCACATATTGCTGAAGCCTGACTTGGAGAATTTTGAGCATTACTTTACTGCGTGTGAGATGAGTGCAATTGTGTGATAGTTTGAGCATTCTTTGGCATTGCCTTTCTTTCTTTTTTTTTTTTTTTCTTCATATAGACAAACTTTTTCACCACTGAAATGCATTGCTGAAAATTTGTTGAAAATTGACCATTCCTAATTATTTTACATTTGACTATTTTGTTTAGATTATTTACACCCATTGTATGTGTACGGTAAAAATACCACATAATGATGTGCTACTGTATATCTCTTCTCAACTTTGTGTTCACTGATGTCAAACCGGTAGCTTGAAATCAACCACGTTGGGAGTATTTCCACCATGAAAAGAGGCAAACACTATTAATCATGGCTCAATTTACTGTGATTTTGTTTCTCCAGACATATGAAAATGTTGGAAACAATGTTAATAATACAGATTAACCTTCGAATCATGTCTCAAACTATGACACTGTGAATGGTACAAAAATTTGACTGACATTCTTCCCATATTTGAAAGCTACTATTTGAGTCAGCAAGATAGTCACACGTATCATTAAAGAATCAGTAAACTTCTAGCAAACATCCTTCACCTTCATCTTTTCATTAACATACATGAAAATACCAAGCCACATTCTCACCGTGGGAACTCCCCTCACTTTCTTGTTTCAGCAGGAGGTAGGCCACGGATAGCTGGGCAAGAATACCAAGAGAAAGGTTTATACACTGCGGGCTGCTGTGTGGACTTGATTATCAAGATGATGTTCAAGGTGCTGGTCAGTTTGGAGAAATATGAGGAAAAAAAAAACTTCCTGGGGGAGGGGGGCCTATGCTGGCTTTGAAGGAGGAGGCCAGCGGCCAGTGTCCCAGGAGCACAGCCCGCTGAAGGCCCCTCGAGAAGAAGCACACAGCTGCGGAGGCCGTCCTGGAAAGGGTCCTCCCTCCAGAGGGAACAGGGCTTGGCAGGGCAAGGTTAACGGCAGGGAGCGAAGCAGAGAGAGCTGGACTGAAGTAATTCTGCGAATTCCAAACTGTGGAGTTTGTACCTGTATCAGAAGGCTGCAGGGAGCCCGCGAAGAGCAAGGGACTCACATGGCTAGAGCTGCATTTTCTGGCAGTCAACCTGGTGGTGTGGGTACGACTGACTGGAGAAGAAAGACTCGAGTTAGGAGAAGCCAGAAGATAATCAGGGTACGGGCAGAAACAGGTGACAGAGGCCCAGACTGAGCCAGCGGCCATCAGAACAGAAAGGAGATGAGTAAAGGAAGAAATATCTCCTGGGTAGAAGGAACCGCACTTGGAAGAATGATTCTACTTTAAAAGTTTTTATTTTTTAAATTTTATTTAATCAATAATTTTTATTTTTTGTGGCACTTTGAGGGACTTGGGAGGTGTCAGTGAATCGGAAACGTGTAAAATAAGGAGACTGAGGGATAGTGCTACGGAATCTATACATAAATCCTAATTTTTCTTCATCTGCAGGATTTGGGGTGATTGAGAGTGTTTTTCACTCCAGTGATTACTTATATATTTTAGTTAATATATATCTTAACACTTATTTACCACTTCCTTTCTAGGGCGTTGCTATTTAATAAAAGGAATAATATAATAAAGGCTGGTTTTTTTTTTTTTTTAAAGCAGAAATATTCAAAGAAGGCTCTCTGTTTGCCTTTGAGTACATCTGGCGAAGTGGCTCTAGGCCATGAAGACTTGAGCAAGCCTGGGGTCCTGTCCTGTCACTGAGCTTTCAGGTTTTGTCTTGTTTACTTGGAATACAGGGAAAGTATTGTAGAGACCACTTCATCCTCAGGAGCCATTGGAAACCAGGCAATCACAGTTCTCAAAAACAGAGGAGATTATTTTAAACATGATCTCTTTTTAGAAAGTATGTATATTAGGATACTCTAGAAGTCTTAGAAGTTTGCTTAGGGGAAAAACCCTAGGGCTCCCCTGATGGCTCAGTGGGTAAAGAATCTGCCTGCAATGCAGGGAGACACAGGAGAAGTGGGTTCGATTCCTGGGTCAGAAGATCTGCTGGAGGAGGGCATGGCAACCTACTCCAATATTCTTGCCTGGAGAATCTCATGGACAAAGGAGCCTGGCGGGCTACAGTCCAAAGGGTTGCAAAGAGTTGGACATGACTGAAAGACTATACATGTTCACAGGCAATAGAAATTACCCCCTGGGGTTGGTGTGATAGTCAAGTGAGAGGACAGGGGTAAAGCATTTAAGAACAGTATCTGCTCTATGAGAGTGAGTAGTAGCTCAGTGATGATGATCATGATGATTCCTGTTTACAATAGCCCCTTAATGGATGATAAAATTTTAATTAGTACCAGTCATACAATAAATGCTCAATAAATTATAACCTTTCTAAGTACATAAGGTGAAAATCTTTCTGCTTCAGCCTTCAGAGATAATCATAATAAACATCACAGTCAATATGTATACATGTATATGTGGATATATAACCTTATGCTAACAAAGAGGAATGAGACCACACTACACATATTGTTCTGTGACTTCGCTGCTTCACTTAAATTTTAAAAACTATTTACCATACAAATATGCCCGACTGATTTCTGACAAAGTTGCAGAAGCAGTTCAATGGATGTAAAGACAAGTGGGGGTGGAGCTTTTGTTGAAAAGATAAAAGCCTTTCAACAAACGGGGCTGGAGCCACGGCACATCCAGGGGCAAAGAAAAGAATCCTGACCTCAACTTCAGAACTTATACAAAAATTAACTTCCAGTGGATCAGGGTTGCAGGTGGAAAACTTATAAGTGTAGAACTTTAAAGAAAATAATATGAGAAAATTAGGGTCTAGGTGCATCAAGGAGAGCCAAAGAGATTTGATACCAAAAGTCTGGTCCACAAAACGAACAACTGATACATTGGATCCCAGCAAAATTAAGACCTTTTTGTTTGTGAGAGATCCCACTTAAAGGATTAAAAGGAAAGCTATGGCTTGAGAGAAGAGAGTCTGTCACATATCCAACAGAAGATTAGTTTCTAGAATATATAGAACCTTCAAAACTCAATAGTAAAAAAAAAAGCATTCAAATTTTAAAAAATAGATGGAAGTCATGAATACTGATTTTTCCAGTAGTCATATAAAGAGAGATGTGAGAGTTGGACCATAAGGAAGGCTGAGCACTGAAGAATTGATGCTTTCAAATGGTGATGCTGGAGAAAACCCTTAAGAGTCCCTTCGACATCAAGGAGATCAAACCAGTCAATTCTAGAGGAAATCAACCCTGAGTATTCAATGGAAGGACTGATGCTAAAGCTGAAGCTCTAATACTTTGGTCACCTGATGATAAGAGCCAACTCACTGGAGACCCTGATGCTGGGAAAGATTGAGGGCAAGAGGAGAAGGGGATGACAGAGGATGAGATGACACCACTGAATCAATGGACATGAGTTTGAGCAAACTCCAGGAGATGGTGAAAGACGGAAACCTGGTATGCTGCAGTCCATGGGGTCACAGAGTCAGACACGACTGAACAACAGCGACATGCTGGACATGCCACTGAGGAGGAGATACAGACGGCAGATAAACACGTGAAAAGACGTGCAGCTTTACTAGTCATTGAGTATGCTGAGTCAGTGCAATTTAAAACCACAATGCGATATTGCCACACACCTATCAGAATGGCCAAGGTAACAAATAGTAACACCACCAAATGCTAGTGAGGGTGGAGAGAAATGGAACGCTCAGACACCATCAGCAGGGATGGGAAATGATATAACCACTCAAGATTGGTTTGCCCCCTTCTACACAACTAAATATGCAATTGTCATATGACCCAGTCATTACATTCCTGGATATTTATCCAGAAAAATGAAAATGGATGTTCACACGAAAACCTGCACATGAATATTCAGAGCAACTTTATTCATCATAGCTCCAACCTGGAAGCAACCTAATTCACCTTCAGGAGGTGGTTAGACAAACCAGATCATCCACACCATGGAATGTTACTCAGCGGTAAAGAATGAAGAATTGATTCATCCACCAGCCTGGATGAATCCAGGTAATTACGCTGAGTGAAAGCTAAGTGAACAAAGCCAGCGCCAAGAGGTCATATACTGTATGATTCCATTTGTACAGCATTCTTTTTCTCTCTCTTTATAAAATTTATTTTTAATTGATAGACAATTGATTTACAATATTGGTTTCATTTCTGCCATACATCAACATGAATTAGGTATACATATGCCCCCTCTCCAGAGCCTCCCTCCCATCTCCCACCCCTTCCCACCCCTCTAGGTTGTCACAGAGCCCCGGGTTGAGTTTCCTGAGTCATACAGCAAATTTCCATTGGCTATCTATTTTACATATGGTGGTATGCATGTTATTCTCTCCATTTGTCTCGCCCTCTCCATCCTCCCCATCTCCTTTGTCCATTAGTCTTATACAGCATTCTTGAAGAGAGGAATATACAGAATCAGAGGGTGGGTGAGTTGCTGCCAAGGGCCAGGCATGAGGCAGAGAGGGGAGATTGTGAAAGGGCAGGTCAGGGGGACCTTGTGGTCGTGGCGTTGTTCTGAATCTTGACTGTGGTGTTGGATACAGGACTCCCCTCATGCAACAGGACTGCATAGAACCCATGAGTAAAACTGGGGATGTTTGAGAATCAGCGGACTATAGCAACATCAGTATCCTGGTTGTGAGATTACACTGTAATTTTGCAAGGTGCTATCAATGAGGGAAACAGGGTAATATCTAATGGGCTCTCACTGCATTCCTTCCTGCAACTACCTGATAAGTTACAGTTTTCTCAAAATAAAATGTTTAATTGGGAAAAAAGGGAATATCATAAGCAGTTAGCCAAACAAAACAAAAACGAATGGTTTCGCTAAGGGTCTGACCATTTTGACTGTGTGCCCTTTCTTTTTTCTTTTAGGCACTCATTAGTCAATCATGGGAGAAGGCAATGGCACCCCACTCCAGTACTCTTGCCTGGAAAATCCCATGGACGGAGGAGCCTGGTGGGCTGCAGTCTATGGGGTCACTAGGAGTCGGAGACGACTGAGTGACTTCACTTTCACTTTTCACTTTCATGCATTGGAGAAGGAAATGGCAACCCACTCCAGTGTTCTTGCCTGGAGAATCCCAGGGACAGGAGCCTGGTGGGCTGCCGTCTATGGGGTCGCATAGAATCGGACACGACTGAAGTGACTTGGCAGCAGCAGCAGTCAATCATGAATTGGCCAGACTCTACCTATTATTATAAATGATTCCAACAAGTCCTGTGGGGACATTGCAGCCTGAACGCTGTGGATGGGAATGGTCTTTGAAGAAACTGGGTTAAAGATCTGGAACCAGAGTTGTGCTCTTAACAAGTCCATTGAGTGGGGACCTCATTGCACGTCCCCTGGGAAGGGTAATGAAACATGAAGATGAAGGTGACCAGTACCTCCCTCAGGAAGGCCCCTCTGGGTCACGGAAGTCCTTCACCAGGAGAGTCAAGACTGGAGCAGCCCCCCTCTCACTGGGAAATTCAAGCCCATTATCTCTTACTGGGGAGGCAGTAATGACCGTCACGGAAGGAGACCTCAATTTAAGCAAACAGCTGTTTTTCCTTGACAACAGAAGGGTAAACAGGGCTCAAGTTGGTTCTTAGCGAAGTGATCCATGGAAAGATCATTTAAACAGAGTCTCTCAGTGAGCACAGCGAGGAAATCATGCAACCTCCCTCCCTAGCCCTGCCCCGGTGATGCCCTGTCAAAGAAACCTGCCTTTCTGGGGGCCTCGCAAAGTCACGGGACTCCATCCTTGGCCGCCCTGGTTTCCAGGCCTATGGACCGGCCGCCGATCCTGGACCTGGGCTCTCCCTTAGGAGAGCGATTTGGAGCCCCAGAGCCTGTGTGGTTTGTCTGGAGGGAGTCTCTTCGTCCTACCCTTCCCCGATTATCTAGCACTTAACAGGTGACCCTGCAGTCAATGGCACCGTGAAGGGTCTAAGTATTAACATTCTTCAATGTGCTCCTGGCCCTTGCAGGACTTGTCTACAGCACTGAAGGGCTGTGCAAAGCCTCAGCGCTGTTGACAGTCAGCTGTGATTTTCCATCAGCTGCATCTCATTATCCCTTCAGGGCTCCTCTGCCTATCCACGGGAAACAATGTGTAATCACTTGCAACTGATTGCAAATCACTCTGCCCGGCTTGTGTGAGCAAGCCTTGGCCCCACCACGTGGTCCAGACTGCCACTCGGGTCCCTGCGCCCTGGGGCCCCTCACTGCCCCCAGAGTGGGGCTCCGGGGCACCTGGAGCACAATGGCCCCTCTTTCTCCCCGGGATGGAGGTGGGGAGGAAGGGGGCTGGATAGATCAGGACACTGGCTAATCACGAACCCCAAGAAATGACAGACTCAGGTTCAGAATGGTTATTTTGTGGATCAGTTTTCAGAGATAGAAAGGCAGCCATGCCTGTTCCCTTCACGGAGAATTAGACAGATTTGAGGATTCTAGAATGAATAACTGGGTGGAAGTATGGGCCACAGTTTCAAAATAGAGGCAGTAGATCATATTTACCATAGAACTCAGACATCTAAGGTGCTCAGATCCAATTCAAGTCCTGATTCTGACAGTTACTACCTGTGTGACATTGGACAAGTCACCTAATCCCTTTCAGTCTCAGTTTCTCATCTGTAAAATGGGAATAATAGCAATACCAAGCTCAGGGTATATACAGGGAAGGTACACAGGGAAGAAGTGTCTGCTTGTAATCTGTTCACCGTGACCATGATCTATATCTTTGCATATTGAGATTTTCTTCTATGATTTAAGATGACATTTTCTATTTTTTATCATAGAATTATGTATACTTTTGTTAGATTTTTCCCCGAAGTATTTATTATTTAGTTGCCATTGTAAATCATACCAATTTAATAATGCATTTGGTAATTATGTTCAGTAAGAATTGTACAATTGATTTGTGTGTACTGGACTTGAATCTAGCAACTTTGGTGAACTCTCTTATTAGTTTCCATACTTTATGTCTGAAATGCTTTTAAACATGAGTGAGTTGAGGGGTGAGGGAGGGAAGGATTGGGAGTTTGGGTTTAGCGGATGCTAACTATTATATTTATATATAGGATGGATAAACGGAAAGGTCCTACTGTGTAGCATAGGGAGCTATTGATATATTCAATATCCTGTGATAAACCATAATGGAAAATAATAATATGAAAAAGTATAACCGAATCACTTTACTGTACAGCAGAAATTAACATTGTAAACCAACTATATTTTAGTAAAACTTATATATATATATTATGAAACTGGCGTTGGGGAAAGCCAAAATGTCAAACTACTTACATCTAGATGGAAAGACTACCGGTGAGCTCTTTTCTACTTTTCTACTTCTGTATACCCTTCAATACTTAAAATTTTTGTACAATAGGTATCTCCTCCTTAACAACTGAACTGAAAATTATTAAATTACAACAGTACTGATAACAGTCCCCTTTTGATGAACACCTATACTCAGCAACCATATGCTAAGTGCTTCATATACATAAGTTAATTTCATCTTGACAACAACCTAGCATAGAAGGAATTTCTTGTCACATTCCAAACAAGAAAACTGAGGCATAGATCACCCTGTGGAAATCATTACGTACCTACTAAATACTTGAGCTGGGTTTTATGGGACTCTTATTTTCCTAGACAAACTCAGAAGGACATTTTCTTGTGGAAGATTTCGCTTCACTGATCTCAAGCTACAGAGGGTTACATGGGTTAGTTTGTCATTGACATGGCTGTTTGCCCTTCTTGCTAGGCAGAGCCTCAAGGAATTGAGAGAAACAAGCTTTAGAAAGACCCCTGGGGGGATGGGCTCCAGCTCTGGGTGGGGGATGGGGTCTGCAGAGGATGAAGCCAGGCCTGGAAGCCAGCTACCTGGATTCTGATCTTAAAAATGAAAAGCTGTGTAGGCTGAGTGACGCCTTGGGAAGGTCAGACTGCTCTAATTTCCTCAAGGAGCGATGGCTCCGTATTCAGGAGACCAAGAGCCAGGCCCAACGATTTCAATATGAGAAGAAGGAAGCTTATTCCTTGAGGGTGAAGATTTGACCTTTGTCTTTGGTCTTCCCTAAAGGTCAATAATCACAAAGACGACTCGAAAGGTTTAAAGTGATCTAAACCCACCAGTGTGTTACAGAACAGGGGATGGAGACATGGGGTGATTGGAAGTCATTTATGGCCTTTGTAAATCTTTTTCTAGTGGATTAATGATCACTGGAATGTTAAAATACAACTTTTGGTAATTGCATCCAAGTCACGAGCCAGGCCCTCTAACTAGATAAAGCCCTAAGAGTCACCTCTTGAAGAACCTTTTACAACTGCCACCACCGCGCTCAAGACCCCACAGTTGCAGCATATGCACCTCTGTCTCTCTCTGCCGGCTTTGTCCTCACCCAGCCCTCTCTGCCCCCCAGCACCCTTCTCTCCTTCCTGCGACTGTGTTATGATTTTGCAGCGAGGACCTCAGCACTTGTGCTTCGATTACAAAAAAAATTATATAACTGTATTGGAGTAAAGATGAATATAATCCTGACAGGATCCAGTATTATATATTTGTATTTATTTTTTTCTTCGATTTTAAAAGAAAGTATAATTAAAATTAATTAAAGGAAATTAAAATTAATTTAATAAAAATTAATGTTTAGAAATATTAAGTGAATGGACTGTGAGTCCTGACATAAGTTGTCCTGGGCCTGATGGCAAAGTCCACCTTGTTCTTCCCTCCCTCTCTCCATCCATCCTTCGTCCCTTTCTCACTTCCTCCTTTCCTTCCTTATTTCTCTGTCTCTCTCTTTCTATTTTCTCTCCTTTCCTGCCTAGCCTTGGCATACTAAGGAAAATAAGTTTTCAGCTTCTCCTGTATCTTGCTTGCAATCATTTCTGTTTTATGAGGAAACAAAACGTTTCCTTCATTTTCCCTTAAAAAAAAAAACAAAACTGAAATCTAACTGTGAATCTAAATTTTTCCTGGAATCAGACAGGCTCTCCCACCCTCTCATAAGCATTTTACATTGTTGAGGTTTTTCTTCTTTGCAGCTCTACCGAGACACTACAAAAATTTATGATGAGCCTGGAAACATCCTTGAGCAATTATTCCTAACACCGGGTGCATCCAGCTTTCTTTGAGTTGAGGTATTCAGAGCCTCTGCTGGCAGCGTGGATGACATGGGGATACGAGAAATGAGGGCTGCGTGCCCTGTCTTGTCAGGAACACAAGGAACCCTGAGACGCCAGCTACTTCAGGGAGCCCATGAAGGCACCACGGTCTCCCTCTTGCTTCTCCGAGAAGCAGCTAGAATTTTGCAGCTGTTTTCCATTGCTCTCTGAAGAGCGTACATGCGTTCAGAAACAGCCCTTAGGAGTCAAGGGGGGTTCTTCTTCTTTGCTTTTCTTAAACATAACTTTCCCAGTATAGCACTGGACTCAACAGGAGGAAGTCACAGTTACAAACTCGGCCCAAGGAATGGGGGGAGGCCTGGGGTCTGCTGAATTGCAGGACTGGATCTTTTGAGACTGGTGGGGCGCAGGGGTGGGGCGAGGAGGGTCACCGCTTGGCTGTTCTTGGCCTGGGGTTGGTGATTTATAATCTCAGAAAGTGCTCCAGGTTGGATGGAACAGACCATTTAATATTGTGTCTACACGAGGCCTGCCCCCAGGATGCCTCCTTCCACTGTCACGACGTAGGGACGATGGGCTCCCCGTGGTGGGGCTGCTTCTGAAGCGTGTACAGCCCACATGACCATGGACACAGGTTCCTACAGAACAGGAGCTAGAAATCAACCGTGGTCAGAGACGTAAGAGCTGTAACAGCTTCCGTTATTCACATAACCCAGTGTCACCCTCCACTCATACAGTTTCACCTCACGAGGGGGACTATGGAAGGAAATCCACACAGTCGTTGGTATAAGTTCCAGTGGATGTGGCCATTGAGTGAATAATCGGTGGAAAATGTGCACCACGTTTCTTGACTCACTCTCCTGCCTTTGGTCCTTGTAGTAACAGAGACTCTTTATAAAGCCATGACAAGGAGCCAGCCAGTGTGACAAGTCAGGTCTGTGCAGATACTGCCCTGTAGAGACCTGTCAATGGCACTCAGGAGGAGGTATCATTGTCTCCTGTTCACTGCAAAAAAGTGAGTCTTAGAAGAGAAACGCGGGAGGGGGACATCCAGCCATTTTCCAATCTTAAGTCTTTGAGATTACTTGATTTCTAAATGGAACACTTAAGGATGAAAAAACAAAACACATTTCCACTTCCTGGAGGTACCTCAGTAATCATCCTCTCTTTCCCTACATGAGGATCTTCCTTCATAGCACTGCTAAAATGAACGTGTTTCCCCTTCACTAACAGCAAAGTGCCCTGGACTTGGACTTGGGATTTCAGGAGTGGGAAAATTTCTCCTCGCTACCTGCCGGCAGCTGGAAGAAGAGCAAAGGCAGAGGGCAACACTTCTTCCCAGGACAGAGCAAGGCTGCCTGGTTTTGTCCCTTCCAGGAACAAAAAAAAAAAAAAAAAAAAAAACCTGAAGGCCCGTCCACCCTGGAAGGTTGGTAACAGTATTATCCACTTAATGAATGGCGATTTGGGGCTTAAAAGGGCTGAGCAACTTCCCCAGGTTCACAGTGGTCAGGAGAAAGGGGGCAGGGTTTGCCAAGAGCCAACTCTGTCCATGTCTGGTCTCTGCGCTTTCCTGTCTGCTTCCTTGTCTGCTACCAGGGACTTGGCGAGGCTCCCCTTCTTCATCCGTGACACAGGGATTGACATCTTCCTTGTGCCCCTGTTGTGCTGTCGTGTGTTTTAAATACAGTATTATACACAATTACACCCGATGCATCACTTGACACACGGCTGGAAAGCAGTACGTGCCAACGGCTATGAAGTCAGAATCTCACATCCAAGGTGCCTGAAGATCTTTTATCTCCAGCACTGCTTCCTGCATCAAATGGGGACTTAAAGAAAACCTGACTACATTTTGATTGGCTACTTTAAAAAGAGACACGGCCATGATGCACCTTGGCCAAGTGGAGCCAAATCTCGCTCTGTGCGACTCCGATTCAAGTTTAACTGTGTTGGTCCAAAAGAAATGTTGCTTTCTGCTGTTGTTCAGTTGCTCAGTCGTGTCTGACTCTTTGTGACCCCACGGACGCAGCACGCCAGGCTTCCCTGTCCTTCTCTATCTCCCGGAGTTTGCTCAAACTCATGCCCAATGAGTCAATGATGCCATCCAACCATCTCATCCGCTGTTCTCCCCTTCTCCTCCTGCCTTCAATCTTTCCCAGCATCAGGGTCTTTTCCAATGAGCTGGCTCTTTGCATCAGGTGGCCAAAGTACTGGAGCTTCAGCTTTAGCATCAATCCTTCCAATGAACATTCAGGGTTGATTTCCTTTAGGATTGGCTAGTTTGATCTCACTGCTGTCCAAGGAACTCTCCAGAGTCTTCTCTGTGGAATACAGAACCACAGTTCTATTTTCCATGGATCTGATTTCCTTAAACTGACACTTAGGATGACATCTCCATTATGAAAACAGCAATGAGCTATTTCTGGCCTCTCTTCACTGAACACTTTTGATCTGCGCTCACATGGACTTATCTCTCTGTTCCCTACCTCTGGGCAACCTCTAACCCCTGTCCCACTCAGCAATAACTGGGGAGGTTTTAGGGAAAACAAACAAACCAGCAAGATGGTTGCCTGGCCCTAAGTCGAGAACTTTGGAATCGTATTGGTTTAAATAATTCTCGAAAACAACACATTTTTGAGTTCTCTAGGTAATGTACAGCCAAGAATAAGAAACACCATTTGGCCAAACTGAACATTTTCAGCTGTGCAACACTGCCCTTCCTCCTAAGGGCCCTTGCACATGCTGTTCCCTCCTCCTAGAACTCTGTTCCAACCAGGCTTCACTTGACTGGGTCACATTCATCCATCGGGTCTCGGTGGGAAACCTTCCCGGCTGTGGTGAGCAGACCCTAGGGAGGACCCTCCCGATTCCCACTGTCATCAATCCCTTTTTTTTTGAGTGTAGGCAGAACTGGTGGCTTGTCCCTGGCCAACAGAATACATGTCAAAAGTGAAGGGCTTCTGAAGATATAATACGGTCCCAAGTCCGATGACTTTGAAGAACTTACAGCAAGTCCCCTACATACCAATGAGTTCTGTTCCAGGAGTGCGCTTGTAAGTCCAATTAAAAAAAATTTATCTGGCTGCACTGGGTCTTGGTTGTGGCACACGGGCTCTTCAACCTTCAGTGTGGCGTTGCAGGATCTTCAGTTGCGGCATTTGGGATCTAGCTCCCAAACCGAACCAGGTCCCCTGCATGGGGAGCATTAGGTCTTGGCTACTGGAGCATGAGGGAAGTCCCAGTCCAATACGTTAAGTCCAACAAAGTCAGCCTTGGTACACAACTGGCTATATACTGCTGCTTTTACACTTGCTTCTGGACATCCTGGGCTTGAAATAAAGATACTGTGCTCTGTACAGGACTGTACAGTAAAGTACACAAAAGCACAGGCACTTGTAGAGGAACAGGCACGTGACAACACATGCCAGACGCATGATCTAAATTACTCATCGGACATTCGAACACATGTTTGCATCTTCGAAAGTTTGCAACTTGAAGGTTCCTATGTAGGGGACTTACTGTATCTGGCTCTCCAGGGCTTGGCTCAGTCAGGTAAAAGCCTTTAAGAGAGGGGTGGGGCCACAGGCAGCTCCACTAATTTTTAAGTCTCCTGCCCTAATAGCCACAAGCTAACAAGGGCCAGTGTGGCCTGTGTGGCTCCTTTGCTAGCCCTTGGCTGGAGCTGAGCAGGCATCCTGCAGAGGCCTCATGGCCTGGCTCAGGGCCTCAGGAAAGAAGCCTGCCTGCCCGGCCTTGGCCCCTGCCTTCCCAGAGATAGAACTCCACCAGAGTTTCTCAAAGTGTAGTCCGGACCGCCTGCATCCCATGACCCAGGAGACTCTATTAACCTCTAGGCTCCTCCCCCCATGGACCAACTGTTTCAAATCGGTTAGAGTGACATCAGACCAGCCCAGGGCTCAACAAACGTCCTCTCTAAAGGGCCGGATGGTAAACCCTCTAGGCTCCGTGGGCCGCGTGGTTTCTGATGCAGTGGTTGTCTGGCACGTGAGCAGGTGTGGCCAGGTGTGGCCCTGGGCAGTACTTTGCTGACCTCTGGTCCGGACCTTTCAGTCAACCCAAAGAACCTTGTGTAAGTCAATCTCCTTTATTCTCATTTGATGACTGGAGACTCTGGATGAGAGGCTGGGTGACAGGCTGGGAGGTCAGGGTGGGCGGCCAGCTTTGCCCTCATCACACCGCAGGATCGCCAAGTCCCTTCATCATGCGAGGTGGCCTCCCTGTTTTTTACCAGTGGTCCCCTGGCCCCCACCAGCCTCCCTGGCCTGCCTCTTCCCTTTCCCCTGCTGCCTGGCCTAGCCTCCGTGCGGGGAGGAGAGGGCGGAGCGGGCTGGCCTGGCCCAGGCCTCACTTCCCAGCAGCTTTTCTAGCGGCTCTGGGCTTCTCGGCACAGGCTGGCACTCCGAGGGCCAAGAGTGAGTCAGAGGGTGGGTGCTGGGACTTGCTCCACGCACACCCTCTCTGCGGGTGATGCCCTCCACGGAGCAGGCGGGAGGCCCTGGCAGCACAGGAGGGAGGGGAACCCCCACCCCACCCCGAGGTCCCACCCTTGAGCCACCTTGATGGCCGTCAATGGGCAGTTCTGAGCCTCTTCTCCAGCCTCACCTGCCCATCCTGCTCCCGGACAAACATCCAGCAGCCCGGACAAACGCCCCCTGGGACCTCAGGGTCTCTGTTCTCTTTCCCACGCCTTCCCTCTGCCTGGAAATATGTGGGCCTCCTTGTCCATTGGACAGACTCCTGATTATTCCTGGTGTGCCACTCACTGCCCCCGAGAAGCCCTCCCAGATCCTGAGGAGGCTTTCTTCAGTCCTCCTGGGTGCCCAGCCACCCTTGCATACACCTTCTCTTGACTGCCGCTCAGCACGCCCGGCAACGAAGGCTTCCAGGAGGGGGACTGTCTGTTAGGAATCTCTATACCCTTGGCCACAGGGCAAGTCTTTGTCTATACTGGGAGCTTAATCAGTGCGTGTCCAATACATTTCAGAAAGGTCCATTCCTTTCTGTGCTCGGAAGAGAGTGAAACAGGGCTTTCTATGCCAGGCAGCAAACTGATGGAGACCTTTATCCCCAGGGGGTGAAATAAACAACACCGTGGACTGACTGGGGAAACCGAGGCACGTGACCCCTGAGGAGCTCCCGATGGACTGTGGCTTTTTACAACCAATTTTGCTTTGGGTTTATTTCTATGCCTCCCTTCCCCACTCCTGGTCTCTTTGTGGTGGGCACTGTCCACATTTGGATCTGAAGTCTTCCTGTCATTGCATTTCTTGGTCTTTAGAATTAGGGTCCTGGAGCTTGAGAAAACCTCAGAATCTCTGAGGCAGCTTGGTTAATGCTCAGATTTCACCGAGACGGTGGGGATGGGTGGGATGGGCGGGGCTTGGGTGGGCTCCAGGAGATGGCATTTCTCACAAGCTCCTGAGGGGAGCTGTGGGTGGTCCTCGGCCTGGGCTAGGGCACCGTGCTCCACGCTGCCCATCTTGGCTAACTGACCTCTTCCAAGACCTTCAGCTGCTGCCTTGGTACAAATCTCTCCCAGCTATATATATATATATATATATATATATATATATACACACACACACACACACACACTTATTTAACAAGGATATTCTGAGTGCTGACTCTGTGCCAGGTATTGCTCCAGGCCCTGAAAATGAGATGGAGACCCTAAAAATGGTCCTTCCCTCATGAGGGACACATTCAACCTTTCGCCCCAGTCTTCCAAGACAAGAACGTCTAGAATGTCACTCCTCACCCCTCCTCTTCCTGGCACCCCCCCACCCCACCCCCACCGACCTTCCCGCCTCCACCCTGGTGCCAGCATTCTCAGCTCAGTCGCCCAACTCCTGTGTGTCCTGTGCTCTGTCTACTCCATCTTCGCAGGCATCGCGTCTTGATTCTTCATCCACATTTGTCTCTTCCCGTGTCTCTCGTCACCACAAATAAGATGCTCAGAGGTTCATGCTAGAAATTGCAGAAGACTCTTACTCTGCCACTTTGCCGGTGATCTCAGTGCATTTTTTTTTAATTTTTAATTTAATAATTTTAAAACATGTGTTCCCCATCCTGAACCCTCCTCCCTCCTCCCTCCCCATACCATCCCTCTGGGTCGTCCCAGTGCACCAGCCCCAAGCATCCAGCATCGTGCATTGAACCTGGACTGGCACCTCGTTTCATACATGACATTTCACATGTTTCAATGCCATTCTCCCAAATCTTCCCACCCTCTCCCTCTCCCACAGAGTCCATAAGCCTGTTCTATACATCAGTGTCTCTTTTGCTGTCTTGTATACAGGGTTATCGTTACCATCTTTCTAAATTCCATATATATGCGTTAGTATACTGTATTGGTGTTTTTCCTTCTGGCTTACTTCACTCTGTATAGTAGGCTCCAGTTTCATCCACCTCATTAGAACTGATTCAAATGTATTCTTTTTAATGGCTGAGTAATACTCCATTGTGTATATGTACCACAGCTTTCTTATCCATTCATCTGCTGATGGACATCTAGGTTGCTTCCATGTCCTGGCTATTATAAACAGTGCTGCAATGAACACTGGGGTACATGTGTCTCTTTCCCTTCTGGTTTCCTCAGTGTGTATGCCCAGCAGTGGGATTGCTGGATCATAAGGCAGTTCTATTTCCAGTTTTTTAAGGAATCTCCACACTGTTCTCCATAGTGGCTGTACTAGTTTGCATTCCCACCAACAGTGTAAGAAGGTTCCCTTTTCTCCACACCCTCTCCAGCATTTATTGCTTCTAGACTTTTGGATCGCAGCCGTTCTGACTGGTGTGAAATGGTACCTCATAGTGGTTTTGATTTGCATTTCTCTGATAATGAGTGATGTTGAGCATCTTTTCATGTGTTGTTAGCCATCTGTATGTCTTCTTTGGAGAAATGTCTATTTAGATCTTTGGCCCATTTTTTGATTGGGTCATTTATTTTTCTGGAGTTGAGCTGAAGGAGTTGCTTGTATATTTTTGAGATTAGTTGTTTGTCAGTTGCTTCATTTGCTATTATTTTCTCCCATTCTGAAGGCTGTCTTTTCACTTTGCTAATAGTTTCCTTTGATGTGCAGAAGCTTTTAAGTTTAATTAGGTCCCATTTGTTTATTTTTGCTTTTATTTCCAATATTCTGGGAGGTGGGTCATAGAGGATCCTACTGTGATGTATGTCAGAGAGTGTTTTGCCTATGTTCTCCTCTAGGAGTTTTATAGTTTCTGGTCTTACGTTGAGATCTTTAATCCATTTTGAGTTTATTTTTGTATATGGTGTTAGAAAGTGTTCTAGTTTCATTCTTTTACAAGTGGTTGACCAGATTTCCCAGCACCACTTGTTAAAGAGATTGTCTTTAATCCATTGTATATTCTTGCCTCCTTTGTCAAAGATAAGGTGTCCATGTGTGCGTGGATTTATCTCTGGGCTTTCTATTTTGTTCCATTGGTCTATATTTCTGTCTTTGTGCCAGTACCATACTGTCTTGATAACTGTGGCTTTGTAGTACAGCCTGAAGTCAGGTAGGTTGATTCCTCCAGTTCCATTTTTCTTTCTCAAGATCGCTTTGGCTATTCGAGGTTTTTTGTATTTCCATACAAATTGTGAAATTATTTGTTCTAGCTCTGTGAAGAACACTGTTGGTAGCTTGATAGGGATTGCATTGAATCTATAAATTGCTTTGGGTAGTATACTCATTTTCACTATATTGATTCTTCCAATCCATGAACATGGTATATTTCTCCATCTATTAGTGTCCTCTTTGATTTATTTCACCAGTGTTTTATAGTTTTCTATATATAGGTCTTTAGTTTCTTTAGGTAGATATATTCCTAAGTATTTTATTCTTTCCGTTGCAATGGTGAATGGAATTGTTTCCTTAATTTCTCTTTCTGTTTTCTCATTATTAGTGTATAGGAATGCAAGGGATTTCTGTGTGTTGATTTTATATCCTGCAACTTTACTATAATCATTGATTAGTTCTAGTAATTTTCTGGTGGAGTCTTTAGGGTTTTCTATGTAGAGGATCATGTCATCTGCAAATAGTGAGAGTTTTACTTCTTCTTCTTTTTACTTTACTTTACTTTACTTTTTACTTCTACTTCTACTTTACTTCTTCTTTTCCAATTTGGATTCTCAGTGCATTTTAATTCATTGAGATTGATCTTCTAGAGCAGTGTCTCTCAAACTAGAACGTGCATCAGAATGACCTGGGAATCCTGGGAAAATGAGACTCCAGTTCAGCAGTTGTGGGGAACGGCCTGAGACTCTGCCATCTGAGCCACTCCCAGGTGACGCTGTGTGCTGGGCTGTGGCTGCCACTTGGAGAAGCAGGGTCCTAGAGCAGCGTGCTTTCTCTTTGGCACTATCCACTTAAGAATTCCACACTGTCACCCACTAGGTTAAAGCCCTACACTTAGACAGACATTCAGGCCCTGAATCTTTCGGTAGTCTTTGTATTCATGTTTTATCTCCCACGGCATAAATTACTTCCTCCCTCCCGACCCAGTCCCCATCCTTGTTTATGTACCTTTCGCACCAAGAATGCCACCATCTCTCTCTTCCTTCTTATAATCCTTACTTATCCTTCAAGTTAAAAGTTAAAAGACACTTACTCCTTGGAAGGAAAGTTATGACCAACCTAGACAGCATATTAAAAAGCAGAGACATTACTTTGTCAACAAAGGTCCATCTAGTCAAGGCTATTGTTTTCCCAGTAGTCATGTATGGATGTGAGAGTTGGACTATAAAGAAAGCTGAGTGCCAAAGAATTGATGCTTTTGAACTGTGGTGTTGGAGAAGACTCTTGAGAGTCCCTTGGACTGTGAGAAGATCAAACCAGTCCATCCTAAAGGAGATCAATCCTGGGTGTTCATTGGAAGGACTGATGTTGAAGCTGAAACTCCAATACTTTGGCCACCTGATGCAAAGAGCTGACTCACTTGAAAAGACCCTGATGCTGGGAAAGATTGAGGGCAGGAGGAAAAGGGGAGGATAGAGGATGAGATGGTTGGATGGCATCACCGAATCAATGGACATGGGTTTGGGTGGACCCTGGGAGTTGGTGATGGACAGGGAGGCCTGGCGTGCTGCAGTTCATGCAACCTGCGTGCTGGGTCGCAAAGAGTAGGACAAGACTCAGAGACTGAACTGACTGATCCTTCAGGTTAAACTCAAGTTCTGTGTCCTCTGCTTTTCTGCTTCACAGGCCCCAGGCCAGTCTCTGATGTCCCAAGATAAATGCTTTTGACTTTTTGCCTTTGTCTTTATCTTGTGCTTTGTCCTGCGGTGACTTTACAGTTCCTTCCACTAAAAGAGGGGCATGCATTTCCCTGCCCTTGACTTTCTGTTCAGCCATGCATCTTACTTTGCCAATAAAATGACAGGGCAACCAGTTTCAAGCCCAGGCCTTACAATACCCCATGCTTTCCTCTCTGCTCTTGTGTGTTTCTGCCATGACCATGAAAGAAAGCTCATGACGGGATGTGCCTACGAATCTCCCAGGAGGAGGAGGACAGACAAGCGGTGCAATCAAGCTGACACTACAGGTGACCCCAGAAGTGTGAGTGAGCCCAGGCATGGTCAGCAGGGCCCCTCCTGCCACTCAGCCTTAATTGGCCCATTCTAGCCAACCCACACTTCCTGTGAGTCAAACGAATGCTTATTTTTGCAACAAAAATTGAGATTTTTGTGGTTATTTATTATGCAACTATAGCTAACCAGAGGCATGTATGTTTTTAAACTGCTATTTTTAAAAAATTGAAGTACAGCTGATTTACAATATGGTGTTAGTTTCAGGTATATAGCACAGTGATTCAGTTTTACATTTATATATAAATAAATACAGGCCTTCCCTGGTGGTCCAGTGGTTGAGAATCTGCCTGCCAATGCAGGGGACACTGGTTCAATCGTGGATCTGGGAAGATCCCGCATGTCACGGGGCAGCAAAGCCCGTGCACCACGACTCCTGAGCTTGCGCTCTAGTGCTGTGCTCTGCAGCTACTGAGCCCAAGTACTGCAGGTACTGAAGCCCACGGGGCCTAGAGCCTGTGCTCTGCAACCAGAGAACCCGCAGTGACGAGAAGCCCACACACCGCAACTAAGTGGAGCCTCCACTCGCCACAGCTAGAGAGAAGCCCGAGCAGCAGCAAAGACCCAGCACAGACAAAACTAAACAGATAAATATCAAACTGAGTATATATACATATTATATATATGTAAAATATGTATATTGCTTTCCTGCTGGCTCAGATGGTAAAGAATCCGCCTGCAATGTGGGAGACCCAGGTTCAATCCCTGGGTCGGGAAGATCCCCTGGAGGAGGGAACGGCAACCCACTCCAGTATTGTTGCCTGGAGAATCCCACAGACAGAGAAGCCTGGTGGCTATAGTCTGCGGGCTCACAAAGAGTTGGATAAGACTGAGCGACTAATACTTTCACTTTAAATATGTGTATCATACACAGCAAAGAAGCAAAGAAGAGAAATGCTATATATATATATAGGTTATATATATAGGCTCCCCCCACCCTGGACTTAGCCTGCAAAGCGGGAGGCACAGGAGATGCAGGTTCAGCCCCTGGGTTGGGCAGATCCCCTGGAGGAGGGCATGGCAACCCACATCACTATGTTTGCCTGGAGAATCCCATAGAAAGAGGAGCCTGGAGGGCCTATAGTCCACAGGTTTGCAAAGAGTCAGACACGACTGAAGAGACTTAGCACACGTGTGTGTATGTATATATACACATATGTATATTCCTTTCCAGATTCTTCTCTTGCAGGTTATAACGAAACAGGTACCTGTGCTACACAGTCCTCACCGGTAATCTATCTTATATATAGTCGTGTGTGCATGTTGATCCCAATCTCCTACTTTACCCCTCCTCCCCCACTCCCTTTTCCCTTTGGTAACCATAGGCTTGTTTCCTATGTCTGTGTCAAATTACTAATTTTTGAGCAACACTTGTGGGCACCGTTCTAAGGAGTTCACCTACTGTGAGCTCACACACTCCTCTCCTCGTGACAATGCTGTGAGGTGGATACTGAACTTATTCCAATATGACAGAGGAAGAAATCGAGTTTCAGGGTCATTAAGTGAGCTGAGCTGTTTGGGTAGGTGGTTCTCAAACAAATGCTCACTCTGAGGCTCGTCTTCCCAATGACTATCCTGCCCTCTGAGGGATGTTTCTATGTTTGGATCCACAAGAAAATATTTGGATTTGGTTAGGAAAGAGGGGGCTTGGATATTTTCACAGCAGGCAGGAAGAATCACAACATCTTTAAAGACCGCTCCATTTCCACCTTAACCGCCTCAACTGACAATTTTTAGGACCTCCATCCCAAGAAGTCAGTTGTGGTCATGCTGATGTCTTTAAAATATTGCTCAAACCAGAGGGATGGGTTTGCTGTTACTGCCTGTCTGCTTCTGAGGACTTGAACCCACACTTGGCTGGGGAGAATCCAAAGGTCCAGGAACTTTGTTTGTGTTCCCTCCCCAGCAGGGCAGCCAGCCAGAACCCGCGTGTTCGTTACCCATTTGTACCTCTGGGTTTGCAATGGCAGTGGAAACCAGGGGGAAGTAACAATGATAGGAATGCTAAGCTGTGCTGGGCTCTTCAGCCAGAGTGAGCTTTCAGGATGCACAGAGGATGGTACAATGCCCGTCAAGTCAAAGCACAAATCCTTCACGTGACCCACAGTGACCCCGATCTCTGTCTTGTTCTCTGTGCTTCTAGTGTCACCACACTTGCCATGGGCTTCCCTGGTGGCTCAGCTGCTAAGGAATCCGCCTGCAATGCAGGAGACCTGGGTTTGATCCCTGGGTTGGGAAGATCCCCTGGAGAAGGGAAAGGCTACCCACTCTAGTATGCTGGCCTGGAGAATTCCATGAAATGTACAGTCCATGGGGTCACGAAGAGTCAGACACGACTGAGCCACTTTTACTTCACAGTTGCCTTGACTCTCTGAATGTATCACGCCTTCTTCACGTCTGAGTCTTTATGCTGTCTCCTTGGTGTTCAAATTGTTTCTTTTCCCTTTGATGGTTAATCTCTATTTATCCTCCAGGTCTAGACAAGAGTCTGTTACTCACTGAAGCCCTTCCTAACCTCTGGGACAAGTTCAAGTCCTTCCACAGTGCCTGTGTTCAGTGTTGACCCTAGACAGTGAACTTGGGCCCACTACTGTGCCCATACTAGTTAAAATTCTGAATACTTTTGTAGTTGTTTATGCTTCACTATGGCTCTGAGCCCCCAGTGCCACGCTCTGGCCAACTTGGCCATCTCTGGACCACTGCCCCTGCCCACTCTCTACTTCTACATAATTGAGCAACTCAAGGTTTCTTGCCTGGCGCTGCAGAGGACTTCCAGAGCTGGAATGGGTTTCCAGCAGCTCTGATTAGAATCAGCCAATTCTGATCAGTCTGTCCATCCCATGCTCATACTTTCCCTTATGATTATTTGTCTAATAATTCTATAGTTTGACAGTGAGTATTTCTCTTCTTTGCTATAGTTGAATTTCATAAAAGCAGGGACAAGTTTTGGAGTGTAGAGAGCCTGGCGCCTGGGAGATCCAAAATCCGTACATGTTAGCTTTTCTTGCCGTTAATCCTCACACCAGCCTGTGGCTGTAAGAGTGATTCTGTGTGTATTAGTCACAAGTCGTGTCCGACTCTTTGCGACCCCATGGACTGTAGCCTGCCAGGTTCCTCTGTCCAGGGAATTCTGCAGGCAAGAATACTGGAGTGGGTTGCCACTTCCTTTTCCAAGAGATCTTCCCGACCCAGGGATCGAGCCTGGGTTTCCTGCATTGTGGGCAGATTCTTTACCACCTGAGCCACCAGGGAAGCTCTAAGAGAGCTTGTGACCCCCATTCCACTAGCAAAGCTCTGAAAGAAAAATCAGAAGTGCATGCTGACAAGAAGGGAGATGGAGAAAACCCCAGACGCTGAGGCAGGGGTCTGTGTCACACGAACTCTACCGTCTCGGGACAGCCTGGGAGTTGCCAGCTGTCTTGATGGCTCCTCTTTGAAGACGCTGCCGTGAAACGGCTGAGGAAGGGCCGCTGTGGCTGTGTCCCACCAGCCTGCCCCTGTCAACGTAGCAGAAGTTGCTAACGCAGCAGTGTGTGGGGTTCCCCGGCCGGGTCAGGAGCTGAGACTCTCTGGAACCAGCCACGTTATGCTGGGACACAGCTGAGGCTCACGTCCACACCCATTCTGGTCTCTAGCCAGGTGGTCAGCAGCCCCCAGCGTGCTCCCCAGTGACCCCTGCCTCTTGATAGCTCATGTCCTTGTGCCATTCACTCCCATGAGCGTGGGCTGGACCTACCGGCCGACTCCTAACTAACAGGTTCAGGAGCAGGGATGGATAGATGCTACTTTCGAGGTGAGGTTGTGGGACTTCTTTGGTGGTTCAGTGGTTAAGAATCCACCTGCCAATACAGGGGACATGGGTCCAATCCCTGACCACGTGTTGGAGCGCAACTAAGCCCACACACCACAACTCCTGAGCCCGGGCCCCAGAGCCTGTGTTCCGCAACAAGAGAAGCCACCGCAATGAGGTCTGTGCCCCGCAGCTAGAGAGAGTAGCCCCCTTTCGCTGCAACTAGAGAAAGCCTGTGCATAGCAGTGAAGACCCAGCACAGCCATAAATAAATAGTGCATTTTTTAAAAAGACGAGGCTGTGAAGATGATGGGCTTCTGCCTGGCTCACTCTCTCTTACTCTCTGCCTCTCCAGGGGAAGTCGGCTGCCGCTTTCTGCACTGCCCTAGGAACATGCCCATGTGCCAAGAAGTCGGAGTGCCCCCTAGCCAACAGCCAGCAAGGAACTGAGGCCCCAAGTGCAGCAGCCTGCAAGGGCTGAGCGGTGTCAACAGCCATGCAGTTGAACTTGGAAGAGCTCCCTTCATTGGAACTTTTAGACAAAACTACAGGAACATCTGCACCGAGGCCTTAGGAGGCGCCTTAGAGCAAAGGCGCCCAGCGAAGCCACACTTGAGCTCCTAACCCACAGCAACTGCGAGATAACAGGTGTTGACTGTTGTCAACCACCAGATTTGAGGGGGGGAAATTTGTTACCCAGCAATAGAAGATTAATACAGTTAGGTAAGGTGGTATTCCAATCTTTTTTTTTTTTTTTTTAACTGCAGGATAAAATTAACCCCTTTGCACAAACACTCAAATCTCTATGCTACAGACTAAGTTTGGACTTGCTTGGGTGTGTGCTCAGCCACTTCAGTCATGTCTGACTCCTTGAGACGCTATGAACTGTAGCCCACCAGGTTCTTCTGTCCATGGGATTCTCCAGGCAAGAAAACTGGAGTGAATTGCCACGCCCTCCTCCAGGGCATCTTCCCCACCCAGGGATCAAACCCGTGTCTCTTTGTCTCCTGCATTGGCAGCTGAATCCTTCACCACTAGCGCCAATTGGGATTTAGCTATTCCCCAATCTACACATAAATATTCAGATTCGCTCCACAGTGAATGGAGTCCAATCACGGGCCGGACTGTGGACTGCGGATTCCTGGAAACGAAGGCATGGTCTCACTCATCTTTGTCCCGCAGGACCTAGCACAAGGCTATTCCACAACAGCAATTCGATAGCTGCGTGCTAAGTTAAATTATCTCATCACTGGTCAGCCACTATGACCCACATCTTACTGGGAGAGGCGACTGGAGTTTAAATCAATCCCAGAAGGTTACTTAAGTGGAGTTGGTCCTTCACTCAAATCTAAGGCTGCCACCCCAGAACTTCGAGAGCGGGTAAACCAGCCCACTACAATCTTGAATGGTCTTGCTTCCCCTCCTCCCTAAAATACCAGCTCAAAAGAAGCAGGTGGCTTAAAAAGTGCTTTTATTAAAGGACTTTATTATTTTTTTTAATCTTTGCCATCCTTTCCTTTCCCCCTTAAGTACAGTGAAAGGGCCTTTACCATATTTTAAATACATTCCTGGGATAAAGTTCCTCAATGATAACATGTTAGAAGTAAGTAACAATTAGGTTATTTTAGTCTCACTAGAAATGTTCATGGAGCAATTGGTGTTGCTCTCTGAGTTAATAAAAAACATTTGCAGCAAAAGCATGAGACTGCAGATAAAGCCACTGGCAAGAAATGGTCTGTTTAAATACCAGAAAACAGCCCCATATCCAAACAGGTGTGCGATAAAACAGTATAAATAAACTGCTCTGTATGCAGTTTAGCCCAAGCAAAATTGTATAAGAAACTTTCCTTCTATTCTGAAAAAAAAGAAAAAAAAATATATGTACGTGTGTGTGTATGTGTGTGTGTGTGTGTGTGTGTGTGTGTACACACATATATCCAAACCAGACCTCTCCTAGCCTCCTCAGACTATACAGCTGGAAAAACAGTTCTTATACAGAGAGCCAAAAGTAAAAGTTGTTTAAAAAAGTTTTTTTTTTTTTTAATGGCCAGATAAACAAAATCTTGCTAGGGCATGATTATACTTTTGCAAACGTGGCCTTGAGCTAGAATCTTGTGAAAGACTCGCCTCTTTTCAACCTTTAAGAAACACGTCTGCCTCTTTGAATTAGCGACGGTCACTTCATGTGGTGCTGTGATATTTTTGAAGAATGTTTTTGTTGGTGCAGCTTTCTCAACCACGTTGGTGCCTGACTCGGGGCGCTGGGAATCGACAGGCCTGTGAGACCTGTTTGGTTTCCATTAAGGCCTGCTAAGTGCACAGGAAACACGGTTTAGAGCCGAAAGAGGTTACAAAAACTGCCCTTCATTTCATGCCATTTCCTCCTGGCCAGGAACAAAGGTGGAGCAAGGAATTCGTCCATGCCAGAGCGACTGGAAGTATGTGGGTTACATATTCCCCATGGGGCTGTCTGTGGTGTTTGGGATCCTTTATTCTTTGCCAACCTGTGTCTCCATGGGGTAGAGGCCTCCGTGGGTCCTGGAGGCCCCAGGGCTTGGCGGGTCTCCGTGTGAGGAGGAAAAGCAGGGGCTCCTCTGCTCACAGGAGTGCGAAATCCCGCCCGGCCCCCAGCCAGCACCCTACTTTAACCATTGTCTCTGCCCGCCTCAAGAAGGTTTTTTCCCCCCGGGGAACACATTTCTCCCCTCAAAACACACGTCCCTCCATCCTCCTCTCTGCCTCTTGGAAAAGCTTCTCCTAGGCATCGTGTGCAGAGGCCAAGGGAGTCGGGGAGGAAACGGTTGTACGGCGATCACGTGGTGTGGCCCTCAAGACTGTGAATTCTGAACTCAAGCCTACTTCAAATTCTAACCTGTTTTTTTCTCTAGCCAGGTGATCTTTTTGAGCCTCAATGTCCTCACCTGTAAAACGGGGATAACAGCAGCCTTGCCGAGCCGCCCTCTTGAAGGGCAGAGTGCAGATGTTGGCGGGCCCCTCACGTGCTTTCTTTGTGTGTCTGGGGAACCACACGGGCCATGGTATTTTCTCATGCTATCTTCCAGACAGACAGAGCTTCCGCCCTGGCTCTCCTAATTCTAGTAACCCTTCCAGGAGGGTCCCAGCCTGGAAATAACCACTTCAGAGCCAGAAATCACTGGTTCATATTTCAGACCCTCTGAACAGACCTCTGACTTGGGCCAAACTGAGTGGTTCCGGACCCAGGTCTGGCTGTGTTCGAGAATGAGACAGAAAGCCAGCATTTCTTTCTGGAACAGAATATTCTCTAAGAAATGATCAGGGAACAGCTAATCAGGATAAGTCTTCCTTTCTGCTGCCGCTGAGGGGCTGGTGCGGGGGTGGTGGCCCCCGGGCACACGGGGCCTGCGGTACCTTTCGTGGCGTTTTGTGATGGTCCTCGCTCCTGCTCTTGTGTTTTCGCTTCCCCCCTTGCCCCCCGTGGCAAGTATTATAAATAGGCCTCCTTCTTATCTGATCCTCCTCTAAATGTTTTTCATTTGAAAACCACAGTTAATTTCAGATAATTGTCCGAGATAATCTCAATTTGTGTGTAATATAGGCCTGAGTTCTAAGAAAAACATGACATTTCTGGAGGACCTGGGTTTGGTCCCTCCAACCGAATTCCCACCCTTTATCGGAGACAGGCTGTGCCGCGGGCCTGCAGGCTCCCTTTTCCAGAAGGGGAGAAACGGTCTTTGCCCAAAGGGCTCCTCTCGAACTCAAGGGCTTCCTGGGTATGACTGTTTTAAAACTGGAGAAAGGGGCTCAGGGCGGCAAGGCATGAGACCCCAACCCTGCCGCTGGGATCAAGTCTGCGTGTCCTCCACCTTCTGACTCCACCCTCCACCCTCTGACTCTCGCCCGCCCAGCCCCCCAGATAACTGCAGTTGTAAATGTTGTGCAAAGGCTGCTGTGCAGCTCTGGTAAATAACAGGCTGCTTTTCAGGGCCTGGGCCACCCTTGTCCTGGCCCGAGTTAAGAGGTAAAGAACATTCCAGTTGCGGGTTTGGATGGAAAAAAATATTTTTGAAGTTTTTTTCCTGCTAACAAGGTAAGCAGAAGACTCAAATTCCAGTAAACGAAGGTTAAAGACGGGCTGGTTTGCAGAGTACAGTCATCTCCCTCCCTCCTTCATTTTTCCATAAAGTGCCATAAAAAGCCATTACACTAACAAACATTTGGGGAAGGGAACAGGCTCCCAGCCAAGAAGCCGCAAACTTCAACGGGGTGGGGGGGAGCTTGGGGCGGTGCGGCGGGGAATCTGAGCCCTGAGGCATGGTTTCCTGAGCAGTCAGGATTCTAGAAGAGATCAGGCATTAACAACACTGCCCAGACCAGCTCTGTGGCCACCCGGACTCCCTCCCAGGGCACGCAGGTCAAGGGAGAGCCACCTCCTCCAGCCCAGTCCTGCTCTTCAACCTGACCTAAGAAGTGCGGGGCGAGCGCTCCTCTGCGACCCAGCCTCCACACCTGAGAAGCAGACATGATGTTTAAAGGACGGAAAGCAGACCCGATGCGATGCAATTCATAATCAAAACCCCAGCTGCGTTTACTTTTTTCAGGACTTAACTGTTGTGAAACATAGAACTATTATGCAAAAATGGATACAGGAGAGCAGAGCTCCCTGGAAAGCTAGGTCAACCATGGAAAAGAAGAAATGGGAAAGGGCTACAGCCCACAAAATACTGACATACTACAAAACCATAATAATAAAATCAGTGTGGTACTGGCTCAAGAACAGAGACCCACGAACAGCACCTATTATAAATGAGGACTTGAAATATGATTAACACAGTTTATAAATCATCAGCAATGATTATTTAGTAGACGGGATGGAGGAACTGGCCATATGGGGAAAAATAAAATCTGTATCCCTCTATTATACAAAGGTGGAATCCAGATGAATAAGGGATTAAACGAGAGGCAAAGTGATAAGCTTAACAAAGAAAATTGAGAAGAATATTTTTATGACTTAGCGGTTGAGAAAAATTTCTAAACAAGACCTAAACCCTCAAAGTCTACGGGGAAAAAAAAAAAGGATGATTTTGATCATTTAAAAACCGAGGATTTCTTTTTAATAAAGGATAGCAAAGATGATGCTAAAACAATACAAATGACAGCCCAATATTCACAATGCCCCGAACGGACTAAGAACCAGCACAGGATGCGTGAAGGAGACTTGTCAGTTAACAGGAAAGGCACCATAACATGCAATACAAATGGGCAAAGGATGTGACGAGCAACTCGCAGAGGCAGAAAGAAATCCCAGTGGCTAGAGCAAGGAGAGGCGTTCCATTCACGAGTCTTCAGAGAAACCAAATCAAACCTAACGAGATCTATCTTTCATCAGATAAGCAAGGAAGAGAAAGCTGGATAATTCCAAGGGTTGCCCAGTGTAATGCCAAGCGAGATGGGGAACTTGGTGAGGCCATCCTAAAGAGAGTTTTCTGAGACTGAGAATCTGTGAGCATTAGCTAGCATCTACAGTTCAACTTTGGGAGTATCTCGAAGAACCCTCACTTGGGTTCATCAGAGAGAACAAAGGGGATGTCCTGGGTACCTGTGGTTCCTGGGCAAGGGAGGCAACTGAGGGATCCACAGTTGAGGAAAGGGGGGTGTATAAGACAGCGGGGTGCATTATGGAGTACTGTATCACCAGCAGTTAGCAAAAATTTGGTGGACTGCCGATTGGCACTAGGTGAAGTCCTTAAAAATGTGGCATTGAGTGAAAAACAAGGAAAGCACAGTCAGGGTTGCTGGGGCTCAGATGGCAATAGAGCACCCCATGCGGCTACTGGCCCAAAGGAAGTATCTGATTCTGTCAACAGGTCGATGGGAAATCAGGAGGCTTAGTCCAGCCCTAACGGGAGAATAGGGGGTGGTATCTGGAACTATTCCGAATGGAGTCTGTGGACTGTCAGCCACTCAGTTTTCCTTCCCTTGTCCTTTCTCTCCCACTTGGTAGCTGAACTGGGGATTCTGCCCGGAGGAAAACCCTGAACATGAAGCGTTACTAGACTGGCAGGCAGTCTGCCTGTCCTAACGTGAGTGGGGAGACTCCTGGGTCGCCCTAAGCCAGGTGCTAGGTTTGCCAAAGTGATTCTGGCGTGTTCAGTTCTGCGGGTCGCCACTCGTCATCGGCCTCCCTTGCCCTCGCGCGTGCAGTCCGTGTTCCACGGTCACGGAGGGACCTGCTGAGCTTCACGGAGCACGTGGAGCCGATTTCAGACGGGCTATGGGGGAACCAACCATGACTGGATGGAATGAGGGCTTATTTCCCCTTCTTCCTCTGACCAGGCATATACTGAATATTTTTAAGCGTGGACCTATGAACGTGCACTATTGATCTGCCAGTGCATGGCAGCTCTAGAAGTGGAGGAGGGCCGTGGACAGCTCGCCTAACACTCTTGTTCTGGGGAGCCTGGGAGGATAGATTCCATTCTGCAAGCAGGAGGCCGGGGAGTTCGCTCATGGTGCAGGAGACAGCAGGTCATTTACACTGTGTTTGCGATCAGGGGTCACAGAGAGGGGCCAGGAGTTGAATTCCAAGAATGGCACAGAATCCAGCTCTCTGCGAAGGAAATTCAGGGTTTGGACAACTCCCAAAGAGCAATAATTCAACCGGACTAACCCGATGAACTGTTTTTAAATGAGTTTGGAGAAATATAGTCAAACATTGAACAGCTTCCTAGAACTGAAGCGCCTGGGCAAAGGTAACCTTTTATTAGACCTTAGCGGTATGGCCAGGGAACTGGTCAGAGTGTAGGGCTCGGCCACCCCAGGAGGACGGAGAGGAAGACTCCGTCTTATCCTGCCCATTGGGAAGCTGTGGCGTGCAAGGCATATTTTCCACTTCCTGATAATTCCTTCTTAGAAGCTAAAGTATCAGGCAAACAAAGTCAACTCTGTGTATTGAATGCCTCCTCTATGCCTGGGGATCTGGTGGGGTTTCCCCTATCTTATCTCATGTAATCTGCTTGCAAGCCTTCAAGGAAGAAATGATCTTTCTCCATTTTTTCCAGAAGAGTCAGGGAGTCTCTGGGAGGTTAGAGAGATCCTCAAGGTTGGATGGTGTTTACAAAGAAGGTGCAGATTCAAATCCAAATGGCTGATTCCACCCTGGAACTTACCCAGACCTGTATTTTTAAGGGATATCAGGCAGCCTACAGGGTCTGGTGATAACAGGGATGAAGGGATAAACGGTCGCCTCCCCATCCATCTTCAAGCAGGGGTGCCGGAGGAGAAGCTGTGCACTGAAAGGAAGCCGGGCAGAGTGATGATCATAGTCATGACAGTGACCTTCCATGAAGTTCCCATGTGCCAGACACAGAAAATGGTCTGCAGGGGCCACAGTCCTAGGAGCTGGTTAGATGACTATCTCGGTTTTTCCCTTTGGCAAAACTGAGTTTCCAACTTCAACTAAGCATCCAAACTCACATATATAGTACTTCATGGCAGAGATCCTAAATATGTCTGACTTTCAGACCAGCGCTTTAAAAAAAGACAAAACACTACCCGAAGCTGCTTTCCTAGGAAACAGGAGTGAGGGCGGCGGTGGCGGCAGCCGTGGTGGCGATGTTCTGGCAGCTGCAGCAGGATGGTGGTGGGGACGGAGGTGGTAAAGCGCTGGTGGTGGTGCTGCAGCTGAGGTGGTGTTTGTGGTGATAACAGAGCTGGTGATGACTGTAGAGGTGGTGGTAGTTGTGGTGACAACAGCAGTGGCAGTTACGGGGACCCTGCTGGTGGTGATGGAGACAGTGGTCATAGAGGTGGTGGTGGTGGTGGAGGTGATGGAGGTGCTGGTGGTGGTGGGGGTGGAGATGGTGGTGGAGGTGATGGGGGCGATGGTGGTGGAGGTGATGGGGGCGATGGTGGTGGTGGAGGTGATGGTGGTGATGGGGGCGATGGTGGTGGTGGAGGTGATGCTGGTAGTAGTGATGGTGGTGGTGGAGGTGATGGGGGCGATGGTGGTGGAGGTGATGGGGGCGATGGTGGTGGAGGTGATGGGGGTGATGGTGGTGGTGGTGGTGGTGATGGAGGCGATGGTGGTGGTGGTGGTGATGGGGGCGATGGTGGTGATGGGGGTGATGGTGATGGTGGAGGTGATGCTGGTAGTGGTGATGGTGGTGGTGGAGGTGATGGGGGTGATGGTGGTGGAGGTGATGGGGGCGATGGTGGTGGTGGAGGTGATGCTGGTAGTGGTGATGGTGGTGGTGGTGGTGATGGGGGCGATGGTGGTGGTGATGGGGGCGATGGAGGTGGTGGGGGCGATGGTGGTGGTGGAGGTGATGCTGGTAGTGGTGATGGTACAGGTGATGGGGGTGATGTGATGATGATGGTGGAGGGGGTGGTCACCTTGCCGGTGATGATGATGGTGAAGGGGGACTGGTCCTGATGGCGGCACAGGCTGTGGTGGTGGTGGTCACAGTATTAGTGAGCACGGCGGCTCTAGGTGGTGGTAGATGCGAGGGTGCTGGTGGTTGCTGTCCATACACCCTCCTCTGGAAGCGCTTCTGAGGTCTCCTCTGCAGAGGCTCTGAGAGTGAGAGGCTTCGATTTTCTGTATGTCTGCAAGTGTTACTCAGCTTTTTCTCCACAGGCTGCCCCTGAATTCCTCTGCTTCTATTCGCTTCCACGCTGTGGACAAGGCTGTAGACGTCCAGGACCAGTCAGGGAGAGATGGACCCCGTGACCGCTTCCCTGAAAGTGGCCTTTGACCGCTCTGGAACACATGAGCCCCTGCCTCGCCCCTGGCACCTGAACTAGGTGACTACTTGCCAGGGCCCAACCCAGTCCAAAGGGATTTGGGATTCAGTGTCCCAAAGAGGCACTGATTAGCTGGCAATCAGGCAGTGATTAGCTGGCCGGGTCACCTGCAGTTCAGTGCCCATTGTTCCCTGCAAAGTCCTGGGATGTTTGCCATGAGGTCGGAGAGTGCGAACATCTGAGGATCCTGGGGCCTGCGGCTCTGCTGTGCTGAGCGGTGATGAGGAAAAAAAAAGACCCTGTTCCGCTGAGCCCACCCCCCAAGGAGGCAGTGCCAAGAAGCCCCTCTGTGTATTCACCCATGAAGCCAGCTTGAGAGCCCAGCACTGATGGGGAGAAGAGGCCCCGAGGATACACTGAAGAACCAGAAGCAATGATCACACTCTTCTTCACACCTGATGTGGAGAATGCGAGCAGTGAAGCTGGGCAGAACTGGGCCTGGACTGGGATTCTGCTGCGGCCTTGATATGTGACCTTGGACAAGATACTTAACCTCTGAGTGCTGCTTTACCTCGGTTTTTAAGAAGGTCAATAATAACGCTTGTTGATTATGATTGTTTGGGGTTTAAGTGAAAAGAAACAGTGAAGCAGTTACTGTCGCCTCTAGGACAGAGAAAGCATCCAGAAGTGCTATCACCATTACCATACTGTGTAGCAGAAATGTCATCATTTGAAACGCTGTAATCGTCCCTTCTTCACAGACCACCACAGGATGGGAGGGATGACTCTTGTAAAGCATTCAACATGGCTGGGCACATAAGGACGAGCCCCCGACGCGAGGCAGAACTAACAACGAGAACTATTGTTACTATTTGCTCAAAGATGGTTGCAAAAGAGTATTTTTGCAGCGTGTTTCACCACACTGCAGCATATAATCACGAACACTTAGACGGAGCCTAATTTTGAATTAGAAGGGGATTAATGAAATGATTCATGGTACATTCACCCCATCAAGTCCCATTCGGCCAGGTAATCCCCACACCCTCAGATGACTGGAGGTCTTGCTAAAACGCACATTCTCGTTTACTGGATCTGGGGTGAGGCCCACGAGCCAGCATTTCTAATGAATTCTCAAGTGATTCCAGAACTAGGGTTCGTGGACCATACACACTTTCATAAGAAAGAGATGTATGTGTTTATGTATTTCTATAGCAGTAGAGAAAAAATTCCTAGGCTCCATTAAAGAAGAGTCCTTTCCAAATGAGGGTGTAGGAGTGCTTTTCTTTCCCCCTTCCCTAAAATGTTCTATTTCCCGCCCCGCCCCCCCCAAATTCAATAATGAACATGTAAAGGAAACCTTAAAAAACACCACACATTTTATCGCAATAGGATAGAAAGCCCCTCCCTTCCCCTATATCCTGTCTCGCAGCTGGCTCTCCCAGCACACACGCCTTCCTGGTCAGAGGCCTGAGGCCGGACCTTGTCCTACAGCAACACGGTGCCAGGACCACAAGGACATCGCGTCAGCGTCCACGGGCCCTGTCGGCGTCGGCTCTCCCAGGAACAGGGGACCCAGCTCAGAGCCGGCAGCTGGCCAGGGCTCGGGGCCCAGAGGTGTGCACGCGGCCTGGTGAGAGACGGGCAGCTGTGAGCCCCGAGGATTCTGAAGGTGGTTCAGGCTGCACGTGAAGAGGACTTTCAGCAAACGAGGCAGGGCGGTCTCCAGAGAAGCAAAGAGCTTGAGAAAGTCCACCCCGCTGGCCAGGGTGAGGGAGGCACCCTGGGGACCCCCCCCGCTTCCTTACGAGTCCCCTCAAGACAACAGGGTACATGAGCCCCATGTCTCAGCCTCACCAGACTGTTCTTGTCGCTGAGAGGCTGGTCTGCATGGGCAGAGATGGAGGCACACAGGCAAGTGAAGTGAAATTCACTCAGTTGTGTCCGATTCTTTGCGCCTCCATGGATACAGTCCACGGAATTCTCTAGGGCAGAATACTGGAATGGGTAGCCTTTGCCTTCTCCAGGGGATCTTCCCAACCCAGGGATCAAACTGGGTCAAACTCTGACCTGGTCATTTAACAGCTAGATCGCCTTAGACCTGCGCTGAGGCCCCGCATCTCCCGTGAGGAATGGGGTGAGCACTGCTCTGCCCTGGTCTCCTCCGGTCAGGCACCCAGCAGGCCTGCAGACGATGACGCCGATAATGACCACAGGTTTGGTTACTGTCCTCCTCACCTCAAAGCTCCCCTTGTACTTGCCTAGAAGAACCACCAGCCCCCAACCACTGGGAAGTCCCTCGTCCTGGCCCCCACCAGCCCTGCAGTTGGAGGAGCAGATGCGCGCTCGAACTGGGTACCACAAGACGGAGGGACTTGTCACTGAGATGTGGGACCATGTGGGGCCCCAGGGTTGGTCACAGAGGCGGGAACAGGAGCTGAGAAGGGGCCTTACCCCCCAGCTTGAAGGGTAAGGGGAGGGGCAGTACAAGGACCCCAAGAAGGCAGCTGTGTGGAGAGGGGCTGTGTGCCTGATAGGGGCTCCGGTCTTTATTAAGGGAGAAGCCACCTCACCAAGAAAGTGGTGGCCAGCGAATAAAGAGCCGCTCCCTCTCTCACTGCCTGCGGACAGGCTGCTTGTGCTTTTACCAAGACTGGGGTGTCCCCCTGGCTTCCCCTTGGTACCTCCTGGTCGTGTTGGTGGCTTTCTGTGCGCACTGGTGCAGGTGTGAGAGATGGAGGCGACCGTTCCAAAGAGGGTTGTTGTTGCTGCTGTTCAGTCGTTTAGGTGTGTCTGACTCTTTGCAACCCCACAGACTGCAGTACACCAGGCTCCTCTGTCTTTCACTATCTCCCAGAGTTTGCTCAAACTCATGTCCATTGAGTCGGTGATGCCATCCAACCATCTCGTCCTCTGTCGTCCCCTTCTCTTCCCGCCTTCAGTCTTTCCCAGACTCAGGGTCTTTCTAATGAGTCAGCTCTTTGCATCCGGTGGCCAAAGACCTGGAGCTTCAGCTTCAGTCCTACTAATGTATGTGCTGTGGAAGTCGCTTCAGTCATGTCCAACCCTGTGTGATCCCACGGACTGTAGCCCACCAGGCTCCTCTGTCCAGGGGATTCTCCAGGCAAGAATACTGGAGTGGGCTGCCATGCCCTCCTCAGGGGATCTTCCTGACCCAGGGATCGAACATGGGTGTCCTGCACTGCAGGTTGATTCTTTACCGCTGAGCCACCAGGGAAGCCCCACTAATGAATATTCAGGGTTGATTTCCTTTAGGATTGACTGGTTTGACCTCCCTGCTGACTAAGGGACTCTCAAGAGTCTTCTCCAGGACCATATTTCAAAAACATCAATTCTTTAGTGCTCAGCCTTTTTTATGGTCCAACTCTCACATTCATACACGACTACTGAAAAAACCATAGTTTTGAGTCATTTATAGACTCCATCAAATTAGTACTCTAAAGTGCCAACTTGCTTGTAATCACTGACATCAAAATGTGGTCACAACTGTTCATGCCAAAGGGCCAGCCAGGTAATCCAGAACAGGCTCTTATCCATTTTACTTCATGGCTCATGTTTGGAATGAAAACACAGAGTTTGAGAATGCTAGCAGGGAAGGTGGTTTCCCTGGCCCCCAGCTGGGACGTGGCACCTGGCAGGGGCACCTTCAGTCTCAACCTTCAGTCTTGGGGGAGATGGGTGTGGCCCCTTCCATTTTATATGCGAGGATCTGGAGGCTCAGGGGGCTCAGCCACTCACCCAGCTCTACCCACCTCACAGGTGGCAGGGTGAGGCAGAGCTCGGGCTGTGTGTGTGTATCTCTACATTCAGTCCTGTGGTTAGACTGGGCTAATCTCAGAGCACTGCTGAGTGGTCAGTGCTATGATACATATTAGAGATGAGGGATTGTGGGGGTGGTGCTGGAGAAATACAAAGGGAAAGGGGAACAAAACGTGCTTGGCCAGAGACGGCAGTGTAGACACAGGCCACTGGGCTCGAGGATGCGTGGTGGTTGGTTTGGGGCCAGAGAGGAAATGGGAAGCTACGGACGAGGCACCGTCCCTGGGGCTCCAGGTGGGGCCACTCCAGGAGCCTCCACAGCTGGCAGAGAGGTAACCAATCCACGAAGGACTGAGAGGCAGGAAGAGAAAGTTCTAGATTGCTGCTCGTTGTCTGACCCTCACTCCTAGTTCTAGGCATCTGCTATTTCCTGCTTTGACTCTGAAGCTGGAGGTCCCTCCCAAGACCCTTTTGTGTCTTCAAAGAATCATGGGAAGAGTGACCCTCAGCTCGTATCCACAAAGCTGGGGCCCTCTCTGCCTCCAGGGCTGGAAAGAGTGTCGTTTGCCAGTGTCAGCAGTGAACGTCGTCTTCACCGTGGAAAAGCCAAAGGAAGCTGCTGCCTGTCCCTTCAAGACTAAGTGTTGAGAATTCAGGAGGCTAAGAGATGGAGGCAAGATGGAATAAACAGGCAGATGGGATAAACACTTCGATCCAACACTCAACACAACTTTTGCAGGGCTTGCATTTCCTGAAAATACAAATTAAATTTGCTGATAAAGAAAAAAAAAATCCCCTTCCTGTGGCAAAGTTACTTTTCTATTATTTTGGGGAGGACAAAGTGAGTCATGTGAAATTTCAGGAATATCACACACATGCACACCCACAGCAGGTAAAGCCATAACAAAAGTCCTTTTTGCTTTCCATGTATCTCGAGGACAATGAAGCCATTCAATCAGTGCCCAGAAGGATAATTATCTTTTTGGACACATGACCTCACAGTCCCATTCTATTAAGCACACGAAATCTGAAAATGAGTGGTATTAGTGATTCTATTGAAATGGATACAAGGGAACTGAAACAAAATAAAGCCAGCTTTAGCTGTGTAATCCCCAAAGGAATAAGTGCTAAGAAGATGGTGGCTTAGGACACTCAGGAAGAAAGTGTACAGGGAAATGACCTGGTGCATGCTTGCAGGGTTTTACTCACTAGACGCCTGACCTTCTCGGCTTCGGGTCACATGGGCTTTGGTGCAGGTGACTGAGGGTGGGGGTCGACTTGGGTGAGGGTAACAACTGTGATGATCGATGATTCCACGTAAATGACTGGATCCCCAACTGCCCCTCAGTTATTGCTGCTTCTTTTTAATTAGGATCCTAAAATAGCCGTGACTTGGGGCTACTGGAGCCAGTCCACAGAAGGGTTAGTTACAGAAGCTTGTGGCAGTTTCGCCTTCATTCTCGGGGCACTCTCGTCCAGGTTTGTGGGCCCTCCCTTCTCTGCAGACGTGCGTGCAAGCCGCAGCAAGCTGGGCTGTGCTGGACGGTGTGTGACTGCGCTGCTCTCACAAGCTGATCTGCTGAAAGAGACCCGCTGGTGATGGGGAGACTGCGGGCAGCTAGCGTGCCCTCGGTATAAGGCCCACTTCCTGCTTTCTGGAATGCTTTCCTTACAGAGAAGGGGCTGAGCTACCTGCTCTTAATAGGGATCTTAATTTCTGTGTCCTGAACCCCACCAAGTGTGGTCCCAAATTTATTCTTATTACTCCTCCTGGAAGGCCTAGAAGTGGGTGTTCGGGCCCATGGAAGCCTTGGGGAGGGGGCTGAAGGTCTCAGGTGGGAATGCTGACCCACTGTCTCCATGGCCCGCCCTTTCACCTCTCTTCTGTCCCCCACTCCAGCCCCCAGGGAGACCCACAGGAAAAATGCTTCAGAGCAGGAAAAGCAGGAAACCTGGCTGATGGATTAATCAATCAACCAACAAGTACTTATTGAAAGGACCTAATTTTTACTCAACAAATGCTGACAGGAGGGGATGGTGCAGGGACAGTTAATGGAGGACTCTTCAAAGTCAAATAGAGGACTTGCGACAGATAAGCAACTCACCATGGATTCATTCAACAGGCGGTGACTGAACACCCATGCATGAACTGTGCTGCATTCTGGGAAACGGGGGTAAGGAAGACAGCTTAGACCCACATCCCATGGAGTTTATAGTCTATCAGGGCCGTGGGTCATGCTTTTTTTTTAAAGCATTTAAAATAAAGGTAGTCTGTATTATAATTGGAAAATAGCCCACTTAGGCAGCTTATAGTAGCTACAGAAATGAGGACATTTCTCAGCTGGTAAAGAATCTGTCTGCAATGCAGGAGACGCAGGTTCGATCCCTGGGTTGGGAAGATCCCCTGGAGAAGGAAATGGCAACCCACTCCAGTATTCTTTCTTGGAGAATCCTATGGACAGAGGAGCCTCGGCAGGGAGTTGGGGAGCTACAGTCCAAGGGTTCAGAAAGAGTTGACAGGACTGAGTGGCTAGCACACACAAAGCTGCTTTAGGTTTTGGAGCCCTGAAAGGATGGAACCAAGCGGCTTTTGGGAATCCGATGATGGTGGTGGCAGACAAGATGGACTGAGGATGAGGACGATGTACTGGGTTGAGTGGCGTGCCCCCCACGTCCATATCTACCTCGAACCTCATGATGTGCTGTGATTGCACCACTATAGCGTCTTTGTAGGTGTAATTAGTTAAGGTCATATGTTTTAGGGCAGGCCCTAAATCCAGTGGCAGGGGTCCTGAGAAGCAGGTCTTGTGAAGACATAGATTCCCAGAAAAAAAAAAAGGCAAGTGAGCATGGAGGCAGAGATTGGAGTCATGCAGCTAAAAGTCAGGGAATACCAAGGATTACTGGCCGTCACCAGGAGCCAGGAGGGAAGTACGGGACAGATTCCTTCCAGAGCTTTTAGAGGGAGCAGGGCCCTGCTGACAGGCTGACTTCAGACTTCATCTGCCAGAATGGTGAGAGAATAAACTCCTGCCCACAGGGAACTCCAAGAGCTCATCGGCTTCAGGATAAGAGGATTGAAACCAAGGGGATACAGGGCAAGACGGAAGGAGGCTGAAAGGGATGCGAACAACGCTGAGGAGAAAAACATGGGCTGTCCCTGTCGAGGACGGTCAGGGTTTCTTCACTGAGAAGATGACAGCTTCAGTTCAGTTCAGTTGCTCAGTCGTGTCCAACTCTTTGCGACCCCGTGAATCGCAGCACACCAGGCCTCCCTGTCCATCACCAACTCCCGGAGTTCACTGAGACTCACATCCGTCGAGTCAGTGATGCCATCCAGCCATATCATCCTCTGTCATCCCCTTCTCCTCCTGCCCCCAATCCCTCCCAGCATCAGAGTCTTTTCCAATGAGTCAACTCTTCACATGAGGTGGCCGAAGTACTGGAGTTTCAGCTTTAGCATCATTCCTTCCAAAGAAATCCCAGGGCTGATCTCCTTTAGAATGGACTGGTTGGATCTCCTTGCTGTCCAAGGGACTCTCAAGAGTCTTCTCCAATACCACAGTTCAAAAGCATTAAAAAGAATACATTTGAATCAGTTCTAATGAGGTGGATGGAACTGGAGCCTATTATACAGAGTGAAGTAAGCCAGAAAGAAAAACACCAATACAGTATACTAACACATATATGTGGAATTTAGAAAGATGGTAACAATAACCCTGTATACGAGACTGCAAAAGAGACACTGATGTATAGAACAGCCTTTTGGACTCTGTGGGAGAGGGAGAGGGTGGGATGATTTGGGAGAATGGCATTGAAACACGTATAATATCATATATGAAATGAGTCATTAGTCCAGGTTCGATGCACGATACTGGATGCTTGGGGCTGGTGCACTGGGACGACTCAGAGGGATGGTATGGGGAGGGAGGAGGGAGGAGGGTTCAGGATGGGGAACACATGTATACCTGTGGTGGATTCATTTCGATATTTGGCAAAACCAATACAATATTGTAAAGTTTAAAAATAAAATAAAATTTAAAAACAAAAGCAGCAATTCTTTAACGCTCAGCTTTCTTCACAGTCCAACTCTCATATCCATACATGACTACTGGAAAAACCACAGCCTTGACTAGACGGACCTTTGTTGGCAAAGTAATGTCTCTGCTTTTGAATATGCTATCTAGGTTGGTCATAACTTTCCTTCCAAGGAGTAAGCGTCTTTTAAAATTTCATGGCTGCAATCACCATCTGCAGTGATTTTGGAGCCCAGAAAAATAAAGTCTGACACTGTTTCCCCATCTATTTCCCATGAAGTGATGGGACCAGATGCCACGATCATAGTTTTCTAAATGTTGAGCTTTAAGCCAACTTTTTCACTCTCCACTTTCACTTTCATCAAGAGGCTTTTGAGTTCCTCTTCACTTTCTGCCATAAGGGTGGTGTCATCTGCATATCTGAGGTTATTGATATTTCTCCCAGCAATCTTGAGTCCAGCTTGTGCTTCTTCCAGCCCAGCGTTTCTCATGATGTACTCTGCATATAAGTTAAATAAGCAGGGTGACAATATACAGCCTTGATACTCCTTTTCCTATTTGGAACCAGTCTGTTGTTCCATGTCCAGTTCTAACTGTTGCTTCCTGACCTGCATACAGGTTTCTCAAGAGACAGGTCAGGTGGTCTGGTATTTCCATCTCTTTCAGAATTTTCCACAGTTTATTGTGATCCACACAGTCAAAGACTTTGGCATAGTCAATAAAGCAGACATTTTTCTGGAACTCTCTTGCTTTTTCCATGATCCAGCAGATGTTGGCAATTTGATCTTTGGTTCCTCTGCCTTTTCTAAAACCAGCTTGAACATCTGGAAGTTCACGGTTCACGTATTGCTGAAGCCTGGCTTGGAGAATTTTGAGCATTACTTTACTAGTGTGTGAGATGAGTGCAATTGTGCGGTAATTTGATCATTCTTTGGCATTGCCTTTCTTTGGGATTGGAATGAAAACTGACCTTTTCCAGTCCTGTGGCCACTGCTAAGTCTTCCAAATTTGCTGCCATATTGAGTGCAGCACTTTCACAGCACCATCTTTCAGGATTTGAAATAGTTCAACTGGAACTATCAACTAGATTTGTTTGTAGTGATGCTTTCTAAGGCCCACTTGACTTCACATTCCAGGATGTCTGGCTCTAGGTGAGTGATCACACCATCATGATTATCTTGGTCATGAAGATCTTTTTTGTACAGTTCTTCTGTGTATTCTTGCCACCTTTTCTTAATATCTTCTGCTTCTGTTAGGTCCATACCATTTCTGTCCTTTTTCAAGCCCATCTTTGCATGAAATGTTCCCTTGGTATCTCTAATTTTCTTGAAGAGATCTCTAGTCTTTCCCATTCTGTTGTTTTTCTCTATTTCTTTGCATTGACCGCTGAGGAAGGCTTTCTTGTCTCTTCTTGCTATTCTCTGGAACTCTGCATTCAGATGCTTATATCTTTCCTTTTCTCCTTTAACAGGGGTTAAAAGAACAGATGAGGGTGGGCCAGCCAGTGAGGGGAGAGGAGGGGGGAGAGGACCAGAACCGCAGAAGTGGAGAGAGATCCGAGCTCCAGAGAAGCAAGATGGAGCTCCTAGGCGTTAAGAGGAGAAAGAGTGATAGGGGAGGAATTAATTCTTTAACTAAAGGTTTAAGTCACTTGGTAGAAAAAAGAAAAAATACTGAAGCAGGTTTCAATACAGAGTGTTGGAGGAAAAGACAGAGGTTGAAGGCAGAGAAGAAGGGACTTTGAAGATACCAGGGACTTGCATTCCCTTAGGTGGGAAGGATGAGAGACAAATCAACCAACATTTACTGAGCACCTCGGACATGGCAGACACTGTAGCCATTTTCAAATACACTTTCTCCTTATCTGAAATCCAGACTCCCATGAAATGTTAGCTTCAGAAAGAAGAAAGAGGTTTTCCTCTAATGATGGGAGGCGGAAGGGCAGACAGATGACTCTTTAAGGAAGCGGGGTGAACAGGGTCTCCCCTCAATCATCAAATATCTACTGGGAATTTCCTTTCTGCTTGACACTCTGCCAAGGGTGTCAGATCCGTTACTTAATGGGAGCCTCACAGCAACTCTAGAATGTTCTATCGTGGTCCTCTTCTTGGAGATAAGGAAACTGAAGCTCTGTGAAACCTTTGCCAAATTATTTCTACATGCAGGCAGTTACTAGTGAAACCAGGATTCAAAATCCGAGTGTGCCTGGACAAACAACTATTTATTTCTCTGCCATAGCGCCTTCATCTGCACAATTACCTGCAGGGCTATGGTGAAGTTGAGTCATGGGGGTGATCCACAGGGAACGTTCCTGTTCTCACTCTCACTTGCCTTCTTTAGAATGAGGCCATCGGGTCCTCACTAGACCCTCAATCCTCTGCAAGACTTTCCATCACTTTCTGGAGTCATAGACTTCCTGAAGATCCCTCTCCTCCCCAAACCACCCCCCACCCCACCGCCGCCACACACACACACACACACACACACACACACACACACACAGAGGTGCCACAAGCATTAGAAGCTGAAATCCACCTGCTACCTCGGCCGCAGATGTCTGCTCCTTGCCCCCAGAAAAGAAGCCATGTTTAGGATGCACACTAAATACAGAACACGACCAAAAAGCAAAGGGGTGTCTCCAAAAGGGATAATGCAAACTGAGACAATAGCTTCACAGATCAATAGAAACCTTTAAAGGCCACTGATGAGCTAGACTGCAGGGACGCTCCTGTTCTGTAAAAGGAAAATAAAATGGATCAATAAGAGACGAAAACTGATATGAAATGGCTGAGATGGACTCCTGCTCCCAGGCATTCTTCACCAACCTGGTTCTTCAGTCAGACTGTTCTTTCCATTCCTCCCCACTGTGATGAGACCCTAAGGCCCTGGCGTCACAGCAATTGAAATTGAAATCCCCTTGAAAGAGGGCAGCAGAAAAGCCACAGTTCGGGCCCATCCCACCACTCTGGGCACAGGTTCCCACAATGCGGGGAATCTGCCTGAATGCACCAACCTGGGGATAGGAGGAAAACGTGTATGCCTAGACTCAACCCTTCACCCGCACCCTCCAGTCCCCATTTGTGCGGTGTTTCAGCAGCAAGGTACATTCTAAAGGGCTCCCTGGTGCCTTTAAAGGATTCGTCTACTGACTACGTGATCTTGGGCAAAATTTTGTAACCTCTCTTAGCCTCAACTTCCTTTCCTCTAACCTTGTGAGCGTTGCTGTGATGGAACAGGACAAATGATCGTTGTCACCTTCTTCGTCACCACCACTGGTCCAAGGATTAAGTGGGTGGATGTGGCTGAATGCTGCATGTGCCTCTGTCGGGGGAGGGTTGAGAGTCAGACGGACCATTAGCTGGGCGGTCTTGAGCAAGTTGTGAACCTTCTCTGACTTTCATGTAATCCATCGTGGACCCAGGTCAAGAAAAATCTCTGCTGGCTGCTGTGAGGACTGGAGGAGGCAGGTAAAGTGCTCAGCACATGCTGGGCATATACCAAGTGGTCAGTAAGGGTCCTTTCTCTTTGCCCCCTGACTCCATCCATGACTGGTCCCCAGCAGAGAGCCTTAAGCTGAAATCCTAGTGAGTCCAGGTTGGTAATCTGGAGTCCAGCTCAAAAAGAAGACAGGAGGGTTCATCCTGGGGAGAGAGAGAGGTGGAAGCCTTCATGGTCTAGACTGAAGGAGGTCCTGGCAGACTCGGTGCCCTTGGGGAGAAAGCATCCCACCTCCACGACGCCGATCCTCACATCTCCGGAGCCTACAGCTTCACTCCAAGCTGCTCGGGCGCCTGCACAGATCAAAGGGACACGGAACTTCTCTGCTGGGCCCCTGGCCATCCTTCTCCAGATCTCTGCCCTGGAGCGCTTGGGGCTTTCCTGTTTCCCCACCGGGTGCCCACCACCTCACTTTGCTTCTAGGCCTCTGGGCTCCACTGGTGGTCCAGGACAGGCAGGCGTCCAGGGGGATCAAGACGGCCACTCTCCTGCCGTAGGTGCAGGTTCATTCAACGCTGCTGCCTGAGCCCCTGCTGCATAAAGGGCGCTGTGTCGGGCAGCAAGCACCACGAGATGAACCAAGCAGAGTCCTCACCCCTCAGGCCACCCTGTGCTGGTCCGTAACCACAGACATCTTGAGCTCTGCCCCACACCGAGACCATTTTGCCTTGAAGAGAAATCAGAGAATGTACGATTCTCTCCCATGTTTTTTGAGCAACTCCTTTAACACCGCCTCCTGTGCAACTGACAAGCCTAGAAAGTCACCCTGAGGCCCCCATGCCCTCCCCCTCCTCCCACGCCGCTGCATCCAGTGTCCCCTCCCCCACGCTGCCCTCCTGGCTTCTGCCTCTGCTATGTCCTCTCTCCTGTTACACTTGGGTGCTTCCTCCCCATTTTGTCTCTGCTGCTTGTTGGCTGACTGCTCCCAGTGGAGGGTGGGGACCTGCTCTTTCTCTGTCTCTCTTGCTCTGACTCTGAATAAGTGAATATGTAAGCGTCCTGGTGTCCAACTCTTATGCGCCCCCCCAGAAGGCATTCTAACTTGCCAGACAGACTATTGTCCTGGCTGTGTGTGGCCTACAGTGTGTCTGGGTGAGGCCTACGCAGCTTGTCCCCTCCACCTCCCGGCAAAAAAAAAAGGCGCGACCGGGAAGCCAACCCTTTCCTTTCTGCTATCTCACTGCTCCTTGGAAGAAAAGCCATGACGAACCTAGACAGAGTAAGCAGAGACATCACTTTGCCAGCAAAGGTCCCTCTAGTCAAAGCTATGGTTTTTCCAGTAGTCATGTGTGGATGTGAGAGTTGGACCATAAAGAAGGCTGAGCGCTGAAGAATTGTTGCTTTTGAACTGTGGTGTTGGAGAGACTCTTGGGAGTCCCTTGGACTGCAAGGAGATGAAATAGTGAAACCTGAAGGAAATCAACCCTGAATATTCACTGGAAGGACTGATGCTGAAGCTGAGGCTCCAATACTTTAGCTATCTGATGTGAAAAACCAACTCACTGGAAAAGCCCCTGATGCTGAGAAAGATTAAGGGGAGGAGGTGAAGGGGGCGACAGAAGATGAGATGGTGGGATGGCATCACCGACTCAATGGACATGAGTTTGAGCAAGCTCCAGGACATAGTGAAGGACAAGGAGGCCTGGTGTGCTGTAGTCCACGGGGCTGCAAAGAGTCGGACACGACTGAAGCGACTTAGCAGCAGAACAATACAATCTCACTAATAAGGAGTTCTTCCGCTGTGAGATTTCTTCTGCCATTCTGTTGTTCTTAGCACACACATCAGCTGGTTCCTCTGAGTTCTCCTGTATCACTTTGAATTCCATTTTAGCAACGAACTCTATCCTACAAGACCTTCCTTACTGAACATAAAGAAAACCTCTGCAGGTCACTTTCTTTCTTCTCTCTTCCACCTTCCTTGGGAGGAGAGGGACTGACGTTTTTGGTACCTCCACATTTCTCGATGTCATAAAATAAGTGCTCGGGTACACCTCACCCAGGAGTGATTAGCTTCTTTCCAACAGGGAGAAAACTGAGGCTCAGAGAGCGGAAGCCGCGTGTTGTAGCTCACACCACATGACGTGACAGGTCTCTACGACTCCTCGCTATCTGTCATTTGAAATACACACACATGGGTGACACATGCGAACACGTTTGGACCCCTGTTGGTTGGGGCCGTGTGACATTCATTATAGAAAACGTTTATCTGATTATATCTCATTCCTGAGTCCTGCTGCGGGGCTTGGTGCAGGCTTTGGAATGACTGTCTTCTAAGTGATTCTGTGTTCAAAGTTGTGCAGTGCAAAGGATAGAAGTTTGTGCAAATCGGGGGGCAGGGAGAAGAGCGGAATGTCTGAGTTCAAATCCCAGCCCCTTCTGTCCCCATGACCTCAGGCGACGGGTTGAGGTCATCCCCGGAGGGTTGTTATGGGTCTTTCCCCTTTGGATTGCCTCCTCCTGGGGCTCAGGGTAGAGGTCACACGGTCACACGTGGTGATACAGACTCTTGTCTGGCACATGTGCACCCATGAGCTCTTTCTCTGCAGGGGAGCTGGACCTACAACTCGTTAGCTGTGAGACTCTTGGATAAATCTCTTGACATGGCCAAGCTTCATTTTTTCTGGTTAATAAAACAGAGGTAATACTCCCAGTGGTGAAACTTTGCTAGGAGCCTCTGATGAGCTGTTTTCTTGCTAAATGCATGCCCGTTTTTCTTTCCCTTTGCTAGAGACAGCTCACAGGGCTATGTATCAATCCTGGGGGTGGATGGAAGAAACAAGGAGGAGGAAATGAAGAGACACAGACGGGCTGGGGCTGGCTGAGGCTCAGCTTCACGGGGACGATCAGAGACCCTCCTCTCCTCTGTTTCCACCAAGGAGGTCTGGCCTGAACACTCCACTGGAGTCCGTCCCACCCCTTCCCCAGGTGGTCCCCCAAACTTCTTGGGGAGCGGCCCTGCCGACGTGGCTCCCCCAAGGGTGATGGTGGTGACATGCAAGATGATTCATGCCTGCATTGGGCTCTTTCTGAGTCACTGCAGAGCCCAGTGGTGACTGGAAAAAAACACCCCTGATCAATACCACATTTCCAGTTTTCATTAGAGTTTTTAATAGCTCAATGCTCTTTTGGAAGGCAGAATCAGGCATGTGTAAACTTTTTGGAGACAGAAATGTTTCAAGGTCACCCTTTGAGCTTGGACTCGAGGACATCCTGGGTCCTCTGGGAGGTTTCTCTCCTTCCAGAAGCTGCGTGTAGTTGCCTCGACATGGGACGGATCCCCCCGTCCTGCCTCGAGGTTGGTCTCCCTGTTCATCTACGCAGCCAGGCTTTCCCTGACATCGTGAGCTTGGCCCCTGGGTCATTCCCCAAATTCTACTCTTCTCCCCCTCATCACCACTTAGTTCCAACAACAGTGTCACTCAAATATTGACTTTTTATTTATTGTTACGTCTAAAGCCCAAGCCAACTCCTTGGAGAGACCAACTGCCGTGATCGCCAGACCTCTGGGCACCCAGAGTGAGCTGTTCAAGGTGTTAGTTGCTCAGCCATGTCTGACTCTCTGCAGCCCCATGGACTGTAGCCTGCCAGGCTCTTCTGTCCAGGGAATTGTCCGGCAAGCATCTTGGCTTCTGGGTCTGCCCCCCACACCCGGGGCCTCCCTGACAGGCTCATCTAAGGCACTGCTATTCCAATTGCCATCATGGCTAGTTATTTCCCCTTATCTCTTCCCATAAGTTGAGCTGATGAACGACTTATCTGGGTGTTTTAGTATCTCTTCCATGTGACTGAAAGCTCCCTGGGCACCGGGGTACTTGGTCAGCGCTCGTCCTCCACACTGTGCCTGGCATCCCACAGGCCCAGGGTAAATGAGTGTTGAGGGAATGAATGAGTGTTGAGCGACACACGGCGGGTCGCTAGGGAGGCCGGGAGGTCTCTGCCGTGTTCCCGTGGGGATTAGGCTGGGTGTGTGCACCCACGTGTGTGTGGGCACGTGAATGAAGGAAGAACCTTCTGGGGCTTGGACTGCTCCCTGCTAGAACCCTTCAGCGGCTCCCGCTGGCCCTGGATGGAGCCCCGATCCGGCTGAGCTTGTGAGGCTCCCAGTGAACTGCCAGCCCCTCCCCCTGCAACCTCCCTCCCACACGGGCTCCGGGCACACCCATTGGCTCGGCCCTTTCTGCTCTGAGTTCCATTTCCCACCTGGGCCCCTGCCATCTATCTCCAGGGAGCCTTTTTGGAACCTGGGTTCCATCTCTGGGTCTGTGATGTGCTTCCTGCACTGCTGCCTAGCACCGGGGCCTCCAAAGCTGGGAAATGCAGAGCCTTCTTTTGGGCAACTGTGCAGTGGATTAGCACATTAATCTTTTAATTCCAACCTTCGTATGCCTGATGACGTGTATAAAATATTAGCATACCGGTGCCCACTGGTTAATGTTAAAGGATGAAATCTAAATGTGTATAGGAAGTATGATCAAGAAGTTTATAATAAGGGTGCATAGTCAAAAAAGGTCGGGGACCATGATAACATAACACTCTTCACACATTCCTGTATTTGCTGCTTTTCGAATTATTCATTCATTTGGCTGTGCTGGGTCGTAGTTGCGGCACATGGGATCTTCTCTGAAGCAGGCAAACTTTTATTTGTAGTATGTGGGGTCTAGTTCCCCGGTCAGGGATCAAACCTGGGTCCCCTGCCCTGGGAGTGCAGTCTTAGCCACTGGGCCACCAGGGAAGTCCCTGTATTGGCTGCTTCTTGTCTGTTTCTTCCAAGACCACTTTTAAAGGAACTCATGAGGAACCACACAGAGTAGTGTTTCCCAAAGGTGGTACAGGAGCTGGTTTTACATAGTACATCAAAGAAAGGCGCTGAAAAACACTGACACCTCTTGAGTGCTCATTGCCCTTTTCAATCCTCCTCCATTCTTACTCATTCACATAGGAGAAAGTCTCAGCCAGGGGGTCAGGATGTTTCTAACACCTTTGGGTTAACACTTGCTAGCTACCCTCTTCAGAGAAGGCAATGGCACCCCACTCCAGTACTCTTGCCTGGAAAATCCCATGGACGGAGGAGCCTGGTAGGCTGCAGTCCATGGGGTCGCGAAGAGTCGGACACGACTGAGCAACTTCCCTTTCACTTTTCACTTTCATGCACTGGAGGAGGAAATGGCAACCCACTCCAGTGTTCTTGCCTGGAGAATCCCAGGGACAGGGGAGCCTGGTGGGCTGCCATCTATGGGGTCACACAGAGTTGGACACAACTGAAGCGACTTAGCAGCAGCAGCAGCAGCTGCCCCTTTTAACAGAGTGATCAGGCTGCAGGTTCAAGACCTTGGAGAGGGCCTCGTATGCAGCCAGACACCAACAGTGGGGCTTTATTTTCATTTATCCTTTCTATTTGGGACAAGCCATGTTGGTTTTTCTCTGCTAAGCTTGCAAAATTTATTAAAACAGATTTATCTAAAGAGTAAATAAATTTGTAAAATACTGAGTAAGTTGTAATATATGTATAATTGAATATGGCAACTCATTTACATTTGGGAAACACTAGGGTAGGATAATGAATGTCATCTTTGAAATGTGAAGGCGCTGTTAAGATTTCTAGCTCCGGCAATGGCTGAACATGTGGTCACTGTCGAGTTATTGTCTGAAACTGACTGTAAAATGAGGGCCAAAATATTTAGCTCTCAGTGGCTTTTTGAAGTGTTCTTAAAGACATTCCCCAATGCATACACCTGATTGGTTTGTGCAATGAATGGAAGGAGAGAGAGAAGGAAATAAATTTGAATCAATGAAGCCGTGAACCTGGCTCTTCCATGAAAGCTCCGCCCCTCTTCTCTGTGTCAGGCTGGCAAGGTTTCCTTCTCTCTCTCCCTGCGGTCGCATTCAAGACCCAGCTGACATTTACCCAGGAGACTTGGACAAACTCAAGAACCCTCCCAGCCCCTCACCTTTCTCCTTTGAGGTGATGACTGTGAGAGGAGCAGGGAACGTGAGTGAAACCTGGACTTGTTTGTGGCTGCGTTGGAATCCTGTTAGGACTTTGGAGAACATAAGAGTCTCTAAATATAATTCCTGCCTGGGCAGTGGGTGAGCTCCCCATGCAAAGATGTGCCTGAGACCAAAGCAGGTGACCACTGTCGGAAACAGGTCCCGTCTTATCTTCTCTCTAAGAAACAACATGTTCACCATCCTGAAAACAGAGACACTTTGAAGGCATCACGAACCAGGTCTAGAAAGAGCATTTCTGGAATCCACAGGTATTCTCTACAGATCTGACATTAAAGGTCAACATTCAGCCATCCCCTCATGCAACACTCACAAACACAGCTCCTCCATTTACACTGCAAAACGAGAGCTATGTTTTTTAAGAAGTCAAATCACCTACACTTTCTTTTTAGACAACAAACAAATGAACCTTCCCTCTCCATGTCTTCTCCCATTTTTCAGTGGTTTGGCCCAATCTTCTTGACATGATACTTGGGTCAGGAAACGGTAGATGTGGCAGCTCCCAGACTTCTTAAGGTGCAGTCTCACTCCGTCAACACAAGGCAAGACAGCTGCATTCGAGGGAAGAGGCCTCCTCCTCTCAGCAGAAGCAGTGGCACGTGTGCACAGGCAGGGGAGGAACTGTTGGGTCCATGTCTGTGTGGACAGTCTCATGCAAGCACACACACCCGTGCACACACTCCAAGTCACAAGTTGCAGCACTCACTTCTGCTAACACAAGGCTCGAGATGAGCATCAGCTTCTGCTGCGGGACCTCCCTGTGGAGTCTCCACTGGATCCCCAAGAAGGATGCCCTCAGGTCCCTCTGCTGTGCTTTCAGCTTCTTTCCCACCAGAGGGAAATGTGAGAGAAAAGGGCAAGAGGTCAAACAGCAAACAAGCTTCTGTCCGTGGGACCACTCCGGCAGGGAGCTGAAGGGTGTTCCAGATGCTGCACTGTCCTGCGATGACCTGCACTCCGTCCACCTTTTCCTGCCACTCAACCTTTGCCCAGACCACCCCTCACGCAAGACTGCCCTGCCTTGGGCACAATACCATGCCTTTTCTCTCCTCTAATTAGGGGATCAAGGTCCACCCACTTGCTGGCCCTCGACATGATTCTCCTGATGAGAACAAGTCAAAGGGTCTTCTTTATTTTGAGACATGCTAGAGCACGGACTGGAGTTGCCTAGATGGGAGGGCAGACCATGAAGGCAGAGGAGACAGACCATGCGAAGTCAGATGTAGAAAAGAGACTGGCTTCATGGCTATCTGGCAGGATTTCTTTTCTAGCTTCACCTGAGTGAGACTTCTGTGGGCTTATGGGGTGAGAGGAGACAAGGAGCCTTATAAGGAAAAAGGATGTAAACACACATCCTCTGTCTGTGGAGGAGAGACGGTGAGAAGGCATTTGAGAATAAGGTAACAGATAGAGGAAATGTTTACATTCGGAGATTTCTGTTTGGTTGAAGTTGCTTTCGGCAAAGAGGGTAAGGCCTACAGTGACTGTAACAGATTTCAGTGTCCTCAGGGATGATTTTCCCTTATTACCATCCCAAGCCTGCTGCATCTGTCAGAATGTAGCCAACCCTCTTTCACTAAAGGGAGAGGATTTTCTGTTTAAGTCAATACTTATGTAACTTCATTCATCAAATGAAAACAGAGCCATCATTTTAAAAACACTGCACCCTGAAGAGAATAGTACCTCTATGCTTGCAGAAACCAGTATGAACTCCCCACAACTAGAAGCAGTTATCACGAAGTGAAAAACTTCTCTTCAAAAACAAACTCTGATCAATGAAACCAAAAGTTGTTTCTTTGAAAAGATCAACAAAATTTACATACCTTTAGCTAGACTAATCAAGAAAGAGAGAAGCCTCAAATTACTCAAAATCAGAAACAAAAGCACTACCAACTTTTCAGAAATAAACGGGCTTGTAAGAGAATACTATAAACAGTCATATGCCAATAAATTAGATAACCTAGATGAAATGAACACATTCCTGGAAACGCACAAACTACCAAGACTCAAGCAAAAAAAGAAAGATTCAGAGTCAGTAGTTAAACCAAATAAACTTCCAGCAAAGAAAACCCAGGACCACATGGCTTTATTAGTGAAGTCTTCCAAATATTAAAAGAATTAACACCAATCTTTCTCAAACTTTTTCAAAAAGAAAAACAGGGAACACTTTCTAATGCCAAACAAAATCACAAGGAAAAAAAAACAAACTATAGCCAAATTCAGACTTAAATTGAAGAAAGTAGGAAAAACCACTAGACCATTCAGGTATGACCTAAATCAAATCCTTTATGATTATACAGTGGAAGTGAGAAATAGATTTAAGGGCCTAGATCTGATAGATAGAGTGCCTGATGAACTATGGAATGAGGTTCGTGACATTGTACAGGAGACAGGGATCAAGACCATTCCCAGAGAAAAGAAATGCAAAAGAGTAAAATGGCTGTCTGGGGAGGCCTTACAAATAGCTGTGAAAAGAAGAGAAGTGAAAAGCAAAGGAGAAAAGGAAAGATATAAACATCTGAATGCAGAGTTCCAAAGAATAGCAAGAAGAGATAAGAAAGCCTTCTTCAGCGATCAATGCAAAGAAATAGAGGAAAACAACAGAATGGAAAAGACTAGGGATCTCTTCAAGAAAATCAGAGATACCAAAGGAACATTTCATGCAAAGATGAGCTCAATAAAGGACAGAAATGGTATGGACCTAACAGAAGCAGAAGATATTAAGAAGAGATGGCAAGAATACACAGAAGAACTGTACAAAAAAGAGCTTCTGGACCCAGATATTCACGATGGTGTGATCACTCACCTAGAGCTAGACATCCTGGAATGTGAAGTCAAGTGGGCCTTAGAAAGCATCACTACGAACAAAGCTAGTGGAGGTGATAGAATTCCAGTTGAGCTATTCCAAATCCTGAAAGATGATGCTGTGAAAGTGCTGCACTCAATATGCCAGCACATTTGGAAGACTTAGCAGTGGCCACAGGACTGGAAAAGGTCAGTTTTCATTCCAATCCCAAAGAAAGGCAATGCCAAAGAATGATCAAACTACCGCACAACTGCACTCATCTCACACACTAGTAAAGTAATGCTCAAAATTCTCAAAGCCAGGCTTCAGCAATATGTGAACCGTGAACTTCCTGATGTTCAAACTGGTTTTAGAAAAGGAAGAAGAACCAGAGATCAAATTACCAACATCTGCTGGATCATCGAAAAAGCAAGAGAGTTCCAGAAAAACATCTATTTCTGCTTTATTGACTATGCCAAAGTCTTTGACTGTGTGGATCACAATAAACTGTGGAAAATTCTGAAAGAGATGGGAATACCAGAACACCTGATCTGCCTCTTGAGAAATTTGTATGCAGGTCAGGAAGCAACAGTTAGAACTGGACATGGAACAACAGACTGGTTCCAAATAGGAAAAGGAGTTCGTCAAGGCTGTATATTGTCACCCTGTTTATTTAACTTATATGCAGACTACATTATGAGAAACGCTGGACTGGAAGAAACACAAAGCTGGAATCAAGATTGCCGGGAGAAGTATCAATAACCTCAGATATGCGGATGACACCACCCTTATGGCAGAAAGTGAAGAGGAACTCAAAAGCCTCTTGATGAAAGTGAAAGTGGAGAGTGAAAAAGTTGGCTTAAAGCTCAACATTCAGAAAACGAAGATCATGGCATCCGGTCCCACCACTTCATGGGAAATAGATGGGGCAACAGTGGAAACAGTGTCAGACTTTATTTTTCTGGGCTCCAAAATCACTACAGATGGTGACTGCAGCCATGAAATTAAAAGACGCTTACTCCTTGGAAGGAAAGTTATGACCAATCTAGGTAGCATATTCAAAAGCAGAGACATTACTTTGCCAACAAAGGTCCATCTAGTCAAGGCTATGGTTTTTCCTGTGGTCATGTATGGATGTGAAAGTTGGACTGTGAAGAAGGCTGAGCGCCGAAGAATTGATGCTTTTGAACTGTGGTGTTGGAGAAGACTCTTGAGAGTGCCTTGGACTGCAAGGAGATCCAACCAGTCCATTCTGAAGGAGATCAGCCCTGGGATTTCTTTGGAAGGAATGATGCTAAAGCTGAAACTGCATTACTTTGGCCACCTCATGTGAAGAGTTGACTCATTAGAAAAGACTCTAATGCTGGGAGGGATTGGGGGCAGGAGGAGAAGGGGACGCCAGAGGATGAGATGGCTGGACGGCATCACTGACTCGATGGACGTGAGTCTCAGTGAACTTCGGGAGTTGGTGATGGACAGGGAGGCCTGGCGTGCTGCGATTCATGGGATCGCAAAGAGTCGGACACGACTGTGCAACTGATCTGATCTGATCTGATCTGATAGTATCTCTTATGAATATAGATGCAAAAATTCTCAACAAAATACTAGTAAACTGAACCTAGCAATATAATTAAAGGATTATACATCGATACCAAGTGGTAGTCATCCAAGGAAGGCAAGGTTGGTCAAAATAAATCAAGGTAATATACCATATTAATAGAATAAAGGGGAGAAAGCCACATGATCATATTAATAAATGCAGAAAGAGAATCTGACAAAACCCATCATCTTCCATGATAAAAACATACAACAAACTAAGGACAGAAATTAACTTCCTCAACCTGATAAGGAGAATATATGAAGAACTTACAGCTAACAAACTCACTCAGTCGTGAAAGACTGGACACTTTCTTTCTTTCTAAGATTAGGAACAAGACAGAAACGTCTATTCTCACCACTTCTATCCAACAATGTACTGGAATACTTAGGAACAGATTTAACCAAGAAAGTGTAGGATGTGCACCCTGAAAACTCTGAAACTTTGCTGAGAGAAATCAAGGAAAACCTAAGTAAATGAAAAATGATACCTATGGTTATCCATGACCATAGATAAAAAGCCTTAATGTTGTTAAAATGGTAATAGCTCCCCAATGAATCAATACAACTCTATCAAAATCATAACTGTCTTTTTTTATTTTTACTTTTCAAAGAAATGGACAACCTGATGCTAAATTTCATAAGGAAATGCAAGGTATGTGAATAGTCAAAATCTTGAAAAACAAAGAAGACATACTCCTGATATCAAAACTTATTGAAAAACAATAAAAATCAAACTGTGTGATACTGGCATCAAGACAGACATACAGATCGATGGAACAGAACTCAGAGTACAAAAATAAACCTATACATCTATGGTCAATTGATTTTCAACAAGGTTACCAAGACCATTCGATGTGAAAGAACAGTCTTCCCCACTAACAGTGCAGTGGCAACTGGATATCCAAGTGCAGAAGAATTAAGCCAGGTCCCCTACCTTACACCATATGTGTATTTCAGTCGCTCAGTTGTGTCCAACTCTGAGACCCTATGGACCGCAGCTCACCAGGATCCTCTGTCCATGGGATTTGCCAGGCAAAAATACTAGAGTGGGTAGCCATTTCCTCCTCCAGGGGATCTTCTCAACCCAGGGATCGGATCGAATCCTCGTCACCTACATTGACAGATGGATTCTTTACCACTGAGCCACCTGGGAAGCCCTCACTTTATACCATATTCAGCAAGTTAACTCAAAGTAGATCAAAAATCTAAATGTAAGAGCTAAAACTATAAGAGGAAAAAAAAAAGGAATAAATCCCTATGACTTGGATTAGGCTGTGGTTTCTTAAATGTGACACTAAGAGCACAAGCAACAAAAGAAAAAAAAAAAACTAGATAAGCTGTATTTCAACAAAATTTAAAAATCTGTGCTTCAAACGATGCACCTTTGAAACACCACCAAGAAAATGAAAAATGTTAAGTCTTATGTACTGAAGGTGTGTGTCCTGAAATTCATATGTTGAAACTCCACCCACTAAATACTGAGGCACTTGGAGGGGGGCCTTTGAGAAGTAATCAGGGTTAGATGCGGCCACTAGGGTGGATCCATCACAAATGGGATTTGTGCCCTCTGCGGGTCTGAAAGGGCAGGGAGGATGCAATGAGAAGGTGGCCGTCTGTGATCGTGAAGCGTGTTCTCACCAGAACCCAACAGGCCAGAACCCTGATCTCACAGCTTCCAGCCAGAGCTACACAATACAAATCTCTGTTGTTTGTAAACCACCCAGTTAGCGGTGCTTTATTACAGCAGCCTGAACCAACTAAGATAATGACCCAGAGAATCACAGTAAGTGTTTGAAAATCATACATCTGACAAACGTCTAGAATTCAGAATCTATGACGTAATCTCACAAAGCAATAAAATGACAGATCACCCAATTAGAATATATGCAAAAAGCCGGAGCAGACGTTCATCTAAGGAAAATAAACCAAAGGCCGACAAACACGTGAGAAGGTGTTCATCATCGCTATTCATTAGGAATATGTAAATCAAAATCATAATCTGATGATTTCACTTCACACCTACCAGGATGGCCATAATTTAAAAATGAGAAATACAAGTGTTGGTGTAGGCATGGAGATATTGGAAGCCTCGTTCATTGCTGACGGGAATATAATACGGTGTAAACACTGTGAGAAACATTTTGGCAGTTCCTTAAAAGCTGAAACACAGAATTACCCTATGACTCAGAATTTCACTCCTAGGTATATACCGAAAACAGACAGAAGCATATATCCACAGAAAAGCTTGCAGAAAAATGTCCAGAGCAGCATGACTCACACCACCCAACAGGTAGAAACAACCCACGTGTCCATCAGGTAAAGAACTGACAGAATAAATATGGAATATACAAACACTGGAGCATCATTCAGTCATATAAGGGGACAGAACACTGACACGTGCTCCAACACAGACAAATCCTGAAAGCGTAGTGCGAAGCGAACGCAGTCAAATGCAATTGGCCATATAGCGTACGAGTCGATTTATAGCAGTAAATGCACAGAATGGGCAAATCCATGGAGACATGAGGTAGTGCAGTGGTTGCCAGTGGATGGGGGGATGGGGAAAATTGGGAGGGAAGTGATTTCTTTTTGGGGTGATGGAAATATTTTAGAATGACTGCAGAACACTACAAATATACCATAAACCACTGGATCGTATATTTCAAAAGGCCTAAAATGTTTTCTTCTATAAAATTATTTCGAAAACAATAGCAAACTTTGATCTGGGAAGATGAACTGTCAACACGACCCCTCTGCTGTTTTGCTCTGGGTTATTCCTTTTCCTTTCGTCAGCTGCTCCCTATGCCACTTCCCATCACCTGCGTCCCACCAGCCTCTGTTGCTCCCACACTGGCCTCTCCTTTTCCCAGCACACCAGGTGAATCCCACCCTACAGGTCCTTCTGCACTGGCGACTGGGGGCTCCTGCCAAGAACCTCCTGCTCCTGGTCTGGGCATCAGTGGTTTCTTTTCCTTTTGTGGTCACAGTTCAAATGTCCCCCTTAGGAGAGACCTTCCTTGAAAACTAAAATCGATCCCATTGCACCAGGAGGTGCTGGAAGGTTTGAGTTTGCCCCTCTGGGTCCCATCCACCCCTCCCCTTCTTCTGTGCTAAAGAAGGCTGATCTTTACGAGCAACAGTGGGCTCCTGGGACCTCAGGCTACAGGCTGGATCTGGCCACTGGATGTGCTCACAGGCAGTCGAGGGCAGGAGGGGTGTGGGTCAGAGTATTGATGCCCCATGCCATCCCTGCTGGGGGTCTCCGGTTCACCCTGAACCTGCCCACACCTACATAAATAGTCCTTTACAGAATTCTCCTTAATTATTCAATTTGTGCTGTCTGTCTTCTGGTATATGTGTGTTGATGTATGTGTGTGTTCTGTTATATATGCTCGACAATAATTTTAAATATCTACATTTTTATCACGCTCTCCCTCTAGGAGAGTAAACCTCAAGAGGGGAGACAGCCTGCCTGCCTTTTTCGCAACCATAGCCTGGGTGCCTGAAACTGTGCTGAGCAGAAAATACGTGCCTATGAATATACTTGAATACTTAATATATTGTTGTTACTGTCACTCAGTCACTCAGTCGTGTCCGACTCTTTGTGACCCCATCGACTGCAGCGCGCCAGGCTTCCCTGTCCTTCCCTGTCTCCTGAACTTTGCTCAAACTCATGTCAATGATGCCATCCAACCATCTCACTTTCTGTCACCCCCTTCTCATCATTTGCAATTATTTTATCAAGGGAAACCTACACATTGCTAATGGATCAGGTCCCCTACATTTCTTCAACTGACTTAAGCTCCCAGGCAGCAAGGTTTCTGAGTTCATGCTCATTTTCCTTAACCCCTTTGGCTCTAGAGAGCTGCAACACAGGGTTACAAATGAGTTACTCTCTGGAATGGATTTAGCTGTAAACCCCTTCTGTTACAGGTTAATAAAATCTAGGAAATTACCTCTGAACAGCCAGAAATACATTGTGGGCAAATGAGGAGACAGCTGAGCAATAAGGATTTGAGTTTTCAACGTTTATGTTTGCTTTCACTCCTAATAAATATTTAAGTTAGATTGAATTTAACTTAACTTGATGACTATTTAAGTTTAATAGTCATCTGTTTATAGCAGTACTTTCTGCAAATTTTTAGTTAAGAATCTTTGGCTCTTAACCAAAAGGCATTTAAAAAAAAACCACCTTTCTCCTACCATAAATTTGTAATTCCACATTCACTTATGTAATTGTTGTATGAAATCAATTTCAGTTGTATTTCTTTTGCAGAAGCACAGATGGGAAAGGACTCATTTGCATTTGGAATTTACTTGGTACAGTTGACAGCCAAAATGAGAAATTGTGATAGTCAGAATAACGACCTCCCTTCCCCCGACAAAAAAACGGTCCAGTCCTAATGCCGAGAACATGTGACTCTATTACTTGGCATGGGAAATGGGAATGAAGGTTGCAGATGGAATTAAGACTGCTAATCAGCCGACCCTAAAATAGGTGATTTCGGACGACCTGGATGGGCTCAGTGTAAACACAAAGGTCCTTCAAGGTGGAAGAGGGAGGTGGAATCAGGGGGTTGTGAGGTGAGGAGGAATCCACCCACCATTGCTGGCTCTGAAGACAGAGGAAGGGCCACAAGCCAAAGGGCACAGTGACCTCTAGAAGCTAAAAAAGGCAAGGAAATTAGTTTTCTAATTCTCTCCTAGAGCTGCCAAAGGAACACAACTATGCTGATTTTAGCCTAGGGAGATCCATGTCAAACTTCTGAAGTCCAGAAGAGTAAGATAACTAATTCCTGTTGTTTCAAGCCAAGCTGGTGACAGTGTGTTACTGCAACAAGAGAAAGTCAGTGTAGACATAACCGTATTCTCCGTTTTAGAGGGGCAGCCTGTGCCCCTCCTCTAAACTAGGTATTATTATTTTTTGTGGGACATTTCGATCGTGCAAACATGAGTACAGAGTCATTTGGGTAGACTTTTGGCTTTTTTTTTTTTTGTACAAGTCTATAATACATTCCAAATATTCCCATCAAAATGGGAGGTGCCCCTAAGTTAAGTTGGGTTAATCTTCCAATTCCCAGCTCTTTTGCAAGAAGCAAAGGAGAAAACAAACATCTCCAAGCACCCCAAAGTGTCAGCAACAATGCAGATTGTGTGGCCTTTGCTCTTCCCGCCCAGCACAGTGGTGAGCTGCAAGAAAAGGGGTTAATACGCACGAGGAAGGTAAGACCTGAGTTGTGAGGGAAGAGCAGCTCCCTAGAGCAGTGCGTTATTTGCAAAGTACATTTTCCTGCTTCCACGGTGTGCAGGGAACCTGGGCTTCCTGACATGTTGCAGCTAGCTCAGACGCTCCGACAGAGCCAAATGACTCAGTCCCTGGACCACTACCAATGTTTTCGGGATTGAATCCTGCACTTATTTTCTGAGGAACAATGTTGAACTGGTCTCTGTGGCACTGTGTCAACTGACATCACCCTTTAATTGCAGATATGTCACGGCAGACTACCACCAATACCGAGTGAAGGATCCCAGGACGAGTTAAACGGTGCAGTGGAAGCTGTGGTGCGTTTCCCATATTCTTGGCCTGGCAGAAGGTCCAGGCCGTGAAGATGTGGGCTATTCAAGCCTGCTCACTCTGACCTCGAAAATGCTCAAACAGATTGAACCACATTTATCTACCAAGTACAAAGCAAATCGGTGTGACAGTCTCTCTGAAGGGCACCTTACTCTGCTCTCATCTATTTTAAGTAACTCCCACGAATCAAATAGTGCTTGAAACACACACAAGCTAGGTTCACACCAAAAGCATGTTTATGTCCCCCTGTGGATGGCTAATGTATATGCCATGAATTATGGGACTCAGGATAAGCTACTGCTTAGGGATTGTGAAAGTGAATATCTACGTGGAGGGTGAAATCTTGAGCCCAGTGGCCTTTGAATGTAACATCCTGTGAAGGAGACCGTGCCCATACTTGTTTTCAATACCGGAAGATCAGGAGTGGATACAAAGAGAACTGACCTTTGTATGAGTCCTTTACACACTGTCCATCCAGATGTGACCTCACACATAGTCATCAGCTGGCTTTTAATAAGACACTTGACATAAAGAACAAGAGCTGCCTTTATGAACTTGCAAAGGCCAAAGTCAGTCACCTCTTTCATACCTGTGAGAACTGAGGTTGCGGACTCCCTGGATGAATGGTCCTCGTTAAGTTCTTACAAGGCTCTTTAGTTCCAGGGGAACGAAGCTGATGGACCTGCAGCAGCTTTGATGAAGGTCTGGAGAAGAAAGCAAATGGAAAAATTCACAATGCTATGTGGGCCTTTGCATTTTCCTGGAGAGAGAATACAGTCCTCTGGTGATGGGCACAGGTCTCCCCTTTTTATGTGTGCATGTGTAGAAGACTATGGGGCGGTGGGCATGCATGCTAGGTCACTGCAGTAGAGTCCTACTCTTCGTTACCCTATGCACTGTAGCCGGCCAGGCTCTTCCAGCCATGGAGTTCTCCAGGCAAGAATACTGGAGTCAGTAGCCATGCCCTACTCCAGGGTATCTTTCCAACCCAGGGATCAAACCCAGGTCTCCTGAGTCTCCTGCATTGGCAGGTGGGTTCTTTACCACTAGTGCCAACCTGAAGTGGGTACTCTCCTCAGAGATGAGACACTGATTAAGTACCAAGGATACCACATGCCAGGGAACTCGCCAACCTATGTCCTCAACAGATAAATCAGAGTCCCCTTTTATTATAACAACACTGTGTTCTAAGCAAAGTACTAGACACTTTCCATGTATTATTTCATGACCACTTCTCTGCCATGTTCTCTTTCTAAAGTGTCCACCCAAAGCCCCAGGAATTTGGCCAACACTGCGTTGGATGGCCTGATAGTGTCTATGTCTGCAGAGCTACTATATTAAGGCTAATGTGTACACTGTTTAAGTTAAGGTTGGGTTTGAAAAAGAACCTGGATCATCTGATGCTTGTGTTCGATACTCTGCCACTTGAGATGACTTCAGATTCTTAGGCTAAAATAAGATATCAAGGCTGGCAGAATGATGTCTGCACAGTTCAAATAAATTGATGAAAAGAAACATAAACATAATCCTCCCCAATTCTGCTGTGTTTAGTTTATAAAATCTTACTATCTGCCTTAAGCTTAGGCATTTCCTAGAAGAGTTTTCAAAGTGTGCTCCTTATGGAACTTACCAGGTCAAGGTCTTTGGCAGGGTGGTGAGGCTTCACAAGTCTAAACTGCTGACAACCCCCAGGGGAACACCCATTCACAGGACAGCTTTAAAACCACTGTTCGGGAGGCTACAGTCAATCTCAAGCTCTGATATCTAGGGTCCCTCCCTCTCCCCCTTCTGCCCTCCCTCCCCTCTTTGTTTCTCCGTCTGTCTCTCATTCTGTCCCATGATTTTCAATTCTTTAACGCTTTAGTCTCTTCTTTTCTCCCATATTTTTCTGTCGAAGTTCACTTTTGTCTGTGTGCCAGTGAGAATTGAGAGGACAATTAAATGAAATGTAGGTAGGTGGACAGGTAGATTTAATTACGTGAAGAATAAAATATATTCTTCAGACTTTTTTTTCCATGAAGAGCAAGCTATTTCTTTAGAAAACTTCCTTGGCAAGCTGGAGGGAGAGAAGCCAAGGCCCTCAGGGGCCTCAATTTGAACAGCAAGGCTCTGCAGGGGGCAGAGAGAGGAATGTGTTTATTGCTCCTGAGCAGAGAAGAGGAGATAAGGGAGGATGAGGGGCAGGAGGAAGGGAGCCAGTACGATTGGGGGTGGGGGTGGGGGGCGGTGCTCACAAACGAGTCTGTCCTCTCCCAGCACTTGCACCAAATGTAAATAAATGTTGGTGGAGTCTGAGTCAACATGGTGCTGAATCAACAATGAAGGCCGAATTCTACATTTCGGTGGATGCCTGAGAGAACCAATCTAGGGAGCCGCAGAGAAGCACGAGGCATTGCAGCCCAGATACTCAGACACTTCTGTAAATCTAAGGGAGGGCCTGAGATTGGCAGGCACAAGTCAGGACCTGAGGGTCTGAATCAAGTTTAAAGATCTCTTAAGAAGAGAGTTAACTGGGAGTTATCAGAAGATGGGGACACTTCTGAGAGTTAGAGGGAGCATCTGAAAGATGCAAAGACAGGAGGCATATTCCAGGAAACAACCAAAGAGGCCTCGGGTATCTTGAGTTCACGGGAAAGCGAGTAAACGCCATGGAGCTGGCTCAGAAGGTCCCCCTAAACTATGCTAAGGCAGCTGGGGGACAGAGAAGAAGGGGAAAGAGACGCGAATGCATCTGGAGGAGAAGCTCCAGAAACGTGAGCCTTCACATCTGTGAGAAGATCAATACTGGCGGCCTTAGGTAACAGACGAAGATAGATTCAGTTTTATAGTAGATTCAGATGAATAACCAACACTGGGTTCACAGGAATTTTTTAAAAACGAATAAAGGAAAGAAGCCAGGAAAAAGGATGCAAGGGAGGGAGGAAGCGAAGGAGGAAAGAAGGAAGGAGCGAGGAGTTGGTTTGGAGCTGCCTGTTTTCTGCTGCCTTCCTCAATGACTGAGGGTAGAATTCAAAACGCTGGGACTGAGCCGTGTGTGAGGTCCCCTGGAAGGAGGAACTCCCCTCCCTGCAGACAGAGGTTGAGGCCAGGCAAGGCCAGGCTGTCCTGGGCAGCCCTGGGCCTTTGGCTGTAAGTAAGGTCACGCAGGAGCCTGGTGGGCTGCAATACATGGGGACGCTAGGAGTCGGACACAACTGAGCGACTTCACTTTCACTTTCCCCTTTCATGCACTGGAGAAAGAAATGGCAACCCACTCCAGTGTTCTTGCCTGGAGAATCCCAGGGACAGGGAAGCCTGGTGGGCTGTCATCTCTGGGGTCGCACAGAGTCGGACATGACTGAAGCGACTTAGCAGCAGCAGCAGCAGGGTCATGCAGTTACAACTGATCTTGTTTCATTTTCTTTACAGCAAAAACCAGAGTCGAAACTTCCACAGAACAAAGTGAAAGCAAGCAACAGCCACAATGGTAACAACGTTCTCCCATTGTGGAGAGGAGACTCTGAATGGAGGTGGGGGACAGCACCCGTGAATTTGACCCCACAGGCCAGCCTTGTGTGTAGCACTACACAGTCTGCCTGAGGAGAGTGAGCTGAGGTCTGGAGACGCACAAGGGAAAGGAGCTGAAGCCAAGGCGGACGCTGCAGGCTTGGGTATCGCCCTCTGCTGATACACTGAAGAAGAGAGAGGCCAGGCCGGGGCAACACCCGCTCATGTCCCCCCAGCTTAGAGATCTCCTCCAGATTTCTGTTAGTGAAGCTAAGGCAACAGACAACCTCACAATGATGATGACACTATCCAACAACGCTACCATAGCAGTGACTGCCTTCTTTAAAAGCCCCAAAGCCCCAAAAGACAAGTTGGTCTTCATATCTCGAACGATTGCAAAATGCCTCTCCCCCTCCCCTCTGTCATCTTTCTGAGATGACTGTTCCCTCTGCATGAGTAATTCCAATAGGAATGCTAATGCCTTTGACATGTGTCAACATCACCCTGAAGAAAAGCTGTTGGATGGTTTTACTGGCACATGCAGCGCGGGGTACCGATGACGTGCGCTTGCCTCAGCCTGACACTCACACGGCATATTCAAAGCCGATCGCTTGTGGGATCCTGACACTGGTCCAGTGAAGGAGTCCTGCTCACCATGCTCGCCAATTACGTTCTTGCCACCCTTTCTTTTAGCGAAAGGAGGGCCTTTCCTTTCTTGAATCAGAAATTTGTACAGAGACTGTCCTCCACGCAGATACCAGCGGTATGAAAATAAAGCATTTGGAATAACATGCCAAACTGGGAGTACAGGGCGAGACACAATACTGGATGTGAAGATGCAGGGGTTTGCACTCAGATAATTGTGGCTTTCTGATTTTTCAGTTTGCTCTTATGTAACAAGTGCAAAAACGACATAGTGTGGCCTCAGTCAATGTGGGCACTGCTCATATATTAACTTACTACGAGACCCACTCCCTAGGGACGTTGTCCCCTGGGAACTGGCTTCTGGTTGCCCCAGTCATGGGAGGCACTGGCTGGAGTCTGGTGGCTGGGAGGTGAAGCCCTGCCAGAGGGATTCTTGCCCGCTCTGTGCTGTGCTCGACGTCTCAAGCAAGGCTTGTCCCTCCTTCACCATTCCCGCCCCACCCAAGGAGCCTCCACCACCCAATTTGCCGTCGTGCAGCCGGGCTTCTGAGTCCGGATGAGATCTCGTCCTGCCTTTGTTCCTGCAGCCCCAGGGGTGGCAGGAGACCCCAGCTGTCACCCATGCCTGCTTACCTTATGTTGACACCTTCAGACCCTGTAAATCTACGTCCCATAGTAAATTTTTGCTATTGGGCCCCCGGCTCTTCTTTCTGACAGGCTGGAGTGTGACTGGTCCAGAACATTCCACAGGGCCACATGAATGCAGGGTTGGAATGTCAGCGTGCTGTTATCTGATTTGCGTCTTTTCAGTTCGTTTCCTGTTGGCCCGAAGAATGTTCTCAAAATTACGTGGACTCTCAGATGGTGTTCCATTCAAACTTTCAGGGCATGCAGGTTTTATTAACATTGTTGGCATATGATTATCCCTAGGAATGAAAAAATGCCTAAGACCCTGAGGGATTTATAGTCTGGGGTGGGGGGAGTAGTTGAGGAGACGTTTTCAGACGATTCTGAACTCGGGTGGGGAGACACTTCTCCAAACCAGAAAGGGCGGCACGTCTTGGTAAAGTAACCACTCCTCTCCCGGGTGGCCCTGGGCGCTCCGTCTGCTGGGGTACTGTGTGTCTTTCACAAGACGGGCTCTGCTTCACTCCCAGTTGACATGGGAGCTTGGCAGGATGCTTGGATTAGGTGTTCCCTTGTTCTGAGACTTGTTACATTTGAGAGAGAATTCAGTCCCAGCCTGGAGGACTTTGCTCCGGGGAAGGTGAGGCCCAGCTTTTCTGGAACTGCGAGACAAGCTGTACCAAGGGAGAAACGGCTCCCAGGTCTCAGTGTGATCGTGCCGTGAGCTCCAACACGTACCCGTGGACGGCAGCTTTTGGAGGTGCGGTGAGGTCAAAGCACACCAAGCTCCACGGTCGGCACCTGGGTCTCCCGGGTGCCAACAGAAGCATATCCACAAGGCCACCTAAACACTTGGCCAAGAAAGTTAGTGATGGGCGTACCTCACAAAACATTTAAGTTTGGGCTCATTTCAATTAAGCCTCTCAGAGCCTCAGGTGCCTGTCCAAAGCTTACCTGAGCCTGAACTCTTGGAACCAAGCAAGTTTGCCGAGACCTGCACAAACATGCTTTCCCATGAGAAGTCTGGCAGGAGGAATCCCCTCATCTCCACCCCAGTCTAAAAAGGTCCCAGCTGAGAACTACAAAAAGTACCTCCCAAACATTTCTAAACTCTGAAAAGTCTGGATTTCAGTTTAACCAGCAATGCCCAATATCTGCTCTTTATTGAGGGGTGGGGTGGGGTGGGGTGGGGACGGTGAGAGCTCAAAAAGTATCTTTCTGTCCCAGATGAATATGTCATATAACATGGAGGCAGAATGTCTCCATGAGGCAGATAACCAGTGAAGGGCACGGTGCAAAATGTGGTTCTTTCTTTCCTATTCTGAGTTGAAAACTGTGGGTTGCATTCAGTTAGATTGGGGGGTGAGTTCAGGCCAGAGTGGGTTGGCTTCCTCTTACTTCCTACCGTCATTAAAAGCCTTTATCTAATATATTTAATGACAGTGATAGTAACAATATAATAACTGACATTAATGGAACTCAGATCAACCCTGTGCTGAGCACTTTATAAGTGATTATCTTATTTTATCCTCATAGCTACTCTATGGGCTGGGTGCTGACTACCTACACTGTAACAGACAAGAGAAACAGGCCATGTGAGGCCACATTACTTGTCTGAATTCACCACTGTTAAGAGGCAGGAACTGAATTTGGGTCTCTCCAGTTATAGAGTATGAACTCCTAAACATTTTGCTGGTTGGCTCTCCCCTCAGATGCTTTATCGCAACCAAGAACAAAGCTATCATCTAAATAAATGAAGCTGGTTCCACTCATAAGAAAATGGGCATGAAAAAGCTTTGAGAGCAGCGAAGCCTCACAGAAAGGTTAAGAATTAATGACTATAGAGAAAGAAATTCTACGGTGTGGGAGGAATGGCAGAAAAGGGAGAGTGGGGAAGATATTGATCATGAAATGAAAAGAACTGTATCTTGGAAACATATCAATGTAACGATTATGAATATGTAAAATTTAAGCATTCAAGGACTGGAAGGGAGAAATAAGGAGAAGTGAGGGGGGTATTAATTTGTGGGGAGGTGTGAAAATGGGCACAGATCTTTTCTTTCTCTGATTCAGATTTCCATTAGGTCATCTGTGCAAATTAAAAAAGATCCTCGGAATCCTCATCAAGAACCAGGCATTCAGGACTGTTGTGTGGTTAACCACAGCCCTGCACACACAGGCTTGGCATGTCAGGGCTATGTGACTGAACAGCACTTGGAGGGAGTGCGTATTCTACATGGCAAATGTCTGTATTCTTTCGCTGAGCCACGCTCTGAGATGTCATCCTTATGACAAGGAAAACCCTGGAAGAGGAGACAGAACACAAACTTCGTGTCTTGACTTTAAAAAGGCTACAGGCTCTTCTGCGTGTTCTTAGAAACATGAGTTGCATGGGATCTCACATTTGAAAGTGCGTGAGAATCACCTGGCGATCCTTTAAGACCGGAGACTCTCAAAGATTCATACCTAGACGTTTGTGACACAGAAGTCCAGTGGGGACGGGGAATCTGTATTGTTAACCCCTGCCCTAGTTTAACAAACCCTTCAGGAGACCTGGGTTGTTGACCCCTGGGTCAGGAAGATCCTCTGGAAATGGCAATGGCAACCACTTCACTATTCTTGCCTGGGAAACTCCATGGACAGTGGAGCCTGGAGAGCTACAGTCTAAGGGGTTACAAAGAGTCAGACATGACTGAGCACGCACTCACATGCACACAGGTGGTTGGGATGTCAGTGGCCTGCAGACCACGACGGGACAGAGGAAGTCACAGCTCAAGTGAGAGGAAAATTAGGCCCTAATTTTCATAAGTGTGGAAACTGATGTTTGTTGTGTGTTGTTATAACTGAGCTCATTCTTAGAAAACCAGATTTTTTGCATTGGTGGATGATGTGACTTTGGGGGAAGCCATATATGCTTAGCACTATGTGATCTCAAATCATATACACAGAATACCTTTGTAGAGCAGGATTATTTTGCAGATAAGAGAACTACAGATTAGGAAGGTTTAAGTATTTTGAGTGAGGTCATACAGCTAAAAAGTGTGGGGTCAGGATTCTAAAGCAGTATGTACACTGAGGCCTTTCTAGTCTGCCATGAGCCTTCTAAACCTCTATTCAGGTGAAATGCACGATGCACCCACGACTGAAATAACAGTTATCTGGGAGAAAACGTGGACAGTATAAACAGAACGATCACATTCACAGAACCCATGCACACTGGCCTTCTCGGGGAATGTCAGCCCTGAGGGCTGGTCCCATGGTTCAAGCCGTCTACTCTAGGGTCACTGCAGGCACCTTCCTACTGGTGCGTTGTCTCTTACTACTCTTCCCCATCTGGGACTCAACCAGTGGCTGCTACTGACCAACTGCCACGACAGAGCAGAAGCTTAATACCTCCTGTACCCTGGCTTGATTTTATCACAGTCATGAAAATGGGGGCAGGGAGGAGCATACCCTCTGCAATGAAAACTTCCCTTCCGTATATTTTAATAACATTTCATTTTTTATGATTATCAAAAGAGCATATCAATTTTTTCAGTGGATATTTATGGAATTCTAAGGCTGTGTGCCCGGGAAGGAAGGGGGTTTAGATTTCTGAACAAGGCAAAGCTCTGCCCTTGGGAAGCTTGTATTCAAGAGGATGGAGCACCTGTGACATGTAGGAAAGAAACAACTGAGTGCATAAGATGTTGGAAAACGTCAGCGTGGAGAAGAACAAAGCAGAGGAAGAAAGATAAGGAAGGGAGAGTGGTCTGCATGTTAGTTACACGTATTCATACATATTAATGTGTAGGTGAGGAGGGCATGGTAACCCACTCCGGTATCCTTGCCTGGAGAATCGTGGATGGAGGAGCATGGCGGGCAACAGTTTATAGGGTCGCAAAGAGTTGGACATGACTGAGTGACGTAGCACACACGACGTATAGATACTTTTGAAAACTTTGAACACTCTGAAAAGAATATAAAACACCACCCAGAATCCTACTACACAGAGACAACCACTGCTGACAGTTTGGCCCATTTTCTTTCAGACCTCTTTTCTCTACTGAATTGTGATCACATTCTGCCTGCTTTCTTAGTGTAATCTGCACTTTTTTAACCTAACAGGCCACAGTCATTCTCCCACGTCATTACCATGATTTCACGGTTAAAGGTTTGCTGAGTGCCACTGGAGGAAGGCACTAGAATTGACTTAGCTATTTCCTCCGTTGTTGGTCATTTAGATGATTTCGTGTTCTTCCCAGTACAAATAACATGCTGACGATCTTTCTTACCTCTAAGCCGTAGTGTGATATCTGAGTGTTTTTCCAGAATACATTTATGTATTTTTGAGTCTGTTTTCTGAGATTCTTGATGGGTGTTGCCAAACTGCCCCCCAGAAACAGGGTGTAGCAAAGCTTTCCTAAACTCTCTCAAGAGTTCTGTTTCGGGCACGCACTTAATTTACCACCCACCCCGCCTTGAGGGTCCAGGCCTTCCAGGTCTCAGGAGACAATATGCATGTGCCACTCCCTGGCGTGGCCCCTGAAAGGACCCTTGCCATCTGCTTGGTGAAGGAGAATGCCTCTGACCACATGGGCCAGGACCTGAAGAGGTGACTTTCCTCCCTTCCCCCAACCTTTGCTTGAGTGAGTCTTAATCTATTCTGGGCCTCTTGGGGCCCCCATCCAGGAGGCTGTAATCACAGCACTAACCTGTGTTCACATTTCCCATTATCGAGCAGAAATCCCCCTGTGCATCAACATAGCCTGGCTGCTTCCTAATGGCCCCAGCTCCCAACTTCTAATGGCCCCATCCTCATTTCTCCCAAGAGCCAGCTCTTTTTCTTAATGTTTTAAGATTCCTGGTCCAGACGAAATTTCCCCCATGATGTCCATCTGGCCAAATTGAAGGTGATGCCAGCAGTGAGACAGAGAGACGCGTGTGTCTGCGTCAATAGGACAGAGGAACATCCAGGGCTATCCATCTTCTGTCTCCTCCGGTGACGCCCCCTCGCCCCGCCTTGTCTGAGACGTGGGGCTGAGCGACGATGTCCCTGATTGCCAGTGCCGTGCTGCAGGGAAGGGGCGGACGCTGGGACTCTGCTCAGCCTCCCCTCCAGCCCTGACAGCACAAGAAGATGCTGCTTTTCTGTTTGTGGGTCAAACCCCTCCAGAGTGCGGGGCTTCCCCTTTGCAATTTACTGCATCAGAACTGCAGTCTTCAGAGGAGATGTTACCAAGGGCAACAGGGACTCTCTGGACGTTGGTCCTTGCCGGGGTCTGAGCCAGCTGGGCTTCAAAAAGGAGGCCCTTACCCACTCTTGACCTCATTGCTTCCTCAAAACGGATAGAATGCCATGCTGATGTAGAGAGTCATGCTCAGAAGTGATTACCAACCATGCTGCTGGCACAAACATAATGATTGTTTTAAAAAAGGAAAACACTATAAGCACTGGACTCTGCCAGCATCTCCATTTTTTTTTTTTTTTTTTCCGTTCCTATGAAGCCACCTGGGGATCAAGTTTTGCAATTCCCCCCTTCTTGATCAAGGTGAGAGATTATTCCCATGTGCTTTCCACGACCAACTACCAAGTACACGGTTTCAGGCTAGGAACCCACTTCCGGGAAGACAGAGGCAGGGGAGTAAAGGAAAAATGAAAGTTCTTGTGCGGCAAATTCAAGAACTTATCTCTGAACTTGGATTTAACTGTTAAAAGTGTTAGTCGCTCAGTCGTGTCTGACTCATGGACTGTGGATCCCCAGACTCCTCTGTCCATGGGATTTCCCAGACAAGAATACTGGAGTGGGTAGCCATTCCCTTCTCCAGGGGATCTTTCCGACCAGGGGATTGAACCCTGGTCTCCCACACTGTAGGCAGATTCTTTGCCATCTGAGCCACCAGGGGAATCCATGTTAACTGTTAACCAGTAATTAAATAATGCAAACAAAGAAGAGTCTTCTTACCAAATCCTTAAAGGATTCCTGGGGAGCAGACTGGAGCCTCTTTGAGCGACAAACAGCCACAGGAGCCTCTCTCTCTCTGTGCTTCTAGCATTCTGCCTCACTCAGGTTTCAGGCAAAAGTCGCTCACTGGCCCAACAACTAGGATGGTGCGTCTCATGGTTCCAGGGATTCTGTTGGTGCCAGAGTCTCAGCAGCGAGCAAACTAGAGAAAGCTCCCTGCTTCATGGAGCTTCCACTCTAGAGGACTGAAGGCAGGTCAGCCACCAGGAAAGAGCGAAACAAGAGAGGAGCTTCAGGGCAGCGCTCTGCTTGCAGGAAATTCACAAAGAAGGCGACTCAGTGCCAGCGGAGGTAGCAGCTGATGGGCAGCCATGCCTCTCCTGCGTCCGCTGTTCCATTCGCAGGAGCCAGAGAGAATTTCTTGAAGGGAAATCGGATCTTCAGCATAATAACCCTGGGAATCTGACATTTCACTCCCAGTCCTTTACAGTGTCTTCTTCTGTCTACTAGACCGTACACGTCCTGAAAGCAGGCGTCAGGCTGCACCGTTAACTTCCTCCTTGCGGTGTAGCCCACAGCAGGGGCTCAGCAAATGTTTGCTGAACGGATGGAAAGATGGATGGATGAACTAAGAAAGGCTCTATTTGAGGAGGCCACTGTCACTGACGCTTAGGAGAAGCTCCAGCTACTTCATATTCATCAGGGAAGCACCCAACTGGAGAGGTAACAAACAAGGGAAGCTGGCTCCATGACCTTGCACCACCAACCCAGGCACAGAGCCTGGAAAGGTGACCCCAGAGCCTTCCTTCCGTGCTATTAGGTCTAGAAGGGTTCCCACAGGGAGATCACCAAGAAGTATGATTGACTCAATTCTTTAACATCATAATTCCAATTCCTAGAAGGTAAGAGAGGTCTTACAGAATGATGGGAATGTAGCCCCTCCAAGGCTCTTAGACACTTAGATTAGGATCTCTATGACGGTACTCTGGGTTCTGCCTTTATCATCTCCAAGTAAGGCGCTGGTAGTACACGTGATTCTTTCTACTCACCAACTCGGTTCAAACCTTCACTGAGGATCTTTGCTAAGAAGGTCAGCCTTTCTGCTTGGGCCAATCGGACGTCTTGAGGCAGGGGCACTTTTTGAATCAAAGTTAACCTGGCTTTATCTAAAAGGCCGTGAATCCCTTATTAGAGGAGAGACTGAGGTCCAGACTGGACATGTCAGTGATGTTACACAGGTTTCTCCCAGAAAGTAGAGCATACCTCCGAAAACATTTTTAAGTAGAAACACTAGATTGAAGAAGCAATTACCTGTCCTCCTAAGAGCAAAAGTCCTCTTCAGATCTCTTCCAGTTAGTGAAAACAGGTATCAGTGCAGGTCATCCTAAACTGAACTTGCAAAATGCATAGGAGTATCTTATCTGTAGATCAAACACTGGATAAGAATTGAAAAGAAGAAAGAAAGTTGCTCTCAAATGCTGTCCACATCTGACCTTTTGTAAGCCTACGACACAAAACCCTCACTCTCTGAGTTCTCAAAGGGGACTTTCTCCTCTTCTGCATCCATGTCACACACTGGGAGTCAGGACCCAAGGGTTTTCTAGGCCTTTTTTAACTCATCTGCAAAGAGAAGTTGAACAGTTCGATCTCCTAGTGTGGTTGTAAGGGTCCCCAGGGGGTCACACTTAGGAAACACCAGGTTCCCACTCAGCATTTCATAAATCGTGGAGGCATCTGAAGGTGAGTACTTTCAGTTCCGGGGCACTGGAATTTTAATATTTCTTAATAATACTAACTACACCGGGCCAAGGCAGAGACTGGTAGGACCCCAGTGCTCCTCCTGGTTCCTGGTTAGGGAAGCGGTGAACAACATGTTGATTTTATCACTTTGATGACCTGTACACCCACCTAGCAAGACCAGGCCTCAGCGTGTAGTCTCAATTTCTCGATTTAGGAGAAAGACCCATATTCTGGGAGAAGCTTATTTTTACGAGTCTCATAAAAAAGTAATTTCCCACCCATGGAGAGTGGACTGGACTGTAAGAGGCCCTGCTAAATGATATAGGGATATCAGACACCACAGAGGACATGTGTCTGTGCTGGTTCTTCTTTCTACCCACCCTCACCCTAGCCTCCACGCTATGTCCATCTATGAAACCTCAGCTCAAACATCACCTCCTCTGTGAAGGCTGCCTTGATTGCTCTAAATGACTAAGTTCTTTTCAACTCTGTGGTCATGTCATGTATGTATGTCTCCCTTGTAACATGATAACAGTGTAACTTCGGGTTTGTGATGGGGTTTGGGTAACACTGTTTTTCTCACTTGACTGCAAACATGGGGGTGGGAGTCCCCAGTGCCCACCACAGGGGCAGAGCACCCTCCAAGGAAATGCTGGTGGAAGGAGAAAAGATCCGCGTGGCTCTTGGCTACAAAGAGCACTGAAAGCAGGTGAGACATAGCACCATGTGGGTCGGTGTCTCACTGCCCTGCAAGGCTTGGGAGGAAGCAGAGGTTGCAACCGGAGGGATTCAGGTTAGCATTCCAGAAGGAAGCAAGCCGCTCGGCAAACATTCTCTCAAATCCTGGGCTGCGGAAAGAGTTACAGTGGGCCACCAGGGCCGAATCAGCCTCTACAAACACAACAATCTGCTCAGCCCCAACCCTGATTTTTATTTTTCCATAGGTTTTACAGAAAAGTTTTCGAAGATAAACTTTACGGTGAAAGATTATGAGCAGGGTTTTGGCGAGGCTTCTTAAGCCAGGGGTATTTAAGGAAGGAGACAGTCCTATCTTTCTGGGACCCAGGGAGTCTCTGGGGCTGGGTGGTGCTGAACCAGCTCTCGGGGGCTGGGTAACACTGGGTAAAGTTCAAACACACCTCCTTTAAGCCATCAGAAGAGAAACACCCCTTGTTGGCTTCTGCTGTGTTAGGGGAAGAGGGGGGCACGGCCGGCGAAGGGAAGAGGGAAGGCTAGTTGGGGCCTTTCTGCTCAGCCTCTTAGGCAACAGCAGACTGAGTACAGACACGCTTCCCCGAGGTGCCAGGCTCAGAACAAGGGCTAGGGTGGTAGGCAGTCTTCTGCCAGGTAGAAATCAGCCTTGCCAGCAGACACTCCTCCACCAGTCAATCCTGCTCCCGGCTGAGGGCCCACTTTCCAGGCAGTTTGCACACACACAAAAACACAGGGCTGAGTACATTTCTCACCAACACTTTTCTCCTGCATTCTCAATCCTTAAGTTTTGCTGTTGTTTTAAATTCCTAATTCATACGCCATGGCGCCCTTGTCCAGTAGAGAACCTCCTAGCGAGCGGGCCTGGAGAGGAGGGGAAGTCTCCCCGCCAGCCAGGGGTCTGCCAGGGTGTTACTGCGTGACCTTGGCCAGGCACACGGCCTCTCTGCACTCTGTCCTCACCTTTAGTCGGGTTAATTTTGCCTGCTGTGTTGACCACACCAGTGGTGAAGCCGTAAGAAGGAGAACTGGAAGGAAGCCCCTTGAAAACAAAGAGAAAGGAAACTTGGTAAGACAAACACATTTTGTTACCTATGCTGAACTGGAAGGTTCTTCCTAACCCTGGGAACTAGTGACTCCCAGCACGCAGGTGGGTTGATGCAAGCGCAGTCACGTGTCAGAGGAATGCCTTCACAGGCTTGCTCTACCTGGCAGGGGTGGGGCATGCCTAGACTGGGGACCCAGGATCCCCTATACATCAGGGGCTAGCTTAGGGCTGTGCAACAGCTGGAGCCAAGGACACTCTGAGCTTCAAGTCCTGCTTCTGTCTGGCCGCTGGGAGCCAAGGGCTCCGCTGCTGAGTGCCTCAGTTTACCCATCTACACCAAGTTTTAAATCATGGCAACTGCTTAGCAGCAAAAGCACAGAGTCTGCTACAGTGTCTAAGTACGGCAAATGACAGCTATTATTATTTTACTACTGATGTTATTATTAACCCGAAGTATCCGAAGTACCCAGTGCCGTCTACACCTCAATTCTCTTTCCCTATTATCCAGGCAATTTCCCTCCTGAAAAATTTCTAAACTGAGGACCAGCTTTGTGGCAAGGAAACTGTTCAGCAATGCCAAAGTGCTCCTGAACCAGTGTTTGTATGGGGTGCGGGTTGGGGTGGGGAGGACCTTCGGGGTGGGGTGGGGTGGGGTGGGGGGCATTTACCTTTTGGAAGGGACCCAGAGGCCAGTTAGAGATTGGTGGGGGCGGGGGGAGGGGAGGAGGAGGGAGGGCAAGAGAAGCTGCCTGTACCCTCGCGCAAGTTCGCCGAGTTGATAAAGTTATTAAAACATAAAACTCGCACTGGCTCCGGGAGGGATAAATAAATAAATAAATGCAATAAAACAGCCCGCGCACCCCGCGCCGTTGCCCCGGGCGGTGCAAAGGCAGGAGGGCGAGGGAGCTCGGAGAAGAGGAACGAGTCGGACAGGTGAACCAACCTCCCGGGCCGCGGTGCAAGGAGGCGGCAGCCCCACCCGGGCTCGCCCCCAACTCAGCGCCGGGCCCGTCTCTTGGGGCGGGGGGGGGGGGGGGGGTGGAAAGGCCGGAGGGGTAAAAAGCCAACCCGGGGGAGGGCGGAGCCAGCACGGGCTTCGTGCACCATTGGTCCATCCGCGTAGCAACAGCCGCGTGCCGACCAATGGGAGCCGCGGGCCGCGCTCCAGGAACCTGGTGAGCAGACAGAACCCCGTCCCAGGCAGAAAAACAAACCCAGGGGTTCCTCAGACTTCAGCGCGAACTTTTCCTTCTTTCTCTCCCTCCCTTCCCCCTTTCCCCTTGCAACTCGTCTTCACCTTTAGTCGACGCTTGCCTGAGTACCCCAAACTCGGCGCCTTTTCGAAGGTCATCCCTTCCCACTCCCTAGGGAGAAAACCTCATTCGTGGTAAAAAGCGAAGGACCTTGGAAACGGTTGGTCGGGCTTTCAAATCCCACTGGGTCCCCATCACCAGCGGCCCTTGGCAAACTTGAGTTACAATAGCATCGCTTTTAATAGTGTGGTTGTTGTTTGAACAGATCTGCAAGGTCTGTGCCCAAAGGAAGGGCGCTTTGAACATCTTTTGTGTGCCAGGCTTTGTTCTCGCGGTTTTATGTCTTGCTGCTTTTAATGCTCCTTGTAACTCTGGGAAATGAATCGCCCTGTCTCCATGTGAGAGGTGGGATGTTGAAGTTCAAAATGAACAACGGAAGTGTCCAAGCAGGCACCCTTGGTATGTGGTCTAGCAGGACTCAAACCCAGGCAAAGATCACTCCAGTTCCTTGACATCACACACCTCCAGGAGCATGCATCCGTGTAAGATACCCTAAAGAAAAACGGTACAGGGTGTGGGGAGCTGACCTCGGAGTCCCTGTCTGCTACCAAACCAGGGTGTGACCTGCACAATCGCATGAGGTCTTGGCAATGAGAAGGTCTCATCTCACATTCGGTTTCAGGCTCTGCTGTTGCTATTTTGAAATTCTTAAAGATTTAAAGATCGGCCCGTGTGTTTTCATTTTGCGCTGGGCCTGCAAATTAGGTAACCAGCTATGCCTCCAGGGATAAGAAGCTTCTAGGACAGTTCTGCGAGGACAGCTTATTTCAGCGTCCCAGAGGAAACACACTGGGGGAATTTAGACCTTAAGTAAAGGAGAAGACTTGTAAGTGTCTCCCTCTCTCTCTCTCTCTCTCACACACACACACACACGCACGCACGCACGTGCGCACACACACACACACATGCTTCTGCACACACCCTGCAGATTAGTCTGTTTTATTACACTGTGACTGTAATTTGAGTCCCCAGTCTATTAAATGGGAGTGTATATATTTATGGCTGTGTTTATGTGTGTGTGCGTGCGCCTGCGTGTGCTTGCTGGGAGAGGGAATAGGAGATTGGGGAATTTACGACACACAGACATAGCCCTGATTATTGACTCTACTCCTTCCCTTTGGAGACATTACAAGGGATTTGAACCAGGTCCTGCTTTTATGAAATACATACTTGGGAGGTTTTGGAGAGGCGGCAAATGCTGGTCTGTGTGAGACAGAGGATGGGGTGGCGCCAGGTTCTCTGGGAGGAGACAAGCCTTGAATACACCATCCGCGAGGCCTGGCAGAAAACCCACACAGTCCTGCATCTGGATTTACACCCAAATCCAAGTCCTCTTTCCTGGTGAAAAGAGAGGCCTGGTCTTTATTCTCCCAATTGTGCTGACTTTACTCTCCAAGTTAGGAGATTATGTATGAATCACCAATGGTGTGAAAGTCTGGAATAAACGAGAAGAAAGTATACATGTGTCCCTGACACTGATTTTGGCAACCAGGATGTAAATTGCGTGCAGTCAGGGTTGTAAGGGCCTCTGAGATGGCTGATAATTTTGGAGACCTGTGTTTGTTTTGTGGTGAAGGAAACTGAGGCCCAGGGAACTAAGCCCAGTCCTGCAGGCTAAAGAGCTGGGCGGTAGAGGTCTAAGTGGGTTAGAGTCCACTTCTCCTGACTTCCATTCCAGGCTTCTTTCTTGCTTTCATTTCTGTGTGAGCAGAAAAATGCCATAAAGCATTACATAATCAGTTCGTGTGGGGAAAGGTTAATTTGATGAACAGCAATATGGGGTCAAAGGGGAGGGTAACTAACATTTATTAGTGCCTGGAACTTGCCCCTGCTTTGCCTACATGGTCTCATTTAACTGAATCTTCAGGACAACATTGAGAGAACATAGGTAATATTATTTTTATGTAACCGATGGGAAAAATGAGTCCCAGACTCATGGTATAACTTGCCGAGGGTTCTACACCTTGTAAATGGATTAGCCGAGATATGAACTCAGTTCTTGTTAATCCCTGAATAGCAGAACGAAATTATTTAGGTCATATGGCTCCATGGCAGTTCGGGTTAATGACAATATAAACTAGAGAAATGAGTCGATACCTGCCAAACAGAATCTGTCTGTTGTGGTCAACATAAACTAACTTTGGGTTATTAGTTACTCTTAATTCAGCTTTGTCTCTATTTTTTGTGGGCTTTCTGGTGATGCTGTGCCCCCATTCACGTTGAAACTACAGATCTACTAAAAATCTCAGTCCAACCAAAATATGTCTAATGATTTTCTTGGTGGGTTTTTCAGGGGGAAAAAAAAAGAGCAAATGGATTCACTAATTAAATCATTTGATTCTAGGTGAAACTGGCAAATACTGGCAGCTCTTGTGATGACAAAGACTTCCCCAAGGCTTCTCACCAGTTAATGGAGACTCAGTGGATGCAAAGCTTACAACTATGAAAACAATACCTGTCTGACCTGGTAAACAGATCAATAGAACTGTAGGGCCCCCACAAGATATAGCTGATTCCCAACCCCCGAATCTGTGAAGGTGACTTTATTTGGAAGAGAGTCTTTGAAGATATAAATGAGGACCTCAAGATGAGATGTTCCTGGATTTAAGGTAGGCCCTAACCCCAATGATAGGTGTCCTTATAAAAGGAGAGGATACATAGAATAAAGATGGCAATGTGGAGATGGTCACAGTCTAAGTGTCAATCAGCAGAGGGACGGATAAAGAAGCTGTCACACACACACACACGCACATGCGCGCGTGCTCAGAGGAATACTATTGAGCCATGAAAAAGACACCATGCCATTCACAGCAAATGGATAAACTTAGAGATTATCATGGAGAAGGCGATGGCACCCCACTCCAGTGTTCTTGCCTGGAAAATCCCATGGACAGAGGAGCCTGGTGGGCTGCAGTCCATGGGGTCGCAAGGTGTCGGACATGACTGAGTGACTTCACTTTCACTTTTCACTTTCATGCATTGAAGAAGGAAATGGCAACCCACTCCAGTGTTCTTGCCTGGAGAATCCCAGGGACGGGGGAGCCTGGTGGGCTGCTGTCTACGGGGTCGCACAGAGTCGGACACGACTGAAGCGACTCAGCAGCAGCAGCAGCAGAGATTATCATGCTAAGCGAACTAAGTCAGAGGAAAGAAAAATATCATATGATATCACTTATATGTAGAATCTAAGAAAAAAATGATACAAATGAACTTATTTACAAAATAGAAACAAACGTATGGTTACCAGAGGGGAAAGGAAGAGAAGGATAAATTGGGAATTCGTGATTAACAGATATCCACTACTATATATAAAACAGATGAACAACAGGGACCTACTGTATAGCACAAGGAACTACGTTCAATATTATGTAATAACCTATAACGGAAAACAATCAGAGAATATGATTCAAACTAAATCACATTTATATGTGAATTAAACTAAATCACTTTGTTGTATACCTGAAACACTGTAAATCAGCTATACTTCAATTGAAAAAAAAGAGATGGAAGCAGAAATTGGAGTGATGCATCTCCAAACCCAGGAACATCAAGGACTTCGGGCAGCCACCAGAGGCTAGGAGAGAGGCATGGGACCTGAATCCTCCAAAAGCAGCCTGTCCACACCTCAGTTTCAGACTGCTGGTCCCCAGAACTGTGCAAGGGTCAATATCTGTTATTTTAGGCTGACTAGTTTGTAGCATCTGTTATCAAAGATGTAAGACTGTCATACAAGTAGTAAATTATTTTACCGTATTTTAAAAAGGAAAGAAACAGAGCATGAAAACAGCATTAAAAGAATTCCAAACTGAAACTGTCTGCCTAGAAACATACTGGAAGAAATGATTAAAAATGAGATTAGTGTGTCTGCATATCGATAAATAGTTCATGAGGTTTAATCAATCAATACTTATGTATAAAATTCAGAAAGACTGTCTAGATTGGATTAGCTGTTCAGTGATGAACTGAACATTGAAGCGACTTGTTGATCTGGCCTGTGTCCCGTATGTGTCTAAGAAGAAAGGGAGTATTTCCGGAAGGTTAGCATCTTTGCGTAAACAGAGCTTTCCACTTCTGCCTTGGGGATAGAAAGCTGAACACAGTATTACTCCCACCTTAACAATAAGAAAAATCCAGATGAACTAGCTTTTCTTGAACCTGTGAGAGAGTTGAAGTTAGAAGGTCACCAAGTAGCCCAATTTCCAAGTAAAGAAAGGCCTCTCCAAGGGATGGGAGAATTGGGATAGCAGTACAGTTTTCCACATGGCAGGCCAAGGGAAGAATCAACACCAGGAGGTACCTTAACATTTTAAATAAATTGCCAGAGATAGAGCCTAGGCCAGCAGGAGGATAGGAGACCTCTAGGACCCACAGACACGCTGGGAGCTGTCACTCACTTGTAGCATTTCCAATTTGGTGTACCAGATGCTCACAAGTAAGGCTGGGAACTAACAGTAGACTAGAGTGAGCCTCCTTGGGTGATGCAGCCCTAGTGGGGAGGACCCACTGCCACTGTGGGGGGTGGGGGGCAGGATGCCTTTCCTCCTGCTGATCAAAATCCTTAAGCTACCTGAGAGGCCCAGCAAACCCTGCGGCATCCAGGGCACAGGTAAAGACTCATTAAGGCCCGCTGCTGCTGCTGCTGCTGCTGAGTCGCTTCAGTCGTGTCCAACTCTGTGCAACCCCATAGACGGCAGCCCACCAGGCTCCCCCGTCCCTGGGATTCTCCAGGCAAGAACACTGGAGTGGGTTGCCATTTCCTTCTCCAATGCGTGAAAGCGAAAAGTGAAAGCAAAGCCGCTCAGTCGTGTCTGACTCGCAGCAACCCCAGGGACTGCAACCTACGAGGCTCCTCTGTCCTTGGGATTTTCCAGGCAGTAGTACTGGAGTGGGTTGCCATTGCCTTCTCCACATTAAGGCCTGGGGAAGAATAAAAGATACAGTCCCTCTATATCTGAGGAGGGCAATTAAAGTGTTCATTACAATCAAGAGCTACTGCTGGGGGAGGGCAGCAAACTGCTGTCCCACGTGACCCATCCCAGGCGGCGGGCAGAGGCTGGCTGCCCTGGAAAAGAGGCACAGAGAGAGCCAGAGAACCCACCTGTGAGGCCCAGGTGTGCAGACCTACCTCAGAAAAGAACTGCAAGTTGACTGTTGTAAGATACTTTCATTGTACATGTAGGGTTAAAATGTTATTTGCAGGTGAACTGCAATAATTTAAAAATACATGTAGTAAACCCTAGAGCAGCTCTGAAAAACAGCTCAAGAAAAAGGTACAAATAATAAGTAAATAGGGAGGATAATCTTTTCAACATGTGCTAACTGGGCAACTATATGCAAAATAAATGAACACTTGTCTACATCCTGAACCATTATAAACTAAATTAGCTAAAAATGTAAAATATTGGAAGAAAAGGTAAGAGAAACAGTGGCATTGGAGAAAGTCCTAGGTTGGGCAAAAATCTCTTTGATACAACACAACAAATACAATCCACTTTAAAAAAATTTGTAAACTGGACCTCAGCAAAATGAATGATTTCTGCGCTTTAGAGGACACACTGAAAATGCACCAGCCAAAAGCTGTGAGAAAATATTTGCAAAATAAATGCCTGATGAAGGATTTCTATCAAGAGCCTATAAAACTCCATAATAAGAAAACAACCCGATAAAAGAATGGACAAGATATTTTAAGAGACACTCCACTAAGGAAGATAGAGATGATAAATACTTGAAAAGATGCTTAGCATTATTAGTCATTAGGGAAATCCAAATTAAAACCACAATGAGACATCACTACCTATTAAAGTGGCTGAAATAACTTAAAAAATCAAAGTGGCAACACCAAGAGCTGAAAGGAGTTAAGAACAACTGGAATTCTCATGTAGTGCTCATGGAAATACAAAATGGGACAGTCATATTGGAAAGTAGTTTGACACGTTCTATAAATATAAACATACACTTATATATTAGCCAGTAATTCCATCCCTGGCTGTTTCCCCAAGAGGAATGGAAGTATACTTTCACACAAAAACCTCAACACAAACGTTTATCGTGGATTTATTCATAATGACCAAAACCCAGAAGAAACCAAACTATTCAAATGGCATTTAACTGGTGGATGGGTAAACAAATTATGGTATACCCATACGATGAAATACAACTGGACAATAAAAAAACCACATCTAATACCTGCAATACTGAGGGTTAGTAAAAAATGCACTGGTAAGTGAAAGAAACCAGTCTCAAAATAAACCAACTGCATGTTTCCAATCATGTGACATGATGGAAAGAAAAAAGCTATGAAACTGTAAGAACAGACAACACATCGGTGAATGTCAGACGCCAAGGGTACAAAGAGGACATGGGAAACATTTTTGGAGTGATGGAAATAGTCCATATTGTGAATATAAAGGTGGCTCTTTATATGACAACTATCATATTTGTCAAAATTCACATACTGGGACACAAAAGGTTAATTTTGTCATTGATAAATTATAATGCCACAAACCTGACTTCAAAAGAAAAAAAAAAAAAATGTGCGATTCGGAACGTGGATCCCAAGACAGATACCACTGTTCACTTGGCTCCGGGAAGAATGGTGAATGTGTCCCATCCCAATTATATCTGAATTGCTACGAAAGAAAAACCTACTTAATCCAGAAAACAATAAAGAAGTATATAGAAACATGGGCTTCCCTAGTGGCTCAGTGGTAAAAAATCCACCTGTCTATGCAGGAGACCTGGGTTGGGAAGACCCCCTGGAGAAGGAAATGGCAACCCACTCCAGTGTTCTTGCCTGGGAAATCCCATGGACAGAGAAGCCTAGGGGGCTACAGTCCATGGGGTCGCAAAGAGTTGGACATGGCTTAATGACTAAAAAACAGCAATATAGAAACATGTAGAACATGTACAGAATTAAGGAATAATGAACCTATGGGTAAAACAAGCATCTGGGCCTCATGGGAATCAAAAATCAGGAGCAGAAAGAAAGTTTTCGCCAGGGTCGTCCTCTCTTCCTCTTTTATGGGTTCTTTCTCTCAGTGTGTCTGTTGCCTCCTTCCCCCAGCTTCACATGCAATGGAGAAGGCAACGGCACCCCATTCCAGTACTCTTGCCTGGGAAATGCCATGGACGGAGGAGCCTGGTAGGCTGCAGTCCATGGGGTCACTAAGAGTCGGACATGACTGAGCGACTTCACTTTCACTTTTCACTTTCATGCATTGGAGAAGGAAATGGCAACCCACTCCAGTGTTCTTGCCTGGAGAATCCCAGGGACGGGGGAGCCTGGTGGGCTGCCGTCTAAAAGACACCATGCCATTCACAGCAAATGGATAAACTTAGAGATTATCATGGAGAAGGCGATGGCACCCCACTCCAGTGTTCTTGCCTGGAAAATCCCATGGACAGAGGAGCCTGGTGGGCTGCAGTCCATGGGGTCGCAAGGTGTCGGACATGACTGAGTGACTTCACTTTCACTTTTCACTTTCCTGCATTGGAGAAGGAAATGGCAACCCACTCCAGTGTTCTTGCCTGGAGAATCCCAGGGACGGGGGAGCCTGGTGGGCTGCCGTCTGTGGGGTCGCACAGAGTTGGACATGACTGACGAGACTTAGCAGCAGCAGCAGCAGACAGGATTACCCCATCAAAAATGTACTTCATATTTTCTTACAAAGGACACCACCTGCAGCCCAGTGACTCCCCTTTCCACTATCTCAGGTGAGAGAATGTGATTGGTACAATTGAGTTAGGTGTTTACCACTGGGCCATTCAAGTGTATGCAGGTGGCTTTCAACTGACTGGTCTTAGGAGAAATTGACACAGTTTCAGAAACAGTACTTGATCTGGTTCTCAAACTATAGAGATAATTCCAAAAAAATCTGTTGATGATGCTGAGAATCACCTGGGGCACTTGCACACAGTCTCCAAGGTCCCAGAGCAGACCTGCTGAATCCTGGACTTGACGGCAGCACTCACACTTGGCAGCTCACAGGAATCACTTGGGGAGCTTTAAAGCCGCTGATGCCTGGATCCTACACCCCGAGTTTCTGATGGAATTGGTCTGGAAGACAGCTTGGTCATCAGCAGTTTTAAAAGCTCCCCTGTTGAATCTAATGTGCAAGTGAGGTGGAGATCCGCAGAAAGGACTTGGGAAGCCGTGCGTAGAGTAAGCATCCCAGGTGATTCTTACAGTCAGAGGACTTTGAAAACACTCCTACAAGTGAGGGATGAGGGAGCAAGCTTAAGAGGAGGTGGTAAGAGGAGCCAGTGCTAGCCTAGCGATCACGCAATCCAGTCTCACCTGGCATAATCTGAGCATTTTTCTAGAAGATGGAACGTTGAGTGGTGGAAGAAATAACGGTTGAAGAGAGAAAGAAATAGCCAGAGCCTTGGGACCACTTAGAGTTAATTCTGTCATCCTATATGCAATCATTCCTTCATCTTCCCATTCCACACTTGCTAGTCATCTATTGTAGACTCAGAAATAATACTAGTAAAGGGACTTGAGACCCCCAGGTGAATAATAATACAGACACATTGGGACCCTATAGTATTTAAAATGGCTTTTGGCAGCTTAAATGAGGGAGGAAAGTCTTGACTGAATTAAAATAAAATAAACAGGCTTGTGTATTTGCATCCCAGTCCTTTTCATCAAACTGCTTCTTTCTCAGAGACAGCCTACATATAATGGTAGCAAAATCCGTTGACATCCTGATTTAGAAACACTTAGCTACCCTTGTTGACAATGAGTCCCATGCTATTTTTAGCCTCTTACAAGAATTAAAACAAACAAACAAACAAGCAAAATCTCTACACAATGGGGCAATCTTCCAGAGGGAAAATTATAGCTTTCTGACCACATTTTACGGACAGATTTCTAACTGTTAACCAGTGGCTGCAGGAACACGCAGATTCCAAAGTCACCTCTGGGCAGAGAGAAGCTGCCGGGGTTTGGAGGGCCGCGTTCTGCTGCAGTTCCAGGAAAGAGAGGTGCTTTCCTGCCTTCCCTGGCCCCAGCCCCCTTCTTTCCTCGGAAGGTTCAGGGTTCATCCTCCATGCCTCCCATCACCAAGTCACATTCAACCACAGCATCTCCTGAACGCTGACCCCTTTCTGGTGGGTGCATTCATACTGGGAAGTCATAAAAACTGAGGAGCAGTTTTCCAGATCAAGCTTCTCTTTGCCAGATAATTCCTGAGCTCCTAGTTTTACTTCAGATGCATGCAATTTAATTTTCTCCCTCACCATCATCCAAATCCAGACATTAACAATTTCACAGCCTGCCAAATTGTGTTTTATCAGAAGAGTGTTGCTGGATCAGGGTGGAGCGGACTAGAAAGAAGACAGCGGAGGGAAGCTCCCACTGGGGACGGGGGACCCACACGCTGGGGGTCTTGCAAACTTGCATCTCTTCATCTCTTTACACCTTCCACTGCCCTGTGAGCTGGTATTCTGCCCAACTTTAGAGACGCAGAAATGGAATCTTAGAGTTTTAATCTCCGGCCTTGGGAGAGCCCTGGCTAACAGGAGGTAGCTAATGTAAGGATTCTTTTTACTTGCATTTATAAGAGGATTATTGGGCCTCACTTTTCTGTTTGTGTGATTTGGTGTGGTGGGAGTGGGGTGGGGGGAAGAGGAGGAGAAGACATAATCTAAGCATTTTATTGAGTACAAACCACACCAAAACTCCAGTCTGTCCCCTGACACCTCTGCTGTCTGGAATGGTTCAGGATGGGGCACATAAAGGACTCTTCTTTGCACAGCAGAGTCTCACGTTGCCTTTTTCATAAGCCCCAGGACAGACCGGGTGCTCAGACCTGGAAGACACTGACCGTCTCGAGCAGACTTGGGCGTTTTTGCATTGCCCTGTTCACGGGGTGTGGAGGGTGGTGGTGCTGTTTGGGGGTGTCCAGTTCAGTAAGCATTGTTCCAGTTCCCAAAGGGACTTCCTGTTTCTACAAAGAAGTTGAAAAAAGTCATTCAGATTCAGAGGGAGAGAGGGTGGACTATTTTTGTTTGTTGGAGGGAGCATTTCTAACCGGGGAGCTAGCTATATTTCAGTGTGTGTGTGTGTGTGTGTGTACAGGGAGGTGTGAGGACCAAAAAATCCTCCTTACATTCAACAAGCACTAGAAATAATCTCATTTCTTACCTGCCCCCTCCTCTTCCCAGTAAAACGGTCATTCCAGCAGGTTCTTTAAAAGGAAACCATTTTATATTGAGACAGGTTGGGTATGGATGATATATTTTAAAATTTCCACTACAGCATGTTTTCCAAAGTTCCTATCAAGAACACTGATTTATCGATATCAACAGTCGATATTTATTGATATCAATAATCAAGTACACATATACTTGACATTCACTTACATGACATTTATGTGATGGAATGAATTTAGTCTTTTTTTTTAAAGACTAAAGATAAAGCAAGATAAATTATAATCTGCAAAATATTAGTTGAACTTTAGCACCCTGTGACCTTGGAAATGTCCTCATTTCTGTCTTTCACAATCTTTCTTCTCCGTCTCCCCCAAGTATTCCCCATCCCCCCACTGCTGCCCTGACTGGAAGAACAGCTTGTCCGCTTGCCTTTACCCCAACGCCATAAACTGAAAACAAACTTATGCCCCAGGACAGGGCGCCTGGTCGTTTTCCATTGCTCTCCTCTGATAAGGTCTTATTGGTTTTGGATTCTGTCCCCGAAAACCCCAAGAGCACACTTTCTAGGTATAGAACAAAATAAGTTTTTTTTTTTTTTTTAACTCCTCCACTCAGCAGAATCTTGCTGAGTGTGTGGGATACACCGACTCAGTGGTGCAAGATTTGATTGGAAGCAGCTGACTAGCCCCGGCCATCTGGTAAATGCACTCACCAAAGAGGCTGTCCCTTGTGGTTGCTTAAGGAAAACATTTGTAGTCTCTGGGTCACAATTGTTTCTCCTTTGTTCTGCTAAATGCTGAATTGAGGCTTGCTTTTCCCCAGAGGCTGGGGATGAGGCCTCTAAAGAGAGGGCTGCGTGCTCAGGGGAAGGACCCCAGGTCTGTGTGCTGGTGATCTCTTATGTGAGCCCCATGCTTCTAGACCCTTCCTCTCAGTCTTGTGGGGATTTATTAATATATCTCTCCCCTGCCCTTCATCGCTTATCCTCTTATAGATCAAAACTATAAGATCTAGAGATCAAAACGGCAGTGCTACGAAGTAGTGCGGCATCCTCCCTGACTTCTCCACAAGACTGTAAGTTTCCTGAAGGCAGGTGCTAACTCAAAACATAGAACCTGGCAAGAATAGCCATCTGACAAATAGCTTTCCAGCACTTCAGTGCATCAGTGAGTGTGGCCTCTTGCCTTAGTTTCTCCAACCCAGTTCTGGAGTGGAGAGGCATGACTGAAGAACACAGAAAAAAAGCCCATCGTCCCTACACGTATGTCCTGCTTCTATCCCAGCTTTACTTTGGGAACCACAACTATTGAACATGGACCCGAGTAGATGTACTCTGATGAGTACTGAGATGATGTACTCTAAGACGAAAATGATCAAGAAAAAAAAAAAATCCAAACTCCCACCACTCCTGCCTGGTCTGGACTTACCATGGTGATTTATTTTGATTCCACTAAACTCCCTAGAGAAGGGGCAGAAACTCATTCTTTATCCTCCACTGCTCAAAAGCATGCTGCAGACTTTTTGAAGCCATAGGAAAAGAAAGGCATCTTGAGCAACTGGCTGGAAAAAAAAAAAAAAGGAAAAATGCAAATATTGAAGTTTGGGCTGAGAAGACAGAAGAGTGATTATTAGAGAAGCACAAAGTTTTCCCCCCAAAAGTGGGAATTGCTCTCTTTTTTTTTTTTTTGGATGCTCTCAAGGTGGCTTGAGTTGTAAATATGAACTGTTTTTAACTGCCCTCCTGAGTGGCCTTGGAACTCAAGACCAGAACTGGTCAAAGATTTTTATTTCCCCCAACCACAGGGAGGAAAATGAAGGCGGGGTCACTAGCAGCTTAATCAGCAGGCAAAGTCAAGCCTTTTATTCTTTGTATACCACAGTCAACAGAAAGTTATTGCTTAATTAACCCCTCTGAATGAATACCTGATAATTAATAAACCCATGAAGTATACCCTAAGGCTTTAAGTTGAAGAAGGCTCCTCTCTTCAAGTGGAAAAGAGGGGGAAAAAAAAAACAACATGCTGAACTAATGGGAAAAAATTCCGGTAGAAGGCAAAGCAATTAGGATTAGTGAATTCCATTTCATTTAAAGTTTCAAGATTATAGAAGCCATTTATCTAACAAATTAATAATGGGAGTGACTTGCCTAATATAACAAGTCCTTCTATTTTATTAGTGGAAATCCAAACTGAGTAATTTAGTGATAGACAAGCTTCCATATATATAATTTTTTGTGACGCCTTTTTTTTTTAATGTCATTGCACAGAGATGGTTGTAGATTTATGGGTCCCTTCTAAATGAGTCCCCTCTCCAGTTTGGAATGATACATTTAATATTATGGCTCGGTAGAAAATCAATATATTTTTAGAGTTTTCTTTCGTTTTAAAGAGCTTTATCATCTCGTTAATTGTGCCACCATAAGAGAAGAGAAGGGTTGATAAGGTGGTTCGTGGTTCACAGGTATTAGGAAATTTGCCTAGACTCTGCAAATGGGAACCACCACGCCTCTGCTGAATGGACCATGAAGAAGCTGGGTGGAAGGGCAGGAGGGAAGGCACTGACTCGGGGCCACAAAACTACATTTTCTCTCTAAATTGAGAGAAAATAGGAGATGTGTTCTGAAAGAGTTTATGACAGTGATATCAGGACAAGAGCCACTGCGCTCAAGGTTCTCATGGAGCCTCTGGGGCTTTGACCAGGACTTGAGAACACTGTCCCTCTGACTCGCTTTTTGTCTGGGGGGGTGCTCATCTGCCCATTCGATAGATACTTACTGAGTTCCTGCCATATGCCAGGTATTTAGCTAAGAGTCCTTCCAAAATTTATTAATACAAACAGCTCATACAGATCAGCATCCAAACAGCAAACAACCCAATTAAGAAATGGGCAGAAGACCTAAAGAAACACTTCTCCAAAGAAGACATACAGACGGCCAAGAAGTAAGTGAAAAGATGCTCAACATAACTCATTATTAGAGAACTGCAAATCAAAATTACAATGAGATATCACCTCACACCAGTCAGAATGGTCATCGTCAAAAAATTCACAAACAATAAATGCCGGGAGGGTGTGGAGTAAAGGGAACCCTCCTGCAACGTTGTTGGAAATGTAAATTGGCGCAGCCACTATGGAGAACAGTACGGGGTTTCCTTTAAAAATCTAAAAATAGAGCTACCATACAATCCAGCAATCCCACTCTTGGGCATATATCCAGAGGAAAACATGGTACCCCAGTGTTCGTAGCAGCTTTGTTCACAATAGCCAAAACATGGAAGCAACCTAAATGCCTATAGACAGATGAATGGATAAAGAAGATGTGATAGATATATATATCCAATGGAATATTACTCAGCCATTAAAACAAATGAAATTATGCCATTTGCAGTAACATGGGTAGATCTGGAGATTATCATACCAAATGAAGAAAGTCAGACAGAGGAAGATAAATATGTGATATCACTTATATGCAGAATCTAAAAAAATGATACAAATGAACTCATTTACAAACAGACTCACAGACTTAGAGAGTGAACTGATGGTTAGTTGCCAGGTGTGGAAGGGTAGTGGGGGAGGGGCAGATTGGGAATTGGGGATCGATGTATACACACTACCATATTTAATATAAAATGCCTTTCCATGAAAAAAAGGAGTCTTGCTCTTTGCTCAAACTGATGGGGGAGCTAAACTGATGGAACTGTCTTAACAGTGATGGCCCCAGAGCTCCTGCTCTCATTCATGCCTGAAGAACCATGTGCCTCAGCGTGGTGACAGGCAAAAGCTACTAGCAGGGCGACATGTGGGCTGAAAAAAATCTGAGACTTGAGGAAAGAGAAGAATGGCACCCAAGTCCCAGAACCACGACCCCGTCCAGGTCCGAGCCTCAGTCTCCATCATCTGCTCGTCAGGAACCGGAATGCTTCCTACATAGGCTGGTTACTGTGCTGTAGGTCAGACTTCTCCCATATGGTGAGCAGGCGGGGATGCTAATAACCTTTTCTATTCTGCTGGTATGCAAAGTCTCGGAGGAGTTCCAGAACTTTGAAATAATAATACTGATGATAATATTAACAATAATACTAATGGTCACAGAAACACTGAGAGTAGATACCATGCCAGGCATTCTGCACAGAATTTTCTAAAGTATCCCATAACCTGAGGAGAGCAATATTATCTAACCCATTTAGAGACACAAAAGCGGGTCTTTATCTTTCTGATCCATAGCCTGTAGCCCACCTGGCTCCTCTGTCCATGGAATTCTCCAGGTGAGAATACTGGAGTGGGTAGCTGTTCCCTTCTCCAGGGCATCTTCCCAACCCAGGGATCGAACCCAGGTCTTCTGCACTGCAGGAAGATTCTTTACCATCCGAGCCACCAGAGAATCCCTTCTGATCCATTACTAAAACTATTATTATGAATAGTGAACATATATTGAGTGTTTATAACTATATGTATATATATATATATATACACCAGGAACTTGATATTTGTCATTCTCCTTCATTCATTCAGCAAATATTTACTGAGTGCCAGATATTCATGGTATGGTGGTCTGATCAGTATATAGTGGTCAACAGGAGAGAAAGCCAGTCAGGAGAGAAAACAGAGCAACTGTGAAGTGGATACTGTTGTTACACTTAATCTGTAGGTAAGGAAAACAAGGACTCCGAGACATGACTAGCCCATAGCAGGACTGGATTCAAATCCAGATTCTTCACTTTTAACCTTGCCACTTGTTGCCTCTAAGAACATTTCCTGGGCTCAGGGGACTTGAGACATTGGGGGTGGGGTGGCAGAGATGACCTGTCCAGAGGTGTCCATGTGTCATCATGACTACAGGTCACTCCTTACTATCTATCAGATACTGCCTCCCAGCCAGGAGACCCAGGTCTATCTTGAGGGCAAACCCCAGGCTCTAAACCAGCAGCCCTGATTCTTCGGTTTGCCACCAATAGCCACAGTTACAGAAAGCTGCTCATTTTTCTGTGCTTCCCTTATCAGTCAAATGGAGTTAGCCATGTCTATCTTAGAAGGATCCCTCATCTATTTAAAATGAAACCCTCGTGAAAATGTGTTTTTAGGCCAAAAAACACAATATCCATTTAAGACACTACTAATTTGAACAAATGGTGGAAAGAAGTTGAGGTGGAGTTATTAATTTGCTCTCGCTTTTGATTTTGCCCAATGACATCGATGACAAATATTTAAAGGAAAAGTGCCAGTTGAGACAGAAAACAGGGACATGAAACACCCTCAACAGGAAAGTTGAGAGAGATCAGATTGCATCCGATGATCTTTGCCTCTTTCTGTTGGCAGGCTAGCCCCTCTACGGCAAACTTCTCAGCGAGAGCACCTTAGCAGGCACACTCTATTTCTCCCGCAAAATGAGGCTTCCTGTATGCAGTGTTGCTTAAATTTTTACACAGGAATCAGATGCATTTATCTAAACACACATGTGCTCCAAGATCAACTGTATTTGATAATATAATGGGTGCATTTTTCATCTTTAAAATTCCGGCAAGAGTAGTTTTCCTTTGCAGACTGAATTAGCAAAATGGGACCAGATGAAGTCAACCATCAGTTGTTCAAAAGCAGGTACATATTATAGAGACAGATCATAACCTTGGAGGCTGCTAATGTGGGAAGATAAATTCCTCCTCATAAAACGCGTATTAGTAGCAATCGGCACCAATGCACTTCATTTCTCATACCCTTGTAAATCTTCAGAACTTGAATGAGGTGCTTACTTCCTATTACCTCACTCAGACCAGAAGAGTCGAGATCACCCCCCCAAAAAAAAAATCCCTCTCTCTTTTCCAAACCTGCTTTGCTTCCTTCTAAAGAACTGTAGCGTCAACATCAAACAGAACTAGTTAACAGAAGTTTTAAGAATTAAAAAAATTAAAGGCTCAGCCAAGTCTAGACATCCCCAAATAAGTGGATGGTGGGGGGATACAAGACTTTGGTCAAGTTATCCTGGCCACCTTCTTAATGGACAATTTGGATCGCTGCACAGTCAATCCGCTTAATTGCCTCTGTGTTGGCCATTAAAACAAATTGAATGCGCTATGGCCAATTTGGTCATGTCATAAAGAAATGGCCTTATAGGGCCCATGGAGAAGCAGAATTTTAGCCATTATTCGATTATATCTGATCAATGGAGGCAGCCTGTATGGGAAATTCAGGAGCCAGAGAAGATCGTATAGGAGCCCTTGGCCTACGCTGCCGACTGCATTATTAGGATCGGCTGTCAACAGCAATGACATCAGCCAGGTGGTTGACAAAGCATCGCCTTACTCTGTCCTGGGGAGAGAAAAGTCAGTGCCTCATGACTTTGCCTAAAATCTCCAGTCAGCAAACCAACAGGTCATCTTCTCTACTTTGAGTCCTGAGTAATTTGAGAAGGAGAAAAAAAAAAATTCCAAATCTCCACTGGCTTTGACCTCTAATGTTGGTACAAAAATAGATCTCTTGCTGCATTCATGGTGATTAATGCTGGGTAAAGGTAATTTAAGCGGGGCCTAATTTTCTTATTTTTCTAGATCTCATCTCCAGGTACTGTAACTTTCCCTGTCCCTCTGCTTATTCCAGAGGTCTCAGCATCTTCACTTGGGGCCTCTTCGACTGGGAGTGTCATCTGAAGTCACCTTGTTCTTCAGAATCTTTGTGAAGCTAGATGAGAGGAATAACCCCTAGCAAGGGTTTTGCTGGATTATACTCGATACGTTTAAGCCAAGAAGAAATAACTGGGGGAAATAATAATGAACACTTGTTATATGCTAGGTGCTAACCTCAGCATTTTAAATATATTGCTTCATTTAAACTTCAACTGCTCCTGAGAGGTAGGTTCTCAATTCTCCACTGTCTAGGTGAGGCAGCTGATACTTAAGAGTTTAATGACTTATCAAAGTCAAGGTCATCCAGTAGGGTCAGGTTCAGGATGTAACTCCTGGCCCCTCCAACTTCAAGGCTTGTGCTTGTAAATAACCATGTCATCCTAAGTACCACTGGCTGCTCCCTCAGCCTGTGAAGGGCAGTGTTCTCAGCCAGGGGTTCCATGTTAATGGGGAGGTTAGCAATGGGATGGGAACCAAAAAGATATCACCACATGGCACCAGTGGGAAGTGTTTGTCACCACTGTATTGATAGCTGGGTTGGACACCCTGTTGTTGAGTTGCTCCATCATGTCTGACTCTTGGCAACCCCATGGACTGCAGCACCAGGCTTCCCTGTCCTTCGCTATCTCAGGAAGTTTGCCCAAATTCATATCCATTTAGTCAGTGATACCATTGAACCGTCTCATCCTCTGTCACCCACTTCTCCAGCCCTCAGTCTTTCCCAGCATCAGGGTCTTTTCCAATGAGTTGGCTTTTTGCATCTGGTGGCCAAAAATATTGGAGCTTCTGCTTCAGCATCAGTCCTTCCAATGAATATTCAGGACTGATTTCCTTTAGGATTGACTGGTTTGATCTCCTTGCAGTCCAAGGGACTCTCGAGAGTCTTCTCCAGCATCACAATTTGAAAGCCTTAATTCTTTGGCACTCAGCCTTCTTTATGGTCCTACTCTCATATCTGTACATGACTATTGGAAAACCCACAGCTTTGACTAAATGAACTTTTGTAAGCAAAGTGATGTTTCTGCTTTTTAATACACTGTCTAGGTTTGCCATAATTTTTCTTCCAAGGAGCAAACATCTTTTAATTTCATGGTTGCCGTCATTATCTGCAATGATTTTGGAACCCAAGAAAATAAAATCTGCCACTCTTTCCACTTTTTCCCCATCAATTTGTCATGAAGTGATGGGACCGGATGCCATGATCTTTGTTTTATGAATGTGTTTCAAGCCAGCTTTTTCACTCTCCTCTTTCATTCTTCTCAAGAGGCTCTTTAGTTTCTCTTCACTTTCTGCCATAAGGGTGGCATCACCTGCATATCTGAAGTTGTTGATATTTCTCCCTGCAATCTTGCTTCCAGCTTGTGGTTCATCCAGCCCAGAATTTCGCATGATGTACTCTGCATAGAAGTTAAATATTCAGGGTCACAATATATAGCCTTGTACTCCTTTCCCAATTTTGGGCCAGTCAGTTGTTCCAAGTCCATTTCTAAATGTTGCTTCTTGACCTGCATACAGGTCTTGACCTGCATACAGTTTTCTCAGGAGACAGCTAAGGTGTTCTGGTATTCCCATCTCTTGAAGAATTTTCCACAGTTTATTGTGACCCACACAGTCAAAGGCTTCTACTGTAGTCAGTGAAGAAGTAGATGCTTTTCTGGAATTCTCTATGGTCCAATGATCTATGACCCAGTGAATGTTGGCAATTAGATCACTAGTTCCTCTGCCTTTTCTAAATGCAGCTTGTACATCTGGAATTTCTAAGTTCATGTACTGCCGAAGCCTAGCTTGAAGGATTTTGAGCATTATCTTACTAGCATGTGAAATGAGCACAGTTGTATGGTGGTTTGAACATTTTTGGTATTGCCTTTCTCTGGGACTGGAATGAAAACTGACCTTTTCCAGGCCTGTGGCCATTGCTGAGTTTTCCAAATTTGCTGACATACTGACTGTAGCACTTCAACAGCATCATCTTTTAGGATTTGAAATAGCTCAGCTTGAATTCCATCACCTCCACTAGTTTTGTTCATAGCAATGCTTCCAAAGGCCTGCTTGACTTCACACTCCAGGGTATTTGGCTTTAGGTAAGTGACCATACCATCTTGGTTATCTGGATCATTAAGACATTTTCTGTATAGTTCTTCTGTGTATTCTTGCCACCTCTTCTTAATCTCTTCTGCTTCTGTTAAGTCCTTACCATTTCTGTCCTTTATTGTGCCCATCCTTGCATGAAATAGTCCCTTGATATCCTCCATTTTCTTAAAGAGATCTGTAGTCTTTCCCATTCTAATGTTTTCCTCTATTTCTTTGCATTATTCATTTAAGACGGCTTTCTTATCTCTCCTTGCTATTCTCGGGAACTCGGCATCCAGTTGGGTATATCTTTCCCTTTCTCCCTTGCCTTTCACTTCTCTTCTTTCATCAGCTATTTGTAAAGCCTTCTCAGACAACCATTTTGCCTTCTCGCATTTCTTTTTCTTTAGGATGGTTTTGGTCACCGCCTCCTGTACAAAATTACGAACCCCTGCCCATAGTTCTCTAGGCACTCTGTCCACCAGATCGAATCCCTTGAATCTATTCATCATCTCTGCTGTATAATCATAAGGGATTTGATTTAGGTTATACCTGAATGACATAGTGGTTTTCCCTACTTTCTTCAATTTAAGCCTGAATTTTGCAATAAGGAACTCATGATCTGAGCCACAGTCAGCCCCAGGTCTTGTGTTTGCTGACTCTATAGAGCGTCTCCATTTTCAGTTGCAAAGAATATAATCAATCTGATTTCAGTATTGACCATCTGGTGACGTACATGCGTAGAGTCATCTCTTGTTTTGTTGGGAAAGGGTGTTTACTATGACCAGTGTGTTCTCTTGATAAACTCTGTTAGCCTTTTCCCTGCTTTATTTTCTACTCCAAGGCCAAACTTGCCTGTTACTCCAGATATCTCCTGACTTCCTATGTTTGCATTCACTCCTATGGTGAGAAGGACATCTTTTTTGATGTTAGCTCTACAAGGAACTACATGAGGCTCATATACCTAATGGAAGATGACTTCTTTTAAAGAGCTTATGTTAAACGTTTAATAGAAATTTAGGCTTCTGTCTCCTAATGTTTTGGGATTGATAAACCTTAACTCAGAGATGCTTCTGAGGAGGTGAAGGAAGTCATCAACTCTTTAGCAGATGGGACTCACAACTCATCTATAATTATGTTTTCAAGAAAAAAAATCACAATTTGTAAATGGACAAGAAGACTATTCATTTCATAAACCAAGATGCAGTGGAACTACTTTCAAGAGAAGTTCTGCCAGTGAATTTAAATCACATCAGATTCACCAATAATTAATTACACACAACTTTTCAGCAAAGCCATTACTACATAGCACAAGAGATATCTGTCATATCACCACCTGAAACACATTATGAGGATTTTTTTCTTAGATCAAGGGGTTAAAAGATTGGCAACCTTGATTTCATGCTGTTTCTGGGACCCTTTCCAAGGGGGAGGATGTTGCTAGGGGCTGTTGTGTGTGTGTGTGTGTGTGTGTGTGTGTGTTGTGCGTTTGGCAATAGGAAAATTCCCGGAAGAATCTGTAAGTTAACAAGGTTCAGAGGAGCATGCTGTTTTGAGAGGAGTTGCTTCCTCTCTAAGCCAATAAGTGGGCAGACCGTGAGCCTGTTCCTTAATGGTCCAGAAAATAAAGGACATTACTCATCTTTGAATCTTTTGAAAAGGTAACACAGTGGGTCAAAATACAGGGTTGGAATCGAGGCACCAGCGTCAGAGGCCTATACTCTGTCTCCTACCAATTGGTCCCCTTGTATAAGTTCCTGAACTTCTCTGAGCCTCACTCTCCTCATCTATAAAATGAGGATAACAAGACTCGATGCCATTGGGATTAAATGAGATAAGGTACAGATGTTCAAAATCTTGTAAAAGTTGAACCTGGTGCCTGGCATAAATAGACACTTGATAAAATGACAAAAAAAATAGACACTTAATAAACATGGAGATTTAAGCAATCACACTAACTGGTGTAAAGCTTTAAACCCAGGAAGAAATCAGAATTGTAACATGCAGTAAGGACTAAACTATTCGCCACTTTTGCTCAGTTGAGGTTAAGACTTTGAAGCACCCCAAGGATTTTTCATGTGGGCAAAATGATTCTTCACTCCTAAACCCCACCACCCAGAGGCCCCGAGACTGGGGTGGGGGTTTCTTCTTGCTAGGATTTTTCTGGCCAAATGAGATGATGGGGAACATTACCTGAGTGTCTGTGCCGAGATGATGTCATGTCCCTTGAGAGAAGGGCAAAGCGATATATCACAGCTCAGAAGCCCACGGGTTTGGCTCAATGACAGTAGTTCTCCAGCGCCTGAACTGGCTTGACTGGTTCCAGAGGAATAAACTCATCTGAGAGAAGCAGGGCCCAAGAATGTGTCTGGGCATAGCCGTCGGCTCTCAAGCTCCTCTCCTGCTAGATCAGTCACTCAGAACCAGCTCGGGCATCGTGCCTGTCTGTCTGTAAAAACCCACAGCTACCAGAGCCCCAGGAAATTGATCACCCTGCGATTCCAGTGCTGCTGGGAAAGTCTCAAGCCTTCCCCTTCTTGCCAACACGTGGCTTCGGCACCAGAGAGCCTTTCTCCTTAGGGCCCCTGACCTCCCGAGTGTGGCCATAAGGACTGCCAGAAGTCCTTACACGGAGTTGCTCAGTTGCCACCCCTTCCTGTCACCAGGTCTAATCCCACAGAGCCACCAAGCACAGCTTTAATCATCTGCATTCTAAGAAGATGTCTCCAGCTCCTGCCTGTGCTGGGGTCTGGCATCCAACCGCTCAAGATCTCCTTTACGATTCCGTCTCCACTACTGAGGACCTCATCCGCACGCCGGGAGGATGACGCCAGCATCCCCGGATCCCTGCTCTCCAGGGCAGGGACCACAGCTGACCCATCCCTGAAGCCTCAGCACCTGGTAGAATGCGGGCCGTGGAGGGAGTTCCCCAGTTCTTCATTTCCTGTCATGTGTTTCCCATTTATCTCTGGAATTCTTTGAAATGTGTCGGAATTCCTGCACGGAGCGTGTTTCTCTTTATCACTTTAGGTAAAGGATATCCAGCCATTGCAAAGTATGTCCCAACCATTTTAACCCTTGTATTAGCCCCTTGAGGCTGCCATAACCAATTACTGCAAGCTAAGTGGCTCGAAACAACAGCGATGTCTCCTCTTATAGTTCTGGAGGCTAGAAGCCTGAAACCAAGGTGTTGGCCGGGCCCTGCTCTCTCTGAGGGACTCTATGGAGAGTCTGTTCCATGCTTTTCTCTTAGCTTCTACTGTTGCCAGCGGGGCTTTCCTCAAAATCTCTGCCTCCCCTGTCACATGACTTCTTTACGTTGTCTCCTTTCTGTGCGTGGCTGTGTTTCCACGTGGCGTTAGTCTCTGTGTGTGTTTGTCTCCGTGTCTCTTCTTCTTTTCTTATAAGGACACCAGTCACCTTAGATGAAGGGCTCGCTCTACTCCAGTATGACCTTATCTCAATTTGCATCTTATTACACTTTCAAAGACCCTTTTCCAAACAAGATTACGTTCACAGGTACCAGGGGTTAAGGCTTCAGCGTCTCTTTGGGGGATACGGCCAAGCCACAACAGCCTTGTACAAGTTGCTCCCCCGCACTGGGCCTCAGTTCCCGTGTCTTGTAAAATGAGAGTAATTTCACCTACCTCACTGAGGTCTGGTGGGGATTCACTGAGGCAATGCCTGTGCCTTGGGCTGAGCAAGGCTTCACCTATGACTTGTCTTTCTGTTCATCCTTAACCCTCTTCCCAGCTGTTTGTGGCAGAATATAAGGGCAACAAAGAACGTTCTAGCAGGTACGACTCTGTTCCACGGAGGCCGAGTCGAGTCCAACAGCTAGTTCTCACCGAGCCTGTGTCCTCCAGACTGGAGGGCTCTTCTTTGTGGTTAGGCCCTCTGCTTAATTTAGTCTTCTTTGCGTAGAATGCAGGGGCCAGACTTGGTCAAGTGACTCCGATACAAGTTTCGGGTGATTCTAGGACAGCAGACCGAGATATGTGTCTGGCTGGTTACCCCTGTCATGAGTGGTTTATCTTTTCACGGTCCAAACAAATAAATACATTTACAAAAACGCCTAAAAGCTATAGGGAATCGAGTTTCCAAACTGTGTTCTTGTGGCTGACTTTTGAGTCAGAGTTTAGTAATTATGAGAAGAAAACAGCAAGTTGCACTTGGCAATGAAACGCAAATCGTACCTTTGGAAAGGTCAAACACTAGTTGTGATTAACCAGACGAGCCACACATTCTCCTGGGCAAAACAATCCTGAGTTTTAAACCTATTTATAGGATCCTGCACCCATTTTTCCGACCCCCTTCCTTGCAGAAGTTCATGGCTGGAATCTGCCGTGAAGTGGGGTTTTCTCTCTCTCTCTTTTTTTTCCTTTCAATCTGGGAGATGATTTCCATATCCTGTGGTTTGGCAGTCTGCACTTGAACGATCCTATAGCATTATCAGGGTGCCGACAGCTGGTTTAGAATAAACAAGCAGTGATGCATGGAGCTGGCAAGTCCATATGGTTTGGAAAAGAAAATGAAATAAAATAAAAAACATTTGTTATCATTTTTGGAGTTTCTGAACACAACCAGCTTCAGCACCACTCTAATGCCTTGCATGACTTTCTTTAAAAAAAATAAATAAATAATAATGAGCAGGAACATTTTGTTTTGCTGGGAAGAGCGGCTTACTGTGTGGATGGGGTGAGAAGCCTGGGTTTCCAGCAGCTGTTGCTCATCTCTGGTTCAGGGTCTCGTGATGGCCCTGATTTGACTCCTGCCTGATGGTTGCAATGGGTGAGCCAATGAAATCTTCTTCTGCTTATCATCCCAGGCTCTGCAGAGTGTGGCACCCACCAAAAACGCCAGCTCTCCAAGCCCCTTGTCCCCTCCGCTCATCCCACTGCCCCAGGAGTCTAAACACGGAGGCCTGAGACAGGGGCACAACCCCTAGAAAGGTAACGTAGGTTCCTTCTCCTGGGAAGGAAAGTCTACAGTCGCGTTTGGTGTCCTGGGCTTATGCACTTACACGCACGAGTGTCGTAGCAGTGTAACACTAACAGCTAATGCTCATGGCAGTCAGTGCTGGCATTTGCAAAGTGCTTTCTTATACAGCATCCATGTACCATTGGGGCGGGGTCTCTGGCACCAAGCTCTGTCCTGATCCCAATTCCTGAAGGAGAAACCTTCTCTCTGCCGGCTCACCTCTTTAGATTTCATATATATATAATGGGAACTGGAATTCCCAATCCAGGGATTTATCTAAGATACCTTTTGATAATTAATCATGCCAATGGAAATCAAACTTGCAATAAGAAACATCTCTTCTCCACAAAGGCATATAAAATATCTTTGCTTTGGGGGAGAGGGCATTAGTTTGTTCTGACCACATTGCTTCTTTCAACTGATTAAAATTCTGATGGGCAGTTTTACATGCTTTTAAGTCATTTACAAAAATGGAAAATGAATGAAGAATTTTATCATACGTACAGATTTTTAAATGGAAGGCATGTAAACTCCCTGAGGGCAGAGACCTTGTCTGTCTTTTTCACTCTGAACCCTCAGTGCCTGGCAGGAACGGCACTCCGTGCTTCTGGGCAGGTCAGCTCATTTCTCTGAGTGGTGTTCACACAGATGAAATGGGGGCTGGATTTCCCACTCCAGAATGCTGACACTTCATAAGGGCTCGATAAACACAGGTTGCATGAATGAGTAGATAGATATGCAATCTGAGGATAGAGAATGAATAATGGTATGGATATTAGGCATCCCGTGTGCTGGCAAATTGATGCCCTGAGAAAAACTGAAGTCTGATTTGTAGCAGTTGCCAGCTTTCCTGGTGGACATACGCCCACCGTGGCTGAGCTGGGAAGAGATGGCCTTGGTCCGCTCCCATAATCTGGGGCCCATTCCTCTGGCCTGCGGTGGGGGTGAAACGCTTGGGAAACTGTGCTCCATTTCCTGTTTGTTTTCAGGAAGCTTCCCCCTCTGGGCAGAAAGGTTTGGGGACTTCCAGATTGCTTGGGTTTTCACGACTCTAATTCTGCAGCCGGTGTCAGGCCATTTCCCTTTATTTTGGTGGACGAGCCAGAAGGGTGTAAGCTGCAGGGAGTGAATGCAGATGGGAGGCTTGGTGGGCCCGCTGGCGGACCACTGGTGTGGCCACCGTGCAGAGACAATGCCCTTTGACCCCTGACTGTCCTCACAGCCCTGGGAAACACTCCTTTCCCTTCCCTTGCCATCTGCAGTGATTAACCTAGGCTGTTTTCTGCGGGCCATGCCGGGCGCACCTTTGCAATTCTAGAGATTTTTTCTAAGCTTTACAAAGGTCCCGGATTGTTTTCTTCCCAAGATTCATTTCCCACCAGTTAGATCTACTATTTCCCACCATCTCTTGCAAAAATTGCTAGGAGTGATATCAGCACATCTTTGTACAGTAGGTGAATATATTTGGAATGCTTATTTCTGAGAGCTGTTGAAGATGACTAAAAATTTTACACCACACCGAAGGACTGACAATAAATTTAAGAGTAGCAAATGGAACCACTGTTCTGTTTCCCTGTTGGTAAATAAATAGTTGCAAAACCCGTACTCCAATACCAGGGCGTCAAATCCACGGTGCCCGGTGATTAACAATGGCAGCATCTTCGTGGAAAGGATACATTTAGAGGAGTCCTGAGGCTCGTACCAGAAGCTGACTCTGAAGGTTTGTTTTAATGGAGCACAAATCAGGGCAAACGACGTGAAAAAAGGTCCGTTTCTCCTCGAAGATGCCACTTGTTTCTACCTCTAGGGAAAAGCCTTCCAAACTCTAGGAAATCTGCAAGGTGAATGGATTCCACTGTGGCCTCAATGCCCATCTGAAGGCCTCAAGGCCCCCAGGAGCCCACCGAGGGCTTGGGAGCTGGTGTGAGGTCAGGACCAGGACTCGTGGCCTGGAGTGCTTTGCGATAGGATGAGGTGTCCCTTGGGGTCTTGTGTTTTGTCATGGGCCACTCAGTGCTGACCACTGTTGGGGCACATTTGGGGGGTTAGTGGAAGGAAAGCACTCTGCGCTTCTGTGGACTGGGAGCCAGTTCTGTAGTCTGGGGGTGGTATCTATGCAACAACAGTAGCCAAGAGGTCACTGTATATTCACCGCATGAGAAGAAAACCAAGAAAAATAGTAGATGGAAATGAAGGACAAAAAGACACAGGAGGCAAAGAAGCAAGTGCGAAGAGAAAGAGAAGACAGTGAGGTGAGAAACTTCGGCTGACCTTGGTACATTTGTTCGCCTATGCCCTTCCCTTGTCTTAGCATGCTGTTCCTCCCTTTCCTTGTCTGGCTAACTCCAACACTACCTCTGGGCCTCTGGGAAATCTTCCAGCCACCCCAAGACTAGGCCAGTTTCCCTATTACATGGTCTGACAAAGTCCCCCTCTCTTTTAGAGGCTATGTCAACAATGCTTATGACTGAAATTACATCCCCCTGTATGTGATTGTTACATGCCTGTCTCCCCTACAGACCAAAAGTTCTGAACTCGTGAGATTCCAAAAGCCTGGGGTCCTCTTTGGCTCTGCACAGGACTTTAAGACACCCCCTGAGAAGGTGGATGACAAATGGGTGGGTGTTGATGGTAACTGTATGCTTTATTGTCTGAGTTGTGCTGGTTTGGCATAGTCCTGTCCACACGTGAGCGCCTCAGGCTGACCTTATGAGATATGCAGGAAAAGGGTTCGACCTTGGCCCCACCGCCAGCTTTACAAGGTCGTTTCTCAGGTCCTAAGAGGGTCACTGATTTGCCAAAGAGGGTCACCAATGGATCCCAGGCCAAATCTGGACAGGCAGAGCCACCCAACATCAGGGACCTACCTGCCACCGCCACCGCTTGGGGCCAGGTCTCTGCAGGAGGGGAGGGGAGGGCTAAGAGTTTGGGGAAAGGGCAGTGGAAAGGCAGAAAGAGCAATCCTGACAGCAGAGATTCACTCCCATCTCCTTCGCCTTTCTTCCTGCATTAAGCACGAGCGGCGTCTGAACACGTCAGCGCAAATGGGAACACGATGAGGCATCACTTTTTCCAGGGCTGTGACTAGCTCTGCGGGGGAGCGGGAGGAGCTGTCCCTCTGAGTTAGGCCTTGAAGAGTCCCTCAGATCTCTTGCTGCGGGGGAGCCCTGCCAATCAACTGGGACTTCCACTGAGAGCTGGGTTCCTTCATTCATTCTTTCCATGAGGATTTTTCAAGTGTCTACCACCTGCTGGGCACTGTTGGGAAGGTGTGGATCTGAGTGACCGGCTGTCCCATGTTCCCCAAGGTGTGGGACCTGCTGGGTGTGGACTGAGACAGCTGCTCACCCTACTTTGGAGGTGACCGTAGAATGAAGTGTAACTTACTGTCCAGAGTGTCTTTCCCAAGATCTGCCTACGTCAAGGTCACCTGGGTATGTCTGCTAAAATGCAAAAGCCCTGGCAGATATAAGTTTGAGAAGAGCTGAGGTCTTAAGCTTAAGAGTTCCTGCTTAAGGGCAGGAACTTGGAAGTCACTCAGACCTGGATTCAAATCCCATTTCTGCCACTGAAGACATATGGGAATTTCCACAAATGATGTAATCGGTGTGGTTTTAGTTTCCTTATTTGTAAAATGGGCCTGACAATACTATCTTCATAGTGTTATTGAATGGATTCAATTTTTAAAATAGATTGTCTTAAAGACCTGGAATAGAGTTAAATTATCATGATCAAAATTGAGCCAAATCCAGCTCATGATGATTATTTATAGGTAAAGCTTCAATGGAGAACAGCCTCCCCGACTAGTTCGTGTATCAAATCTGGCTGTTTTCAAAGGACAGTGGTGGAGCTGAGTACTTGAAACAGAGACCTCATGGCCCCTAAAGCCTAAAACACTGTGCCACCTGCGAAGCCAGCACTCAAGAGCTGACTCCACCTCTAATTAGTTCTGTGGATGTGGCCAAATTCCACAGCATCGTTGAACCTTGGCTTCCTCACCTGCAAAGCAGGGCTGACAACAGCAATCACACCACTCCACTCATCCTCATGAGGATTCTGTGAGATAATATGTGGAGACAGTTAGCACAAGGACTACCTCATTGTCTCCGTTTATTATTATCAATAATTATTTTCCCAGCTGAGTGACCAGATCTGATTTCACCCTGTCTTTTGCCCCATCACCCCCTTCCCCCCACAACTCTGACCTCAGGCCCCCCCACTGCAGTGGGTTGGACGCTAGCTCCCTGCCTCCTCATCCCCAGGTCCCACCCCAGCCAATTCCTGTCTACTTGGAATCTTAGAATGAAATCTTATTTGGAAATAGGGTATTTGCAGATGTAATTCATGTAGGGGCTTCCCAGGTGGCTCCAGGAGTTGATGATGGACAGCGAAGCCTGGTGTGCTGCAGTCCATGGGGTCACAAAGCGTCAGACAAGACTGAGCGACTGAACTGAACTGAACAGGTGGCACAGCGGTAAAGAACCCACCTGCCAAGCAGGAGCTGTGGGTTGGAGCCTTGGGTTGGGAAGATCCCCTGGAGAAGGGAATGGCAACCCACTCCAGTATTCTTGCCTGGAAAACCCCATGGACAGAGGAGCCTGGTGGGTGAAAGTCCATGGGGTCTCAAAGAGTCAGACATGACTCAGTGACTTAACAACAACAACAGCATTCATTTAGAGTCTCAAGACGAGCTCACACTTGATGAGGATGGGCCTCCATCCACGGTCTGAACACAGTGGAAAACAGACACACACACGCAGGGGAGGCAGAGACTGGGGTTTATGCTGCCACAAGCCCAAGAAGGCCACTGGCCTTAGAAGCTGGAATAGGTAAGAAGGATTCGCCCCTAGAGCCTTCAGGCAGCATGGCCTCCCCACAGATTTCAGCTCTTGTTTTAAGGCACCACGTTTGGGGTCCTTTGTCAAGGCATCCCAAAGAAACTAACAAACGACTCAAGCTCTGACTCTGTCATCCAGGGCCACGTCCATGCACGCCAGCGCGGATTCTGAGCAGGTGGTAAGCACCCGCTTTTCCAGGCTTGTAGGACCAGCTCCCATGTAACGTGTGAACATGTAAAGGAGAGACCCGCCTATACCCGAGAAACCCGTAGGCCCAGATGGCAGCAAAGTTTTATTGAAAGAAAAAAAAATCTAAACTACAATCGCAAGAGGAAAATGAAGCGACGGAAGCGCAGAGCTGGGTCTACCTCTCCATGAAGGTATGCGCAGCACTCCGCAGCCGCTCATCAGCACTTGCGGCCGTGTCTGACAAGTTTGTTTTGGCGGCAGTCACCTCCTCTTCTTTCTAACGTGGCTGTGAGGCGCCGAGGAGGCTGCTTCTGGCTTTCCTCTCTCCACCCGGCACCAGGCCCACCCCTGGGCCCACTTTCTTTTCTTTTCTGGGGCTGCCCCCCCAACTTTCTGTCCTGGGGGTCCTCCCTCCTTGCCTTGGGATAAAATCACTGTGTCATTACTTACAGGGTTTCAGAGCTCATCACTATGGGAAGACTGGAGAATAAAAAAGAAAAATAGCAACTAATTCTAATAGCTAGCAGTTATCGAATGCTTCTAATAGTTTGCAGCTATAGCGTCCTTTTAACCTCACAAAATTCACACAAGCAGATGCTACTGTTATTATTATATTGTCCTCTTTTTAAAAATTAAGATCGTGAGGCTGGAAAGTTATGAAAGTTTCCTGAGGCCACACCACTGTTATAAAGGATTTAGACTTTATTCTAATGACCCCAGAGCCCTGGTCAGTAAGCCAGGTCCCGTTTAGGACGTTCTTAGGGTGATGGCCTCCTACCTAGAGTTTTGACTTTGTTTCTAAGATATTAACTTGGATGGTATTATAGATTGTGTGTGTCCCTCTAAAATTCATAAGTGAAACCTGGTCCCCATGGTGATAGCATTAGGAGGTGGAGCCTTTGGGGAGAGATTTGGCCAGCTGGGTGGAGACTTCACGAATGGGATTATTGCTTTTATAAAAGAAACCATGATTCCTCATGTGCGGCCTCATTTCAGAGCCTTATACTTACTCATTCAGGGAGAGAATGAAGTAGTTCAGAGAATTTGCCATGCCAGCTCCCATTCATGGGATCAACTGATAAAATGACAATGACCAAGTGTGAGCTGGCATGGCAAATTCTCTGAACTACTTCATTCTCTCCCTGAATGAGTAAGTATAAGGCTCTGAAATGAGGCCGCACACGACAGTTTATGAAGTTCAGGTTTCATATGGCCTGTGCAGTGCTTTACAAAGTATTCACTGCAAAATTTTAAAAATCTGGACATTTCATACAGAAGTCAAGATTTCCAATTTCTTTTGTATTATTGGAAGATACATCACAGTGAAGTTAAGGCTAAGTTTCTTAAGGATAACACCAGCTGGAATTGGGTAGCAGCCGTATCCTTGGAGAGAGGCAGTGCTCTCAGTTCCCCATGGTTCCCACCTTCCCTTTTTCCACACGTGGACAAATGTGCTCAATTGTGGAATCTGACCAGTGGACCTTGTAAGCATTTCACTTAGGAACCCCTGCTCTTTGAACACTAAGACACATTCATATTTGAAAACATGTTTCTAGATGTCCCCAAAGGTTAAGCTTCACATTTTTACAGTATTGTGTTTGATAACATATGAATGTAACTTTTGGGAAATACAGCAGTTTTCAGTGAGTCCCTCTCCTTGCACAGTTTGCCAGGATACAGCGTCTTTGTGTCTCAGCATCTGAAAACAACCCTTTGGTCAGGCATTTTGGAACTGTTTTTTCTATTGGCCACTGTTTTGTGGCCAAGACAGTAAATGTTGCTGATGTCAGTTGCTTGAGCAAGTAATAAAAGAATACCTCTACTCTTTTAAGTTTAGAGAGAAACTGCTAACTGCTAAGTCACTTCAGTCGTGTCCGACTCTGTGCGACCCCATAGACGGCAGCCCACCAGGATCCCCCGTCCCTGGGATTCTCCAGGCAAGAACACTGGAGTGGATTGCCATTTCCTTCTCCAATGCATGAAAGTGAAAAGTGAAAGTGAAGTCATTTAGTCATATCTGACTCTTAGTGACCCCATGGACTGCAACCTTTCAGGCTCCTCCATCCATGGGATTTTCCGGGCAAGAGTACTGGAGTGGGTTGCCATTGCCTTCTCCATTAGAGAGAAAAGTCTTCCCTTATACAATCAAGTCTTTTGTTTTCCAAAAACTTACCAGTAATGGTCCTGACTTCTGGTTTCTTTGGTTCTGGTCTCCTTAGCTCTTTAGGCAACAAGTTGTTTTCATTGTGCCATTTTTTCAGACATTGTGGCTCATGAATGGCAATCGATTTTGTTCCATATTCACGACCACAAATATAGCAAACAATGGTTGGTGGACGTCTTATCATTGTTGGCTGCAAGTAATACAAAATGCCTGTTAGCAGGTTTTGAAATTATACCTTTACATTATACTACATTTAAATTAGCTAGAAAAATCAATAAATTTTAAAAAATCTAAAAAAAAATAAATAAATAAAAGAAACCAGAGAGAACCTTCCTACACTGCAGGTGGGAATGTAAATTGGTGCAGCCACTATGAAAATAGGCTGGAGTTTCCCTAAGAAACTGAAAATAGAAACTACCCTATGATCCAGCAATCCAACTCCTGGTCAGATATCCAGAAAAGATGAAAAATCTAATTCAAAAGATATATGCACCCAATGTTGATAGTTGACTATATGTGTATATATATATATATATATATATATATATATATATATTCAGCCATAAAAAGAATGAAATAATGCCATTTGCAGCAATATGGATGGATCTAGAGATGATCAAACTAAGTAAAATAAGTCAGGAAGAAATATCAGAATACCGTAGGATATCACTTATATGTGGAATCTAAAAAAATGATACAAATGAACTTATTTACAAAATAGTAATAGACTTACAGACATAGAAAACAAATTTAAGGTTACCAGAGGGGATAGCAGGGGGTGGGGGATAAATTACAGAGTTTGGGCTCAACAGATACAAACTACTATACAGAAAAGAGATAATAAGGGCCTGCTGCATAGCACAGGGAAATAGAGTCAATGCCTTATAACAACTTATAATGTGAAAGAATGTGAGAAATAATGTATATATGTATAAAATGTATACAACTGAATCACTCTGCTGTACACCTGGAAGTAACACGACCCTGTTGATCAACTACACTTCAGTAGAAAGAAAGAGAGAAAAGGCAGGCAGGAAGGGAGGGAGGGCCAGGCAGACCCCCGAGAGCTCCCTCGCCCCTCCTACCACATAAGGACACAGGGAAAAGAGGGCCGTTTATCAACTAGCACATGGGTTCCTCACCCGCCAGTAAATATGCTAGTGCTGTAATCCTGGGCTTCCTAAGCCTTCAAAATTGTGAGAAGTAAGTGTCTGTTGTTTAAGCCACCCAGGTGGTGGTATTTTCGCTTTAACTTTCTAAGTGGACTAAGGCAAATGGCCATGACAAAATGTCAAAAACTTCTTGTATTTTTGAGGGTGATTTCCCCAGCCTCTTCTCTCCTCCCCTGGAAGTCTGACCAGTGTGAAATAATTCTTGCCAGCTAGAATCTTTTCAGCAGGACTCTTGCTTGGGAGCTGTCTCTGAGCACTTGCGACCTGAGAGGGAATGTTTTTCCTGGGTCTCTGCGACAACAGAAGCTCTTGAGTTGGCTGACTGCTTCCTGGAAGTCATTCCAGGTAATAGGTATTCCCTGAGAAAAAAGCTTCCATGGGCAAAACTTCCAGAAAAACCCTAAGACAGAGGTTTCATGACTGCTGGACTTAAGAACTGTTTGTCTGCTGATACATTTTGGGAACCTCTGAGACGGGGCTCTAATATGCATCCATTGTTTGATGACAGACCCCTCTTTTCATGGAAGGAATGCAGATCTCAACCCCTACGGAGCACACTTTGACGAACACGACCTCTGTTCCTTCCCTAACATGAAACATTTTCTTCTCTGGGACTACATATTTAGTGTCCACTATGTATTTCCTGGGAGTTCATTGTTTTTGAAGCCTGATCTATGTAAATATCAAAAGACTTACAAGACATGGCAGGCCTTCCCGGTGATGAGATCTGCAACGACTTCATCTTTTCCAGAATCACCCAGATGAGTCCTGAAGTGCAGGCCTTTGGCTGCTGGAAAATAGGAAGCAGAGTCCAGCCTGGCCTTAGCTCGAATTGTATGTGACAGCTCCTGCTCAGTTTCAGTGATGAGAAATGTGTTGAGCTAAAATTATTCTAAGCAGATGTAAATCTGGGTGATGTGACGGCAACACACCCAAGCTTGCGATTTGTTCCACTCCAAGTGTCTCCCGATGCACAGTTGCCGGAACTGCGGCAACCACAGGGATCAATACAAGCGAATTGCCTGTCTTTAACTGCACGTCCACTCACCTGGAGACGGCCTGGTGTGAACACCCCTGCATCTGCCAGGCACAATGGCTCCTGGTAGCCCCAGATGGGCATCAAGTCCATTGCAAGGGAGGAGTGAGTTCCTCTCGTGCAAATGCCTGTGTGTGTTGGTTTCTTTTGTCCAGTGTCCTGTACTATGATCAAGAGCTTGATTCTGTCCTGTGATTGAAAGACACCCTGCACCCAAGATCCCAAGGGCGAAGTGAGCATCCACTTGGTCCAAGAGAAGTAGCAGCTCATGGGCAAAGGTGGGATCTCCCCTCTGCAGGACCCTCTTGGGGGGTTTAAGTCTTGTTTAGAAGCTGAATCCTTGTAAGAAGTCTCTCAGAGCATCCACAGGAGATGAAAGCTAATACCTTTCTTTTATGGAATGACAATAAACCCAATGACTGTAGTACACTGAACATATCTTACACGTGAAGCATGGGAGCCAAGGGTAGCTTCTTTGATTTATTTGCCTCTATCATCAGTCTCCAACCAGTGTGCCCTTGGGATGTGTACATGTGATTTGGTGGAGCCAATATGAAGTTTCACATCTCTTATTTTCTTCTTGGAATCTTCTAGGAATAAAAGTAAGTGTGAGATTTAACCTGAAAAGGCTGAGTTATTCTGACTCCAAGATTCCCTGAGCATTGCTCTTCTTGTGGTCAGCTTCCTTGAAAATAGCAAGGGGCTACCTTCAACTTTCAGTCCTTCCCAAATGGATGTGAAATTTGGACGGTGGGTCGTTGTTACCATTTAGTTGCTAAGTTGTATCTGAATCTTTTGCAACCCCATGGACTGTAGCCCACCAGGCTTCTCTGTCCATGGGATTTCCCAGCAAGAATACTAGAGTAGGTTGCCACTTCCTTCTCCAGGGGATCTTCCCAACCCAGGGAGTGAACCTGCGTCTCCTGCTTGGCAGGCGGTTTCTTCACCTCCGAGCCACCAGGGACGCCTGGGTTAGAGACTGAGAGCTGGCAAATAGAACTGGGCTAACTGGCCTGATTCAGACACTGGTCCTTTGAGGAGAGCACCGTGGTCATTCTTGAGGGAATCCTGAGTATAGGGCTTGGTCATGGCCAGCGGAAAGCAGGTTCCATTTGGAAAGTCCAGACAGGCATGAAGGAATTCCATTTCTGGCTCTGTCATTTACAAGCTTTCCCTTCAGGTCATCATCTTTATAACAGAGATGACTGTATCCAGACAGAGTAGGAGGTCGTAGTGACACACGACACATGAAGTGCTCGGCACACAGTGGGTGCTGCTCCAGCGACACCTTCCATTACAGTGGACAGTGGCAAGACCTGCTGGGCAATTACTGGCCTATTGTTTGTGTCCCGATTGAGTGCACAGTCTTTCTTGTCTCTGAGTGTTGGAGGCCTTGCCAGGAAGGCCTGGCAGCCACCAACTGAATGAGCTCAGGCAGGGACTCGGCCACACTGCGTTCCCGAAGCTGGGCCTGAACCTGTGAGTCACACTCCCTTCTCCATGTGGACACCGCAGCAAATCACTTTTCCCATTGTGAACAACCAGACACGCTCCAGTGTGGTGACGGAAAGTAATTATGAACGTAAATGATCTAACCAGACATGGATTTCACCCAGGTTGAACCTCTGGTTTCGTTTTTTACACAGTCATCACACTGCCCACGGAGGGGAGCCTTGTGGGGAATTCTGGAGCCATCTGCCCGCGGAAACGCAGCCTGGGGTTCAGACTGGGGCATGGCACATCTGGCTTTACTTTGGCCGCTGGTGACACCAGGAACGTCAGGGCCTGAGCAGGCGGTGTTCCAGATCAGGATCACGTGTCTTGCAGGCCGCAGTCCTCCTTTCTTCCAAGTCAAGCTTGGTTTCCATTCTGATGGGACACGACGGCAGTGTCAATACCATTGGGGGCACTCACACCCCCGCCGCGGTGCCTTCCACTCAACACCCAGCACTAGAGGTTACATGTGCCCCGGTCAACGAAGCTCCAATTGTCCTTTTAGTTCTTTTGCAATACCGCCCATGGGGTTCTCCAGGCGGGAACACTGGAGTGGGTTGCCATTTCCTTCTCTGGGCTAAGTCGCTTCAGTGGTGTCTGATGCTTTGCGACCCCATGGGCTACGTAGCCCACCAGGCTCCTCTGTGCATAGGACTCTCCAGGCAAGAATACTGAAGCGGGTTGCTGTGCTGTCCTCCAGGGGATCTTCCCAACCCAGGAATTGAGCCCACGTCTCTTACGCCTCCCGCAGTGACAGGCGGCTCTTTTACCACTAGCAGCGCTTCCTCCAGTGGACCGTGGTTTGTCGGAACTCTTCACCGTGACCCATCTTGGGCGGCCCCTCACGGCATGACTCAGGGAGCCTGGCATGATACAATCTGTGGGGTTGTAAAGAGTCATACGCGGCTTGGCGACTGAACAGCATCCGTGACAACACTCACAATGGCCCATCCACGACTTCTCATACCAAGACCAGACACCCTTTACTCTATGCCACGCTGGCCACTTTCCCATACACTCTCTAACCCTTATGAATACCCTTACGATATTTGTTTCTAGTTGCTAGATAAAGAGACCAAGACTAAGAAGTTTAGGATAACGTGCTCAAGGTCACACGGCTGATCAAGCCACAGCAAAGCCAGAACGCGAATCTGGGCCACACGGTTCCCGAGTTCAAGCTCTAGGGCATCTGTCCTCTGGCCTGAGAGCTCCATGTCACAACCCTCAGAGCAACTGAATAATTAAAGTAATGCCTGGGAAATCTATTCAAAGCCACATATTGATATTTCAAAAGAAATAAGGTGAGCGTACCAATGAATAAAGAAGTCTAGCGATCTTGCTATTGTGAGAGAATCCTGATAGTTGTGGCAAGTAAATATTTTAAGTGAGGAACAATATACCTACAGCAGAGCGTGAAACCCTAAGTATCTGATTTGATGATAACGGTAACCCACGTGTCCTCAAGTGAGATCAAGATGTAAAGTGTTTCCAGCCCTCCCTCTGGAAGGCTCTCTGACACCCCTTCCTGGTTTAGCCTCCTTCCTCCCCACCTACTATTCATACTTCCATCATGGTTGATTGGTTTTGCTTTTTAACTTTCTACAAATAGATTTATACAGTAGGTACTCTTTTTGCCTGGTTTCCTCAACAGAATATCTGAGATTCTTCCAGACTCCATAGAAATGGGCAGTATTGTTGGAGCAATAGTAAACTGCTCTGTCGTATTCCACTGGATGGAGAAACTGCATCTATTTATCTCCTGACTAAGATGAATAAGTCATCTAGAAACTTTTGTGTGTATGTCTTCTTTGGATATACGGCCCCGGTTTTAGTGGATAATATTCCCAGGGATAGAATTCCTGAGTGATAGGGTCAGAGTGTGATTAATTTATAGTAGAAACTGCAAACAGATTTCCAAAATAATTGTACCAATTTATATTCTAACCATCATCGCATGAGGGTTCCTTTCCAATCCTTGCCAATATGTGGTTATGTCCCAACATTTATTCTGTGAGTCCCATGTGCTTTCTCCACATTATAAGATAAAGCCTGTGTCTCTGAAGTGAATCACGTGCCATTTAATGCTTTTTTTTTCCCCCTTGAGAAAAAAGTTACAAAAAAAGGATGCTGGCATTGGCAGGTCTGTCCCTGAGCAGGGGTGAGGCATAGAGATGAAGAGTAAAGAAAACAGACTTTAAAGAAAACCCTTCAAATCAGGATGGAACGTAGAGTGGAATCATTTTGGAAAGCCTACAACTAAGTTTTATTTCATGCATGCATCATTCTAGGTTTATTACAGTCCCCAAACCATATTTTGTAAAGAGACAAGTTCAATGGCTGGTTCTTTGCCACAGACTTAATGAACTGATGCCTATACCCTAATTTGCCCAAGTCATCAGATGGCAAATGTTTTATTTAGCTTGACACATCAAATATTCACGGAGTTTCTCCATAGCTTACTTATTTTTTTCCTTCTTTCATTCATTCACCAAACAAACATTTATTGAGCATCCAGGGTATGCCAGGAACTGTGTTCAACCTGGGGATACGGCATGTGTAAACCCAGCACATAGGTGCCGTCCAGAAAGACATGATATTAAATTAGCAAACAGAATACCTCTCACTGTGTTACATGGTGGGGGATGGTGGCATTGTATTATTCATTCATTCAGTAAGCACCTGATGAGTGATTCCTGGGCATTCACACGGCTTGTTTTCTGTAGGCTGAGTGTGAGAAAGTGGCAAAGACCATTTAGCTGCTTGTGGTTCAGGAGTGGAGGGGACAGAGGCCTACATGCTACAGTCAGAGGTGGCTGTAATGAAGGATGAAGAGTTAGAGGGTGGAGATTTTAGACATGGCAGTTCAGCCCGTGTTCCAAGGGACCCCTCAACAGGAACAGCAGGGGAGCTCATGCTGCCCCTGGAATCGCTCCCCGCACTCTCGAACGCTTGTCAAGCCGCAGGATGTGAATCTGAGTTCATGGAAAGGCTTGATGGCGCTGCTGTGCACACCAGGCCATGTGTCAGGGATGGGACCCACCTTTACACAGGTGGCCCTGTTTACCTGATCCTAGACACTGTCATTAATATTTTGTTAATGGAAAAACTAAATCTCAAGTCAGTTTCAACACACACACACGCATTTGAATGTAGAGAACTCAAGCTTTCAACACGGACACTCGATTATGCCATCCAGGACCTTTGCACTTTCTAATGTGTGTGGATTTTCATGGTAAGGTCCCTACAGCGGCAGGAGGGTGCCCAGGTGAAATACTCAGGAAACCTTCCCTCATAATGACGATGGTAGTGTGATCACAATGAACCGAACATCACCTACTCGGAGCCAGGAACTGTTCAAAGCCTGACGTCGATGAACTCAGATCCCATTTTGCAGATGAGTTACCGGAAGTTTGGAGAAGTACTTGCGCAAAGTGTCTTACTGGTAACAAGCAGAAGGAAGAGTCAAGCTTAAACAGGCTGACACCAGGCCCCCGCTCCGAAGCCACGAGGCTGTGTGACTGAAGGCTCGTGTGAAGTGGACACATGTTGGTGCACATTCACGCCAAGTGTCTGCATGCCTCAGAGTGCTGAAATTATTTACCGCGTTTTCAGTGAGACTTGGAAACTCCTGGGCCTCGTTCAGAGTCAGGTATAGTACAAAGCCACATTTCAACTCTGCTCTCCCTTTCGTCCCCCCACCCACCACATTCCAGAATAATGAGGTTGTCTCTCTTTTGTGTGATGTCAGGACTTCCCTGCCGGGCTGTGTCCACTCTGATGAGGCCCCTTTGTCCTGGGAAATCAAATGATTTGGTCTCTTTAGATGCATTGGGCTGGGAGCCCTGGCTCTCACGTGGCCAGTGGACATGACAAGTCAGAGCCAGGAGACCCCGGGTCCAGCCCCAGCTCCATGGCGGGGATGGGGTGGGGGAGGCCTTCTGAGCTGCAGGGGTTCTCTGTGAAGCGGGGAATAAATAAATACTTTTCAGAAGTTATTTCAGCCCAGCATGCACAACCCTGGCATTAAACGTGCCCTTTCTTTCAAAGGGATCACTGCTGCCCTTTTTTCTTCCAGCTGATTGTGTTCAACATGGCATCAACCCGCAGAGTGCCACTAACTTCCCACCGAGCTGTTCCTGCAGCAGAGAATGGTCACTCTCAAATATTGAACTTTCTCTGGTTTCATCAGAAGGGACATGAGGTTACTAAGAATAAAAATATGCTTAGAAGGGCTATGAATTTCAGGTGTTAAAACACATCATTTTATTTCTTTCTACTGTTCTTTTTTTTCCCCCCTCACTGATAATTTGAGAACCACCCACTCTGGGATTAGGAATAGACCCTTTTCAAGGCTTTCTGGGCACCTTGTGCTCTAAGTTCTAAGAGGCAATGCACCCCTGGAAGAGAGGGGGTCCCAGTGAAAAGGACGGTCTCTGTGCCTCTTCGCCCTGCCATTTCCTCCCTCCCTCCCTCCCCCACCCCCCTTTGCCCTGGCCTGTGAGAAGTGGCTTCTGGTAGCTGCCACAGTGAAAAACAAAATGCAAACCAAACAAATAATCCATTTCCAAGGTTTGCTTACAGAGAGAGGGATCTATTTATGAAACATATATTGCTCAGTTTCAGGGGAAAATCATGTAATCATTGCAAGGGGAAAAGCGTGGAAAGAGCTTTATTTTGCATAAAAATCTCCTTGCTCTATGATTTATGTGGCTGAGACGTTCAGGCTGGGGGAGCTGGGGCCTTAGTGTCTTACTGGAGGAAGGCGAGATTTAAAATGCAGAGAGAATCCTCGGTCACAACAAAATGCCAGCATTTATTAACCTGGGTTTGGGTGGGGATGGAGGTAGGGGTGGGTCGTGGACAAAATATAAAGATAAAAATGTATTTTGCTTTGGGGGGATCTTAGAGAGTAAAGACTGACCCCAGGGTATGGTCTGCATTACCACTTAGAGCAGACAAATCATTTCCTGTAATTAATATTTGAGGACTCAGCTGGGTCCTCTGAACTTCTACAGGGTGCATGGGCTGGCATCATTGATTTAATTTACCAGGTACCTAGATGCTGAGAAGGAGGGAGCCTTCCTTTCCCCTCTCTGGTTGAGAATGTTTTATTGCACTCAGCTCGTGTTTATCAACTGCCCTCTGGGCATATCTACCACTTAAAAGGTACTGTCTCCTAGGATCTCCGGGCGGGAAGGAAACTAACAAGTCTTTTGGCTCAAGCGTCGTCTCGGTGCTTGAATTTTTACCACCACATCCTAGAAAGGCAGCTGATAAACTTCTGCTTCAACACTTTGTGAGATGGGGAGATAAAATCCTCCCGAGCAGCCCCTTCTATTGTCAGATAACTGTGGCTGAGATCTCTTACATTGAGCCGAAAATGAGGTCTCTTTTAACTTTCAGTTTGGTCTTTCTTCTGCTCAAATATTACTCATGAGATTTAACCCCTCTGGGTATCAGGGTGATGAAGTGCGTTTGATTTGGGGGCAGCCTCATCAGAATTCACATCCTAGCTCCATCCTGGATGTAGGGTATTAGGCAAATTATTTCCTCATTTGAAATATGACAATACTAATTAATGACAATCTGTATTGATCAGGGCACATTTTGCTTGCTGTAGTAACAAACAGCTCCAAAAGTCTCAGGAGCTTTAAGTAACACACTTTCCACTTTGCTCAGGCTCGCTGTGGGTGGGACCAGGGTCTCACCTATCCTGTCTTCACTCAGTGATCCAGCTGATGGGTCTATATTGACATGTGCTTCCACCCAGAACTTTTATGTATCATTTGCACGCACTTCTCTGGCCAAGGAATGTGACATGGCTATGCCCAATTTTAAAATTCAATTCAAACATGTCCCTCCATTCAAACATGGAGAGTGGACAAATTTGGTGAACCTGGCAAGCCCCCATGCCCTCCCTGCAGACTTACAGATTTAAGTGCAGCATGTGATGTATGTTTTGCAGAATGCCTGGAACCCGCCGAGTTTCACTCCCCTGTAGTTGGCAAGTCATTGAAGTTACTCTTTGGGTTAGACATCCTCAGATCCTTCTGCTGTTTTTCATATTACATTACCTTAAATCTTTTTACCATCCAGATTTGTATCCCCTAAAAATCCTATCCAAATGTCTCTATGACAGTGAGCCCTACGGGACACAAACACAATATTCTAGCTAAGAACTCAGAAGGAGGACAATCTCCTTCCTTCTTCTGGATAATGCATCCTAAAATGTTACTTTTGTTCACTTTTTGGTAATCACAGCACACTGTTAAATCTGCTGTCAGTTGAACACCCTCGTGTACTTTCCTGGGAAGCTGTTTTTCCCTAAACCCATCCCTGTGTCATTAGCTTTTGAGTCACAGAGGAGTTTCACCTCGTTCCCCATTAAATCAAACAGAATCTGTTGGATCTGGCCCATCCTTCCAACGCACTTGTAATTACTTCAGATCAAGATCTTTCTTGTCTCACGTTCAGACAAACACTATGGAACGAAAGAGGTATAAAAGCACCTGTCCCAACTAGAGATTCCAAGGAATGGCCAAGCCTTGGAAACAATGGGCTCATCATTTTGCAGGACATCTTTTTACTCATTTTTTTAGCGGCTTTATGGAGATGCAATTGATGTGCAATAAGCTGCATACATTTACAGGGCACAATTTGATATCTTGACACTTGTGCACACCTACAAAACCTCTACCAGAATCAAGACAGTATCCATCACCCCCAAAAGTTTCCCTGAGTTCCTTTCTAATCCTTCCTTCTTGCCTAGGAGGCATCTTTCAAGCACTCACTCTAACCCATCTGTATCTGTAAAACTGGCACACTGCTGAGCCCAAATCAGATGATTCGGGCGTATTTACTGGAGTCCTGATGGGGTGTCCAGAGCGCTCACGTGCACACTGCTATGCCAGCACACCATCACTCAAGGTCAGTCCTTACACAGAAATCGTCACCCGGTGAGTGAGCCTCACCCATAGCAAAGAAAGGGCCCCACACCCAAAGGTGGCCTGTGGGATAGCCAGGTCAGAAAGCTGTGCCCAGGTAACCCAGCAGTGCCTGGGTGGACCAATTCCGCCCTCCTTGGGGAAAGGTGGGCAGAGTCAGCACGTGGGGAAGTGAGGACATGCGTGGGACCACACCCCCGTCCCCCACACAATCAGGTCGTGTGATGGGTATCATCGTAGCGCTTGCTATGTAAGGCATTATTCTCAGCATTCAGCAGTGGAAAAATCTAACATAAGCCTGGGAGAATGGTCTATTAATGTAGATCAAGAGTCAGGTGATGCAGAGATGAATCAAGAAGGGAGAAAAGACAAATGGACAAGAAATCTGTGGCACACATACACAATGGAGTATTACTCAGCCCTTAAAAAGAATGCATTTGAATCAGTTCTAATGAGGTGGATGACACTGGAGCCTATTATGCAGAGCGAAATAAGTCAGAAAGAAAAACACCAATACAGTATACTAACGCATATATATGGAATTTAGAAAGATGGTAACGATAACCCTATATGCAAGACAGCAAAAGAGACACAGATGTAAAGAACAGTCTTTTGGACTCTGTGGAAGGTGAGGGTGGGATGATTTGACAGAGTAGCATTGAAACATGTATATTACCATATGTGAAATAGATCTGCAGTCCAGGTTCCGTGCATGAGACAGGATGGTCGGGGCTGATGCACTGGGATGACCCTGAGGGATGGGATGGGGAGGGAGGTAGGAGACAGGTTCAGGATGGGGGACACATGTACACCCATGGCTGATTCATGTCAATGTATGGCAAAAACCACCACAATATTGTAAAGTAATTAGCTTCCAATTAAAATAAATTTTAAAACAAAGAGGGGAGAAAAGAGGAGAAAGGCAAGGGGTTGAAAGACCTGTTATTTCAGGGGCAACTTCAGAGGTGCCTTACAAGGTGAACCCTCTCCACTTCACTCCCTGGTACCCTTTCCATGTGCTTTGGTTTGGGCAAAAAGAGTGCTGTCTCACATCCTCTTTTCCATTTGAACTTTGCCTGCCCATGCAGAAAGTGGAGCGAGTGTTCTAGAAATGTGCCTGGAAGATAAACTCTCATCAATTAGTTACTAACTGCTGTCTGGATGCAGAGGGTGTGATCCTGAAATGCGGAGACATCGCTGTTTCTTGTGTATTCGGCGAGGTAACCAACCTCGCCTGCTGTCATCAAGGAACTCCCCTCTCAGAGGGACTGTCTTCTTGGTGAGAGAGTAAAGGGCAAAAGATTCGGAGAAATCCAAATTCTATCGACCCACGCTGCATCAGCCCTGCATAATTCAGCTTGGAGAGCTAATGTATGATGCATGCTATCACCATTAAACTTGTGCTGCAAATAATTCATGCTTGCAACTTTTAAAAGATATATTATTAACATTATCGCCGGCAGAATTGGACTGGCTGAATTCTTGGAGGTGGATGGAAACCATCACTCCAGTGTTCAAGATTCTCTTTAAGTGTTTAAGTGTTTCGGTCTCTGGGAGGGGAGGCAAAACAATAAGGAAAATTTGCTCTTTAACATCCAGTAAGCCTCATTTCTTTCTTTCCAATTTCACTAAAACGTGTTTTGAAAAACCTTTGAGCTGTCGTTCCAAATGGGCAGCAATCCTGTTTACAAATAATTCTTGATGAGGCCAGCATGGGTTTGAAATCAGAAACAAAGCAACAGCTTCTTCACTGCCTTCCTGGGAACTTTGGGCAAATGGTCTGTGTCAGGCCTGGTCAATTACATAAATTATCAATGATATTTTTGTTGAGTCACCCCAAGCTTCAAAAGATCCACTAACCTCAGAATATGGCATTCATGGAACCCTAGTATTAACTTGATGAATGGGGTGGCATCTTCTGAGATGACACCGCCTGATGTCCTGTAGCTATTGTAAAGTTTAAGTTCATTAGAGCATTCGGCTCAGCGGTAAGCGCTCTGCCACAGGAAGTACAAGTGGCAGTGATAAATCGACCTTGTAAAGTGATCACAGAGCTACTGAGTGCAGCATCATGTATATTTTAATTTCTCAGAGACCAGTTAAGAAAACGCCCCATTTCACCGGAGGGCTTACAGGTGATCTTGGCTCTGGGGCTGTGGAGTCAAGCTCATCCGGTGAGGGTGGAGCGGGCTCGCTTAGCTGCATGGACACACAGTCACCTTCTCAAAAAGAAAGTCCGAGTTGCTCGCTGTGACCTCAGGTTCCCAGCGGACAGCTGGAGAGGAAAGAGGAAAGGCTCTTTGGCAAGAGCCTTCTGCTCCAGATGCTTTTCTGGAAAAAGAATGTCCGTAAGCAGCTCTTGAAATGTGTCCGTGTGTCCTGGTTTCCTCAAAGGCCCCTGGAAGATCTTCTCTGGGCAAGGCACCCTGGCCCCAACGTTGCTAAGCTGCTGATTCATTTTGAAGTAAAGTATGTACAGTATAAACAAAAGCCAAAGGCCGTCCTTCTGATGCTGCTCATTAAAAACAAAAAAAAACTATTCAATAAACAACTGCAAGATTTGCTGGTGATGGTAGCTATCCTTTTAGAAAACAAAAAACCTATTAATTTTGTGTCTTAACAGTGACTATTTCTAGGAGGCTGTGAAAATGCCCTATCCTGTTAGAAACATTTTATTGAGTCCCTACTGTATTTTGGACACAGTGCTGGGGAAACAAAAATGCATAAAATACCATCCCCATTCTTGAGGAAGACTCCCACGGGTTACGGGGGAAGCTAGGCTCATCAACCATCATGGTCCCACCATGAGGGAGCCCACCCAGCTGAGCTGGGAAAAGCACCCCAAGATGGGAGGTCTACAAAGGGCTCTGCAAGTAAGCTGGGGGCCACCAGGTGAGGGAAAATGGAAAGGGGACTGGGGTAGAAACAACAGCAGGTTCAAAGGCGCAAGGGAGAGAATGAGTGTGGCTAGTCCAGCCACCCAGGGAAAAGCTACAACATGGAAGCAGAGGACTCAAAGGGAAGGAAGGCAGGACCTGTCTGCTGAGCCATGGGGAAGCCGGGGAGGATTTGTGCAGGAAAACCACGTGATCCTGTGTGTGATTTGAGACTATCATGGTGATGGAGTGAGGAGCGTGCAGCACTAGAGCGGTGGGGTCAAGGGGCCAGGGGAGGCTGCCGTGGGAGGGGAGGGGAGCAGGGGAAAGGGTGCAAGCAGCCAGGGGTGGAGAGAGGCAGAAGGACCGGGGAGGCCCCGCAGCAGGAGACGCCATTCATTCATCCCCGTCAACACGCATCTCTTTGTTCCAGGCCTCCCACCCAGCTTTTGGAGACACAGGACACGTGAGCCATGATCTGTGTGGTTATCCTTCTGTCCGCAGCCCACCCCTTGCTTCTCGGGGGGCCCACCCTGATTTGCTCACTTGTGCTGGAGCCTCACTAGGTGTCTATCACACACTGTCACCCAAGCACCTGCCCCATCTCTCCTGCTCTTGGTCACGACCGGGCTGTTACCTTGACGGTCTTCCCTTCCCGCACCTAACACTCATCGGCACGCGGGGACTGCTGTGTTTGTCTTGTGGGACTCCGTGTTCACCAACGACATCGTTTAAGCACTGGATTGGACGTCAGTCAAAGGATGCATGAACAAAAGGGCACCCAGAATAACAGAGAACCACAGACAGGCTCAAAGTCAGGGTGGCCCGGCCTCACTAGCGCGCTGACGGAAGCGTGGACAGACGCGGTGAGGCGACAACGCCTTTGTGAGTGAGACAGAGCTGCAGCCGAGTCAGGAGTCATTCCCGTGAGGACTCCAACCCTGCAACGGAGTCCTCCTCATCCCGGGCCACTCCTCCTCCATCTGGAGAGGACTAGGCCGCCCCCCCTACACGGAAGCATGAGAAAGGCCGCCCCAGCCCAGGACGCCCGAGGAGCCTCCCAGGAGAATGTGTAAGGCGTCTGGGCTGCCTCCCACCTTGGGCGGTGGACCCGGGAGAAGGTGCCGCTTCCCGGACAGAACTCGGAGGCTGGTAAGGCGGGAGAGGGGGAGGCCGACGAAACGGAAACACATTCGCTGGCAGCCAGAGACCCTGTGACCAGCCCCGGAGGCAGCCTCTGCAGAGCATCCAAGGGCATCGTGAGTGTCCAGTATTTCTTTTCTCTTCCCCTCTGTCTCTGGTACGCGGTGAGCCCACAAGAAGAAAAGACGTCTCGTTGGCTCAAGCCAGAAATACTGAACTTAGAATGAGAGACTCTCAAATTGTTAGAACTTAGAGGAAGTTCAAACATATCAAGTCGTTTATCTTCTTAACAGAAGAATTATACGTATGCCCCCCTAATGCCTTATAGGCAAGGAAGGAGGTGCTCTGGGGTCAGTGGATATACAGCGGATGCAACACAGATCCACTGGCGTTCACCCCTCTTCATCCTTCAGGTTTCAGCTTAGTTAGTTGTTCCTTCTGGAAATCTTCCCTGATTCTCCCAAAGCTGAACAAGGACCATCCTGAAGATCTGATACTGCTGTGCTATATATCATAATTGCCTGCTTAGTTTCCACAACCCCCACCATGACCAGCTGTAATATAATCCCCATGAAGATAACACTGTGTGTTTCCATTCATTTAATAAATACACTGAAATTCACAAGCCATTCAGTGAGTGAGGCTCTACGGACATTGTGCTAGCCCAGGATGACATGATGCTTTCCCTTGAGGAGCTTACACTCTGGAAATTTTACCATGTCCGTAGTGTTATACTTAGCCAAACACTCATAATCAGAGCCCCCTGCATATCTGTTGAATGAATGAATCACACAGCAAGAGAAGGAGCCTGAGACTAATATTGTTATTTATGGCTCCACAAATACATTTTCTAAAGTTGGACCATAGCTGCATAGAGAATAGCCCATACTGATTTTCAAAGTCCAGATAAATAATTCAATCTGTCTCTGCTCAGACAATTTATCAATGGGAAAAGCAGCTTTAAAAACATTTGCTTTGGGGAGATGGGATTAGCCCTTTAAATAGACTGGCAGACTAAGGAGGCTGCTTAGCTTAACACCAATAAAGAAGGTGCAATCTCTGCACTTTTATGGCCTCTACAGGACTGATTGAATAGAACTATCTGCATTTATAAACAGTATCAGCTCAAAATATCACTCTCATATAGCACATACTAATTGAGGTTTGCCTGGTACTCTCCTTCTTTGTTATCAGACCTAAGATAACAATGGACCAATGTCCATAACAATGGCAACAATGGGCCCAGTCCAATATAAGACACTGTCTCAGAGCCTTCGTACGGTTACAATTCTGGCTGGTCACGTGGAAATGGCAGTCTTCTCAGGGTTCTGGGAAGGTATTTCTTTTTATGATAAATGGAAAAGACATAGCTATGGCAGCCACCTTTCCGCCTATCCTCCATCTTCCTGTCTCAAATGAGGGATGTGATTCAGCAGCCACTTTGAGGCCATGAGGTAAAGACCAAGTAAAAAGCAGCGATGGGCCTTGATATCATTTAGTACTAGATCCAGCTTTTACATCCTCAGCAGTCTTGATATTTGGGGTCAGATAACTCTGTTGCAGGGGCTGTACTGTTCGTTGTGAAATGTTGAGCACCATACCTGACTTTTTGCCCACTGGGTGCCAGGTGACAATCAAAAATATGTCTCCCAGGGACCTAATGTATAGCACAGGGAACTGTACTCAGTATTTTGTGACAACCTATAAGGGAAAAGCATCTGAAAAAGAACATATATACATTTATATATGTATCATAGAATCGCTTTGCTGTACACCTGAAATTAACACAATATTAGAAATCAATTATATGTCAAAAAAAAAAAAAAAAAAAAAAATTAGTGTCTCCCAATGATCACAACCCATAATGTATCCAGACATTGCAAATGCCCCCTGGAGGTGGAGGGGAGGATTGCAGAATCATCCCTGGTTGAGAACCATTGTATTAGACTAATGCCAGGAGCTTGCTACCACTAGCTTTCACTCAAGAGAAGACAACTAAAAGTAAATGCTTATTCAAGTTTCTGGAGTCAGTTGTTCCGTTACTTGCAGACAAAAGCCTTCCTCACTATATATTTGCTGTTGTTCAGTCGCTAAGTCATGGCCAACCCTTTGCAACCCCATGGGCTGCAGCATACCAGGCTCCCCTGACCTTCACTGTCTCCTGGAGCTTGCTCAAACTCATGTCCGCCAAGTCAGTGATGCTATCTAACCATTTCATTTATATTATATAGCCATCTCATATATATATATATATAAATCATCTCATACATATATAATATATATATATATATTTATGACACATACATATGGCTGGTGTGTGTATACTATTTCATTGTCACCAAGAAAACTTATTGAATAACAGTGGACTCCACTCACTGCATATCTGGTCTACCTCAGGGTGGACCCCAGCTCCACTCGACACCTCCTTAGAACCCTTGTCGTATGCGTATTCTATTATTATCTACATAAAAACTTAGGAGAGTGCCTGATACTTAACACTGTTAGCTCAGAGGCTTCAAAGAGTTAGGGTTAAGAGTACTGAACTTGAAGTTAGACGGCTTGGGTTCAAATTCTGGCTCTTAGAAGCAAGGAGAGTATCTTAGCTTCTCTGAGCCTCATTTACCTTATCTGTAAAATAGGGATAATTATGGTATCCACCTTCAAGTCTGTTAAAAGAATTAATTATGTTGATCTGAGTAGTACAGACATTTTCAGAAGTGAGATGATACAAAGATGCGGACACAGTATAGCTGGATCCCTCACAAGGCATAAATGAAGAAAGAAAGACTGGATTGAAGATTTGGAAGCAGTGAACGGCAAGCTGTCTCTGGGCACTCTACCTTCACAGAAGTTTTCTCTAGTTCCAGTGATAGGGATAGTGAAGTCAGAGGAATCGATACCCTTAATATTGTGCTGCTAACATCAAACCACAGGTTTACACTTCTTATTTTATTTCCAAAATATCTGGGCTCTGTCACACAGCCACAGCCCAGAAAAACTGGTAACTGCCTCTGAAGGTCATCAACTGCATTCTTCAGCCTCCAGAGAGAATATCCTTGGGTAGCACGTGGCCATCCATTATGTGATGAAGACGTTTCTGAAGCGGAGATGCTCAGAGACGCTTGTCAACAATCCCCTCATTGATTTCTGCCCTGTGCTGGGAGCAAGCGCTCCCTTCCATGTAACTCACATTTCTCACGGTGCTCGGAAAGACTACGTTCTCATCAACTGTCCTCTCTGAAAACAAATCACAACCCAAGAGAGTTGAGTGCCTCAAAACCACATTCACAGCATTAGATAGATTTGGGTCTTCAGGAAACAATTTGTTGTGTCTGTGGAGTTTCTATTCCACTACTCTCCACCCAATGTCTCCATCTTCATTAACGGAGACTGGTACATCCTCTTTCAAAGTATGATACGGCCCACAGTGAAAGATGCCCGCGGGGATAATACAGACCATTGGTCATGTCTCGAAGAAGTGCTCTCTCTTAAGAGAAGCAGAGTGGTTTTCCTCATCTTTCTCTTTTGCTGGCTTCACAGGAATCAGAGTGGAATCTCTGATAGGTGAAGTTTGTAATAATTACAACTTGGGTCCTGCTGTGATTTTGTTATGGTGTGAGCGTTAAAAATGGGACTTCAAAATTTGAATTATTGATCAGTATGTTCGCTCAGACAGCCATTCTCCCCCTCCAATGAGCAGTACATCTTAACTGACAAAGACTCACATTTTAAAAAAATATTAACCAACTCTGGAGTTTCTAAGACGGTCATGGGCTTTTTTTCTCAAGCTGTGAGCTGTCTTCTTAAGGCATCCTTCATGGAGCGTAGGTGAAGTCCGACATTTTAAGAGCCAGCGCAGGAGTGGATGGTGTCCCAGGGAGCAGGCCTTTCTCGGGTGGTCTTCACAGCGCTCCGTGAATGGAGCACGTACATAGGCCTGCTGGGGACGCTGTGAAAGCACAGACCAGGACTCGGCGGTCTGCGGTGGGGCCTGAGACTGCATTTCTAGCAACCCTCTGCAGATGCTGGTGCTGCTGGGCCACTGTGAACTTTTTGAGGAAGATTCTAGAACCTATGATGTTGTAAATAGACCTAATACAGGCCTGACTTTGCCAGTGTGCTTATTCAGTTCAGTCGCTCAGTCATGTCTGACTCTTTGTGACCCCATGAACCGCAGCACACCAGGCCTCCCTGTCCATCACCAACTCCCAGAGTCCACCCAAACCCATGTCCATTGAGTTGGTGATGCCATCCAGCCATCTCATCCTCTGTCGTCCCCTTCTCCTCCTGCCTTCAATCTTTCCCAGCATTAGGGTCTTTTCAAATGAGTCAGCCCTTTGCATCAGGTGGCCAAAGTATTAGAGTTTCAGCTTTAGCATCAGTTCTTCCGATGAACACCCAGGACTGATCTCCTTTAGGATGGACTGGTTGGATCTCCTTGCAGTCCAAGGGACTCTCAAGAGTCTTCTCCAACACCACAGTTCAAAAGCATCAATTCTTCGGCACTCAGCTTTCTTTATAGTCCAACTCTCACATCTATACATGACTTACTGGAAAAACCCTAGCCTTGACTAGACGGACCTTTGTTGGCAAAGTAATGTCTCTGCTTTTTAATATGCTGTCTAGGTTGGTCATAACTTTCCTTCCACGGAGTAAGTGTCTTTTAATATCATGGCTGCAGTCACCATCTGCAGTGATTTTGGGGCCCAGAAAAATAAAGCCAGCCACTGTTTCCACTGTTTCCCCATCTATTTGCCATGAAGTGATGGGACCAGATGCCATGATCTTCGTTTTCTGAATGTTGAGCTTTAAGCCAGCTATTTCACTCTCCTCTTTCACTTTCTTCCTCCTAAACCCTGCAAACTCTCCATTCCCTGAGAGGCAGGTCAGGACACCTGTACCCTGTGCTAGACTTTCCTCAAGTAGCGTGGTCCAGGGAGAAGGTTATCTCAGGGGAACCTGGCAGTGACAATTGCGTACACAGCTGACTGTTCCAAGAGATAATCCACACCATGACCTCTATGCAGTGAGGCCACAGCAGGCTCCAGGAATTGATGATAAGACAACAGAAGCAGAGGAGAAATGACATGGCCAAACTCGGGAAAGCTGTGGACCAGGAACACAAAACCATTGCAGAAACCAAGACCCTTGAAAGTCACGCTAGGCAGAACTGTTGACAAATCATTAGGGACAGCAAGGCAGACTTGGGACCGTGATGAAAATTAAATTTAACCATGGGCAAGAGTTAAAAGGGATTTGACAGAAAATAATAGCAATGGGATACAGATATAAAAGAGATTTGACATAAGTGGTGTGGGTTAGGTATAAATGATACACCTATACTAGACAATGAGAAGAAGACATATTCAATAATATAACTCAAGAATGTTTCCCTGAAATAAAACAGTATGCGATTTTACAGGTTTAAAGAGTTAGAAGACATTAAACATAAAAAATAAGTAGCACTAGAAAACAAAAGAGATTAAACATAACACAACTGTTATGCTTCAAACAAAGATGCAATAATGTAAACAAGACAGAAAAAAATTTTTTTGAGGATATAATTTAAGAGAGCATAGAGCTCCCTAGGAAAAACTGATAGAAATTAATTTATACTGAGATATATTCTTGCACAATTCTCAAGCTGCAAAAAGACAGTGGAAATTGTATGACAATCCAGTTAAATTATGTATCAAGGGGAAAAAATTAGACTGATTTCAGAACTTATTTGTGATAATTCCATTCCAGAAGACAGTGGGGGCAATGTATAAGACGCTCTCAGGGCAAGAAAATGATACCCTAAAATTTCTATCCAGTCAAACTATCATTCAGATACAAAGGCACTAGACAGATCATTTCTATCATGCAAGAATTCGAGAAACAAAGCTCTTTTCCATTGGATTCGAGTGTTTTGTTTTGTTTTGTTTTTTCATTTGGACATTGAGGGTGAAAGAATCTGGCTGTTTCACATGATCTTTAACCTATACATGAGGACTCTCCCTACCCCACAAAGATGGAACTTCTGACAGGAATGGCCACCTCAGTCATGATGGGCAAGGGACCCAAGCACATGCGCAGAAGAGCCGCGGTCAGAGGTGTCCTGTACAGGCCGCATGCCCTGGTATTGCTGCCTCCCTTTCTTGGAGCTGGTTTAACTTAGTCAATTAATTGCTAATCTCTGCTTCCTGCTGTTGAGAATGGCCTCTGGCCATAGTCAGCTGTGGAGTACAAGGCCAGGCTCCAGCCCTCAACCTCCTCCTCCTTTTTACTTCACTTCATCAAAACCCACTTCATCCTACCCCGCACTTTCAGGCTGAACATCCTGAATCCTCCCCCACAGTCCTTCAGAAAATATTTATTTGTGCTGATTGTGGGCCAGGTACTATGCTCAGCACGGAGAAGGAGCTGCCCCTGACATCATAAAGCTTCAGCTCAAGGAGGCGTCAGAGAGGTGAATCAAGTCACCGCATCCTTATTGAATTAATTAATAAAATCATGCTAGGTGAGGTGAATGTGAAGGTCATGGTGTTATGGGCGCACACAGCGGGGTGCCAACCAGGCTCTCTGAAGGACCAGGGAGATTTCCCAGGAGGAAGCGGGAATGCTGCGGAGGCTGGAAGGTTGTGTAAGATGGCTTGGAGTCGGTCTTCCGAACACAGAGACTATTTTCCAGGAACAAAGGTACCAAGCGTGACGCTCTTGAGTTGGGCAAGAGCGGAGCCCACATGAATGACTGAAAGATCAGTGGTCTAAAGTGTCGTGAGCAAGGGTGGGCCGCAGGCTTGAGCAGATGCTGACCTTTGATGTCTTGATGGGGAACTGGCACCAATGACTTGGGCAAATACACGCATTTCTTCACGTCGGGATAGCAAGCCAGGTCTGGGACTCCTCGGAAAAGTTATTGCAACAGCCTTCTGGCTGGCCTGCTTGTTCCATCCTCTCCCAATATTCCAGTCCAAGAAATAATTCTTAACAAATTATGCTGCTGCTCTGAAGGGGTCAGGGGCTCCATGTCACCAAGAGGACAGAGCCTAGAGCCCATCTTTTGGAACTAAGATATCCTGTGACCCCATCAACCTTTCCAGACCCACTTTCCTTGTCTCTCCAACACTCCACAGTCCACTCCAGCTGATAGATGTGTTTAGCAAGTGTGGTTTTGTTTCGTTCATAACTGCCTTTGCTGAGCTGCCAGAATCTTTCCTTTTCCTCTGAGTTTCAAAAACACTGGCGTGTGTCAAAGAAATAGCATCCAGTGGAAAGATCACGGGCTTTGGTATTGCACAGAAAGGGATTCAAGCTATGTCTCGCAGCTTACTAGCTGGGTAACCTTTGGCAAGACCCTTAGTCTCATCATGCTTCCATTTCCCCATTAGTAAAAGGGGGAAAATAATGATAATTGTTGTAACTGTATACAATAGGTCTACTTGTATGTATTGAAGTATAGTTGATTTACAAGGTTTGAGTGGAGTGATATATATTTCAGATTATTTTCCATTACATTCATGAAATAATTGAATATAATAATGAAATAATTATAACAATGGAATAATATTGTATCCAATATTGTTAAGATATTGAACATAGTTCCCTGTGCTACTAAGTAGGTCTTTGTTATACAGATAACTATATTCAGTTCAGTCACTCAGTCATGTCCGACTCTTTGAGACCCCCATGGTCTCAAAGCAAGCCAGGCCTCCCTGTCCATCACCAACTCCCCCAGCTTGCTCAGACTCATGTCCATTGAGTCGGTGATGCCATCCAACCATCTCATCCTCTGTCGTCCCCTTCTCCTCCTGTCTTCAATCTTTCCCAGCATCAGGGTCTTTTTTAAAGAGTCAATTCTTCACATTGTGTTGCCGTCATCAGATAGCCAAAGTATTGGAGTTTCAGCTTCAGCATCAGTCCTTCCAATGAATATTCAGGACTGATTTTCCTTAGGATTGACTAGTTGGATCTCTATGCAGTCCAAGGGACTCTCAAGAGTCTTCTCCAACACCACAGTTCAAAGGCATCAATTCTTCAGTGCTCAGCTTTCTTTATAGTCCAACTCTCACATCCATACATGACCACTGGAAAAACCATAGCTTTGACTAGACGGACCTTTGTTGGCAAAGTAATGTCTCTGCTTTTGAATATGCTGTCTAGGTTGGTCATAACTTTTCTTCCAAGGAGCAAGTGTCTTTTAGTTTCATGGTTGCAGTCACCATCTACAGTGATTTTGGAGCCACCCCAAATAAAGTCTCTCACTGTTTCCATTGTTTCCTCTTCTATTTGCCATGAAGTGATGGGACCAGATTCCATGATCTTAGTTTTTTGAAAGCTGAGTTTCAAGTCAGCTTTTTCACACTCCTCTTTCACTTTCATCAAGATGCTCTTTAGTTCTTCACTTTCTGCCATAAGGGTGATGTCATCTGCATATCTGAGGTTATTGGTATTTTTCCCGGCAATCTTGATTTCAGCTTGTGCTTCATCTAGCCTGGCATTTCACATGATGTACTCTGCATGTAAGTTAAATAAACAATGTGACAACATACAGCCTTAATATACTCCTTTCCCAATTTGGAAGCAGTCTGTACCAGTATACTACTATATTACAGATAATTCCCAATTTGTCCCTGCACCTCTTTCCCCTTTGGTAACTGTAATTTGCTTTCTATATCTGTGAGTCCATTTCTGTAAATAAGTTTATTGTTTTCAGATTCCACATATAAGTGCATCATATGACATTTGTCTTTCTCTGTCTGACTTACTTCACTTAGTATGATAATCTCTAGGTCCATCCATGTGGCTGCAAATGACATTATTTCATTCTTTTTTAATGGCTAAGTAATACTTTTCAAACTACCGTACAATTGCACTCATCTAACACGCTAATAAACTAATGTTCAAAATTCTCCAAGTCAGGCTTCAACAGTGCATGAACTGTGAACTTCCAGATGTTCAAGCTGGATTTAGAAAAGGCAGAGGAGCCAGAGATAAAATTGCCAACATCCGTTGGATCATCAAAAAAGCAAAAGAGTTCCAGAAAAACATCAACTGCTTTATTGACTATGCCAAAGCCTTTGACTGTGTGGATCGCCACAAACTGTGGAAAATTCTGAAAGAGATGGGAATACCACATCACCTGACCTGCCTCTTGAGAAATCTGTATTAGAACTGGACATGGAACAACAGACTGGTTCCAAATAGGAAAAGGAGTACGTCAAGGCTGTATATTGTCACCCTGCTTATTTAACTTATATGCAGAGTACATCATGAGAAACGCTGGGCTGGATGAAGCACAAGCGGGAATCAAGATTGCTGGGAGAAACATCAATAACCTCAGATATGCAGATGACACCAACCTAATGGCAGAAAGCGAAGAAGAACTAAAGGGCCTCTTGATGAAAGTGAGAGAGGAGAGTGAAAAGTTGGCTTCAAACCCAACATTTATAAAACTAAGATCATGGCATCTAGTCCCATCATTTCATGACAAATAGAAGGGGAAACAGTGGAAACAGTGTCAGGCTTTATTTTGGGGGGCTCCAAAATCACTGTAGATGGTGACTGAAGCCATGAAATTAAAAGACGCTTACTCCTTGGAAGAAAGGCTATGACCAACCTAGACAGCATATTAAAAAACAGAGACATTACTTTGCCAACAAAGGTCCATCTAGTCAAAGCTAGGGTTTTTCCAGTAGTCATGTATGGATGTGAGAGTTGGACTATAAAGAAAGCTGAGCACCGAAGAATTGATGCCTTTGAACTGTGGTATTGGAAAAGACTCTTGAGAGTCCCTTGGACTGCAAGGAGGTCCAACCAGTCCATCCTAAAGGAAATCAGTCCTGAATATTCATTGGAAGGACTGATGCTGAAGCTGAAACTCCAATACTTTGGCCACCTGATGTGAAGAACTGACTCACTGGAAAAGATCCTGATGCTGGGAAAGATTGAAGGCAGGAGGAGAAGGGGATGACAGAGGGTGAGATGGATGGCATCACCCACTCAATGGACATGAGTTTGAGTAAACTCTGGGGTTTGGTGGTGGGCAGGGAGGCCTGGCATGCTGCAGTCCTTGAGGTCGCAAAGAGTCCGACATGACTGAGCGACTGAACTGAACATTTCATTGTATCAATGTATATGTACCACATCTATATCCATTCCTCTGTCAATGAACATTTAGGTTGCTTCTGTATCATAGATTTTATGAGAATTAAATAAGATCGCTGTCTTTCCCTTTCTGTTTCTCTAGACACACACACATACACACATGTGGCATATATCGAATATCTCAGGTCTGCTACTTACAGGAGGTTTAAATCAGAGTAGTTGCTCTTTGCTTCACTATTACCGCTGTGTGTGGCAGCTGTTACTACTTCATTTACTTACTACAAACTGATACTCCTGGTATTTTTCAAGTCCTGCTGTCTCTGTTAAATCTTCTGGGGTCATTGTTTCTCAAGAAATTCCCTCCATCTAAAGACCTTATTGTTTAAACTACTCATCTATTGCATACGGTCATATATTGTTACATATTATCATGTGTTGCTAGTTCCATTTCCTGTATAAGAATGTCAGCAACTCTTGTTTTTAGCTGGGTGTTGTGAGTGTTAAAACAACATTCTAAGCTACAAGCTGAAGATAAACACCAAATGGCAGGTAGGCTCAACCACTCAGTGGACCCTGGAAGCTTTTTCCTTAAGTGTTAGTAAGGCAAGCATTTCAAGCCAGGCCTTCCCACCTAATCTCCTATGTGTGTCTCGATTTTGAGGAAGTTGCTAAACCACGATGGGTCTATAGGTTGTCCTCTATAGATGGCCTCTCGCTCACCTCCTCCCTCTCACTTGGTCCTTGGTTGGATGACTGGTGGCACCGACATCTCAGAAGACCTTCAATTCAGTGTCATATTGTCCCAGCGCCACGGGAAACTCTCACTTCCCTCTCTCTTTTCACAACTTATTCATTGTTCACCAAGATAAGAACTTTCCAGGCTCATACTGCATGTCTGTCGAACGTCTATGACCTCCGCTCATGCCTCCGTCCATTCATTCACAAGTATTGAATGAGTTTTTAAAATACACGCCAGGTCCTGTGCTTTGCACCAAAGATGTTGCAGAAATAAACAAAAACAAAGCCAGCTCTGCCCTTATGGAGCTTACAGTGTAGTGGAAGACTCTTCCAGAACCTTCACTGATTTCAGGGGCTTCCTTCTCTTCGGTTGAAAAGGCGAATCCACAGCGGCCTCCAGGTGTGTCTTCCTGTTGACTGAGTGTCTGGTGTCCTGGGCTGGCCTTTGGGTTCCCCCCACTTGTACTCCCTCTCCCATCCTCGAACTCTTCAAGTTCATTTCCTCCAGACCACATTCTCGAGGTCAGGGGATGAGTGGGAGTTGCTCACAACTCTATGCCCACCATCTTGATCAGCACCAAACATACAGTAGATACACGGTACATAACTGTCCAGTGATTACATAACTCTGCCAGTGTAGACGACCTCTGTGTCCAAGAGGAGAGCCCTGGCGCCCTTGCCACAGTGTACAGTAGTTTAGGGGTCAACCTAGACCGAGACTCCAGGATGAATCCCACTTCAGCCACTCATGACATATATAACCTTGGGGAAAGCAAGAGTCTGGTCATACTCTCATGGGGATGACGACAGTACTGGGCTCAGGGGGTGGCTGTGAGGATTTAAACAAATGATAAGTCTAGAGTGCCCAGCTAGCACTTGGCATGCTACCCGTCTCACGGCTAACGGCACATGGTGTCTTATAACCATTAACCCTCTTCTCTGGCATGTGTGAGAGGGCATCCAGGCAGGGCTGGGGCGGCACATCCCCACTTTAGGAAAGGACGGCCACTCAGCCTGTGTTCCCTCTCCTCCTCCTGACGCCCTGGGGATGCCTGGAGGAGATGCTCGCCTGTCTGCCTTGTAGGTCACTGAAGTCTGTTTCTCCCCAGACATTTTTGGAGCACGTCTTCCTCAGAGAAGAGAAACTGTTATGCATGTTGTTCTGTTCCGTGAGTGTGTCTCTCTTGGTGAGCCACTCATTCCACACGGATGAGTCACCGATGACTTCAAGAAACCCGGAATATCCCTCATGTGTGACATACAGCTGCGAGGGAGCTTGTGTTAGGGAAAACACACGAGGCAGGCACAGATGCAAGACCCAGACCGAGGCGTGGCCTGGGATCGTGGCAGAGGTCCTGAGGGTTTGCGAGAACTTTCCATGACATGGTCTACTTTCAGACTCCAGAGCAGTTGCTCCTAACTTCCTTTGGGAGGACAGGGGTCTACTATGAACCTTCGTGAAAACCAGATATAACACCTGAGATATCGACCATCTCCATAGCTAACCGATCAGATCTAACTAATCAGAATGGACATGTGCTATAAACAACTGGTATAAAGGTCCTGGTTCGTGCCAACTGAAAACCAGTCCTGTGCTCTGCAAACAATTTTATGGGCTTCATGGACCCCTGCTCCCTCCATGTTGATGTCAAGGTCATGGTTATTTCTAAAGAATAGTCACTCCATCAGGCCCCAGTGATGCTCTGAGGTTACACCAGTGAATGCGCTCTGCAAGCTTACACTGTGGTTAGGCAGACAGACGTGAAACCAGTAATCACATCAGTTCCTGCATAATTAGGATTGTGGTAAGTGCTATGTGGAGCAGGAGAAGGAGCCGCAGCACAAATCACAGAGGGGTCTTACCTGGTTTAGAGACTGTGGGGGTGGGGGCTGGGGAGGAGCACATTATGAAAATTCACTTAAAGGAGCTACACTGATGCCCATCCCAAGAAGATGAGGGGGAGTCAGGCAGGCGAACGTGGGAGCAAAATATCTCTAAGCCACTGCAGGCAGAGGGACCTCGAGGATGCAGAGAAGCTAAGACGATGCTGGCAAGTGTGCAGCCCAGGGAAAGAGACGGTGAGGGTGAAAGGTGGTCTGGAGAAGCCAGGAGAGCTGATCTGCCAAAGCCGAGCAGGCTACATTGAGGGGCACATAGAACTCTCTGGAGATAAAGTCCAGCTAGCGCCTAGGGAAGGTCTGAGCTCACAATCAACTCTTTGTCACTGTTGATATTATGGGCCACATTCAGCTACTGAATCTCTGAACCACCCTACCAAAGATGTGCTAGGAGCTGAGGTCAGAGACCTACCATTCCAGTCCCAGATGATTCGCCCATCCACCCATCACATCCACCCACCCATCCATCCCGGCATTCGTCCACGCATTCACTCATTCATTCATCCACCAAGCAGGTATTCAGTTCTCCAGGAACAGCACTGGGCTGAGACAACATGGTGGGTAGGACCCTACCCCTGTCCTGCAAGAAGCTTACAGTCAAATAAGAAAGACAACCGCATAGGAAAGGATAACTCGAGGCGCTCCAGGCTGGGATGGAAGTGTTCAGTGTTAAAAGAGCACAAGGAGAGGGGTACCCTGTGGAGAAGGCTTTCTAGAAATGGTCCAGAAGAGGGTGTGGGACAAAAACGTGACAGGTAAGGCAAAGGTCAGGAGGTGACGCAGATGGAGATGCTTGCGAAGAAGTGATTCATTCCAGGGTGGCTGGTGAAAGGAGGGGATGGAGTGAAATGGCAGAGTCGGACCAGAGAGGCAAGGAGGGGTCAGGCCATGGGCTGTCTACAAAGGTCAGTGGATAGCATTAAAGCTCTTGCTTTCATTTGCTCTGACATTTTTGTTTCTTACTTTTGCTTGTATTTGTGGTGTTGATCGGATGGATGGATGGTTAGTTGATGGGTTGGGTTTTATCAGAGAGGACGTCTGAGAAGCTGTTGTTGTTTAGTCGCTGTTGTGTCTGACTCTTTGTGACCCCATGGGCTGTAGCCCACCAGGCTCCCTTGTCCATGGAATTATCCCAGCAAGAATACTGGAGTGGGCTGCCATTTCATTCTCCAGGGGATCTTTCAGACCCAGGGATCGAACCTGCGTCTCCTGCATTGGCAGGCAGATTCTTTACCACTGAGCCATCAGGGAAGCCTGTGTGAGGGATACAGATAAATTCTGCACTTGGATGAAGGCAATCTGATAAATACATAAAAGCATGTCTTTAGCATCCATATGGACGATGGAATAAAAGACATAACATGGATTGAGTGCCTCCTGTGTGCAAGGCACTTACCCTAAATTGGCTCCTTTTAGCTTCATGCCCCCCCGCTCTGAAGAGAGAAGGTGTTGTCGAGGATCCAGTTGGAAAACTGGAGCCCAGGACTCAGAGTCTCTCAATGAGGGCACGTAGTTCAGGAGGTGTAGGGCACCCCGAGACCTGGGCTGCCTGGCTGTGCTGTCTTTCCATTACGGACACTGCCCCTCCACTTCTCCCCAAACGGATCATTTCCAACTGTGTGGACTAGTCATTTCCAAGACTGACTTAAGACACCCTAAATTATCTCATTATCTCAGGGGAGGTTGGAGAGTGGCCAAATTTTTTCTCAGAGCAAGTTAATCTTAAATACTTTGAGTTTAAAAAAAAGGCTTCCTTGTAAAGTATCTAACATGTATTGAGTGTTTATTACAGACCAAGGAGTGTGCTAAATGCTTTGTCTTCCTCGTTAGACTTCCTCGTTAGATAGGTTCCACTGTGGTCTCTCTTTCATGGAGGGATAGTGGGAGCCTTAGATAAAGGATCTCGACCCGTGTGCTCAGCAAGTGATGGGCTGGGAGGTGAACCCCAGTAAAGTGACCCCAGAAGCTCCACTTTTAATCACAAGACGGCACCACGCTTCCACATAGCCCCACCTACACATCATAGGAGGCCTGCTTCTGCACAAAGGAACTCTTCGAAGGAAGGCAGAGGCTGCTTTCAAGTTGCCCAGTCCACACGGAACCTCAAAAGGTCCGGGAACCCGTGCGCGCAGCAGGCTCTGTGTGTCCCAGAAAACAGCCGTGACAAAGAATCTCGAACCACGGCCGTGCCAGGGCTTGATCTTCAGGCTTCAGCTGCAGCTTTCTTGCTTGTCTTCACTGGGGAAAGAACTTCCCTTCCTGTTAAAACAATTTGCCTTTAAGCTTTTCTGCAGAAGAAAACCCAGAAGAAAGCTTTGGGGTTGGCTTCAGTGTGATGTGACTTTTCAGTGAGCGAGAGGGACCCGGTGTCACGCCAAGTGACAGATCCTCCGCCTTGCTTCTTCCTCTTTCTTTCTTCCCTCCCCCTCCCCCGAGCGCAGCTTATGTAGAACATCTGGTTTTAAAAGTGTCGCAATTTTTAAACATATTATAATGCTCATGGGATCAGAATATCAACAGCTGTCCGCTGCGGTGAACCGCACGTCTGGAAAACATTCCTTGAAACTGAGTTCTTAAATAAATATAAAGCATCTATAACTCATGATGCCGAACAACACCCATTTGTAAACTGACTATTTAGACCAGATGAGGTGCAAACAATGGCTGCCTTGGTCTGATGGTCAAAGTGGGAAGGGAAGCTGAACTTCTTAGCCCTGAGCTTCTCTGGAGATCCTGGGCCTCTGAGCCAAGTCAGGCATCCGGGAATATTCACTAAAATACCTGCTTTTGTCTCCCCTTCTCTCATTTCTGCTGGAGTGTGCTGGTTTTCACATTACCCCCTAACCGTTTTCTTATCTCTGGCCTCTAGCTCGTGGAAGGCCTTTCTCCCCCCTACTTTTTCTTGTATCAAGGTCTCCAGAAAATAAATGATACTTGACTTTAGTCTACAACTACCCTTTTGTCCCTCCTCTTCTGGCTCCAGAAGTCTCCAGGAGAGAACTGTACATCTACATACAAACACAGGCATGCACACGTGTGTGTGTGTGTGTGTGAGACTTCCCAACATTTATAGAGCTGTGTGTGTGCCAAGTACTATTCTAAGACCTTTGTAAGCATTAGGTGTATAAATCCCCCAAACAACTCATGGTACAAATATTCCTGTTACTCTCAGTTTATAGATGAGCAAAACGGGGCTCATTCATGGTGGCAGGTTAAGTATCATATGTAATTAAGCTAGGAACCATTTCCCTGCGGTATGATCAGGGTTCCATTTAAGGCATTAGGAGAGGTAGAGTACCATGCTTTTGGTAAACTAAATCAAGATATGTAATTTTACAAGTACAGGTACCCTTATGGGCTCACTGGGACAAGATCTTTGAACAGCTCTTGACACAGTTGCTTACTTTTCCCATGGGCTCATTTAGATGACACAGAAGGCTCTCAGGTCAGTGTTGGTTAGGAGCAAGATTGTCTCATAAACAGCTAAGAAAAACAAACCAAAAAACCCTGTATAAGTTATCTAGATGTGAGCATGGGTATTTAATTTTGCTTCTTCTTTAATGGCCTATCATTAAAATGGGGCAGGAGAGGGCAAAATCATGATTTTTAAAAAAACTTTCAAATGAACTTCTTAGATATCATCGTAGTTCAGCTAAAATTTAAAAAGTGTGTGTGGGATATGTAGGGGAGGAGTAGGACCCAAAAGTGCACCCTGTTTTACGTGTGAGAAAGGTTTATTTACAGCGCGTACATTATTCCATGTCTTCACAGTGCCCGTGGGTTCTGAATTCTGGAAAGAGATGTGAACGGTTCTTAAACACGCCCTTTCAATCATCAGTTCAGTCGCTCAATCATGTCCGACTCTTCGCGACCCCATGAATCGCAGCATGCCAGGCCTCCCTGTCCATCACCAACTCCCTTTCAATCATATTTATCATTAATTCCGAAAGGTCATGGGTAGAGTAGCCCCTCCCCACCTATCATGTTGGTATCTATACTAGGCTGTGTGCTACATTTGATTTTCTTGACCTAAAACTTTGATGTTGTGGCCTCAATAAATATATTGATCTGACTTGGGCAATGTTTTCCCCCGTGGAGTACAAGGCAACTTGTAAATAAATGGCTCAGAATATCCAAACTGGTCCCACACAGCCCTGTTTAAGGAAACGAGGCGTCTTTTTCAAGCTCATATTTTCACCTTGATGTTAATTCAACTGCAGAAAGGCTCGCACCTCCTCCCCAGTGTAAAGTCAAAATCTACATTTAAATGGAGACATTGCAGGCAGTCCAGTCCAGGAAAGCGAGTAAACACAAACCCTGTTGCGATTTAACTGGAAATGAGCTCTGATAAGTTAAAAGGAAAAAAGAAAGAAGGATAGAAAGAAAGGGGCAAGGAAAAGAAATGGCATGTGAAGCGGTCCTTGAATTTCTGTCTGGAAAAGTGGAAAACCAGGCTAAACAAAAACAAAAGACCAATGATTTGGAAAACTTCCAATGAACAGAATGCTTTCTACCATACGGGTGTTAAACTGTAATAAGGCCATATTCGAGGTACAAATACGATGGGCTTATCTTTGAATTAAAACAACAACAGAAAGAGCACAAGGGAGATAGGAGGATGCTTTTTTTTATACTCATATTTCTAACCCTCATAAAATATTAGTAGCTGAATCAGCTATAAAAATTAATGGCTCCAGTTTCTATTGTGTTACTCTCTTCAATTTCATTTTATCACCATTCTTATTTTTTTTTTCCTTTCTCTTTTTCAGTTTTTGCCTTGCTATCTTCCTAAATTGTTTGGGGTTCCAGTGTTTATGAGTTTTATAAGCTCGATAAGACATGTAGGGCAGAATTTCCAACAAAAAGGGTAGAACAAAAGCTCATCTGAATCCTTACACTGGATTCTCTCTGGTGCAGTTAGATTGTGGTAACAGATTGTGAAAACGTTATCAAACAGAAAGAGACAACACTCTGGCCTTCATTTCCAAGTTTGTTGCAAACTTACTTTTTCTTTCTTTCCTTCTTCTATTTTTTCTTTTTTAATAGCAAGGACTAAAATTTCCAATTTCCTCAGGCCTCACCTGGCCTTTTAAAATGTTTTCAGGCCACTGCGAACACCAAACTCAATTCTGAATTTGCATTTACATAATATAATTTTTTACCATCAATTAATCGATCGCATTTAAATTCCTAAGAGTATCCAATGAGTAATAACTACCCCCCAGGGTGCTGTAAAAAGTTAATTTCTAAACACAAAGGCCACTTTGACTTTCAAAAAGCTGAGTTGTGTTTCCCGTTTGAGTCAACTCCCCCCGCCAAAAGAAGTCTGTGTTTTTTAATGACCGTCCTGAAGATTTTTACAGAGAGCAATCCTTTTAAACAGTGAAGGAAAATATGAGGGTTTAGAGGCCAGGAAGGTGAATGGAGTGAACTGCCAAGACGTGTCTCTGAAAGATTCTCTGTGTTCTACCGGCTTGCTGTTCAGTCACTAAGTCGTGTCTGACTCTGACCCCACGGACTGCAGCGTGCCTGGCTCCTCTGTCCTTCACGATCTCCTGAAATCTGCTCAGATTTATGCCTGCTGGGTCGGTGATGTTATCTAACCACCTCATCCTCTGCTTTCCCACCTGGGTCTATCGTGAATGCTACTGCAGTAGGAGGTGCCCTTCTTGGATCCAGAATGGCCCCCCACCTGCAGTCATAAAATGACAGGCCAGGTGACTCAGATAACTCAGCATCTGGATATTGAAATTATGCTGGCCAATCACACAGTGAATCCGAAGCCAAATGTACGATGGATATTCAATAAATAAACAGAGCAGTAGGACAGTGTTTGGAATGAGAAGACCTGGGTTAGAGACCCTGTTCTACCATCTGCTAGCCGGGTGGCCCTGGGGAAGCCGCCTACCTCTCTCTAGATGATAACACCTATTTTCAGACTTTGTTACCATGAAGTCATTCAGGGATGGATGTGGAGGTGTTTTGTGAAGCCTGGGGAAGATGGAGGCATGGCTGTTGCTAGAATAGATGCAGATGTGTTAGGGAAACATTTTTGGTCCTCTGTTGGGTTTATTTGGACATGGATGAGTCAAGTAGACAAATGCTCCCACATCTATTCATCCTGAATTTAGCCTTGTAGGCATCCAGTTGATTGTTTCAAACTTAGTTGTAAATAAATAGTAAATAAAAACTCAGTTGGGGTTTCCTTGGTGTCTCTAACAGTCAAGAATCTGCCTGTCAAAGAGGAAGACCTGGTTTTGATCCTTAGGTTGGAAAGATCCCCTGGAGAAGGGCGTGGCAACCTACTCCAGTATTCTTGCCCGGAGAATCCCATGGACAGAGGAGCCTGAAGAGCTACAGTCCGTGGGGTCGCCAAGAGCCAGACATGACTGAATGACTAACACACACGCATACACACAATAACTCAATTATGAACTCTGTATACAACTTGGTACTTACAATAACCAAAGTAACCAAGCAATTAGCAAATGGATTAATTGGGGATCTGTCATAGGCTTGGGCATGCCTGTTTCCTGCACTGCTGTCATCCATCTTCCTGAAAACACGGAACTCCTCAAACATAGAGATCAGGCCGTATCCATCCCGTAACAGTCTCCTCTGTGGCCTCCCTGAGAACGTACCACCGGGCCTGGCTACAGTTGGCGCTCAATAAATGTTTGGTGAGTGAATGGACAAACGATGGGAGAAACATAAAACCAGTGAGGTGGAATTTAATTCCACAGCCTGCAAATCAAAATCAGACTGCAAATGGAGGTCATTTTCACAGGGATATATTTCAGCGTCACGTGCAGTTAATCAGAACACAGCGATTTTTTTTTCCATAAGCATAAGACGGATTATATAGTTTTTCTTTTTTTTTTTTCACATGGCCCCTAAATAGCACCCTCTTCAACTAATTTCAAAACCAAATGGGATGCTTGAAGCACCAAATCGAATGCTGATGTGGGCTGGCGTGTGGATAATTCACAAAGGCTGCATCTTCAGAGCCATGACACAGTCAGGCGTGGCCAAAGAGTTAGTGGAATTGATGGGGTGTCCTCAGGGCTGTAAAACTGTCCCTGGCTTTCCAGCAAATTGCTCTAGCCAGGGCGCATTGAACTGGACAGCCCCAAACAAAATTCTTCTCCACACTGGCCCAACCTCAGACTACCACGTAGGTGGCAGAATGTACAGCACAACATTAGTCTATTTAGTGAGTCTATTTGCCAGTTTCATAGCTGTCAGTTGACTCTCACAGTGGTCTCATGCAGATCTGTGTAGGACTTTGGCTTTCCTCTAATTCTTTGGTCCTGAGTCAAATGCAGGAGTAATATTCTCCATGTGGTTGTAGCTTTATCGCATCAAGACAGCCCCAAGTAGTCCCATTTGGAGGGCTTTGGGAGGTACAGTCCAGTGCATATGTTGAGAGCAAGTCTCTGGCCCCAGGTTGCTGGGTAGGAATCTGAGCTCTGTCATCTCCCAGGCATGTGACCTTGGGCCTGTGACCCAGGCATGTGACTTAGCCTCCTATGCATCACTACTGCATCTATGAGATGGAGATGATATTATTAAAAGCACCTATCTCAGAGCATTATATGAGCCGATGTGGAAGAAGTACATGGAACATTCCCTAACACAGAGTAAACACTACATAAGAGTTTGTGCTTAGACTCAGACTACACTGAAAACCACATTTGTATAAAATTATTGAACATAAATTTGCTTTTTGAAAACAAACCCCCAAAATCCTCTCCCACTCAATTGGGAACAACTCAATTGCTCTTAAATCTGAAATTGAGACCTTAATGCTGTTGAATATCTGCTGCAAAGCTGCTTCTCAAAATAACAAAAGCTGCTACTTCCCAGGGGAGCGTGAGCGTGTTTCACAGGACACGCGAAGCCATGAGCAAAACGTGAGTCTTTCTTCCAAGGCACGAACAAACAAAATCTTACTGTGCGTCTCATAGCTAAAATTGTCCTTGACAACGGGAAAATGAATGACAGCAACCAACTTTTGTATATTAATAGAAAATAATTTAATATAAAATAGATCCACTAATGTGGACCTTTTGTGGAATGAAGTGAAAAATGCCATGAATTTTCAGGTCACAGGAGCCCTTCAAGAAATGTCACATTTGGATTTCTGCTTCGGCTTCATCCATCCATGGACCCCACACCTCAGCCCCACAGATGTCTTGGGAATGGGGACCTGAGATGCAAGGAGAGGAACCTGGCAAAGACTGTCTGGATCAGTGCTTCTCAAACTCTACGTGAAGAGCAATTTTTCAAAAGTTTGTATATTTATTTCAGAATTACAGTTATATAAACTACCACAAGAATGAATTATCGAAAAAAGACATGAAGGAACAAGACGTACAAAATGCAAGCCCCATTTTTTAAACTAGTAAGTCAAGCAGATAAAATTACTGTCAAATTGTTGCTCCTAAATACAGACCTTCCAACTCTACATGTATCTGGTCGTGAACTGGTAAGGAACTGTTTGAAGCCCAGGTCATACTTGAACAGCTGCCCCAAGAGACTCAAGGGTAGGATTTTGAGCCTTGCTGACTAAGCAGTGGAGCTCTGTATGGCCATGGAGTTCAACATTCTGATAATTAATTTCATTCTTGTGCAAAGTATCGAATCATGTTGTGTGTTATTTGTGTGTGTTACTCGCTCAGTTGTGTCTTTGAGACCCCGTGGACTGTAGATCTCTAGGCTCCTCTGTCCATGGGATTCTCCAGGCAGGAATTCTGGAGTGGGTACATTCCCTTCTCCAGGGGATCTTCAAACCCAGGGATTGAATCCGGGTCTGCTGCATTTCAGGCAGATTCTTTACTGTCGGAGCCACCAGGGAAGCCCACTGAATCATGTTAAAGCCCGGCAATGAGCTTCTCTGACTCCTTGTTGGTGGCTCAGGCAGGGCAGGGTTGGGCCCAGGCCCCCGGCAGGATACACTAGGGTTCTAAGCACCCCAGGATCCCGGCCTCAGTTTCATCAATTACTGGATCTGAGAGAGATAACTTGCTAACAAATCCCTTGGGAGGTCAGAAGCTATGGGGAAATGAACAAGTGGTTAATTTCATGATGTGGGGAGTTTGTTCCAGTTCAGTGGATTGCAACCTTTCTGAGACTTCATTATAAGCTGAAGCCTTTCCCACTGGAAAAGTCCAGCCACCCAGGCCCACACGCATACCTGTGCATAAATGAAGGGATTCAGTGATCTTCTAAAACCCATCCAGTTGTCCCTAAGTACAAACCCAACTTTAGGGTTAATGTAGACTGCTAACTAAATTGAAAACTGATAAACAGCCCTGATGGGAAGAATTTCTACTTTCTCTTGATGCTTTTAGTGCTATATTCACCCCTAGATTTCCCCTGCCTCACCTCCTCTCATTCCTTTTATTGCTATATTCACCCTAGACTTTTCCCCTGAAGAAGGCAATGGCACCCAACTCCAGTACTCTTGCCTGGAAAATCCCATGGACGGAGGAGCCTGGTAGGCTGCAGTCCATGGGGTCTCGAAGAGTCGGATACAACTGAGCGACTTCACTTTCACTTTTCACTTTCACTTTTCACTTTCATGCATTGGAGAAGGAAATGGCAACCCACTCCAGTGTTCTTGCCTGGAGAATCCGAGGGACAGGGGAGCCTGGTGGGCTGCCATCCATTGGGTTGCACAGAGTCGGACACGACTGAATCGACTTAGCAGCAGCAGAAGCAGACTTTTCTCCTGCCTCACGTCCTCTGGCCTGACTCTCATTCCTGTCCTTGAGGCTTCACGGTGTGAGGGCCTCCATCTTGTAGGCCTGGAAAGGGCATGATATGATTAGCTCTGTCTGCTTTCTCACTGCTTCTGGAAGCAAACCAGGCCTACCCAGGGCAGCTTCTCCATGGTGGTGCAGCCCGTGAGACGGGCAGACAGGTGGGTCCCACCTTCCCTTGTGAGGTAGCGTCTCCTGGAGCTGACAACTCTGCCCAAGCTCAGAAGTTGTTTAATGATGGGCTTCAGGTGGGGCTTAGGTAAGAGATGGTATTACTAAGAGGAGCACTCAGAGCTACAATTTCCAAATGCTTGGGAGGTACTTTGAAAGCCAAGAACTATTTCAGAAACACAGTGGTTTTTAGACCTTACCCACCTAGCCAGGATGTTTCAACTCAGGATGCTGAGCTGAACACAGTCAAGGAGTCAGAACATGGATTTGGGTAAGGGATAGTATCATGGACATGGAAGGTTACCCACCTAATGTCTTTCCTAACTGTACCATGATTTTGTTCAGGTACAACACAATAAGATAAAAACTTGCACTCATCATGCACCGAGACTGCCAAAGAGCCTGGCATTTATTGATTTATTCAACCTTCATAACCACCCAGTGGAGTGGGCATATTATCTGTCAGACAGATCAGGAAACTGAGGGACAGAGAAATCAATAACATGCCCAAAGTCACACAGCTACTAAGTGGCACGGGCACAAATGGAATTAACATCCTAGCTCTGGACTCCAAGCATGCTATCCAACTTTCACCCCATTCCCAGCTCTAGGGGGTGGGTCTCGATGAGCTCAAGCCAATCAGAGCACGGCATTTTCATGTTGTTGTTGTTATTGGTCAGGGCAAACATATGACCTCAGACAGGCCAATCAGATGGAAGAAAGGACTGTAGCCTGCAACTGGAAACAAGGAAGTATGGTGCTACCTGTTGCCCACGCTGGTGATAGCAGAGCAGAAGAAAGGAAAAATTATCCAAGTCCTTGTTGACATCATTGACCACTGAATCAGCTGGTCCTGGAATCTGCCCTACTTCTGGACAATATGTGATATATAAAACAATTCATTTTCCTGTTGCTTAATCCTAAAAGCATTCAAAATTATATAAATGAGTTTTAGAAATCTGTGAGAGTGGGCCTTGACTGAAGGCCAGGAGGAAAACTTTTGGGAGTTACAGAATACAGATTAGGTTGAGGATGCCCTATCAGAGACTGACTCTTAGGTCTTTAGGAAGAAATTTTCTGTGTGGCAGGTCTCAAGCCCAGGGTCGCTCCTTTTGCTTAGCTTGGCATGCATCTATGCCAGATGTTTATGTGCGCATGCTTAGATATGCACACGTGCATACATCTGATCGTACTCCTAAAAAGGCAAGGGGACAAAGATGTGAGTTGGGGAATTTCCCTCTTGGATTCATTGGGCTTCTAGTAGCAGTTCGAGCGAAGGCTGAGTCACTTATCAAGAATCCTACAACTAGGAGATGTCAGAGCCATTTACACAGGCAGGTATGTGTCTTTCAAGATCCCAATTAGTCACTATGATTTCTTCTGAGATCAGGTTCCCCAGAAGCAGAGCCTGAGATGGGGTTGAAAGACATGACTTGTTGAAGGAGGGAGGGTATGAGGGAACAAGATAGGGCAAGAGAAAGAGCTAAGCAAGGAGGCAGCAGGACTCTGGTTCTAGCTCAACCCTAGCAGAAGCTCTGGAATCAGAATTTCAGCAGAGGCTTGATTCAGCTGGCGGTGGACCGTTACTCCCCAGTAGCCCTGTGTCAATCAGTAGGTCAGTGGGCGGTCCCTGGAGAGGCGGAGGCGGCATAGGGGGGATGGTGTAACCTTGGCAAGAGGGCCTCCAATTGGCGGAGAATGGGGACAACTTTTCAGCCCTTAGACGTCAGCAGGGCAACCGAGGGACAGATGCAACGGCCTATGAGAGCATCTAGAAGGATCGCCATCCAAATCTACAGGGAACCAGATTCAACATCCTGTGATAAACCATAACGGAAAAGAATACGAAGGAAAATGTATTTATATGTATAATCAAGTCACTCTGCTGTATAGCAGTAAGTAACACAACACGGTAGATCAGCAATATTTCAATAAAAAAATAGATTAAAAAAATCTAATAATGGCTTTTATCTGTATAGGCTAGGCTCTCAGTCTGGATGGCCTTTCCCCCAACTTTTGCACCCACCCACAAAGGCAAACATGTCTCCTCTACGACTCTTTATCTCCTCTTGACCCTCAAGGAAATAGCCTGTATCTTATTTCTCTCAAATCAACATCTCAGAGCTGCACACGCCCGCCGTGTCCCTCTGGCACCCAGCAGACGCCTGGCGCAGAGCAGAGGCTTCAATAAATGTTTGTGGGATGCATGAATGGAGAAATGAATGGATTTCATGAATCCACATGCTGCTAATTTGGAATTTGTGATACTTTGGAGACAGAATATTTATTGAGTAAAAGTTTGGAAAAAATACTCTAACTCGGGCTTTTACTGCTTATGTAGTTCATTACTAAGGAATGCAAGTTTCTAGACCTCCTTCCCCACCCCGTGACTTTCCGCATTTTATAATACGTAGAGTAATTACAACTCAAGAAACTGCTTTTCCTTTTAAAAAAGACAGCCAACCTCTGCTCTAATTAGACCTCTTGGTTAATTTGGAAGAATTTTCTTCACTCTCGGCCCGCCCTGCCATCTCCCATTCCTTAATCCGAACTAAATTTCACAAAACTTGGTGAATGAGAATTTCCCTTTCGGTTCAGCTTCTGTAGAATGCTTGAGGTTGAAGGGTAGGATACAGATGATTCCAAAGCAAGTTGGTTCTCTCTGCAAAACGCAAGAATAAAAATGATCTTAGAACTTAGGTCTTCCATTGACTATGCAGAAATTTAGAAAAGGGAGCCATGATGCAGTAATTCTGACGCTGCTTAGATTTGAGAACCACGGGTCTGGTAGAGAGGAATCAGGCAGTCCTTGTTTAGAGTCTCACGGGCCATGTGGCAGCCTGTGAATAACCTCCCCAACTCTCTCTCTCTGTAAAATGCAGACCCACTGGTGTTGCTGTGTGAGTTCGTGAGTCTGTATATGTCAAGCTTTCAACACAGCTCTGGGTACAGATTGCTTTCACTGTCATTCCTACATTATGGGTGGAAAAAATAAAAACATGGAGAACAGGGTAAGTCCTAACATCTTCCCTGTGACTGGTGGCTTGGGAGGCCAGAGTCAAGGAGTAAGAAGAGGGGCTGGGCTTAACAGGGAAAGGTGAGGACCCGTGATCCAGGGGAGGGGGAAGGGAGAGGTTCCCGGGCAGTCCTGAGGACCCAGCCAGCCTGCACTGAGCTAACGCTGGGTCCCTCCCAGGGTTGGGGAGTAGGCATGGCGGACACAGGTCTCCAGCTCTCCTGGGAGGGCCTTCCACTTTAGCAGACAGGGTGGGAACCCTGTTTGCCAAAGTTAGCATCTCCTTAGAGGATTACAGTGGTGTGGACAGGGGCGGGAGACTCAGGCCATTTCTTTGCAGGGAACACTTCTATAGGTTCTGATGAACAAACATCGAAGCCAGAAGATTTGTATGGGTGGAGGGTCGGGCATCCAACACCTTTGGGCACTGGGGTGGCCAGAGTGACATTTTAGGAAGATGTTTCTCCTCTCTTCCTGGTGGTACCACGTACTCCTCTCCCTGAGTCCTTAGATCTTAATTTCCAGCCTTTCCCCAAGCCCTTGACTCAGAGAATTCATGCCAAAATATTGCATCTCTGTTGAAATTTGGGACGTCAGAGAAGGAACAGAGAATAATCACGATGATGGCAGTTACAATGGCTCCCGCCCATCGAATGCCACTTCCTGTGTGCCGGGCTGTACTTTAATGCACTGCATGTTATTTCATTCTTGTCATAACTCCAGGAGGGAAACAGCAATTTTTCTCCCCCATTTTACAGATGAGAAAACAGAGGCTTCAAGAGATTAAACTGTCTGCCCACAGCACAGAGCTGGTGAGTGATTCTTCCAGGCAAGCCCACATTAATACCCCGGGGAAACTGAGTCCAGGAAACCCAGGGCAGGGGCTTTCCTCAAGGCTTCAGAACTGCTAAGAACCAGCATAAGGACCGAAGCCCCTAACATGTGTACTTTCATTTACAGCAAACCACAGTGCAATAACAGTTTTTGTGGCAGATGGTTAAAGCCCCTTCAGAAAAAAAAAAAAAAAAAAAGGTAAAGAAAGAAAAGGAAAAGAAAAAGCTACTGGTAACATTGACTGAAAAGTCCTGGAATTTAAAATTTGTCTTAGCCAATTTGCACAATCGCCGCAGCCGGGTTTATATAGAAAACGTATGGCATACGCTTTGATTGCCACAACGAATAAATCCACAGGGTCCGCCCTCCTCCCCGGCAACAAAAATCCTTTTCTTTCCTGGCTATTTAGTATGCAAGGCAGATTGGAACATTAGCAGTGCAAAAGGGTAAATAATCTGGTAATTGATCTGGGATTTGTGGATTTTTTACCTCAAATTTCTGTTTATGGTGGAAGGTCGTAAGCTATACAAACCTCTATTGATCAGAGTCCTTTGTTTAAACAGAACCTACTGTATTTATTTGTGCTGCTCCTCCAAAGTCAAACAAAAGGGCACCGATGGAGCTAAACCTCGGCGTGGCACCGCGGCCATGTGGCCCATTCACTCGGCATACAGCTGTTTTCAATCTGCACAGTTTGTCTTTCATATCCATGTGGGATGGGGCGGCCTTCGCCTTGCCTGGGAGACAGGCCAGCAAGAGAAGATACGTGCTTAACCCTTCCCAGACGAGTCCCCGCTCCCTCTCCGCACGGAGAAGTGATTCTTAGGAAGCGAGATTTTCCCCTAGGGATGCCAGCCCGTCTGTGATCACTGAGGAGTCTGCAGGGAAAGAACCCCTGCCCTCGGCTCCCATCGCTGCCCCCGCGCCTCGACTCCCCGACCCTTGCCAGTTCCTCAAAGCCTTACCAGTTCCTCTGAGAGAGACTCGAGCAGGAACATGGTGTTCTCTGCTGGCTCCGGGTGTTTGGGACTGTTGGGCCTGGAGGAGGGGACACATGAGCTACTCAGGGCAGGGTGGTGGAGCCTGGGCTGGTAGAACGCTGGCAGGTGGTTATGGAGAGGGTCCCTGTCCTACAGTGGGCTTGGCTCTCTCCCACCTCTACTTCCTTAATGCCAAACTTAGCATGAGTTTTCTTAACCTTGGCACTGTTGACATTGGGATGGAAAGATTCTTTGCTGGGGGAGGGGTCGTCGTGTACATTGTGGGAGGTTTAGCAGCACCCTGGGGCTCTCCCCACCCCGGATGCCAGGAGCAGCCTCCTTCCCCAGCAGTGATGAGCGAAAAGGTCCCCAGGTGGTACCGGGTGTCCTGGGGCAGAGGCCGTCTCCCCTGGTGGGGAAGCCCTGCCTTGAGATATCCCGTGCTAGGTGGTCAATGGCAGGGACTCTGGACCAGGCAGTCGCTGTCAAACTCTTTTTTTTTTTAAATCAACTATGTTCCCGCTTTCTGGTCCTGGTTTTCTCATTAGCGAGGTCCCCATGAAAGGCTCTGAGTTTCAGAGCTGCGCTGTGGACCTGGTGCTCTGTGCTGTGGTCACCCCAGGCCTGGATGGAGGGCTGTGTGATGCCCGCTTGCCCAACAGGTTGCCCGGAGAAACTGGGGGCCCAGGCAGCAGATGAGAAATCCACTCCAGTTGAGCACCGCTGGGTTTTGGATGCTCTTCACCAAGAATGACAACTTCTGAGTTTTGGAGGGAGCCTGCGACTTGGCAAACAGGACCAGAGCGGACTGGCTTTTTCCTTCCACCCCTCCCCCCACCGCCATCCCTGGCTTCACCGAGATGCAGACATTGGCCTCCCTCTTCAAGGCTGGAGCCGGAGGCAGGCGGCTCTCAAACGCTTGGTAATGAATTGCTCTGAGTAGGTGAGTGTGTTAAATAAATTGAAGCCCTTCACAAAATAGGGTTATTCCCAGTTTGGCTGTTACAGTCTCCTGGCTGTTAAATCTTTGGAAAATAACGTATCAGAATCTGGGTATAACATGAGTGGTTTCATAGCCAGGCTGACTGAGGTTCAAATTCCAGCACAGACTCTTTCTAATTGTCCCATATTCTTGGGCACAGTTGCTCTCCTTTTTAGTGCCTGTCAGTGGATGATGGTGCTGACCTCAAATTTGTGCTCCGAAATAAACAGGGTGCTGGACAGGGGCTACCAGTGTGTGTGCGCGGTATATCCTTGAGGTAACCAAGAAACAGCTGCCAGTATTACTATTATTGTTTGAGTATTATTATCACTGGGGCTTCCTTTGTGGCTCAGATGGTAAAGAATCTGCCTGCAAAGCAGGAGACGCAAGTTCGATCCCTGGATCGGGAAGATTCCCCTGGAGAAGGGAATGGCTTATTATCATTAAAGTTCTTCCCTGGGTGTCTAATTCTTATACACATTCAAAATAACATTAAGTCCCCGGAGAGGAGGGATAAATTAGGAGCTTGGGTTGAACATACACACGCTACTATATATAAGATAGATAACCAACAGCGATACACTGTATGATGCAGGGAACTCTACTCAATATTCTGTGATAACCTATATGAGAAAAGAATCTAAAAAAGAATGAAGAGGTGGCGCAGTGGTAAAGAATCTGCTTCCTAATGTAGGAAACATAGGAGACCCAGATTCGATCCCTGAGTTGGGAAGATCCCCTAGAGAAGGACATGGCAAGCCACTTCAGTATTCTTGACTGGAAAATCCCATGGACAGAAGAGCCTGGTGGGCCATAGTCTATGGGGTCGCGAAGATCAGACAGTACTGAGCAACTGAGCACGTGCGCATTTAACTGAATCACATTGCTGTTTACCTGAAATGAACACAACTTAATGAATCAACTACAGTCGGTTAAGTCTACAATCCAAGCACAAGTGTTTGGAGATATGAATGAGGGTCTTTGTGATACTCAGATCATTTACTTCTCAGTTGGATATTTTGTGTTACAGTTTTAGTTGTTATGTTTGGGGGTGGGGTGGAAATAAAACTACTTCTCCCTCTTTTAAACTCTTTCAGACTTCAACTTCCCAAGCTGAGAAGGCATTCCTACATACGGCAAGGACCATCTGTATGAAACGGAGTAGGGTAGCAAACGGAGGCCAGGAGCTTGATGGGCAGGGCAAGCGGTTCCATCTGGGTGCGGCCTGTCTCAGAGACCTTGATAAAAGCACAGTGTCTTGCTGACAATGTGATCTCATCTATATTGTATTCACGTCTCCCCCATCACTGGGAGGCCTGGAGACCTCCTCTGGGCCACACTTTTAGAGTGAACGCGAGCCCAGTGTGGGGTGAAGTTTGAATCTCAGTTCTCTTCCCTCTCCAGCCTGTGTATTCGCCAGAGTGGAAGTGGGAGAGCCTTACATTCTGGGGAGGGTATCTCTTGTCTATGGGGCCTTAAAAACTATCTTAGAGGGCATGAGAACCAGGGCATAATCAGAAACTGAGAGGATCTTACGGAGAAAGGAGAAATAAAACCAGGAACCACAGGCCTTTCTTCTCCCAGCTTTTGCTTCCAGCCTTTTCCTCTACCTTCCTCTTTTCCAGAGTTCTGGGGCCCCCTTCCCCCAACCCACACACCATACTCCTTGTATTTTTCTTGAAGTGCATGTTTATCTACTGTCCCTGAATGAAACGGTTTGCCTCTGAGCTGTTTGCATTAGGAAGCTGTCTCCCGAAATATGCATTTTGAGGACACACAGAATTATCTATGTATGTCATCTATACATCAGTCATGATGTTGAGTGTAAAATGCCGGTAAAGCAGTGTCTTAAGAACCGTAAAACAATATTGATGAATCTTGCTTCCCAAGGCCCCTCTCTTTCCCTTATCAAGTATCCATATCCTAAATTTTGTTTATAATTCTCTGACTTTTCTTTAAAGTTATACTTCTGTAGATATTCCTCGACTGTCTGTGCGGCTGGTCGGGGGGCAGTGCAGTGCTGGTAAGCTTTGTGAGAAATGCCACTCTGTTCTGTATTATCTTACTTGGTTTTCCTCTCAACTTATGTTTCTGTGATTCATCCAGGCTGTTGCCTGTACCTGTATGTAGTTCATTTATTTTCCCTATTGTCTAGTATTCTGGTCCCTTTATTTATTCTCCTGTTGAAGGTTAAGGGGGTAATTTTCAGTAGAAATATGACTAAACAACATTCTCATATATGTTTCCTGATGCATATAAATGAGAGTTTTTGAACTGGAGAGGGGCTAAGAGTCTGTAGATTTGATCCCATGATAAGCCTTATAATTATTAAATGATTCTCATTACTCTGCTCCAAAGAGGCCCCCTTGTTTCCTAGGCAGAATTCATTTTCCAAAGGTGAGTTTCCACTTCACAAGTTCATGAAAAATGGCTGTTCAGCCAAGGATCCTCTCTCTCTCATTCTGACATAGTGGGGTAGTTTGAGAAGAAGAAAGCCCTTGGTTTGAAACCTGGCCTGTCCATTTACTAATGACGACTTCGGGCTTGAAAATCCAAAAAGCATCATTATAAGAGAGATTTTCAGGATTAGGGCGTTCAAAGAAATAGACCTAGAAGCACATTCTGGACTCATCAGTATGAGAGGAAAGGGCAGGAACATAGGTCAACAGCAAGGCATCTCCACGCCTAAACAAAGCATCCCCTCTGCATCCTATAATGACCATCTCAGATTGTCCTGGACTCAAACACACAGTCAGGGGAGGCCATGGAAAGGAGAGAGAGAAGAAACTCTCACTGAGGGGATCTTATGAACTCCTCCAAGAGGAGGTAAATAAGTTCATCTTCTCTTGATTTTTGCTTTTTTTTTTTTTTTTAAGAGATGGGAGAAAGTTTCTTGCCACTCTTGTCCCAAATCTCAATCTACCTCTCCCAGCATGCATGCGTGCATGCGCGCGTGCACACACACACACACACACTGTTCTATTATATAATTTTCTATATTATGATGCTTTGAAATCTTGATGAAAACCCTTCTGGCTGGGAAGATTTTGACGTGCAAACTAAAAACTCCAGAGCTCCCTCCTCCATCTGGTCCATACACCCCTGGGGGCAACATTCCTCTGCCCTTATCGGCCCAGTGCCAGGTACCAGGCAACTAGTGACCAGCCCCAAGCTCACTGAATTGTTGCGCTAGCCAGTCCCAGACTGTCCCCTCTGCCCTTTCCTGCCCTGCCCTCGACTCCCCAATAAAGGCCAGGGCCTCAGAGTTCACCCCACTCCCGTCTTCTGCCTCCTGACCACCCTGGTGTCTTTCCCGCGCAGCCCTGTGTGCCGTGCCTCCTGTCTCCAGCACCGGTGGGTATAATGACTGTTGGTTTCCTGAGCTTCTCTGTCTCCTCAAGTGCTCACACCTGACTGACCACCTCAGACAAGGATACAAGACCGCTGTGACTTAGAATTATCATGACTCCTGTCTTCGTGTTACCAGTGAGCAAACGGGGGTTGGGGTGTGCTGCAGGAGCATCCTGGACCTTAAGCCCTCTTTGCCTTCATAATGGAATGACCTGTTTTAAAATGCCAGGGAAAGCAACCTGGAAAGCAGGGAAAGCAACCAGGGAAATGCCTTCATAATGGAATACACCTGTTTTAAAATGCCAGGGAAAGCAACCACTCTCCTCCATCCAGAAAGAAATGTGAACTGCCCCCAAGGCAAGAAGAGATGGGCTTGGAGACGGGCTTGTATGCCCGGGGCAGTTCTTTGTTTCAAGGCATGGCTAAGCCTTCCAAAAGGCTTCCCAGGAACGGAGGACCTTGACTTGTTTGCGTCTTGGGTCTCCGCGTTTAGCTTCTCCCTCTGACCCAAAGACCCAGCACCTTCACCTGTCAAAGGGACATTATAGCAAGTAACTATTAAAAAACAACAACAGCCATCATTATGACTAATTACAGCTTTTACACCCGCTTTAGAGATCCAAGATGAAAGACACACTTCAGGAAGGCTGATACGGTGACAGGTGAGCCTTGCAATTAATTAAACAATCTTGCGCACAATCACAGGTGGAGCATTCTGCAACCGCCACGAGGCTGGAGCGGGGCAGCTCCCAGGCCCCTCCTGGATGATGAGGCTCAAGAACACCTTTCATTGCTCTTCAGTCAACTCATCATACCTAAGGCTCCTGGAGCTCGCCCCTCCCTTGTGAAATGAGGGCAGCATCAGTACACAGCTCACGGGCCTTTAGTCCTCACAAACGCACTGTGAGTTAATTAGCAGGGCTGCTAGAAAGTGTTTTAAAGGACTTGCTTTGAATCCTGGCTCTCATTAGCCCATGGTTCTGAGCAAATGACTTTGTCTCTTCTAGCCTCACTCACCTCATCTATAAAGTGAGATGATAATCGTACCTAACCTTTGTTGGAGGTATCTGGTGATTAAACATGTAAGACATTTAACATGCGGTCCGTTTTCACTGCTTGAAACCTATTGTCAATATATTGCAAGTAACTGGCACCTTCCTGGAACACAGTTAAGGAACTTGTCATGGTTGTCTGACGCAGCCTTTCCTCCAGGCTGGACACAGTCACATTTATCTCTGAAATTAAACAAGCCTCTTTTTTTGTGCAGATGAAACTGGGTAGATGGATGTTCACCAAACTTGAAAGGTGTCTTTAGATCTGGCTTAAAATAAAGGCTAAGTGGTAGATAGGATTCCACATGGGCTGTAGCTAGAGAAACAGGGAAGTATCTTGCAGAGTAGCTGAAACAGATAATAACCTACAGTCCATGTGACTCGCTGATCAGGAAAGTAGTTCAAGACATATGAAGACCAGGGGGGCAGGGGTAGTGGGACAGAGACTATAAAAGTAAAGATGGATGTCTTCGGGGCAGGTATGGTCTAAAGAAGATGCTGTTTCTTCCTAGGGCAGCTTGGTGTGGTGGGGAAAGCAGCCATAGGATTTATTTATTTCGTAATGATTAATGATGACTCAGCAGCTAATTTAAAACAAGATCATAGGGAGGACACTAAATAGCCAGATTCCTCAGTTTGGTTCCTGGGTTACTTATGCTAAGAACTCAGAAAGAATGGTCTCCAGCGGCGCTGACCCAGTGACAATCGTACCCTCCCCTGTATCAAGTGGAAGAAAGTCAGGATGCACAGAGAAACAGCCAGAAGGAGAAGCCCAGTAAATAACATCCCCATTCTTACGTGGGGAGCATTCCCAGAGTCCCAGAGCACAGCGGATTCCCTGAAACTCTCATCTGAAGGCTCACGCAGCCCCCAAAGGAAGCCCTTTCACTTCATGTGCCCCTTGGCTCTTAGCAGGAAGCGCTGATGCTGGTTTATTCTCCCCACTAGACTGCGGCTCCAGCTGAGGCTCCAGGAGGCTGAGGGCCTCCTGAGCCACACTAGGTGGCTGCCCTGGCCACCGAGGGTGTGTCATATCAAGGGTGGCACAGATGGGCTGACGGGCATGCAGGAACAGTACAGGGACCTGGAAGCAGGGGCCGGGGTGGTGAGTGAGGCAGGAGGGGCCGGGAACGGAGCTCTCAGTTCTCTAGAAAGATGCAGGGGATGAAATGATCGTTTGCCTTCCCTGATCTCAGGAGCAGCTGCAGTTCTCAGATCCCAGCAGCCCTGCCTTGCCAGTAGCCGCTAACCATGCTGTGAGGCAGCCGAGAACACTCCTAACCTTGCACTCGTGGGGCGCAAGTTTGCAAGGCCAGGGCTCCAACACCTGGACTGCCAGGTGATCCCGCAGGCTACAGAGGAGGCGGCGGCATCAGGGAGGTGGCGAGACCTCCACTCCTATCAGCGGCCGATGGGGGGCCAGGCCTGCGGCCCGAACACGGGGCGGGCGGCAGGGTCACGGACAGCAGCCGCTTCGGCGGTCTTGCTGTGTATCAGCACCAACGCGCTCTGCAGCTCATCGGTCTGTACGTGCAGTTCTCTTTTTTCCACAGCTGTCAAATCACATCGATTTTCAGTCATCTGAACCTGGGTAGGATCAGCAAAGCAGTTTCCCCAGGTGAAAAGCTAGTTTATCAAAGGAGTCATTTATCCAATGCTCTGCGATAAGAAAGGAGTTTTGAGTGGCTTTTGGGAAACGCACAACCCATTCCCGAAGGGGGTTGGTAACAATGGTCATAATTACCATTTATGAAGCATCTACTACAACCCTTCACTTCACATCCCTTTTATTCCTCTCCAACCATCTTTTGAGGGAGATAATAGCTCAATTGATGGGTACCTGCTTCTCCTGCCTTCTCTCATTAAACCCTAACTACCCGCTGCTGTGTGTATTATTATCCCAATTATTTAGCAAATGAAACTGAAGCACAAACAATCGCATGTCGCTTGCGCCTCGTCTCATAGGCAATGACAGAGCTGGGCTTCTGACTCAGGGCTGGATGTCGCCAACCCACGCTTTCCCACTTGAGCCTCTCAGACTGAGGTTTTCTCCCTTATCACCTCCCATGTTTGCCTTTGGATTCAGACTCATCTGGGAGAGCAGGCACACTGGCTGCTCATTTTGGAAACAGGGATCTTGTAAAGGTACAGAGAGAGACGGGCAGGGCTTACATCCCCCAGCAGAGTCAGCCAGCACCAAGTTCAGCCCTGCAGCCTGCAGCCGGGGTTCCGGCAGCCTCAGCTTCTGTGCTGATTCGGAGGGAGTCTGCCACGTAGAAACAGAAATACAGGTACTGCTCCTTAGATGGTCATCAACCTTCAGTGAAACAATGCCGGCAAGTGGCCAGCACAGACCCTGGGATGGATTCACTTGGCCTTCAGTGAATGCATGACCTAGCATCAGCTTAACCAAGAGCTCAATTTACTCTCTCTGCCCATTTCTCATCAAAGAATAAAAATCATGCGACTGTTTGGCTGGGTGGTCCAACTCCAGCTCTCCCAAGCTGGTGACCTTCCTACAATATGTGTGATGGATTGGGAGTCTGAAATAGTTCTCTCCTGGTAAAGAACCCACCTGCCAATGCAGGAGACACAAGAGACTCATGTTCAATCCGTGGGTCAGAAAGATCCCCAGGAGTAGGAAATGGCAACCCACTCCAGTATTCTTGCTTGGAAAATCCCATGGACGGAGGAGCCTGGCGGGCTACAGTCCATGGGGTTGCAAAGAGTCAGACACGACTGAGGTGATTTAACACATTTACTCCCCATTTCAGCCACTGAACTCAGGTTGGAGCTGCCTGTCTGGGGTAGCCAGATTTAGCCAATAAAAATACAAAAAGCCCAGTTAAATTTGAATGTCAGATAAACAACATGTGCTTTTTTGACTTAAGTTTGTCCCAACGACTTTCCTCCCCTGTGCTCTGGGCACGTATCCCCGTGGTTAGCTGTTCTCGGCAGAGGGAAAGTCCCCAAGAGGCCTGGGCCCTGGATGTATCTGGCAACATCCCCTTGGATCCTTAGAACAGGCCAAGGAGACAGACGTGGCCCGGGAATGGGGTGGGGGGTGGACACAGTCTTGGCCCCCCTCCCTTCATAGGGACAGATTGGGGAATTGGAGGCTGCAAGGGTTGGCAGAGATGATGAAAACCCTGTATTTCCTGGAGAAAGACTTAACGTGATGGAAAGTGCTGCCACCCTGGGTTTTTCTGGAAGGAGCCGCTCCTAAGTGGGTCTTTTCCCACAGTCTGTCCCGTGGGCCCAGTCGGAGGGAGGTCCCCGGTTTGAAAAGGCCATGACACCAGCTCCCGAGTCCACGCTTGCCCAGCACGTGTCCCTGCCTCTCTTCCCACGTCTCTTGGCCTCTCTCTCCTTTGCCCTCCTTCCTTCTCTGTAGCGTGAGGCCGTGAGTGTTCTCAGTGGGCCGAGTGCACCTGTGGGCCCGTGGTTGGGGGTGAGTATCCCCCGGGCCGGGAGCTCCCCTGTGGCTGTAAAGTGTCTTTTGCCTTCCTGGCTGCGAGGCTCAGGCGGCCCTGTCCCCCGGGACATGCCCCCCAGCTCTGGGCTGGCACCACCGTGGGGACAGCAGGCCCTCACGCTGGGTGGGGAGCCTTGCCTGGATCCCAGCACACCTCGCCTCCGATGCCCAAGATCTGGCGGCAGATCAGAGAGCTCTGGTTAGAACAACATCTGGCAGCTGGAGGTGGTGCAGCAAAACCGTCCTGGCCTGGGTGCAGCTGGAGCCGGGCCTCCTGGGGCGTGGGGCACGTGGCCCTTGCGACTTCAGGCTGCGGCATAGCCTCCACTCTTCATCTGCCCAGGATCATACCCCCAGGTCCCCGTGCCAAGGAGCCTCAGGGAGGGGGGCCTGGGCCCTGGGAGTGGGCAGGTGGCCAGAGGCAAAATGCCAGCTCCCTCGACTGCCATGTCAACACAGCACTTGGGTGTCAGGGTGGGATCTCTGTGCTTCACAGGCAGTACCCCATCTTTTCCTCACCACAGCCCTCTATGGTGGATCCTACTATGATTCGTGTTCTAGAGTCATTTTAATAACTCTGTTTCACACAGCCCTTTAAGCTCTTGATAGTCCCTAACTTCTTGTTAGAGCTCATTTCATCCTCACAGCATCAGTATGAGGCAGGGACTGGTCTGATTCCCATTTGGCAGCTGGGAAAACTGAGGCACAAAGAAATGAGTCATTCGTGGGCCTGGGACTCAGATCCAGGTAATCTGCTTCCAGAGATGAAGACCTTAGAATCATTCTACGTAAGGTTCCCCCTCCGTCCCCCGCCATTAAGCCAGAGCGAGTTCAGAAAGGTTATTGACTTGCCTAAGGCAACCCACTCCAGTGTTCTTGCCTGGAGAATCCCAGGGATAGGGGAGCCTGGTGGGCTGCCGTCTATGGAGTCACACAGAGTCGGACATGACTGAAGCGACTTAGCAGAAGCAAGGTCGCAGAGCTAAGACATGTTAGAGCAAACTGTGGGACTCAGGTCCGTCTATTCAGAGCCACAGTCCGTGGGGTCGCAAGTTCAGTTCAGTTCAGTTGCTCAGTTGTGTTTGACTCTTTGCGACCCCATGGACTGCAGCATGCCAGACTTCCCTGTCCCTCACCAACTCCTGGACCTTGCTCAAACTCATGTCCATTGAGTCAGTGATGCCATCCAACCATCTCATCATCTATCATCCCTTTCTCCTCCTGCCTTTAATCTTTCCCAGCATCAGGATCTTTTCCAATGAGTCAGTTCTTCACATCAGGTGGCCAAAGGATTGGAGTTTCAGCTTCAACATCAGTCCTTCCAATGAATATTCAGGACTGATTTCCTTTAGGATGGACTAGTTGGATCTCCTTGCTGCCCAAGGGACTCTCAAGAGTCTTCTCCAATATCACAGTTCAAAAGCATCAATTCTTCAGTGCTCAGCTTTCTTTATAGTCCAACTCTCACATCCATACATGACTACTGGAAAAACCATAGCTTTGACTAGATAGACATTTGTTGGCAAAGTAATGTCTCTGCTTTTTAATACGCTGTCTAGGATAGAAGTGGACACTACTGAGCGACTAAACCACCACCAGCATACATATTTATACATACATATATATATAGGATAGTGAAGTTGCTCAGTCGTGTCCGACTCTTTGTGACCCCATGGACTGTAGCCTACCAGGCTCCTCTGTCCATGGGATTTTCCAGGCAACAGTCCTGGAGTGGATTGCCATTTCCTTCTCCAGGGGATCTTCCCAACCCAGGGATTGAACCCGGGTCTCCCGCATTGTAGACAGACGCTTTACCGTCTGAGCCACCAGGGAAGTCCTGTACACACACACAAATGTAGCACTGTATCTGTATATATACAGATATATATTCTATAGCACTAGTAAACAAAACAAACGAGCTATGTATCATTTATTTGTTTATGCATTTGATTTTGAGGAGAAAGTTCTAAAAACACACATGTACATATCTATGACAATTTCATTAATAGTAAATATATTTAAAACAAACCTATGTCAACACAATCCATGACTGAATTGATAATAGGAGTGTTTTGAGACATGGGAAAATAGCATTGTCCCCAGTAGACTCAATGAGGGAAACTAGCCACGTTTTTAGCTCTAATTTTAGAAGTTCTCAGAGGTTTCCACTCTGATAAAAACAAGGGAGCTCAGGAAACCACGCCCGAGGACCTGCAGCCAAGATGGCGGCTGACAGGCCCATTTGCCCCCGGAGGCTCTTCACCGCCGGTCCACCCCGGCTCTTCCGTGAGTCCACACCTCCAGGCGGGCTTTCGGGCGCGGGTGCAGAGGCCTGGGGAGGAGCTGGGACAGGTCCTCTCACCGCTCAGCTGGCCCGGGAGCCCCGCCAGCACGTGGTGGGGAAGTGTTCACCCGTGCGCTTCATGGGTGGGGCTCATGGGGCTTCCTTGAGTTGCAAGATGCCCTAAACCCCAGCATTTTATCATTCTCCTCTGGAGCTCTTTGGCTTGGAAACCAGTGTGTCGGCCTATGTGGGAGCGGCTGGCCACCCCACAGCTGGATGGTGTGGGGCAGCCTGAGGGCTGCTGCTGGCCTGGAGGCCGGCAGGCCGGCCACGGTCCCAGGATCTGGGAAACTCCTTCTGTGCCCGAGGAGGGGCCGCAGCAGAGTCAGAGCCAGCCTGGACCTCGCTGGGCGTCTGCTTCCTAAGAACCTGCTGGTCCGTCAGGACTGATGCGCTTGTGGGAAAGAAGTCTTGGATCGAGGGTGGAGGGGACTCGGTGGGCTGGGGCAGACCGGCCGCAGGGCAAGGGTGGACGGGAGGCCACCCTCCAGCAACCTCCTTCACCCCCCTTGCCCTGAGCTCTTCTGCCGGCTCGGCGGGTGTCTGCCAGTCACACAGGGCAGCTGCCCCAGACCTGCCCGCCTGGGCCCCACCTTGCCAATCCTCCCCATCTGCTCCCAGGACAGCGGTTGTGCAAAAAAGCCCCACACGTGAGCTGGCATCAGCAAGACGGCCCAGCAGGCTCTGGGCCTGGGACGCCTGGGCCTGGAGCTCTGCTCTCAGGTGTGGAGCTGGGGCCTTGGACTTGCGGGGGGACGGAAAGCGCCGTGTGAGACGAGGCCTCCACAGGAAAGGATGCCGGCTGACGGCACTGACCGCCGTGGTCAGGGCCTGCTGCTTCTGCTGCTACTAAGTAGCTTCAGTTGTGTCCGACTCTGTGCGACCCCATAGATGGCAGCCCACCAGGCTCCCCCATCCTTGGGATTCTCCAGGCAAGAACACCGAAGTGGGTTGCCATTTCCTTCTCCAGTGCACAAAAGTGAAAAGTGAAAGTGAAGTCGCTCAGTCGTGTTCGACTCTTAGCCACCCCATGGTCTACAGCCTACCAGGCTCCTCAGTCCATGGGATTTTCCAGGCAAGAGTACTGGAGTGGGGTGCCATTGCCTTCTCCTGGGTGCCAAGAAGAGATGCTTTGTGTCTGTAACCCGAGTATCACTTTACCCGCCTGGGCAGCCCATCATCGCGTGCACACCGTGGTCTCTCTGAGGCCAGTCTTGCGTTTTTTTCCCCATCACGTTCCAAAAGAAAATAGTAATGTGACAGCTACAGACATGGAACATGTAGTTAATTTTTTTTTTCTGAGGCTTTACTGGGGAAATGGCAGCGGGGATTCCATCAAGCACCAGAGGATTCTGGGAAATTCTCTTTCACTGTGGTCAGTCCATGTTGGTCCAGCTTCCCTTCCCCCCTCCTCCGTCTGCTCCAAGAATTCCCCCAGCTGATACTCCTGTCCCCTGGATCTGCGTCCTTCTCAGGGGCCCCTCAAGAGCCCTTCAGCTCTCATGTCTTGCTCTGCAAACCAGAAAGGGATGACTCTTAACAACAGAGAAGTCTAGTTAGCAGACCAGATTGTAAGCAAGTCCTCGGAGACTTACTTCATCTCATAATATACCCATTTTTTTTTTACTTTATTAATTAAAAAACATATACTCAAAAAGCAAATGATGACACCCGAGTACCCACTAACCTAATTTGACTGAGGTTAACGCTTTGTCTTCTCTTTCCTTCAGATCTGCCATGCTCCTATCTCTCTCTCCACACCCCCTCTCTCCCTAACAGGAGGCGAAGCCCTACCTCCCATTTCCATTCTCTCCCTCTCTGGAAGCATTCCCGCACATGTCTGCTGAGTGTCATTTGGTCTGATTCCAGAATAGCACCGTGGTTTTGAATGCAGACTTGGAAGCCAGACACCCTGGCTATGAGCTCCAACTCTGTACCAACTAGCTGGGTAACCTGAGGCAAATTGCTTAACTTTTCTGTGCTTCAGTCAAATAAGGGAGATGATTGTAAATTAATCTTGGGTGCAATCGTCAAATGTTAATAGATTTAAAGTGCCTGGAACAGAGCCTGGAAAAAAGGTAGATGCTTAATCAAGATTAGCTATAATTATGATCCATAAACAATAAATAGAATAGCTTATTCTATTCAGAGGGGTTTCTTGTAAAATTTGCCTAAATTGTGTCATTGCATTATACCTATACACACACAAACATACACACACACTCCTTTTTCAACTTGCTCATCTCATGTACTTCCACTGTGTTCAGAGTTTCCATTTTCATAGAGGTAATGTTTTGATTGATGCTTTTGAACTGTGTTGTTGGAGAAGACTCTTGAGAGTCTCTTGGACTGCAAGGAGATCCAACCAGTCCATTCTAAAGGAGATCAGCCCTGGGTGTTCTTTGGAAGGAAGGATGCTAAAGCTGAAACTCTAGTACTTTGGCCACCTCATGTGAAGAGTTGACGCATTGGTAAAGACTCTGATGCTGGGAGGGATTGGGGGCAGGAGGAAAAGGGGATGACAGAGGATGAGATGGCTGGATGGCATCACTGACTCGATGGATGTGAGTCTGGGTGAACTCAGGGAGATGGTGATGGACAGGGAGGCCTGGCGTGCTGCGATTCTTGGGGTCGCAGACAGTTGGACACGACTGAGCGACTGAACTGAACTGAATGCTTTGATTGAAGTTGCTATGGAGTGGTGTATTATTGTTGTTTTAATTTACATTTCCTTGATTACTTGACTTCAAATTTATTTGGAAAAGTAAGAGCCAAAGCAATTTTAAAGATAAGGAAGAATGAAAGGAGACTCACCCTATTATTATGATACTGAACCTTACATAAGTTTAAGCAACAATGTCTGGCAGAGCTTTCATAATCATGGAAATATTCTATACCTACTCTATTCAACATGGCGGCCATTGGCCACGTATGGCTACTGAGCACTGGTAATGTGGCTAATGTGACCAAGGAATTGAATTTTACTTAAATTTAAATAGTGATGAGTGACAATGACTACTCTATTGGACAGCACAGATTTGGACCAAGCCATAGGGATGAAGTGGAGAAGGTAATGGCACCCCACTCCAGTACTCTTGCCTGGAAAATCCCATGGATGGAGGAGCCTGGTAGGCTGCAGTCCATGGGGTCGCTAGAGTCGGACACAACTGAACGACTTCACTTTCACTTTTCACTTTCATGCATTGGAGAAGGAAACGGCAACCCACTCCAGCGTTCTTGACTGGAGAATCCCAGGGACGGGGGAGCCTGGTGGGCTACCGTCTATGAGGTCGCACAGAGTCGGACACGACTGAAGCGACTTAGCAGCAGCAGCAGCATAGGGATGAAGTGGCAGAAACCACTGTGTTTGGTGGGCCAGTGGACCTAAGAAACAGAAGAGTGTCTAGAGACAGACACCACTGTTTGGTGAATGACCAAGAAGGGATTGTAAGTTAAAGAGGGAAATGATGGGCATGTTTTGTCAAATGTTTGGATTTCCTCTTCTTTGATTTCATTTATCATTTGGCCATTCCTTCAACCCTGCAATGGATTGTACAGCTTTTATTTATTAATATGCCAGAATTATTTGTATATTTATATATAATGTAAAATAATATTTCTCTTAGTAGTGTGGATTTTTTAAATTATCCGTTTGTTGAAATGTCTTAGATTTTTAAGAATTTCATTTAAGGATGTAGCTTTGTACATCTTGTTTAAGAAATCTTTTCCTAGATCTGAAGGAGAAAAAAATATATATATATGTATGAATGTATATATATATGTATCAGTTCAGTTCAGTTCAGTTGCTCAGTCATGTCTGACTCTTTGTGACCCCATGGACTGCAGCACACCAGGCCTCCCTGTCCACCACTAACTCCCAGAGTTTACTCAAACTCATGTCCATTGAGTCAGTGATGCCATCCAACCATCTCATTCTCTGTTGCCCCCTTCTCCTCCTGCCTTCAATCTTGCCCAGCATCAGGGTCTTTTCCAATGAGTCAGTTCTTTGCATCAGGTGGCCAAAGTATTGGAGTTTCAACTTCAGCATCAGTCCTTCCAAAGAATATTCAGGTGTGTGAATATCTGAACCACTGTGCTGTACACAGGAAACTAACAGGATATTGTAAATGAACTACACTTCAATTTTTAAAAATGAAAAAAAAAATCTTTTCCCTGTATATATGAATTTTCTGTATGCAGTTGCAACCTTCTGTGGGTCAATAGCTTTAACTGTGCATTTTATTTTAAACCATTGTTCTATCATGGTTCTTACTGGTTGTTTACTTACCACTCTATTCCTGTTTTTATGTGCAAGGCACAGAAGCCCTGAAACAGTAGAGTAAGACCAATTCAAGCCTCCCCTGCCAAGGCGGCATCTCTCCATAGCCAGGTCACTGAAGCATCTCTGAAAAACAACCAGAACGTGTGAAAATAGAGAGTCACAAAAAACCTTCCGAACCACTGTTTCCTAGTTAACTTACACTAACTACTGATCCCTGATTCCAGTAAGATATTTCTAACAGTAAATGCCACAGCTACATTTCATTATGGGGGGAAAAAAAAAAAAAAGAGGACTCTGAGCAATCATAGCCCAACTTTGACTCCTAAAAAACAAACAGCTAGGAAAAGGCTATCCTCAGATTTGAGAAAACTTAGCTTTTAGGACTAGGAATACTCTCGGTCTTTTCCAAAATTTTTGGTAAAAAATTGTAGAGATACACTTCTAGCATTTTTTTTTTAAAGAAATTATTTTCCCACTCTGAGGTCATAAAGTTAGTCTCCTATTTTGTATAGGGCCTGTTAAATTTTGCATTTCAAATTAAGATATTTAAGCCAACTGAAATTCATTATTGAATGGTATGTGAAGCAGAGATCAAAATTAGTCTCCCTCCCCATTTGGATGTCAATATTCCAGTGCCTTTTACTGAGTCATCCATCCTTTCCACTTGATTTAAAATGCTTCCTCAGTACTTTAGTTTTCCCAATAAATTTTAGAATAATTTTCTCAACTTTGGTGATCCCCTCTTGAGATTCTTAAATTCACACTTTATTAAATGTATAGAATAATTTGGGGGAATTACTAGGGTTCCATGTGAATTTTAGACCTCTTTTTCAAAACCGTAAAGCCGCCACAGAAAAACTACTAGGCCTAATCAATTCAGTAAAGCTAAATACAAAGTCACCACTGAAAAATCAGTTGTGTTTCTATATGATAATTACAAACTACCTGAGAAGGAAATGGTAAACAATCTCAATTTCCAGAGCATCAGAAAGAATAAAATACTTAGGAATAAACTCAGCTAAGGAAGTGAGGACATATACTGAAAACGACGGAGTATCGAGGAAGGAAATTAAAGCAGACAGACACAAAGGAAAGACGTTCCTTGTTTATGGACCAAAGGACAAGATTGTTACAATGCCCTCACCACCCAAAGTGATCTACAGAGTTCATTCAAGCCCTATCAAAATTCCAAGGGCATTTCCTGCAGAAGGAGACCAAACGATGTTTTGAGAGGAGGAACTCGGGGTTCAGTGTATATGACGACCGATCTGTGGAGAGGTGGCAGAAGTGTGTCGGCTTCAAAGCTCTGCCCGTAAACACTATCTTCTCCTGTTCCCCAGATCTGCTAGACAGAGGCCTGCACAACTTCCCAGTCTGGCAGGAGAGTACGTATATAAAACAGAGACAAAATGAAGAAAACCCTGTCATGAACGTCAAAGGGGAAAGAGGTGACTCCCAGATGACTGAAGTCTTCCTGGAGTTGGCAGCTTTGAGCTGAGAGTTGGGAAAAGGAAGCTGAGCGCCTGTCCCATCGCGTCTCTTGGTGCCGTGTGCCGTGCAAATGTGCTCCAGAGCTCAGGAGCATTGCAGGCCCCAAACTGTCCAGTAACTGTATAAACACCAACTCCTACCAGGCCTGCAGCCCCAAACCCAGAGACACCCAGCTTCCAGATGGGAGTTTTGGCAGGGATTCTCACGGCACTCTAGGGAGGCCATGCAAGAGGAGTTTGGCAGCAGAAAGCACAGGTGCATCAGGCTAAGTAAAGTAAGTCAGACAGAGAAGGACAAATCCTGTATGATCTCACTTATAGGTGAAATCCAAAACATATCAAACTCATAGAAACAGAGTAGAAATGTGGCTGCCTGGCAGGGGCTGGGAGTAGAGGGAAATGGGAATATGTAAGTTAAAGGCCACAAACTTTCACCTATAAGGTGAATAAGTTCTGGGGATCTAACTACAGCAAGGTGACCAAAGTTAACTCTACAGTTTAACCGTAACAGAAATGACAACGAAAAATGTGAGGAGAGGAGCTGTGAACTAACCTGATTGAGGTAAACATTTTGAAATGCATACATGTGTCAAATCATCACCTTGCACACAGTATACCTATGCAATCTTATATGTCAATTTTATCTCAATAACGCTGGGAAAACCCATGAAGCAAACACGCTATAACGGAGCAGGGAGGAGACTGAATCAAAGACCTTCTTCCAGGGATGTTGACTCTGAAGGTTAAATGCTCCTAGTACCCTAAAATAAAAGTTGTTCATTCCTGTCTGACTCTTTGTGACCCCATGGACTGTATAGTTCTCCAGGCCAGAATACTGGAGTGGATAGCCTTTCCCTTCTCCAGAGGATCTTCCTAATCCAGGGATTGAACCCAGGTCTCCGGCATTGCAGGTGGATTCTTTACCAGCTGAGTCACAAGGGAAGCTATACTGGAGTGGGTTGCCATGCCCTCCTCCAGGGGATCTTCCCAACCCCAGGATCGAACCCAGGTCTCCCGAATTGCAGGCAAAGTCTTTACCGTCTGAGCTATCAGGGAAGCCCTGTACCCTAAAAAACACTGTGGAATTGTTGTTGTATTTTGCACCTGCCCATGACTTGGCACTTACTGTTCCCTCTTAGGGAGCTACCAGTGGCCCTTCTTTGGCTGGTGGACCCCTATTAACTGTCCAGTGTTCTCAACCCTCAACTCCTGCAAGAAGCTCTCTCTGACATCCAGAACCCGAGGGGCCTGTCCCCTGTGCTGCCACCACTCTGGGCCATCATCCCACTCTGTCACTCACACTTCGGTGCTTGTGGGCATGTTCTCTTGCAGACTGTGTGCTCTTTAAGCAGACAGGGCTGTGTCTGTCTTATCTCTCTTCTAGGCTTCTGTGACATCATGACTACTCGGTAAGCATGTATTGATGCCCTAGTTGATGGCAAACTCTGATTATAGTACTGCAGCTTCTGCCCTGTGCAGGCTCTGATCCTCAGCTATACCTCAGGGCTCTCTGGACCAGTGGGAAGTTGATTTCTTGTAGCTGAACAATGCTCCCCTTTGCAAGATAGAGACTGCCCAGGCTCTGAGGAAGATCCCAGTAGAGGTGACATCTCTTCTCTTTGAACTTGGCTGTAGATGAGGGGGACTAATGGGCCACTGACCCTTTCAGAGGGAGCTGCATGCCAGCCAACAGAAAACTCAAGATGCCAGCCCTTTACAGAAGCCCCACTGGGCTGTGATGTTGCCCTTCTTTCATCCCATCTGAGGTCTGGGCACACGCTGCTTCTTCTGTCTGGACTGCTTCCCACCTCACACTCCACTAACACATATTTTTAGCCTCTAGACTCTCTCCTTTAAGTTCCCATCACTTCTTGTGGAAGTCTTCCTCATCGTTGTCCTACCCTCTCATGAAACTTTGCCCCTTTCTTTCAATATAAAAAATAAAAGTGTCCCATTTTGTAATTATACATCCATGAATGTGACTGTCTAACAAAAGTCTGCCCTGTCCTCTAGACCATAAACTCCATGAGGGCAGGGACCATTTCTGGTTTTGTTTCAATTTCCTGTACATAGTACAGTATCTTGTGCTTGTGCTTAGTCGCTCAGTCTTGTCCAACTCTTTGCGACCCATGGACTGTAGCCCACCAGGCTCCTCTGTCCATGGGGATTCTCCAGGTAAGAGTACTGGAGTGGGGTGCCATTTCCTTCTCCAGGGGATCTTCCCAGCCCAGGTCTCCAGCATTGCAGGCGGATTCTTTACTGAGTGAGCCATCGGGGAAGCCCAGTACAGTATCTACTAGGTGCTTAAAAGTTATCAGAAATATTGAATGTTAATGAACGTCCCTTTGTACTCATTATGTTGGTATAGCATACTATATTATGTATACTCATGTTGGTATAGCATACTTTATTATGTATACTCATCATGTTGGTATAATATACTATATTATGTATACTCATGTTGGTATAGCATACTATATTATGTATACTCATCATGTTGGTATAATATACTATATTATGTATACTCATGTTGGTATAGCATACTATATTATGTATACTCATCATGTTGGTATAGCATACTATGTTATGTATACTCATCATGTTGGTATAGCATACTATATTATGTATACTCATCATGTTGGTATAGCATACTATATTATGTATACTCATCATGTTGGTATAGCATACTATATTATGTATACTCATCATGTTGGTATAGCATACTATATTATGTATACTCATCATGTTGGTATAGCATACTATATTATGTATACTCATCATGTTGGTATAGCATACTATATTATGTATACTCATGTTGGTATAGCATACTATATTATGTATACTCATGTTGGTATAGCATACTATGTTACTCATCATGTTGGTATAGCATACTATATTATGTATACTCATGTTGGTATAGCATACTATATTATGTATACTCATGTTGGTATAGCTATACTGTATACTCATTTGGTATAGTACTATATTATGTATACTCATGTTGGTATAGCATACTATATTATGTATACTCATGTTGGTATAGCATACTATATTATGTATACTCATGTTGGTATAGCATACTATATTATGTATACTCATGTTGGTATAGCATACTATTATGTATACTCATGTTGGTATAGCATACTATATTATGTATACTCATGTTGGTATAACATACTATATTATGTATACTCATGTTGGTATAGCATACTATATTATGTATACTCATGTTGATATAGCATACTATATTATGTATACTCATGTTGGTATAGCATACTATATTATGTATACTCATCATGTTGGTATAGCATACTATATTATGTATACTCATGTTGGTATAGCATACTATATTATGTATACTCATGTTGGTATAGCATACTATATTATGTATACTCATGTTGGTATAGCATACTATATTATGTATACTCATGTTGGTATAGTATACTATATTATGTATACTCATGTTGGTATAGCATACTATATTATGTATACTCATGTTGGTATAGCATACTATATTATGTATACTCATGTTGGTATAGCATACTATATTATGTATACTCATCATGTTGGTATAGCATACTATATTATGTATACTCATGTTGGTATAGCATACTATATTATGTATACTCATCATGTTGGTATAGCATACTATATTATGTATACTCATGTTGGTATAGCATACTATATTATGTATACTCATCATGTTGGTATAGCATACTATATTATGTATACTCATGTTGGTATAGCATACTATATTATGTATACTCATGTTGGTATAGCATACTATATTATGTATACTCATCATGTTGGTATAGCATACTATATTATGTATACTCATGTTGGTATAGCATACCTATTATGTATACTCATGTTGGTATAGCATACTATATTATGTCTCATGTTGGTATAGTATACTATAAATGTATACCATCATGTTGGTATAGCATACTATATTATGTATACTCATGTTGGTATAGATTATATTAAACTCATGTTGGTATAGCATACTATATATGTATACTCATGTTGGTATAGCATACCATTATGTATACTCATGTTGGTATAGTATACTATATTATGTATACTCATCATGTTGGTATAGCATACTATATTATGTATACTCATGTTGGTATAGCATACTATATTATGTATACTCATTTGGTATAGCATACTAAAGTATACTCATCATGTTGGTATAGCATACTATATTATGTATAATGTTGGTATAGCCATACTGTATTATGTATCTGTTGGCATAGCATACTATATTATGTATACTCATGTTGGTATAGCATACTATATTATGTATACTCATTTGGCCCTATATTATGTATACTCATGTTGGTATAGCATACTATATTATGTATACTCATGTTGGTATAGCATACTATATTATGTATACTCATGTTGGTATAGTATACTGTGTTTCTCTCTAGACTTAATAATGACTGAGCCACTGTTGTAGAGGTCTTCCCAGCCTCGACTGGAGGCAGATGATGATGAAGTTGAAGTACACTTCAGTATCTCCTCCTAAACCAGCCTATAAGGCACGTACAGTCAGTCTCCCTAGCTTAAATTCCCAGCTCACTTCAGACCGCAACTGGGATTATCAAATGTGATCAACCACCCGAATCCACCAAATATCCTCAACTCATTTCTGAAAGAGAGCCCTGTCTTTCCATGTGACAATCCCAGCCAACTGTCGATCTGCATGTGGGGACCGCTGCCCTCCTCTCTTGGCCCCAGTCTTGGGCACAGAGCCAGGGACGCCGAAGAGCACAGGCTCAGGGCTGGAGCACTTGAGCTCCAGGGCTGGTTCTAAGACTTTCTAGTACTAGGACCAAGGCACGGTACTTTGCCGCATCTGGCTACCATCAACTCATGTGTAAAACAGGAATAAGTACCTGCCTCAGAGTTTTGTTATGAGGACGACATGATTTAATGAATGTATCATGCTCATCTCATACAGTAACACGTTCCTGTAATGAGTAGATGCTCATAAACATGCACTAAGTCAAAATAACAATATCACCTGTACTGTTTTAAATGTCATGATTTTAAGTTATGTGACCATAGTTGATTGTATTCATGATCAACATATGTCCCCTCTCCCCAATCCATCAACCCCTGATCACTTTTCACCCAATAACAGAACGAGATCAGACATGACCATGTTCCAGCTCACGCTGAGGCTATAAGAGGTTCTGGGTGTTTCCACTCACCTTTCTTGAGCTGCTGCCTCCCATGATGGGAAGAACATTCTCCAGGTGTTGCCTCTGCAGCCTGGGTCCTAAAATGGTCAAGGCCAGTTGAGCCACAGCCAACACGCAGACCTGGCAACAAGAAGAACAACAAGCTCTCGTATGTGGGGAGCTGTGTGTGATATTGTTGCAGCCAAACACCAGGCAGTGACCCACACTTCACATCATCCATCTCATACAGATGTGCTTTGAAGGGTGCGATGCTCATTTAGACGAGCAGCTCGTCGTGGTGCTTGTAAAATAATCAGCCATGGGATTTAGTCGTTTATCTCTTATGTGGTTGTACTACACTCTTTCCTTTGGTCAACAGTGGTGGATAAATCTTGCCACTTCTCTGCAAATCCTGTGGCTTATCGCCTATGGGGGATGAACACGTGTTGAGCTCAAACTAGTGAGTGTCTTGAGGGTCTTTCTAGAGGAAAATATGAGGAACTTGCCTCTGAATATGAGGCTTGCTTCTGGTGGTATCAAAGGGAAATGTTCAGGATGAGTTAAAAGTTCTACCCTCTAAAAGGCAATTATACAAAGAGAAAAAGAAAGTCTGAAGCCACCCTTTTAATGCTATAATTTTCCTAGTACTTACATGACCCATTAAAAAGAAAAATGACATTAAAATAATTTTAAAGGTTTTGGCTTAAGCGCACTGGAAGAAAGAAATCCCCTGACTAAGAATCAAGTTCTCATTACTTGGGCTCAGCCTGCATTAAGGATGGACTCCTGCCGAGATGAGATCTGGTGACTGGGCTCCAGCTGAGAACGGCCATGCTGAAATTAATATGGCGCCAACCTGCCCATTGTGGGCCTTACATGGCTCTCTGCCTTGCGTGTCTCTTAAGGGCCCTTAGGGTGGAAATCTGCCAGATTTCTTCCTGCAATCAACCTCTATTTGGGGTTCTTCCCTGCCTGTTTTCCTGATGCTACTTCTGGCCTTTTATGATGTTTTGGTCTTTTTTAAGTAAATGTGTTTACATGGTCTAGCTCAGCCGTTAGCAGCTGATCAACGGATGCAGTAACTTTTGTTTTCTGCCCATATTTTGGTTTTTATTTTGTATTGGGGCATAGCTGATTAACAATGTTGTGATAGTTTCGGGTGAACAGCAAAGGGACTCAGCCATACATGTACACGTCGGATGCAAAAACTTTCTCACCAATCATTGCTCCTTGTGTTCCATTCCCCACCCCGCCCCCACTGGTTTTAATCAAGTTTCACCACTGTTAAGGGGTGAGCATGGGGATCTTTTGGTTGGCCATAATCTGTTAAGCTGATAAAAATATTTAACCCAGTAAGTGACAAGATGTTGAGGAAGAAAACTGGTACTTGAGCTCCTGGGTTTTCAAGTAATCCTGGTTTCCCTTCCATCATGTGACTGTTCTGCCTAGAAGCGGTTGCAGGATTAGGGTACCAACAAGTTACAGGCCACCTGTCAGGCAGCTGTCAAGTGGTAATGATTTTCAATCACTGCCAAGCAGGTTCTGGGCTTGAGCCAGTGACCTAGGAAAGAAGTCTCCATAGCCCATTACCAAACTATCCCTCGGGGCCTTTGCTTCCCGACTAACACCCTTTCCGATAGAACTCCATTTCTGTCATTGAATCTGTCAACATGCCCACAAATCCCTGAAGGGTGAAATGAATTTGAACCACAGTGTTGGGCAAACGAGCTCAAAAGTGAGTTCTTCAGAAAGAGGAGCCAATATTCCAGACATCGATCCATTTGAAAAAATGGCTTTGGTTGCCCCCTTGGAGCTTGTGTGGGGGTAGGAGTCGGGGAGGAGATAAACCAAAAAGTTGTTATATAGTTTACTGCATGGCAAATCTTAACTTCCAGATTCTAATCTTTCATGTTTTCAAGTAGATGAAGCCTGCATGCTGGTGGCTGAAACTCTTATCGAGATTAAAAACTGAATCCCTCTGGAGCATCCTTCTTCCCTCTGACCAGGTTACCTGCGAGTTCCAGGGTGATTGCATTAGGAAAACACAGTTTCGTAGCATTTCAAACCCTATCTATCTATGTATTTAATATTTTTTTTTAAAAGTTTTCCTTCTGTTAACCGTGAGCCCACAGTGAGTAGCAGAAGCTTCCTGTGGTAGGAAACAGCTTATCTCAAACTTTCTATCCTACCAACATCTACACAGCTCAGACTTGGTTGGAAGCCCACTATTTTTTTTTTTTTTAACTTTGATAGTGTTTGTTGTGAACCAGCCCAGAAAATAAATATATTTTATATGAAGCTACACTGAGCCTATCCTGTTAACTTGAAGGAAGGGAGTGAGGTAGGGAGTGAAGGAAACCCATTCCCCTTGCCAGGAGTCAAAGATAGGGTGTCAGAGCCCCTTTGACCTGCCCCATGTCCAGTGTGAACTTTCTGAGGCCTTATATGCACATAAAATGTATGTTGTAGTTATCTAGGACTACAAGATATCCACATTTTCTTATACAACACATGCCAGCCTTGTCTAGAGGTGAGAGGGAACAGGTAAGGGTTTGGCTTCAGTAAAGCGACCACATTCCAAGTCAGCATTGACAGTTCGGTGTCCAACCATGTGACCCCAGACTTTGGCTCCAATTTGAAAGCACTTTATTTTTCCCTGCTCAACAAATCTAATACATGAGGCTTGCCTTTCCTGGCCACAGAGACTGCTTCTTGTTCCACTACTCTGGAGGATGTGTGATGTCTTCAGGAAGGGTACCCATCTCTGACACCCAAAGATTTATTTATTTATACACATGCATGCATGCTAAGTCACTGCAGTCGTGACTAACTCTTTGCGACCCCATGGACTGTAGCCCGCCAGGCTCCTCTGTCTATGGGATTCTCCAGACAAGAATACTGGAGTGGGTTGCCATGCCCTTTTCCAGGGGATCTTCCGAATCTAGGGATTGAACCCAGGTCTCCCTCCAGCTCCTGCATTGGAGGCAGATCCTTTACACAACGCATCCTATATTCTAAGTTGGACCATCCCAGACATACCCTCCAAACTCAGTGAAACCTATCCAGCCATTTCACAGAGTAGACTTAACAGACACTTAATTTTATTAAAAGAACTGCATAAACCATCCAATGGAATTCTTTTATTCACAGAGCCTGAAAGGAACACAGGTGATTTTTCTAGATATTTTTCTCTTGCCTAAATCTAGGCAGAAGAAACAAAATAATGACCCAGAAAAAGCAAATGAATGAAGTTAATCGGGTTTGTAATTTAAGATGAATGAATTCAGTGGTGTGTGAGTTAGAAATATTTGACACACCAAGACTGACAGCCTCTAATGTTGTGGCTGAGGAAGTGTATCTCAATGACCTTACAGTTTTTGTTCTCAACTAATTATTGCTCTTTGCATGTATAATTACAATCTGGACAATTAGAATGTAGATGCTTTCTTACTAAGTTCCTCTTCTCTAGTTCCGGTACCATAAATAACCGAGGCAACAGTCTAAGCTAAAGTGATGCTTGAAAAATGGTACATTGCCCTGGAGCCTTGATTTTAGTTCACTTCAGGATCTGTGATCCATACCTGGGTTTGTGCAGTAACTCTGCAGCCTAGATGAGTCATGTAGTGTCAACTTAGCTTCTGTCTCCATCAATGGGAAGGAAAAGTAACTTCCTGGGACCATCCTGAGTTTCAATGAGATAAGGTAGACACAGTCACTTTGTAAACTGTATACACACTAGATAGAAGTCGGTTGATGTTTTTATTATCTCAGCCAATCTTTACAATTGCTCTAGAAGGCAGAGGAGGCAGATAAGTATTTCCTTTTCATAGACGAGAAAAGGGGCACTGCCAAGGTTAACACACTGTGGCTGGTAAATGTCAGAGGTCAGACCTGCACCTCAGGTCCTCGAGTTCTGAGATGACTCTTCCTTCCTCAGTGATTTAATTCTAGAGCTTTCCTGAACACTGGAATCAAGCTGGGGGATCTTGTTAAAGACACAGATTCCCATTCTTTCCTCTTTACTTTACTCCCATCCCTGAGATACTAACTTAATGGACCTGAAATTGGTTTTAAAAATCAATTCCTAACAAATACTTCAGATCATTCTGATGCAGGAAGGCCATGAACCGCATTTTCAAAACACTCAACTGTTACAGCATGTTGTCTCCCAGCATGAAGTTCAAAAAGGACAATCCTTTGGAATTAAAGAAATTTCCTATTTGCTCATGTGAGGATTTTGGATAATTATTATTAGAGATTAGTTGTTGCTGAGTCACTAAGTTGTGTCTGACTCTTTGCAGCCCTTTGGACTGCAGCACACCAGGCTTCCCTGTCCTCCACCATCTCCTGGAGTTCCCTCAAACTCACGTCCATTGAGTCAGTGATGCCATCCAACCATCTCATCCTCTGTCGTCCCCTTCTCCTGCCATCAGTCCTTCCCCATCACATCAGGGTCTTTTCCAAGTGGTCATCTCTTCACATCAGGTGGCCAAAGTATTGGAGCTTCAGTTTCAGCATCAGTCCTTCCAAAGAATATTTAGGGTTGATTTCCTTTAGGATGGGCTGGTTGGATCTCCTCACTGTCCAAGGGACTCTCAAAAGTCTTCTCCAGCACCACAGTTTGAAATCATCAGTTCTTTGGCTCTCAGCCTTCTTTATGGTACAACTCTCACGTTTGTACATGACTACTGAAAACATCATAGTTTTGACTAGTACAGACCTTTGTCGGCAAAGTGATGTCTCTGCTTTTTAATACACTGCCTAATTTGGTCATTGCTTTTCTTACAAGGAGCAAGTATCTTTTAATTTCAAGGCTGCAGTCCATGTAATAGTTACTATTACTTCCATCCTTAATAGGTAGTAGCTACTATGCTGAATGTTTTACATACATTATCTAAATGGAGCATGATGAAACCCTGGTGCCACCGGATTGTGCAACTCTATGCAGTAAGTACTTTTACCCTCCCTGTTCCACTGTGAAACATCTGATCGCCAAGAGATAAATACATCCCCAACAGCTCACTACATAATAAGTAGCAAAGAAAGGAAATGCACTAGATTTGTTTGCTTCAAATATGAGCAGTTAGCCTTATTATTCTATATTTAAAAAGATAATTGAAGAAGGGAAAAGAGTTCTGTACAAGTTGAATCTCTAATTCTGACAAAAGCACAGTATGGTTGGAGATAAAGAAAAGGGTGATGGCTGACTCTAGGTGCCTTCTGTAACCTGGTTCATCCCAGTAGTGGACAGTTTGTCATTAGAGGCCTAGCTTGGTGGAAGAAGACTCTGGAGCGGGTAGGGTCTCAGTTACCTATTGCTGAATAACACATCACCTCCAATGCAGGAGTTTGAAATGGCAGACGTTTTCTCTCACATAGTTTCTGCGGATAAGCAATTTGAGAGCAACTTAGCTGTCTTCTTCTAGCTCAGGCTCTCTCAAGAGGCTGCAGGTAAGCTGTGGGCTGAGGCTGCTATCATCTGAAGCTTGGCAAGGGCTGGAGATTCTTCTTCCAAGGCAGCTCACTCCCATTCCTGTTGGCAGGAGGCCTGAGTTTCTCACCACACTCTATGCAGGGCTGCTTGAGAGCCCTCCCAACATGGCAGCTGGCTTCCTCGAGAGAAGGTTACCCAAGAGAGGGATCAAGACAAAAACTGCAATGCCCTTGTATGACCATCATCACTTCTACTTCATCCTATTAATTAAAAGTGAATCACTTACTCCAGGACACACACAAGGGAAAACTAGGCTCTGCTGCTTGAAAGGAAGAGTATCAAAGCATTCGTGAACACATTTTCAAAACTACCAAAGGTGGGATAGACTGAAATAATTTTATGATCTTATTCTTTTCCCTGTGCCAAGTCAGTTGTTCTCTGCTCTTGCTAAATGTGGTGACTTCTGTCTATTCACTCATCCATCTATCCATTGATATCCATCCAAACACGCATAGGACTCTTTCTAAATTCCAGATTCTTGGAGAATACCAAGAGAGTCATCCTCTGTCATTAGGAACTTGTCATTCATTAGAAGGTAGGGTGGTTAATACAAGCACTCAGTTAAAAATCATTTGAGGCAATCTTCATTAAGTGTCTTACACAAGGGATAGCTTAGATGTTCAGGGGCTGGGGACAAGAAAATTTCTTCTAACTTGAAGAGCAGGATTATTCCTCACAATCTTACCTAAAATATGCTTCCTCGCAAATACTAAAGACTCAAGCTCATATGTAGAAAATCTCAATAGCTCAATAAAAACATGACCTCACTTCCTCTTCTTTTCAGTGTCTACGACTAACTGATTAAATTTTCTCTCTGCCTTTGTGAACCAGAGTCCCTTGGGAGGGCATGTTGACCGAGTTGTGGAACATTTTGGATCCTGAGACAAGAGAAGCCACTGAGATAAGAAGCCCACGCAACTAGAGAGGGGCCTCCTCTTTCCACGACTAGAAAAAGTCCGAGCACAGTTACGAAGACCCGGGGCAGCCAAAATCGAATGAATGTTAAAAAAGAAGCTAGGCACGTTATCTATTCCTGGACTGGTCAAAATTCATTTTTTGTGCCTGAATATCTATTTCAAAGTTAATTATCAGTGGCGGGGGAAAAGAAAAAGCCTGTATGTTGTCACGTAGCTACAGGGAGGAAACGGGGTGACATAGAAACGACGTGGGTCTTATATTCCTATTCTGCCACATACTAATCCATCCAAATGTTGGAGAAGGTCTTAGTAGTCCAACTCCGTGATGGTCTAAGCTGAGTTCATTCTTAGATCAGACATTTTCTCAGGCTCTGGCGATGTGAGCTCTATCATCAAATGAATCTTAGTTTGGGTTGGGTGGTCACTGGCATGTATCAAATAATTACCTTGAGTAAGTGGATAAATGTAGACACAAGCGCTGAAGGCAATGAACCAGACGACATGAGTGTACACAGCCCGGCGGTTAACTAGGTATGTTGCAGGGGAGGCAGGCGATGGGGAGGCAGGAGAGAGAGCATCCCAGCAGAGAAGGGCCTATGCTGTCGCCTGGAGCGTGGGGAGGCCTGTCTGCCCACGGTCAGCTTATCTGGGGCACAGGGAGGTGGTGAAAGAGCATCGAACCCTGCTAGAGACAAATGCAAGCCCTGCGCCTGTGGTGGGGCTTGGGCCACGTGCTAAGAGCTGGTTTTCCCTCGGAAAGGTAATTCGAGGTGGTAGACTGGACGCCCAGCACAGAGGGCAGAAGTGCACCCCATCGACGGGAGTGAAGTGTGCAGTCATGGAAGAATGGCCTGTGATACAAGCAGGCACAGCAGGGCTCCTGGCTGGTCATTCTGGGTGACACTGCCAATCTCGCCTGCTTTCCCATGAGGGTGTCCCATGAGGGTGTTCATTTTAGCATCCCTATCTGCTATGTTTCCCACAACCACTTGGAAGAGAACGACTCTGTCCTCACCTGGAGCTTCCCAACTGCTTTAGGTCTCGACTCTCATCTCTAGACTCAGCTGTGCCTCTGAGGGGCTGGCAGTGTTAAAATGATGGGGTGTCTAGGGCTGAAGCATGGGACTTTCTTGGTCCAGACACGCCATGCAGATATGTCCTTATTTAGAAATTCTCTGCTTGAGTGGCGTCTCAGCTAAGCAACCCTATTAACCTCTGGTAATCTGACCAAAAACCCATTTATTTATACATGGGCTGGTTTTTTTTTTCTGCATACAAATATACGTGTCTGCCCTGTGCACTCTCTGAGCCAAGGTTGAAAGTAAGATTTGGAGCTTGTAACGTTGAATTCTTTCAAAGTGAAATAATAATAGCAATAATAATAAAGCACTGGCCACCCCTCCTCCAACAGCAAGGTTGTCTACACGATTATGAGTGCTTACATTTTGATTTTCCAAGCTTGCTGCAAATGGGCCTGAATCGGACTTGATTTCCCGTCATAATTGCTTTCTGCATGAAGAGGTCTTTTCCAGAACCGTGGGCCGCTGTTTTAATGGGAAGCCTGTCTATTTGTATGTTAATAGTTTCCTCTAGGTTATTGGGCTTGTTGATGGAAAAGCCCAAATCAGATGCTTCTCTATTTTCAAGGTTTACTATTAATCTCTGATTTTTTGTGCCAACACGAAGCCATTTCAGCTTCTTCTGCTCTCAATCCTCTTAATGAAAGCATGAAGGATGACGACACGCCTCCTCTCAGGAAGCGGGGTTGTGCCAGGACACCCTCACCTCGCTGGCTCAGTGGAACCGCAGTGCCCAGGTAGTCCACAGGTGAGTTTCCCAGGTCAGCTCCCGAGAGGCTCAGACCCAAGTCTGCTGCCTTTGCTGAGTAAGGTCGCCTGCCAGGTGAATGATCATTGCAGCAAGACCATGGCCGAGATGAATCCGGGGGAGACAACCAAGATCTTAGTGCCAGAAATGGAACAGGCCAGCCTGAGTCTGGACTCTGCGGGCGAGTGGTCTTGTCATTCACAGCCAGTCCCAACCTCTCTGACCTTCAGCTACCTCCTTGCTAGAAAAAGAAGCAGGAGCCATCATTTTACTGTATTCCTTATCTCTTATTTAGCCTGAGGTCTGATAACACAGTGTCCAGAAAATGCCAAAAGAGAGACAAACAGCAGCCCCCACACGTAACTGCTGAAACTTAGCATTCAGTCTTCCTAATTCACACATCCACTGCTTCAGCCACAAGGGTAGGGGGTTTTTTATCTCTTGATTTTTTGTTGCTTTTCCCAGTTTCCCTGGAACAAAGTTGTATAGACAGTAGGTGCTTAAAAGCGATTACAGACAGAATGACCACACAGATCAGTCACCACATTTATGAAGCATCTATTACAGCCCAGCACTTGGGCTGAACACTAGGACCATTGGGATGAAAGTGGTCCCATGGGGTTTTTCTTTTTCCTGAGAGCTCTTGACCTGTGAGGACTGGATAGGTGCAGGTCGGCGGCTGATGGAGACGAAAAGAAATAATTCCAATAACATGCAGTTTCTTAAAAGTATGGCCCAAGAAGCCTCTCACAGAATCTCTCAGTCTGTGTTTAAAAATACAGACCCTCGGCCGCCAGTCTGGATTTATGAAATCCAAATAGGCGGGGGTGGGGGCGGGGGGGTGGCCCTAGGAATCTCTTTTTTTTTTCCAGGATCTCTGAGAACTCTAATTTGCCTTCCTATTCGACAGGCCCAGCAGACGTGCGGCCGGGAGCTGGGTGTGAACTCCTGCCAGGTGGGGGCAGCTACAGCCAGGGTCAGGGGGGTTCAGGGAAGGCGTCTGAGCGAGGTGACCAGGCGATCGAGTCGTGGGGAATGAGGGCGAGATGGCAGGTGAGGATGGGCTTGCCAGAGGGAAAGGCACAACACCAGAAAGTGCTGGAAAGTTCCAGAAACAGTGAGCAAAGAGACCCGAAAGAGAAAGGGCGCCCAGGGAGGCAGTAGAAGGGACTCAGACCTTATGGAGCATATTTTGCAAAACAGTAACACAACCAGATTTTTTTTTTTAATTGAGGAATAATTGGCACAGACTATTTTATCAGTTTCAGGTCCATAATATAATAATCGACATTTGTATACATTGCAAATAGGGCTTCCCAGGCAGCACTAGTGGTAAAGAACCTGCCTGCCAAGGCAGGAGATGTAAGAGACGTGGGTTCAGTTCCTCAGTCAGGAAGATCCCCTGGAAGAGGGCGTGGCAACCCACACCGGTATTCTTGCCAGGAGACTCTCACGGACAGAGGAACCTGGTGGGCTACAGTCCACAGGGTCGCACAGAGTAAAACACGACTGAAGTGACTTAGCACACATACACTGCGAAAGAATCACTATGATGAATCTAGTTAGTGTCTGTCACCACACATAGTCACCAAAACATCTTTTTTTTTTTTTTTCTTAGGATGAGAAATGTTGAGATCTGCTCTCTTAGAAACTTTTAAAATGTGCAATACGGTACTATTCAGATTTCTTTTTAATCAAGAAGAGGCATGTGGATTATTCTAAATACAGTCACAACACTGAATGGACAGAGTTGCAAAGAGATGAAGGGGTGAGTGGCATTCGGCAGACGTCTCCAAGGAGCCTGCAGGGAACCCTTCACAGCACTCGTGAGCCTAAGGGCGTCGAGAGGTAAGTGGGTGTTTAAACTGAAGATGGCCTCTAAATCACCGTGGAAAAAGAAAAAAAGCCCAAGAGGGAGACAAGGGGGAAAAGACTACAAGTTCATGGACAAAATTCTAAAAGCGTTGTTTGCACCTTTGGCTTCTTTTCTTTCCCTATTGCCTCTGAATCTCATTTCTTGTTCAGCTCTCCACATTTCTTTCTGGGTAAAACCCGGGACACGGGATCTCGCATGTTGCGAGTGGGGTGGGGCTGACGGGGCCGGGCTTGGGAGGGGGTGTGAAGGGACAGAGAGACCGGGATTTGCCAGGAATCGCCTTGCAACTTTGCCCGTGCTGTGGAACTCCCCAAATTCTTAGCTCCATCATGTACTAATAATATAAATAGTAGGTGCGGTTAATACTAGGTATCTCCCAGGACTATTTCAACGGTTGATATACAGAATATAAAGAGCTTGGCATACCCATCCTTGGGGAAGGATGGGTAAATAACGGGAAATGGTAGCAGTGATAAAAGTCATTCTAAAGATATCATTTCTTTACCCCCGGGGAGCTGAGCCTGGAAGCTTTCCAGTCACACTTTCGCTTAGAAGAGTTTTGGCTGGGAAATAACCGAAATTGGGACGGTCCCCCCAGAAGCAGTGGAGGGCAGTCCCTCTGCTCATGAGTCATGGGAAAGGGCAAAGGTTCTTGTGCCCGTAAAGGGGCCCAGGCGCGCAGCAGGGTGACTGGCCGGGGCAGGGGGCTTGGCTGGCCGTCCTGGGAAGAGTCAGGGGATCCCTGCTCTGAGTGGGGGAGTGCTTCACCCAACCTAAGCCTGAGTCACGGCATGGGGCGGGGTGTTCCTGGGAAAGCCGAGCCTGTCATGACAAAGCCCCCAGACTCAGAGCTGAGTCACCACCCCCGCAGGTCCTAGGCCCCTCTTCCCTTCCCAGCCCACCATTCCCCCTGCCCTAACCATGCCTGTTTCTGGGAAGGCATGAGGCAATGGTTGGCCCAGACACACTGGGACAACAAGAGCCCCAGGAAGAGTTAAGTGATCCTCCCCAGAGTCTGGCCATTTCTTGGCTCGGAGAACCAATGGCACTCAAGAGTCTGCTGTGCACAGACCTTGATAGGATCGGGACTCAGGATGGACAATGATCCATAGGGTGGCCAGCTTGCTTCTGTAGGCCCGGGACTGTCTCAGTTTTAAACCGAACCATCTTGGGTCCTAGAAAGCCCCTCAGCTCCCAGGAAAGAGGGGACTTGGTCCCTAAAGGGAGAGGGTGCTGGGGAAGACCCCCGTCTGTGCCGCAGAGTTGCTGACTGTGGGCACGTGCTGATGCCTGACACATACCCAGGTGGGTGCTTGCTGTGCGCCGGGTAATACTATGTGCCCCTAGTTAATCCTCAAAGCAAGCCCCCGAGGCAGGGACTCTGATGATCCCCATTTTACTGATGAGTAGACTGAGTCACAGGAGTGAGCAACTCTATGAAGACTCAGGGGTAGGAGGGCCAGTGTTGTGGTGTGAATCTCAGCAGTGTGGGTCCAGACTGAGCCCAGTCTGAATTTGCTGCCTAGATCAATACACACACACACAGACAGATACAAAAACAGACACACTCATGTGCAGACACACTTAGACACAGACACACAGATAAATACAAAGATATATGCACAAAATCACACACACGCATAGACACACTTAGACACACACACACGCTGGGGTCCCATGCAGCACAGTATTTCAGGAAACCTCATCTCAAAGAAGCCTAGTCCAGCAGTCAAGAAAAACTAAAAAGGAAGAAAACGGGATCTTTCCTTTTGTCTTCTGAAGACCAGAGAGAATCTAATTAATAAGCAATCCTCGGAAGATGCCTTTTCCTTCATCCCTTGCTCCCAGATCCACAGCTGCTCCAGACCCTCCACTTTCTAAGCTTGCAAAACTCTTTCCCTTCTTCTTCTGTTCTTCTCTTTGCCTTTAAAAAATAAATCCCCTTCTTTCCTGTCTACCCAGCCCTACCCTGGGGTGCCCTGGCCAGCAGCAAGGCAGCCCTTCTCTGCTCCATCCTGGAGCCTCTCGCCAGGGCCCAGGTGGCCTGAGACAGAACCTCCCTCAACAGTGCAGACAGGATTCCCTGATGTGCAAGGTGAGGACCCTCACACACTAAACCATCTGATTCCCCTAAGCCCAGATGCAGGCCCCCGCCCCGCCCAGGGCTTGACCGCCGACTCTCCCCCAGACCCCTGCCAGGACCCCCGGAGCCAGGGTAATCCCCTAAGACCCCATTCCAAACCCGCTTGCTCATGCCTGCCGTCTGACTGTCTGCAGAGCCCTTCAAAGGAGCCCTGCATTCATCTTGTTTACTCAGAGTGGAATTCCAGCTCCCTCCTGGACCGGGGTCCTCCACCCTGAGTGTGCCTTCAAACAAACCACATCTGGGCCTTGGCAACACGCTGCTGTCCAGGTTACGTGTTGCCAGTTCCCTCAGTCTCATGTCCGGGCCCCTGGGTGGCTGTGCTGCAGGGTGACAACTGAGGAGCCTGTGTCACTCAAGCCATGGACTAGGATCCCTGAGACCACAGTTGGGGAAATAAAGCCAGTAACACTCACATCTCAACAGAGTGTAGCGCCATACCTATTAGAGGAAATACATAAGACGAGGTTTGGTTCCCGTGGTGTACACGTATTGAATGCCTCCTAGATGACAGACACTATCCCAGGTGCTGGGGCTACAAAGACTTATAAGACATCGTCTCGGCCCTTGTATAGATAAAAGCCCACATGGAGAGGTGGTCATGTGAGCAACGGCGAGGACGGAGCATTAGAAGCAGGTGTGACGGTGGTCACTGTGGATCCCGGATCACAAGACAGAGATGCTGGAACTCTCCTCTCTTCCCCACCTGCACTTCCGCCTTCCCATCCCCTTCTCCCCTTTTCTAACTTTTTATCTTGAGAAAACTGTAAATCCAGATGCAGTGGTAAGAACTAAATCAATTGTAGTCGATTCAATTCTTCCGTTCTTCTTAACAACAGCGACGAAAAAACCCTGCACACATAAAGAGAGAAACCAATCACTTTATCATCAAGTAGCCCCAGTTCAGTTCAGTCGCTCAGTCACATCTGACTCTTTGTGACCCCATGGACCACAGCATGCCAGGCTTCCCTGTCCATCACCAACTCCTGGAGCTTGCTCAAACTCATGGCCTTCGAATCGGTGATGCCATCCAACAATCTCATCCTCTGTCGTCCCCTTCTCCTCCCACCTTCAATCTTTCCCAGCATCGGGGTCTTTTCTAATGAGTCAGCTTTTCGCATCAGGTAGCCAAAGTATTGGAATTTCAGCTTCAACATCAGCCCTTTCAATGAATATTTAGGACTAATTTCCTTTAGAAGGGACTGGTTGGATCTCCTTGCAGTCCAGAGGACTCTCAAGAGTCTTCTCCCACAACACAGTTCAAAGGCATCAATTCTTCGGTGCTCAGCCTTCTTTATGGTCCAACTCTCACATCCATACATGACTACTGGAAAAACCATAGCTTTGACTAGACAGACCTTTGTTGGCAAAGTAATGACTCTGTTTTTTAACATGCTGTCTGGGTTGATCATAGCTTTTCTTCCAAGCAGCAAGTATCTTTTAATTTCATGGCTGCAGTCACCATCTGCATTGATTTTAGAGCCCAAGAAAATAAAGTTTCTCACTGTTTCCATTGTTTCCCTATCTATTTGCCATGAAGTGATGGGACCAAATGCCATGATCTTCATTTTCTGAATGTTGAGATTTAAGCCAGTTTTTTCACTCTCTTCTTTCACTTTCATCAAGATGTTCAAAGTTCCTCTTTGCTTTCTGCCATAAGGGTAGTGTCATCTGCATATCTGAGGTTAGTGATATTTCTCTTGATTCCAGTTTGTGCTTCATCCAGCCTGGAGTTTCACATGATGTACTCTGCATATAAGTTAAATAAACAGGGTGACAGTATACAGCCTTGACGTACTCCTTTCCTGATTTGGAACCAGTCTGTTGTTCCATGTCCAGTTCTAACTGTTGCTTCTTGACCTGCACACAGATTTCTCAGGAGGTAGGTCAGGTGGTCTGGTAATCCCATCTCTTGGAGAATTTTCTACAGTTTGTTGTGATCCACAGTCAAAGACTTTGGCGTAGTCAATAAAACAGAGGTAGATGTTTTTCTGGAATTTTCTTGCTTTTTCTATGATTGGCAACTTGATTTCTGGTTCCCCTGCCTTTTCTAAATCCAGTTTGAACATCTGGAAGTTCTCGGTTCACATACTGTTGAAGACTAGCTTGTAGAATTTTGAGCATTACTTTGCTAGCGTGTGAGATGAGTGTAATTGGGCAGTACTTGGAACATCCTCTGGCATTACTTTTCTTTGGGACTGGAATGAAAACTGACCTTTTCCAGTCCTGTGGCCACTGCTGAGTTTTCCAAATTTGCTGGCATATTGAGTGCAGCACTTTAACAGCATCATCCTTTAGGATTTGAAATAGCTCAGCTGGAATTCCATCACCTCCAAGTAGCCCCAGAACCAATGGCAACTTGGTAACTTCCCTCGGATGGATCTTCATGTTTCTCTGAGCAGAAGTGTCCATGTGCACACACACATATACACATGGACACACATATATAAATATGTTATTTTAAAACATTAAATGATCAAACTCACATTTGGAATTGTTAAATTATTAACTAGCAAAAGATAAACCTCTTATCTCTTTAAGGTAAAAAAAACCCTCTCAACCTTGCTTTAAACAGAGTATTTGAAATATATATTGTTATAAGAATTTGCAATGGGGATTTTTTTTTTAATTGAAGGCTAATTACTTTACAATATTGTAGTGGTTTTTGCCATACATTGACATGAATCAGCCATGGGTGTACATGTGTTCCCCATCCTGAACCCCCCTCCCACCTCCCTCCCCTGCAATGGGGATTTTTAAAAAATAATTATGTTGAGCAGCTTCCTTGGCTTTGGGAAGAAAGCAGGGAGGATTTCTATCTTCCTTTCTGTTAGATTCCAGCTTGGCCCTCGAACAGTCTTTATTTTATAACCACTCCGGGTCATTCCTCCACCGTCATGCTATCAGAGTCTTGCTTCCCTCAGGATTTTTGAAATAGATTTCAAGGAAGTGGAGGTCAATGCAAAGCCTTAACTCACACACTGATACATTTCACTTCTTGCTGAAGGTTCAGATTCCAAGTAAAGATTCTGTCTTGCAATACAGTTAGTCCCCTTTTCTATCAGGGCGGGGGAGGGGGGAGATCGAAAAAGAGGAAGCCAAACGGAAATGTGAATTGATACACAGAAAGCTCAGGGGTGTTCATAATAATCAGAGTAAGAGTGACTTGTGATAATGCACGATGACTGTGGTTATTTAGTGCCTAGGGGGTGTGAGGCACCCAGGCTAGGTCTTTTAAAAACAGCTTGACAAACAGCAACAACACAAATACAAACGATGTGTCATCACGCTTATTTTTCAGAAGGAAAAGTGAAAAACTCAGAGGGATAATTTAATTGCCTAAAAGTCACACTGTGTAAGAGACAGGACTAGGAAGTCAAATGCGGGTCAGTACAACTCAAAATCCAACCGTGTTTTCACTGGATCACAATACTGTTTTCAGTTGGTTTTTTTAGATAACACATTGCTGAGGACAAAGAGAATGTATGACTTTGCCATCTGAGAAAAAAAAAATCTAAGACCTCACATTTATGTTGAAGCCAACTGATAACGAGACTGACTTTGAGACAGAATGGGGACCTTTTGGTAACTTTTGATCCTTACGTGGTAACTATGGATTCTTATCCTTTTTCAGGTGGTCGAAAGCTCCCTGGATTGTGAAATAGAAGTCTTAATTATAGATCCCCTTGGGCTGTGTTGAATGATAAAATGTGGGGACCTTCCTAACAGACAAGAATCAAGCCATCAGGAGAACTGAATTTCCAACCTCTGTTTTCCTCAAAAGAAAATTAACCTTGAAGTTTTCTCTTCCCTTGTTGCCATAGTTTTATTGAATTTGACCAGGACCCTGCCAGGGACCCTGTCACCTGCCTTATCACAATCATTTCTTATAACAACCATTTGAGGTATGTTCTAAGATTATCCCATCTATAGGTGGAAAAAGCGAGGCTCAGCATGGTGAGAAACAGACTGAGTCGTTGGAATAAGCGGCAGCACACGTGGGGCTGGAATCCGGAGGAGCAGGCTAAGAAGGTCTTGGAAGACAGTCATGGTGAAAGGTCGAATCTAACATCCACTCTTCTAGACAAAATGCCCCAGACCAGACCTTCTCCATCTTTATCTGGTTGGATGGCTATTAAATGCTTCCTTTCCAGCTTTCTCAAAGAAAGCAAGTGCTGGACTTCATTTTGTGTTCAACCCAAGGATGTATGCAGCGATAGCCCCAAAGATGTAGAATTGATCCTTGCTGTTCAGATTTTGTATTTGTGAATTTGCCTTTTTGCTGAAATTTATGGGTAACTCCAAAATCAATACTTGCAGTGTTTTTGCAGTCATTCATGGGCAGACAGCAGAGAAGCAAAAGAGCCAAGCTGCCTGATGCATGTGATTCCAACTGAGGTCAAACAAGATGACATTCTTGTTTCACTTCTCATACTGTAGACAGTGTCCTTTTTATAGTCTTTATAGTGCCATGTCTTCCACATTTTTGTGCTTTTTCTTGGTGATTTTTCTGTTTAAATGGGCCCCCAGTTACCCTGCTGAAGCTCTGTGCAGTGTACCTAAGAGCAAGCACGCTGTGACATGTCTTATGGAGAAAACAGAGGCATTAGATAAGCTTCATTCAGGCATGAGATATAGTACTGTTGGGCATGAGTTCATTGTTAATGAATCAACAATAGATATTAAGTAAAGTGCCTTTGTCTTTAACCAGAAACACATCAAACGAGGTCATGTGTTGATCAGCTGATGAAAATGTTATGACTGGAGGTTGGTAGGAACCTAGCCCTGTGCTTCCCCTAGGAGCAGTGGTTCAGTGTCAGCGAATTCAGTGTTTGTTCTGACCTTACAGAACATTACTATGGAGAGTAATGAGAGCCAACTGTGCATACAAACCCCACTCACTGCTTCAGTGTATACACAGACAGGAACAATCTGAAAGCAACATTCTGATAGTAGTGCACTATCAAATCTCAGCTCATCCATACAGTCAGGTTACAGAAGAGCTGAAAATCACCACTGCATAGAGCAAATGGAGGGGACTGGAATACTAACTGTGCAAATCCTGTGGTTCAGAATTTACATCACCAGGGCCTCTCTCAATGTACATCCACGAAACCCAGTTTGGAAGGAAAGCTTCATCCTGGTCATCTTTGTGTAATGTGCTTACGGATGTTACAAAGTGTCTTCTTTATAATTTTTTTAAATTTTATTTTATTTAACTTTACAATATTGTATTGGTTTTGCCATATATCAAAATGAATCTGCCACAGGTATACATGTGTTCCCCATCCTGAACCCTCCTCCCTCCTCCCTCCCCATACCATCCCTCTGGGTCATCCCAGTGCACCAGCCCCAAGCATCCAGTATCGTACATCGAACCTGGACTGGCGACTCGTTTCATATATGATATAATTTTTAATATTTTTAAGTTAACTGTGATTAACTGTATACATTTTTATTTTTATAATCATAAGTGACTTCAAATAGCTTCATCATTTGATATTAACATATTGCTTATATGTGGATCAAAAGCTTCTTGAATACCCACCACCAGTCAGTAGTATTTTTTTCTTAAAATGTTTTTAATTTTCTTATAGTATTTTTATAGTCAAAAATTTGTAATGCAGTCATTTGTTATGTTTTTACTTGATCCAATTATATTTTTAACATTTATATTCAAAATAACATTTTAATATCCACCATGCCCTTGGAATAGGAAATGGCAAGCCACTCTCATATCCTTGCTGGATAGTCTCATGGACAGAGGAGCCCATGGGGCCACAACTGAGCGATTGAGCGTGCGCACATGCCTTATTACTTTATTATTTTTCCAGATAAATATTGTTTTCAGGCATTCAAATTAATATATGTTCAATATTGGAGCAATTGTTCGGGGTTAAAATATTCTTATTCTTTATCCTGCTCTCAGTTGAATGCTCATAATTTTCTACATGGGTGCCCCTTTCCAACTTCCCTTCTATTCACGATTTTATTTGCTTTTCATATCATTGTTAGAGACTAAAAATACAGCAGTGCTAAAAGTAGAATAAACCAGATTCTATTTAATTTCTCTCCATTAAAATAATTGATTGATCTTATTAAAAGGAGAGGGCTTCCCAGGCAGTGGGTGCAGCGGTAAAGAATCTGCCTGAAATGCAGGAGAAGCAAGAGACGCAGGTTTGATCCCTGGGTCAGGAAGATCCCCTGGAGTAGGAAGTGGCAGCCCACTCTGATATTCTTGCCTGGAACCTTCCAAGGACAGAGGAGCTGACAGGCTACAGTCCAGAGGGTCGCAAAGAGTCAGACACGACTGAGCGCACAGACACAGATACAGTATATAAATACGATGGAATGCATGAACGTGACCAAGTGAGGAAGGAAAAGGAGGGGCACACTAGGGATTTAGGGTTACTGTACACACACTACTATGCGTAAAATATATATCACTACTGTAGAGCACAGGAAATTAGATGCAATACCGTGTAATAACCTCTAACGGAAAAGAATCTGCAAAAGAATATACATACATACACATGTATGCACACACACATATATGTATGTGTAACTGAATCACCCTGCTGTACACCTGAAACTAAAACATTGTATTACAGTTCCATTTTTAAAATTAGCTATTGCTGGAGGAGATACACCGATACAGACGTGCAGTGTGTGGATAGAGACGCACGCCCTGTAGGTTGTTAGTTGTTTAGGCAGTCGCCACTGGATGTTGTCGGCACGCTCACGTAGGCACTGGCTGAAATCTGACCACCACCACCTGACGAATGAACGTGGAATCAGACTGCCCTGTGGTGCTAGGCCTGTGGGGCAGCGCTGGCTCCTCAGGGCTCAGCAAGGTCCAATTTCATCACAGGTGGGCTGCTTAGTGTGTGCCTGGGCCTGGTGCGGGGAACCACTTGTCTGGGCAGGCCCTGGCGCCCTAGAAAACCCCTCCGTCCCACAGCCGCTCCCTCCAGAGCTGCCCCTGCGCACCCCTCCCGAATACTCCCATTCACTTCTCCTGCCGGAGCCACAGAGCCACTGTGACAAACTCTTGTCAATTTTATTAGCCGAGCGGATGCGATCGGTATCGGGAGGTTCTCCCATCATTCTTTCAGTGCCATGAATGGGGCGGGGGTGTCTGTCTCCTATTCCAGAGCCTGTTCCTCCATCCCTTCCCGCCCACCTGTGGGCATCCTGCCGTCCGTCCAGGAGACAGCCAGCCACCCTTCCCGCAAGACCACATGGGCAGCTTTGGGCTAATGTGGTCTTAGCAGTCAGGGATAAACCAGGCTGAATATTTATGACCCTGCCTTTTGGGAAGCGTGTGCTAAGTTTAGGAAGTCCACAAAAAGGAGCGAAAAAAATCAAGAAACATGTTTCTGGGATGTGTGTGTGTGTGTGCACGCACACATGTGGAATAGAAAGCCACTTAATTCTGTATATTCAAGTATTTTCCTAGGACTTGGTAAATCTTGATATGGATCAATAATTCATCAACCCCACCAGTATTTATTGAGAACATACCATGCACTGCGATTTAAATGCTGATGATGGTTCAGACGTGAACAAGAAAGATTAACCTTGCCTCTTATGGAGTTTGCCCACTAGGAAGAGGAGGCTAATGATAAGTAAACAGCTGAAGATTTCAAAGGTTTTTAACAACCACAGGGAAAGAAAGAACTAGGATGCAGAGGCTGATGGGAACAAGGGCCTCTATTTTAGGAAGGGACCTCTGAAAATGTAGCATCAGGGGGACACCCAAAGGACATAGCCACAGGAAGTCCCTGAGTCACAGCAGGCTTTTCAGAAGGAGACGGGTTTGTCTCAAGCATTGCGTGAGAACTTCACTCTAGAAGCCTCTGGAAGTTTGGGTTTTGCAAGAGAATTAGGTTCTAAGCCATGCACTGCATGTGATGAACGGACTTCTCTGCCTCTAGGATGGTTCCGGGTATTGAACGGGCTTCTCTGCATCTGGAGATGTTCCGTGCATGCGTGCTCAGTCGCTAAGTCGTGTCTGACTCTTTGTGACCCCATGGACTGTAGCAGCCCTATGGACTGTAGCTTGCCAGGCTCCTCTGTCCATGGTATTGTCCAGGCCAGAATGCTGGAGTGGGTTGCCGCTTCATCCTCCAGGGAATCTTCCTGACCCAGGGATCAAACCCGTGTCTCTAATGTCTCTGGCACTGGCAGGTGGGTTCATTGCACCGGTAGTGCCAGCGCCACCTGGGAAGCCCCCAGAGATGTTCTGGTTACGTATCATTTGGGGAGAGTTGAGAAAAAGTCACTTCAATCATTTTCTGTGTTCTGTGTCCAGTTTAAGAGCTCCAGGTGAGAAAGGCTCTGAACTTCAGACATGATGACCAGAAATCCAGGTGATGAGGAGAAAGGAAGCTGAACGTGAGTGGCTGGGCCCAGCCTGGCTTCTTCCACTGTCACTGGGCATCTGACCCCTCCTTGGGAAGGCTTTCGGGTCAAAAGGAGACAACAGACAAAAAGCTGCTTGGTTTAGAGCCTGAGAGCAGGTGGCATAAAAACAAGTGTGCTTCGCTTCCCTTCTTTCCTCTTTCCCCCATGATCCACTTAATAAAAAACCCTAATGAGGCACAGCAAGCTAGCGGTGATGGGCCACAAAAACCTTATATTCCCACAGTTTTGGTGGATTTATAATGATCTTTGAGATCCAAAATGGCATTTGAGAACCAGACAAGGAAATACACACACATACATACATACACAACATCCCAGCCCTTTACATAGCACAGCCTGACTTCCAGGAACAAACACGCCCCTTCCTCTGTGCTGATATGAGACCCACAGTCACGCTGGTTCAGCGGGAGGGGGACAGAGTGCAGTTACTGTGGCTGCATGTTTTGCGGTTCAAGCCTTAGTGTTACCCCGAACCTCCCGTCACGAAGGGCACCTCTCCAAGGGTCCACTGATGACCCTCCTTCACCATAAAGTGTCCCAGTGTCACCAGCTTCCAGCCCTTTGGCAAACTTCTGCTATTTTCCAAGCACACCATAACGCAGAGTTACGCATCCTTATGTGAGCACAGGCGACCAGAGACGTTCACACGGGTCAACGCACTTGCAGCTACCTGCTTTGCACTTTCATCACACGGAGCCATAGCTGCCTGACTCCTTGCTCTATCTGTTCATTGACTGGACACTGCAAAGGACTGAGTCTTGTGCTGCTGTCTGGAAATAGCTTATTGCTACTGAATAAACAAATAAAACTGAAAAAACCAATGAACCCAAAGCCACATCTGCACAGCCAAATATGAATTCACAAATGCATCCATCTCCAAGCCATGGGGATTTCTGATTACACTCAGGAGCATGTTCACACACGGGTCACAAGTTTGAGTTCCACACCCGTGCTTACCCTTTGTAACTCTCAAGTTGTTAAAGTCACCCTGCAGCCTCCCTACATCTGTCTGCAGGAAGATACTTCTAGATCATTCTGGGCACCTGCCTGTTGTTACGTGCTGGTGTCCTGGCCCAGATAAAAGACACTGCACTTAGCCCCAGTATTTTGGCACCTGATGTGAAGATCCAACTCATTGGAATAGACTGATGCTGGGAAAGATTGAGGGCAGGAGGAGAAGGGGGCAACAGAGGATAAGATGGTTGGATGGCATCACCGACTCAGTGGACGTGAATTTGAGCAAACCCCAGGAGATAGTAAAGGATGGGAAACTCTAGTGTGCTGCAGGTCATGGGGTCACAAAGAGTCAGACGCCACTGAGCAACTGACCCACAACAGCACTTGGAGCCCTTGGCTCTTCAAAGCTCCCTGCTTGCAACCAAGACCAGGAAGTCATGGAATGCAGTGAATGTGCCTAATTCTGAGGTCCCTCTCTCATGAGTCAGCCACTGGGGGAGACTTAATCTATTTAATATACTCTCTCCTCTGGGGTCTGAGAGGGTGTAGAGGCCAGAGCAAAGATGTCAAATCATGTGTGGTCTTTAAATAACCCCTGATGTTTGTCACAAGAGTTGAGCCTGGGGCCTGGACCGGTTCCAGTCGGTAATTGATAATTCCAACTGGTAATTATGTGCTCTGGGTAGTTTCGGTTGGCATTCCGCACATCCTGTCCTCAAATGGTGAGAGGTGTTCCCGGGTTTTGTGCCAGAGGTGGCTCCATTTCAAGCCCCATAAAGTTTCTAAATACCTTTGGAATGCTGCGGGATGAAAGATGCTATCCTCGTTAAACACATGGGCTTCTCGAAAGAAAACCCATTACTCTCGGATAATGACAATTTTTCCTGGTCCTTATGTTCCTTGTTAAAGTAAAATGTCAATTAATAAAGAACACACACATAACCCTTCCCAGGAATTAACTAATTATGTCAACCAACGACCTAGCGGGCCAAACAAATAATCTGCTTGCAAATGATTGGATTCTCTAGAACAGAGACGTTCTAGACTGTTTTGATACTCTTTTTCTGTCTTTTGTTCGTTTCACCGTTTGGTATGCAGTTAACTGCCCTTACACTGAAGTCTGTTCACTTGTTCCCACTAAGGCGGCTTCCCACGAGGTGCAGCAGGAAAGAATCCGTCTGCCAATGCAGGACACGCAGGAGATGCAGTTCAACCCCTGGGACGGGACGATCCCCTGGAGTGGGAAATGGCAACTCACTCCAGTACTCTTGCCTAGAAAACCCCATGGACAGGGGAGCCTGGCGGACTACAGTCCATGGGGTCACAAAGAGTCAGCTATAACTGAGTGAGGGGGCAGGCGTGCTCGCAAGAAGATGTAGGCTCTTTTTCTTTTGATTTGATTTGATTTTACTTATTCTTTCCCTGATGGACATTTGGATTGTTTCTATCTTTCGGCTATTGTGAATACTGCTCCGCTATCAACACTTACGTACAAGTTTTTTGTGTACATAAATTTGGATATACACAAATACACACACACACACACACACACACACATGTACTACACATCCACCATTAAATCTCATTAAGTGCAATATTCAACATACATCAAACAATGGCCTAAGCCTGCAGAATATTTACAAAATCCAAACTGGTGCTAGGAAGTTAATATTCTCCATTTTAAAATCAGAAGAGCATGACCAAGCTCTGCCTCACCCCTTCCTTCCTTGTCCTCTGGCATGCTGAAGCCCCAGCCTGGCTCACTGAACCTGGTGTGCCCTGGCGAGAGTGGCCGGGGGGAGCCACCCTCGGCGCCCAGGTGGGTCTCCGGCCTGTCGATTGCCAACCTCCCAGGATGCCTCTCTCTCCACTGGGCAGGATGCGGCCCAGGGGTCATTCCCAGATCACACATGCTCTTTCTTGAAACGGCGGTGCAACTCGGAGGAGGGCTTCAGGACTGATCAATGGCAGCGAGGCTTCTGTCAGGATGTACAGTAATTTGACTCAGCTCAATAAATTGAGCTTCTGGGACAGGAAAAAGCTCCCCCCCCTCCACTCTTGGATTCTAAAAATGCTGGTAAGAAGAACCTTGAGAGCTTCTGTCTCCTCAGCCCGCCCTGGCTGACTCCCCTGAAAGCACCCCCATCTTGTGATTGCACAGTGGGAGCGATCTCAGGTAGGAACAGAGGGGGAATATTGTGAAGCTCATTGATTTGTAGGCTTCTCGGAGCCTGACACTCCATCCATGCTCTGAATACTTCTGAGCATGTGCTTTCCCTCTGCCTGCTAGGGGCCCGGCTATCAGTCAGGACCCTTGCTCCACCCCAGGCAGAGAGAATAACTGAGGGCATCCCTCTAGTGGCTCTGGGTTGGCTCCAAGGACCTGTTCCCTCAGAGAAGAATCTGAGATCACAGCAGGGGGTGGGACCTAGGCCTCCCCAAACAGGAGAGATGGGAAGGGTAGGATAAAATCAAGGTGGACGTGGGCACTTTGTAAGACCTCAAACACTTGGCACGCACTATTTCAGTTCCTTGTGGCTACCACCCCATCAAGTCAGTTGCATCAACAGCTCCATTTTTAAGAAGGAACTAAGGCTCTGAGAAGTAAAACAGTCTGAGACTTCAAAAAACAAACAAACAAAAAAAAGATCTAAGAGTTTATGCAAAACAGCCAGAAAAACTCCACTTTGAATCAGTCTCACATATAGTTTTGTTTGGACACAAGACTCTTCAGCCAAAATGAGAAACACTTTGAATCCTCTGAACTAATCTAGCCATCAATTCCTTCCATTTTACAGATGAGGGGCCTGAAACTTAGAGAAACAGAAAGAACTGCCCCAGTTCACACGGCCACCAAGAGGTAGGGAGATAAAAGGGAGTAGCATGTCCACAAGTAATAATTATATTACCGGCTATTATTTACAGAAAGTATAGTATGTATCAGGCAGTGGGCTTCTCATGTATGATCTGACCTAATCCCCACAACACATGAGGTAACGGCACCGCCCTTGTGGGATTAGGGTGAGTATTAACTAAAGTCAGGCTCTTCTTCGTAACTCTCTGGTGTGTTTCTCAATGTGTGCACATCTAAGATCAACCAGGATCATAGAACTTTCTATACGCACACGCATGCGTGTCGAATCTTATCTTCACGTGGCATTTAGAAATAAACTGCCATCTGGTATACACATTTAACTTGGCACAGAGGGCTGTGTGTGTGTGTATGTGTGTGTGTGTGTAAATGCACAGTTAGTGCATGTAACAAAGCGGTGGCTTCATATTTTTCCTTAAAGAAACTAAACTTGCTTGTAAAACCTTTACTACAGATTAAACGGCTGATAATCAGCCTTTAGCATGTTATTGACCCTTCCGACATTTGTCTTAGCAGCTTTCTCTCTCTGAAATGGACAGTGTGAACAGACTGTGGGATCCCTTTTTTGGTCCGGTCATGGGAAAATTCTACCCTGTCCAGGGCAGAGGGATGGGGCAGAGTTGGGGTACATGCAGCTCACTGCCTTGTCCCTCTCCGTGTTTCCCCTTCAAATCCCTCCGAAATGTCACTTATTAAATGTGGACAAGTGTCCATACATGGCCACTGCCTCTTCCACAGCTCATGGCTGGCCTTCCACAGCTCAAATCTGAGACTTCAGACTCAGGCCTTTAAACAATCACCACTTTACATCTCACACTGCAAGTCCCGGCTGTCAGAAACCCCTTCCTCAGGTCTCGCGTCTGCATGTGCTCTTGTCGTGGGACATGATTCCACATCCCTTATACTCCCTTCTGTTGCCTGGATAACTCAGCTGTCAGATCTTTACCTGAGAGTCCCGTCCTCCAGGAAGCACTGTCTGGACTGCCCTGGCTGGGTTCAATATCCCCAAGCCCTTTCTGTTTCTCTTCTGCATATTCCAAATTGTGTAAAGCTTGTGGGTTTAAATTACCTGTTTCCCGAACCAAACTAAAAGATCCCTACAGGCAGGGCTCTTGCCAGCGTTGTCCCCAGTGATGGGTAAATGAAGCAGAAGTCTCTAGCGTCCAACCCCAAGAAGCATCTTTTATCCTGTCCACGAGACTGCCTGCCTGCAGCAAGCATCCCCAGACATCTCAGTGCACACACTTCTGCCCTTCCCTGACTTGAGATCTGAGATCTGACTCAGGGAAGCGGTCTCTGGGTCATTTTGCAGAACCACCTCTAACTACGTCAGGGCTGCCACAGATTTTTGAAGTCTGCGTTCCAGCCCAAGTTCTAAGGATCAGAAGAGCTGCACTGGAGTATGAAATTTGTTTTTATATTTTTCTCTGGCATTTTTCTATGAGCCCAGAGCAGACAGTGTGGCGAATAGGTGCTGACCTGGGGAAAAATAATGATGAGACAACACGGTGTCTGAAAGTCCAACAACCTAGTTATTAATCATTGACTTTCTCACATGGGAAAGGGAACCAGGCTTTAAAGGGAGAGATGCTTATGTTTTGCCCCTTTTTAAACTGGCAAACAGGAAAAATTAACCCCCCACTCTGTATAAAATCAATGGGGAGGGGAATGAAAGTAAAGTAAAATGTGACATGGGTAAGTTCTTCAAATTAATGTCCCCCGATACTGAATTTACATTAGGAGAATATATTGTGTATGTACAATGTGTTCAAGCCAGTGTGCACCTGTCCTTGTGGACTGCACAGCACATATAACAGGCCATTTCCATAAGGTATCATGGGCTGTTTGGAGCTGGTGGAGTAGAGAAAGAGTCTGGGAAGGCTTCTCGGAAGAGGAAGGACAGAGTCAGTGGCGAGGACGAAGGTGCGGAGACCTAAAACATGCAGCTGAGAAAGCCATCTCCATGGGAGTGTCCCCAGGCGTGGGCAGTTCTGTGCGACAGTGACAGCCCATCCTAGCGCCCCAGGGCAAGGCCACGGGGGCCCCCACCCTGCGCTTTGCAGAGTCTCCCAACCCCAAGAACTCACACCTGGCAGAGAGGAGTGTTGGGGCCGCCTTACAGCATCCATCTAGATACTTGCCACTTGGCTCCGGTTGAAAGGAACCGTGCCTGGGTTAATTCTGCCAACGTCAAGGGACTCGGAGGGGGCTGATTACAAAGCCTTGGGCTGGCCTGCAACCAGACTCCAGGCCGGGCGGCTCCAGGTTCACCGCGGCATTTGCTCCAGGGAGGCGTGTGCGGTCCTTCATTATCGCCACTGTTAGCATCTTGATCTGAGTTTCTTCTTCTTTGAAGTGGGGACAAGGTCGCTTCATTGTTCCAGTTTGGGTGCCCGGCTGCTGCTTATTAAATGCGAATTAGTACATGATAAAGGCAATTAGAGGGCTCAGCTGTCCTTGGGGGGCAGGGCCGGGTCCCCAGCCCCAGGAGAGTGAGGGCGGGCAGAGCAAGGCTTGAGGGTGTGTGTGTCAGCGGGGCCAGGTGCTGCTTGTTCAGATGGGGCACCTTCTGCCCAGTTTCCATTCATTCTCTGTCTTATTCTGTCTCTTCCCTGAAGGCAGTGACGGAGACGTGGCCCTGGGGCACGTCAGCTCCTGCTGGGGGACTCGGGAGCCCTGGCCAGGAAGTGCATGGCCGCCCGCTTTGCTTGTTACACTGACGAGAAGGCCCAGGGGCCGTACGTGTAGCTTCAGCTAGAAAATGACCCCAGTTCTGAGGTCGCTGAGATGGTCTCTGTGTTTCCCTCACGAGCACAAGAAGCCTTCTGTGCATAAGGCTGCTTCCGCCTCCTTTTCAGATTCCACATACAAGTGAGATCTCGCAGTATTTGCCTTTCTCTGTCTGGCTTGTTTTACTTCACATAATGGCGAACCACTCCAGTATTCTTGCCTGGAGAATCTCCATGGACAGAGGAGCCTGGCGGGCTATGGTCCACAGAGTCGCAGAGTCGGACATGACTGAATCGACTTAGCACACATACAGCACAATGTCCTCCAGGTTCACTCATGTTGTTGCAAATGACAAGGTGCGCTTCTTTTCATGGCTGAATAATATTCCATTGTGTGTGTGTGTGTGTGTGTGTGTTTTAGCATCTGTTGTACAAATTTTCAGTTACAAGGTAAGTTATGGGGCTCCAGCACATACTCTGGCGACTCTAGTTAATAACACGGCATTGTGTATTTGAAAATACTTGAAATTTAAGAACAGATCTTAAATGTTTTACACACACACACACACACGGGCAGCTGTGTGTAGATGTGTCTGTGTTAGTTAGCTTGGTCGTGGGGATCATCTGGCAATGCATACATCTGTCAAATTCCTAAAGTGTACACCTTATATCTATATATACTTCTTGTCAATTGAACCTCAATAAAACGGGGGGAGAAAAGAAAACTATAAAAAGAAGACCTCCTTCTTTCCAGGCTCAAGAAGCCACGTGAGGCAAGAGGAGAAGGGGGAGATGAGCCTGTCCCCCTCCTTCCGGTACAGTGAGCTCATGCCTAGAAGGACAAGCCCCTCCTGGCGGCTTCCCCTGCAGCCCTGTCCTTGGCTATCCCAGCTGCAGGGGATTCTGGGAGAGCCAGCATCTCCCAGGGTATGGGGAGCACGTGGTTGCTCTATGATGGAATCAGGGTCCTCTAAGTGAAGACAAAGGAGGGGATGGGTTTGGGGTGAGCAGCTCCCCACATCCATCAAATGGCTGAGTTTGAAGGCATATGGCATTGAGCTGGAAATCCCTTCCCTGCCACTTGCTTGATGATCAGCTTGGGCAGTCCCGACCTTCCCAGCTTCCTTATTTGTGTGAAGTGAAAGTTGCTCAATCGTGTCTGACTCTTTGTGACCCCACAGACTATACAGTCCGTGGAATTCTCCAGGCCAGAATACTGGAGTGGGTAGCCTTTCCCTTCTCCAGGGGATCTTCCCACCCAGGCATCAAACCCAGGTCTCCTGCATTGCAGGCATATTCTTAACCAGCTGAGCCACAAGGGAAGCTCAAGAATACTGGACTGGGTAGCCTATCCCTTCTCCAGGGGCTCTTTCCGACCCAGGAATCAAACCGGGGTGTCCTGCATTGCAGGCGGGTTCATTACCAACAGAGCTTATTTGTGTGTGGGAATAATCCCCCTCGCCCTGCCCCTGAGGCGTTTGTGAGCACTAAGTGAAGCACACGTGAAGTCTCCCAGCAGTCCTCAGGATGGGTTCCATGAAGGAGTGAATTATGATAATTAGCTACAAGGACAATATTCCTCCTTAATCCCCCGGCCCCGGCTCGGCCCCTTGACACGCCATTTGCCATTTTCCTAGAGCCCTCCCAGACAACCAAGAGCAGCACTTCTGTCCCGGCCATCATCAGAGGACTCAGCCTCCCGACTCCTTCCCGCAAGCTGGCCATCCTTCATCCCCATGGACGGCGCATCCGGAAAGCATATGGACACTGTAACCACAGCTCGGTTTGACCTTTAAGCTCTAGGAACATAAAACCTCCTAGCATCTTGTTTTTCACGGTTAGAGTCCACCCGGCCGGCTGCCCCCTCCCCTGGGCTGGCCCAGGGCCAATCTGCTCTCCCGGAACTGGGAAGAACAGAAACTAATGACCCCACATTGATATGTAACTTGCCCTAATATTGACCCCGGCCCTGTGGTCAGTGATTCCCATCGCGGGTAAATGATTGGGCTGTTTTGGATTCGACCTCGTTTGACTTTTCCACTGTCCCCTGGTCGCCTGTTTTTGAACAACCACGGCGATCTCAGTTTATCGGGTGATAAGATTCGGACTCCTGCTCTCCACCTTCAGAGGGTACAGCTGCCAAGTTTGCAGCATTTCTTCTGAATCAGCTAGGAGACTGTGACTGTCCTTCACTCACTACAGATGATAAAGTGGAAGTCCTGTCACTGGAGCTGCAGTTACGTTACATGATCTCAGAAAACAGGGATAACAATTATTATTAATTTATGATGGTGATAATTATGATTAATATTAATTGAGTGCTCACGATGGGCCTGGTGTGATAAGTGTGTGAGACTAGATACAATCATTCACTCCTCTGTTACTAAATTCCAAAGGTCTGCTGAGCTCTGAATTAGGCACCACCTGAGGTTCCTGCCCTGTGAGGGGGGTTCAGGCCATGACTCAGTCTGGTGCCATCAGGGCTGCGAGGGAAGCATTAAAGTTACCAGGTCTTGACCGAGTGTTTACTCCATGGTAGGTGTCTAGGACACATTACGTTTTAAGCCATCCTGACCATTATTACCTTTTCATAGATTCTCTTTGTAATCCCATTTTAAGATGAGATAAGTGAAGTTCATAGTCAGTTAATTAAGCAGTTCAAGGTTACACAGCTGTGAAAATCCAGATCTCGCTGAGTACAGAGCCCAGGCTAACACCAGAGCTGGGCTGCTTGTCCCAGCTCTGCCTCTTGTCAGCTTTGCGACCATGGATGGTTACTTAAGCTCTCTGGACTCGGTTTCCCAAACTGTAAAATGGGTTTATAGTCTTAGCTGCTTCTTGGGGTGGTGGTAAAGAGTAAATGAGTTGGCAGGTGCAAAATTCTGGGATCTTCTATGCCCTACCTATCAATCAATCAGTTAGGACAGACCTCAAATGGAGCTGGGGAAAGAACCACTGTGTTGATGTTTGAAGGGTGATTAAGCATGACCCAGGTGGGGACAGGAGCTGTCCCAGGGGCACTGAAGTCTGGAAAGCAGGGAGAGCTGCCGGGATTCACTAACAGTGCGGGACAGCTGAAAGGTGACCATGTGCCAGGAAGTGGGTGCACCCGAGGAGCAGATAGAAGCAGGATTCCAGAAGGTTCTGAAGGGCAGTTGGAGCTTCTTCTAAAAGCATCGGGGAGGCAATAAAGAGTGTGAAGCAAGGAAATGACTCTCTCCCTAAACAAGAAATGACTCTAGACTCCAACTCCAGGACCGCAAGTCCTGCTGTAACCCATGCTGGAGACAAGACTTGCTTTTTGTTGACCAAACATCACTCCTCCTAATCCTTTTCCAGGGCGAACTCGGCAGGTGCACCAGGCCCACGACTCACTGTTTTCCAGCGCTCTCCCTGCTGGCCTTCTGCAGGGGTCAGTCCCCAACCCAGGTGGAGGGCAAGGTGGAGGTCCTGGGGAGGTCACTGGTTTTCTCATGACCTTAAAATCTGTGGGCAAGGGCTGCCACCTTCGAGGGCATAGTTCACAGTCAGGGTGCCCTGGTTTTTAAATACCCTGGGCTCTGAGGTCTATGTGATGTGGATCAGGCTGAAGTGTGGAGCTCCTACTTACAAAACGTGGAACCGAGGGTTTAAAAATCCACCTGAGATTACGGGGAACCCACACTCATCCTTGGAGGACCATTTGCGTTTGAAGGGCTGGGTCAGCTGCTGGGTCCACAGGGACCTCGCTGTCGGTTCTGTTCTCAGAAAAGTGCCCCCGAGGTGGAGAAATGGAAACACGGGTCTCTTGATGGGCCCTGGGCCGCCCAAGGAAGACAGCTGGCCTCCACATTTTCCCAGATCCATGTGGGCAGCTACAAAGGAGCTTTTGAGGGTAAACAAATACAGAATTGAGAAAATAAGGAAGGAGCTGGCATCTGAGGAATGCGAATATTTAGAAAATGCTGGGGAGTGAAGACAGAGCAGGCTGTTCTGTTATAGGTTAGACGTCTAATGGCCTGGGACAGGGGAACTGTGAAACAAGGGAAAAAGGAAGGGAAAACAATCTCGGTAGAAACAAGGTTTCGTCAGCGTGGATTGTTTGCCACAGGCAAAAGCGGAGGCTGGAAAGCACAGGACTTTGACGGACAGCACGGAGGCTGCTCTAGCACTTCATGCTGTGACCAACCTGGTATTATGAAACACCACCATCCGCTGTCCTCACAGTGTCATCGTTGATTTTAATCCTTGTATTCTTCTTCTTATTTTGTGTGTGCTCAGTCGTGTCTGACTCTTTGTGACACCGAGGACTGTAGCCCACCAGGCTCCTCTGTCTGTGGGCTTTCACAGGCAAGAAAACTGGAGTGGGTAGCTGTTTCCTCCTCCAGGGGATCTCACTGGCCCAGGGATCGAACCTGTGTCTCCTGCAATGGCAGGCGGATTCTTTACCACTGCCCCGCCTAGGAAGCCCTTATTATTATTACTATTATTATTGCTGTTCGTTGGCCGAGAGATCCAGGGGAGGTTTGCATCCATCAGTTTCTGGAGGGGACTGGTGTGGTAGCACAGAGATGCTGACCAACCACACCAGAAGCAGATTAATAGAGAAAGTCGGGGTCAAAATCCAGGAAGGGCCTGGGTACCATATTCTTGAAGCTTTGCAGAGAACGGCAAAGGGCAAGGACCTAACTGTTTACACACTCAACCTTAAATTTGCAAATGCTTTGATCCTTCCCTGCACACACCCTGGACCCCCTTTCTTGCTTCTTGCCTTCAGCACAGGTGTTCATTCATTTTGTTCATCTGTTCACTTGCTCAATGACCACTGCACATCGGATGAGCACTGAAAGTTACCCTTTTATCCGGGTGGGCCTCCATGAGCCTCACAAGTACTGTCGCATTTACTCATCACTGCAGGGTCTGTACCCTTCGTTACTGCCCCCATTTAAAGATGGTGAAATCAAGCCTCAGACTGTGCATTTGCGTCTAATGCTGCTGTAGTCAATTATTGTGAACTTAGTGGTTTGAAGCAACACAAGGGTATTATGTTACGTCCAGCGTGGGTCCTCACGGGGCCTAAAATCAAGGTGTTGGCAGGGCATGCCCCTCTCTGGAGGCTCTAGGCAAGAATCCATGTGCTTGATCGCTCTGGCTTCCAGAGGCCACCTGAGTTTCTTGACGTTGGCTCCTTCCCTCTTCAAATCCTGCCCCAGAAGGTCCAGTGTTTCTCATATGGCATCGTTTTGGTACTGACTCCTTTTCTGCCTCGCCTGCAATTTTAAGGACTTTTGTGATAACACAAGGCCCACCTAGATAATCCAGAATAAACTCATTACTTTAAGGTCAGCTGGTTAGCAACCTTTCTCAACTCAGTCTGCAATCCGAGTCCCCTCTTGCCACTTAAGGTCACATATTCACAGGTTCTAGGGTTTAGGAGGTGGCCGTCTTTGGGGAACCCTGTTCCACCACAGTGTAACTGACTCGGGCATGGTCATGTGGTCTGCGAGTGGCAGGCGTCGTGTGTCAGCCTTGGTGATGTGGCTCAGCCTCTGGTTTTTCTCTTCCCTCCCTTTCTGCATGCCAAGGGCCCAGGGGGGTCTGACATGCTCTCAGCCTCTGACCTCCCGGCTCTCCTGTTCCGTGGTGTCTGGAGCAGGGTCTCATTCACTATGGACCAGAAGAATCGGAGGCAGTAAAGGGGAGAAGCTCTGAGCTAGAGGTCGTGCAGGAAGAAATTATCCTAAGAAGAGCCCACCGACCTGCGGACCGAGGAGAGGCGGTGAGGAGCTGGGGCTGAAGGCAGACTGGGGCAGTAGTTAGAGACACGAGTAGAGCCCACTGGGGACCTGCCGGGGGCCCGTCCCTCTGCCCCCGCTTTGACTATGTGTTAGCCTGTGAGAAGTCTGTGTACCCGTGTTCTTGTGTTCTAACACTTGGTGTGCACCCACACACACACGTGTGTGTTTGCACTGCCTTGGGCTGTGGGGCATTGCAGACAGACCCACACATCCACACAGAGCCCTGGGTACATCCAGGCTGGGCCTGCCTAACCCACCACTTGACTGTTGTTAGCTGGGGCATCGCTCCTGGCCCTTCTAGAGGCTCAGCTACGATGCTGGTCAATGGCCACATGGTCACAGGCCAAAGCAGAACAGACGGAATTGGCCTCCAAAGCCGGATCGCACCTTTCCCAAAGCCTGCTCCCAACCAGGCACCCATCACCTATCCGCCCTTTGGGGATTAAAGGACTTGAATCTCTGCCAGGTGTTCACTGCTGGACTTCAACCTCCCTGAGCCTCAGTCTCCACATACGTAGAAATGAGGATAGGAGTAACGTGTCTAAGGAGCCCCTACAGATAGGAGTTGAGATGAACGTGAACGCACGTGGCGGCTGTAAGGCACCTGTGAGGAAGCTGGATTATTACAGCAAGGCACGCCAGTGCAGTGATGGGCTTTGCTGCTTGCCTGTGATAGACCCAGCTAAGCTACAGAGATGGGACTCCAGGAATAAAGGAATTGTTTTTAACAAATCACTCCAGAGATCACTTATTTAAGTGAAATTCATCCCCTTGGGATATCAGACACATATTTGAGCATCATCAAAATGTTCTCACTTAATTTCCATTTTGAACCTCAGCTAGTCATCTGTATTGCTCGGTAAAGGCAAGTCTCTGTCTCTGAAAGTAGACTTCATTTTTTTTTTAAGCCAAAAGACATCCACTGCCAAATCATATTAATAAGGAGGAGATGATGGTTTGGGGCCAATGTCATTTTTTTTTTTCTTAAATGCCATGAACTGGCCAAGGGAGACATTCCCCAGAAACAGTTTTCAGCTTCTGTGCACAGGTGGTGATTCTAGATGCAGGGAGAACTTCAGCAGGGAAAGGTCCCCTTGGACGTGGCCAGGGGGTCAGATGGCCACTCGGCACAGCAGAGGCTTTGCCACAAAGACTCCTCCCACCACTCAAATCGCCCCTGACACAGAGTTCTCTTTACCTATATCCTGGGCCTAGGAGACAGAGCAGTTCTGGTGTGTAAGGGGGAGGATTAGGAAACTTGCCGCCTGATTTCCGATCCTGCCTCTGACCCTTGCTTGCCAGGTGATCTGGGCAGGTCTCTGAACTTCATGACTTCATTGGATTCATTGACTCAGCCAGCGATGCTCAGCCCAGGGTAGCTGTGCCCTCCTAGGGGACGCCTGACCACCCTGAGGCCATGATTGGTTGTTTCCATTGGCTGGGGTAGGGGCGTGCCACTGTCGTCTAGTAGGTCAAGGCCAGGGATACTGCTGAACACCCTACAACACACAAGACAGCTCTCCAACAAAGAATTATCCGGCGCCAAATGTCCACAGTGTGGACGTTAGAAAACCTTGTACTGAAACAGAAATGATACTAGTAGTACCGATCTCCCAAGTCTGCCATAAGGACTGAATGAGGTAACGCATGAAAAGTGTTTTACCAGGTAGCTTCATGTAAATTGGGATACAGTTGGTATTAGTTGCATTAATGACTGTAAGCGGTTATTTTGACTATAATGTTCAACCTGCTGGTAGACCCACTGCCCTCCTCTGTTCTTTGCACCCTCATGCTGCCCTGAACATCATCATCTTGATATGCATTTTCACAGAGGCCTTTGGAGACAGAAAAGTGGTCATCTAGCAGGTTAGTGAAGGAATGGATCCTCTGTCCTTGAAAATTCTCACTCCCTGTGCTACCACTAGCAAAGTCTTCATCCTGGGATGAAGGCCAGACACCATTATGAATATTACTACCTCAATTAAAACAATTGTGACCATGTATCTGGTGCTTTATCTATATTATTTCAATTTAATATTCCCGATAACTCAGAAATGGTATTACCATCGCCCAGATGGCCGAGGCTCAGAAAAATAGTAAGTAGCTTGGTCAAAATTAAATGGCTAGGAAGAGGCAATAGCCAGATTTAATCCCACGTCCGTTTTGACAAATATTGTACACTCTGTGATTCCTGATGTCGAGCAGAGGCTTGGGGAGGAAACTTGTCGTCTGGCCATAGGACCAGTGCCCTGAGCTAAACACCTGCTCCTTTGCTGAAGGACTTCTGTGCGCTTCTCTCCGTTTCCATCATTAAGGAGAGCTGATAGCTGCCTAAGGAAACTTACTTGTTTGGGGTATGAAAATGGTCATAGAGGGTTAAAACCTCTGAGTATCTGTAATCTGTCTTTCAAATGGTATTAAAAATTCATTTTCTGGAACATTGATAGACCTCTGTGCCCCCTCCCAAGCGACAGGATCTATGCTTTCACAATCCATAATGCAGACTCAATCTTGGAAGGAATGTTCAAATGATAAACATGCTACTTGTGATGTGTGGCTGTTTAATGATGATGCTATCGAGCAGGGAAATTAGACCCATGTCAGATGTGGTTTTGAAGGAGACACCTGCAGGAGGCCGAGCTTTCAATGGGTTTTTTCTTTCTGGCAAGAGCGAGCTTCCTATGTACCCCTCTTTCTGAAGTTTCTTAGAAACACATTGGCCTTTTCACTTCCTCTCTGACTCATGTTTCAAAAGCATGTGGATCTATTCCCTTTATGATTCCTCTTGCTAAATGGAGTCATAATTGATTATTCCTTGAATTTAAGCTTTTGTGACGGCTGTTGTGAACTTTTCATTGTGGTTATGATGAAAGTATCGGCAGGGAAGAGGAGAGGCTGGTTTTCTTAGCATCTGATTTCTGGGCATATTCTCTGATTTTCTCGTCTTCTGAAAGGGCAACAGAAATGGGATGGCTTGGCATCAAGAAAAGCGTGGATTGAACAAGTGTCTTAGGTTTCTCCTTGCGTTCACAGAATGCATTCCTAAGTGTCTTAGGTTTCTCCTTGCTCACAAAATGCATTCCTGGGTCTGTGTTGGCACCACTTTTGCAACAGCATTTGCCCACTACGTGTCTCTGTCACATTTTGGTAATTCTCACATTTCAAGCTTTTTCACTATCATTATATTTGTTATGACGATCTGTGATCAGTGATCTTTTGATGCTATTAGTACAGCAAGATTACGATTCACTCACAGAAGGCTTGGATGACGGCTAGCATTTTTTAGCAATAAAGGACTTTTAAGTATGTCCATTGTTTGTTTTAGTCATAAAGCTGCTACACAGTTCATAGATTACAGTATGTGTAATCATAACTTTTTAAAAGTGTTTAAGTGAATGTATAGTCAACTTACAATATTATGTTAACATGTTTCAGTAGTAAAATAGTGATCTGAAAAAAAAATAAAATAGTGATCTGATATTTTAATAGACGGCACTTCATACAGTGTTATTTCAAAATATTGGCTATATTTCTTGTTCTATACATTTAAACATAAGTTTTATATGCAATGCGATGGGAAACTCTGACTTCCATGTGAGTCAACTTGACTGTGGTGGTCTGACAATGAACCTGCTATATCTCTGAGAAGTAGTAAGTACTTCTTCATTACAAAGAATAAGAAAATGTTAGGGAAAAATGATAGAAATATTTGAAACAAAATCCTGTCATCTGTACAAAGTTACTGGCTCTTAACAGATTGGATTATCTCCTTCCAGGTCTTTTTCTGCTCATATATTTAAATATTTTTTAAAATCTGTGATTATACTGTATTTTTAATTTGGCTGCATCTTTTCCAAATTAAAAAAAAAAATTGGCACATAACACTAAACTGGTGACTATTTGGAGCAACTGGAGCTTTCATATGCTGCTTGGAGAAAATAAAATTAGTGTGGTCCTATGCAAAACTGTTTGGTGGTCTCTGCTAAAACTGAATATATAGAGAGCCAAGTAAAGTTGCTCAGTCATGTTCAACTCTTTGTGATTTCCATGGACTGTAGCTTACCAGGCTCCTCCGTCCATAGAATTTTCCAGGCAAGAGTACTGGAGTGAGTTGCCATTTCCTTTTCCAGGGGATCTTCCCAACCCAGGGGTTGAACCCCCATCTCCCACATTGCAGGCAGATGCTTTACACTTTGAGCCACCAGGGAAGCCCATGATCCAATGACCCAGCATATAGAGCCAATGACTCAGCAATTCTATTTCTAGGTTCAGACCCAGCGGACCTGTGTGCATATGATCACCAATAGGAGCCCATACAAGAACTATGGCCACACTACACAGAGTGGATAAAACCAGAAACCACCCAGATGCTTACCCACAGTGGAGTGGATAGGTAATTGTAGTATATTAACACAGTGGAAAGGAGATGAGGAAACTGCAACTCTGCATAACATCTGGCATGAGTCTCACGAAGCATTCAAGTGGAAGAAGCCAGGGACAAATGAATACACAGAGTATGATTCCATGAACCAAGTTCAAAACCAGTCAAAACTGATCTAAAGTGTTAGAAGGGATTACCCTGGAGGAAGCAATGACCGGAATAAGGGCACAAGGCAGGCTTTGAGGTGCCAGGAATGTTTTTTGCATCCAGGTACCAGGTGTATCATATCCCTGATGGACATGAATTTGAGCAAACTCCAGGAGATAGCGAAGGACAGAGAAGCCTGGCATGCTACAGTCCATGGGGTTGCAAAGAGCCAGACAAGACAGTGACAGAACAACAACGAAACCGGTTGTATGTGTGTGTTCACTGAACTGTACGCTTAGGGTTTATGCTATTATCTGTGTGTCTGCAACACTTCAATAAAACTTAGGTGAAAAGTTTGCCATGACATTTTTGTCAACTCCTTTTGTAAGCTCCGGTTAATAGCTGCAAAATGTTCCATTTATTGGATGGGCCATATTTATCTAGCTATTTTCCCATGAATAGATATTTTTTTCTTCCAATTTTTCCCACCCTTTTCAACAATGTTTTAATGACAATTTCCTTACATGTGCTTGGAAATGTAGATAAAGACTTATTTCCTCAGGATTGATCCCAGTAAGTGAAATTAAGGGTTTGGAGGCTCTTGATACTATTCCATTGCACAGAAAGGGCCTCTTTGATAGTCATGCTTTTTGCTGGCTTATTTGTTTGCATGAAATAAGCTCATACCGTAAGGGTTCTCAGCAATTTAGACTTTCAAGAGTATTGGCTGAGCATAAACATTTGACTGTACCCCCACCAACTGTAGGCTCTCTCAAGGAAATTTTTCAAGAAAAAAACATTCTAAGTAAGAATTCATGGTTCTCACTTTGAATTCTGTTTCCCCGTGGATGGCTTCCCTAGTAGCTCAGAGGATAAAGTGTCTGCCTGCAATGCAGGTAGACCTGGGTTCGATTCCTGTGTCAGGAAGATCCTCTGGAGAAGGCAATGGCAACCCACTCCAGTACCTTTGCCGGGAAAATCCCATGGACGGAGGAGCCCGGTAGGCTACAGTCCATGGGGTTGCAAAGAGTTGGACATGACCGAGTGATTTCACTTTCCTTTTCACTTTTCCCCACGGATGGCTTTTCCATCTCAGGCAAGAAAACGCCTCTTCCTCTGGACCCAGTTTCCTAACTCAAGGAAAAACCAACTGCAGCCTGCTAAGTGCAGAGGGTGCTGAAGAAGTATAGACTCCCATGCAGAACACAGGCAATTTCATGCAAAAAATGGATATTTTGCTCCATTTTGCTGAGCTGAAATCAAGGTGCATGCTGGAGGCCTGACAGGTCCTTAGCTGTAGCAGCACAAACGTGCTGTTACAAGACTTGAAAACTGTTTTGAAAGATTTGCTTAGTTCTCCAAAAAGAATCGTCAGTTCCCAGCTAGCGTGAGGCTGGCTGCTAAGGAGGGTAAGGAACCAAAAAATTAACAATACTATGAATCCAAATACGTATCTATGTTTATGTAGGCGTGTGCACATACATACACATAGATAGCGTTTTCTAGGAAATAAGCAGTTCTGTTTTTTACCTGAGTCCATTTGACATAAATATTATATTAGTTTCCATGTAGTCTTCATGTTAATGCCAGGTGGCTTCCAGAGCACAGAGCCAGATTTACACAGACGCCAAACCACCCCCAAGAGTTACAAGCAATCTGACAAGTTGGGGCTTGAGACCAGAAGTAGCAGAATTGATTTAAGACATTCACTCTCACATTGAGTTCACCGTAAGAAGAACTTTGCAGTCTAATGATCCAGGCTTGGGGACTGAAATCAACGTTCCAGTCATTCTTCTTAAAAGAGCAAGGGAAATAGAAACAAATCTGTGGGATATTAGAGGCAACTAGCGTCCACGCTGGGTTTTAGTGAAGAGATACAGACTATTTTCCGACCATCCCTTTGGTTTTTCAGGAGGTGACGGAGGGGATATCTCTGTCCTGTAAGTTTCACTCACTAGAAAATGTGGTTGTGTGACCCAAATCACACAGCAGTTGCTGTAGACTTTCCACCATGATCCCCATGGCAAAGGAGAGTCCATGATTCAAAAAGTTAAAAAAAAAAAAATTTTGGTCATAAATCAGTTTTTACTGTGAGTAAAACAGTAGACCAAGTCAAAAGAGCTGGTTCTAAAGACAAAGCTAATGATCTGGCTATTGCCCTGGCGGTCCTGCTACATAAAGACAGAGTTCTGGGGGGCGGGCCGGGGGGGTGTCAATCGGGGCAGAGGGAGAAAAGCAGAGAATCCTTCCCCATCTATGAAAATTATACAGCTAACAAAATTGCTCAATTTTCCCTATAAGTCAGATGAAAGATATGTGGTTTATTTCATTGAAAGCAACTGATGAAAAGCAACTGTACAAAAATATGTAGGTAAATATAAATGCTTTTTTCAGCTGTAATACCTAAAACTAGCAGGAAACATACTATATGTCTATCAATAGAGGAATAAAAAAATAAGTGATGAAACCGCCACATACTAGGATTGCTGTAGCCACAAAAAAAAAAAGAGCCCCGCATGTCCTGACATGAGGGCATGTCCATGACACGCTCCTGAGACAGCCGAGGGCAGAACAGTAACGACGGTACCTACGCCTTGACAATCTCTCCTGCTGAACAGGTGGAGACTTTCTCTTTCATTGTACACATTTCTGTGCTATCTTCATTTTTAAAAAGCAAATCCAATGAACAAAGAAAGTATAGCTAATTTCCTGGATTGTTGGTAAGGTTTTTTTGTTTTGTTTAGTTTTGTTTTGTTTTCCCCTTTGTTTTTCAAAGTAGGGGATTCGGTGAGAAATTAAAAGTGGAGACCCTGTCCATGAAGCCGTGGTCCTACACCGAGGAGCTGATTCCTCTGTAAAAGCAGGATCCTTCATAGGTTATCTGTGATTCTACCAATACTTGGCCCTCAGTTACAGCTGCGCTCTTCTGTCTCCTAAGTTCTCTCTCCTGTTCCCAGCAGCTTTGCCTGGAAGGCAGGTGTGATTAAGCTCGAGACCATATTGCTGGAAGCAGCAGAACCAGGCCTCCAGTTGCTACTGTCTGACTCTAAACACCTCATGACTAGCAACTGCCCAGAGCTATTCCCTTATGTTCATATCTAAAACGGCGGTCTCAGAACCTCATTCTCTGATTTCTTGGGAGAGTTGGTAGCTGTTCATTTTGTCTTAAGAGCACAGGCTCAGAAATCATACTTCCTGGTTTCAAACTGCTTCCTAGCTATGTGACTTTGGAAAAGTTGCTTGACATCTCTGAACTTCAGTATTTTCAGCTATGAAACAGGGATAACAATTTTGCTTTCCTCTCAGGGTTATTGTGGAGCCGACTGAACTATCATTTGGATGGCAGCAGAGGTGATTTCTTGTATAGCAGGAAAGTAATGGATGCTAGCTGTAACAATTAACGCTAAACCCATTTTACAAATTTGGTAAATCAGAGGACTCAGTTTCCTCACCTATAAAATGGAGGAAGTAACATCAATTTCTCAGGGTTTCTATGACAGTTAAATGAGATAATGTACGTACGGTACCTGGCAGCAGATAGGAGTTTAATAACTGTCAGCCCTTTTCTGACCTTGTACTTATTGGATGACCCTCACCCGTGGGCTAGGAATGATATTTGTATGAACTGCTTGTTATGAGGACAAGATGCTCATGTTGGCAAAGGGTGACCTGGAGAATTATTTATGAGTCAGACGAACAGAGTAGCAAAGGAAAAGGCCCCATATCCCTACAACCAAACATTCCCATGCCCTGAAGTATAAACAGTGGAGCAGGGCATTCAGAGCCTTCTAGAAGCCACTGGGAAACCGTGAAGGAAGACTGAGGGGGGAAGCCAGTCAGCAGTTCCCAGCGTGAAGAAAGCATGCCCAGTGTCAGCGGAAGGAACTTTGCTAATCCCACGCCTGCGTGTTCAGTTGCTCAGTCGTGTCCGACTCTTTGGAACCCATGTAGCCCAATAGGCTCTTCTGTCCATGGCATTTCCCAGACAAGAATACTGGAGCGGGTTGCCATTTCCTCCTCCAGGGAATCTTCCCGACCCGGGGATTGAATCCGCGTCACCTGTGTCTCCTGCACTGCAGGCAGATTCTTCACCCACTGAATAGGTAGACCTAGTTTTTTGGTGGGCTATGGTTCAAAGCGGAGAAGGCAATGGCACCCCACTCCAGTACTCTTGCCTGGAAAATCCCATGGACAGAGGAGCCTGGTAGGCTGCAGTCCATGAGGTCGCTAGAGTCGGACATGACTGAGCGACTTCACTTTCACTTTTCACTTTCATGCATTGGAGAAGGAAATGGCAACCCACTCCAGTGTTCTTGCCTGGAGAATCCCAGGGACAGGAAGCCTGGTGGGCTGCCGTCTATGGGGTCGCACAGAGTCGGACACGACTGAAGCGACATAGCAGCAGCAGCAGCAGCATGGTTCAAAGGGTTGCAAAGAGTCGGACACAGCCGGCTGACTGCATGCACACCAAAAAGCTAGGCAAGTTTATTGTAACGAGCAAGGGTCCTTCAGCCCTAGGAATGGCCTTACTGGGTAACAAGTTCATCAGGGAAAATCAAAAGTCCACAACTCTCTGAAAACTAGAGCTTTCGGCATGGACCGCTCTGTGTGCTCTGTCTTAAAGAAGGAAATACATGATACAATATGTGTGGGAGGATAACATCTCAACCAAATCCTAAGTGAAAATACAACCTGAAGCAACTGCTTCCCGTTTAAACCATATTTGCATTGATGGAATAAGTGATAATTGCGATATGATATTTATAGGATTCTTGATTTCACTGTTCTCTGTTGTTTTGCTTTTTTCCCCTCTTCCACCCCTCTGGAATCTTTTGATCTATCCCGTAAAACCAAATTTCAGGGTCACTACACCTATCCATGCTGCCCTGTATTTTTTCTGACTGCAAAGACAAATGGTTAAGAGTGCAGGGCTGGAGCTGTACTTCCTGGATTCCATTCCCGGCTCTATCATGTACTAGCTGTGTGACCCTGGACAGGTTACCTACCCTCTCTGTGCTTTAGTTTTCTTTTCCATAAAATGGAGCCAATAATAGTAGTGCTTCCCTCCTGGGCTTGAGAGGATCAAATAGAAGAATGTCTGAAATGTGCTTAGCAGGATACGTGAGACACTGCAAATGCTCAACATATGATTATTATTTTATCACTGAAATGGTATCACCTCTTGTAAGTAAGCGGGGGTGGGTATCTTACCTAACATACCAACTCTGCAATGAATTTGAGTATTTCTTTGCTGTCTGGTCTTCATGAGACTTTCTCTTTTCCACCTGTAAAATGGAGATAATAGTACCCTGCAAGAGTTTCCAGAGGATTGGATGAGGTAATGTCTGTGGAATCTCCAGTCTGGGGCAAGTCCTCAGCAAAGGGTCGTGTCATTATTCCTTCTTTCTAAAATACTCAGCGTTTTACACCTAGGTAATAACATCCAATTTAGAAGTGCTTTTACTTTAGTTTGCTTTTTATTTACTTTCATAACTAGTGAATGTAAAAAAAACTTGATTACTTCAATACTGTAAAAAGCATATTGGGTGAGCAAGATAAATTCTCAAGCAAATGTATGTTTTGATACCTTAATTTGTCAGGCATGTCTATGGGTAATTGCAGTTTTTATTAATTAAAAAGTCTGTTTATCTCATTTTATTTATAAGCTCAAATTCATCCCTACTATAACCACTTGAAAGAAAGAAAAGAAACACACAAAGCAAACACACGAGCAAACTTTTAGTATATACCTATTTTTCATTGCCAAAACTTCAACACCTCAATTGTGCTTTATATGTATTTGTTGTTGTTGTTTAGTCACTAAATCAGGTCTGACTGTGACCCTATGGACTGTAGCCCCCCAGGCTCCTCCGTCCATGGGATTTCCCAGGCAAGAATACTGGAGTGGGTAGCCATGCCCTCTTCCAGGGGATCTTCCTGACCCAGGGATTGAACCCACGTCTCCTGCACTGCAGGTGAATTCTTTACCACTGAGCCACCAGGGAAGCCCTTTAAATCCATAGGCGCTGAATAAAAGTTTGTTGAATAAATAAAATGACCTGTGAACATCACTTGTATTATGTCAAACTTCTGTCTTCCCATTTTTCTGACCCTTATAGTTCCACACCATTGAGGAATTGTATATTTCCTGCTAACGAGTGATGCGGGCATAGCAGACAAGTGTGTTTTATCTTTGCCAAGAGCCTGGGGCTGACAGTGCAGAATCAGGAGTCTTGGCTCTGCCGTGTGACCTTGGGCAAGTCACTTTTCATCTCTGAACTATGTCTCCTTATCTGAAAAATGAGCGTCTGGATTAAATGACCTCTTTGTACCTCCTCCTTTATCCTCCTGCTGGAGAGCAGGTAGCATTGACATGATGGGGACTCAGAGTCAGCCTTCACTTTGGGATTTGGGGTGCCGGGGACAGGTCAGGCAGACATCTGTGTATTAACAGCCAGTGGTGCAAATGAGGACAGCTTCCCAACCTCAAGTCTCAGTTATCCTCATCTGCAGAACAGGAATAATCAGACTGTCTTCACAGAGTTGTTACAAGGCTGAAAGGAGACACCACACCTCAGGAACCAAGCACAGGGCCTGGGCTAAGCTGAGTGTTGGGTCAACAGCACCCATCATTTTGTAGGTCTCTGCTTCTTTCTTGGCCAGAAGCCTCTGTATTGAAGGTAATAGTCACAGCTCTTTTCTCTAATCATCTCCCGGGCTGATTAAGAGCAACCTCTAGGAGGGACAATGCTGATTAAGCCAATAATATGAATTCGGTGTTTCTGGAACATGCAGGCAGGTCACTCACTGCTCATTGGCCTTCCTCCACGGGCTGCAGAGATATGGCATCTGATACCAGCCTCAAGATCGGTTCCTTCCTCTCTCAAGGCTGGTTTTATTGATCTCCTGACTCTGATGGGGGCAGGGGAGGAAGGAGAAGCGGGGAAATGCTAGCAGAGAGGAGGTTGGGTCCACTGGAGTTCTTCTTCACCCACAGAAGCAGAAGCCAGAAAAGCTGGTGTACAATCCAGGCTTCACTGGGGTTCTTGGCGTTTTGTTCCCTCTTTTTCCATCAGACCCCAGCAGGTAGCCATTTTTAATTCTTCATTAATCTTACTTGACCAGAGGTCATGTCTGTTTGCAGGGCAAAGATTAGAGAAGCGGCCTGATAAGTGGCTGATACCACTAGTAATAAATGAGTATGAGCAGCAGGCCTGGCATAATTAAAAATGTATAAGCTCACATTGTATTCCCCCTTAAAAATTTACAGTCATCCTTTGGAATTGTCCTGGAACCAGCATTCAATTTGTTTGAGTCATCTTTGCTGTGATAAGAAAAGGGGAGGAAACGGATGATCCAGTAGACGATAACCCTCTTCTGGGGAAAATCAAGCCCAGATCGGGGAGTGCAGCATGATGCTTCTCCCCGTTGTGTGCTGTGCAGGAGGAGGAGGAAGATGTCAGAGCTCAGCTCCGAACCTACCTCTGCAGCTAGCAGGCGGTGAGTCAGGGGCCTGAGAACTCGAACATCACCAGCCTAGTGCAGGAAGCTGGCAAAACCCACAGAGCACACCGAGGTCAACTTCAAACAGGCAGTTATCAGCGCCCAGGCTGCCGCTGGCACTGTCGAACCAGGATTTACTCCAGCGTTGACAAAGCTTAGCCTGGTTTGGAACATTTGGTCCATTTGCCTACAAATGGCCCCACTGTGTGCTCTTTGTGGGTCTGGATGTGCCACACGAGGAGATGAGCTGGGCGTGGCCCTCCTTTCCCCCAACCCGAGGGACAGTTACGATTCCGGCATTGGGGAAGCTTCTATTTCCAGGGGCAGGCAAGGATGTGGGAAAGAAGAACGAAGCGGGCGCCAGGCGCTGTCTTAGCGCTTCTGGAGGCACCACTGTACTCCATCTTTGCAGCAGGGCTGGGGGTGGGAATGTTTCCCACTTTACAGATGAGGAGACTGAGGCCTCACGAAGTGACTGCCTTCCCGTCTTGCTCATAGCGGCAGGAGCTCTGCCCTGGCCTCAGCTCAGCCTCCAACTCTCCTTCCTCACAGCTGTCACATGGGGCAGGCTGGCTGGAGATGCTATGAGGTTTGCATCTGAGCGGGCTTCCCTGGTGGCTCAGTTGGGAAAGAAGCTGCCTGCCATGCAGGAGAGACCCGGGTTCGATCCCTGGGTCAGGGAAGATCTCCTGGAGAAGGGAATGGCTACCCACTCAATCAGGACAACTCTCAAGCGTCCACTCTGAAGGGAGGTCTTCCTTCCCACAGAATTTCCAGAGCTGAGGACAACCTTGGGACAACAGTGGCTCTGGTCCCACAAGGACTTCCCTTCCAAGAAGTTACCGCGGAAAGAGTGCTAAAGGGGCTTCTTCCTGGTGCCGAGAGCCACCGGCACCGAAACGGTTACCAACCATTTTGTTCAACCAGACTATTTACAAGTAGCAACAGGGTATCTGTTTCCTGTCATCTCCATCATATATCTTAAGGCAGAGAGATTGGAAGCCCATTACAGTCTGATATCTAATCAATACGCCCCGTATTCCTACAGCAGGAAGTAAAAGAATAGGCCCTTGGGAACCAGAGTTCAAATTACTCTCCTGTCGATTCCAGATAGCCGCTAATGATAGGCTGCGCCCGGGGTGGGGAGGGGCCGGGGGAGGGGCAGGAAGGGACCTGCGTTTAATGAGAGAGTTAATTCAAGGATCGCACATGTAGTCACATTTGCCTCATTTTAAAACCACATGCCGTCCCTCAGAAGCTGGAAAGAGGGGCATTTAGTGTCACGTGTTCTCCTCTGGGCTTCAGAAGCATTTGCTTTCCTTGAAGGGGCGCTAAAATAGATTTTGGACATACACATGGGTTACCTATCATTTGCCTATGTTTGGGTATCAGATTTTATATGTGGGCCTTTTCCTGTTACACCAAAAGAAGGTTAAAGGGACTTAAACGTGTTCATTTGTTTATTCAACGATTATTTAGAGAAGGTCTGTATATCGGGTGCCAGTTACTGGAATGAATGCACCTTCAGACAGGTCTCAGGCGGCCCAGACCTCATGGAACACACTCGTTAGCAGGAAGATGTCATTGCGCGGTAGGTGTTTAAGTCAGGTTCTTGTGAGTGAAAAGGGAATTGTGTTGGAGTCACTGAGTTTTCAGTTTGCTTTTTATCCCTTCCACCAACCAGCTTTGTGACCCTTCGAAAGTTGCATAACATAACATAAACTCTTTGGGCTTCAGATCCTCCACTTATAAGTTGGAACTGCTGCTGCTGCTGCTAAGTCACTTTGGTCGTGTCCGACTCTGTGCGACCCCATAGACGGCAGCCCACCAGGCTCCCCGGTCCCTGGGATTCTCCAGGCAAGAACACTGGAGTGGGTTGCCATTTCCTTCTCCAATGCATAAAAGTGAAAAGTGAGGGCGAAGTCGCTCAGTCGTGTCCGACTCTTCACGACCCCATGGACTGCAGCCTACCAGGATGGAACAAGTAACACTCATCTCTTGGGTCGATGGGAAGAGAGATAAAGAAAGAAACGTGCGTGTGTTCATCTCAGCACACAGCCTGTATAGTCGTTCCTCGAGAAAAAGCCTGTTGCCTCTTGTTTTCACGCAGCCGGAGAGCACCTCCGTCCTGGGCGGGCCTGTGTGAGAGCCCAGAAAGGAGCCTGGTTACGAAGCTCTGTCTCTTTCACACCAGCCGGTTCTCCGCCCTGCTCTGTGCAGCCAGGGCTGGCGCTCTGCACCCCTTTGGCCTGCGGCGTTAGGATCTGCGGACAGGGTGGCGCTGGAGGCAGCCCGCAGGGTGAAGGCAGAAGGAACCTACCCTCTTGACTTGCTGGCCTCTCAGCCTCCCTTCACCTTGGCAGTGGTCTTTCCTCCCTCCCGCCCCTGTTGGTTAACTCTGACCTCCAGCATCTTGCAAACTCCCAGAACTGGGCTCACTGCATGTTCTTAGAGACCTGAGCACCAACAGGCAACACCGCTTGCCCAGACATTCGGGTCCCTCCCGGGAACCAGAGCCGGGAGTCAGCTGCCCCTGGGAGGCCTGGGTCGCTGGTCCACCAGGTCCCTTGTCTTCTGAGCTCCTGGATCCTGATACCTACCCTTCGCTCCCCAGCCCTGGGTATGGCAGCCACTTCCCACAGGGCTTATTGCTGTGTGACCTTGGTGTTTTCATTTTTGCCTTTTAAGTCTTCCCGTGCCTGCGTAACCAAGGTGTTTGATTGAGCATTGCAGCTGAAACTGTGGTTTGTGTTTTCCTGACTGGACCCTGGCTAATACGAGGGTCAGTACTGGTCATGGCTGTTGAAAGGAGTTCATGGTTTCTCTTACTCAGTCCCAGAGCAGCCTGCTTCTTTATCCAGAGGACTCGACACAAAACAAACAACACACACGCACACACACACCCCGGCAAGATGAAAGTTTAGGCCCTCAATCTTCTACCTGTAGACTCTCAAACTCCTGTTCAAATTAAAGCCAGACTGTTGATAAGAATCTCCTCTATTCTGCTGTCTTCCTAGCCCTTTCAACAAAACTCGTTGGTTGTCTATTTTATATATAGTAGTGTGTTTATGTTAATCTCAAACTGCTAATTTACCTCTTCCCCACCTTCCTCTTTGGTAACCTAAGTTTGTTTTCTATGACTGTGGGTATAGTTCTGTTTTGTAAATAAGCTCCTTTGTATCTTTTTTTTCTTAGATTCCACATATAAAAGATACCATATTCTATTATCTTTCTCTGTCTGGCTTGCTTCGCTCAGGACAGTAATCTCTGTGTCCATCCACCCATCCACGTTGCTGCAGATAGCATTATTTCATTCTTTTAAAATGGAACAGACTACCTCCATACATACAATGGAACTTGGTGCATAACATCTATTAAAATATGGAACTTCATTTAGCCTTATTAGAACTTCCAGGTGTTGGATATTGCATTTTTTTACTTTAGTTACTTTGATTTAGCCTAGATAGGATCCGAACCGAGAGCTTGTGTTCTATGGTCAATGCTTCCTCCACCACGACACATGTGACTACCGGGGTCACTTGAATGGAATAATCTCTCATCGGAGAGGCAGTATGTTTATTTCTGTATCCTTCCTGAGCCCAACAGTCACACTCAGCACCTTCCCAGGCCATTTGTAATGCCCTCTCCTCCCTCCTGGACTTCCTAGGTGGCTCAGCGGTAAAGAATCCCCCTGCCAATGCAGGAGACGCAGGTTTGATCCTTGGGTCAGGACGATCCCCTGGAGAAGGAAATGGCAGCCTACTCCAGTATTCTTGCCTGGGAAATCCCATGGACAGAAGAGCTACTAGCAGGCTACAGTCTACGGGGGTTTCAAAAGAGTCGGACACAACTGAGAACACACAGGCACACACACACACACACACACACACACACACACACACACACACACTACACACACACACACACACACACACACACACTACACACACACACACACTACACACACACACAACACACACACAACACACACAACACACACACACACACACACACAACCTCGCTCCTGGCTTTCTTCTGTTGTGCATTTCCCCTACAATGCCTTTTCCTGCCCCTGCACTTAGCCATCGTCACCCATCCATTAAGAATCAAAGGTCAACCTTGAACTGGAATCTCACAGGCTTTTGATTTTGAGTTAAGATCAATCACACGCTGTCTTGTCGTAGTCTCGAACTATCCCAGGTTTATACATATGTCTTCCCTACCCTCTCGGATCCCCGTTCCATTAAGGAAAGTATCTATGCCTCGCATTTTCTTTTGTCCTCAAAGAGGTGAGCACAACACTTCTATCCGTTAAGTGTTTCTTTGATCTCATTTACATGAAAATCTTTTATAAGTCAGAACTAGAAAATACAAATTGAAAAAGGCATCTGTAGGAGAACTGACTTTTAGTTTAAAATCCCCCTCTTTGTTTCGGTTGCCAGTAAGCTCACAGGTAAGTTTTGTGTTCCATTCCCAAAGCTACACTGAGTCAAGGTTTTCTGCTAAAATTTCGTTGCTTCCTTTCCATGCCTCCCCCACCATTCTCAACTCAACCCATGTACTTGCCATTCATTTCCTTTCCTTTCCTTTATTTTGAACTTGTACCTCCATCTTGATGATTTTATTATTTTATTGTACCAGTGCTTACTATAAGTCCCAATTATATTTTGGAAATAAGTAAAGTGTAAGGGGAAACTGCCAAGTCCAAGACCGGGCACATAAAAGATAATCGGCATAGGCATATAAATTCATGTACATAAAATATTTTGTAGATGAGAGCTTTCTATTCTAGAATTGCCTTCTCAACATATAATTATATTTAAAATAATTTTTAAATAAAGTTTATTTTTCTAACATAAAATCAATTTCTAAATTTCCATTATAAAATGTTGCTCTCGTTGTTTAGTCTCTAAGTCATGTCCAATTGGACTGTAGCCCACCAGGCTCCTCTGTCCATAGGATTTCCCAGGCAAGAATACTGGAGTGGGTTACCGTTTCATTCCAGGGCATCTTCACAACCCAGGGACTGAACCTGTGTCTCCTGCATTGGCAGGCAGGTTCTTTACCACTGAGCCATCAATGTTAGGGAAACACGAAAGTTAAAAAAAAAAGAAGAAGATCAAAAATATGCTGCGTAGTCCTAGCATCTAAAGCCAACCACAATTAAGACTTGTGATATCATTTCATACTATGTTTTAGTATAGTTGGCATGAAAACAACAATGCACATAAGCACATATATCCTGATTTTCACTATTAAAACATATATCCCTATACTGTAAAATGTCTATAATTTATAATTAAATTGTTAGTTGCCAGAAAGACACTGGAATAAAAAATAAGTCCATATTTCTGTTTTATGAGACAGAAGCCAGAATTCAGAAAAGCCAAGGCAACAAAGATTTGTGGGGCAAAGTAAGATGGCAAGAGGGGTGCAAGAGAAAGAGTTTGGAGGATCTGCATGGGGATGCCCTTGATTTTTTGGCTGAGTATTAATTGGCTCCTGAGTGAGAGGTCATTACCTGTGAGAGTAGTAGACAGAAAAATTCCTAGAGCTTGGACAGAATGAAAATAGTTGTCTTCCCACTGCTGCTGCTGCTACTGCTAAGTCACTTTGGTCGTGTCCGACTCTGTGCGACCCCATAGACGGCAGCCCACCAGGCTCCCCGGTCCCTGGGATTCTCCAGGCAAGAACACTGGAGTGGGTTGCCATTTCCTTCTCCAATGCATGAAAGTGAAAAGTGAAAGGGAAGTCGCTCAGTCGTGTCCAACTCTTCTCGACCCCATGGACTCCAGCCCACCAGGCTCCTCCGTCCATGGGATTTTCCAGGCAAGAGTACTGGAGTGGGGTGCCATTGCCTTCCCATTAGCCATAGAGAAAAAACTTTACCAAACACGGGGCATTATGTAGAATCTTCAGAAGGCTGTTTTCTTAAATTGGGCTAAATAAAATTCTGATCAGCATAGCAAAGCTTAAAAGCAAGCCTCAAAAGGATCCAACTGATTCTAAATAACTGGGAGCCACAAATACAACAAAATCTGCAATCAACAATGTACTAAAAATGTCCTACATTAAGTCAAACATTTTCAGACATACAAAAAAGCAGGAAAATATGACCAAATACCAGGAGAAAAATCAATCAGTAGAATCAGAACCAGAAACAACAGTCATAATAAGACAATTATAAACATATCCCATATGTTCAAGCAGTTAAAGGAAAATATGAGCATGATGGATAGAGAAATGAAATATATTTTCAGAAGACCCAAGTGGAATGTGTAGACAAGAAATATACAATATTTGAAGTGAAAAATACATCAAATGAGATTAACAGATTAGACATTGCAGAATCAAAAATTAACTATCTTGCAGATACAGCAACAGAAAGTAAGCAAAATGAAAGCAGATGAGAAAAAATACTGCAAAATGAGCAGGATCAGTAACCCCTGGTAAAATATAAAGCATTCTAACATATAAGTAACTGGATTTCAAGAAGGAGGTAGAGGAGACAGAAAAATGTTTCATAAAATAATGTTTAAAAATTTTACAAACTTGATGAAAACTGTATGCCCACATATCTAAGAAGTTCAAAAAACCACAGCAGAATAAACCCAAAGAAAACCACACCAAGTTTCATCAAAGTCAAATTGCTGAAACACAGAAATAAAAAGAAAATTTTAAAGCATCCAGGGAAATATTACAAATTATGTCCAGAAGAACAAATATTAAAATAACAGAAGACTCCTTGTTGAAAATTATACAAAATAAAATGGTAGGAGGTAATTTGGATTTAAATAAATTAATGAAGAGTGCTGGAAATGGTAAACATAAGTTTTCCCTCTCATAAAAACTCTTTCAAAAGTAATTTACTACTTAAAGCAAAATAACAACAACTTATTGTGGGATTTAGCAGATCTATGAAAGTAAATGGAGATAATGGCGACCTCCTTCATGGCAAATAGATGGGGAAACAATAGAAACAGTGATAGACTATTTTTGAGCCCCAAAATCACTGCAGATGGTGACTGCAGCCATGAAATTAAAAGACACTTGCTCCTTGGAAGAAAAACTATGACCAATCTAGACAGTATATTTAAAAGCAGAGACATTGCTTTGCCAACAAAGATCCATATATTCAAAGCTATGGTTTTTCCAGTAGTCATGTACGGATATGAGGTTGGACCATAAAGAAGACTGAGCACCAAAGAATTGATGCTTTTGAACTGTGGTGTTGGAGAAGACTCTTGAGAGTCCCTTGGACTTCGAGGAGATCAAACCAGTCAATTCTAAAGGAAATCAGTCCTGTATATTCATTGGAAGGACTGATGCTGAAGCCCCAATACTTTGGCCACCTGATGCAAAGAACTGACTCATTAGAAAAGACCCTGATGCTAGGAAAGATTGAAGGCAGGAAGAGAAGGGGACGACAAAGGATGAGATGGTTGGATGGCATCACTGACTCAATGGAAATGAGTTTGAGCAAGCTCCAGGAGACAGTGAAGGACAGGGAAGCCTGGCGTGCTACAGTCCATGGGGTCGCAAAGAGTTGGACATGACTGAGTGACTGAAAACAACAATATAAAAGTAAAATATATGACACAAATATCATAAAAGTTAGGAAAAAAGAAGTAGATGTATACTATTCTAAGGGTCTTCTGCTATACCTGAAGTGGTATAATATTTGAAGGTAGGCTGTAAACATTTATATAGATAGATTGATAGAAAGATTGATCTCACACTGGACTAAAGAATAAGTACAGATTTCTATTTAAAGACAGACAAAGAGATGGAACAATAAGCCATAATGGAAATAAAATAAAATTTTTAAATACGCACTTGGTTCAAAAGAAAACAGGAAAAGAGGGAAAAATATAGAACGGACAAAAGATTTACTATAAAACTAATAGCAAGATGATAGAAAACTCAAGCATATCAATAATTACATTAAATGTAAATGGTCCAAACTCTTCAGTTAAAGTCAGAAATCATCATATTGTATAAAAAAAGCAAAGCGCAATGCATTAGTCAGAGTTCTTTAGTGAAACAGAACTAGCAGCATGAGAGATTTACTTTAAGGAATTCGTTCACATAATTGTGGAGCTGGCAAGTCCAAAATGCTCAGGGCAGGCCAATAGCTGGAGACACAAGGAAGAAATGATTTTGGAATCGTGAGTCTGAAGGCAATCTGGAAGCAGAATTCTTCCTTGGGGGACCTTAGTCTCCTAAGCCCTTCAACTGACTGGATGAGTCTCACCCACGTTAGGTAGGTTAATCAGCTTCAATCGAAGTCTACTGATTTAAATGTTAGTCTCATCTAAAAATTACCTCCATGGCAACATCTAGACTGGTGTTTGACCAAACAACTGGTACTATAGTCTAGTCAAGTTGACATATAAAGTTAGCCATCACACTCAATTAAATGCTTCTCTAAGAAACCAACCCTAAATATAAAAACAGAGATAGTGTAAAGTAAAAAGATGGCAAAATATATACCAAACAAACACCAGTCAAGAAAATGCTGGAGAGATTATATTAACATCAGAAAAAGTAGACTTGAGAAAAAGAAACACTAACAAACATAAAGAATATATTTCTTACAGTTGAAGAGTCAAATCACCAAGGGGACACAGGAATCCTAATAGAGAGCTTCAAATGATTTGAAGCAAAATACAATAGACCTGAAATGAGTTATTGATAAGCCTACAATTACATTTGGAGACTTCTAGGCTCTTCCCTCAGTAAATGACAGAACACGTTGACAGAAAATCAGTAAAAATGTAGAGGACTCAAAAAACACTGTCAACCAATTTGACCTACTTGACATTTAGAGAATACCCATTAACAGCATAATACACATTCTTTTTAAATGCACATTGAATATTCACCAAGATAAATGATATTCTGGGCCATAAAACAGGATTCAGTTAATTTAACACTGTTAAAATCATATAAAACATATTCTTTGAGCATAATGGAATTAAATTAGCAGTCAGTAAAAGAAGAATATGTGAAAATTCCCAGCCACTTGAAAATTAAACTAAAGGCTATTTAATTTACTAACTGAAGAAGAAATTGTAAGAGAAATTAGATAAAATTGGGAAATAAATGAAAATGCAGGATATCAAAATCTGTGAGATGCAGCTTAAGCAGCACTTAGAGGGAAAATTATATCATTATTATTTATACTAGAAAAAAGTCTTAAGTCAGTGATCTTAGTTTCTACTTTAATAAATTAGAAGAAAGGCAAATTAAAACAAAGGAAGCTGAAGCAGGGAAAAAATAAAGAACAGTCATCAATGAAAACAGAACAACAAGCAGGAAAATCAATGAAACAAAAAGCAGGTTCTTTGAAAAGATCTATACAATTAGTAAACTTTTAGACAGACTGAGAATGCACACACATACACACATGTATGCACAAGCACACAAGAGAAGCCAGAGGCAGGGGAGGAAAGAGGGAGGGAGAAAGAAAGGGAGAGGACGCAGACTAAAAATGTCAAGCATCAAAAAAGAGAAGACCCTGCAGACCTTAAAGTGACAATAAAGGAATATTATGAACAGCTTCATTTCAACACATTTGATAACAGACAAAGTAAGCACATCTCTTGAAAGACACAAACAACCACATTTCTTCAAGAAATAGATAACCTGTATGCCCTTATATCTCTTTTACGAAGTTGAATTTATAGGTAAGAATACCAAAATCATGAAGCATGAAAGAAAGATGGCGATAGATTGAGCTTTATCAAATTTTTGCTGTTTAGAAGACTATAAGACTGAGAGAAAACATCTGTAAAATGAATATCTGATTAAACAGTTGGAATCAGAGTATCAAAATAAGTCTTGCTGAATAACAATAAGAAGATAACCGGCTCTATTAAAAAACTGGCAAATATTTTAACAGACACTTCTCCAAAGAAGAGAGACACAAATAATAAATATGCTCCACATAATTTGCTCTCAGTTCAGTTCAGTTCAGTCGCTCAGTCGTGTCAGGCTCTTTGTGACCCCATGGACCACAGCATGCCAGGCTTCCCTGTCCATCACCAACTCCCAGAGCTTGCTCAAACTCATGTCCATCGAATTGGTGATGCCATCCAGCCATCTCATCCTCTGTCATCCCCTTTTCCTCCTGCCCTCAATCCCTCCCAGCATCAGGGTCTTTTCCAATGAGTCAACTCTTCTCATGAGGTGGCCAAAGCATTGGAGTTTCAGCTTTAACATCAGTCCTTCCAAAGAACACCCAGGACTGATCTCATTTAGAGTGGACTGGTTGGATCTCCTTGCAGTCCAAGAGACTCTCAAGAGTCTTCTCCAACACCACAGTTCAAAAGCATCAATTCTTTGGTGCTCAGCTTTCTTCACAGTCCAACTCTCACATCCATGACTACTGGAAAAACCATAGCCTTGACTAGATGGACCTTTGTTGGCAAAGTAATGTCTCTGCTTTTGAATATGCTATCTAGGTTGGTCATAACTTTCCTTCCAAGGAGTAAATGTATTTTAATTTCATGGCTGCAGTCACCATCTGCAGTGATTTTGGAGCCCCCAAAAATAAAGTCTGACACTGTTTCCACTGTTTCCCCATCTATTTCCCATGAAGTGATGGGACCAGATGCCATGATCTTCGTTTTCTGAATGTTGAGCTTTAAGTCAACTTTTTCATTCTCCTCTTTCACTTTCATCAAGAGACTTTTTAGTTCCTCTTCACTTTCTGCCATAAGGGTGGTGTCATCTGCATATCTGAGGTTATTGATATTTCTCCTGGCAATCTTGATTCCAGCTTGTGTTTCTTCCAGTCCAGCGTTTCTCATGATGTACTCTGCATATAAGTTAAATAAGCAGGGTGACAATATACAGCCTTGACGTACTCCTTTTCCTATTTGGAACCAGTCTGTTGTTCCATGTCCAGTTCTAATTGTTGCTTCCTGACCTGCATATAGGTTTCTCAAGAGGCAGGTCAGATGGTCTGGTATTCCCATCTCTTTCAGAATTTTCCACAGTTTATTGTGATCCACACAGTCAAAACCAGAAGACGTACAAATATACATCCTCTAGAATGGCTGACATTTAAAACTCAGATACTATCAATTAGTGGTGAAAATGTGGAGCAACTGGAACGTTCATTCATTGCTGTTGGCTATGTGAAATGGTACAGCTACTTTGGAAAACCATTTGGTAGTTTTTAATAAAGTGAAATACACACCCTACAATCTGAGAATCCCACTCCTAGGTGTTCACCAAAGAAAGAAAGAAAGTGAAAGAAAGGGGAGCGCTCAGTCGTGTCCGACTCTTTGCGACCCCATGGACTGTAGCCCACCAGGATCCTCTGTCCATGGGATTCTCCAGGCAAGAGTACTGGAGTGGTTTGCTATTTGGGGTTTACCAAAGTTAAATGAAAATTTGTGTTTATACAAAGATGGTACTACAGTGATCCAGCTTTACTTAACCCCTAATTAGAAACAACTTAAATGATTGTCTACCAGTGAACAGATAGATTAGATCATGATATATCCATGCAATGGACTGTTACTCATCAGTTTAAAAAAAAAAAAAAAAGGAACAAATTACTGATACATTCAGTAGTGTGGTTGGATCTCCAAAGCATGCTAAGTGAAGGTGGTGAGGCTCAAAGTCTACATATAATAGGAGTGTTGTTGTGGTTTAGTTGCTAAATCATGTCTGACCTTTATGCCATTCCATGGATTGTAGCCCTCCAGGCTCCTCTATCCATGGGATTTCTCAGGCAAGAATACTAGAATTTGTTGCCATTCCGTTTTCCAGGGGATCTTCCTGACTCAGGGATTGAAACTGAGTCTCTTGTATTGGCAGGTGGATTCTTTACTGCTGAGCCACCAGGGAAGCCCTATGGTAGGATTCTGTTTATATAAAATTATAGATACATGGACAGAGGAGCCTGGCAGGCTACAGTCCATGGCGTTGCAAAGAGTCGGACATGACTGAGCGACTTTCACTTTCATAGATACAGAAAAATTAAACTCATGAAAAGTAAACCTGTGGTTTTTAGGGATAGGAGGAGGGAAGTGACTGCAAATGGGTCTAAGGGAGTTTTGGAGGATGGAAACGTCCTGTATCTTGATTGTAGAAATGGTTTTACATGACTGGGTACATTTGTCAGAGTTCATCAATTATACTCCCCAAAGTGGGTACATTTTATTTTGTGTAAATTTTATTTCAATATAGCTGGTTATAAAATAGTAGCTATATTTGACATAAAAACATATAAAGATGAAAAATAAATTCACTATTTAATTACATTTAATCATCACAGAAAGGGCTTCCAAAGGGGCTCAGTGCCAAAGAATCCACCGCCCAATGCAGGACACCTAAGATATGTAGGTTTGATTCCTGGGTTGAGAAGATCTCATAGAGCAGGAAATGGCAATTCACTCCAGTATTCTTGTCTGGAAAATTCCATGGACAGAGAAGTCTGGTGGGCTACAGCAAAGAGTTGGACACGACTGAAGTGAGCATGCACACATGCATTGCAGAAAATGTGCAATTACTGTCTCTTTTCCATACCCAATTGTAAATTTTCTAGCAAAAACATTTTTTAATACATAACATACATGTGTGCATATAGTAACTCCATATATGTAAGGTAACTTTAATCATTTAATATTTCATCAACTTTACAGGCCAAATTTTATTTAATTGTTTCCTAGTTACTGGAAATTTAAGTTGCTTACCATATTTCTCCATCACAAATGATGTGATAAACATTTTTTGCACATAAAAAGTTTTCCACCCAAATTTTAAAAGCATTAGGGCTTTGGATGAAATAAATCCTTTTTCTCCCCTAGGATGACATGGTCTAAGGTATGTGCCTGAGCCACACAATTAATCAGTGACAGATTATAGAAAACAAGGTTTTTCCTCTCCGTTGTAGGCTCCTACCATCTGTATAAAGTGATACTAACACTTAGGAGATATTTATATGAGTCAGAAATATTTCTAATCAAACCTTTATATCAACTCACGTAATCTTTACATCAGCCTTTGAAGTAAGTACTATTATTTTCTGTGTTCCACAGATGAGACAAGGGAGACACAGAGAGGTTAAGGGACTCACTCTAGGTAACACAGCTACTGAGTTGACAGAGCTGGAATTCGGGCGCATTCCGGCTTCCACCAAACCGCCTCTTGAAATGTGTTAGCAGTTCCACCAGGATAACTTGTACGTGGAGGCATTTATGGAGGAAAATGATCCTCCCACCAGCTTTTTCCTTCTTGCTTTGCTTTCCCCTTCCTTGGACACTAAAGAAAGTTTCCACTCTACCCAGAAGACTTTGTGGCCGTGGGTTAAAATATAACAAGAGTTTAAATAATCAAAAGAATAAAGTGTTACCTCAAAATTCCAAGAAAAAGTGATCAAGCTTCAGTGCTTCATACATCCCTTCTGTACTGGATTTCAAAAGTGGGCCACGTCGGAGCGCTGACATGAACGCTTTGCAGGTTTAATGCTGCATTTTCCTGTGTCATGATACTTCGGGGGACAGATGGTGTCAACCCTCTTTTCTGAATTGCTGCCCTGTGTTGTGTGCACAGCTTACTTTCTGGGTCACGCCCTACAATACCTAAATCTTATTTCAGACATCTGCTCCCCCAGACAAAACGTCTAACTGCCTGCAGCGCCTTGAAATGGACAGAAATGTTTGGAAGCAGCTCAATCTTCATAAACCTCTCTTTTCCGTCCTTGCTTTTCCCCACGTAATCTCAGCTACTAGTATGGTTTTGCATACTTTATCTCCAAATGAAATTTCTAGCCCCAAGTCCTTCCTCAGAGTGTCAGACCAATCCCTCTTTTGTCTTCTCACTATTTCCTGCTAGAAGTCTACCGTCATCTTAAATTTTATATGGTCAAAGCAAGCTCTTATTGCTTTATTGCACCCCAAGCTGCTCCTCTCCTGTCTGTTCTATCTCCTTAATGGCACCATTAACTATACTGTTGCCTAGGCCAAAAAAAGAAAAAAGGAAGTAATTGGACTTGACATTTCTCTTTTCTCGCATCCAGTCAAACATGAACCCCATTGATTACACTTCCAACCTCTATCTCAATCTGACTATTTCTTTCTTCCTTAGTCTTAATGACCCTTCCCTTTCACCTGTATCTCTGCAGGAGCCAGTTGACTGATAGACCACGTGCATTGCTGGGTCTCTGACAAATCCATCCTCCCCTGGCAGCCCAAGTGATCTTTTCGAAACACAAATCTATCCCTGTCACACTGTGGCTGAAACCCATTGATGGATTCCCATTGTTTGGAGGATAAAGTGAAAATCCATAGCGTGGCCCACACGAATCTGTTAGGTCTGACTTCTGACAATGCTCATCTGTAGCCTCAGCTCACTCTCCCCCTGGACAGTCACCTAGGCCCCGTCTGCTCCTTTGGACATGCCAGACTCCTTCCTCTTTCTAGTGATGCTCTTTCCTTACCTCTTCAATCAGCTGATTCATTTTTACCCTTTAGTTCTCAGATTAAACACCACATCATCAAAGAAGTCTTCCCTTTCCACTAATTCACCTTCCCACACCCAAGCTAAGTGCATCTCTCCCCTTAAGTGTTCCCGCACTCGGCTGTATCTACAGCTGAAATACAGCCAATATGCAGCTGTATATTTGCAACTGTAAAGTCACTTTCATATGTTCTTACTGATTGCCTGACTCTGTCAATGGACCTTGAGGTTCCTGAGGGTAGGATCTGTATCTTATTTGTTTATTCCAACATCTTCAGAGCTAACACAGAGCCTGCCCACACAGAATGGTATTTAGTAAACTCACACGCAATCAACAAGATCCAAAAAGCCTTTCCCTACACAGAAGTTGGAAACTTACGATGTCTCACGATGCTTTCCACGTTGACACTGGAACCGTCTGTGCCAGGCCTACCCACCAACTCATTTTCCTCTGCAGAGTCAAGTCTTCAAACATGCTCACTCCTTGCTGGTGAGTTATGTTCCCCACAGCCGCCAGAGCCAAAACTGCCTCGGTAGCCGAGACCCCTCTGGGCAGAAGTGCTCAGGCCCAACCCTCATGGAAAAACTTAATCCAGAAAGAAACAAATAAAGAGAAACCAGAACGAGAAGGCTGCCTTTATTACAGCTAAACTGTTGGCTTAACTTCCTAAAATACCGTTGAATTTTCTTTCTGCATACAGCTGTGTTTATAGAAGGCAATATCATGTATGTAAATAAATTCAGATGCCGCTCGAGTTATTTTAAAACAATCAGTCTAACACTAATCAGCTTACTCAGAGACATAATCTTACCCTAAAAAAGTGACAGATCAGTACACAGTGTGCAAAGTAAAATATGTGGAGAGTACGTGGAATATAAATGTGAGAACCTGCCAAGGTCAGAATGTGGGGTTGGTCACCCCAGATGCATCGGAAGAGCGGCCCGCAGCTTCTTCCTCGCCCCTCTCCTTCCAGCTTTCTGAGGTGGACAGACAGCATTGTCGATATATTTGTCCCCAGTGCGCTACAGAAGCACAAACTCCCCTCTGTTCACCGCTTGGCTTATTCAGTTTATTCCCACTCCTGGAATCTTGGCACCCCCTGGCCTTCCAGAAAAACAGCCTCTGCCTCGAGTTGTTGTTGTTCAGATCCTAAGTCCTGTTTGGTTCTTTGCTTCCCCCATGGGTTGCAGCAGGCCAGGCTCCTCTGTCCTTCACTGTCTTCTGGAGTTTGCTCAAGTTTTATGTCTGTTCAATCAGGGGTGCTGTAACCATCTCATCCTCTGAAGCCTCCTTCTCCTTTTTGCCTTCTATCTTTCCCAGCATCAGGGTCTCTTCCAAAGAGTCAGCCAAAGGATTGGTGCTTTGGCTTTAATATCCAATGAATATTCAGGGTTGATTTCCTTTAGGATTGACTTGTTTGATCTCCTTGCAGTCCAAGGGACTCTCAAGAGTCTTCTCCAGCACCATGATTTGAAAGCATCAGTTCTTCAGCACTCAGTCTACTTTTCCACCTCAAATATCTTCTCTTCTGTATATCATACTGGCCTGTCTCATATTTATTTTCGCACCATCTTACATAATATGGACAATCATTGCCACTAATTTCAAAAAGTTGTTAAGCACTAATTGTGTCTCAGACACCCTCTCCTACCACAAGCATGAAATTCATTCAGGGAGGCCTCCGTCTTTGAGGTCCTGTATCATCATCCCAACAGCTGAGGAAACTGAGGCAGTGTTCAAGAGCCTGCCAGAGCTCACACAGCCAGTACACAGCTCAACTCGAGCTCCAGCAACTTCACTGCCTGTATGTGTGTGTTTGTTGCTTAGCTGTGTCTGACTCATTTGTGACTAGCCTGCCAGGCCCTTCTGTCCACTGAATTCTCCAAGCAAGAATACTGGAGTGGGTTGCCAATTCCTTCTCCAGGGGATCTTCCTGACTCAGGGATCGAACCCAGGTCTCCTGCATTGCAGGCACATTCTTTACCATCTGAGACACCAGAGACATCGCTGACACTTGTCAACTGCCAGGCACCCAGGTTTGCCTTAGACTGAAGTTATTTCCTACCACCTGAATGTAGAGAGAGAAATTTAGCTGTTTTAGGGAGGTGGAAACTGAGGCTCTGGGAGGCAGTGTAATTTGCTAGTCTCGTTTCTCAGATGAGATGAGGTGGAACCGAATCTGAACTCACCTCTATTTTCCATCTGTATGTTTTCATTCTAGCAAAAAATGTGTCCAAACACTGGCTCCATTTCCCTCTGGTTATTTGTACAAATGACTTTGTAGTAAGTCTGCTATGTGCAAGACAGTTGAGCGACAAAGTATTTTACTTTTTATTAATTTATTATTTTTTAATGGGCAGCATATTTGACCCAAAGAAAATCCTCTGGTTCCTCTTGAGGAGTTTACAGTCTAGCAGAGAACAAAGGACCGCCCATGAGTTAGTAAGAGAACAGTGAATACAGAGACTTCTGTGCTCAGAAACCCAGCACAGCCTTCAGAAGAGGGAGATGTGACGGCTGGAGGGTTTGACAGTCCCCCGTGAGATGGACACGCCTGGATTGCCATCCCAGCTCTGCTGGTCCCGGCTGTGTGACCTTGATCGAGTTTTTGCATATCCTAAAACCTTTCTTTCCTCACTGATCATATGAGAATGATCTCTCCCTTTTGCACCTGGGTAAATGGGGCAGGTCTGGTGGCTCAGATGGTGAAGAAGCTGCCTGCAGTGCAGGAAACTTGGGTTCGATCCCTGGGTTGGGAAGATCCCCTGGAAGAGGAAATAGCAACCTGCTCCAGTATTTTTGCCTGGGAAATCCCATGGACAGAGGAGACTGATGGACTACAGTCCATGGGGTCATAAAGAGTCAGACATTACTGAGCAACTGGGCACACAAGCACGCACGTGCCTACTAAAATAACTACCATCCACACCACCCTATAATGGTTCCTCCTCCTCCTCCTAATATTACAGTGTCTACCGCCATCCAGTCAGAACTTCTCCTTCTCCTCTTGTCAATACAACTGCCACCACTAACCTGCTACCAGTCCAGCCTAAAGGAGTTCAGTCCTGGGTGCTCATTGGAAGGACTGATGCTGAAGCTGAAGCGCCAATACTTTGGCCGCCTGATGGGAAGAGCTGACTTGTTGGAAAAGACCTGATGCTGGGGAAGATGGAAGGCGGGAGGAGAAGGGGACAACAGAAGATGAGGTGGTTGGACGGCATCACCGACTCAATGGACATGAGTTTGAGCAAGCTCTGGGAGTTGGTGATGGACAAGGAGGCCTGGTGTGCTGTAGTCCATGCGATCACAAAGAGTCGGACGTGACTGAGCAACTGAACTGAACCTCCTCCTGCTACTACTTCTAGAAGCTATCATGCTTACTAGGTACCAAGCATTCTGCTAAACACTTCACATGTATTTTTCATTTAAGCATATAAAGGTTCTGTAGTATTTCTATTGTTCTCCTCTGATGGATGAGTAAATGGAAACTCAAAGGTAAAGGAAAATCTCCAGGCCCCGCCTTTATGAACAGCAGGGCTAAAGCTCATGCCACTCCTCTCTGGTTCCCCAAGGCCTGCGCTCCTTCTAAGTCTCCACGCCGCTTCCAGCCATCCAAGCTTGCACAATGTGTTTTTGACTTTCCCCCTTTTCCGTGTTCTTCTGCAGAGAGATGGACGTCCTCCCAGTGGGGAAGGACAATGGCTGGACACAGAGCTTCAGGGTAAACAGGAAGCTCACACACAGCAGCCAGCTAGCCAGGCAGCTTGTCTGCTGACCTTGGCCTCAGCCATCCTCCCCACATCTCCTGAGTGAGCAGTTCCGCACCTGAGATAATCTATGCAGTGACATTTCCAGGTAGGATTACACTGCCGCTTGGACGACCAGCAAGAGAACCACGGACTGGGGTCACACAGACACGTGGATCAAAGATGATGGGTAATAATCCGTCTTTCACTCGCTCAAAATCCTTGTTGCCAGAGTCTTTGCCCCTTGACTCCTGCCCCCTGCAGTTGACCAGGCATATCCTGTTCATCTATGAAAAAAAAAAAAAACAAAACAGGCCATCACTGCCCATCCCTAATTCTGTGACCCTTTATTCTGCATCTGAGAGGCAAAACTACTGGTGGATTTACCCATTAATACATTCAGTTAAACACTCATCTCTTCAGTAAGTAAGTAGTAAAGACAACTCACGGCAAGGCTCTCATGTTGAACAAGAGAGAGTTTTCGTTAAGCCTGAAACTATCCTTCATCTCACGACGTTTACTTTATAGTCCAGAAATGGCGAAAACAGAAAAACAAGGTACTCATAAACTTTGGCAAAAGCTAAGAAGGAAACAAATGAGGATCAAAGAAAGGCAAGAAGCGGGTGGGGCCGGTCAGAGATCTGGAAAGAGCTCTCAGGATTCAAGAATTGAGATGAGCTCTGCCGTCTGCGGAGGAGCCAGTCGCAGCGCTTTCCCAGCGTGGGCAAAGCCTTCATGCTGGAAGGAGGTGGATGAGTCTCAGGAGCTGAGAAAATCAGGGATCTGAGCATCAGGAAAGTGGTATAAAATGAGATTAAAGAGCTAGCCAGGCCAGACCATACCTTGCTGTCCAAGGGAAAAGTTAGAATTTTATTCTCATCATCGTTGGAAAAGACGCAAAGGTCTTAAAACGTACAGCAAAGTGCTTGGCACTGATGCTATCAGGATCCCTGGCCCCTGTGCTGGGGCTGAAGCTTGCGAGGGCGGTAGCCCAGGCAAAACGTGCTGACTAATGAATGACTTGCTTTGGTGAGGGACTGTCGAGAAGACGCTGGAATTCTCATGAGTTTCTACCTGGGCCACTTTGAAAACTAACCTCCAGCTTCCTGCCAATGCCTGTCACTCACTCTGGCTCCTGCAACACCAAACTGCCACGGCCAGCGTGATTCCTAGCCTTTGCGTATCACTGTGTTTCCCTGAACGGCTTTTGCCTATTCTCCCCTTCTCACCATTCTCTTGAGGAGCTCGTGTGATCCAGATCCTTATGTCTCAAGGCCTACATCCTATGCCATTTCCTAAGTGAAACTTTCTGATTTCACTGGTCCTATGGGACGTGAGTGTATCTCCCTCCTAAATTATTTGGCTATAAATGCAGTGTTTCACACACTTTCATTGATGTATATGCAACCTTTTGTTTCTGTCTCTCTGTTGATGGAATAAAGTATCTTCTTAGGAAAATAAATTCTTATCTCTGAGTTATGTGCTTTTCAGAAAGCTACAAACAAAATAGATACTCGACAAACTCACTTTGAATGAATGAAGGACTATACTGGATATGTGTCAGGCTCTCCATGCAGATCTGGGAGCAAAACTGTGAGCAAAAAGGCACACACACTATTCTCATGAGTCTTATCTCACAGGGAAAACACATCATTTAGCAATAAAAGCACAACAAATAATAATCAACTGTTTTAAGGGGGGTAAAAGCCAACACTATCCTGTTGTACTAGAAGAAACTATATGACCAGGCCAAGCACAGATGTTGGGGTGCTGCAGTCTAGGGGAGTACACCTTCTTTCAACCTCCATGCACCCACTACGACTGAAAACTTCTGTGGTACGCACCATTCAAAGCACTAGAGGGAAGACTGAACAAAGTAAAAACCCTGCTGACAAGAAGCTTATATTCTATTGGGATGGGGAGGAAGAACTAAGGTAATTTGTTGATAGATTGAATATGGGTGTGGGAAAAGAAAGGAATTAAAGAAGACTCTTAATTTCCTAACCTGAACAATCGGAAAATAAAATGATCATTTCTTGAAATGAAGGAGAATAAGGAAGGAGTAGGTTTGGATGGGTGACCTTGGCCTTTTTTGAAAGGTAGCGTGTGTGTGATGTTTATTAGACACCTCAGGATGCTGAAAATGTAGTTGAATTTGAGACTGCAGATTGGAGACTCAGGCTAAATGCTCAAGCTAGAGACCCTCCCAGCCACAGAACCATTACCTGGGGAGGAGGGGCAGATGGAGAATCAATGAGATCTGATGGCGGAACTGAACTGATAACCGAGCCCTGGGTAATTCTGATGCTTAGAGATGATCGAGGCTAGAAAAACCCAGCAAAGGATACTGAGGCTGAGTGACTAGTGAAGTAGGAGGTGGGTCTAAGAGAGGACTTCTGAGGTCAAGTGATGAGGAAAGAAATAATCAACAGTAAATTACAGGTGTAGGTCAAGTGAGATGGGGAATGGGGATGTTCCATGGATTTGGCAATATGGAGTCCGTGGGTTGCCACAGCAACAGCTGGGCTGAAATGTGGGGTCAGGAACACTTAGTTATAATGGGTTCAAGATGTATTGAGAAGAAAAGAAGAGGCGATCATGAGTCTAGGACGTTGTTACCTGACGCAGGCTAATAATCAAAGAAGGGGGTTGGCCTGACTGTCTTCCTCCCTCCCTTACGCTCTCCCTCCTTCCTTTAGTTCTTCTGACCTTTGCTTTCTTCCTTATGCTCATTCTTTTAGTTGGGTATGAGATCTGTCATGATACTGACCACTGTGTACCCAAATCCTGAAATTCCTAAAATCACGCGGGATGCATTTTTTGTCTTTCAACTAGAGGGGTCACAGAGGCACAGACTTAGGCGGAGGCAGTATTACACACGGATGAGGAGCATCACCACTGGTCTCAGATCCCATTTCAAATCCTGACTCTGTCCTTGGTGCAGAGACTTAAACTTTTTGGGTCATAGCCTCTTAACCTCTAGCATGGCAAAAACTGTTACATCTCTTATGTAGGACTGTGAAATGGATTAAATAACATGATTCCAAGTAGTGTCACAAGTACCTGTTGAAGCTAATGATGCCTAAGTCTCAAGGCCTTTCTCTTGCATAGGCCCCTTCCAAGATCCTAGGAGTAATGAATGTTTGTAGTATTTTCAGTTCAGTTCAGTTGTTCAGTCGTGCCCGACTCTTTGCAACCCCATGGACTGCAGCACACCAGGCCTCCCTGTCCATCACCAACTTCCGGAGTTTACCAAACTTATGTCCACTGAGTTGGTGATGCCATCCAAATCATCCTCTGTCATCCCCTTCTCCTCCCGCCTTCAATCATTCCCAGCATCAGGGTCTTTTGCAATGAGTCAGCTCTTCGCATCAGGTGGCCAAAGTATTGGAGTTTCACCTTCAACATCAGTCCTTCCAATGAACACTCAGGACTGATCTCCTTTAGGATGGACTGGTTGGATCTCCTTGCAGTCCAAGGGACTCTCAAGAGTCTTCTCCAACACCACAGTTCAAAAGCATCAATTCTTTGGCGCTCAGCTTTCTTTATAATCCGACTCTCACATCCATATGTGACCACTGGAAAAACCATAGCTTGACTAGATGGACCTTTGTTGCAAAGTAACAGCTCTGCCTTTTAATATGCTATCTAGGTTGCTCATAACTTTCCTTCCAAGGAGTAAGCGTCTTTTAATTTCATGGCTGCAGTCACCATCTGTGCAGTGATTTTGGAGTCCCCCCAAATAAACTCTGTCACTCTTTCCACTGTTTCCCCATCTATTTCTCATGAAGTGATGGGACCAGATACCATGATCTTAGTTTTCTGAATGTTGAGCTTTAAGCCAACTTTTTTTCACTCTCCTCTTTCACTTTCATCAAGAGGCTTTTTAGTTCCTCTTCACTTTCTGCCATAAGGGTGGTGTCATCTGCATATCTGAGGTTATTGATGTTTCTCCCAGCAATCTTGATTCCAGCTTGTGCTTCTTCCAGCCCAGCGTTTCTCATGATGTACTCTGCATATAAGTTAAATAAGCAGGGTGACAATATACAGTCTTGACGTACTCCTTTCCCGATTTGGAACCAGTCTGTTGTTCCATGTCCAGTTCTAACTATTGCTTCCTGACCTGCATACAGATTTCTCAAGAGGTAGGTCAGGTGGTCTGGTATTCCCATCTCTTTCAGAATTTTCTACAGTTTGTGGTGATCCACACAGCCAAAGGCTTTGACATAGTCAATAAAGCAGAAATAGATGTTTTTCTGGAACTCTCTTGCTTTTTTGATGACCCAGTGGATGTTGGCAATTTGATCTCTGATTCCTCTGCCTTTTCTAAAACCAGCTTGAACATCTGGAAGTTCATGGTAGTATTTTAAAATGTCTTAAAATCTGTGATTTATAATCTTTTCATTCTAAATACTTACATTCATACTTAATTTGTATTTTTAACTTTTTTTTTAAAGGAAGTCCCTAACTTATTTTAGCTTCAGGATCCAGAAAGTATTCAGCTAAGGACCTGGTATGTAGACATAATTCACTACATGGTACGTGATAGCAATTCCATTTAATTATCTTAGGGCTTTTTAAGATTTTTTTTTCATATTATTAAGTTAGACCTCATAGTGGCAATTAAAATAAAAGAATACATATCCTGCTTCTTCTTATTATTATTAGTGACAATATTTTAAAATATGATCACTGCTTGTACAGGAAGCTAAATAATTGGTGAATTTTTTTTTTATTGAATATCCTTGTGGCTAGGGTCATAGAATTTCTCTAACATCCCTAAAATGAAGATAGATAATCAATAAATTGGTAGGGGGAGAAAGAGAAAGGGTTGCTAACCATCAATGCCTGGTTAGGTCTGTTTGCATCAATCGATCCATCCGGACATTTTCCTTAGTAATGCATGCCCCTTGGACGTGTTTCCAAGGGCCCGGGTGGCACCTCTCACCCACGCAGAGCATGCCCAGCTGTCTGTGGGTCTCTCCATTGTGTCTCACAATCAGGGGGTGAGAGGCTGTCATCTGCCCCGCTCTCCTCGATACTGTGGTCTCATTTTTCTGCAGTGTTGAACGCTTTAGATAACACTGGTCAAAAATGTGAATACTTCACTGCGCATTAGAGCACACTCTTTGTTTGAATTCACTCCCACCCCATTTCACTGCAAGGAGCCTGGTGAGGAGGAAGGCGTGAGCAGAGGCAAAGGGCCAAGCTGCATATTTAAAATTCCATCAGTTCGATTTCTTTAATGCAATATGGTCATTTTTAATCTCACCCTGTTTGATAAATATCTGCATTTCAAGTCATTGTTAGGATTGTGTCTGTTTTTATTAGAACTTATTTGTCATTATTCGACAGTCGTTTCTAATCACATTTGTCACGTGCTTGGTTTCCGTGGTGAATACTGATAGCTCCCGGAATAGAAGTTTATGAGGTCCTATTCATTCCTTGAACACACACACAATATGCCCGCCACCCAGGATACCGTTTTTCTCATCGTTCAAAAATGAGAAAATGAATCACAAAAATGAGTAGGAGGTTTATCTTTCGACACAGAAACTAGAATTGTCAGGAAGTTTTAGGAATTTTGAGGACAGATTTCTGTTCAGGCGGTTCAATCAACTGTGTAGCTGGGGAGTTCAGCTCTCTGGCCACTTTGAACACAGTGCATTGACGAGTTGAGATTCAAAGTCATCTGCTGTGATTTCAGCTTGAATTCTTAGCGCTGTGGGAAACTTCTCTCAGCCAAGTCACATCATTCACCGAAGAGCTGTTGTCTGTTCATTCAGCAAATATTTAGTTATTTACAGTATCCATTCACTCTCAGATAGTTATTCATTCAATAGATGTTTATTCATCCATTTATTTGACAAACAATTGTGCTTTTCAATGGATACTTGTTTAATTTCTACTGTATGCAAGGCACAGAGACGAGCCATCTTGGCAGCTGCCCTGTGCTCCACACGAGCCTGGAAATCCAGGAATGTCCTCCGTGTCTTTCTGTCACCATCACAGAGAAGCGATAAGCCTGCCCTTGATGATGACACGTGGTCTCGCACATGTCTCTGAGGTAGGAGCATGAATGCTCAGTTACTCAGTCGTGGCGACTTTTTGTGACCCCATGAACTATATCTCGCCAGACTCCTCTGTCCATGGAATTTCCCAGGCAAGAATGCTGGAGTGGGTTGCCATTTCCTTCTCCAGGGGATCTTCCTGACCCAGGGGTCGAACCCACATCTCCTGCGTCTCCTGCATTGGCAGGCAGATTCTTTTACTACCGTGCCACCAGGGAAGCTGAGGTAGAAGCATGGGAGCAGGCAAATGTTCTAGACCACGGTGGTTTTCTCTGCTACTTTCTCTGTCTTCCAATGAACATGCATCAAGGATCGTCTATATACACAAAGCCCAGTACTAAATGCTCAAGATAAAAAGACAAAGAAGACATCACTTGTACAAAACCTCATATCCCAGAGGCATGCGGGGCACTCTGAAGACCCAAACTCGATTGTGGAAGGGAGGAGAGGACTGAGGTCAATGAACGAATGAAGGAAGGATGCTACATTCTGGAACCAGACTTCTGTGCCTACTTCAGAAAATAAGCCAGGCAGAGAAGATACCCAGGGACAAGTAGAGTCTCCCCAAGCTCACTCCAGCTGCAGACGCTCAATCCCTCTCCAGCGCAGGACCTAATTATCCAAAGAAGCAAGGTGAGCATTTTCCAAACCTTTCTGTGAGGCCTGGGCTGAGTTTCGGCCTGTGGCAGCCCTCACCTATCATCACTGCCAGCTTGCCTGGTTGGCTCTCAGCCCCTGGGTCTAGGGGGGAGTCATGTCCACCCAGTGCATCTGAACCAAGGAGACATGACGGGTGGCTTAACAAGCATCAATTATAATATTCAGACCCTCCGAACACTTGCCCTCTCCCAAGCAGCTTATAATTAGGGAGGGGATAATTAGGGGAGCTTAGCAACTCCCAAAGGAGCACCTTTGCAACCTACACCCGGCAACGTCTGTTAACCCTTTTGAATGAAGGGTCAGGGTGCAATCTGCTCTCACTTGCTGCTCTTAAGATGGGCAGTAGTACATCAGGGTGATATATTTGAATGCCCATGACTTGATTCCTCATGCTGTATGAGAGACAGCAGGCCGCTGTGGAGATGATGTGGAGGCTGAAGTCAGAAAGAAAACCAGACCTCCAATCTTAGTTCTGCTATTAACTGCATAACCCTGAACAGTTTCCTCAAGGCCTCTGTTTCCTCATCTGTAAACTGGGGAGAAGATCAGATCTACATGGGGAGGCTATTGAGAAGCAAGTGTAATGCCTGTGGTGAACCTGTGGCGGTAGGTACACGTAGCAGATAATAAATAACAACCAGCCTTACTTAGAGTAATAAAACACACTATCACTTCTCAAAAAAATACCATAGATTCCAAAATCTGTATTTCTGTAAAATTAGCATGGCGCCTACAATTATCCAGTTCTTGATAAAACCTTTTATTTTTATGTTAAAGTTTCTTACACTGAAGTTAAAACAAAAAAAAAAAGGATATAGGAGTTTCATTTTGGAAGAAAACTCTTCATTAAGATAATTTAGCATTTCAAAAGAACGTGAAATCATTTTCCAGTTTAATTTGGAGTTTAGCGCCAGTTAATTTCTCTTTGTTCTTCTCTCTGGCTGTGCCGATGTCCTCTTTGTGTGTGTACATTTGTCCAATGCAATCTAAGAAACAATCACCTTAATTGATCGGGCGTTAACCTCTAACAGCTTAAGACACAGGCTTTTTATCTGTCGCTCAATCTTTGCTGCAGATGTAATTCCCCATAGTGCTTACATCTTTGTCACCATCCCCGTAGTTCCTTCTTAGGAAGGCATTTCAGTAAATAACGCCGCTGCAAACAAAACAGGCTGTTTCCCCGAGAGGCCCCATCGTCGTGGCAAAGCTCACTTACGGTCTTAAGCTTGGCCCAGTGGTGTACATAATGATAAATTTCATACAGGTGTCACCCTTTTCAAGACCCTGGCAAGGATTGATGGTTTACAGTAGGCTGATCCATCATCCAGGGCAGGTGGCACCCTATTGGAATTTCAGAAATCTGTTCCCAATCACATCCACTGTTGGGTGACTCGGTAACGACCCTATTTGCGGCGCGTTACTGAAAATCAATGTGCCGCATTCAAGGTCAATGTACTGTTGGAAAACTCTTTAAGCACTGATGGATGGATTGTGCTCATTCAGAATAAATGTGAGAAAAAACTGACAGCTGATCATCCAAGAGTCACACCAGTTTTCAAAGACAGACTTCCTCCTTGAGCGGGTGGTGGGGCTCCCAGGGGGTGACATCACACGTTTCCTCTTGCTCTCTGTCTGGGGGTGGGCGGGCTGGCGGGGGGAGGCCGTGTCCGCTTTTGTTAGTGCGTCTTTCCTCACACAATTACAGCATCAACATCCAGAATCTGTGTGGATGTTTTATCCACCCAATGCTTCAAAACACCTCCAAGTCCATTTAGAATCAAAGAATTCAGTAGGGGCAAAATCAAGGGAAAGCATGACACAGACTAGTTATGGCATATATATATATATATATATATTTAGAAAAATAATTTGGAAAATAGCCAAAGACAAGACACTCATTCACTTGTTAATTTCGTAAACGTAAAATCTTCAAAATGTGCTATTCAGTGAGTGAGGAGTCAGGGATGCAAAGATGAACGGGCATCCTCTCTGCACTCTGCAAGTTCATAGTCAAGGAGGACAGGTGGATGCACAACCCGATGACTCAAGGCAAGGAGGTGAATGTCACGCACAGTCGCGTGGAGAGAGAGGTGCGTGTACAGTGATGTATGCAAGGCAAGCGCACACGGGAGGAAGCTGCCAGTTCTCCCCGGGACCATTGTCAACCAGAATGGTTGTGATTAACACTTAGGAAAGTGGGAAAGCAAGTCAACGGGAGTTTGTTCGGTGAATTCTGGTTTCTAGGATATTTAAACGCTCAAAGAAAATAGGTCCCCAAAGTGGTAGAGGAACTTTTGACAGTAACAGACACTAAAGTTATAAAACAGACCGCATTTTATCACCACAGCACTTCCCTCCTGATTCCTTATTTATCAGCCTAGCAGAGAGAATGTGAACCAAGTCTCAACGTTCTCAACCTTTCCCAGTAGCAAGCTAAAAGCCTTTTCTGGAGAGAATCAAAATGTTTTGTCTTCTTGGGTGGAGGGTAACTTTTAATTAAAATCTCTTTTCTTTTTTCTTGGTTATTTTAATTAGCAGCTTACAAATTTGATGGAATACATAAAGGAAGACATTTGGCAAAGATTTGGAGACTATTTAGAAATATTTCACATAAACAAAACCATGATACCAAAGACACCAAAAGCAGGTGAAATGGTACATTTCCTGCTTCTCAATAATCAAGGTGGTTTTTAGTAGGTTTGCAGGTTTTCCCTCCCTTTACAGGCACTGAGATGACCTGTGAGCTCTAGCACCTAGTACAGAACCTGGAATATAGTCACTGCTCAACAAAGAGCTATGGATGAGTGAATGAATGAAATGAAATGAATTTAACAGCTATGAGGGAGATAACTGTATTTTTATATTGCATGGAAAAGTGCCTTTAACATTCATTTACTTAAAAGCCTTTCTTTTTTTGTGCTCAAAGTTTTCTTTATTCAAAACTCCAACCTACCCCAATCATTATTCCACCTGGTGACACCATTCCTCTGCAATGCTCCAGAAACCCACCTCCTGGTAGGGCTGACTCTATAACCAGTGATGGAGTTGCTCTTTCTACCAATGACAGGTCACCAGGTCCCTGCCTTTATTTGGAAGCAGAGTTGGACACATATCTCACATCAGTTCCATCCCAGGACCCACTCATGCATCTGTTATCCACGTGTCTATGAGCACACGTGGGGCACCAGTTACTCCAACAGGCTTCTGGGAGTTAGTGAAGGGCCAAACGAGGTTGCTGCTCTGAAGTCACTCTGGTCTAGGGTTTGTAGGGGTTGAGAGGCAAGTGATCACACATGTAAATAGATTATTCTAAATACAACCCAGTAAGAAATATAACACAGGAACTGAACCACACCTGAGGTGGAATACGGGAGTGGAGAGAGCAATTTGGATTGACTTCCTGCTCAACTTAATACTGCAGCTGAGCCTGGGCATTCGATGAGAAGGGACACTACAGCTGGGGAAGAGAAATGGAGAATTCTAGGCAAGAAAAACCCACTTGTAGAACAGAGAAAGTAGACGATGGCACGCTGCACTTGGGAAATGGGGGCTGGTTCAGCTGGGTAACTGCTGGCAGGGAGGGGAAGGAAGAGGGGCTGTAAAGGTAAACTAGAATTTGATCATGAAGCTTTTGATTCTTCCTTCACAAGGCCTTAGGCTTATCCTTGCCGACAATAGGGAATCACTGATCGTTCTATTTTTCTTCAACACTATTTCACATACATACAGAAAAATGAGTCGATGCATGCTACAACCCCTAGATAAAAAATCAGAACGTGGATAGCATCAGGAAGTCCCTGTCCCCCTCCGCCTCTCACTGAGCCCATTTCCAGTCACTTCCTCACCAAGGAGAACCACTGTTCTTATTTCTAGCAGGAAAGATTAGCTTTTCAGTTTTCTACTTCATATAAATAAGAATGATACAGAAGGACTTTTTACTCAACGTTATATTGGTTAGATTCATCATGTGGTTCTGCATAGCCTGCAGGTCATTTTTTCCATTGCTGTATGGCATTCAATTATATGCATGTATGGTTTTTCCTGTGGTCATGTATGGATGTGAGAGTTGGACTGTGAAGAAGGCTGAGCACCGAAGAATTGATGCTTTTGAACTGTGGTGTTGGAGAAGACTCTTGAGAGTCCCTTGGACTGCAAGGAGATCCAACCAGTCCATTCTGAAGGAGATCAGCCCTGGGATTTCTTTGGAAGGAATGATGCTGAAGCTGAAACTCCAGTACTTTGGCCACCTCATGCGAAGAGTTGACTCATTGGAAAAGACTCTGATGCTGGGAGGGATTGGGGGCAGGAGGAGAAGGGGACGACAGAGGATGGGATGGCTGGATGGCATCACTGACTCGATGGACGTGAGTCTGAGTGAACTCCGGGAGTTGGTGATGGACAGGGAGGCCTGGCGTGCTGCGATTCATGGGGTCGCAAAGAGTCGGACACGACTGAGGGACTGATCTGATCTGACCATAATTTTAATGCTTTCTACTGTTGCATTCTACCTCAGCTATGCAGATGATACCACTCTAATGTCATAAGGTGGAGAGGAACTAAAGAGCCCCTTGATGAGGGTGAAAGAGGAGAGTGAAAAAGCTGTCTTAAAACTCAACAGTCATGGCATCCACTCCCATCACTTCATGGCAAATAGATGGGGAAACAATGGAAATAGTGACAGACTTAATTTTCTTGGGCTCCAAAATCACTGCAGATAGTCACTGCATCCATGAAATTAAGACACTTGCTCCTTGGAAGGAAAGATATGACCAACCTAGACAGTGTATTAAAAAGCAGAGACATTATTTTTCTGACAAAGGTCCATCTAGTCAAAGCTATGGTTTTTCCAGTGGCCACGTATGGATGTGAGAGCTGGATCATAAAAAAGGCTGCTGCTGCTGCTGCTGCATTGGTAGTGTCCGACTCTCTGTGACCCCATGGACTACAGCCCACCAGGCTCCTCTTTTCATGGGATTCTCCAGGCAAGAATATTGAATTTTATTCAATATTGAATTGTTGCCGTTTCCTACTCCAAAAGAAGGCTGAGCACCAAAGAACTGATGCTTTCAAATTGTGGTGCTGGAGAAGACTCTTGAGAGTCCCTTGGACAGCAAAGAGATCAAGCCAGTCAATCCTAAAGGATAACAAGCAGTGAATGTTCATCGGAAGGACGGATGCTGAAGTTCCAATACTTTGGCCACCTGATGCAAAGAGTGGACTCATTAGAAAAGACTACGATGCTGGGAAAGAATTAAGGCAAAAGGAGAAGGGGGCAGCAGAGGACGAGATGGTTAGATAGCATCACCAACTCAATGGACATGATTTTGAGCAAACTCGGGGAAGTAGTGGAGGACAGAGGAGTCTGGCGTGCTGCAGTCCTTGGGGTCGCAAAAAGTCGGACATGACTTAGCTGAAGAGCAACAACAACAGCTGATGGACACCTTTATGCCCCTTGAGTTTTGGAGCTGTGGCAAATAGTGCTGCTGGGAACATCCGCAGGTACTCTTCTTGGTGCATATGTGTACACATTTTAGCCGGGTATATACCCAAGAGTGTCTGGTTTTAGTAGATAATGCTGAATGGGTTTTCTAAGCATGGTTGTCCTAATGTATTCTTCAACCAGTCATACAAGAAACTTCTGGCTGTTCTGCAGCCTCAAGAAAACAACTATGATATTTTTTATCCAGTTAATGTTTATATTTTCAACTAGACTAAATTTCATGAGGATGAGAACCACATGTGCCTTGCCTTGTTTTTTTTTTTCACCATAGCATCTCCAGTGGCTAGAACAATGCTTGCCATATGGTAGGAGACACACACACACATCACCTACCTCGACAAATGCACAAACAAATATGTATGTTCTAGACACTTCGTCATATTATGATATTTGTCTTAGATTTTTCTGTTTAGGCAAAATCAGTACAATATTCTATATTCTCAATTACTGAAACTGTTGTTATGGATGAAAATGGAGAATTAGTGAGACAATATATTAATTCCCACATTGTGCCAAACTACTCAGGGGATTTGACAAGTCAATCCAAAAAGAAGCCAACGTCCAAAGGAGGAACACTTTTTCAAGTTCCAGTAAATTTTAAGTAGCAAACAACTGTCTGTGTTCACCTCCTTTAGAGAGGTTCCTGCACTGTCTTAATAGATTGTGTGTCTGTACTTATGAATTAGTGGTGGGAAAAGATAACAAGGAAAAATGTAAAGGTGTCTTGCAGCTGTGTGCTTCACTGGAGCCTCGTCCCAAGTCCACAGTCACAGTCATCAACGGAAGAGCTGGCTCTCGTTCCACTGATTAATTTCTACTTGGTCATTGTTAACAGTCAGGTTAGAGAAATGTGTTTACACAGGGCGAAACGAAGTGAAAGGCACAGTACACATGCATAAGTCATCATTTAAACAGCATCAGAGGTGAGAGGGCAGCGGTATTATCGGAGACCCTGGCTTCCTCCCTGAACCCTGCCTGCCTGCGGAGAGACCTTCGGTTGTATTCTGTTGGTTGTAATAAATGAATGACGATGACGCAAGCAGAGACTTGGAATTAGAGGCGGCTCAGTGATATGTCAGGTTACACATTCCCCATTGTCTAATGCTGATTATTTACCTATCGCTGTGAATGCATCACGCCAAAACTTACTGGCTTAAAACTACAATATTCATGGATTTCCTCCTCCCATGGATTCTAGGAGTCAGGGATTCAGGAGAGGCAAGGCAGTCTAGCTGGGGTCTCCCGTGCAGCTGTGGTGGGTGCTGATCTGGACTGGGACCATCTCAGAGGGTGCTTCACTCTCATAGCTGGTGCTGGGCTGGGGAGACTCGACCAGAGCGGGGCTGGGGCAGCAGGGGCTCCCTGATCATCTCCATGGGCCTCTGTTTGGTCTCTCTCTGCAGACTGCCCAGCACAATGAGTTCAGGAGAGCTGGCCTGTATGTGTGTTGGCTCAAGAACCATGTCCCAAGAGAGAATCCCAGGTGAATGCCATCTTCTCTTTTACTTCCCTACTTAGCAGCAGCAGAAATCATGAAGCTTCATATGTACACTCTCTGAGACTCAAGGATAAGAAATACAGACCGCACTTCTAGATGGAACATGTCAGCAGTGCACGGTAAGAAAAGCATATGAGATTTACATGATCATCTCTGAAAATATTTTCTAACATAAACTCATTGTTCTGATGTTAGAAGTGGATTTCCTGCCTCTGTTTGGTCTCTCCAGGGCAGTAGGGAACAACCCAGACAGGGTCTGGGGTGAAGCGGGTACTAAGTAAATGCATTCACGTTCAGCCACTCCCATTTTGCTCTGAGCCCATACTGCTTTTCAGGGAGAATCAAAATCTAACCTCCTCTGGCTTTTTCATGATCCATTCCTAGTGCCTTGTTATAGATGAAATGTGTTTGCCCAAAATGCATACGCTGAAGCCCCAAACCCCAAACTGGTGGTATTTGGGGGTGGGGACTCAGGAAGTAATTAGGTTTGGATGAGGTCGTGAGGGTGTGTCTTTAGCAATGGGATTAGTCTTATAAAAACAGGAAGCGAGAAAAGCTATGTGAGCACACAGTGAGAAGGAGGCTGTCTGGGAGCCAGGAGGAGAGCCCTCAACTGTGACTGAAGGTGCCAAAGCCTTGATCTTGGACCGACAGCCTCAGAACTATGAGGAAGGAAAGTCTGCTGTTGAAGCCACTCCATGGATTGTGTTTTGTAACAGCATCCACAGCTGACAAAGACACACTCTACTGTGCCTTGTCCCTGTAGATCTGTATAATATTGGCCTATATACGTGTTGATGATACGAATTAATCAATCAGTTAATGTTATCTGTATTAGTCAGCTCAGGCTACCCTAACAGTCTCATTTTTAACTTAATCCCCTCTTTAAAGTAGCCATTCCCTTCCCCAGGGGATCTTTCCCACCCAGGGATGGAACCTGGGATTCCTGGATTGCAGGCAGATTCTTTACTGTCTGAGCCACCAGGAAAGCTCTGTAAAGTATTCTGCCATTAATAATAGTTTTCTATTTTCTTCTTCTCATTACCTTGCATGAAACCTTAATTGTCCTTAAATGTACCCATATTTTTATTATTAAAATTCTTTAATCTTTACAATGATCATGTGAATTTGATATAGATATATAGATATATATATAGACCCATTATATTGGAGAAGGAAATGGCAACCCACTCCAGTGTTCTTGCCTGGAGAATCCCATGGACGGAGAAGCCTGGTAGGCTGCAGTCCATGGAGTTGCACAGAGTCGGACATGACTGAAGCGACTTGGCAGCAGCAGCAGACCCATTATATAGATAGATACTGAGGACATAAGAGTTTAACAGAGATATAGGTCTTATGAAAATGCCTGGATGTGCAACTAGAAATTATATTACATGCAGACTCTTCATTCATCGTGTGTAAGTAACTTCAAGGTTTATAGGAGGCCAGAGCTTCAGTCTTCCCCTGAGTGAGTGAGGGATGTCAGAGGGGCCTCTAATACTTCCCTGACTACATTTCCTTCCCCCTTTTTTTGTACCATTTAAACACACTTACATGCACATTTGTTATATAAATTCTGATCATAAAAATAATGCATACCTATCTCTCACAATTTGGAAGGTATACATAAGTTTAAATCTGAAAGTAAAAATCACACATTATCCCACCAACCTAAAATGATAACTCAGATCTTCCTTTTTTTGTCCAGATATATATTCACACACACACACACACACACACACGTACACACACATATGCTTTATACATATATGCTTACATTTCTATATTATAAATCAGCCTTCATAAACTTGGTTTTTAATGGCTGTTAAATAATTCTATTGTGTATATGTAGGCCAATTTATGCAATAATTAACCTTCCATTTTAGAGGGACAGAAGATCACAATGCAATTCTCATTATTCCATTAATTACACTTTCTTGTTTAAATATTCACTCCACTTCTAAGAAAAAAAACCAACTAATTTCTTCAACTTGGAATATGAGCTCTTGGCCTAATGAGGCTACATATATTCTAGTCATCAGCCATAGGATACTGTAGCTGGAAGCGCTCATGAAATGATGACTCCCAAACCCTTTATCACAAATGCAGAGGAAGAAGGCCCAGAGAGAGGAGTGGGCTTGCCAAGGTCAACAGCAAAATCTAGAGTACAGATTATTGCTACAATCTTTCTAAAATGAAACACCTTTACCACTCCTTTACTTATTCAATAAATAAATGTTGCATCCCCTGTAGGCACCAAGCCCTACCTACACAGCAGGGGATGAAATAGACCTGCCTCCTGCCCATCCCCCCCTTCCACTGCAGGGACCTCTGCGGACCTTTCTGAATACACATCCTGCATCTCTCATCCTGAGGCCATCCTCCAGCTTCAGGCATTTGCTGAATCCCTTACTTACAGGCTAATGTGTCAGAGAATTAACATTCTAAAAGCAACTCTTAACCAAGGATGGTGAGAGTTGGCTGATCCATCTCCCAGCTTTCTTGCAGCCCTCCTACTGGCAGTGGGACAGTTGTGAGCCAAGTCCCAACAGACTTTAGAGGGTCCCCAGCAGGATGGAAACTCAGTGGACCCCAGAGGATCCATCATTATTCTGCTCATCTGGCCTCCTGCGATCATCTCCTAGGGGATAAGGACAAAAACAAAGCAAATGCAACTACAAACTGCTCTGCTCTTTGAGTACCATGACAATTTTGTACTGACAATTTTATTGGGCAGAAGAAAAGAAATAGATACTTCCCCCAGGAAATATTCTCTTTTTATTTGACCTAGGAACCACCTGCAATGAAATCATTGCTTCAGGTTCTGTGTCCGAGGGAAATCTAAACCAAGACAAACTCATATTAGTGTTCACCATGTATATTCCCGGAGAAGGCAATGGCACCCCACTCCAGTACTCTTGCCTGGAAAATCCCATGGACGGAGTAGCCTGGTGGGCTGCAGTCCATGGGGTTGTTAAGAGTCGGACACAACTGAGCGACTTCACTTTCACTTTTCACTTACATGCATTGGAGAAGGAAATGGCATCCCACTCCAGTGTTCTTGCCTGGAGAATCCCAGGGATGGGGGAGCCTGGTGGGCTGCCGTCTCTGGGGTCGCACAGAGCAGCAGCATGCGACTTAGCAGCAGCATGTATATTCCGTGAATGAAAAACTAACAAGATACCAACAAATAACACAGCAGGGAAACTCCTCCATCTGTCTATTGTTACATAACAAGCAAAACTTAGTGTCTAATAATAATAATAGTACATTATTATCTATTCTGGATCTGGGGTGGACACGTTCAGCTGATACGTTCTCACCTGGGATCCCTTCTAAGGATACAGGGAGGGGTCAGCTGAGATTAGAGTCGACCGAAGGCTTCTTCACTCTTCTCCCTGATGTGTGAATGGGCATCTGTCTCTAAACAAAGCTTCTCTGCATGGCTAGCATGGGCTTCCTCATAGCACGGAGGTTTCTGGACAGTGAGACTTTTTACAAGGTGACTGTTTTCTACTATCCAATCCAAGAGACATCTAGTGTGAGTGGTTCATTTTAGATGCTGAGCTTGGAAACTGGCATAGTATCTCTTCTACCATATTCTACAGGATAAGAGGTCACAGAGCCTGCCCAGATTCAAGGGGGTAGATATAGATCCCACCTTTCAATGGAAGGAGTAACAGATAATTTAAAGCAATGGTAATGGTAGTAGGAGGAGGTAGAATCCTTCTGCATAAGAAATATTTAAGATGAGACCTGAAGAACGTAAGAGACAGCCAGATTGAGCAGAGAAGGGGAAGCATTTCAGGCAGAAAGAAGTATGCGTCCTCAGTGTGGAGACTTGGCGTTTTGAGGACTTGAAAGAAAGTCAGTGTGGCTGAGGATGGCAAGCCTGGAGGACATATTGGGAGGAAGCACAAGGGCCTAGCTGCCTGAGCCATGTAGGTGATGTTAACTCTTAGTTTGAATTTTTAAAAGAAATCAGAAATAGGGAGGCATGGGTGTGATCTGATTTATATGTTTTTTAAATCTCTTTAGTTCAGTGACATTCAAAATGTGAACCTCAGATCAATGTCAGACTGCAAAAATTTGTTATCAGATCACAATAAAATACGTGCAGAAATCGAACATAAGCATTAAGAAACTTTTAGTGTTTTTGACCAATGCAACATCTACTGCTAAGTCACTTCAGTTGTGTCCGACTCTGTGCGACCCCAGAGACGGCAGCCCACCAGGCTCCCCCGTTCCTGGGATTCTCCAGGCAACAACACTGGAGTGGGTTGCCATTTCCTTCTCCAATGCAGGAAAGTGAAAAATGAAAGCAACATCTAAGCACATTTTAATTTTTTTTTTTTTAATATTTTACAAGAATACTGGTCCATGATGAACTGGGGAAAAAATGTCTAGTTTTTCACCATAGATAGTGTAAAACACTTCTCTGATTACCATGCAGACCAGGAAGAAGGAGAGGGTTGGAAGAAGGGGGATGAATTGGGAGACTTAAGTTAGTGGCAGTGGCATGGGCTACAACAGTAGTCATGAAAGCGGAAAGAAGGGACAGATTTAAACTATGAGTTAATGGTGGGGAAGAAAGAGAGGTGGGTTTCTCAGATGGCTCCCAGCTCCCAGGTTAGACAAACAGGTATTTTTTTCTTTTCTTTTCTTTTTATTTATTTATTTTATTTTTTAAATTTATTTTAATTGGAGGCTAATTACTTTACAATATTGTATTGGTTTTGCCATACATCAACATGAATCTGCCACGGGTGTACATGTGTTTCCAATCCTGAACCCCCTCCCACCTCCCCCGCTATACCATCCCTCTGGGTCATCCCAGTGCAGCAGCCCCGAGCATCCTGTATCATGCATCGAACCTGGACTGGCGATCTGTTTCTTATGTGATATTATACATGTTTCAATGCCATTCTCCCAAATCAACAAACAGGTTAAAGGGAGATGTCATGTAATGAGATTCTAGTGGTTGGAAAAAAGGAAAGTGAATTCTTCCCTGAATTGCTTTGCATTTGCCATCACAATTCCTCTACTGAAACTTCTAATGGTCATTGAAAAGGAAATACTTAAGACTAAGACACATTATCTTTTTATTTTAATTAAAGCCACCTACAATACAGAAACAAGTCAACATAATTCACTTTTTTAATCACAGAGAATTCTTTGAGAGCAGAAGAGATATAGTGACCAAATAAATGAGTTGTAATTTTCTTAATGAACTAAGTCATCATGAATCACTGTGTGGAATCACCCCTGCGCTGTAGAGCCTGTGACATTTCCAACAATGCAACACTATTTGGTAAATATTAAAGACTGCTAGAGAAAGAGGATAAGAAATGACCTTTCAGTCTATATGGAGCATGTTAATTACTAAAAAGGCGGCAATTGGTTGTAAAGAATTGTTCTGCTGTCGTCACCACTGAAGCATGTACCCACTGTTTGGTTATGAATTATCCTTAGAAAAAATACGGACACATGACATTTACATTTGCAATGTCGTTTAGCATAAGTATGCATTCTTATTAATGCCTTTGGGTTCTACATAGTCTTACATATGGTATATTTTTAAGCTCAAATATATTTTCAAGTTTTCCCCCGGAAACCGCAGAAGAGGTAGTATAGTATTATAGAATGAAAACCAGGGTGGAGACAAGGTTCCTGGCTTGAATTGCAAACTGCCACTTACCACCAGTGTGCTCTCACTGAATTTTATTTAACCCAGAATGTTCCCAAATTACGCATAACACCTCTTGATATCGCAGTTTTGCAGGGTCCACAGTGGTGCAGTGGTTTGCAGAATGGGAGTTTGGAACATGGAGCCTGGGTCAGAGTCCCAGCTCCACCATTTACTAAATGTGGATATGGAGCCTACGACCACAGCTTGCTTTCTTTGTTAAGTGGGAAGAAAACACTTTATCTGGGTGGACTATTACTGAAAATAAAACATAACATGAGGAAAGGCTTGGAAAGGGGTTGGCACAGAATTAGGCAACTAGTACAGCTCAGTACATAGCAGCCGTGTTTTAGTTTTCTGTACCTCCTCTGCCTGGAAAATAATAAACATTTGTGGTCTGTCAAACTCCTTCTAGGAAGACAGTGAGCGAGTTAAGAACCTGGGGTGAGAGTAGATTAGCACAGCTATTTCTGAGTCCCTTTCAGCCTTGTTGGAAAAGGCACATGTATAGTTTAAAGAGGAGAAATGAAAAGGGGAGGGAAAGCTTGAATAAAATTAGTAGTATTACAAAAGAAAAGGTGAGAACGAAAAGAAGAGGGTAAGGAGAGGAGGGATGAATGAAAGAGGGGGTGGCTGGAGGAAGGGATCAAGAGAGGGAAGGAGGATGAAAGGAAGAAGGAGAGGGAGAAGATGGGAGGGAGGGAGGGAAGAGTTCACTGCAGACAGGAATAAAGTCTCCAAAAGAAAGTACAGTTAAGCAAGCTAGATTTTTCACTACAATTCTACAATTAGAATTGGGCTGTTTCAAGACTGAGCGACTTCCCTTTCACTTTTCACTTTCATGCATTGGAGAAGGAAATGGCAACCCACTCCAGTGTTCTTGCCTGGAGAATCCCAGGGACAAGGGAGCCTGGTGGGCTGCCATCTATGGGGTCACACAGAGTCAGACACGACTGAAGCGACTTAGCAGCAGCAGCAGCAGTCCAACTCGAGGTTTATGTATAAGGGGGACCATGGGCTTCCCTTGTGGCTCAGCTGGTAAAGAATCTGCCTGCAATGCGGGAAACCTGGGTTGGGAAGATCCCTTGGAGAAGGGAAAAGCTACCCCCTCCAGTATTCTGGCCTGGAGAATTCCATGGACTAGACAGTCCATGGGGTTGCAAAGAGTCAGACATGACTGAGTGACTTTCACTTTCACTTTCTTCATTTTCGCTCTATGTACAAGTTTACATAGCCTGATAATCCTCATTTTTCTTATCTTTCAAATGAGGGAAATGATATTTTCCTTTTAGAGTTGTTATCATGAGAAAATAAAACAGCATATGTAAAACACTCAGCCAAGTGTTTCTTGCCCATGATAACATTTAATCAATATGTTAGTATAATTATCACAAGCAGGGTGTAACACATGATACTTTCAGAACTGAAAATCTCAGGGTCAGTTCAGTTTCAAAAAATAAGACTGAGCAAAGAGGGGGAACTGTATGGATGAATTAAATACCTGTGGAGTGGGAATCTGTTTATAAATGTAGAAGCTCCTAGAATGAACTCTTACATGAGAGATTTTTATAAGGGGAAGGTGGGTTCCTCCTATGCAGTAAGAAAAGAGTAGTAATAGATGATTCTCCTAACAGCAAATTGTATAAAGGTTGGAGGGTAAATAAACATGATGTATTATTAAACCAATTATTGAACCAGGTGTGTAGGGTAGATGATAGTGTAATTTAATAGAGATACTAGCAGTCTGAAACATGGGCTTGGATTTCTCTGCAAGAAAAATTAGAGGGTGTGACATATACAGGAAGAAAAGCTCCCTTTGCTGATCAATGAATACAGTTGAAATTAATTTCCCAAGATCCGAAAATGTGACTGAAATGAACAAATCCTTGTGTTTGAACTTAGGAAAATTCCAGAAATAGGCGTTGATCAAGAACTCTGCCTGCCTTTTACATTTTCAGGAGTGTTTCAACATGCCGGAGAATGTGTAGAAAAACGTTTCTAAATGGGTTTTGGGAAAAAGAGGGGATCGCATTCAGAAAAGGGAAGATAGTACATGATATGAAAGAGAACAGTTGAAGGAACTAAAGGTTGAAGAAAGACATAAGCACTATCCTGAAACTGTATCTACAGTAAGCAACACAATTAAAATCGAAGGTGGCAACACTGGTGAGAAGACGCTAGTGGTTAATGTTGGCAATGGAATTATCCTGTCTTGAGAGGCAGTGAGCTCTGTATCACTTGAGGCATCAAAACGGCAATGAACAATGACCCACCAGGAATGCTGTAGAAAGAATAAAGGTGTTAGGTTAAGTCAACACCCCCCATTTTCATATGATAGCCCCATGTTCATAGGATATTCATATGATTTCATATCATATTCACTTGATATTTTATTTTTATAGAGAAAAATATAAAAGATAATTTGTTGGTCAAGGAAGTTTGGGAAACATTAAATTAAACTAAGTAAAACATGTCACAAAAATCTTAAGCACTCTGTCTCCAAGAGGGGATATTAGTATGTATCACTCCCTATGGAAAAATAGAAAATTTTTACAAGATGCTGGGGATAGGTAAGAGACTTGTGATTAAATGGTCTTTAGGAAACACATGTGCACACGATCTCCAAATTATTTTCAACTTGAAGATTCCATGAATCCATATAAGAAAACCACAACAATGTTCCTAGCAGTGGTCAAACTTAATAGAGTTCATAATGAGATAAAACCAAGAGTACAGACATCATAGCAAAATTATGGACTGTTAACTTAGAGGGGATGAATGAGGAGAAAGAGGGAAATAAAGGCACTGAGCTTGCAGAGAAGTCTCTGAGTGACTAAGACGTGAACAGAGCAGTGGGCATAGGAAACAGGGCATCAGACAGCGCATGGAGAACGCTGCCTGATGCAAACCACAGTGACAGCTTTGCGGATCTGCCTCTCAAATCAAAAGAAACAAAAGCGAAAGTAAACAAATGGGACCTAATTAATCTTAGAAACTTTCACACAGCAAAGAAAACCATCAACAAAACTCAAAGAAAACCGACTGAATCAGAGAACATATTTACAAATGATGTGACTAATAAGGGGTTAATGCCCCAAATGTATAAACAGCTCATATAACTCAGTATCAAATAAATAACCCAATTAAGATATGGGCAGAAGATGTGAAGAGGCATTTTTTTTTCCCAAAGAAGATAGGTATCACCTCACACCTGTCATAATGGCTATCACCAAAAAGTTTACAAATAACGAGTGTTGGTGTGCATGTGGAATAACAGGAACCCTCCCACACTGCTGGTTCGAATGTAAACTCGTGCAGGCACTATGCAGGCACTATGGAAAATCGTATGGAGGTTCTTAAAAAGTAAAAATGGAACTACCATATGATCCAGAAATTCCTCTGCTGGGTGTACATATCTGAAGAGAACAAAAACACTAATGTAAAAAGATAACATGCACCCCAGTTATTTACAACAGCCAACCTACGTGTCCATCAACAGATGAATGGATAAAGAAGACGTGGCATCTATCTATCTATACATATATATGTATACATATATGTATATGTGTAACGGAATATTACCCTGCCATAAAAAGAATGAAATCCTACCATTACAACATCATGGATGAATCCAGAGGGTATCATGCTTAGTGAAATAAGTCAGACAAACACAAATACTCCATGTTATCACTTATATGTGGAATCTAAAAAATTTGTTTAAATGAACTAATTGTTGCCGGTGGTGAGAGGGAAGGGGGGAAGGGTAATCTTGGGGTATGAGACTAAGAGATACAAACTATAATGTGTAAAATACATAAACAACAAGGACATATTGTACAGCACAGGGAAACATAGTCACCGTTTTGTAATGACTTTCAATGGAGTGTAATCTATAAAAGTATCGAATCACTGTGTTATACACCCAAAACTAACATTGTAAATCAACTACACATCAATAAAAATGAATATCTTTAAAAAATAAAATTTAAATTTAAAAATTAGTTTATTAAAAAAAAAAAAAAGGCACAGCTGGACAATGGGAGAACTAAACAGTAAAATGAGAGCCAGAAAGAATGGGAAGGACATGAAGTAGTGGTGGATGTGGGTGTGTCTTTTATTGTTAAGTGTGAGATGTTCCTGGCCTGAGGCCACGCCAGTGTGGACACAGTCAACTTCCTTCCCGATGGGAAGAGCGCCTCAGGAAATCCATCCAGAAGGCTTCACAGGAAATGTGGATTCGGACGGGCTGGCTCTTTGTGACAGAGCCTGTCCCTGAGCGCACCAACCTCATGGAGTGACTGCCGTCTCTCCCTCCCGGGGCACTGCTGCTTGCTACGCATCTCCTTGGATGAAGACGACTTAGGAAGAGCACGTTAGGTCTCCGATGCTCCATCCCCAGCCTTGGGGAAAGTCCTCACCCTATCCTAATGTCAAGCACCACTTCCTAATTCCCTCCTGGCGGGTCATAACCTGTCCTTGGTCGGATTTGCCTTTCCATTGCATCGCCCGTGTCCATCCAATACCCTGAGGAATCTAAGCCCTAGAAGCACTTTCCTAGGCAATTCTTAACCAGGTCTTCCCTTCTTCCTTTTCTAATCTTTGACTTCTCAAGACAGAATTCCAGCTGGCCGCCCATGAACAGAAAGTTCTATTTCTCCCCATTGTTTTACAAGCCACTTTTGCCGCCTCTTGTCTCCAGCTGTGCATATAATTGGCGAGTTGACTTCTAGGAAGTAGATTTCATCTATAAAAGATCTCAACTGACATCCTTTTGAAACTTACTACTACTCTTCTGTGTTTTTGATGGGCTTCCCTGGTGGCTCAGACAGTAAAGCATATGCCTACAATGCGGGAGACCTGGGTTCGATCCCTGGGTCAGGAAGATCCCCTGGAGAAGGAAACGGCAACCCACTCCAGTATTCATGCCTGGAAAATCCCATGGACCGAGGAGCCTGGTGGGCTACAATCCATGGGGTCGCAGGGTCAGACACGACTGAGCGACTTGTGTGTGTGTGTGTGTGTGTGTGTGTGTGTGTGTGTGTAAGCTGAATCTGAAGGAGAGCAAAGGAGAGATACAGCTCTTTTAAATGAGACATACTTGTCCCTTCCTGCCACAGACCCCCCTGGCCCCCCACCCTGGCCCCGGAGGCCTGCTCTGGGACCTTTCCACAGCCCTCATCTAGAAGAATCTCATATTTCTCACCAAATCCACAGCTTAAGAAGTCACATTATAGCCCTTCAGTACATCTGCAAAGATTAGAGTCTATTAAAAAAAAAAAAAAAAAAGCCTTTGGCACAAGCAATTTGAAGCTCAAAGCTCTAATCTGAAATTGGTATATTTATCCTGATCTTTAATTATTAATGTTGCTTTATTGATCCGATACCTAAAACACAAACAACAAAAACTGTTCAAACTAATTACGTGGGCTTTTACCTTTTGGGGCTTCTTTACTAGTCCTCAAATCTAAACCTTTTCTTCCATTAACTGATAGGGTTTAATTCATTAACAAGTTCTAACACTTTGTTTCCACTGCCTGGCATTCCTTCCTACCCCTCCCACCCCCCACTCCCAATCAACAGGAAGCACACTAAAATCTCACCCCCAGCAATAGTCGAATGGCCTAGATAAGTGTATTTCTTTAGAACTTCAAAACCAATTTTAACAAGCCCCCTTTCTAGCATTCTGTGCCCAGTGGCTGCCTGTACTCTAAAAAAACAAACACCTTTGTATGCTTCTTTATCTTACCACAAAGGCATTATATTATGAACAAGTCTTACATACTGGATGGGGTTGTCATGGAGACATGAGGTCACCCTGACACCTGCTTGCGCTTTTTCATTGGGTCAGTCAACAATGTCTGTTTGCTAGAGATGTACTCCAGATAATATTTATGGATGGGGGATCTGATGGGTTGAAACAGGGTGCTACTTGCGAGGGTCATTTCCTGTTGGGGCTGTCGGCCTGATTCCTGCTTCCTGGGCAGGATCAGGATCAGGAGCCCCACCCCAGGCCGCCAGCTCCTTGCTGTCTTGCGCCACTGACTGCACAGGTAGAAGATTAAAGCGTGCCAAGGTAGTCAGCATCACTAGAAAAATAACTCTTACTCCTTTGAATAAATTATAGGAAGTAGAAATGGTAATTAAGAATTTATTTACTTAGGTCAGTGTTGGACACATAGTGGGCACTCCATAAATATTTTCAAGATCAATAAACCCATGCCATTGTCAGGTTCTTTGCCATCAAGGAACCTGCAGCTTAGCAGGAATTCAAACAAAGACACCACCGACCCATCCTCCCTATCACTTCTGTGACCCCTAAGGGTAATATATGACATTCTCTGACTTCCATACATTCCTCCAAACCCTTTTGAATATAATTATGCATTCTGTTTGTATCTCCTCTTGGGAGAATGAAGACCATATGTTAAAATTCTCAATGGAAAGTAGGAGAAGTACATTTATTCTGTTGGTTAAATTATCTGCCTGCCTTTGGGAAAGCATGACGTTTAATACACTCAAGGTGCTACAAGAAGGTTCACACCAACAGGATAGAGACAGTTCTTTCTTTGCCTTGAGGAATTTACAATAGAAACAGAAAAACCAATCAAACTGATATGAACCAGATGAAAAATATGATATATTTTTAATTTTACATGACCCTATTTTTTGGACACAGTACACACTAAATCTATGGTTGTTAAATGCACGCATTTCTAAAGACGCTACTCAGACTATCTGAAATAATGCTCGAGTGATTTTTCAAAAAATATTCTAAATTTCCAATCCATTCTATTGCCTTCCTTTCAAGACAATTCAATACGGGTTTGAAGAGTAAGGGCTGCTGTCATAAACTGCTAGATGCTAAGAGAAACTGGAAAGACTCAGCTACATTTCTTAAATCTATATACCAAACGAATATCAGGAAGACTGGCAGACTTTTTCAGAGGACTGGCATGGTGAGTTAAAGGCAAAAATTGACAACATTATATGTATGTTTAAAGTTGTGCTTATACATACATTTTAGAGATTGTTCAAAATATTAAAAATGTTTTAAAACAACACACTAAAGCATCATTGAAATGATGGCACATCAGCTTTAATTATGAAAATTAATAATCGAAAGTTTATATATTTATTAGAGAGAGATAATATTCTCCAAATATTGTTCTCTAATTATTGCACTATTCAAAATACATGGTGATGTTTCAGAAGATATATTTCCTTTGTCATGCCTGGCAAACGAAACAGAATTTCATGTAGTTATGTCGAGAATGGCTAAGTCTTTCCTTTGAGATATATGACAGCCATAAAAAATCCCAGGAGCAGAGATGATGTCATATATAAGACTAATTAACACACCTACAGGATAATGTATGTTATATGGTCTTTAAATTTTTATTAAGGTCACTGTGAAGTATGGCTTAAAACTAATGATGGGGGAGACTTTGGGCCCCAACACCACCTGTGGGACACGAGGAACAGCAGTGGAGTCCCTGCAGGAAAATAACAAGATCGCCTTCATGTCCTGAACGTTCCCCTAAAAGAGAGCCCTCTGAGAGACTGAGACTTTAAAGAATCACAGGAGGTTGTCAAGTGGACAAGAGGGACTCGGCATCCGTGAGAAGGAAGACCCTGGCAAAGGCATTGATACGTGCTAGTTCCTGATGTACCTAGGGAATTACCAGCATTTCACAACAGAAGGTAGAAACTGGGGAGAGATAAGTCAGTAAGGAGATAACCAGATGAAAGCCAGGGGAATTTTGTTTTGATTCTGATGACGGAGAGTGTGGCAGAGAAAATGGCAGTCACTTATCCTACCCACTCACACTCGTTTCTGCGTCCGCCTCACAGGGCAGCCCTGTGACCAGCTCTGGGCAGTGGTCTACGGGCAGACATGAGAGCTGTCTTTCCCAAGGTAAAATTAACAACAGGTGGGCTTGAATCCCCTCTCTCCCTCTCCTCCTCAAAAATCCAAGGAGCTTTCGGTTGGAAGGCATGGCCACAAACACTGGAGGAAAGTTATCCTCAGCAGTTGCTTAGACCCACAGTGGGCTTTGCATCAGCAATAAGTGAACCTCCGCTGGGTTAAGGCACTGGGATTTTGGTATACTCTGACTCTTTCTTGTCCAACAAAGGAAGAATCTGGAGCATTATAAGGTGGGGTTGACATGGTTAGATAAGCTCGTTAAGAAGATGGTGTGGCTGCCTTGCGCCCCACATTGAGGTCAGCACACATCGGAAGGTCAGAGGCTGCAGGAAGGAATCGGTAGGTCTGGGAGAGCTGTGTGATGATGAAGGAACACAAAAAGACTAACAGACTGTTGAAAGCTTAGAAAACCCGCACATTCTATGTCAGTGGGTCTGGAGAATGCTGTGGGGGAGGAGGAGGTTGGAAACAGCACCAGCTAGGGAAGTGGTGCCAAGAAGATACTTAAGAGCTCGTATCGGGCTTCTTGCCCAAATGGCCAATGGATCTGAAATTGTGCGCATAAAGCAAGAACCTGGCATGGGATTGGAGGTGATGAGTGTGCAGGATGCCTCGGTTGGTGCAAGGGAGGGAGGCTGATGCGAAGGGTTTCAAGTCATAGATCTAGACAATGTCTGGGTAAAGTCTCGTGGAGCCAGAGACAGTCCCAGCCTAGGACTGCAGCGGTTTTGTTGCAGAGAGTAAATAAATGGACTGCCAACATTGTATTAAGAGAGAAGGAGAGAGATCCATATGCAAGAAAAGCACTTAGAGGCATCTGACTGTTGGCTGGACGAATGTTCTGGGGCTTAGGTGGGCTGATGAGTTGAACACAGCACTGTTAAGTCCTCAGTGAGTGGAGGGCTCACCCCGCCTTGCATCATCTGGGGGAGGCAGATCGGCGGTGGGGGGGGCGGTCAAAGATGGGGAGAATGGGGGAGAAGAATGTCTTCAGTGGGTATGAGTTGCTGTATAAGATTCTTTACCTTGATTATCAAGATGTCCTTTCATAATAGATCTATCAAGGAATGGTATTAGTCCAGTTAGGGCCCTGTGTTGGAGTAACTGAGAGAAGTTTTAGCTTCATTGTCAAAATTTAAGGAGGCACCTTATATTGGCATAACTCAGGCTCTCTTGCCTTATCCTAATCCTGATCCTGTCAGATCCTGTCTTTATTTAATTTTTTTTTTATTTTTTTAAGCATGGATTTCTTTTGTATTACCTTTAAATTTCTTTAAATATTGCATTTACATATTATTGACATTGATCACAGGGATTTTTTAATGCCCCCTTAAGTTTTGGACCTGCAACAAATGCCCCACTTGCCTCACCCTAATCCTCAGGGCCTGCTGCAAATCAGGAGAAGCCAAACAAAGCTCATATAATGTTTGTATTGAATATTTTGCCCAAGGCAACATGTCTAGTCAACACAAGAGGAGATTTCAAACACAGATTTCAAAAGCTTGACTCTGAGTCTCCATTCTTCCTATCGTATTGTCTCTCCCAAATAAGTTTATCTATTACCACTTGGGAAGATGGGAGCATCAGTCAACACGATGCTGTTCCAAGCAGGGATGTGCCCAGAGGACAATGCTAGGAATGGAACTGGGGGATGAGGCCCTAGATTGCTAAGCCCTTTCCAATGGTTATAATATGATCAAGCGTGTGTGTGTGCACTGTCGCTTCAGTCGTGTCTGACTCTACGATCCTACGGACTATAGCCTGCCAGGCTCCTCGTCTGTGGGATTCTCCAAGCAACGATACTGGAGTGGGTTGCCATGCCCTCCTCCAGGGGATCCTCCCCACCCAGGGATTGAACCTGCATCTCCTGTGTCTTTTGCATTGCAGGCAGATTCTTTACCTCTGAACCACTGGGGAAGCCCACTATCACCAAGAGTTAACGGTAACACAAAGAAAGAAGACCCTGCTCTCTGGACAGACAGCTGAGGAGCCTACTGAGATGAATGAGAATTTCTGAATACCGAGTGGTTCTTGACGTCTTTAGAGAAGACTTTCTTCTAGGAATCAAGGAAGTAGGGAAGAAAACTATTTTATTTAGGGCTGTACTGTAGCACATTTAAATGGGTACTATAGATGCCATTGGTCTTCTTTGGAGTTCAAAAGGTATACTGGCTTTAGAAGCACTTGATACATATTTGTTAAATAATTAAATTATTTATTTATTATTCATAAAATAAATTATTTATTATTACTATGTGTAGGTTATAAATAATAATCAAAACTAGGCAGCTTTACTATTGAGTCTCACAGAAGAATGCGGGAGACCTGAATGAATGAACTTGGACAAATCTCAAGGATACATTAGACAAATAAAGAGAAGAACCTAGAATAACCCAACTTATTTTTAGATTTGATGGCATATGTGTCTACATTTAGACAGAGTCACACTCCTGAGCTGATCTAAAGAAGGTGGTCCGGGGAGCCAAATGGAATAGACGATTATGCCCCATCCTGGGATCACAGCTAATGAGTGCCACTTCCAGGATTATGAAGAGAGTGGAATATAACCCTCCAGTCACAGAAAAAGGTGGACCGTAGTGGAACACCTAGAAACAGATCTAACTTCCGCAGTTAACAAGCCTAGCGTGGTGCTGGGCACACAGCAAATGTGCAGCGTCTATTCACTGGGTGAACAAAATAATCTCGTCTTAGGCAAAACAAGTCGTGGGGCATCACATGTATTACGCCGGAAAGAAGCATTGCCTTTGAGAAAGCATATGATGAGCATATGATCCTCTGTGTAATGTGAATTTGGGGCATTTGCACATGCAAAGAATCTAAGTTTCCATAAATCATTAATAACAGGTTACCATCCCAGGTCAGTGGGGAGCAGATTCTGAGATAAAGATTTACAAAAGCAGACAATCGGGGGAAAACTCTCAGGATCAACACATGCATGGGAGGGAAGGAGGCAGGGCTGTGCAGAGGGAGAAGCTGGGCTGGCATGCAGTCGTCAGGGAGGCTTCAGCCAGCCTCTTGGCGATCTGGGACTGCCCTTGAGACTTGTCCTGAATCAGGGCAAGTGGGTCGGCCCTTTATACAAGCGCATCTACAAGTCATTTGATATGAGCTGCCTTTAGGAAAAAGTCATGACTTTTAACAAGGCCCAGGGCAACTCTCAAAGTGACAATACTCCCAGCAGCTGGAGGAATGAGTGCCTGTGTGCTTCCAGAAGGGGGGTCCGATGGTACCCCATTGTTATCACCGCTAGCTTTCAGATCAGTGACTGTGAACTAAGCCTTCTGTTGCTACCACAGAGTGCCAGCCTAAAGAATAATAACAACAGTAATATTCATTAAGCCATCAATATTTATTGCGTCTCTGCTAAGTGCTAGGCACCTAGCTAGATTCTGTGGCTACAGCAGTTTAAAAAAATAGATGAAAATGCCTGACATGTTTGCTCTTATATTTTAGAAGGAGGATACAGACAAGATAGATATAACTAGCTAGCCAGCTAGATGGATAATGGATAGATGAATGGCTAGAAAGTAAGATGGATGGACGGACTGATGGATGGATGGATAGGTGGGTGGATATATACATAGATAGATCGTTGTTCAGTCACTCAGTCATGTCGGACTCTTTGCGACCCCAAGGCCAGGCTTCCCTGTCCTTCACTGTCTCCCAGAGCTTGCTCAAGCCCATGTCCACTGAGTCAGTGATGCCATCCTACCATCTCATCCTCTGTCACTCCCTTCTCCTCCTGCATTTAATCTTTCCCAGCATCAGGGTCTTTTCCAGCAAGTCAGCTCTTTGCATCAGATGGCCAAAATACATAAATAGATACATAGACAGATAAATCGAAAGAAAAGTCAAAGATTGTGAAAAGTAGAGGAAAATAAGCCAGAAGAAAGAATGGGGGTAAGGCAGGGGCAAGGGTGAAATTCAGTGTTTTATAACTGATCCTGGAAGACCTCACTCAAAAAAAAGTAGTTTCTCATCAAAGCCCTGAACAAAGTGATCAAGCCGTGTGTATACTGGCGGTAAGATGGCCCCGGCTAAGAGAAAAAGGATGATAGCTAGCATGTATTAAAAGCTCAGCTTGGGAAAGAAACCCTGCTAGATGCTTTACTAACTGTATCTAGTTTAATCCTCCAACAGGTAATATTAGTTCCCTTTGAGGAAATTGAGACTGTAGAGATGAAGGGCTTTTTTTCCCCCCAAGGTCATTCAGCAAGCAAGGGCAGGAGGCAGGAGTCAAAGCCGGTGTGAAACCTCAATGCCTCCTTAGGAGGAAGGAGAGCCCAGGGACATGGGACTCAACTTTGGAGCAGGGAGATGTGTCTCGGCACCGGCTCCCGGAAGCTGGTCAGGGCCGGGCACGCCTAGACCCTCCGCCCAGCAAGGGAGGGACGGAAGTGGTGACCGGGTCAGCCCAATTTCAAAGCCTGAGGGCTTCACCACTCGCCACCCTGCCTCCCAAAGAGCCCTGATTGGATGGGTGCCAACCGGCTGGGCTGGCTCAGACGTTAATGCCCAGACAGACCCGTCACTGCAAACCCTTCCCGAGCGCACCGTCTTCCTGTGTCCACTTCACAAAACAAAGAACAGACTGACGAAAACCAGAGACGGGAGAGACCCCAGGGCTTGGTGAGGAGAAGCAGGAGAACCAGCGGGGCCGGCGTAGACGGCGGGCTGCCCCTGTGCTGAGCGAGGCCTGCTGCTGGCTCCGGGCCCGTGGGCCCCATTGTATCTCCTCCACCCCTTGACAGAATTATTGGCCTCTTTGGCACCCGGCCCCCTGAGCATCCTCCCAGGCCCCGGGCCGTGGTACCCACAGGATGCAGCCTTGGTGAAGAGGGACAGATGGATCTGATGCGACAATGTGGACCTCGCCCGAGGCCCTTGCATTTGGCTTTTCCCACACAAATCAAGCTGATTCTGCACCAGGAGACACTTTGACTTTTTTCAGCAGACCCTGAACTGAGGGAGACTGAGAAAGAAAAGGGCTAAGAGAACTGCTGCTATCTGACCCAAGCTAAGTCTGCTGTCTCAGGAGAGTCTTCCCAGGCGGGCGTGTCATCTCCAGTTGATGTAAGGCCCGCAGAAGGTGAGGACAGGGCATGTCCCTTTGCGTCCCTCCCATAGGTGGCCACAGTAGTGTCTACTGAGCTGTGTGCAAGGCTCTACGAGGGGTACTCAGGTCAACCAGTAGTTACTGAGCACTAACATGAGTTAGCAGGGTTCAGATTAAAAGCAGAGAGGCCCTCTCACCAAGGGGTTCATGACTTAAAAAGGAGTTCTCAGTCCTGCTGGATTTTACTTTCACCTATGACACTGGCCATCGCCTCCAAAACAAAACACCCAGTTCCAACTCTGGGAGATGCTGATCCAGAGATGTGCTAGCTTCTAGGAAAGTGCTAGAACCTGTCCTCACTGGATCCCGAGTTCAGATCTGAAAAGGGTCCTGTTTCAACTTTCTCTCCTTTTCACCTCCAACGGCAGAGTCCCGTTTGGGTCAATTTCATTCCCATGAAGTTCTCTCCCATGCCTCCACTAGCAGCCTGGAGTTGTTTCCATGTAATAGTTGATGTCTTGGACCATTCTGCCCCCAAGCTTGAGCAAAATTCACAACCGAAGCTTACAAAAGATGTAAGCTTCCAAGATGCTGCTGTTACTACCTGTGAAGCCTTCCTTTTATTGATGTCTCAGACCCTTTCTTCATTTATTTCTTCCCTACTCCATTCCTTAGCCCTGAGGCCTAACACTAATAACGGTGGGGGGTTTTGGGGGTGGGTGGGGGAGGAGTAAGATAGGGAGATGTGCAGTCAGGGGTGAATCAAATTAGTGGGAGATGCAAACCTCCCCAGATGGGGGCTTCTGGCTCCTGACTTATTAAATTGCCCCTGATGCCTCCTTGATATCTTGCTGCTTCCTCTGCACTTGAAAGCATCCAAATCGCCTCATCGTTAATTTCCATTTTGCTTCTCTGACTTTGAGTTGTTTAATCCTTTTTTTAAAGTCTTATCTGACTCAGCAATCTTTAAAATATTTGGAAGATGTTTTCTTTCCTACTGGAGAGTAGCCATCGAGTATAACCACAGGGCCATGTGTTAATTAGGCATCTAATCTACCATTTCCCAAGTGGGCCCTGATAATAGTTTTGCAGAAAAACTGAGTTTGAGGTATCTCTTCCAAAAAGACTTTGGTTGGCTTCTTTCTTGAATCTTTCTCTCTGGAAATGTGTTCTCCTGAGTCTTTTAAATCGGCGTTCTTAACATACCCGATGTAAACCCTGTCCAACTAAGATTAAAAAATAAGACTTTGTTAAGAATTGAGGGGGGCGGGGGGGCATGGAGAAGAACATGGGTCATTAGATATTTTTCTCTTCTTACTTTTTCAATTATATCTCTTCTCCCCAAAGTTGAAATTTCTTCTATTCTTGGATCCCACCCCACTATCACCACAGATGCGCCAATGTCCAAATCCCATCCGCTTCCTGACTGAGCCAGATGTTTCCTGGCCATAGCTATGACACTCGCCAGTGTCTTCTGGTGCGTCCTTTGGCCAGGACAAGAGCTATTTCCAGTCACCATTTTCTCACAGGGAATGAGTGCCTTCCAGCGTGGCCTTCCTCAACCTTCTTTTCCTTTCTCACCATGGCTGCCAAGAGGGGTTCTGAGCGGCCTCCACCCATTTCAATGCAGGGGTCTGCTCAACAGGGAGTGCCCCCTCCCCAGAGCCCGGCCAGGTCAGCGAACAGCCTCAGCTATCGTCCCCACTCTGTCACTTCTCCTCCTCCATGTACGGGTTATTCTTCGGTGCTCCACCATGAATAGAGACTTACCACCCCCCTAGTTTTATTGATGTGGAACATCAGTAAAGATCCTGTATGGTATCTCTCGTCTCCCTTGAAACTGATCACTCATGGGGCTCAGACTATGTCCCAGATGACAGGTCCTTTGCACAAGACCCTCATGTATCCTACCTGGCCATCTGTTTAGAATACGGGATCAAACCATCAGAGGTGGTAGCTGATCCCAGACAGTGGGGAAGAAGAGAGAACAGCAAAGCAAGTCTCACTGGCATACTCAACCCTTTGGTCATGAATGTCCCCATGTCACAAGACAAAGAGCTAACCCCCAAGAGGTTCAGTGACCACAGTTACAAAATGCATTTGCTGGTGTTGAATGGAGACTGGTCCGCCTATGACTTTTGTCAGAAAAGACTCTCTTGTCCTGCCTGTGTATCTGTAAGTACACCGGCCACATGTAAGCACTGTGGTCCACAGTACGAAGCGTAACGTGCTTCAGAATCAAATGAAATGCTCAAAAGTTCAACGCTGCAAGCATTTCCTAATAATAGGGCTTTGAAAAAAAAGAATAACAAATATTAGCCAACCATAACTATAAATGTTATCAAGCAAAGTAAACATTCCATCTGTAATTGTTATTGGAGATGGATTAATATGAAACAGTCAACATGGCAGACTCCTAAAGTAAAACTCAAGGTTGTTGGAGGAAAAAAAAAAATGCTGAACTGGGTACAAGTGTAACTCTGATACGATGGTGGCTATTTTGCCAAGAAAAGGAAATACCAATTCAGGAATTTTTACCAAGAATTATTGCCCATTCCCCATGGTTTTTTTTAAAGACCACTTCCTAAATTATAATAGAATGTGGAGAGAGAGAAGCCACTTGACTTTTCTTGGGTCTCCTGCCATCTTTTAAGCTCCCTCTCAACGCCTTCTATAAAGATTTCCTTGCTGCCCAGAGCTCACACTGTGCCATTCTTTCCATCAAACGCAGTTGAACTTCTATCAGGATATATGGCTTGGGACAACCTAGTCCGAGTCACCATTGTTATTCAGCTGGGTGACAGAAGTCTGCAGTGGTCATCCTGTGTCCTTTCCTGCCCCTCCCCAATCTAGTCTCCCTACTTCATGCAGCTGGTGTAATCCTTTTAAAATATAACTGGGTTCATATTACTTCCTTATTTTAAGCCCTTCATTTGTTCTAATACATGGGAAACAGTCCAGACATCTTCCAAAGCCTCCCAGATCCTGTGTGACGTGGCCCCCGTCCTCCCCTCGTTCTCTTCACTCCAGAAACGCAGAACGCCTTTCGGTCTCATGAATGTACCAGGCTCTTTCCTGCCTTCGCGTCTCATACCTGCTATGCCAAAGCCATTGAAATCTCTTCTCCCAGCTCACTGAACATTTTTAACAATTTCTCCAAGTGATTTTTTTTTTTTTAATGGGTACTCATGTTTCAGAACAAAGAGGGCAGCAAGCTTGTTCTGGACAGGACCAAATAGTAGATATTTCTGTTTCTATGGGCCAGTCAGTCTCTGTCAGGACTGCTCAATTCTGCCCATCGTACCTTTAAAGCCATAGACAAGACATCAGTGAGCAGGCATGGCTATGGACCAGTAAAGCTTTATTTACAAAAACAGATTCAACAACAACAAAAAGAAAAAAAAAAGGAAAAAGAAGCCAGATTTTGCTTGCTGATCATAATTTGCCAACCCACTGGTGTAAAGAAGTTCTTAAGTAGGGTTATGCTTCCGAATCCCTTCAGGACGATTTTTCACAAAACAGACATCTGAGTTCCTAAAGGGATGCATATCTGCATTTTTTAAAAAGCATCATAGATTTCTGATGGAAACTGCAGGATGGAAAGAAGTGAGAAGAAAATGTAAACTATATACATATATATATATATTAATATGAAGAAGAACTTAAAATATTTTCTTCCATTCCCCAGTAAATTGAGCCTTACCTTGGTTCAATTACTGAGCTCAATTACTAGGAACTACTGAGCTTCCTATTCCTAGAATATTCAAACAAAAAATGAGTAAGGCTCTAACAGAAATGATGTCTAAGAACTTCTGTTGAAGCTCAACGAACAAAATGCTGCCCATCTCCAGAACGTTGTATAGCTCGATGGCGTGATAGAGCTTGAAGCCTATTGTGAAGTAATCTGAGTTCAATCCCAAGTTTACCATGTAGTACGTGTTTAATCCTAACATTTTTCTCAAGTATCTCAAGACTTGGTTTGCTTATTAAACTGGGGAGAGGAACTAATACTTGATTGGCACGGTGCCAGGGTGGACACACGCTACATGCATGATGTCGTCAGCACAAACCCTGGCCCTAAAGTAAGTTACCAAGGACTTATATGCATTTTTCGTATCTTAGTGTTAAGATGTGTATTTACTTTGCCCCACCTCTCACTACTTTGATCGTGTTTCAGCAATCCCAATATGTGGTTTAGGGTATCTAAAGCATGTCCCGTCCATGCTGGGCTCACGTGGCCCCGTGTAGCCCTGCTGTAGCGGTCTGACCAGCCAGGACCTTTGTCAAGCATCATAATTACTTGTGAGTCTCCATTCTCTTTGCCTCATCCTCGGGGCACCCACCCAGCTGTTCTAAGGCCCCCGTGTACTCAGCTCATGGACGGTTTGCTGGGGCACTGATGCTGTCTTTAACAGAAGGTTCCAGGCAGAGGCCCCCTGCTTCCACGACTGTACCAGAAACGTCCTCAGGGCATAAACAGATTTTTGGCCAGATACACATGGCTAAGAGTTCACATTTTAGGCCCTTTTTGTGCTGAAGGTGTGGGCCTTGAAATCTTCCTTGAAATCTCATCACTGTGGGGACCGTGTGGAGCTCTGGGCTAAAAGACCAGCTTTTCTGAGTCTGGGATGAGCTGTCCATGCACGTATTTGACCGGCAGTTCCAGGACTACCGGAGAATACACTGCAGTACTGGCTGGGGTACACACGTTATCAGCACAGGCTTCCTACCCGGCCGCTCAGTGCCGCTACCATTTCACTCTGGAGGAAACACAGGCCCAACCATTCGTTTCCAGAGCCACAGATGGTACAGATAAATCTCCAATCAATACACGCACTGATACGTTCTTATCAGTGGGAATGGATCCTAGGAAGTGCTCTCAACTTGATGTTATCGCACTAAGTAAGCCACTAATCACCCTGCCTTACAGGTCACTCTGCGTCCCGGCCGTGCAGCTTCACACCTTAAAACCCGCAGCAGGCCTGAGCACTGCAAATCGCACACCTGCCACGGTGACAGGTCAGCGGAGATACTAATAGGTGTGTCTGGTGTTCGGACTCCCGTCTCTGGCCCCGGGGTGCTGCAAGAGCCCTTGTTGGGGAGCAGCTTCCGAGGGAGTGACAGCTGAGACAGAGTCGTCTCCTGGACGGTGGTGTTCTCCAGGCCCGTCCGGAGCGACGGCTGCAGTGCCTGGCAGCCTGCAGTCTGCCGCCTCCTCGGGACAGTGCGGGAGCCTGCATGCCAATCAGCTAGCGCTTGCCAAGCTCCACCTCAAGTTAACTATAGCTGACCTTCATATTCCTCTCTTGGAAATAAGCTTGAAGTCCAGTTACCACAAGGAGAATCCACTCTCAAACCTTGGGTTTCCAAAGAAGTGATGAAATGGGTTACTATCTAATGTAACAGATGCGTCTTTCCACCCGTGTCACGTTTCCCCAGAGGTGACAGGCAACTTCCTGGGGCTAGGCAGGCTCACTCCCTGTCTCCTAGACAGGTCTCTAACGACACCTATATATACATGGCTAAAATATACAGTGTGACTTCTGGTGGAATTAACTGGTACAAAATGATGCCACTTAAGATTTCAAACATTTAGTGAACCTTGTAGACTGCTGCTGCTGCTGAGTCACATCAGTCCTGTCCGACTCTGTGCGACCCCATAGACAGCTGCCCACCAGGCTCCCATCCCTGGGATTCTCCAGGCAAGAATACTGGAGTGGGTTGCCATTGCCTTCTCCACCTTGTAGACTACACATGTGTATATGTGAATTCTACATTCATTGACTACATTTCAGTGTCAAGTCCACTACGACCACAGGAAATATGGTAGGAAACAAGAGGCTCAAGGAACATTGAGGTGTGTGGGGAAAACAAATATTATATAAATAAATAACTGACTCAATATGGTTAGAGGCTTTAGTAGTCATACTACTCCAGAGGAACAGAATCAGTAGGGTTGTGTGTATGGTGTGAGTGTGTGTGTGTGTAGATCTATCTATCTATCTATGTGCCTATCTTGGGGGAGAGAGAGGGAGATTGAGATTTACCTTAAGAGCTCAGCTCTTGAGATTGTGGGGCTGACAAGTACAAAATCTATAGAGCAGGCTGATACTCTGGAGACCCAGGAAAGAGTTGCTATTGCAGCTTGAATACAAAAGTCATCTGAAAGCAAAAACCTCTCTTCCTTGAGAGACCTCAGTCTTTGATTTCTTAAGGTCTTCAACTGATTGCATTAAGGTCACCTATGTTAATTATTATTATTAAATTATTACTGACTTAAAGATTGATCTCATAGAAAATAAACCTACACAGTGACATTTGGATTGGTGTTTGCCCAAACATCATGACTGAGTCTGGCTGACGTATAATACCTAGTCCTATTGACATATAAAGCACAGGGCTTTCCCAATGGCTCAGCAGGTAAAGAATCTGCCTGCAATGGAGGAGACACAGGAGATGAAGGTTCAATCCCTGGCTGGGGAAGATTCCCCTGGAGGAGGAAAGGGCAACCCACTCCAGTAGTCCTGCTGGGAAAATTCCATGGACAGAGGAGCCTGGTGGGCTACAGTCCAAGGGGTTGCAAAGAGTCGGACATGACTGAGCACGTGGCACATGACCACCCAGGGCCCACCGCTGTCGAGGACCGGTGCTACAAGAGCACGCAAGAGAAGGGCCGTCTGTGGACGCGGCAGGCAGGCTTCCCACTGGGAGCCCCGTCTCCTTATATTCACACTTCTCTGCCTTGAATGCAGACTGGACTTACTGATCGGTTTTAAAGGAAGAAAACAGACCAGAGGTGATGGGATGTCATCCCTGGGATTTCATTAGAAAAGTTGTGACTTCCATCTTGCTAGCAGACTCTCTCTACCGCCTTCTTGGTGAAGCAAGCTGCCATGTGGGAGAGGCCACAGGACGGGGTACAGGGCATGGACGGCACTCATCGCTCAGAGGAGAACTGAGGTCTTCAGTCCAATGGCCCACGAGGCACTGAATGCTGCCAACACCTAGCAAGGATGTTTTGAATGAATCCTCTTCCAGCTGCGTCTTCAGATTAGACTACAGACCCTCAACGGACACCTTGACTGCAGCCATGTGAGACACCGTGAAGCGGAGACCCAACTAAGCTGCACCCAGATTCTTATTTCAGAGAAACCTGGAGATATATGTGCTATTTTAATCTGAGAAGGTTAGAGAGAATTTATTAAGTAACAATAATATCTAATACAATAAGGTGATGGAAGGTTCACCAAAGAAGTGGTGCTTAATAAGACATGGAAGATACATGCATGTGGGGAGTATGTGTATCCATATCTTAAGAACATGGCAGCTGGTAGAAACTTTAGGGGTTGATCAAATTGTTTATGCTCAGGCCAAAGAGCAGAGGGGGAAAAGTTTTGCTTTTTACCTAAGAGAGAATACCAGAATCAGGGAAGTTGAGTTTCTGCTGAAGTTTCAGACACCAAGGAACTTATTTCCCTAGACTCTAAACATCATGGGATTTGGAAGAATCTCTGAATGACCTCATTACTGCTACAAGGCTGATCCTGGTACATAGCAGGTACCACAAATACTGAAGAAATGAAAAAAGGATGAATGAATGGATACAAAGAATGTACAATTTATCCTGACTGAGTGAATAGGTTAATAAATATATTTAGACCTGATGAAGATTTTTCAGGAGAAGCAATTTCCCAGTTGTTCAGAGACATCGACTCTACCTTGAGCTGGTGAGGAGTCTGGGTCATCTTGAGGTCTTGAGCACGGTGAATGACAACACGGCACAACTCACAAGTCGGGGGTGTCCCAACCTAAATCGTTGGTGAAGAGCAGCTGACTCAGCATTTTAAGTGAGGAGTAACTGTTGGGAACAGGAATGAGGATGGGATAAAGAGAGTTCACAGCTGAGCAGGTCACTTGATAATAGGCCTGTTTGGTGCCAGGGCTTTCCTGCTGACATGGGATTCTGCAACCCACAAAGGGGCCCTGGATGGGCACGCTGCTGCTGCATGACCCACACGCTTCTGGAATCTCCAGCAGGCTCCATCTCTCCAATGGCTGTGGATGGGCAGAGGGGAAACCACCCAGCCTCTCAGTTCAGGACCCAAAAGTTGGGGAACCAAAAGCATCAGCATCACCTGTTGGAAGGGCAAATTCTCAGTGCTCCAGACCTACCCAATCAGACCTCAGGGAAGAAAAGAGAGACAGTGATCTCTGCTTTAACAAGACCTCAGGGGATTTTAACTTGTGCTCGGGTTTGGTTTAGAGTGAAGAGTGGGGAGGGGTCCTGCAACGCTCTGGGTGGGAGATAACGAGGGCATAACCAATGGAGGTAGGAGTAAAAGTAGGAATATGGAGGCAAAACTAACCTATATTTTTAAAAGTTAGAGTTGCTTAGATTTGATGATCGATCAGAGACAGAAAGTAGATTCAAGAGAAGATTCCAGGCCAGCAATGGATTCTGTCTTAGATATGGGGTACACTGCAACAAAGGTTTCCTGGGATAAAGGATTTTAAGCACTGAAACCAGGAACACACTGGGAAAATCTGGACGTTTGGTCACCCAAGTGGTAAAGTTTTGGAAATAGATAATTTGATTGCTATGGACTGAACAGTATCCCCCTTCAAAGCTCATATGTTGAAGCCTCAACCCCCAGTGTGACTTATCTGGAGCTGAGGTCTTTAGGAGATAAAGTTAAATGAGGTTCTAAGGATAGGGTCTTAATTTGATGGGACTGTGGCCTCAGAGGACGAGGAAGGGAGAGGGAGCTCTGCCATGTGAGGACACAGCAAGGAGCTCGTCTGTAAGCCAGAAGAGAGCCCTCTCCAGAACCTAATCTGGATCTTGCACTGCCAGCCTCCAGGACTGTGAGAAAATAGGATTCTGTTGTTTCAGCCATCCAGTCCATGGTATTTTGTTATGACAGCCCGAGCTGACTAAGATGGTGATAGTTTTATTTATCGAGTATTTATTATGTGCTAAACACTGTGAAGTTCTTTCCATAAATCATGTCACATAATCTTTATAACACTCTCTGAAACAGGCATGATAATTATCCTCAATTAACAGATTAGTAGACTGAGGCTTAGTCAGGTTAAGCTATTGACTAAGATTACACGGCTAATAACCGGCAGGGCTGGGGCACTGGTTTCCATTTGGACTGCTCAGTGAAATCCTTTGGGAGCTTTCAAAAATATTGGTGCTTGGGTTCCACTCCCAGGGTTTCCAATTTAATTAAAGTGGGGCGCAGGTTGCACACTGGGATATTTGAAACAGACAAGGTTGAGATCCACTGTATTAAAATCACCTAGGAAACAGGTAAAGGAACACACAGGCAGCCTCGCCCTACACTAATTAAATCAACAACGCAGGTACTCCCCAGTTTCATACACCCAGTCATAAACACCCAGCCTAGAGCTAGGACCCAGGTCTGCAGCTTCTAGATGTCAGACAAAAGGCTTCCTCAGCTTTGTTCATTTCAAACACTTGTAGACGATCCAAGAGGAGTTGTTGGGAGCATGTGTCCCAATATCCAGATTCATAAAGCAGATTGAGGCTGGGAGTAAAAATAAAGACCTGAAATCTTCAACAGGAGCTTGAAAATTGAGATATTGCTTCTGTAAGGATAACCTAGGCAAGGAACACGGAAGCAGAGAATTCCAAAGAACAGAATGGACTTTTGGTTGTTAAAATATTTTGCCTCTCAGTGATAAAACAGTCCTCAGAGAGCACTTGAATATTATTTTAGTGAGAACCTTGCTCATGGCACAAAGATCAATCCTGTGGCCTTCCTTGGCGCATAGAGCCCAATAGGGACAGAGACTATAGAGAGCACAACCCACCGAAGTACAAGGGATCAGCCCAGACTTGCAACCTGCTGCTTGGCAGCTGCTATGCTCCATAACACACTTGAGATGTTGGTGGACTTTGTGGTTTAACATCATTGATTTCAAAGAGTCAAGTCAATTCAGAAGGATGATGTGGGTATGATATCAGAGAGGCAACCTCTAGACCAAAGTACCAAAAAAAAAGTTCTGTACTTTTATTATAAGTGAACCTACTCTCTGTTGTCATGAGACTATCAAGTAAAAAGGAAAAGAGGCAGACATTTATGTTTATATTACTGTAGTTATTTCATTTTCTCTCTGTTGCTCTAGAGTCTAGATTGAGAATCCTTTTAGGTCTATTTCTGTCTCCTTAAAGCACATGTCAGTTCTTGGAGCACTGTGAAAGCTCAATAAAGGTTTGTTGATTGAACTGTCCTTCTACGTTAAAGGATCATGGGAGTTGTATAGTGATGAAATGATTCAAGTTTGTCAAAATGAATCAAGAAAGTCTACGCACAGAGGAAAAGGTATGAGAAGCCAAATCTGGACGCATCTCTAATTCTTCTTAATGTCTTTCACTTTGTAGGAGGCTCATGATGCAGCCATGAGCCGTGACAACGTTCAAGAAAGGTGGACCATGGAAGGAAGTAGCCTGCTGATGGTGGGAAAAGCGTGGAAAGGGAGGAGGAGCACGTTGAGACAAAGTCAATTTTATTTCTTATGCCAAGAATCACAGATCCAGGGACTTCCCTGGTGATCCAGTGGTTAACACTCCACCTGCCAATGCAGGGGTCTCGGTCTGATCCCTGGTCTGGGAAGATGCCACGTGCCACAGGACAATGGTGCCACAACTGCTGAGGCCATAGCAACCAGTGAAGCCTGCGTGCCCAGAGCCTGTGCCCGCAACAAGAGAGCCCCGCAACGGAAGCCCCCGCACCGCAACGCGCGAGAGCCCACCCACAGCAGCGAAGACTCAGCGCAGCCAGACAAAAAAGAACCACAGGTAGAGGCGTGATGTTTTCCCTTAATGTGGTGTCATCTATTTATCTACTATCTATAGATATACCTACCTACCTATCATATATCACCTGTCTGTCAATCATCTACCGCTTTGTAATGATGACAAAGTAGACTCTATCCTTTTTCATAAGTTTTTGAGACATATTTATAAAACATTCTGAAGCTCCTTAGGCAAATCCTCTTGAGAAAACGGGGATCAAGTGATGAGAAATCCAAACTGCTTGAGTAATGATTTCCACGTAGTAATTACCTAGGTGAAAATGACTCTGGTTTTTCTTCATGGCCATAGTCAAATTTTGTTAAATGTCACAAGTTTCTTTTCTATCAGAATCAATAAACTGGCAAGAAAGTTCCACAAGCTTGCCAGCCTTCAGGGGGCTTTTCTCAGCTGGCAAAAGAACTCGATTGAAGAAACCATTTATTTGATGAAGTTGGAGGAGCCCCAAATTCATAAATCAATTTCCAAATTGCAGGAAAAAATATTACTTTTTAAATGCCTCTAATTGTTATTCATTATTCTAGGCCTGCAAAACTTCACCAGAGTGGTTTATTGATGAAGCAGCCTTCAAAGAACATTACTCAGGTGCCGGGGAGTGAAACGCTCACCGAAATAATAGATTGCAGGAGAGGGGTCCTGATTTGATGTTGCTTGCTTTGGGCTAATTTGAAAAACAGAGAGGTTTTTTTCATTTGCATGTTTTTCTTCCTCAAATTTCTTTTCCTCTTTTTTTTCCTTTTTTAAGGAAGGAGAAAAAAAAATTATGGGGAAAAAATTAAGGCAGGCTGTCGGGAAGAATACTGACATCAAGCCTGGTTTTTCTCCTGAAAGCTCTCTCTGTGGACAGCTACCTATTTGCAGACACAATGCAAACTGTGTGTCTGATAACGGGATTTCTCAGAACCCAGCCTGCTGGGCGAGGAAAGTACCAGGCCTCCCTGGGAAGTACTTTCACAGACCCACCTGGATCATCCAGGAAACACCTGGAAATAGCCCCGGGCCTGAAAGGAAAATTTACAGCTGTTTTTCCATGAAGGCTTTTGAGAAATGAACCGCGTCTTTGATAAGCCAATGCCAAACAATGCTCTGTGTGGAGCCCATGGGCCGGAGTACTGTTTGCAGGGTGTGCACAGCACCAAGCAATTGGCTCTGGGCTTCTCCTAAGGCATCAAAGCTCACCCATTCATCCATTCATTTATGGCCCACCTTAAACACAATAAAAAAAAGACCTTCCACAGTGCACTTCAGCTGGTCTAATTTCTTCATCCCTTTTAAGTTTAAAACTCCCCCAGAGCCATCTCATATCCATATTCTCCACTTCTCAGCCTCCACTCTTTCCATATGCAACTAAGGTACTATCTTGGTAGGGTCTTTGGTCAGGTATCTGAACTCCTTTTACTCAATGACTCAACTGCGTTTGACACAGCTGACCTGTCACTTCTGAAAACACTGCAGCTTTCAAATACCGTCTATAAACACTGACGCTTCTCTCACTTATATCTCCAACTCAGTCTTCTACTCTGAGTCCCACAGGAGTCAACCAAGGTCACCCCTAACTTCTTCACTTGGAGATTGACTAAGAATTTCTAACAGGATGTGTCTAAAACAGAACTCTTAATTCCCCAACTCCAAATCATTTTCCTGGCATTTTTTTCTATGTCCACTCTGTGGCCAGACCCCAAATCATAAAAGTCACTCTTAATTCCTATTTTTCCTTTTACCACCCCACCATGATGGTTCTATGTCCAGAACACATCTGGAACCCAATTTTTTTTTTAATGTCTTCCCCTTCTTACTCTGGTTTAAGCTCCCATCCTCTCTCTTCGATTCCTTCCCACAGTAGCTTCTTCTATCAACCCCTCCCTACTGTTTCCACAGAGTATCCGAAAAGTTTAAATCAGATCCGATTTCCCAAGACACTACTCCAGTGATGTCCAGCTGCAATCAAAATAAAACTCAGGTTTCTTAACTCGCCCTACTGTGAACGTGCCTTTGCTCACCCCTGACTGGCACTAATCTCCCATCACGCTTCCTTCTCTTGCTGTAATCTAGCTGAGGTTTCTCCGGCCACCTCAGCTACAAGCTTCCCCTGATCTCTGACACCCACTGACATGAAACCCACTACCCTGCGTTCCCTTTATGTGCTAAGTTGCTCAGTCATGTCTGACTCTGTACGACCCTTTGGATTGTAGCCTCTCAGGCTCCTCTGTCCATGGGATTTCCCAGGCAAGAATACTGCAGTGGGTTGCCACGTCCTCCTCCAGGGGATCTTTCTGACCCAGGAATCAAACCCATGTCTCCTGTGTCTCCTACATTGCAAGTGGACTCTTGACCCACTGAGTCAGTGGGGAAGCCCCCATTATACAGGTTGTTAGCTGAGATTTTCTTTGATTTCCTATTTGTTGACTATCCTGCCTTACTAGAACAGATGATGACAAGGACAGGGTCTACATTCCATCTACTGCTTGTTACTGACACTGACCACTTCTTTCACTGGCTAGAAGTCCATCACACAACCCACCAAACTGCTAGGGAAGCTGGGGTATTTAGACTAGCTGTGACCCCAAGAAGAGAACACAAGTCATTTGGCGTCTTTGCCACACAGCACGGGAAGGATATGGTTTTCAAGCATCCGAGGAAAGCGTTCCTGATTCTAATGCCCCCAGAGAAAGGGACATCCAAGGAGAAACCTTGGAGACACGCAGAGGTAAAGGAAAGGATGTGGGAAGGACACGATCTCCAGTTGAAGCTCCATCATGGTTAACAGCGTTCAAGGGTCTGGATAGGACAGCAGAGCGCATACTAGAGATTGGAAATGATTTCAGTGTGACTGAGTGGGCCTGGAGAACGGAGGCTGGAGAGCCTTACAAGAGACGAGGCTGGAGAGGAGGAAGGCGCAGATTATTGAGAGTCTCATAATCCACAAGAAGCCCTTTGCACTTTCTCCCGAGCTCACTTGGGAGAGGGAGAGGGGCCTGGTTTGCTCTGCACAGGATTCAATTCATTTGGCCAAAAGGGGATGCAGAGGGCGTGGGGAGGTTGCTAAGCGCGCAAGATTTGAGACCCTGGAGGCCAGTTACAAATTGCAGTAAGCTGGGAGAGAGTTACGTGATCTAATTTTTAAATACCAGAGAGAGAGAGAATCAAACACCATGCCCGTCGATTTGACAGGTTATTCTGTGTAATTAATTTTTGAAAATTGGATTTACCTGGTGGCTGATGACTCCTCAGAGCACTAGTCAAGGGCTCCGTGGCTCTGAGTGGGTCACAGTAGAGTTGAGGGCGCCTATTGCTCTGCTCTGAAAAGCCTTCCACTTATCCCGCCATTGTGTAAGGATCACATAGGTGGGAATGAGAAAAATCCAGTATCAGACTCTTAATACCACAACTTCCCTGGCGGCTCAGACCGTAAAGAATCTGCCTGTAATGTGGGAGACCAGGGTTTGATCCCTGGGTCGGGAAGATCCTCTGGAGAAAGGCATGGCAACCCACTCCAGTACTCTTGCCTGGAGAATCCCACAGACAGAGGAGCCTGCTGCTGCTGCTGCTGCTGCTAAGTCGCTTCAGTCGTGTCTGACTCTGTGTGACCCATAGACGGCAGCCCACCAGGCTCCCCCGTCCCTGGGATTCTCCAGGCAAGAACACTGGAGTGGGTTGCCATTTTCTTCTCCAATGCATGAAAGTGAAAAGTGAAAGTGAAGTCGCTCAGTCGTGTCCGACTCTTAGCGATCCCATGGACTGCTGCCCACCAGGCTCTGCCGTCCATGGGATTTTCCAGGCAAGAGTACTGGAGTAGGGTGCCATCGCCTTCTCCGACAGAGGAGCCTGGCAGGCTACAATAGCTTAAGCAAAGAGGGAAGTTTATTAGGTTATAACCAAACTCTGGGCCGGGCGTGGGTGACTGACACTGCCTTCAGAGCCTCTCTCCTCTGCCTTCTGGCTTTGCAGGGGGGCTTCCCGGTTACCCCCATGCCCACCTCATGCCCTCATCTCTTCTATCTCCACGCTTTGTATTCAAGCTGACCATTCTGCCAGGGAGTTCACAGGAATGCCAAGGGCACCTGAGTCTTCCTCCCTTTGAATGTGCAGGACCTGGAGCCCACCCAGTTTCCCCCTTCTCGGCCAGACTAGTTCCCATTAGAAAGTTCTGCTCTGGCAACTATCACCTGCTCCAAGGAGCACTGTTGTCGTTCAGTCGCTCAGTCGTGTCCAGCTCCTTGCGATTGCCTGGACTGCAGCACACCAGGCTTCCCTGTCTGTCACCATCTCCCGGAGCTTGCTCAAACTCACGCCCATTGAGTTAGTGATGCCATCCAATCGTCTCACCCGAGCTAGTCTGTTCCTTTTCCGACTGGCTCGGTGCTTCCCTCAGCGTTCCCCAGCATCCGGTAACACATTTTACTGAATTTTTTTGGACACTGTAACCTACTTCTCTTGTTAGTCTGTGACCTCCCTTAATCTTTTGACATCTCCTTATACCCGGCACTAGAGACTGAGGTTGGCAAACACCGAGGACTTAGAAAGGCCTCCCCAACCCCATGGATTTCTGCTCTAGACTGTACTTTGCCTGGCTTGAGAGGAGTATTTGATCCAGACAACATCATCACCACATTTACTATTACCAATAATATTCGTAGTTCCGACCGTTAGATGACACTGTCTGGGCGTCATGTTGAACAGATGCGGGCCACTGTGCTAGTCTTTATGGACAATGTCATCAACGCCGGCGGAAGGGAACCATTGCTTACCTGGTTTAGAAACAAATGAAATAAAGCTCGGGGAGTTTAAGCGACTCATCCAGGGCCGCAGACAAGAAGTAGGGGATGAAGGAAGTGGGATTCCGACCTAGGGACTGCTATGGATCAGCGTGCAGAAGGGGAGTCTGCCCCGCCCCCAAGTTGGCCACACCCCCTCAGCTCAGCTCCTCCCCCCACCCCCCTACCAACAGGCTGCCGCCCCCTGGCTACCTCCTCCGCAGGCCTTACAGCCAGGCCCAGAGCCTTCTCACCTCCTAACATGCCCCCCAGAGACTTCTCTGCACAGGCTGCTGCTCAGCCCTGGGGTCCAGTTCAAAGTCACGTCTATTCTATTTCCAGTGTTTTAAGGGATCTCCACACTGTTCTCCATAGTGGCTGTACTAGTTTGCATTCCCACCAACAGTGTAAGAGGGTTCCCTTTTCTTCACACCCTCTCTCTCCAGCATTTATTGCTTGTAGACTTTTGGATCGCAGCCATTCTGATGGCAGTGAAATGGTACCTCATTGTGGTTTTGATTTGCATTTCTCTGATAATGAGTGATGTTGAGCATCTTTTCATGTGTTTGTTAGCCATCTGTATGTCTTCTTTGGAGAAATGTCTATTTAGTTCTTAGGCCCATTTTTTGATTGGGTCATTTATTTTTCTGGAATTGAGCTGCAGGAGTTGCTTGTATATTTTTGAGATTAGTTGTTTGTCAGTTGCTTCATTTGCTATTATTTTCTCCCATTCTGAAGGCTGTCTTTTCACCTTGCTTAGAGTTTCCTTTGTTGGGCAGAAGCTTTTAAGTTTAATTAGGTCCCGTTTGTTTATTTTTGCTTTTATTTCCAATATTCTGGGAGGTGGGTCATAGAGGATCCTGCTGTGATTTATGTCGGAGAGTGTTTTTTCCTATGTTCTCCTCTAGGAGTTTTATAGTTTCTGGTCTTACGTTTAGATCTTTAATCCATTTTGAGTTTATTTTTGTGTATGGTGTTAGAAAGTGTTCTAGTTTCATTCTTTTAGAAGTGGTTGACCTAAACTGCATTATGACCCAGCAATCCCACTGCTGGGCATACACACCGAGGAAGCCAAAATTGAAAGAAACACGTGTACCCCAATTTTCATCGCAGCACTGTTTATAATAGCCAGGACATGGAAGCAACCTAGATGTCCATCAGCAGATGAATGGAT